>NC_045686.1:21539810-22944452 GCF_003331165.1 Xiphophorus hellerii | reverse complement strand
ACCAGAGCTCACTCTGGCTGTATGAAGCATAATTATAGCATATAAGCTATCATTACCTTTTTGGCTAATTTGGACTTAAAAACTCAAGTTGATTTACTAAATGGATTAAGTTATTGTTACTCATTATTTTAGTGGGAAGCCAACATGATATGACATTTAACTTCAAAAGTATTTTTGAATTTGAAATGAAAGCATTTAAGCTAACATTAGCTTTGCAGCTAATTTAGACTGTGAGCTGCCGACCATCTGAATTTAACAAAATGTTTTTATAAAACTAATACCTATTGGAAAATACTTCTACTTCTAAACAAGATAAAAAAAATAGTTATGGGTAGTTAAGATGCAGAAACAACAAAACAAAGTAATATTTTGTGTTAATATCATGATTAATGACTGTGTTTCTATGGATTTATCTATTTGCTGCGTTTTCATAGACATCTAGCTTCAAATTATTCAGAGAAAAGTCACCAGGACTTTTCAAGGACTTTGTATTCAAGGACGTTTTGGTTGTACCTCTAAGAGTGACGATAATGATGACTGTAAATGCAAGCTTCTGCAGTAGCACTAAGATGGGTTCCTACAGTACTCTCTGGTTCCGATTGTGTAACAATGAGGAGAGTCAAAGTTAGCAACTTAGATGGTAATGCGTCTCAAATGAAGTCAGAAGAAGCACAAAGATTATTTAAAATGGAAACTGTATTTCATGTTATGTTGAGACATGTTTGAAAGGAGTCAAAGCTTTCCTCTCCGTCCGTTATGAAACATGCTGGACTTAAAAATGTCTCCAGCATTTGGGATGTCTCAGAGTTCAGATAAGGATCTATATTCTCTAGGAACACACACAAACAGACTCCTGGTTCAGTCATGTTAGTCAGGCTGAGCAATATATATATTAGATGTTAGAATATATCCTTGTTTTAAAGATGTGATATGTATTTTAGACGCACACAGTACCATTTTGTAACACAATCAAGTAACAATGTTACCTTCAGTTGTTATAAAAATGCTGTATATAACAAACATAACTTAAAAAAAAATCTACTTTGCAATTTGACACCTTGAAAATGGCCTTCTATCTCTTTAAGAAGCTCCAGCTCTCTTTGACATTCCGCCTTCAGCACTTATGCAGCTTATTAACTGCATAAGTTTATGCAGTTAATAAGCTGTATAAACTTATGCAGTTTATTATGCAAACTGCATAATAAAAAGCATAATACTTTTTATTATGCAGTTTTCAACCGAGTCAGAACTTTACAAAACCCAGAGATCCAAAACCTGGTCAGTAAATTCTGACCGATGTATCTCTAACAGCAAAGGTTTTCAGGCAGATCAGATATTTGCCTGTGATAAAACTCTTATCTTACAGGGAAAACAACATAATTGCCATTTTAGGCACATACTTAATAAACAGAGAATCCAGCTGAAATTCCTGTCAGTCTAAACAGGAGACAGATCAGATCTTTCTTCCTTTCACACTTCCAACAACAGGAACATTCTGCTCTATGAGGCTTGCTTTAAGACACTCATCACTTTGTGACAGTAAATAGACGGTAAATAACAGATTTAGCATTTAGCTCGAGAAGTTCAGGTTTCACTTCATGTTTTCAGCTTTGATAAGCCGAGCGCTCTCTGAGAACAGAAACTCTTAGACAGCAGTAAGAGCACCAGACGCAAACTGTATCCGTTATGGTATTACTGAGCAAGACTTGACACATGGCAGTATGCAGCTCACACACACAGCTGTAAGCATGACTGAACATGCAAGCTCATACACATAGCAACAGAACATCATGAGGTCAAATTTAATTAATGAGATAACAAGAAATGTTCTCAGGTTCAAACTTACATAATTTGACTGGAATTAATCAACTTAGCCATGCTACCTTTTGAATACCCTTTAAAAAAAAGGGGGAAAAAATCACTGTCCATTTTTCATATGACTGGTCTTTGAATAAACGTCATTTGCAATTTCCCTGACACGCAGCATATGCAGCCGCTCCCAAGTAGGCGGGGTTTGTTGCTCTAACGCCTCAATAAGACGCCGATGTGATGCAGCAAATTTGAAATTGTAGGGGTTTTTTTTGTATTTTAGCAATTTACTGAAAAAGTTTTGCACATATTTGACATGTAAACGCAGCTCCTATACCACATTGCAGTAGCTTCCTTAACAGAACAAACTAGCACAAGCAAACTTTTTGACAAAATAAAGACTGGAAACACAAAAAGACCCAGCAGTTAGGTGAGCTGGCCGGTAATATCCAACAATGATAATACTAAAGTGAAGTTTATTATATTAGTAGTGATCATGACAATTAATATTTAAAAGCAAAGCAAATGCACATGGATGAGAAAAAAATGAGAGCACAGGGTTTGTTGGGTCCAGCTGAAACAAAAGGAGCAACAACATGACTAGGGTTGTTTATTAATCACAACCTGGCTGTACTGTTAACCACTGAGGTGATTCCACACCTGATAGTCTGGTAGACTTGGTTGGATTGGGGACCAAAATTGCAACATTTGTTACATTTTCAGCCTCTGTGGTTGGCAGTCTCACTGCACTGTGTCAAACGATCCAAACTCACTGAAAAACCTGTTCCCCCCGTCGCCTGTGGTGGCGCTGCACCATGAACTCCTGAAGGAATCGACATAAAACCTCTGAAGAAGACAACTTCCTTCTTCACAAAATGTAGACAAAAACGAAGTGGTGTCAAATTTTAGCGGTTGTACGATTTCTCATCGCCTATTAGCCGCTAACGCTAGCAACGCTCCTGTATGCGCCATTACTACGCAGTGAGTCATGTCCACAAAACCAGACTGTTCCAATGAGGGATGAGCAAGAATCCGTCACAAAAATGATGGTAGCACCTTTATTTCTTACCCGATTTCTATAAATATGGCTTAATTTAAAGCTGAGGAAATTGCTTATGTTTTAATATGTAAAATATGTATTCACTCTTGATATAAATCTATAAACAGCTTAGTCTCTGTTAAGATACAAGAGAAGACTAAGAAAATTGCTATTTTATATAGGTCAATAATTTAATATTACATAATCACCGCTGTTAAAATTAGTTTGACCAGAACTGAATGGGGATGTTGTGGAAGGAGAAATCCCGTCTCTTACTCTTTGATGCTGCGGGGGGCATGGGCTGGAATCCCCCGGTGGGGATGCCGATGACGCTTATCCTCTTGACCAGGTTGGCCACGCTGCTCTCTCTGCCCTGAGGCTGGCCGGGCTCCTCCTTTGGCTCATTTCTGGTTTCCTTGACCTCTTTGGGATCCTTTTTCAGCTCCTAAGGAAAAACAACATGAAAAATAAGTGTTTAACACTTTAACTTCGAGCAACATTTCCCATATATTGGGGGGGGGGAGGGGGGGGGGGGAATCAGCAGTTTTCTCTACAATGCAAATGAATGCATCAAAAAACAGGCTGTGGTCATCCAGAGCACTGCTGAATGTGGTCAGGGGGAACGTTCCATACAGGAACTGTGCACAAACACATCAACTGGCTTCAATAGAAAGAGGACGTGTAAACCAGGCCTGGTGAGGAGAAGCGAAATGCGACCTGTGGCAGCTGCTGCAGCCACTCCGCAGGCGCGACGTCGTAAAACTTTCAAGACGCTCGTGTCTAAATGGAGCGCCTGGCCTGCTGCTGATTCCAGTCAAGTCAGGGAGTCTGGCTGTAAAGAAGCTGCCAAAGAGGCTGATTCTGGGAAACTCCCGAACAAAACGTCCAAATCGTACAGAGAATCAGGAATGGAATCAGGGCTTCCCCACCGAGCTCAGAGACATGTGGTCAAACCAGGGAAACAGGTGCTGCCATCACATCTCTGTTTAATGACCGAAAGTCTGTAAATAAACTTAAATCTCCACCCAATATAAAACTGCAGTGTGCATCACAGATGATCTCTGCGGTTGCAAGAGCAACAAAGTCAGATGTTACATTATTCAGCCTGAAGTCAGACTAATGTTTGGGTGGAGCGATACAGTGGAGGAGATCTGCGTAAGCAGTAAGATTGGAAATTATTAGATGCTGCTGACAAGCTACTAAGTTGCCAATGTGGAATCTGTGTGGAACAATCTTTGAATTGCAGATTTATACTCCAGCTCAGACGCTTCACTTTAGCTTCCCTCCATTTCCTGCAGCTTCACATATTAACTTAGGAGGGAAGAAATGGCGGCCGCTACACTGAACAGAATTCTAGTTGTAATGTTTTAGTAGGCTTAGTCTTACAGTCTGAAAATAAAACTACCAATACAGCAATTTTCAGTTCCCTCACAATTTAAAATAAAAAATTAGCAGCTCGGACATAGTAAACATCATACACCATCAGGTGTTAAATGCAGTTCTGCTTTGCATCTTATGAATATGCGAGAATAAGCAGCAACTACCATAATTTCTATTACGACTATTGAGCTACAACCATTAACTTTGAAAAGAAAATAAATTTTACACATAGAGCACTTGTCTATAGGCCGTAGATGTCCATGTTGAACGTACTTTCGAGGGTTTCCTTTTTAGTTTTTGAGAAAATGTTTTATTATAATTGACTTTTTATTTCCCCCCACAATTTATTATTAACAAACTTATGGAGAAAAAGAATTACTCACACCCTAAGCAAAAAATTTTATTGGTTAGTTTACTGTTTATTTGGCAGCTGATGCTTTTTGCATAATCTAGATGAAACTGTGCAGTGAAGCTAACTAAAAATGAGAAAATGAACTTTTAAATCTCATCAAACTTTTGCTAAAATAAGTGAAAAATTATGATTTTTCTGCATGACATCCAAAAGTATTCTTCATCATCACGCTGCCTTTGGAAACACAATTGGTGAAAAGCCGTTCAGCAGCCAAATCATAGTGTTCAAAGTGCGTGAATAAAGTAGTGGCTTAAAGTCTGGAGATTACGGTAGCTATGTAGCAGGTGATGCTAATAAAACAGCAGGTTTTACAGAAATCAGAGATCAAAAATCAGTCACAGGACTAAAGTGTGCATTTCTTATGTTCACCCAGAAAGTTATTAAATAGATAAATGTTTTGGTTCATGTCAGTTCATAGACAGGAAGCTGCATCAACCAATGAATCTTATTCTGAACTTTTAAGATTGTTGGGCAAACTGCAAACCTCAAAAACCTGAGCCGTAAAATACGACATAATAGGTTTAAAGCATCTTTTCTTTATTTATTTACAACCCAAAAAAATAAAGGAAAGAAAAAAATGTGCTGATCCATAAAGGTTGTGTACTCTGAAAATGTGTGTATATAGGTGTGTTTGTGGCCTCGTTCGTGGCCTACTTCCTGGTTTACAAATGCTGACATGAAAGTTCCAGTGGAGAGGAAATCCAGCTGAGTGTGAAACCACAGGAAACATTAAGATGAGTCCAGCATTAGCAGGTTTCTCTCCTGACAGACAGCGGAGGACCTGGGCGAGTTGCAGGCCTGTTGCTCCTGGAGGCTCTGAGCTCCAGTCACAAAGCTACAAACCACCAGCTCTGCACTTTGAGCTGGGAGCAACAATCTGCTCACAAGAACAAGCTTGTGCTGGCACCACACCCTAAACACACGCAGGGTGTTAATTATTTAAATACGATGAGAAAAAAAAAGATTTTATTTCATTAAATGTTATTAAGGCAGACAAGAATTTCTTTCTTTTCTATGAACAGTTGAGATGTGGAAAAATTGACATTCTAAAAAAAGCTGTTTAGGCTTCATGTAAGCAATTCTGTTACATCCATCCATCCCAAAATCTGAGAAAAGTTGGAATTTTCCCAACAAATTCCAATGTAGTTGGGAAAATTAAGCCTAAAAGCCTCGAAATGAAACAACAGGAATGGCAAACAAAGTGTGTTGGCATTATTTTGTCTCATTCTACTTTACCATCATGAACTACTTTGTGCTGGTCTCACTAAAACCTAATCAGCAAACGGTGAAGAAAAACTTCATTAAGGTGCTTGTAAATGTTTAAATAGTCATTTCATCATGGCTACAGGGGCTGAGGAATGAACAGGCATACAACACAGCTCTCCATGGGTGTGTATGTGTCAGCTGATGAGCAATAAAGTGAAATATTAAAAGGTAGCTATGCTAAAGAAACTCAAAAGTCATTACCGTAACTTTGTTTACACATAGCAGGTTCTCAAAGTCATTTATATATTTACTAAGTTTAGATTAAGTAGAAACATCCGGTGTGAACAGCCGAAAGGATTTCAGTCAAATTATACCTACTAAATATACATCAGCCTGACTATGAAGAGGCAAAAATACTAAGTGAACAGAAACCATCAGATTTACTCAACGACGATGCCTTGCTCCTCTGAGATAAACTAAACTCTGTCAGGAAAGCGGATGGTCGTAAATCCAGAGACACCTGAAAGCGACGTGAGCAAGTAAATAAAATCTCAACCCTCCCAGCTCTCTGTGTCTTCACACACAAACATCAGATTCCACATTTCCATCCTTCCAATCCTGATATTAGCATTTAGCCGTCAGCCGGCAGCCTTACCGTGTCCCATTCCATCATGTTTCCTGCCTCTTATCGCTCACTGCGACGACACAGCATGCTAACCTGCTGTCATGTTGTTGGGGGCAAAGTTCAACTGCTCGCTCCTTACAGGATTATGCATCCAGGCCCGCCGGCTGCGGCAGGCCGCTTAGCGGATTACCTATCTCGCCGTGAGGATTAAAGGATCGAAGGAGCAGGAAGGAGAGACGAGGAAAGATGAGAGGAGAGGCCTACGGCGAAATGCTGACTCATAACATAAACTGTTAATAATACCAAATGGCTGAAAGGCACAAAGCAGCTGAAGAACTAAAGCTGATTTCCTGCAGCTTGTTTTAACTGTAAAATAATTAAAGGTTAGTTAATCATGTCAGAGTTTATTATATTTAGTATGAGACATGGCTGTGCAGAGTGTAAATTCCTGCCTTTGGGGCAGGGGCTGCAGGAAAATGAAAGCCAAAAACCAAAATAGTCATTATCATCATTATCTTGCGTGGAGATGTCTGTGACAGATGGAAGAAATAAAAATTAACAAAGTTCCTGATCATTAGGAAGTGAGCACAAGCTTTCACTTTATGCAGCTTCTCTTTTTAATGCGACATATTTTGGTGTCAAGCATTTTTTTAAAGAAAGATTTTCTTTTGTCTTAAAAACATGATTCTTTGTTTTACACATAAAGTTTGAATTCATAAAAATCACACGAGGGAAAAACATCTTGTAAAATTAAACCTGCTTCATTTGTGTATACAAGTATTTTATTTACACTTGATAATTCATTTTTTCCTTTGATGCACTAAAAGTTTTGTGTGATTTTGTTTGTATTTATAAAGAAATAGATTTTTTCATTCTGGTGACTGATTATAAGAAAAGTAGGGGGCAGGGAGAAGCTTGCTGTTACATATTTGTTTTAAAAAGCAGAAAATGTGGAATATTGTCTGTGATATTAGTGATATTTACAAACATTGGAGTATTTTTTGGCATTATTGCCCACCCCTGCATGATGTTTGTGTTTTTGTTTGTTTTGTAGCCTCACAACAACAACCTGAGTGATCTACCTAACCAGTAAGTAGGCCACACCTGGAGCTACTCTGATAAAATTCAAGAAATCAACACAAGACCCATCGATGGTCTCCCACCTTAACAAAGTTGTCTGGGAAGACCCCTCTCCTCCCGTTGAGCTCCCCCTCCATCCAGCCCTCCTCCTCGATGTAGCGCACATTCTTGATGATGTCACCCGGCCGCAGGGTCAGCTCGTCGTCGTGGAGCGCGTCGTATTCGTACTCCGCTAAGACCTCTGCTCCAGACGGGGGTGGGGAGAGAGAGAAAGGGAACAAAAATAAGCAAAGCAAAACAACAAGAAATGTGAATCAAGATCCGTAGAACCTTAAATCATCATAATGTGATGCTAATAAATACAAACTGAGTCAGAAAATTAATTCTTCAATGTGGTTGGAAACGTGCAGCATAGTTCCTGTACTGATTAAAAAAATAAATAAAAAATCAATTGCATTCATCTGAAACATTTTAAATCAAGTGTGCTTATTGTAGGACGCCCCTAGCAAGAATACACTTCAATTCTTTAAAGTATGTCGGCTTGATTTGGGACAAAATAGCAATAATAATCTTGAATATTTTAGTTACTGAAGCTGAATTTATTTAATATCTGAGCGTCAAAGCACAAAACCTTTATTGTTCCTAGGGAAGAAAGCAGAAAGCCGGCTGATTGATTTTCTTCAAAAAAATTTTCTGAAAAATTATTTGCTGAGTTCCATGTTTTAAAATACAAGTGTGCAATAGTTTGGGGGATACACAAGAGGGTTAGGGTTAACCCTCATCGTCTTTAATCGTAAAAATATCAGAGACAGTGTTTCAGTACAGCAGAGAATTGAAGGCAGAATAACACAAGTACATCTGAACTTTAATTTCATTTAACACTGGGACTGGAAGAAGACATTTCAAATATCCAAAAATAAATAAAACAACCAAAACAATACATAAAATGGATTATAATGTCTCAACAAAACAAATTTGCCCTTTAAAAACCATCAATCACTGGGCTCAGAGAAAAAAAACAGGCAAAAATACCAAGTTTTTCAAAATGGCAGCTTTTTAAGATTCTCTATCAAGATTAAGCAATGCAAATGAAATTTATGGAGCTCATTTTTATTTACCACGCGATTATCTGGTTTATTGCTTATTGTTGTGGGTTTAATCGGTGCATCCCTATGCAACACAAAACCTCTGCTGGATCAATCCTCTCATCTGCTGTGGAATCAAGTAGAGAAGAAACATGCTGGATTATTCCTTTACAGTCCCTCTCTGACCACCTTCCACATGACAACAATCTCCATGCACCATTAACATCACGTAGCATGACATACTGCACAGCCTTGATGAAGTTCCTACAGCAGGCCGTGTGATTGGCTGTTTACTGAGCACCCTGCAGAGAGCTGGCTGCTGGCCTCATACCAAACACAGATAAAGGTAACACACTCCCATTAGCCCCGCAAGGCACACACACACACACACTCATCTGGAATAGTCATTTACTAACACAACATTACCTGCTGTTAAACTTGGCTCAGCTTCAGTAGAGTATAGTGTGTGTGTGTGTGTGTGTGGGAGGGGGGGGAGGTGTGCGGGCGTGTGTGTGGGGCCTCCCTCTGACATCACTAACCCTGGCACCGACACCACGGCAGCCTGGGCCTAAGTCCAAGGAGAAACTGGCCCCTAAGCGCTGAACTCAGAGCAGCTTTCAGCGGTGGCTGGAGGCAGCAGATCTCTGCTCTGTTACAGCCGACCAGGAACAACCAGTCACACCAGACCAGCTTGGACAGTTGTTGTTTTTCTGAGGAGACACTTAAAAAGAATTTGGCTGATGACTGGAACTGGCTGATATTCAGAGGCTAAAACCTGAAAACATTTTTCTCGTTAAGTCAACACATCACAACCAAGAACCACCAGGTGGCACTGGTAACACTCTTCGGTGTGAATGTTGCTACTGAATGGAGGAGACTTGGTGCTTCATGCGATCTTATTACTCTTTTTTTTTTTTTAGGCAACTATATGGCTGTGACTGCATAACAAAGCAGCACCACAAACACTGCTCTTGAGAAATATACTCAACTCTACTTCATAGCAATGAATGTTTGTGACCAACTCTCAATGTGGCAGATGTCAGTGAATGTCAGCAAAACATCTGACATTCACTGTAGGCCATAACATTGACTGTTATGGCCTACATAACAGTGAATGTATGTAGGCCATACATTCACTGTGATACAGTGATACTTCATAGGTCATGTTATGGCCTATGAAGTATCTTCATAACATGAACGGAAGAGTATTTATGTACTAAAAATCGTTTGTACACAAATTTGGGGAAAAAAATATTTCTTCACTACCTATAAGCCATAATCAAAGGTAAAAGAAATAGTTGACATTAATCTCTATTTTTATATGACATTTTAACTGGAGCACATTTTCATTAACACCTTTAATTTATAGAGAGCCAGCTGTATAAGAATAGGTCACAGGTAGGACTGACAAACATCGGCGTTACCAAAACAGACATGAGAAACCAACAAAACAAAAGTGTTGCAGTAACATTTATTTAAATAAGCTCTCACATGTAGACATAAGTTCCTGTCTCAATAAAATGTCTTAGAAGATTTTAAGTAACAGAGGTGAACTTGTCTCATTTCTCTTTCCTGTGGCATGCGTCTTTTGAGAACTCATCCGCACATATTACAGGAAAAAGTAGGTCTACACCAACCTGACCTGAGTGAAAAAGTAATTTCACCAAATTGAAAACCTCTAATCACCAAAAAAAAAAAAAAAGAACACTTCACATTTGGCAGAATCATCTTGAGAATATCTAAGACTTTTGGAAAACATTGTGTGGACTGATGGAAACCAAGTTGGACCAAGTGTTAGAAGATAGACATAGACAATGAAGAATGATGTTGTGACGTTGGAAACAATTATTTTCTTCCACAGAGGTGAGTTTTAAAATCGAGCCTCTCGCTGCAACCTCCAAACCCTCAGGTAAACATCTGGAGATACACACGCCTCACACCCCTGTGAGACAGTCTAAACACATGAAGCGGCTCCACCCGGGCTTTATATAAATAAACTGCTTAGCCACTGCTGTGAGCTGTAATTTAACAGAATCTGTTAATGTGAGTACAGGAAGACAAAAGAGATCCGAACGAGCTTGAAACTGAGCTTTTGAAGAACAGTTTCAAGCCAGTTAATATATTTGAGACCTGCCGGATGCAGGTCTCAAATATATTAACTGTAGAACACACTCTAGTCACACACCATCGGTTAGCTGACAGATTAACTCTTTAAGAAACACCAATTTTCAGAATAACTTGGGAAGAGGGGAGTAAAAGGGATGTGACATGGTTATCCTTACAGTTCTGTCCAGAATTATAAGTGATTGTTTCAGATTAGTAGCTGATGTTTTAACGCCCCCTGGTTCTTTGCAGATTTTGTCCAAATCCATATTGTTTTATTGAATAAAACAATAAGCCTGCAGGATGTTTCTGCATTATTGATACGGATTCCAATATCTGAGGTTTGGTATCGGCCGATACAGATCAGACACAGGAAAACAGTGCTGAATTGACTTTTTTTCAACACAGAGATAAATGTACTGAATTACAATTTTATTTGAGAACTTTGCGCCAGTACAGACACTTAAATGCACCAGTAGCTCAAAAAACAACAACACAACTTTAATTTGTTCATTCAGTGTGATTAAGACTATAACAGCCAATTCAAAATAAAAAAGAGAAACTGACAAAAACAGCAGGTTGACTATTGTGGTCAAACATGTAAAACTAAACTGCAATGAACCTTCCTTCAAATGGTTCAGAAAGTGCTATTAGGAACTCTAAATATAATGTAAAATTAATATTAAAGCATGACGTCTCTCAGAGTACAGAATTAGACTGAGCAGATCTTTTATGGATCTGGAGCATTGTCACCGATCTAGAGAATCCTTCTCAATATCGGGACAGATACGGACCGGTGCATCTGTAGTTCAAACAGAGTTTGTGGGAGATCCGTAACCTGGACCGAAAGGTTTTCAGCCTCAGATCATGACGGGGGCCTTCAAGCTACATCTAGCTTCACGAATGCTGGAGAATGACTTCATTCATCCAGGGCTGGCCGCTGTCCGAGGAACAGCCATACAGGCTCCAATGGGACGTTTATCCTGAACACAAAAGACTACAAGGGCCGCTTACTCTGGCCGTATGGTTGGGAATCAGATGAATGAGGGCTAGCAGAGAAATATTTAGCTTGTTGTAACCCGAGACAAAACTGTCATTCATCACACATTTCTAAATATATTGATTCCTTTTATGATAATGTCTCTGAAAAATGCCTTCAGTACAGCAAGAGGCATGTCCTGACACATGTCATATGAAAACTGTTATGAAGTATCTTCTTCTGAACCCATCCAGCTTGGAAGAGACAGGAAATGACTGAGGGATGAACGACACAGAGGGAGCCATATGCATCTGATTTCGCCCCGTCAGTGAGGAATTTCTACACAAATAAAGATGCAGAGCTGCTTCCTGTCCAGTCTGGAGTTTTCGAAGCCAACAGCAGAGTTGCTTCACACCTCGGCTTTAGGAGTGGCCTTGTGAGGATTCCTGACATATCTGCGACATCTGAGTCCTGAGAGCAGAAGGGAGGTGGCTCAAGGCGAAGGAGTCGCTCCTTTGTGGGAACGGTGACCCGAGATCAGCCTGTCACTGAACGTACCGTCTCAAAACACATGAGCAGCACTGGTGAATGTGGTGAGAACAGGAAAAACAGCTTTTGACTGCTTTTTCAGTCACCGAATATGAGGTTGTACCAGGCTATGCAGTACAGTTAGAAAGAGAGAAAGACACACTAGATAAAGATTGAAGGATGGGGAAAGATGGATGAAAAAGGATTTATATAACTGAATATATATATACTGTATATATAAATAAACAAAAACAGGACATTCAAGATCAATGAAGATTACTTAACCCTCCTGTTATGTTCCGGGTCAAATTGACCCGTTTTAAAATTTACAAATTAAAAAAAAATAAATAGAAGCATTTTTTTTGCATGGAACGTTTTCTATTTGTCTTAATAGGTGCACTCTAGACATAAGTTGAAAATTTATTCATTTTACACATTTGTACCAAACCCTAGGTCTACTTTTTACATCGATACTGTTCGGGTCAATTTGACCCGGCAGTCAGGTTAAAGTGCAAAAAAAGATTTTATAATGTCCAATTCTATATGTTTCCTTGCAGTTATGAACCATATTTCACCACACACACACTCACACACAAACACACACACACAAGCCCACTTTCTCACTATTCTCTTTACTTCACTAGGAAACTGCGAGAAAGCAGGTGTTCACACAACCTTTGACGGGAATCTTTTCTGTTCCTGTGGACAAACTCCACCCACTCTGAGTGGACACTCAGCAGAAGTGGAGAAAAACATAAATACTCTCTGCATGACTCATTTATCTTGATTTTAATCAGCGGGTCAATTTGACCCAGAACAGTATGTGTGTCTCAAGTTCAATTATAAAGATCACCCTTTGGTAAAAAAAAAAAAGTATAATATAAAATAATTTACCAAAGGTCAACTTCAAGGAAATTATTGTTTTTTTGTGTCTAGGTTTTTTTCATTGGACATTAAAAATCTAAATTCCATTTTTTATGTCCAAATGAGTAAATGAGCAGGTTGTCGTCATTGATCCTTAATTTCTGAGAAATAATAAAACATCATTGCACAAATATTGATTGAAATGGTTAGTATTGGAGTTAATAATCAGATACAAAAATGTTTTGGAGGAATTTTTTGGTTTCTGACACTATTGCATGATTAAACACTCCCTGGGTCAAATTGACCCACGAACATTTTTGCTGTACCCTAGAAACGAACATAACAGGAGGGTTAAGGTTTTTTTTTCCTATGTTTATTTCTGTATATTTTATATATTTCTATCAAATATGCAGACATGTTTGACAGACATCGGTGCACCGAATGCAGCGTTCTGGCCGATCACCGATCTTTAGAAAAACCTGACCTGCTGAGTGTTTTGAGTTTGTAACCAAAGGAAATGTTACACACAAAACTTTAAAAAAAAACAACTAATATTTAATAAACAGGTGAAATGCTTGTGTGGCGGACAAGTGGTGTAGAAAATGTATCGCTCTGGTAAATGTGAACGGCTCACAAAATACACACACAGTACACCAGAGAATGTGTGAGCACTGAGTCTGATTGTGTAAATGAGTTTTGTGAAATTATTTTCATTCACAACACTGATCCAGGATTTTCCCCATCAGGCTTACTCTCTGTGCATCATAAGCCTGGGAGGGCGCCAGGCTTTAATTGCACATCCCTGCAGCAGCCCGTTGGCCCCACACACTATTCTTTCCAAAATATGAGGCCTCTGAATTTTTGTAAGTTCTAATATTTTTCAATGATTTTATTTATTAATAAGGGTTCATAAATATTGAATGAGTTTATGGGGTAGGAGTTCATACGTTTCTTACTTCTTCCTACTCCTTTTCGAGCATGTCAAGATTACTGTGGTACAAAAATATGTCTTTTGCATTGCATTGCATGATTTTATACTACTATCATGTTTGAAATAAATAAATAAATACATACATAAAATAAACTAAAAATAAAAACCATGGTATAACACCAGGCTCAGAAGGTTTTCTGGGAGAAACCTTGCTGTTACGGCCCCTGGCCTCTTGAGGCTGTGCAGGCTCTTTGTTTTTTTTCTATAATGCAGGATCAGCTGTGTGGGCACAGCTTTCTGATTGGCTGCCTAGAGGCTGCAGGAGAGCAGCAACCCCATTGGAGCAGCAAAGCCAATCAGATGTTGATGAGACCCACCTGCACCACATAAAAGACATCTGAGTTCATTCCTCCAGTGGGGCAGCTAGCAGGAAGAGGTTGTGTGAAGCTGACCCCCACCTTCCGTGTTTGGTGACTGTTTTTGGACAGTTTGAACAATTTTGTTCTTGCTTCTTTTGCTAAGTGGTGAATCTGCTTTAGATAAACCTTGAACAAGCTAGAGGCTTGTGTTTGGGAGGTTTTGGTGCTCCCTTTTGTCCTTTCTTTTGGGTTGTTTTGAGTTACTTTAGACTGATGTGTTTGAACATCATTTTTTCATTCCACTTTTTCTCTGGACACATCTTTATGTTACCGTCCCTGAACCCCTAGACCTTGGGGGGCGTAACACTTGCCCAGTGTATTATAAGCCTGGTGGGTTAACAGGCATTATATAACTCCTTACCAGGTTAAGCATTCTTTATTTTCAAGTTTAAAGTTTTTTTTTTATACACTAGAAATAGTGATAGCAAAGATGGGTTAAGATGAGTTTATTGTTGGCATTGAACTCAGCTCAGGTTCTGTCATCTTATGATAGAACACACATTATAAGTAGGGATGTCCTGGTCTGTCTTACATACACAAGGTTTTGAGTGTATGTAACACAACAGACTACATAATTCTTCTTCTCTTCAATAAAGGCCAGATTTGTGGCATATGGACATAGTAGTTGTCTGTCCAAAGAGCAGAAAACTACTGCTTGTCCTTTTGTTGGGCGTACTGGTTGGGATGATGATGCATTTCCTGTCCCCAGCCTTCTGCTTCCAGGTCACCCTGGAGGACAGCGAGGGCCTTATGTAAGTGGACGACAGAAAGGAGGAAGTTGCAGGGGACGGAGTCAGGAAGAAGGATAAGAGAGAGGGGTTTACACAAGGCCATGCAGGCGAGCAGCCTGCCCGGCAGCCAGTCTGAAACACTGGGATCAGTCAGTAAAGAGGAAACTCAGCACTGCATTCCTTCCTACTGATCTATGAAGTAGCTGATAGGGACAGAGGAATGCTCCAGTTCTCCATGTTCAACAGGAAAAGATAAGGATGCACACAGGTGAAAATTAGGGTCAGTATCGATAACCGATATTTAAATTTTTTTCTGGGCAATAACAAAATTGTACAAAGACTTATTTAACCTTTTGGCATCTTGAAATAAATCAACCACATTGCTGTTTCCACCACTGCTTCTCTGCTTCAGTTAAACTCGCCACAATCCTTTGCTGCATCGCTATCACGGTCGCATGACCAAACAAATATCTCATGACCAACCTCCTCCAGAAACAAACGGCAACAATATGGAAATAAATATCAGTTGCCAGTATTGTGCCAGTTTATTTATTGGGTTGATACAAGTATGTTAAAAAATGTCTAATATCAGCCAATACCAATGTTAGTGTTGGTATATTGCATTATACACTAAAAACAGATATTGCGTTATCATAAAGTCTGTACCACATTCTTTTATGTTACAGCCTTTATAAAAATGAACTACAATCAGTCAAAATCGAAATTTGGTGGGTCAGACTTCAAGAATACCCAAAGTCATTATCGGCCCGGTAAAAGCCCAATCAGTGCATTTCAACTCAGCTGATCTTAAGCATCTCAATCACTTATTTCTACATCCTCCGTGGACATCAATTGCACTCCGTGTCCAACTGGATATAATAGGGGCAAAATATAGCTAAAATTCAAACATACTTTAATGAGCTCAATGGGAAATTAAATGTGCATATAATGCATATCACTACAAGTATCAACCTACCAAAATATAGTCAAAGCATAGATTTTATTTGCGATTTTGCATAGCACAGAAATGTATTCTGTAGCTCTAGAAAAGATAATTAAGTATTTAATATCTGGAGATTAAAGTCTGAAGACAGTCCAGTAAATGTTTTCCTTCACTGGAGGTTGAAGGAAGCAGTTTCCCAACAAACTGCTTGCTGTTTCATATCAATTTCGATTTGACAACATGCAGTGACGAGAGATGCCTGAAGAAACGAGCAGAAAAATAGACTTACGAGGCTAAAATATAGAGAAATGAATGATGAGTTTTACAGGTGTAGTTAAGAGAGAACGTCTAATTGAATATAAAAGAGGTTCAAATTCAGTAAACTTTATTCAAAAGGGCAATTCAATTACAGTTGGACACATTTGTTACAATAGCAATGTGCAGTATATGCAGATGGGAACAGGTTCCAGGTTTCACGATTAACTAAATGAAAAACCATAACAGGAAATGCATGGTAATCTCGTCACATTCATAATAAGACAAAAATCCCAAATAAGGAAGATTTGGAAAAGGCTTCAGGTGACATATTACACATTTTCACAGCTAGTGTAGATGATTTACGGGTGCTGTACACTGTATAGCAAGGCTTTATTTATAGGCTTGAGTTTAATAAGAAGAATTCACTTCCTATTACTTTTCTAACTGAAAATAGAGAAGTTTTATTGCTGTTACTCTTAATATATTGTATCGTCTAAGTTGTGAAGTCTGATTAACGTGGTTCCTTGTTACAATAAGGAGGTGGAGTTATTTGATGACGAACTTTTCCCACACTCCAAGAATGAGGAAAAAAAAAATAGCAGGTCAAGGAAAAATCTAACTACTAGATTGGTAACACACTTCACTCAAACTCCTCCTTTTCACACATCTAGGCCCCTTTAATCAAGCAGGTTCCAGTGTATTTAAACAGTATCATTTACACTGGGAGGGTGTGAAACTCCCTCCATGGGCTGCCACCTTATCGTGGTGGAGGGGTTTGAGTGTCCCAATGATCCTAGGAGCTATGCTGTCTGGGGCTTCATGCCCCTGGTAGGGTCACCCAAGGCAGACAGGTCCTAGGTGAGGGACCAGACAAAGAGCAGCCCAAAGACCCCAATGATGAAGGAAAACTTTGGACTTGGTGTTCCCTCGCCCGGACGCGGGTCACCGGGGCCCCACTCTGGAGCCAGGCCTGGAGGGGGGGCACGATGGCGAGCGTCTGGTGGCCGGGCTTTTACCCATGGAGCCCGGCCGGGCTCAGCCCGAAGAGGAAACATGGGCCCCCCCTCCCATGGGCCCACCACCCGTGAGAGGGGCCAAAGGGGTCGGGTGCAGTGTGGGATGGGTGGCAGCAGAGGGAGGGGACCCTGGCGGTCCGATCCTCGGTTGCAGAAACTGGCTCTTGGGACGTGGAATGTCACCTCTCTGGTGGGGAAGGAGCCGGAGCTAGTGCGTGAGGTCGAGAGGTTCCGGCTAGAAATAGTCGGTCTCACCTCGACGCACGGCTCTGGTTCTGGAACCAGTCTCCTTGAGAGGGGCTGGACATACTTCCACTCTGGAGTTGCCCAAGGTGAGAGGCGTCGGGCAGGAGTGGGCATACTTGTTGCTCCCCATCTCGGCGCCTGTACGTTGGGGTTTACCCCGGTGAACGAGAGGGTAGCATCCCTCCGCCTACGGGTGGGGGGACGGGTTCTGACTGTCGTTTGTGCTTACGGGCCGAACGACAGTTCAGATTACCCACCCTTTTTGGAGTCCTTAGAGGGGGTACTGGAGAGTGCTCCTCCTGGGGACTCCCTTGTTCTGCTGGGGGACTTCAACGCTCACGTGGGCAATGACAGTGAGACCTGGAGGGGCGTGGTTGGGAGGAACGGCCCGCCCGACCTGAACTCGAGCGGTGTTCTGTTGCTGGACTTCTGTGCTCGCCATGGATTGTCCATAACGAACACCATGTTCAAGCATAAGGGTGTCCATATGTGCACTTGGCACCAGGACACCCTAGGCCGCAGTTCGATGATCGACTTTGTCATCGTTTCATCTGATCTGCGGCCGTATGTCTTGGACACTCGGGTGAAGAGAGGTGCGGAGCTGTCCACTGACCACTACCTGGTGGTGAGTTGGCTCCGGTGGTGGGGGCAAAAGCCGGTCAGACCTGGCAGGCCCAAACGTGTTGTGAGGGTCTGCTGGGAACGTCTGGCGGAATCCCCTGTGAGACGGAGCTTTAACTCCCATCTCCGGCAAAACTTCGAACACGTCCCGGGGGAGGTGGGGGACATGGAGTCTGAGTGGACCGTGTTCCGTGCCTCCATTGTCGAGGCGGCCGATCGGAGCTGTGGCCGCAAGGTTGTCGGTGCCTGTCGCGGCGGCAACCCTCGAACCCGCTGGTGGACACCTTCGGTGAGGGATGCCGTCAGGCTGAAGAAGGAGTCCTATCGGGCCTTTTTGGCCTGTGGGACTCCGGAAGCAGCTGATGGGTACCGGCGGGCGAAGCGGCATGCGGCTCGGGCGGTTGCTGAGGCAAAAACCCGGGCGTGGGAGGAGTTTGGAGAGGCCATGGAGAAAGACTTCCGTACGGCTTCGAGGCGATTCTGGTCCACCATCCGGCGTCTCAGGGGGGGGAAGCGGTGCAGCACCAACACTGTTTATAGTGGGGATGGTGTGCTGCTGACCTCTACTCGGGACGTTGTGGGCCGGTGGGCAGAGTACTTCGAAGACCTCCTCAATCCCACCAACATGCCTTCCACTGAGGAAGCGGAGCCTGGGGACTCTGGGTTGGGCTCTCCAATCTCTGGGGACGAGGTCGCCGAGGTGGTTAAAAAGCTCCTCGGTGGCAGGGCCCCGGGGGTGGATGAGATCCGCCCGGAGTTCCTTAAGGCTCTGGATGTTGTAGGGTTGTGTTGGTTGACGCGACTCTGCAATGTCGCATGGACATCGGGGGCAGTTCCCCTGGATTGGCAGACTGGGGTGGTGGTCCCCCTGTTCAAAAAGGGGGACCGGAGGGTGTGCTCCAATTATAGAGGGGTCACACTCTTAAGCCTCCCTGGCAAGGTCTATTCAGGGGTCCTGGAGAGGAGGGTCCGTCAGATAGTCGAACCTCGGATTCAGGAAGAGCAGTGTGGTTTTCGTCCTGGTCGTGGAACGCTGGACCAGCTCTACACCCTCGGCAGGGTCCTGGAGGGTGCATGGGAGTTCGCCCAACCAGTCTACATGTGTTTTGTGGACCTGGAGAAGGCGTTCGACCGTGTCCCTCGGGGAGCCCTGTGGGGGGTTCTCCGGAAGTATGGGGTACCGGGCCCTTTGATACGGGCTGTCAGGTCCCTGTATGACCGGTGTCAGAGTCTGGTCCGCATTGCCGGCAGTAAGTCGGGCTCGTTTCCGGTGAGAGTTGGACTCCGCCAGGGCTGCCCTTTGTCACCGATTCTGTTCATCACTTTCATGGACAGAATTTCTAGGCGCAGCCAAGGTGTTGAGGGGATCCGATTTGGTGGCCTTAGGATCTCATCTCTGCTTTTTGCAGACGATGTGGTCCTTTTGGCTTCATCAGATCGTGATCTGCAGCTCTCGCTGGAGCGGTTCGCAGCCGAGTGTGACGCGGCCGGGATGAGGATCAGTGCCTCCAAATCCGAGGCCATGGTCTTGAGCCGGAAAAGGGTAGAGTGCCTTCTCCGGGTCAGGGGGGGTGTCCTGCCCCAAGTGGAGGAGTTTAAGTATCTCGGGATCTTGTTCACGAATGGGGGAAGAAGGGAGCGGGAGATCGACAGGCGGATTGGCGCAGCGTCTGCTGTCAAGCGGGCGCTGTACCGGTCCGTCGTGGTGAAGAGAGAGCTGAGCCAAAAAGCGAAGCTCTCGATTTACCGGTCGATCTACGTTCCCACCCTCATCTATGGTCATGAGCTTTGGGTCATGACCGAAAGAACGAGATCGCGGATACAAGCGGCCGAAATGGGTTTTCTCCGTAGGGTGGCTGGGCTCTCCCTTAGAGATAGGGTGAGAAGCTCAGTCATCCGGGAGGGACTCAGAGTAGAGCCGCTGCTCCTTCACATCGAGAGGAGCCAGTTGAGGTGGCTCGGGCATCTGGTCAGGATGCCTCCTAGACGCCTCCCTGGTGAGGTGTTCCGGGCACGTCCCACCGGGAGGAGGCCCCGGGGAAGACCCAGGACACGCTGGAGGGACTATGTCTCTCGGCTGGCCTGGGAACGCCTCGGGATTCCCCCGGAGGAGCTAGAAGAAGTGGCTGGGGAGAGGGAAGTCTGGGCCTCCCTTCTGAAGCTGCTACCCCCGCGACCCGACCCCGGATAAGCGGAAGAAGATGGATGGATGGATGGATGGAGGGTGTGAAACTGCTGCTTCATACAGTGGCCATTTACTCTGGGAGGGTGTGAAACTGCTGCTTCATACAGTGGCCATTTACTCTGGGAGGGTGTGAAACTGCTGCTTCATACAGTGGCCATTTACTCTGGGAGGGTGTGAAACTGCTGCTTCATAGAGTGGCGCTCAGGCATGAACATGAAACTGCAAAAAAAAGAGAAAAAAAATAGACCAATTTCTCTGCACACACACACTTAGTAATGCAAGTTTGAGGGAATGTATTTTATCATGATGAGTACGATTCTTAGACATCTTCAACATGCCAGCATGAAATTTAAAAAAAACGTGCATAAAGAAATAGTTCCACAAGCGAATGAGTAGGAAGAAAGAAAGAAAGAAAGAAAGAAAGAAAGAAAGAAAGAAAGAAAGAAAGAAAGAGACAAAAACAAATCAATAAAGGAAAGTAAGAAGTAGAGAAAAAAGATTCTGCACTACTGTTGTTGTAGAGACAAAGCTACCTCCTAATTACTCATCGTTCTTTATCCGTATCTTTATTATTAAATCATGTTGAGTATGATTTGATGGAGCATTTCTTGCGAGGATCCTGCAGGTTGTAAAACATATGCTATAAATACGGTGAGTAAATGGGCCATCATGTACTGCAGTGTCTGTAGAGCAGTGGTGAGTAAATATCGGTAGATAAATCGATAAAGCCATTTTATCAGTGGCTCTCCGGTGAGCAGCAGCTGGCAGAAACATGCCAGCTGCTAGAGACTCAGAAGTCTGCTAGAAAACACCCAAAACAAAGGGAACGCTCCAGAGAACACGTCAAAAGTCTAAAAACACTCATGTCACTGGCAAAAAGTAAATTAATGCAGAACAAAGTGAAAAGTACTAATAATAGTAATTTGTGCCTAAAAGTTAAAAAAAATACACCCTGTATCCCTTTGAAAATATGCAGCTACAGTCCTATGGTTTGATTCTGAAGTACAGAACCAACGCACAATTTACTATAATAGCTTAAAACATAATGAAATTAATTGGGGCAACTTTTTCTAAATTTCTATTAACTAGAAATGTTTAGTATATAATTGCTAAAGAAAGTTAAGACAACTTAGTTAGGGTTGTAGCAATAGATTTTTCAAATGTCAAGGTTTGGACTTGACAGTTAAAGTTGATGCAACTTATATGAAACAAAGCAACAAGGAAACAAGACTGTGTCAAGTTGAGTCAGCAAATTGTCGAATTGGTGCAAAAAACAGTGAAAGGGAGACATTTTGGAGATTTCTTAGGTGATAAATGTTCTAGATCTTCCAAATGAGAACTTTTGGCACAATTTATTTCATAGGTTCCATTTTCAACCCAATGATATCCCACTATAGATGGATATTTAGCCAGTAGGACTGAGCCTGAGGCAGCAAAAACTCAAAATAGTTATAAACAATGTTGCTAAAAATGCTAACGCTCAGAGTTTTTGAAGGACATTTTAAAAGTAGCGCAGCAACTATTATTTTAGTAATAGCTTATTCTGACAATTGGCACATTGACAAATTTCCCATTTAACCACTTAAACTTTTTTAATACAATATTAGAAATTTATTTTTAAAAAACGCAAATGAACAAATAATTCAATTCCTTTTTAAAATAAAATTTTTGTTGCCTAAAAATGTAACAAAAGCATTCCTTTAGTGACGCTTGACCATTTGTAGCAAAGGATGCCACAAATAATAAATCTATCATCAACATGCGAAAAGCTCAACATTTTCTGCTCAACATCGATACAGTGTAGCGCTGTACCGTTGATTATTTTTTGTTTTTACCAGAATAATAATTAAACATCAAGGTGCTTAATGGGAGATTTTTTTTTTTTTTTTACATAATTTGGACCAGGTAAAACTAAACTATGCCACTTGAGTTCTGGGTAGATTAACAGACAAAGACGGGATTTTCTTTCTATCTTAAATGCAAAATGTATATATTTTTGTAGAGTTTTGGTTTAATTACTGTTCTGAGGGTGTTCTTTGAACAAACAGCGTGTTTTTGAGTCTCTATACGGCAGGAAAGGCTTAGAAAATTAGTAAATGATTATTCAATAATCGATTCATCATCATTAATCTGATTAATCGTTTCAGCCCAAATTATAAGGAGCGGAAATAAGAAAACAGGAATCTGGCGCAACTGACATCACAAGATTTTCTTATATCATGCAGCATTAATCCCAGCCTGGGGAATAATATCCTAATATTTATCCTTAGGTTAGGTGAGTGTGGAAACGTGTCCAAAAATGTAAAGAGAACCATAAACTTAAAAAACAAATGCAAACTTTCATATGGGGAAGAAAAGATTCTGTTTGTGGAATGTAGCCAGGCAAGCTGTGTTGGAGGAAAGAGAGGGAGAACACACCGACACCTCCAACATGTTCAAACCCAACACGCTTACCTGAGACAGGCTAGACCAAAACAAAAACCAGCACATTCTCAGAAGCATAACCACTAGAAACCAACACTTATTGAAGCTGCCCGAATTTTTCTTTTAAGTTGTTTTTATCCTTAAGTCTTGCTTTGACTCAGAGCATACCAGCAGCTGAAAACTTGACGCAGCCAAAGCAGGAACCTGTTCCACCACATAGCAGACACCTTAGGCAAGCCTCTGAGAGCCCGGCCACAGTAACCACCGCCTGCACACCCAGGTGTACGCAACAGGTGGGGGTGGGGGTCATGATGCAAAATATGGAGACAAATCAAAATATTTCCTCTGTATTATGCTGCGGTCGGCATTGTAAAACACCAATATCCACCATAAACAGCATTTATGCGTTTAAAACATGAGTTTATCCTTCTCACATTGAACTCCTGATCCCCACTTCCAGACGTGCTCACGGATCACATTTACGTTTCTGTCTCGTGGCTCTAAATGTCGAGCCTGTGGATTTACCTATTCATGCCGACAGCCTTGAGGCAAACGCAAAAAGAGGAAGTTAACATTTGCAATCCAGATAAGACGCCTCAGTTGCCCCTCCGCCCCCAAGTTATCCACAAAACTTCGGACTTGCCTAAGAAACGTCAGTTGGGAATTAAAACAGGTTTTTTTTTCTGAGCGGTTTTAGTAGCTTAAAGGTTTCCCTTGAGGATACAGTAAAACAAAACGACAGCAGTTTAAAGAAAATTCGCTTTAAAAAAACGCTAAAAGCACCTCGACGTCCAGGGATGAAGCTGGTGTTATCCTGTGAACCACACAACTAGCTGGCTAGGCTAACCAGTTAGCTTCGGGCTTTGCTAACTGTAACTCTCGTCTTCCAGAAGCGGATAAAAAAAATATTACAAGACGCTGACACTCGCTTTACTGGTGTGTCTGCAGGCTCGACTGGCCTTTTATAAACTGCCAAGGGAAAATAATAATAGTAATAAAATTTAAAAAACCAGACAGCGTCAAAACACAAGCGCCACATCACTGGTGAACTCACCCATTCCTGTTTCTCGGAACGCCCCGCAGAATCAAATGTTGGGAATCTTCCTCACAGCTCACGCGCTACTGTCCAGGTGGGTAGGAGCGACCAGCCACAGAGGAGAGGAGGTGCGTCGAATTACCGCCGAAAAACAAGCTAAACGAGCCTTAAATCCATCCGTCCTACTCCCAGCAAGCGGTCCAGTCCTCCTGAGTACTCTGTCTTGAATATTACAGTGCAGGAAGTTAGCCAGGAGACGGAGTCTCCACCTTTCTTGGACTCGCCTCTACACGGCTCTCTCTGCCTGCTTCCTCCGCTCAGCGCCTGTTTTCCTGCCTGCCAGCCTGCCTGCCCACCAAAATTCAGCGCAGTCGGAAACTTCGCGAGGTTTCAGGGGGGCTAGATCAGCGAGAGGAATAGTCAGTGGAATTTGTCAACTCTCCATCCAGCTCAGCGTGTACAGTAGTACCTACTGTACGTGCCTGGGCTCGTGTGCGTGTGATAGACGCTGCTTTAGTTGCCAGGGCCGGTCCAAAATCGCCCGGGGGGCACGTGGGTGAGGTTTTGATGATTTGGGGGAGGGAGACGTGGATGGGGAGAAAACACGGAGGGGAGGGGGGGTCATCTTGGAAATTACTGAAATTGAAATCCCCAAAATATAATAATATAATTAAAACTTACCTTTTAAAGTGAGTGCATCTCAAGTATTAAATTATGATTTAAAAAAACTTTTGCTGTTTTTGTTGTTTTGCAACAAAAAAAATTGTTTCTAGGTGTATTTTTCCAAATCTACTCCAAAAAACAGCCACAATTGAATTTTGTTCAAAATGGGCTGTTTTTTATTTTATTCCATCGTACAAGGAAAATTTGGGCTTTTTTTTCCTTTCCGTATTGTCTACTTTTAATCTCTTAGACGATGCTGAAGAAAGTATTTCATATTTATTGGGGGTTTTTACAGCTACTAATTTATAAATATTAAAACCTGTATTTTTTTTTAAATTTTGCATAGGGTTTCTGAATTTAATTATATTCTCATCACTGCAGTATATAAGTTTAATAATGTGAGAAAAATACAATTTTTGGTTTATTCAATCAGTATTTAGTACAGCTAACTTTTTATTTAAAACAATATAATGATGTGGTTCTTTTTTAAACTCAGCATATAAAAAAATTCAGCCCATTATGTCATGGAAAGGTGGTCAACCCTCTTGATACAAAAGAAAAGTCAAGTTTTTAAGAAAATGGCCACTTATAAATTAAGCTTTAGTCATTTGACAAGATCAGTCAACTTTAGATTAACTCATTAACTGATAAGTCCCCTCTCTCTAAATAGATTAGTAGAGACTCATAAGTACCCTGCATGTTGATGCTGATGTTTCCAGTAAAGGGAGCTTCACAACGGTCACCACATATGTAGGAACCGATGTTCGTTTTCTCTAACCCCTTTGGCCGTCCGTCTTCTAAAGATTTAATCGGGATTAAGATCTCGGAAGACGATCCCAAACAATGTTGATATTCCCTTTGAAGAAACTTTTTTTTTTTCTCCAGTTGGAAGGCTAAACCACTACTGAAAATATGTCGGTTCACAGTTAAAACGCTGCATTTGTAGATATCAAGCAAATGTTTGATGCATCCACTCACTGCTCCATCGTTCTATTGAAGGAAAAACCTCACAGATCATGGAGGTTCTGGCTCCTCCGTGTTACGTAGAAAACATTTCCAGTGGGACCTTCATGTCTTTTAGACGGCCACCAGGATGATCTGGATAACTTTTTTCTGGACAGAAAATAAAACTTACTTAAAACTTTTTAACATCCTTGGTGGGGAAGAAGACGTGACCTTTGAAGGTTTCTTTGTTTTTTAAACTGGATGCCCTAAGCTACATTGAGGATGTGTCCTTTGGAATCCTCCATCTGTGGAATCCTCAGGCCAGAAAGGTCAACAGGAGGTCAATAACAAATTAAAAGCCTGACAGAAAATTCCATAAGAGAAGGATTAATGCTCAGATTTGGACTTTTTTAGGCCTACGGTCTTGAATGTTTAACCTGATAGTCAACAACCTGTTTGAATTTCAATGTTTTGAATAATTTGCCTCCTCTGATTTCATGGTCTCTTGCTCCCGTTCCTACTTTTTGCATTTTGAAACTGTACAGGGGGGGAAAACCCAGCTGAAACACTTGCCATTTGTTCTCTGGTTCTTAGGATTTTGATCAGGAGTGTGAAAAAGGTTGTGCTGTTATGTAAAGACTGTGTGAGGCCTGCAGTGGTTTGTTAAGAAGGGTGAGAATCCATGCTGCTATTTTAGTCTCTTATTCAGAGCAGCTCGGTGGTTTGCAGAAGCATTAGTGATCACACACACGCGCACATGCCCCCACACTCACGCACACACCCCCCCACACACACACACACACACACACCCCCACACACACCCACACACACCCCCACACACACACACACCTCCTTGTACTTCTTTGCAATGTACAGACTTCTTTTCATTTTAGTAGCTAGCATTTATGCCTAACCCAGACATTTTCCCAAGTATGCAGTATATGCAAGTACACACACATTCACACACACAGACACATAGTATGACTTTGCATTGCCTTCCTTTATTTTTCATTTATTTCTATTAACCCTAACCATAACCTAAATCACAGCTCAGTTTTACATCTAAACCCACAACCCTATAAAAACACTTCTTTGCTTCGGGCCCCATAAGGAGCAGTGTGTCCTCACAATGTAGTTTTTGTTGGGAAATTTATTTTTCCTAAAACATGAGAAATGCTAAAACACACGCACACGCCCACATACACAACTCTTTTGTAATTTCTGCAGATCAGCCACACTGATTCACCTGCAATTCAAACTGAACCCATAATGTTCAGGCAGACTTCCTTTTATTCCTGCCTGACGACATGCTAACTGTTGCTCTCAAACAGGGACACAGAGAAAGCTGACTTCTTAGCAGGAAACACACTTTTCCCATCAGAATATGTTGTCGCATCGATCCCAGAGACGGGAACGGTCCGTCTCACTACCCTGCCTGCTCTGCTATGAAAAGCCGAGCTGTTCCTCCACAGTTCTGGCTGCAGACGGGCACAGCGCCCACTGCCAATTACCCGGCTTATCTCGGTGCCACCAGAGAGTGAACTGCTAGAAAAGGAAGTAGTTGAGGGTAATTTCACTCTCAAAGGGGCCATTTGAGCAAAATGTCAACAAGCGTTCAAAAGGCAACGCAAAACACCAAATGCTATGCAAATGTGTTTGACCACAGGAGCACACACACATGCAGGGGTGTATGTGTGTGTGTGTCTGTGTTTTTGTTGGCTTTAGTGAATGCAACACTGTCCCAAATGGGTCATAAAAACCACAACTGCCCTCAGTTGCAATTGCTTCGTTGTATTATGATGACATGCGGTTTGTTGTCGACTCGGATTCTTGCAAAGGAGGAAAATGTTTTTAGCAAATTGCATGAACTAGGATTTTGCTGACTCGGCACCTGACACTTTGCTTGTTGGAATTACGCTGAATAATTTCTCGTTGTCTAGAGCTCTGGAATGTAGAGCAAGTACACAGGTCATGTGGGAGCAAGAACAACAGGCAACATTTTATATCTTCAAGCCCAAAATAGCATCTCAATGCTAAACATGTTGCAGCAGCACAGACGTCACCAACGCTGCTGTCAGAGTCCACTGTCCACAAAGAAGGATTTTTTAAAAAGAACAGAAATCAGGGGTTTGTGAAACCCCTGATTTCTGAAAACAGAATGAATTTAGTAACACTATAGACCAGTCTAAAGGTTAAATAATTTAGACAAATTTAAGGATAATAAATGTCCTTATTGTTGGTTTCATATTTCGGTTTTCTCAATAATTTAACAGTAAAAATGGTTTTTGAACTGAAAACGTTCATTTTGTTGATGTACGTTTTTCGATTAAAACGTAATTAAATATTATGAATTAACTTAAACACATTTGAAACAGCAAATATATTTGTTGCTGAGCTCAGGTGTCTGTTCAATAAATTAGCAGAAAAAATAAGAAATTCTAAATGTTCACTTTGTAGATTCATGGTTCTCAATGTGATTTATTTCAATTGAGCAATTGCTGACC
Source organism: Xiphophorus hellerii (assembly GCF_003331165.1). Classification (NCBI taxonomy): domain Eukaryota; kingdom Metazoa; phylum Chordata; class Actinopteri; order Cyprinodontiformes; family Poeciliidae; genus Xiphophorus; species Xiphophorus hellerii. Next base: position 22,916,420 of record NC_045686.1, on the reverse strand, counting down.
AACCAATCACTACTATATATAGATCGATATATTTATCATGTCATACATAATCTATTTATTAATTTATTATAAGGCAGGCAGCTGGTTTATGGGGGCTCTTGGCCCCTTCTGTTCACCTCTTTGAGGTGCCTTTATTTCTAACCCAAACAGGGTCAAAATTATGCAGAGTTGAATACATAGAATTTCATGACAAGGTGTTTGCATGACACTCACACACATCTCACACCCTGACAAGATAAACAAGTCATAGATGGAAACTACCCAATCAATCATGAAGATGGGCAGATTGGTGAATCACGCTAATTCCTCTCAATGCCGCAGAGAGGGAAAACATATAAAGAGTGCCTTAACAGGCTGAGACTTTTCAGAAAAGACGAAAAGTCTTAAGGCTGGAAGGTGAAAGTTGTTCAAGAATAAATGAAGGAGTTGCATTTTATCTGATAGACCAACTAAAATTAGCATTCAACCATTAGTTACCCACTTCACAATTCTGGGATCTAGAGACAAAGCCGTTGCCTATGGAAACCCATTCTAAGTCCTGTTTGCAGTTTGCCACCAGCCGTGCAGAGGAAACGGCAAATATGTAAAGGAAGGCGTTCATGCAAAGCATAAAGTGTAGTGGAAATCAAAACCTGCATGACGTCCTGAGCACACCAAACAGGGTGGTGGTATAGCCTCATGCTGGGCACAATAAAATTGCTTCAGTCAAAGTCAAGACATAATGCCAACTGAGAATATGTGGCAGGATTGAAAATGAATGTTTCAGTCTGAAGATATGCGAAGGTGGTAACAACATATTCTAAATATTTGAGGGTGGAATTGCAGCCAAAACTGGCTTTACTACGTAAAATTGCAATTACACGCACTGAAGTCTGTGGTAGTGAAATGACACATGGGAAAATGTGAACGCTGTGGCAAAGCACTATAAGTTTAGAAGCATGGCTAAAGAGGAACGTTGTGGAATGATAATAAAATAAAGCAATAACATTTCCCAAGAGTCACTGATGAATGAAGAGGTGAGAACTGAGAGGTGAAGTATGCCGTCTGACCAATCCAAGCAGAATGCTTTCAGGACACCTCAGGGAGACGGTCAGAGCAGAAGAAGCCCCTCTGCAAACAGCAGCTGAAAACGAAGTGACAGGTCAACAGGTCTATCATCTAAAACACAAAAACTGCTGAAGAAGTAAAAACCCAAGTTTGACTCTGCTTTGTTAGCTGATAATAGAACAGTAAACTTTAATGAACTAGATTCATCTCATACTTTCCCATGTTAAACATTCTGAATCTATAGGTTTACTTGACCTAGTTGACATAGTTTCAGTTCTTGCTGATTCCTGGACCTTTACTTTGATAGTCTGGAGCCACCATGTGGGCAAAATGTAAAACTGCAGCCACAAATGGCAGATTTCTGACCCCTTTATATATATATATATATATATATATATATATATATATATATATATATATATATATATATATATATATATATATATATATATATATATATATATATAAAAACAGGATTGTACTTGGAAGACTCTTCATGGGGTCATAATGTATGCTATGTATCAATGATTATACAACATAGTCACTGCTACATTTATGGGATCCTCAACAATGAGGTGGAGGGTTTTATCGGACAGAGTGAAAACAGGGTAACCCTGCTGGCCCTGTTTACCTTGCCTTCTGGTTTGAATATTCGTCCTGATGGCAGCATAGTAGACAGTACCTGAGAAATTCCACAAGAAGCTCTGTTTTAAGTTGAAGGTACAGCCAGAGCTTCCCTGTCCTGTTGTTGTTCAAACGATCCCACATTATCAGCTTATTCAGTTGTATCTACAGTAGTTCTTTAGTTTATTCTTGCTTTCAGTTCTTGGTACATTTCAATTTTGTACTCTTAGACTAGTGTTGTTATTTTCCCCCTGATTTATTATTTGAGTCTCCATTCAGCTGCTAGAGTTCATTCATCTTCTTGTTGTTTAGTGACAGTTGTCAACCAGCATCTACATGCATACCACCTCCAAGTGGAATGGAGTGTGGTTTGGGATGCTAAATATATATTTCGCATTAATTATTCATCGTCCGTCATTCTACCTGTTTGCTACCTACGCCTGTTAAGTTTTTGTTTTACTGCAATTGCTCCATTTTCACTAAGTTTGCTCTGTATTTGTGTCTTTAAAAATACAAATATGACAATTGTAAAGAGTCTCTAGCAGAGCTGAGAGATTTGTTCCTGCAGCAGTTCTAAAGGAGGATCCTTAATGAATCTCACCATCCGCTGCAGTTTTAACCAAATGCATATTAATCCCATTTAAACGTGTCTTTCATACATTGAATAAGTAGAGTGTTACTACAGTGAAACAGTATTTGCTAGAGGTGGCTTCATAAACAAGAAATATAGTCATCATTTTAAAAAGTGAGCTGAAATGAGGATGAAAGCTGAACAGTCCGGCTTATTTAAGTGGATTTGTCAAAATAACAGTTTCCTTCAAACGATGTCACTCACTTCTTCGTTTTGTATGTTTCTTCATGTGTTTTATAGGCATGTTGCACATTCAGCAGTATGCTTTATCTGTCAGAATGAAGAGAGTCTCTAAACAAAGCAACATTTTGGTGGCTCATTTGATCTGCTGTGGCAGTCTTTGTCCAGAAGAGGTCACTGTACTCTTTTTTATTGCAGTCTGCTCAGGAGGAAACAGTAATAAAACACTGGGCTGCAGAATTCAAAGTTTATGGAGGAAATAGATGAAAGGAAACAGAGGTTAAGGCATTATGTCCAACTTAGTCAGGTGCCAAATTTGGATTTCTACAAGATTTAGGTGTGAGTGCACCATCTGGCTTATGATGGACTTACTGTAAGACCTGTCCTAAACTTTCAAGTTCTGCATAAAACTTACGGGGTTTGAATAACAGTGTCACATCTGTATTTGGACTAAATGTAGTCACATGTAGATTGAAACTATGTCATTGCTCAATGAAATGTGCTATTTGTAGCTACACTGCTTTCTTAACTCATACATTTCATTTTTAGCTGCTGTGTATTTTTTGGGTACTTCCCTGTCATAGACCAACACTAAGAAGCAATTAACTGTGAAGTGAAGTATCAGTCTTTTATTATGCAAGTGCTTTGGCTAAGGGAGTAAGGTTGTGAGACAAAGAAAATGTCTAGGCCTGGTTAAAATCTTCCAAAGTTTGGAAACTTAACTTGAATCAGAAGAGGCACGTTTCTGGCCAAAACCACTTTCACTATCACCATGTCCACTGTGAGGTATGGTGACAGCAGCATCCTGCTCTGGAATATAATAGTTGTTTTGGTCAAAACAACAACAAGATATTACAAGCCATTGGTCTGAAACTGCAGTCTTCACGGGTCAGATTCCTGTAATTTTTAGATGCGTCCCTTGTGCTACACACTGAAATTTAATGGTGAAACTGCCTCACTAGCATACAGTTCAGTCAACCTGCTGCCTTAAAAAGTCAATAGACAGAGAACACTTAACATGCAGCCGTTCTGTTTCTGAGCCTCAAAGGTTTCAGTGCATTCACACTAATCCTGTTTAGTCCACTTTTATTGAACTGTAGTTCATTTGTCTAGAAAGTCGGGTTTGTTTGGAGAGGTGTGAATGTGTAATTGAACCCTCATGCAGACCAAAAAAGCTAACTCTGGCCTGCCTAAAAACCACGGTGTTTGATTGAAGTGAACTTTAACTTAGTTTGAATGGATATGTGGATGCAAACAGACCGGAGACCGCTCCAAAAGCAGGAAATGGACTGTAGTGTAGGGCATTCTGGGTAAATACAGCCAAAACAAACACTTGTGTCTAGCATTAAATGGAGAAATGGCCTGTGGTCTTTTACCAAAGGCATATGAGAAATCCCGCAACTACTAAAAACTGACGCTACTCCATTTTTGTTTATGTTTTGTGAAGGAGGAAGTTGCGCTTATGTCTTCTTCTGTGATATTTGTGTCACTTCCTGTAGTACTTCTTGGTGCAGCGGCTGTCAGGATCTGGGTTTATGAAAGTGTCTCTCCACATTGGCTTCCTGCTGGGAGTGGCCTGGAGCAGAGCTGCACACCTGCAGCTTGTTGGATCATCAGCCAGAGAGGATTTAAAGAGTGGCCAGACCTCACGGTAGTCTCTAGCTTGCTAGACCTTCTCCTGAGAAACTCCAGTTATTTGTGACCTTCTTGAGAATGCCTCAGCTTGTTGTCTGCTTCCCTCACTAGTTCTCTGTCTCTCATTCCCAGGTATAAGCCAGGCCCCCCAAACCTGTAATCCCACCTGCAGCTCCAAACCTCACCTCCCTGCTCGCTCCAGCCCACAGTTCATTCCCATGGGGGAAACTTGCCTCGGACCTCCCAACTGGTTGCCTGGATCCAACCTGCTCCTTCTCCCTCCCCCCGTTGAGAAGCTAATTTCTCCTGCTGTCCTGTCAGACATTCTGTCCACCCTTCGCACAGTCAATGACTCTCCGCTTCCAGACGAACCCCGGATCCGATCCAAAGAATCATCTGCAAGACACCTGTGATTGTACACTTCGTAAATAAATTCTTAACTTACCATTGCTTCCCGGATCTGATTCTGCATGTGGGTCTGAAGCCTACCCTCGAACATGACAGCGGTAGCACAAGCGCGGGGGTAAACAGGCATTTCAAAGGGTTTGGATTGTTTTACCCAGTGCAGTGTGAAAACTGAACATGTAACAAATGTTGCGAACAGGACATCGGCCTTTAAGGACTGGAGTTTGAGACCACTGTTATAAGAAGTTCCAAAGCAGTTTTGAGTAAAACCTTTCTGGTTGCCACTAGCATGCTGAAGATTAAATGCCTTATTGCAGCTGTTTTATTTTGTTGAGTTATTAGAGTTGTATGCAAAGGATGGTTTTAATCTTCCTTCATTTTCCTTCATGCCTTCATTTTACACCATAAAAACGTGGCATCTTAGCAGGGATGTGTAGACTTTTGAGAGTCACTGCAGCATGTGATGGAGTACATAATTTACTGGGACTGCATAAACAAACAACTTCCCCTTCCCAAAAACACCAGTTGGACCCTGTGTGGAAGGATAATTGCTCAGAACTATCCTGAGGGTGGGAAACCTGCACCACCCACTAACTCCTAATCTGTGTCCATCCATTCATCAGTCAGTGGCTGGAACATTACAAAGAGGTTGTTAGGTTGTAATTTAGGCTTACACTGATATGGTGAACCCAGCGGAGCAGCAATCACCTCCTTGTTGATGTGGGTATAAACACATTATGCCTCTTTTCAGACATCACAGACCTCCTGGGAGGAACACTTGAGTTTGACTTTGTTCCATCAGCTGCCAAAGAAAACCTCAAAATTCCAAAATGCTGCCTTTGAGCATTATTTTTTGTCATCTGGATGAAAAGTGGGTTGCTCGAGAGGGAGCAGCAGATTGAAAACAAATCAACAGCACTCGGTTAGCACTTTTAACGAAACCTCTTTTACTCGCGTCCTGGGTGGTCGCTTTGAAGTCAGGCGAACACTCACAAGCAGAAGGAAATGGAAACAGAATGCTTCGCACAAGAGGTTCCCCACCTGCACACACAAAAGCAGGAGGTGAATGGCAGTTTGGATATTAACAATCGTGGATTATAAATATATTGAAGCCGTAAAACATCTGCTGTGTTCCATGTTGGCCTCCTTTCTTTGGGTTTCCACAAGCTTTCCAGAGTCAATAAAAGTCTTTCCAATTAAGGTGTACTTGCTTTGGGAGTACAGGAACTCACCACCTACTGGCAGCCACCTGTCATCTCACACATCATCAATACGCTTTACAGTAAGCCGTGCACCCAAGACACGGGGTGAACAATTACGTTTTTACAGGAAAACTCTATTGTTCTTGTAAAATCAAGAACAATGAACTGTAAACATGCCTTACAGTAAGTCATGCACCAAGGATAGGGGTGAACAATGAGGTTTTTACAAGAAAACCTGAGAGAGTCATGCAAACACAGGTACAGGCAATCAAGTCTTCTGTGGCCTCTAACAGGTTTTCTCCCAGGATTGCCCTGCATGTTGCTCCATCCATCTTCCCATCAAATTTTGCCTACCTGTTCCTCCAGAAAGCAGGCCCACTGCATAATGCTGTCAAACCTGTGTTTTATGGAAGGATTTGATGTAGTCAGTGGGACATAAAGTCTACCTTCATCTTGCCTTTGTTCCTTAAAGGCAACATCTGGTCAAGAACTCTTATCATACCAAATTTAGTCACAAAATGGCTCAAGGAGAACAAGTGCATGTTTCTGGAGTGGGTATCACAAAGTCCTGATTTCAGTTCCAGTCAGTTCTTTCAGGAGCAATGTCCCAAAATACCAGGGAACTACTTTAAGAAGCATTTGCATTGAAGGAATTTGACCCAAGTCATGCAGTTTTAAAAGAAACTACATCAAATAACTACCAAATGCTGCAGGTGAGTCAGTCAAGTCAAGTTTATTAGTATAACACATATAAAACTAGCCTCTTGTTCTACAGAGAGTCTGAGCTTATGTAATCAATGCGACTATAAAAGCATGGATGAGTTTCTCTAGATCCTGTTGGAATCTTAGTCTTTTAATCTTGGAAATGTTCTTCAGGTGATAGAAGGCTGACTTTGTAACTGTCTTTATGTGTCTCTGAAGGTTCAGAACTTAGTCCATCACTATTCCCAGATTTTGGGCCTGAACTCTAGTTTCTAGTTACAATAGCTGAAGCTATGTTATGACTCTAGATTGTTCTTCTTTAGATCCAAAGATTCTAACTTCAGTTTTGTTTCTGTTCAACTGTAGAAAGTTATTGTTTTGACATTTCTTACTCCAAATAATTATTTTTTTTGCAAATTCCCGTTATTCTGGTTTAGAAAATAGAAATGTTTTTTTTTTTAACACTTACTGAGTTGCAACAGGCACAGCTAATTTGTTACTCTAAATTATCCTTAAGCTCAATTGTGCGTGTGCCTATTGTGTCTTAGCAGATGCATTTCCATTGACCCTATAATTGCGCAGTTTGACATTTCGTAAAATAAATTTGCTAAATTGAAACATGCCAATTTAGAAAAAAAAAAAGCGTTTTTCAACAAAAAGTTTTGCAGCTAAGATGAGTTGATTTGTCAGTCATTTCAAATTGGTTTATTTCATAAAGCTGCCACTTTCATGCGTCACACAAGTCACATGATCAACAGCCGGATGTTGCCACTGGTGCAAAAAAGACAACAGGAAGTGGTAAGGTACTATGGCATGTTTTTTGTTTTTATTATTTATTATTTGAACAAATATATTCATGTGTGATTTTCATGTCTTATTAAATGGAAACGCCACCATTGTGAAATTCTGATTTTTCAACATTAGTTTAATACTGACAAAGTTTTGAGCACATTTGTAATGGAAACGCAGCTGTTATTCTGTGACAAAGCTACAAGGACACACCAAACAGACCAGTAAAATCATCATACAGATGTTTTTTTTACAGTATTAGTAGACGAGAATGCAACAGTTCTTTTCTTAATCCTTTAAAATTCAGTTTGCTATTTGTGTTCTTTTCTCTGCCTGACTTCTTTTTACAGATGTCGATTAAGCTATGAAAATAATAGACCGAGGCTGTAATAAACTGGAATTATCCTTCAGAGGGAATTACAGCAGCATTGATTTAAATGTTTGCCAATGTGCTTGTTTGTGTCAGGGTGGGCTGCTGATAGTAAATGCTTGGATGGAAGCTCATTGGGTTTGGGTTTTTGAGCGTGTGGGTGTGTGTGTGTGTATCAGAGAGAGAGAGAGAGAAAGAAAGAGAGTTAGACCACTGTGGAAGCTTTTGTAGCATATCTGGTTTAAGAGGCGCTCATAAAAAGGAAAACGCATGCACAAATGCCCCGGTGACGGGAAGCACTCTCTCCCTGCCTCTCGCTCAGACTGGTGCACCCTCTTTACATCTCCACACGTGGATCCCCATTTCCCCACATAATAGGCTGTTTTAACTCCAGTTCTATAAAAGGCAACTTCACCCAGTAACTGCAGCGCGAGGCTATGTGTGGGCCCCCGCAGCCATACCAGCCCGGCAGAGCCGACAAGCAACTCGGCACTGCTCTGCGGCACGAGTGAGCAGCGAGGACCAAAACCCTCTCTGGCGTGGCTCATATACAGTCATGTATTTCGGGCATAGATGATTCAGCCTTAACTTTCCACTCACCATGGATTTTCCTTTCTAAATGCTGATTCAGTGACCCATTTAATCTCAGCTCGTCCCCCCTGCAGTTAAATCAGAGTAGCATCTTTCATCCCGTTATCTCGTCCCCCTCCCAATCAGCCCCTCCTTCGGTTTGTATCCACGCCTTTCTGCTCCACGTGCGGGGCAGATGGTGCTCTACCCTTTTATCCGCTGCTGCTATTTGGAGAAACGGCTGAGAGAGACTGTGCGCGCGCCAGGTCGCGTGCCTGACTGGGGCTAATTAGCCGATGCCCTCCCTCCCCTTACGTTTGGATGCGCGACAGCAGGGCCCGAAAGCATACGGACGGCGGTTTTGGCTCAGCAGATGACTGAGCGCCTGCCTGGCAAAAAGCTGGAATGTTTGCTCCGCTCAAACATATGGGACACTGGATGTCCAACAGTTGGTGTCTCAGATTCAGATTGAGGGATTAGTCCAATAAAGACATGGCTGCCAGCAGGTGCTTGTGAATGCAAGAAGCACCTTACACAGATGCACTCCAGTTCTCCACCGCCAGTGTTCTGTATGTTTTAGGTGCTTCTGTGCTTTAGCTAACCCGATTTCAATAAATGGGTCAGTGCCTCTCACCTTCCTAGGCAGCAGGCTGAGGAATAAATCAGGAATGAATCATTATTGTAGGATCAGGAGCACAACTAAAACATGGACACAGGTCCTGAAGGACCAGACCTGACCATCTCTGACCTAGCCTGGTAAAAACCAGCTCCTTGTTCTATATGTTGCCTCATACAGAGGCTCTGCACTGAGCTCTTGACTATCGTCTTGCCGGAGACGTGGACTATGTTGATATTTCAAATGTTACCTAATTCCTAATGTTTGTCTGTGACATTATGTAATGTGCCATTTCCAACCCAAACAAGATGGCCGCTAATGTTAATTCAATATTTGGAAGCGTGACCAACTGAACAACTTCCCTCATTTCCTCTGCTGTCATTGCTAAAACTGCAGGCAGACTACAATTCTAAAAGAGGGCAGAAAATCATCATTCAAAACTTCTTCTTCTGTTCGCTGATTAGCCTGTCAGAAAATATACTGGAGGAAAACCAAGTCAACGGGAGAAAGCCCAGACTGTGCTGTAAGCGAGATTTGAGTCAAGCGGAATAGCGCAGGAAGGCAATAACCAGGCAGGCCACCTCTGACCTGACATGCAGCCTAAAGTCATGGGAAATTGTTAAATTATGCTCTTAAATAGTGGACAGCAAATTGTTTAGTTTTTTGTTTCACAGGTTCTACACGTACCTCATGTCTGCCTTGTAGGCTAGCTTGTGTTATCTTTGCTCAATGAATTACTTAATGAGGCAAGAAACATTATCTGGAATATGCATCCATTGTCCTTGAAGGATCACAAGGGGGTGGTGCATATCTTTGGACGAGAGGCGGGGTACACCAGTTCATCAACATAAAGACAAAAGGAGAAACAATTGGTTTCTCAAAATTAAGGGTAATTTCGAGTAACAAGTTAACTTAACACGTGTCTTTGGATGTGACTGTCTGCAGTACCTGGGGTAAACCCATGCATGCAAGGTTAGAACATATAAACTCTATGGGGAAAGACTGAAGGGCGTGGAAGACTGAAGGGCATTTCTTGAAGACATTAATGCCAGTCGTGTGCATTAACATGCCTTGAGCTAAAATTGAACCGATCTGTTATGAATTTATTATCACATAGGGACTTGATTCAAAGCAGAATACCCAATCACACGTCTCACTTCAAAAGTCACTGGACAGTCTTCCTCCTTGATCAAATTTTGTAGAAAATACTATTTCTATTGATGCATGATTGTAGTTGAAAAGTTGGTGACAAATAGAAGGCAGAGAGAAACTCAACAGTTTGCAAATAAACCTCTCACACGTCGCAGGTTATACAATGCCAACTTAATGGCACACAGAGCCTTACCCAGTCAGCCCCAATCTGAGAACAAATCTGTTGCATGACAAGGTGAAGGGACTTCTGACACCACAAGATATCAGGTTAACACAATGAAGCTGTCTTGTGATAGATCAAGAGACAAAAATCCTGTTATCTCTTCATATTTGTCACAGTCTAAACGACTTTGGGCTCTCAGTGCATTGAAGCAGCTCACTGCATGGGTGTCACACATAAAAATCCTATCAAAGGATAGAGATGACCTCCTTTCTACAGCAAATAGAGATTTGCAGGCTATTTGTAAACAGGAGCTTTAAAGCATGCAGTCAACAGGCCTGTTAAATTATTCATGCATGCATGGTTCTGTTAGTAAGCACTTTCTAAAATTGCTTCAGCTTTCATAATAAATTCCTAATTGATGATTTAGGGAATATTATCAGTCTGATTTAATGGAAACACAAGTCTTTCTGAATACGATCGTATGATTGATAGGACTCAGCAAAGCTTAATGACGCTGTGTGAGGAGGCAGTCTATCCACCTAACATTAGCTACAGGGGGAAGTACACACAGTTGCCTGAGTGCTTGTTGTAAGGTTAGGCTGAAGCAATTGTAAAAGCTGGATATAAAATCAGAATCAGCTTCAGAGGAAATAGAATAAATGCTTTGCTGCCACTTTTTGGTTATTAGATAGTGATAGATAGTAAATGTGATAGTTGTGACCATGCAAAAATAGTTTCACTGTAAAGAAGTAAATTACTCTAGTTGTAAGGTGTTCATCGTGTTCATCAGAGTCAGTCTGGGGCAAGAAACTGTCTCCAACCAGTTTGACTTTTTTGGTAACTAAATATTTAGTTCCAAAATTAAAGATTTAATATACAAACAGAATATTTATGTTCCAAACTAAACATTTATTTTTTAAACTAAGTCTTTAGTTTTCAAACTAAATATTTAGCTTGGACCTAAATATTTAGCTAGCAAGGTAAATATTGCTAGTTTGCAGGCTAGCGTGATTGACATTAGCTAAATATTTAGCATGCTAACTAAATATTTAGCTAACATACAAGTTAGCTTACTGACAACCAATGCTTCTCTCTTCATGACAAGTTAAATAATCTAAAAAATTATGTTATTTTTTTTTAAAGTGTGACCGTGTAACATTACAAATCGTACGTACATAGGCTATATCTTTTTCTTTTCAGAATTAAGGAGAGTGGATTTTGATTCATTGAAGAACAGCTTGAGCCTTGACTACCAGTGGAACAAGCCGGATGGGACTAATGGGACTGGGAGAGGTATTTATTACAAGTTCCTGGCCTCAGACTGTCACACAGTGTCAGTCTCTCATCCCACAGTCTCCTCACACTGAGGACATGACATTACAGATCTCACCGGGGGATCTTCGTCTCCTCCCTCCTCGATTCACAATTGCGGCTCGGTGCACGTGCGTGCCTCTCGCGGAGCTGCCATTGGCGAGACGACCCGCTAAGTCCCGCCCACCAGCTTTACGTCAGCGCTGCGCTTGTCTGTGGAGGTTCTGCAGCGGGCAGCGAGCCGCACTGCACACCGACTGAACCGGCAGGGGCGAGGCGGCATCCATCATCGCTATGGGAATTAAGCGCAGCGTCCTGAGTGAATCGAGCCCTCAGCCCGCTCCACCCGGAGACACAGAGTATAAAGCAGAGCAGCCCAGAGCCCCGACCAGCTCCCCCTCCTCCGGTGTGCTGAGGAGGACCGTGGTGATGATGATCAGTAACATCTAGAGATGAGACGTGTTACTCAAGCAGACAACTTGGACAAGGACGTTTGCTCGACCCGCATCCGTGCTCTCTGATTCAGGATGATGTCTGTCATCCATGTGTCCGCCGTGGTGAGTGCATCACATATCCACCCAACTCTCTCCACGGACTGCTTTTCATTGTTTATTCTAAGGGGCTGCTTCGGCAGGTTCTCCATTTAAAGGGACAGCGCGTGTTTTTGTGAAAAATTTCTGAATCAACTTGAAATCAATTGACTGAAATGACTGTCAAATGGTAAAAATAAAAATAAAAAGAGAGAGAGAAATGGTCAAAAAGATATTTTATTTTATTGTAAGTAAAAAGCATTCTTAGGTGGAAATTTAACAGTGGGTGAACAGAACAAAAGGGGGGAAAAAAAGTTTGCAGTTGGTGACAAAGAAAGGGCAGCCTGCAGTCTATTGTCATCCAGAATCAGTCCCAAAAAGGCTGCAAAGATATGTTTGTTGGTTTATTGTCCAGATATAGAATTTGTTGGATTCATTGTAATCATAAAAAAAGAGAAAATCATTAGAATTTTAAGTAAGTCTATAGATTGATAGATGACATCCAGTCATAATTGCAGGTTAACTCCTTGCTTTCTGAATATATTTATTATATAAAAATACATTATTTGTTTTTCTTGTTAAACAGATTTTGTTCGGTTAGTATTTGAATATAAATCATAAAACAAATGTACATCTAAGTATTGATTATGCTATTCTCAAATCTAGGTATACTTGTGTTACCATGGTGATCCTTGGTATGTGTTGAATATGCATCACCGGGCATTGCTGGTAAACATATGTTGATGATGAATCTGTGACAGTAATTTACAATGGATTAAATGCAAAAGATGTGCATTTGCTCTGCGGATTCACACCCATTTAGAAGTTTATTGGGATCTTATGTGATGGACCAACACAACCTAGTACATAATAGATGAAGTCGATGGAGAATTAGATGTGATTTTCAAAATTAATACTTGATCCGCCCTGATCACACTGACTCCATTGTGAAATGACCATCATGCTACAAAACAGATTACTTTAGTCTATCACATGAAATCCCAATAAATACAGACGTTTGTGGTGGCGGCATAACGAAATGAGTAGAAGTTAAGTTTTGTGTTTTGATTTTTTTTTTTTATTGCGGTGTTCAGAAATCCCCCCATCCATTATTTTTAGTCGCGTTACCTTTCAGGCTAACAGTGGGGCTGGTGCCTGTCTCTGGACTGAATGGCTTCGTTCACTTCCACCGTTGCCGTTGCCAAACTAGCCAGACTACAATTAAAAAAACAGTGCAGAAATCCAACGTCATCACTTATAGCCTCTCCTTCTGTTTGTTGGTTGGCCAGGATGAAATGCATGAAATGGGACTAATCCCAGACAAAGAACTGAGGGGAGATGAGAATCGAATGCCTAGCATAATCAGGCTAGTTGTTAATGTCACAAAATTTGAAAATGTCAATCTGGAAACTGTCGGTGCTAAATTTTGACTCTAAATTAGGTTTTCAGTTTGTCTATAATCTTTAGTTTTATGCTTAAAATCCCTCTTAATGCTGTGACTTTACTTCCAACATACCCACAGTGTATGAAATTGTTCAACAAAGACATCCCGGACACCCAAAGTTAACAGTTCAGACGTCATTTTTCACCCCAAAGGAAGAACACAGCTCAGCTGGCAAAGCTCCTAGCTTCCGTCATTAGCAGAGAAGTGGAAGCATCTCAACAGATAATCATCGGCAGTTATTGTCAGTGATAAATGCAGTGTGAATGAGTCTAAACAGAGACTCTTTCTCTCAGCTGTGCTGGACGATGGCATTGGGACACACTGCAACAGGTGCCAGGCAAACGTGTATATGTGTGTGTGTGTGTGTATTAGTGGAAGTACTTATGTGTGTACTTTTGATGTAATTTTGATTTGACTGGGTGTGTTGTGAGCCATACTTTAATTGAACAGTAATGACAACCTAGTGTCTGCCAAAGCCGTTCCACCCATGCATGCGCACTTTATGTAACACACTTGTTTTAAACAGCCACTTGTAGCACTTAACATGACTCAACATATACTGTTAATGAAGTAACAGTAACAACAGAAGTAGCAGTTTTTTGTAGGAATTTCATTCTTGAACTGTTTGCTACAGCTGGATCATTAGCTATATTTGGAGATAAATTCTCCAAATCTTTGTGGGTTTTTCCACATAGCATATCTAAAATATCCTACATTCTCTCGATATTAATGCAGATTAAGGTATATTTGATGTCTGAACTATATAAATACAAAGTTTTTAGCCTTTTACTTATTATTGTAACCCTAACCCCTGTGAATACTGGAGGTGTACTGTACTCTGGTGTGTGCCTGGTATGGATGAATGTGGGAAAATGCAATAAAGATCTATCCATCCATCCATCCGTAGACGCCATAAACGTGTACTGTAAGTTACCCTGTGATTTTTTTCAGTGTCTCAAAAGGACTGAGAAATCTGGGAATTTGAGTCTGTAAAAGTAAGAAACGTTACACCCAAATTTGTCATCGTGTTTTTCTTGTTTGCGAGAGTGCCATATGTCTCAAATTGTTAACAAAGCAATCCAAGAGTCAGCTTGACAGAGCAATGTGCTTCAGCTGAAGATAAACCTGACAGTTGTCTGCATAAAAAGAAGAAAACAACAACAACAACAACAAAACGGTTATTTTTTACAGAAAATAATTGAAGAAGGTAATATGAAAAAATAGGATGGCCAAGAATGGATCCCTGGTGAACACCTCCATGGGATTTCAGTTGAAGTTGGGAAACATCCATTAATGCTGACTTAAAATTCGTATCAAAGAGGTCAGAAGACTGAAACCATATCAAACGCCTTACAGACAAACATCTTGTCAGTGGCAGGCCGGTTGTGGTGATGGGCGTCTGCAAGCGGTTTATTTTAGGACGATGTTTGGAAATGTTAAGACGCTCATATTCGCCGCTGTCTGTTCTTCATCTAATGTGTCCGCTGGTTGGATTTACTTGTCCTTAACTTCCACTGGGTTTGTGCTCCAGCCAAGAAGCTGTGGCCCCGATTCTAAACAAATGCAGGACACGATTCAGCATTTTTGACAGAGGGGACCAAACAAACATTGCGTGATGAAGTATGCGTACTGCTTTGGCAGCCCATCACATGCCGGAAATGTTCAGACTATTTTATACTGTCAAAGAAAAAAAAACAGGGAAGTTAAAGCAATTGGGGTTATGTTTAAATCATGTGTTGCCCTGGCATCCGATGCTCGCACGCGATTCGATGGAGAGCTGTACATGTCGCTGGATGAATCGCATTGTAACTGCGGCTGGAAGTTGAGAATTCTTGTCCTATTGACGGGCTTTGAGTGTGGCTGTGGGTGTTTTTGTTTCATGAGGAAGTCCTGACAGGAAACCTAAAGAGGCTTATGCCTCCATATGAGAGTTTGTCACTTTACACCTAAAAAACCTCAAGGCATTTTATGAGATTATGAGATAGATCAACAGAAAATACGGCGTCACTGTGAAACAATAGATGCATTCATCCCACCCCTGTTTAGTCCGCTTTATTCCAACTCCAGTCCGTTTCTCTAGAAAGTCTGGTTCATTTGTTAGGTGTGAACGTCTAATCGAACTCTGATGTGGACCAAACTCTCTCCGCTTACAAACTTATCTCTCATCATGGTGGAGGTAAAATCTGGCGTGGTTTGTGTGGTGTGAACGCCTACTGGATGGAAGACCGGACCAAAAGCAGGAAGTGGACTATAGGTCAGGGCATTCTGGGTAAATACAACCAAAACAAATGTGTGTATATAGAGCTAGCTGAAGAAATGGATTGTGGTCATTTGAGAAAGAAAAAAGAGAAATCCTACATTTAATTTTTGTTTGCATTTCGTGAAGAAGGATGTTCCGCTCAGTTCTTCTTCAGAAATGTTCATGTCATTTCCTTCATTGGTTCTTGTTGCAGCGCCCCCACAGGCTACGGGACGGTCAGGTGTGAAAACACCCTTAGGGAACATTAGAGAACAAAGAGCAGCTGTTACTTTTATGCTTGGTTTTACCACGGGTAGTGGAAAAACTTTGCCTTTCGAGCCCATAAGAACTACTGCCACCTGCTGGTGGGAGGTAGCACTTACTGAAACACAATGTTTTCAATTTGACCATTTTTTTAGGAAGATTTTCAAAAACCTACCTACTTAACTTGTTCTCACAAACAAAATGCAGGTACTTGTTGAATTTATCTGAATTCCCACTGTTGCGGAATCACAAAAAAACTAAAGGCTTCACAGAGCTCTGTTTAGTTTTAATATTCGTCAGCATTTTCTTTTGAATCTGTGACAGAAAGAGTTTGGACTTTGGACTCAGAGATACCTCATGCATGTCCATTTTGTATGGAGAGATGATGGTTGAGGTCGGGGTAAATAAAATTGCCCTGTCCCCAGGCTTAACCCACCTTGAATCATGGTCTCTGATTGGTTGGCCGTCCTGTGCCCCAGGCAGATCATGTATTTAGTGGTGCAGGCGGATTGAGGAGGAGTTGGCAGGAAAGGCCCAACCCTGGCAGCAGAAGGACTGAAATGGATTAATGTAGTGCTGATCAGCAGAGGTGGTTGCTACAGTGGCTCCAGACAATATCTCCATGCAGTGTGCGTGGATTTTTCTAAGTGTGTGTGTGTGTGTGTGTAGTGTGAAAATGCTGGTACTGCACTTTGTTTCCTCTTCTGCTTTGTGTCTTTGATGGCTTTGCATTTTTTTATTTTCTAAATGACAGGGCTGATTTTAGTCTAGAGGATCACAGGGGGTGCGGTTGTTGACCACACAAGGAAGGAGACACAGATATGAACAAGCAGCCAATTAGGAGCAGGTATTTAGCTGCCATTAGCCCATCGCACTGTTCCCTTAACATGCTGAGTAGCAGCTGTCGCAGTGCTTAGCACCATATGGTTAAAGAGTGCTGAGACATCTGGAATCTCTCTGCTTAGAAAGGCCAAAAGATGGAGCCCTGACTTGGACCAATCAGCAGCCTTTTAACCCTATAGTCTCAGTCTTAATAGAACTGCTGAGTATTTCTTCTGGAAGACAAACAAAATTCAAATCAAAGATCTAAGTTTACTTTAGATAAAGTACCATTGATGTAAAGTCAGGGGCTCAAATCTGAAAATATAGAAGATAAAAACACTCCAGGAGCCTGATTGTACAAGTCTGAACAAGCATTCACCCTTAAGAGAATGCTTTGCTGATTTGATGGACTATAGTCAAAGTTCTGCTGTCCCTGAAGGATTGTCCTGATATCAGCTCATTTGCATTCTTTAGTAATGCCATAGTTAGTGGACAGTTTGCTGAGAGGCATCATTGTAGGAAGGTATCAGTCAAGAGAAGGGTACAAACAACATTTATTCCTGCTGTCTGAGACATTCGCTGTATGCTTAACAATGCTACTTTTCAAAAGAATGAAATTGCCATATTATTGTAAATTCACATCCTTTGGTAATTTATCAATATATCAATATCAGCATATCTTAGTACTGGAAAAAACAAATATTTTTCCAGAATTATTCCCCATTGACCTTTGAATAACATTTGGGTATTTAGTACCTTTTCCAACGTAGAACACTTATCCTTTTTTAAGGTTTTTGATCAAAACTCACACTGATTGGTAAATATGTACACAACAATAAGGGTCAAGTTGAGGTCATTCTGAAGAGTAAACCAGCAGAGAGAGCCGGGGCAGATTGTCCATTGTTCCCCGGAAGCAGCAGAATGTTCTCATTTTCCCACGACACGCGCTCCCTGCCAGAACTTTTCACTTTGAACATGGATGTGAATGAACGCATTGATATCACTGACGCAACAGAGCTGGACGCTGAATGTTGACAGCACGCTCTGATGTTTATGGATGAGGTTCTGGGAATGAACACAATGGACTGAATGGACGTTGTGGTGATGAAAGGGCAGCGGACTGGTGGATGAAGGGACAACCCTGTCAGCGCTGAAGGTATTGCTTGTGTTTCTGTAATTAGTATAAGGACTGATTTTTGGAAATTACTTTTGAAAAAATATTTCCAATCATACCTCAGATTTTTCCTTTCAACTTCTATGTGATCTGGGTGTAAAATCTTTCTAGTCAAACCTTAGTGTCCAAGTAACATGGACTGGTATACAAATTATAAGGCTAAAAGGGGTTAAGGAAGGTATGCCTTGTATCAGCCCTGTATCAGATTAAAAAATACTTTAAAATATGGGAAACAACTGTCATTGCAAAACAACTATACCCTCCAAAGACTAAATATGCACTTTACGAAATATGATTTTATTATTAAAGAAATTTTAACTCTGCTGTCCAACCTGAGCCTATGTTTTTCATTTACATTTCTCAGCCTGGAAGGGGTTGAAAAGCCACTTTGAAAGCTTTGGGAATCTAGTAAACCAGAGTCAGAGACATTATCCATACATATTAAAAGCATATATGAATAATGAATGTTCCATTTATTGGACTGGCCAATTATTGGAGTGATGGCCTATTGATTGGACAATAGGACATCAACGATTTATCCTGGAATTCATAAAAGACAAACACCTAAAGCACTACAGGCCTCGCTTTACTCATTTAATGTCAGTGTTCATGATTCAGCAGCAAGAATAGTATCTTGGAAGAGTTTCAAGTCTAAAATCACTAGTGACTCAAAAGAACACCCTGTCCCATTGCACATATGCTAAAAAAAACATCTGATGATCTTTGGGGACATATTCAGGGTACTGGCGAGACAAAAGTGGGATTCTTTAGAAGGTTCTGTCCTGTTGGATGGTGTAGAACTAAAACATCTGCCCATTTTCAATGCCTGCTCAACAATCCAGGGTTGCATCGGGGTACACTGTGAACAGTACACCAGAACAGCCATAAACAACATGTTGGGTTAAGCATGCAGAATCCACACAAAGAAGAACCCTGGATCGTCTTTCACCAGGGGAGCAGTGCCATAAACTGCATTACCACAAAGTTCCCAAACTAAAAAGATTTAGGAGAAACAGCATCATACATACAGACAAACATGGTGGCAGAACCTGGAATACCTGCAGCAAATCCTAAAACAGAATGTCCAACCCTCAGTTTACGACTATGAAGGGCACTTTGGTTAACTGACTCAGGCTATGGACATTTGTACATTACATAACACCTCTTACCAGTAGACCACTGTCTACTGGTGTAGTTCAGGTTGTATAATCCCTTTGTTTCAGAAAGTATTACACTCTTTAAACCACACAGCTTTACTGTGTGGAGCAGCTTTTACCATCTTTAGCTTTTTTGTAGTTTAAAAAAAAAACGACAAGACAGTGGATTAAGTTTCTCTAGAATGGAAGATCTGTGCCTTTCGTGTTCCAGGTAGTGTTACACAGGCATGACTCAGTCTATGTCTGTGATGTTGAACCCAGAGGTGTGTCTCATTCCACCAAATCCAGCAGGGCCGTGCAGAGACCTTTGGAGGGGCAGGGTCTCAAAGTTAAAGAGGGGCACGTTGAACAAGACCTTAAAACAATTGTAAAAATTACTATGACAATGACACTTTAACTGCAATACAGGAAAAAAATCTATCATTTTTATGTTAAATTTGTGGCAACCAGAAGGTACCACTAATTAGTTTGACCTATTTTTAAATATTTTCTTAAAACTTCTCTTTCATTCCAGATTTTGACATTTAAATTGTTTTTAATTGAACTTTTATTTCCTTTGTATCTTTATTAAAAATGTGATGGGCTTTTTGTATTACTTTTAAATTATTAGGATTTTATTATTTGTTAATTATATTATGCTACTTCTGTTTCATTATTTTTGTGCACAGTTCTTTGGTCTTGGAGTTGAAGTTCTCTAGAACTAAATCAGGAACAACAACTCCAGAGCTGCAGAGTTTAGATGCTGCATGTTCATTTCTGATGTAAAATAAAGACAAAAACTGAATAACTAAATTACTTCTAGTGTTCCTCTTCGTGTGATTTAAAACTCATGTCACGTTTTTAGGCTCAGTTCAGGGAAAATATCGACTGAACAAACTGAACCATGAATGTAAAGACGATCATACAGGAAATGCTTCTTTTTCATTCATTTATTGATTCATTTTTCATTTCTGAGGCAGAGAAAGCTCCATTAGCGAGGTCAAGGTCAGGTGAGAAAAAACAAAATTATTCATTTATCCTAATTCTACAAACTTCAAAGTGATGAAGAAACAACTATAAAATTACATCTGAGGAAATTTGATGAGAATTTTGTTTCATGATAGTTTATGTTTTATTTAAGCCCAATTGTTTGTTTTATCCAATCAATGTATTCACAAACATCTATGATTGTAGATGGTATCAGATATGCAAAGCCTGTACTACTTTCAGCAATCACACCATAAATCATCCCGTTGAACACCACTGCTGAACCAGAGTCGCCCTGTAGAAAAATTTATATCAATATATTTATTTATGTTGTAAAACAGAAAGGTTCTAATCACTGCAGAGAGATATTGATGAAAAACTTACATAACATATATCCTTGTTTGGTGCTTCAGTAAGAAATACATTCCCACATTGTGGTCTAAAGTAGGTATCTTGATCAACATTCACGTTGACACACTGAAGATGTGTTGGACTAGGAGCATTGGCGTCTGTAGAGAAACAAGAGAATCATAAACATGTTCTTCACTCGACCTTCTCTGTAGCGACAGAAACAAAGATTTTATTCTCATAACTTCAATATTTCTCTCACTTTGCTCATAATTGGGGCCGGTTGTCGTTCCTCCCTCTCCTGCCAGCTGAACTGTATCGCCTCTATAACACAATAAGAATAAAATGTAAAAATACAAGATAACTGTAGAAATTGAATTGTGATGAAGAACAATGAAAGAGCAAAAAATAAATCCATGAAGGACTTCATCCTCTGACAGGAGTGTCCATGTCCAGTCCTCAGTGACGATGTCCTGCGTCCTTTACATGTGTCTCTGGTCCAACACACTTGAGCTAAATGGGTTCTGGTTCTGCTGATTACCTGACTCAGGTATGCTGAAGCAGAGGCAGCAGGACTGAAGGAGTAGAGACAGAAAACCTGAAGTCCAGTTGATCAGAGAAAGACTCGCATTTTAGAACGATTCTGGCATCTTGGTAGCCGAGCAGGTGGGACATCTTTTACTGGTCTCCGAAGCTTCAGCAACATAATATCATACTTTTGGCCCTGGTCAGTATAAATCACCGGATCATATCGGATTACATGGTTCTGCTGTTTAGCCCTCCTTGGATGAACTTTTAGCATTGCTACGTTAATCCTGCAAAAAAGGTTAGATTATAATAAACACACAGAAAACCTGATCTTCTGCAGATAAAACTGTCTTAATGTTTCTTTCCTACCACCCTGCCTCCGACTCCCAGCAGTTAGCTGCAGTCAGGATCCACTTGGCGTCGATCAGAGATCCTCCACACAGGCTTGTTGTAGTATAATTGCTGCTCTCAATCCGAACATGATAAAGACGCTCCCTGTCATCACAGTCATGGCCTCCAATGATTCTCTTCTGCAGAGAAACATTTGAGTTCACTGAAACACCTGAAGAAGAAAAAGGAGGACTTTACTTAGAAATCAGGTGCAAACATGGCTGCTGGAACAGAAAAAGAATAAACAGTTAAATATTAAAAAGCATCACAGTCTAAATGCAAAGAAGTTTCAGTCTGAAACAGAATCAGAGGGAAGTGTCTCCAGTTTGGCTGACTCACCCAGCCCCAGCAGCAGCAGAACCTTCAGCAGAGCCATTGCTGGTCCAGCTTCCTGTGAATGTCTGCAGTCCTGCAGCAGCTTTTAAACTCTGCTCACAACTTCCTGTAGGAAGCCACCAATCACAGGACGGACACTGATCTGTCCAGTCACAGGACGGACACTGATCTGTCCAATCATTTACATAAAATACAGAAGGAGGTAATCATAAGAAATAATAGTATAATGAGTAGGAGAGAGGAAATATGGATTAACAGGTTGATGTTTGGGCATCCTAATTTAAATAGTGGTTTAAAAATAATAGGGAAACATCCATCAGGTGATTGTTCTTATTGCAGGGAAACAGAAGGAGTAGAACATGTGTTGATTTATTGTAGAAAATATATAAGAGAGAGGAGAGAATGGGAAAGGGTAATGGGGAGTTCAGTAATTATGGCTAATTTATTAGGGAAGCATCAATCACATGATATAATTCAAGCACTTATTAAATATTTAAAAGATACAAAATTAGCTGAGAGGATTTAGTATGTATGTATGTGTGTGTGAGTGTATAAATACGTATATAATTTAGTCATTTTAAGATTTGAAGATATTTAGGATAAATGAATTTCTGAATTACATCTCCGTCCAGTTGATGGCGGTAATACACAAAGTTTGTAAGCTGCCAGAAAACGCTATAGAAGAAGAAGAAGATCTGTCCAATCATGGCACAGACACTTATCTGCGCTGTCATCTGCACACAGACGAACTTAAACAACTCATCATTCTAAAGAAACTTGAAAAAGTCCTTGTTCCTAATAAAACATTTCTCCCTCGTATAACTTTAATAATCAGGCAATGAAACAAGAACTTTTTCATCAATATTGACTTAAAACAAGCAGCTCCTATATTTTGCTGCAAAGTTACTTGTAGGTAAGTTTTGCCTTAACTCAAGTGAACTGAGAGGTTTGCAGTAGAAACTAGAAACACTCAGCTAGTGTCTGTGTAGCCTTTATGCTAATCTCCATGCTAGCCTCCTGCTAGACTCCATGCTAGTCTCTGTGCTAGCCTTTATTCTAGCCTACATGCTCGTATCAGTGCTAGCCTCCATTCTTGCCTCCATGCTAGACTCTATCCTAGCCTCCTTGCTAGCCCTGATGCTAGCCTCCATACTAGCCTCAGGCTTGCTGAAGTTGGCTAAATGTAATATTTGTCTACACTGGAAAATACAAAGACTTGATCTTCAGTGAAGTCCATAGGTTTTCAAGATGTGGGAGAACTAGCCTACATGCTAGTCTATGTAATAGCTTCCATACTAGCCTCAGGTTTGTTGATGTTCGCTAAATATAAAATCTGTCTACGTACACAGGTTGTGTTAAATTGTCCTTGAAATAAAATCAGAATCAGAAATGCTGTTTCCAGATTTTAAGTCTGTATGAAAATACTGCAAATGTAAACCAAACTAAAATCAGAGAATAA
The DNA here is from genome assembly GCF_003331165.1 of Xiphophorus hellerii. NCBI lineage: Eukaryota > Metazoa > Chordata > Actinopteri > Cyprinodontiformes > Poeciliidae > Xiphophorus > Xiphophorus hellerii. The sequence goes on along the minus strand of NC_045686.1, from coordinate 22,893,366 downwards.
GAACGTCAGAAACAGAACCTATAATACAAATGACGGACTGGTGACCTTCAGTGGAGGATTCTGCACAGCGCCAACGCAACAAACTCATTTTTATTGGTCATCAGTCCTGGGGTTTTAAACGAATGTCCTTTTTGCAGTATGTCCGAGAGTGTGTTTCATGTTTTTATGGATTGTGTACAGTTAACTAGTTTAAAAAAATTTTAATAGGAATTTTTGGCCTTTTTGGCGTGGTTTTTACCAATACCGTTTTTATCAACGGTGTACATTACAGTCGAGCCACTAGTTTTAAATCCCGGATTTTAAATTATTTATAGCCAAAGCCAAAATGGCTATTTATTTAACTCAAAGGGACAAAATGTAGGCTGGACCTCGACTCGATGCTGTGGCTCTGTGGAAGTGTAACGTCAAGGCCAGGTTGAGTTTGGAGCCACCGGGGATTTGAAGGGTTTTTTTTTACAACTGTGGGGTTTTAAGAGTGTTTCGTGCACCATTTCTGATCAGGGAGAACTAAAATATAACAAACTGCTAATGTAAATATTTATTGTTTTTTTTTTTAGTTTCCTTGACTTGATTATGTAACGTTTTTATTGTTAAATTACTGTACAATAAATGTTTTCTTAAAAATCAAAAATCTTCTTCTATAGCATTTTCTGGCAGTTTACAAACTTTGTGTATTACCGCCATCAACTGGACAGAGATGTAATTAAGAAATGTATTTATCCTAAATATCTTCAAACCTTAAAATAACTAAATTATATATGTACTTATACACTCACACACACATACATACTAAATCCTCTCAGCTAATTTTGTATCTTTTAAATATTTAATGAGCGCTTGAATTATATCATGTGATTGATGCTTCCCCAATAAATTAGCCATAATTACTGAACTCCCCATTACCCTTTCACATTCTTTCCTCTCTTTTATATATTTTCTTCAATAAATCAACACATATTCTTCTCCTTCTGTTTCCCTGCAATAAGAACAATCACCTGATGGATGTCTCCCTATTAATTTTAAACCACTATGCCCAAACATCAACCTGTTAATCCATATTTCGTCTCTCCTATTCATTATACTATTATTTCTTCTGAAGAAAAAATGTCATGTGCCTCAAAGGAGATCTTTGAGGCCTGCAGACCCATTATAGATTTTTGGGAAGTGAAACAGCTGCTTCATACATGGATTCATACTAATGCATGCAGCTTTCAATGGGTGAGAAAGAACAGGTGATTTCTGTTTGGTTGCCATAAACGATGGAGTTTGGACTGCTTGAATGACGTCTGTGTTAATTGTCTTCAGAAAGGGTAAGAGAAGCGTGTCCAGATGTTCATATATCTGCAGGAGGTTTTCTGCTGCTGAGATGGTGGAAACTGAGTGGATCCCAGATCCTTTCAGCAGGTCAAAGCAATCAAAAACAACTGTAATCTGATCTGATAGTAGACATGCAGTGACTTAAGCCTCCTGAACTTACACATTTTGGTGTGACAAAATCTCACAGGAACTAAGTTCACTCTGTGACCCAAATGCAGCATGCAGGAGACGTAAAAGTTCTGTTGTAAATTTAATCAAAAAGTCAAACTTACAAAAGAACATAGTCCAAGGAATAAAAATAAACCCAAACCAGAGACACGAAGAGAACATGAGGAAACCAGGGAGAAGGGACGAGGAGCAACAAGACAAGCCGGCGAGTAACAGCCTGTGATTTGACTAATTAGAGAGGTGATTACATATTCATCTTCTACTCAAAAATACCCCATCTGTTTTATGTGGCTCAAAGTTAGTTTGGTGTAAAGTGGAGCTAAAGTGCTAACAAACATAAAGTTAAGGACAAACATAAATACAAAAAAATAGAAAAAAAGCCCTGATGCTACATTGTGAAAAACAAAAAGACTAATGGAACTAAAATGTCCGTAAAAGAAACTATGAATCTTATGATTTTATAGACAAGAATTGTTACAAGAAATTCAGAAGGAACACTTTGTTATGGACAAAAGGACTCTGTCTTTTCGCTATCTGTTTTATCTGCTCACACGCACACGGCTGCACGTTGACATAACCATATTTAAGACTGGTTACAGTCACACAAAAACTGATTAAGACACTTTAGAGAGGGACCAGAATGAGGGGAAATTAAAAGCAGAACTCGTGCTACAATCTTTGCTTCACTCACTGTCACCTCTAAGGTGAGCTGAGTGGAGCCCAGCCCTGGAGGGTGAACGTCATTCTGTATCTGTTCCATTTGTATGTAACATTTGATAATTTTCTGCATTAAACCTGTTTTATATTTAACCAAATCTCATTATTTCTCAAGATAACAACACTGGGGTTTTAGTCAGGTCCTGTAACTTTTTTTTGAAAAAAAGAAAACAACAAAAAAACTCAAAAAGGGCACTAGGGGCATCAAGGATAAAAAGGGCAGGGGCTCAAGACCCCCAAACCCTCCCTCTGCACGTGCCTGAAATCCAGGAAGCTGACAACTTCCAAGCAGAGGTGAGAGGGCATTCTGTGGAGGCAAAGCAACAACTACAGCTTACACTGGGGGATGAATCATTAACTGTGACAAAAAGCCCACAAACTCTGTGCTGGTTGAGTCTCAGGATGAGTCAGTGAGTTTCATTATGATTCATTCTACGATGGCAGAGGTTTCAGGAAATAACTGTAACTTAACACCCTTCAGTTTTTACATGTGTAGCCACTTAAGACAAATCAGGACAAAAAAAGTGGCGTTAGTAACTTTGGCACTAATGTCTTCAACTACCATCCGAACAGAGAAAGCAGATGTCAGAAGATCCTGCCAAAGCAAGATGGAAATAATTCATATTCTAAAGCAACTGACCTGCTGTTTCCTGTTCTCCTCTCAGCTCCTGTGCATGGTGGTGGCTGACATCTCAGCCCGAGCTTTGACCACATCCACCGCAGACGACCAGCCCCTCCTCTCTCCACGCCACTATCAGCACACAGACCGGGACTCTGGCACCCAGCTGGTCTGTGACAAGTGCCCAGCAGGCACCTACGTCTCCGTCCACTGCTCTCCGACAACAGTGAGGGAGTGCAGCCCCTGCCCCAGGGGCACCTTCACACGGGGCGAGAACGGTGTCCAGCAATGCCACCGCTGTCGGGCTCCGTGTCTTGCGGGCTTCATCGAGAAGGTGCCGTGCACGGCGACCCAGGACCGAGTCTGCACCTGTCCGCCCAACACATTCCTGTCCAAGGGCGGCGGTCTGGACTGCAAGCCCCACTCCCTGTGCCCGCCGGGGTCCCGGGTGAAAAGGCGCGGCACCGAAAAGGAAGATGTTCTCTGCAAGCCGTGCACGAAGGGCACGTTTTCTCAGGTGGAATCCAGCGCCATGAGTTGCAGAAATCACACGGACTGCAAAGCTCTGGCAAGGCTGCTGTTGACACCGGGGACAAGACAGACGGATAACGTGTGTGGACCCCCTTCTGCCACTTTGTCTTCTGTCCCCCCGACCACTCCACTGGGGCCTGTACAGGCTGTGTTTGTTCAGGAGACGATGATGTCCTCGGTCTCCCCATCGTTGAATGGACATGCACGTAAAGGTGAGGCGGCCATAATGCACTTCTCTTTTGTTGAGAAGAATTCCCATTCAGATGAACTTCCTGGTATTTATTAGTCTCAGTAAAAGCAAATCCCTAGAAGAGAAATGACATGAAACATAAGTGACTGCATTTGCTAAGAAAATGCATTAAAAGAATTAAAAGTGTGGAAGTTTTAAGATTCACTTACCACTAAGAAAATAACCCCAAACATACAGTGGAGTGTTTTAGATCAAAGCCTATTCATGTGTTAAAATGGCCCAGTCAAAGTCCAAACCTAAAACTGCGACGAGACTTGGAAATAGACACTTGCGTATTCTCTACATCAGGGGTCCCCAAGCCCAGTCCTCAAGGGCCCCCATCCTGCAACTTTTAGATGCACCTCTGTTGAAACACACCTGGATCAAATAAACTGCTCATTACCAGCCTATTGCAGAGCTGATTGGATGCTGGTGAGGTAATTCAGACATTTTGGAGCAGAGTTGCATCTAAAAGTTGCAGGACGGTAGCCCTTGAGGACTGGACTTGGGGACCCCTGCTCTACATAATCGTTGGCTGACATGAAGCTATTTTGAAAGGAAAAACCTTCCGTGTCCAAATGTGAACCGGTTGCCACATTCCGGCAAGTGCCGACAGCTGTTGCTGGAATTAAAGCTGATTCTACGAAGTCTTGACTTGGGTAGGGCTTCATAGACATGTATGTCACATTTATGTTAGAAAAAAAAAAAGTAAAACTATGTATGAGATAATTTGTGTTGGTTTATTACATAAAATCCCAGTAAAGCACATTGAGGCCTGTGGTTGCACATGAAGAAATGCGGAAACGTTGTGAAAACTGTTACATAGCTGCAGATTATGTATTTTTTTGAAGTGCCGCATCCTCATTGCACAAACGTCCCCCCCCCCCGTCTCGTCCAGCCTAGAATTCCCATAAGTGGGATGTCTGTTGGCACGGAAACAGCAGGCTGCCCAGTGTTTGCCAGGAGTGATTGCATTTTCAAGGTGACTCAAGGATGTTTCTGTCCTCTTGTTTCATTTTCCTTCTTTTCTTTTTCGCCTGTTAGTAGAGAAAAAACCCTCGGTAGTCCCCCTACATTTTCCCGTTTGTTTGCCTGACTCGTCATGTCCTTACCCGTTCTTACGTCATGCTCGTCTGAGCCAGCCAAGGAGTCATTTCTCAGAATCAACCATCCATAGCTAGCATACCTCTCCTCCACTAAACCCCCCACAGCCATAATACTGTCACTGCTGTTTGTGTTGGCAGGGGATCGATGGCCTTTGAGCCAGTTAATTTGACACCGTCTGAGCTGTTAGAACCATGGTGGGGGGTGGGCGAGTGGTTGGGGCTGTTAGCTTACACCTGCTATTTACCAATGATAGAGGAGGGGGTGGTCACCCCCATTCTGAAAGGAGAGGAAGATTAGATTGAGTTGTAAAGTTTTTGTAGAGGAAGTCAGTTTGTGTTTCTTTTTTTTGATAACTCAGATAATTGGAGGTTACAGCACACATCTCCTAGCAACCAGAAATGTTCAGCAGAGATGTTGCATTGATTGTTATATCCACCTTACACAGTGTGGGCTGTAGGCTTTTCCAGGCCCTTCAGGTTTTATTTAAGCTAGTGCCGAGACTTTAACGTGGTGATTTCAGTTCATTAAATACATGGACTCTAGCACAGGAAATTCTTTAAATACAATTTGCTCGTTTACGTACAAAAGCCCAGAGGAGGAACCTTTGTACTGTGTTTCTGGTACGCCTGTAAATCTGACGCACAAGCAACATTTGCAAACAACAACGATGGACGACAAAGCCGCTTCTCTTGGCCCTCTGGGGGTTGACCCTATTTTCAAAAAAACAATCTGATTGGACTCTGGAAATGTTGTGCTAAAAACAATTAACCTGTCAGTGAATCTTTTGTACCTTAAAATAGCGTCTCAGAACTAAACATGTAGCAGCAGCACAGACAACCCAAACGCTAATGTCAGCGTCTACTGTCCACATTTCTAAAGAAAGATTATTTTAATTTTTAAAGAAGTTCCATGAATGATCAGCGGTTCCTGAAACATCGGAAAACTGAATAGCAATTTCCACCAATCTGATGGCGTAATAATATAAATAACAAATTAAGAACAATAAATATCCATACGTCTATTCATTCACTAAGCTAGCAGCATGTTTTTTTATTGAAAATGTTGCTTTTGCCAATATGGATTTTGATTTAAAATGCAAACAATTGCATTTAATTAATTACCGACCCATCAGTTAAGCTCCACCACTAATTTAAACATACACTCTTAACATAAATAAGCATTTTGACATATTTCACTAGCTTAAGAAAACATATACATTCTGCTCTTTGACTAGTTTTCATGAAACACAATAAACAATCAAATGTGGTAATATAGTACCTATCTAAATACTGTAGGCCAAGATTTCTTGTACAAAATTTTCTAATAAATGTAAAAATGTATTTTATTGGACTGTGTCTAACTAAAGTTTTCCACATTAAGCAGACCTCCACCACTTGAGAACAACACCAGTCTCAGCAGTTTCGGCAAACTCTACTCTGTAAACATTTAACATCACATTAAATGCTATTAAATTAAATTAAATCACGTCATCACATTGTCATTGGTTTGTTATTTACACTGATGGAAATGATGTAAGAGGCTACGCGTCACCAATGATCTTCCTGTGTGAAACAAGCGCAGAACAAGTAAAAGTCGAAACATGGTTGTTTCAATGTCCTTTCTGTGTAAATAATCAGCTCCGGTAAAATTAAAAACCAGTGTATGCATGATGACTGCTTAAAGTTTAATCCTGGAAAATCAACTGTAATTTTCACAATGGCAGATTACAGAAAAGTAAGGGGAAAAAAGATATGCGCTTTGGCCGCTCCAAACTAAATTGGTGGTGAGATTTGCTAGTTCAACTCATCATGGATGAGTTTATTAGATTGATTTACTGCTTAAATATATATCCAAAACAGATATTTTTACAATATGGAATAATTAAGCAACTAACTTCCATAATTTTTAAAAAAAACTTGCATTAGATGCACTTTTTAAATGAATCTTCTCTAGTCCACCTGGAGTCAAAATGTTGTATACACAACACTGAGTCACATTTAGACACATTTAGACATATGTAGATGCTCAGCATGTACGCTTCTGCCTGTGAACTATAAATGCCCACAGCATAACAAATAACTCATGATAATAATAATAGCAATACAGTAATACCAAGCCAAAGGTATTTTTTATAGACATATTTATATGGTTAGCCCTGAAAACTAATAGGATTAGTGTCAGTAGACTCAATTTGAACTAAAAGCTCTTAGCTTTGTCCTTTGAGACCCATAAATCTGGAGCCAAGCAGTTGTCCAATACATAGAAATAACTTAGTTTTATACTGCTGGCAGAATTAATGCAAAGTTCTCCATTATGAGACATCTGCCACACTGGTTTTCACTTCTTTTGATTGAGTTGATATCCACTCAATCAAAAGTTTTTCTTTCTTACAGTTTTTGTTTAGGAAAATAATCAAGCCACATAACCTGTCATACATTTGACAGCTACATATATTCAGAAGCGTGTCTGTATAAAGCCAAAGACTCTGAAATGCCCCAACACCTTCTGTGTCCCTGTGTTTGTCATTGGGCGGTTTCTCTCCCCTGCTTTAGAGTTCTTGTCAAAATGTCACTTTTAATTTCTGGATTAGAGTCCCACCTGGGCAATGTTCTGCTGATGAGAGGATAAATGGGATTATTACACATCTGAATGACTATTTAGGGATTATGGAACTCAGATCCCATCATCATTAGGCGTGCTGAAGCACAGAATGCAAGCTGGAGATTGCATCGATAATCAATGACAGGAAGTGACGCACTGACATTGACAAACCACACTTTTTCTTTTCCATGCCTGGAGAACACTAACTGCAGCTGTTGTTAGTGGTGGGTGCAACACACTACCCTAACTGCCCCCCCATCCAACTGATGCGTCCAGCACTGACTGTGAAGTGTCGGCCAGGACAACTTTTCAAACTGTTCCTTCGGCTGAGTCGAATCCTGATTAGGTTTCCCCTGGCTTCAATTTAATCAACAAGCAGACTGTGGTGTGAGCAATTTTGGACTGCATATGCTGTGTGATTACCAGCCAGGGCTGGAGCAAAGCAGTGGGAGCAGACAGAGATTAAGGGTCCTTACAGTCCAGAGAACTCAGCCACAGCTTGATGGTTCACAATTTGTGTGACACGTGTGTTTTGTCGCCTCCAAATTTAGCTTCTGGGGATAAGCTCATTGGCATTACAATTATCTTTTTTTCACTCTGCAGTGATGGTACCAATTTGAAATCATTCTCTAGCAAAGCCTGAAATGTACACTCGCTAGCCACTTAACAGGGAATCGGCCTGCCACACTGAAGGAACTCAATGCATTTATGCATCTCAATTTGAGCATCAGAACAAAGAAAAAAAAGAGATTTTAATTGACTCAATATGGCATAGTTGTCTGCTTTGAGGAGGCGATGAGCAAAACTGTTTTAAAATTGCAGAAAGACAGCAGAAATTTAAAGGACCACAATTGAAACCAAGCTATGTGGAAAACCATCTCTGAAAATACCATATGTAGACCTTTGAAGCAAGTTATAACTTGTACCGGCTAATTTTAGGAGCCTGAGGCTAAAAAATGACTCAGCCTCAACAAAACTGGACAATTGGAGATTGGGAAAAGGTCTTCTTTCTCAATTGTTGCTAAGGGTCACTTTATACCAATCAAATGTCATTTCAGCACAACACTCTACCTGAGTATTTTTGCTGACCATGTCTATCCCTTTATGACCTCAGTGTACCAGCCAGCTGATGGCTTCCAAATATGACAATGTGCTCCTTTGGGGTGTGATTGGACAGGAGTGCACGGTGCTATCACGTCATTATGGACCAACCTTTCTAAACAGAGTTTTTGACGCTGTTTTGAATTATTTCACCAGAGGTTAAAGCTCTTCTAAGGCCAATGGAAGACTAGCAGACCTATGGCTTATGACAGGGGTGGGCAACTCCAGGCCTCGAGGGCCGGTCTCCTGCAACTTTTAGATGCATTTCTACTTCAACACACCTGAGTCAAATAATGAGGTCATTAGCAGGACTCTGGAGAACTTGACCGCACTCAGGAGGTGATTCAGCTATTGGATTCAAGCGTGTTGAACCAAGGAGACATCTAAGAGTTGCAGGACACCGGCCCTCGAGGACCAGGATTGCCCACCCCTGGCTTATGAGGTTGCAAGTGAGGGTCCTCATAAGACTCCACACTTAAAACATTTGGAGCTATACCTGGAACTAAAATATCAGGGGAAGACTCTTTAAAAATGCTAATTGAAGGTCATGCTGGCTTTTGCCCTCAATTATTAATCTGTAGAGTGACACCTTTTCCTGATTGAAATATAAAATATTTCTCCATAGCAGTGGTCTCAAACTCCAGTCCTCAAGGGCCGGTGTCCTGAAACCTCTACATGTGTCTATTCTTCTTTTGAGTTTTATTTGTGGTTGGCAAAGCTATTTAAGGTGCATTTACTGCCCGCTTTCTGTACAGGAGTGAAGATGTCCTACACACTGGAATTAAATGGTTGAACTGTGTCACTACGGTAGTATGTAGCCAAGCTCTACAGAGTGCTGCTAATTAGCTAATATTGGTATCAGGTGTGCTGAAAAGTTGCAAGACACAAGAACTGGAGTTTGAGACCACTGCTCTACAGTCATGTCAGCTAACTGATATCCTCAAACTTCTCTCGCTTACTTGCAGAGAATTAGACAATTGCTGAGGTACTAAACTTAATATCATGTGGCATGATCGAAGAGTGTCACTCCATTTTTGCCAATTTCCAGTATCATTTATTGTAACAGGTAGAAAATCTAATTAAATTCACTCAACTGGACATATTTAACCTAAACTATTAAAAAATAAGATATCACGATGGAATCCTGATCCATGTGAGCAATCAATAATAACCAAGAGTAAGTGCTATCCAGCACCGGCACTCTTCCCCTATTGAATGTATCAGTTTTTTGGTTAGTTTTTATAAAATATGGTGCTAACCATCTCAAAACCTCAAAAGTACTAGACTCTTCCTATGTAAATGCCACACACAAATAAAGGAGAAAAGACACTACCACTGGTTACAATGCTAGTGTTCCAGATTGTTTGCATGGATGAGGATTTTCTCCTGTAATACCTTCTGTTTTCCTCATCAGGGTGAGCATATCTCAAATTGAGTGAATTTAATTCCCTATGTCTGTGTCTCTCTTGCGTCTTATCTCTTGTGTACCATCTCCATGTTCCTTTTCCTCATCTTATTACCATATCTTTGTCTCCATCAAATCCATTGTCAAACATCACAGATCCCTTGAGCCAGTCAGCAGCCATTCAACTGAGGAAAGCTGTAGGCGGGGAAGACGGAGGAGCGGAGTTAATGCTTACCCATTCTGGCGTCCCCACCCCACCAAATCAGGAAGCGTCATGGACTCCCTTGTCGGTGGCTCAAAAGCAAGCCAAGGATCTCAAGAAAGATTTGGGCGAGTCTGATGCTGATCCTGAGCCTGGGGCAAATAAACCAAGAATGGAGGGTGCAGTAGGCCCAGAAGTAGTTAGGGTTGGAACAGGCATCAGTAACGTGGTTAACTTGGGGAATGCGGGTGAAGCCTCCAATTACTACAGACCGAACCGCAGGGGGTCAACAAGGCCGACCATGCACGATCATTTTGACATCAACGAGCACCTGCCGTGGATGATAGTTCTGCTGCTCCTGCTGGTGCTGGTCGTGATCGTGGTGTGTAGCGTCAAGAGGAGCTCTCGGGTGCTGAAGAAGGGCCCAATGCAGGACCCAAGCAGCATCATGGAGAAGGCAATTCACAAGAAGACATCTGGGACTCCAACACAGGCCAGAGAGAAGTGGATCTACTACTACTCCAATGGCCAGGGTAAGCTTGTGACTTATTCTTTGAGTTTTAGCATTTAGCCTACTGCTTTAACTCTAATGGGTTACTTTTTAGCCATGTATAAATATCTATGTATGTTGTGTGCCAAACACAGAATAGGTACAATAGCTCTCTTTCAGTTAGTTGGTGTTGATGAAGGGTAGGAACATCTCTAACAGGTATCAACCATTCCACAGTTGGGACGTTCTCGGAATCTCACCAGTGATGCCTTAATCTGCTTCACAGTTTTAGCTTTCATGAATAAATATTGAATTCTTGTTGCACACTTGCGGTTCCACTTGAGTGTCACGACATGTGTCTGCTGATGTGGAACCATGTGTTGATGTGTTTGAACTGCTGTTAGTTTCTAATCCAATCAATTGTACCCCTGAGCACATGTTGTACAGGGCAGCGGTTACACAAATGAGGACATGACCCTGTTGTACCACCCTTCTGTTGCTGTCCTCTCTCAACGTCTACACTCAGGTTCACTTCCAGATCTCAGTTCTCAAATTTCACCTCAGCATGAACTTTCTTTTCTGCTTCCGTCACCTTCATATCGGTCCTCTTAGTCTTTTCTTTTGTAAAGTCTTCCCAATTCTACTGATTCTCATTTCCTTTTCAGTCTCCTACTTATAGCCTCCCATTTTCTGTTGCCAATGCTCTATTTTTGTCTGGTTTTTCTGTTGCATACAATTCTTTCCTCAATTCCTTTTCCAGTTACACTCACTGTTTCTCTTCTAAAATGTAATTACATCTGTTACATTCTATCAGGAGGTGGGGAACATGCTTTCTCCACCTCCGAGGTCTCAGTTTCTCTCTTAGACAAAGACAGGGGACGCAAAACTAAGGGGACACCTCTCGGTTAATACACTCAGGTTTCCCCGTTGAAAGTTGGCGTGTGTGTGTATGTGTTATTGAGATGAAGCTGAGCCACCCGCCTCTCTCACACTGTGCTCCCTCAGTGACAGCCCACAGAGAACTGGAATAATCTGGTTTCAGCTGAACCAGGGTTGTTGTTTGGTTGGCAAGGCACATTATTGGGTCAATCGGGTCTCTTACGGGACAACAAAGAGATATATGGAGAGAAAGCAATGAGGAGAGTATATCAAACAGTACAGTGGTGTGTGTCAGTGCGAGTGTTGTTAATGTATGTCAATGATCATATGTTTCCTTGCAAGTTTGTAAAAAAAACAAAACAACCAAACACAGTGACAAGAGAACTTCAGTTGTCGGTCTTGTGTCTGCTGTGATGATTGTGTTTGATTGTTTAGAGTTGCTTCTACAGTTCATTGCTAAAATATGTGCACAATCCATAAATTTTACTGTCTTCACTTTTTATGTGATGGACAAAATAGTGCATATCTTCAAAGCAGAAGGAAAGTCACATACTCTTTAAAATTTGTTCAAATGAATTCAAAAACTCCCCTTAATATGAACTCCAAGTTCTGTAAGGCATGTACCATTTTGCACAGAAACTGCTGCTCCTCCAGAGTTACCATTGTTGCCTTGGTTGCTTCTCTGATTAATGCTTTCCTTTCCTGCTTCCCTGAGCTTGCTAGTCCAGCCCAGAGCAGCAATATACTTTTATTTTCTCTTGGATCTTTCTGTGCTGTGTTCCTTGGTCTTCATTATGCTGACGGTTCATTAGCTTTCTTCTCACACTGAGATTAAAGTCTACACATGCCGACTCCACTTCCTAACTAGGTAGTAGAATATTGGCTGCACTGACTTTATTTAGTTATCATGGCTTGTACACACTTAGCCAGGTCTTTATGAAAATGAATATCTCTGTGACATTGTTTAAAGAAATAACATCATCCACATGGGACCAGAAAAGTTTTCAGTTGCACAAATCCGCCCCTGAGCATTGTTTTATACATGCCAAACCCATAGGGGGCAGCGTAGCGCAAAGCTAAAACCTACACCAGCCAATCGGAGCGCTTCAAAACAACCACGACTTCCTGTTAGGAATTAAATATGGTGCCAGGAGGTTCATTTGTGTCGACAGATAGGTATAACTACTTTTAAATAGCATTTTAGATGGTAAAGTTATTAAAACACGTGAATTGGGAATCATGTCAAAGCAAGAAAGTGAATAAATATAGAATTTTCTCAAATGTAGATGTGGCTGGGTGTGGACACGGCAATAGAATAAGAAGAGGTTGAATAATGTCTGAAACACTTTTGAGATTTTTATTTTAAAAAGCTATTTAAACTAATACTTGTTTTCCCTTTCACTTCTCAATCAAGCAACAATCTATGATGGTCTACCTCTTCCAATAACGATAAAATATGCTGTGTAAAGTGGGGGAAAAAAATCAGCAAAAATATCAAAAAATCCTAAAACCCTTGCATAGAATCAATCAGTAATCTTGAAAGTGTGACCCTATGAAATGTGTTTGTGTGTCACAATGAAAGCTGAGCATTAGCAATGCTTTGAAGGAATTGTTTTCCACTTCAACCTTTCTCTTTATTGCGCTCATGTGTGTTTTCCTGATGTGTGTTCTCTCCTGATGAGTAATGCCGTGCCCATATGCATGCACTTATGTGGAGCTATATGTATGCACATGCAACTCAAGCAGCTAGTTTACGCTGCTATTTACTCTCTGGAACATAAAACGAAACTGCTTCTTAATCCTTCCAAGGTGCGTGGCTGGCTCCCCTTGAAGGTTGTAATCCACCTTTACTAGAGCAGTTAAAGCAGTCGGGCAATAAAGGCAAAAAGAAGGGGAAATGTTCAGGCATGGATCACACACATGCACCGCTTGGCATTTGCTCAGAGCCAGCCAGGAAATGGTGAAAAATGCTACTCCTCCACAGTAAGGCCAGGCAGGGCTTTCCGGGACCCCGGGCCGGGTTTGTGTTGTTGTGGTGAGGGTGGAGCCGTCACACAAAAGGAATCACAAAAATGCCTCATAAAGATTACATTCAAGACGTTTACAAGCCCTGAAACTTTTGAACATTTTCCCTCAACTAAACTGTACTATAATATGTTAATTTCCTTTGTAGACCTTCCCTATTGTAGCTGTATAGTAATAAAAAAGAACTTTATTGTTGTAATTTGATTCTCCTCAGGTGTATCTTGAGACTCCAGAGCAGCTAGACGAGTGTAGCCATCTAATGCAGAATCTGTTTGGTTGATTGTTGATTAAAAGTTTGTCGCATGAAGTTAGATTTTGAAATTATATTCCAAGTCACTTTTATAAACGTTCTTGCTTGATTATCTCGTTATGTGCTTTACTGAAGAGATGGTGCTTACGGGTTTTTGATATGAACAAAAATAAAATTTTGCAACAAATTGATTATATTTGACACTTTATTTTGACCCCAAATCACAACTATCCTTGATCTCCAAACTTTTTTAGACATTGTGATGAACACTGAATAAATTATCTTCGGCAAATTTGATAAGCTACTGAGCTTGTAACAGCCCTGGCTATCTTGCTAACATGAACATGAAAAAAAAAGTGATAAAAATAACAATTTGGGTGTGCTTATGGTTAAGCGGAAATTCTCAAAATGCAAAGCCAAATAAAGGCTGGTTTAAGTGGCCAATGGCAATTGCAGTGTGTAACTACAGATACTGATGATCATATAGTGTATGCAGTTGTTGATCCAAAGCGCATTGACATTTGTGCCGCTCTATGTTGTCACGGGAACCATGTAGTTTTCTAACAACCACTATGTCTGCACATCATTCAGACGTAGTACAACAGCCTCACCTGAGTGTTTTTCTGGAAAGTAGGATGTGTTCAACTGGTCTGTGCTGGTATAGCATTTTATCAAGTTCAGAGGACTCCAAAGCTCATTGACCCATTCATACACATTCCCACACCGATGGTGGTAAGCTACTATGTAGCCACAGCTGCCCTTGGACAGTCTGACAGAAGGGGGGCTCCCATACAATCAGCATCACCGGAAGTGAAGTGTCTTTCACCTGTTGTTCCTTCTGATGCCAATTATAGTTTTGCCAGAACCCCAGAGTGTGTAAACATTGGTCCCAAATGAACTATTCCTTCTGGGTCTTTGCTAGAGAACGTATTTCACATCGTCACGACTTTATTGAAAACACCAGCGGTGTTCAAGGTAGCAGATTAATCCTGAAAGCAAAACTCAGCACAAAGGCACCGTCATACCCTTACGATAAGATCAGGTGGGTGTGGTCTTGAGCTATGTTATTTACGGCAAACAGTTCCAAAGAAAGATACGGGGGAAAACGTGAAGAAAAACAACATTGTACCTGCCCACCATCCTTCCTCGTTAAACATCCACACCTTTAATAATGCCAAGTTCCACATCCAAAGCCAGCGGGGAGCCATGTGTTTGACTACGCGGCTGTGTGCAGTATCAGGGTGGGCCGGGGTAGCCTGGGACTGATTGCGAAGAGCAGAATTTGAGGGGGTTGTTGCCTGGTTGGAGTTTCGCAGCGCCTGCTGTGCTACCACACAGCTGCACACACATTTCATCAATTTAGTTTTGTGTGTTCCTGAATTAACGGGAGAGGACTATGTCGTGAATAATTCAACTGAATGGCGTTTGTTAAGATACTGACGCACACACTGCCCTTCTTCAAGTCCTGCTACAGACTAGTACAGGGTACGGAGCTGAGGCATCGTTTTGGGTTTGTTTATGTCAATGTGGTGGTTGAAAAGTTAAAACGTGTTTAAAAAAAGACATCATTTCTGGGGAAAGGGTTTGTTAAACAAAAACAAACTATTAGTTTACGGGGCCACTCTCACTCTGAAAGAGCCACATAAGTGTGACCTTGTTAATAAATCTCACCAAACTCACAACACTGGGGATGGAACTTGAGAGCAAAACCTTGTATTAAACAGTTCTAATTGGAACTGATTTGTGGTAATAAGGTCAAAGTACAGTTACTGCTGCTGTACATCTTGAGAATTGGGTGTTAACTACTGTGACTAATCAAACAGTTCTTTGCTCAAAACTATGTGAAAATAGTGATAGAAGTAATTACTAAATACATAGATTGGTACATTAGCGATTTAGCTTGGCATGGTTAGCATGAAGTAGAGACTTTGACTGGGCATGTGAATTTTAGCATGCCCAATCAATGTCTCTACCTCATGCCAAGCTAAATTGCTAATGTTGTTGTTAAAAGTTTGCAAATCAAAATAAAACAAACAAAAAAACTTGCCATGTTTCCACCTACTGGTTTAGACCAAATGTCATGCTACGCAAAGCGTAATTTTGTCAGATGTTAATATTATCTGTGGCTGTTGTAAACAGGAAGGAGGCTAGCAAGGTCTTAGCCTGGTCAGCACCTTCCATACACAATTCTGCTCGATTTTAATCTTACTTTACATCTGGTGGAATTCCAACCGGGCCGATCAGCAAACAGAAGGAGTTGTGAACGATGACGTTGCTTTTCAGCGCTGTTGTAGAATTGTAGTCTGCCTGTAGTTTAAGCAATGCCAGTGGAGTAAGTGAACGGCCACAATTCCTAATTTTGAATTCGTTCAGGTCGACTCTTCTCTCTTTGCGGTGGAGGACTGTTGTTTACAGCGTAGGCAATTTCCAGAAAGCTTCTTATTGTCAAACTGATGCACTACATATAGTACACCACGGGCAAACGTTAGCGAGTGGCTAAAATAAAACCAGGCTAGCATGGAATGTGTTGCTATCAGGCAAGTTGTACCTGTTCTTTCATGTGAACTAGTATTGGTGATGTTACTTGCTGTTTGGAGATGTAGAAAAAGACATTTTAATGCTCTCTGACAGTGGAAACAGCTGGTAGGTCATGTGAGGTAAATGTTGCTACATCAGAATGTATTTTCTCTTTTGGAAAAGCCAAAAGCCGACACATGCCAGCGTAAAAAGACTTTGTTGCAAAACTGAGAAAGTTTTTTCGAATTCTGTTGTTTCCATCAAGCTTTCCTAATGCGATACTTCAAAATGCTTCTAAAAAACATTGATAGAAACACACACAATCTTTCTCACACTGACGATTTTGCTGTCGCTGTTAGGCTTCTGTGTCCACTTCGCCCTCGATGACCTGTTTTTCTTCCAGACCTCCGAGCCCCATTAGATTTGATCTATCTTCTTCTATCACAATAATCTGAAACATCTTATCTGCTAATTCCACTGTGAAAGAAAACAATGAATGCTGCTACCACAAGCCAAAAAATGTGTACCGCCAAGTAGGATGAAAAACATTTTTGCACATTTATGAGTCAAGCGTCGGTCTTGAGACTTATGTGTTATTCAGTGCAACAAATATGACGCGATCTGTCTCATTAAGCGCTTCTCATGCGAAAATCACATTTGCTTCGTCGATGCACTATTGGATCACTCAGGTTGTCCCATTTAGGCACCCATATGTCACTTTAAACGGCAGACTCTCCATACAGCAAACACACAAACACGTTATCCAGCATAAGCCTCGATTAAACTCAGTTTTCCCACTTTCCAGACTAACACATCTGCACTCTGACACACTGAATCTTCACGTGACTTATATAGGTCATTTAAATGAGTCCAGCTTGCTGTAGCTAGTGAAGTATGCGGAGCAGGGGGGCATTTCTTTTTTGCCGCAGTGTGTCGAGGCCAGCGAGGCAGATATGACTTGACAGGCTCTCTGCCCAAAAGGCCGACACGCGAGCTCCTCTGACCCGATGAAATATCAGCAGTATCATCTGGAGCAGAAGTAGTGGAGTGTGTGTTGCTGTGTGTGCTTCAGCTGGAAGCCATCTGGGACAGAGATACACTGCTTATTGAGGTCAAATTAATGTTATTCAATTCTTGTAAATCATTAGTTCTCCCCATTTTTTTTCTTCCTTGGAATGGCTCAAGAATATAGTTTAGACAGTTTGGGTGCAGTGTGAAAACGAATCGCAGCAGCCGAAATCAGTTCAGTTCTGAAGCGAGTCCAACGAATATCAGGTGTAAAAACACCCAGGAACAAATCACCTCTTGCCACCCACGGCCTTTTCTTGGAATATTTTTGTTTTGCCACATAAAAGACCATGACAGCTTAAACCTGGGTTAAATCTTGATGCTAAGGTCAGATTTGAGCTGAAGAAAAACAGTCTTGGATGTATTTTTTGGTTGCCTCTCTAAACCTCACATACTGGTGCATACCTCACATGTACATAAAGACTTCCCTCTTGACTTTTGTGTTCATTCATTTCTCTGCTCATACAGTTAGGACGTACATGTGATTCCTCATATATGTGTCACGCCCTGAGTCACTACTATGAGCTTACAGCAGTCTAATCTCTCCTCTCCAGTCTGAGCGCCTCATCCTGGATTTATGCACTTAGCATGTTTCCTGCCGCAGACGGTAATCAGGGATCAACTTGACGCTCATCAAAACTGGAGGAACGCTGTGCCGTGTTGAGCCTTTCTGGATGAAATGTGTTTTCACTGAATACACAGCATTTCTTCTTCCTTGTAGGTGAGCAGCCACATCCGAACGCTGCACCAGGAAGCACGCCCCTCCGTGGAGACGGGCTGTCTGGCAAGCCACTGGCCAGCTCTGGGTTTGGTGGTTGCCAGAAACACAGTGTTTGTTTTCAGGGTGTGCAAGTACGTGGGGTGTGTGTGTGTGTGCGTGGGGGTGGGTGTGTGTGTGTGACTGCGTTTTGTCCAGCAGCATATCAATTTCAGTTCAGACAATTTCATTCTCCGGACAGATATTATCCTGCAGCTTTAAACGTATTTTCTTAACCTGAAAATATGACTTTGTTTAATAAGGTTAACAGAATCCCTGTAAACTTGACTAATAACAAACCACCCATATATCAAAATTAAATAAAACAAAGGGAGCTTCAGATAAGCCAGAATTTGTGTTTCCAGCACCTGGATGACAGTTTTTGAGGTAGTTCCAACCAGAGGAGGTTTTCTGTCAGGATGGGTTTAGGAGTTTTGGACTCGGTCGGCTTTTATCTGACAGTTTCTAGATAGCAAAGTGGAAGAAGGAGACAAGGAGGACACACAGCTAATGGACTCTGCTGGGAGCTGAACCTTATATATCGCCGCAGTGGAATGATAACCTCTGCGAACGGTGGGAAAATGCTTGTACGTGTCTAGTTTCTGCCACTTTCTGCATTTCTGGTTGGTTGAATAACAACAACGGAGCAAATATAACACTGTCCTTTCTGTCAAAATCACGCATTTCAAAATGAGACATTCCTTACATTAGATAAAGACAGTCGCTTGCTTGCTGCTCTACAAACTCATAAATCACACGTAGCACCCGAACAGTTTGTTTTCGTCCATCCACAAATGACCTTTGACCTAATGTGCTCGCTGTAGACGGAGCACAGTGAGCTCACGTTTCTGCCGTCGACGGGTCTCGGTTCCCGTAACGCCGCGTGTTGAGATCTCAAGGAAGAAAGAACACAGTCTTTTGAAAAGTGCTTCGAATTGATAAACCTTGACTTGGTTCTGAGAATGCCAGGCTTTCATCCCGGTAACTATGTCTCAAAATGTTAAGAAGTCCAACTGAACAGTTCTCTCAGTCTTTCTCTTCGTGACTGAAACAACAGTGTATCAAAAATATTGATCCGTTTTTTTTCTTTTCTTGTGAAAGCAAGAAAAAGTGGTTTGACAGCTTTCTGTTGAAGCCGCGTCTTCTGCGGTGCAAAATGTAGCATTTTGCATTGGAGTGTGGACGACCTGTAGAAGAAACATCTCAGTTTTACCAACAATCTACTAGGATGCCCTTGTCCTTGTTGCAATTGAAAATAAATAGCTGATGCGTGAAAACAAAAAGCTGAGTTAGAGTTGGCGATAAATGAGTTACTCAAAATGTCAAAGTGAATTGAATCTTTGTTGAGTCAGCGTTTCAAACTTGCAGATTGTGAGATTTATTGGAACTAAAGTGCCAAGACAAGTTTATTTGTATAACACGTTTCAGCAACCAGGCAATTCAAAGTGTTCTTCACATGATAGCATGGTAGAGGCATAATAAAGAAAAGTAATGAAAAGTTGGAATACAGACTAAAATTAATGATGTCTGCGTTATTACTAATCAAAGGCAACGCTTGATTTAAAGGAACTCTGTGTTTTCAGCATTTATGTCGTTTTCTGGAAGTTTGCTCCAGATTAGAGGAGCATAAAAGCTTAAATGGTTGTTCTCCATGTTTAGTTCGGATTCTGATTCGATGATTTATGTACCCGCAGAAGTATTTTAAAGTCTATTCTCTGAGCTCCAGGGAGCCGGTGGAAGGACTTTAGAACTGGGGAGATGTGCTGTTTTCCTAGTTTTAGTGAGAACACAAGCAGCAGCGTTCTTAATCAACTTAATTTGTAGTTTACCTTTTTTATGCAGATCTGTGAAGACACTGCTGCACTGCAATGTGACTAAAGATGAACACATTGGTGAATCTCTTTAGCTCTTGATGAGACATTAGTCCTTTAATCCTACAAAATGTTCTTCAGGTGACAGAAGGCCGACTTTGTGACTGTCTTTATGTGAGTCTGGAGGTTGAGGTCCGAGTTCATCACTATGCCCAGATTTCATTCTGATCACTAGTTTCCAGCTGTAATAACTGAAGTTGTGCATTGACCTTGATTGCTCCCTTTTGCTCCAAAGACAGTAACTTCAGTTCTGTTTCTATTTAACTGGAGAAAGTTATGGCACATCCACACATTTATTTGTTCTAAGCATCTGTTCAGTGCTTCAAAGGGTTAATCGTCACCTGGTGACGTTGAGATGCATAGCTGTGTATAATCTGCATGGATATGATAACTTATCTTATGATATGCTATAATAGAGTGAACTTGTATATATCAAATAAAAGGGACCCCAGGATGGTACCTTGCGGTACTCCGTATGTGATTTTTATCACATTTTATGAAAAGTTGTCAGACCGACCTTCAGATAACGTATAAGTCTGACTTGCATGGAGTTACATAACTCACTTTGACCCCGGCGTGGTGGTCTTGTAAACTTGTCTAAACTTGTGAATTGTCTCCCAGCCCAAGCTGAGATTGAGTGATGTCACTTGGTTGGTTGTTCCAGGCTCCACAAAGCGGCCTCAGTCTCATTGAAGACATTACACAATTCTGTACCAGTTCACTTTCCTCCAAAATGGTAGAGTGCCAGTTTAGATGTTTTCAATGGGCTGCTGGTTCTGAAACTCCTGTCACAAATCCACTTTTTGTCCTGTTCTATCTTTGTAGGTCATTTACAGAAAGCAGCCATGTATTTCTTGCACATTTAAGATCCAGTAAATTGTGATTGTAGGAACTTTTACATAAATTAATGGGTCATTCTTTCAACACGTGTTCATCTGTATGTGTTTCTGCACAGGGGTGGACATCCTGAAGCTGGTGGCGGCCCAGGTGGGCAACCAGTGGGTGGACATCTATCAGTCCCTGGCCAATGCCACCGAACGTGAGGTGGCCGCCTTCTCAAACGGCTACTCCTCTGATCACGAGCGAGCGTACGCCGCGCTGCAGCACTGGACCATCCGAGACAGCGGGGCCAACCTGGCCAAGCTGATCAACGCCCTGCACCGGCTGCGCCGCATCGACGTGGTGGAGAAGATCCGCTGCGTCATGGAGGACAACCCGCAGGTACGTTTCTGTCCACGTTCCACCCAGCTCAAAACGCTCCAAACCAGTTTGTTCTGGATGTCAGAAGAAAAAACCCCAAAACAAACCAATATGTGTGACCTTTGCTCGCATCAGGTTTTTTCCATTAAGGGCTCTATCAACATCAGGCGCACATGTTCTGGTACACACTGTTCTCTGCATGTCTGTTTTACTGAAATCTAATCTGGGAGGCAAGATTTCTCCGATTTTTCCCTCTGAAGCCGGTCCCGGAGGCTCAGCTGCATTCCCCACATTAAAGTACCACTTCACTTTCAGAAGATGATTTGATGTTTCAGCGCTAATTGCAGCGTGTGTTGCAGCGTTCTCCAAAGTTTAGGGGGGAAAAAAAGAGAGATAATACGAATTTGGTTCAGGATTCTGTGTGCACATGTGCCGGTAGGTCGCGACTTGTTGCATGCATGCTTTAGTAAAACTCGAGGAGTTTTGACCTTGCACTGCAATCCCTTATGGACATTTTGGATCATTCATCACCATTTACTTAGCGTCTCTCCTTTCCTGTCCTGTCCTTCTGCTCTTGTTTCAACAGTTTTTATTGAATCAGTGCTCTTGACCACACTCTCCAAGGTCAGGGCTGCACAATAAGCACACCAGCCAAATTCATGTGTTTTTTCATCTCTGCTTTATTATTATCAGATCACCTCAAGATAAAGAGTGATGCTGCAGAAGGTGCAGGTTATTAAAACTGCGTAGAACGGAACTGCCTGGCAAAATGGCGGTGAGGTTGTATGGTCTTCAACCAACATTGGGAAACTGTCCGTTTAATTCTGGTTTTACTTTTCTCACTATGAACGTAACCAAGCCTGGCTATAAGTAGAGAAGATCTAAACAAACTTCTCTACTTTGTTCACCATCAGATTTCACATCAAGCAGGAAGATAATAAGTTCCTATTTATATATATCCATGACCAAGATGGCTGTTATGGCTGGTAGCCGATATTTACTGATATTGTATATTTTACATGCATTTCACCCTGCTTTCGACACTTAGAAAAAACAGCAACCCTACTAACTGATTCAGTTAAACTTCCCACAATTCTTTGCTGCATCACTATCATTCTCACACAGACCCAAACAGACAACACATGACCAACCTCATCCACTCCCCGTCCAGAAAGAAACAGTAACAAGATGGAAATAAATAGTTTTATTCATCAGACCGACACCCATATGTTAAAAAAAAAGACTAATATCGGCCGATACCGATGTTATTGCCAATATATCAATCATCCCTATTGAAAACCTTTAGCTAATGTTTTTCAGTGCACATGGATCTCTGTAGATGCTCTAAGCCTTAGAAATATGGCCATTTATCGTACCGTTTATCATTTATTGTGATAAATTTCTTATCATGATTTGATTTTGATTTATTGTTGACATAATACATTGCAACTGATGTTTAAGGACCAGTAAAACTGCCCGTATTTTCTCCGCTGTTTTGTCAATAAAGACCTATCAATGAATAGCAATAAATCTGAAAATATGATTAAATGCAATTATTGTATGCATTTAAGTGGCAAAAATCACAATTCGGATAATTAATGGTTCTTATTGTCACTTTAAGTTCATATCGCCCATACCTAGTACTAGCTCATTTCAGTCACCTTTTTCTTGACTTCCTGCTCTTGATCATCTAACACAATCTTACCGAGTTATCAGGTGATTAATGATTCCATATTTTCTATGAAGTGAATCTGTACAACAGAACCAAGCAGACTTCTGGAGAAGGACAGTTTTACCTCTAAGGTTCTTTGGTTAACTCTGGCCCTTCATCTACCCCCGACCCTTTCAAAAGAAATGAATAATATTTGTGTTCCTTTTAAGGAAATGACGGTAGCACAAGCCAAGCAGGATCATAGAATATAAATAATTCAACAAATCAGATTCCATCTATATTGAAGTATTAGTACGTTTTGCACCTGTAAGGATCAGACGATTTTGTTTAGCTGACCGTAACTGTGGCATACCAGTCCATGACGGATGCTAAAGTCATTTAGATTTGTTTCTTTGGCCTTTCCTCATTGTAACTTTAAAAAAAAAAATGTTTCTCCTGCTTATGCTATTCCAAGAAAAATGAAACAGTCGTAATTTATGGGCTGTTCCTGAGGTCATGACCGTTTGATGAACTGCACGTTAGTCCTTAATTCCCAATGAATCAGTTGTGCTGCATTTTTGGGAAGCGTGTCAATGCGTCTTCTTACGCGATGGAGATATCTGAGGCCGGGTTTTGCTTTGTCATAGTGTCAGTGGTTTTTCCTGCTGCAGAAAAAAAAGAAGAAGAATGGAGCATCAGCCTCCTGGTTGACGTTTCTGTTTTTGTCCCCGCTTCACCGTGAGCGCTGAAGCCAGACAGAAGACGAATGTAATCGCCTCTCTTCCCTCATTTCTGTTTCTGCTCACAGAAAGCCTAGAGGCACTCTGAGAGAGCGGAGCAGCACCTCAACAGAACGTCCAGGCTGTGTGTTTGCAGCACTGCAGTGATGCTAAAATAGTTATGAGCAAGAATCTATGCTTTGATGGAAAGCCTAAAGGCTTCTTCTCTTTTCTTTTAACCTCATCTATCAACAGAAACATTGATGGACTGATGTCACAAAAATAGTTACACAGTTAGATGAAATGTTATCTTGAGGTGAGACTTTGGTGTTTTAACCTGTAGTATGTTTGTGGTTAGCATTCATTAGTTAGCATACAGTCCATTATTATGCTACATCACCAACAAAATATCCCAGTCATGGGTTTAAATGCTCGTCTCCTTGTAAGGAAGCATTTGTTTTTTGTGGCTCTTGCACATAGTTTAAGTGATGAAAGAAAAAAATGGGTTTTCACATACAAGTCCCCCGTTTTATGAGATCAGAGTTTACTAGTAAAGTGAGGCAAAGCCTTTGTGGATTATGTGTCTGAAAGAGATTGCGTTGCGCCTTTCGACTTCTACGGTGAATGACTGATTAAAGAAAAGCTCCTGTGAGAGCGCAGTGAATTAAAGCATCATGTTGAAGACCACAGCAAAGTTCACACAGAGCTGCAAAACATAACGGAACGACCTCTTCTTTCATCACAGTGTCCTTTATACAGGAGCTCGATTTAAAATTTGCCCTGATACTCAAAATCAGAAAGAAAATAAACATTTTTGCTGGAGTTCGTAGGTTAGATTATTGGGTCCAATTCAGTATATTACGCAAGTTACTGTCATTCTACAAATGGGATGTGGTGGAACATCGAGTCCTGGCATGCGTTAGAAGTATGCGAAGTTGACGTAGTCCTGTGTAATGTTCGTGTATTCTGGCAATCAGCGTGAGATTGACAGTGTTCTGCTGCATCATGACCAGGTGCCTTACCTTTCTGCGATTTTTACAATCTGACACGATGAAGGATCGACAGACCATCTGGGATTAAAATGTCAGAGTGTAATGAGTTACCTCAAGAGGTTGATTTGCAGTTTCATTGTCTCTGAGCCATGGTTCTGCAATCAGACACTTCCAAAACCATGGCACCATCTTCAATAGGGTTAAAAGAAAAATCACGTGTGTTCAGTACCATGTGGAAACTCTAAAATACCTCCCATTGCTCCCTAGAGCAATCTTTCACAGTCCACCACTAATGAGCAAAAACACTACAATCCTATTTTGCCTTTTAACTATGAAAAGACACAATCAAGGGCAATTTGTGACATAGCTTGTGGCTTAGTGTTTATGGCTTAGTTCCCATTATCAGCCTTGCAGTCCCTTCTCCAACAAGCCCCAGAGCAAAAGAGCACATGCTTTTTTTTCTGAAGAAAAAGACAACAATTTCAAAGAAGTCCCTCTTGAGCTTTTTTAAATGTAATTGGGGGGCCGTCGCCATCACATGTCTGTGATTGTGTTTGTCCCGCTGGGGTGTGTAAGTGAGCATCCAAACCCAAGCTGAAGGGGGAAATTCTTCATAAAATCACAGTTAAAATTTCAGATTAAAGATAGTTAAACCAACTCTACAGGAAAAATGTTGAAGAGGGCAATCTGTCAAAGAACAAGATCAACAGTACAGCAAATATGCAAAGGTTGGAATGAGTACATGAGACATGAGATATGATCTGTTATTAAAGAGCAAGCAAAATAAACCCACCAAAACATTCAAACACAGATCAGGTTTCTGTTCCATACCAGAAACACAACTAAGCCAAGACTAGCTTAAGATTCACTGAGATCTTATAGAAAGATTAAAAAAACGTGTGAATTTTAACAGATCATTGCATTAATCATGACATGCACTGATTAGGAATAATTAGGACTAATGTCTTAGTCAGAATATTGTAGATTAGTAGTATTTTCACATTACCATAGTCTGGTAGACATGGTTCCATTGGGGACCAAAATGGCAACATTTGTCCCATTTTCAGCTGTTGTAGTTCACTTTCAGCCTTCACTGTGTGACATGACCCAAACCCTTTGAAAAACTGTTCACCTCCTCACCTGTGGTGGCGCTGCATCAAGAACCACTGAAAGAAACTGGACTAAAACCTCTAAAGAAGAACATACTGAGAGCCACTTTCTTCTTCTCAAAATGCAAACATAAATGGAGTGTCGTCAGATTTTAGCAGTTGATTTCTCTCTTGTCTAGAAGACAAAAGACCACTAGCCATTTCTCCCACTGGTGCTAGACACACGGGGTTGTTTTACCCAGAATGCCCTGCGATGCCGTCTGCTTTGGGGAGGTCTCTAGTTCGCTTGGTGTTCACATATGGCCGTCAACCAAACCAAGACCGAGGCTTGTAGGTGAACCAGGGTTTTGTTTTTGGTCTGCGTCAGAGTTCAATTACGCATTCACACCTCCCCAAATGAACCGGACCTTCTAAGGAAACAAACTAGAGTTTGATTAAAATGATTAAAATGGACTAAAGAAGGCTGTAGTGAATTCAAACTAAAAGTTGAGAAGCTGAACATACAGAGGGAAGAACACAGAGGGAGCCCAGTTCCACTTGAGTCTGCATCTTGGCAAGCAAAATATTTTTTTGGAGTGACAAGTTAATCTTTTGATCTGATAAAGGGAATCTCTCCCCGCTACTTCATTCTGCTGCAGTCTGCCACTTCTGCCAAGTGAGCCTGGCTGGTGCAGTCCCTCAGAGTGTGTATGTCTAAACAAGCTGTGTGCTGGGGAGTTGTGTGTGTCTTGTCCCCAGCAGGCCCTCGCGTTGCGCTGAAAGCAACGGTCAGCAGCCCAATCTGGTGGTTTTCTCGCTCACACGCACAGGAAGACACAGGCCTCGGAGCTTTCTGGAGCCGCCGTTCCTTTGTTCCTCTCCGTGACCCCTTCTCTGCTTCGTCGTCCTCTGCAGTTCAATATGTACTACGTGTGAATTGCAAGGAAGCAGGACTCCCATTGGCTTACAAGAGGCTCTCAGATGGAATACATAGATATTTGCGAAAGATTCTTCCTGGGTGGCCCGTCATGCTTCACTGGGGACAAAGCTTCTGTTGTTTGGCACTGTGGTCTGACGTTATGCGTAAACTGCAATCTGCTACTTCGTCTAGCTGATTAAAGCAGATTAACTCAGTCATGAAAAGCATTTTGTTGGAAAACGAAGCACCAAAATGCATACTGAGAGCAAAATGTGGTTAAACACCAAAGTATGATTTATATGTTCCAACCTTCAAAGTAAGCCCTTTCTTCTTTGATAACAGCTCTGCACAAAGTCATCAGTGCTTGAAGCAGCTTTATGACTTCGTCAGCTCGAGAACTTGTGGGTTCCTTTGTGGGAACGCCGTGTACTCTGACTGGTTTTCCTTTAGAGGTCGAACTCATCTTTTCTATGGTTAGACCAGATAATTGCAGAGGTGGGCAGATCTAATGCAGTCCGTTTTTCCTCTTCCTTCTGGCTCAACAACCTCCTTCAAACCTATATGTGAATTCTGGCTCTTCATTTATTTCAAAAACACTGAATTGTGTTTCTGGAAATAGGTCGTTTTGTCTATTTAGTTGGTTCTGTTAAGTTTGTACGTTGTCTCCATCCAGTTGCAATGCAAATTTTAAGCGAAGCAGGCATATTTCCATCTATTGGTTTTGAGTGAATCATCCAGGCATGATTTTGTCAGATGTTGACACATGGTTGTAACGAAGAAGATGTAGAGATTGCAATACAACATGGACCAATGATTTTGTAAAAATGGTGAGTTTCTTGGACTCAGGAACTGGCCACGTCTTCCGTCCCTGCCACCTGAAAATTGAGCTGTTAGCATGTGGCCGTCATACAGCAACAGTCTTCAGTCAGAGGCCTCTTCGGGTTAGGAGCAAGAGTTCCTGGCCAAAGCATCACCATCTATAACGACGATGATTGAAGATACTTGGTACAAGTTACGACAACACTTACATTTTCTTCATGATAAATATAGTGTCATTGAATTGAATCGAAATATTAAAGAACTTTGGAATTCACCGATTTTTAGATGTTTTTTCTGATGGGTGCTTCATTTTAGAGCCAATCTGTCCTTTTTAACCCTTAAAAACGTGCTTGTGGCTAAAAGGCAAGAGGTGGGGTAAACCCTGGACAGGCTGTCAGCTCATCACAGGACAACACAGGATTACACATTACAAACCACTATGGATGCTCACTAGCACATGAGAATCATACAGAATGATTAGTTAAAGGAACATGGTGCTTTTGGTCTGTAGGCAGAAGCTGGAGTACCCTGAGAAATCTATAACACACATTTCAACAGTGTCATGTTCATGTCTATGAACATGAACATGACACTGTTGGGTTTTTTATACACTTGTTTGAAAACCTTATTCCTCACCAGAGCCAGTTAGTCTATAACATGTGAATCAATTGGACTGACCTACTTCACTCAAAACAACCATGGTGTCATTTAGCACAACTGAAACAAATAAGCAGTAGACCAAACTGTGAAACAGAAACCAAAAATATTTGCTAAGCAGCAGCTACAAGAGAGACAGATCTGTGTCACAGAGGTATTAGCTTAGCAAATGCTAGCATGATTTCCTGTCCCCTGGAGAAGCTGTTTATGGTTCCCTGTGGGTCCCTTTGTTTTCCTACAGCTGCTGTCAGAAAAAACATTACTTCCAATTGTATTCATTCAGGGTATCGCTGTCCGGACTCTGCACATAGATGTAAATATGCCTTAGCTAGCTAAACAAAGCATGTGTGTTCTGTTGGAATACAGCAAACCAGATGTTAGGGAACAAAGGAGGAAAGCTGCCATTATTTTTCTGTTTCATGTTGTGAGCAAACATTTCTAACAGATTGGATTCAACAACTGAAAAAAAAACCCTGTTTTGTCCTGGGTCCTATCCATTATCTTGGGGATGAAATGACCTCTGCTGGTATATCCTTTCAGCCCAAGTGGGGCTTCGCAGTGAAAAACAAGAAGCTCTGTCATGAGCTCATCCCCAAACCAGTTGCTACTGGTTCAAACCACAGGTTCATTACCACACCAAAGACGGAGACACGAGAGAGTGAGGGAAGTGGGGGGAAGAGAGATAGGGGAAAGAGAGGGAGAACAGGGAGGATGGGAAGACAGGAAAAACCAAACAAAGAGACAAAAGCGCGAGAGTAGGAAGAATAGAAGAACAAGGAGGAATTACAGATAAAGAACCATGTAGCATAAAGAACGATAAAATTGCTCAAATTTAGTCGGGGGGATATTAATGTTGTTACATATTTAACATGTGGTTTCTTAGGCAATCTCAAAACACAAACCTTTATTACCTGACTGATAACATCTGCCAGCAGGAAGTTGTTTTAAGTGGTCTTCTTTTAATCCGAAGTCATATCTCCATCATCAACTGTCTCAAGCAAGAATCAGAACCTAAACACATGGAAATAGGAAATGTGCAAAAATACCTTAAATTGAATCATGTGAAGACTTTACCATATTTTTTAAAAAAAGAAAAGTTATGTTTATTCACAGAAATACACACGCAAAACTGATATACGTCCCGTTTTAAACTACTATCCCTAAGCATCATGCAGCTTCGAGTATCTATACCACTAACGCCTGTTGCTTCATATTGTACACAGCCATCTACTGCCACCTGGTGGTCAGAGTTTGGGCTAGTTTTGGAACATGCTAGCTACCTAAAATGTGTATACTGAAATGAATAAATTAACTTAATTTATAATCTACTTGGTAGCAAAACATAAGATATCTGTTACTGTACATAAATGAGGAGATGGGGTATATTAGGAATGAACTAGATAGAACATAAGCATGAGAAGGGGTTTAAATCTGTGCAAAAAATGAACTGAGTCAGACTCCCTGCCTCCTAATGGCTGATGGAGTTTACTCCAACTCTCTTCACCTTGAAATTGTAGGTAGAATAAAAAAGGAGAGAAAAAAGGGGTACGGTAGATTGATGATGCAAAGTTACAAGGAGCCAAAGGCTCTTTGGAATCATTTCTTTACATTTGAAATGAATGGTTTCAACCCTATTTAAAACATGACGTGAAATGAATGTCTCTTTATATTATCATTAGTACTATTATTTAAAGCCAATGAGGTTTGGTTGGTAGTTAAAATCCTCCTGTCGCCCCTCTCCATGCAGTTGGACATCAACCAGCTGACGACCACAGTGAATGTAAGCCAAAGTCTCAGCCCCATCCACAAGCTGCTGGAGTCGCCCAGCAGCAGCGGCAGCAGCAGCAGCAGCAGCAGCGTGTACCGAGCCGGCGGCGTCGGGCCCATCCAGTCGCCGATGGACCGAACCAAAGGTTTCTTCGCCGACGAGTCAGAACCGCTCCTTCGCTGCGACTCCACGTCCAGCAAAGACTCCGCCCTCAGCAGGAACGGCTCCTTCATAACCAAAGGTGAGAGGTGAAGTTCGGCCAGAACACGGTGAACTTTGAACCGTTTCTCCACTTGTTGTGTGTGTCGCGTATGCCTCCAACCAAAGGCGGAGATCCCAACAAGATGAAGTGTTTGCTTACTCTACTTGCTCAAATAGTTTGAAAATGTCTGCGCGAACTTTCTTATTGACATAATAATTGGTATTCATTTGAAAACGATTAAAAAAAAACCTCAGCTCTGTAAATAAGTAAAAATCTGTCGATGTTCAAAGACTCCTTAACATCTCCAGGAGGATTTGTAACTCTTATGTAATCGATGGAAGTAGACGAAGAATAAGGAGGAAGAAAGTGTCACTCTATGAGTCTGAATGTGACTCATGTGTTTTAGTTGTTACCTACTGCTTGTATCCAGATAGTAGAACAGATCTTCTGTGTTCTCTGTGGAGTCACTCCTGTGAGTCAGTCTGACACAGAAACTGTGTCACCGGGTAACTTTGTTGTAAACGCCGCAAGCATCGGTGAGTAGGTAACCCTCTCCTCTGAACATGTGTGTCACCTACTCAGGTAATGTAATACACTGTACAATTCAAATTTTAGACACAATGTAAAGTTACAGAGGTGGACTGGTGTCATGGTAGGCAGCACAGATTCTTCATTACAGTGGAGCCTTTGGGGTTCAGCTGTTTCAGATTCTTTAAGTCCTTAACAAATGATTCAGACTCTCATTCATGTTGGCTCATTGTTATTGTAATGTTACGGCTGTTGAAAGAAATGTGGGAAAGCATGACTCCCAGTTATAAGTAGATGTTTGAGTGCCCCCATGTGGTCTGTTCTTGCTATTACAATCTGTATATTCATGAGGAACCTAATCGGATTGTGAATGTTGTCAGCACTATTTTAAATTTGTTTCCACAATCGATGAGAAAATGTGGAAGTTTTTTATTAGATTAAATAATACCAATTATTATAAGAGCTAAAGTTCAAGAACAGAAAGTTGCTTTACTGACACTGGTGTGAAAGATAATTACATTGATGTTGTCCAAAATTACACTTCTACTTTTAAGCAAAACTGAACAAAACCATCTCAACATTTTGATTAAAGTTCAAATTGAACCGGTTGTTGTTTATTTATGACATTTGATTTCTATGTCTTTCTGCTTGAAGGAATTGGTCAAAATTCCAGCAAACTATTGGGAGAACCCAAAACGTTTCCTCACAGTTAAAGTTTGCAGTGTGTAAGTTTCATTGAAAACAAAAAAGAAGAAAGAAAATGTTTGTTTTTTACATATTTGTTAAAACTGTCACAGTATCTCAACAATATAACATGAGACAAATAACCTGCGAAAATCATTGAAGTGCTCTGTCTGGTACAGACCAGGGATGGAAAATAATCTATTTTTTCCATCAACATTTACAAAAGTTACATACTGCAACTGTAGCTCTATAGAAAATGGAGAGCAAGAGAATGACAAAGAATAGTCTGCAGCTGCCTAGCTTTATTTAGTTGCACATTTATAGCCATGATTACATGATTAATTTTGTAATTGTTGTCATTCTACATCAATGAAGAATTTTAAGTAAAAAAAAACAAAAAAAACATACACGGTTTCTCCACTGGAGGGCAGCAAAACCTACGTTTAAACCTTGTTGATGTTTCATCTTCTTAATTTGCTAACAAAAAACACACACAAAGTTTTAACAGGATTTTTGTAAGATTCAACAACTCAACTTTAGTTCTTATAAAGAACATTATGAATGTAATGTAGGACTTATACCTCCAAAGAAAGGTACTTCAACTTCGTCCAGCCAACTGGCAATAAATTAGCACTCAGCTTGTTAGCTAGCAAGACAATGTTAGCAGTGACTCACATAAAGCAATGAAGATTTAAGACTTTTTAAGGTTGTCCTTAATGTTATTCCAGCTAATAGTCATTATTGAATGTACATGCCACTGGAAATAGAAATGTTTCAGTACCTAATAGAGAAAGAAAAGTTTGGGTGGTTCTCAGGTGAAGTATAAATGCAAAACCTGCAGCATTCAATCTAATCTTTTTCTCGTGTCCCTCTGCAGAGAAGAAAGACACGGTTCTCCGGCAGGTTCGCCTGGACCCGTGCGACCTTCAGCCGATCTTCGACGACATGCTGCACATCCTGAACCCCGAGGAGCTGCACGTCCTCGAGGAGATCCCCACCGCTGAGGACAAGCTGGACCGGCTGTTTGAGATCGCCGGAGTGAAGAGCCAGGAGGCCAGCCAGACGCTGCTGGACTCCGTCTACAGCCACCTGCCTGACCTGTTATAGTGGCCGGGTGGAGGAAGAGGGAATAACTAATAAAAATTAAAAAAGCACACAGATGTTCAAAGGCAAAGGGATGGGGTGTAGTTGAGATTTAGCTCGAGTTGAATTTTTCAAACCGGTGGAGTTGGACTCATGAGGCCACTAATGTAAAACGGCTCCAGCAGGTTATTTACCTTTGGTCTGCTCCTTCTGATGAGTCCGGTCAATCCTGACCACTCCTTCATTCCTTCTGTATAAAACCCCCCCCTCTGCTGCGTCACATGACCACCGGTGAAGCTAACCGTGAGGCTCAAAGGCCTTCTGGGTTTTAAAGAGTTGAGTCCAAACGGCGTGAATTATGTACAGACTCCACTCAGCTAGCACTTTATTTATCTGAAACGGCCAACGCCTTCTTGTTTAAAGGACAATACCGGTGTTTTTTCTTGTTTGTGCCAATCATTTAGGCTCTTCTTGCCTTTACTAATATTTCAGTGTAAAAGTCATATTTATTATTAACACAACAGGCAATGGTACATAAGCTATAACTCTAAACAACACTGGTATTATTCTTTGATTTAAGGTTCTTGTAAATCAAACGGATTGGGCTGATTTCTGAGTCATGTGCCTAAACGTTTTCCCTTCCACAGCCCCTGGTTTTATTTCCCTCATGCTGCCTGATCCTGAGGGTGGAGGATGGGTGTTTTTTGGTAGCTTGTGACCACCAGCAGGCAGTAGCATCATTTCAACAGTCCGACACCAAATGCGTCAATTAAAATGAGTGAAGACTGAAGGAATGCAGTGCCTCATACAGCACCTCGAGCTTTTCCGCATTCGGTCATGTTACAACCACAAACCCTTTGTTCTTTCTATGGGATTTTATACTAAAGGCCAAACTCAAAGTAGGGTATTGCTGTGAGGTGAATGGAAAAAGGTACAAATCAAAAATTGAAAAGCGTGGTGTGCTGTTCTGTTGAATTTTCTGACCCAGCCATGTGTGGGCAGATTTTTTTACCTCCTCCGGCGGTCTTAAGAGATGGGATCATTTGGACCACACGTGTGCTTTACGAGGTTTTCTTTGTGTGGTTTCTGGAATTGACGGTCTGACGGCACAACACCCCACCTCCCTATGCTTCACCACTGTCTGACCGTCGCTTTTGCTACGTTCCTCCTCGGCGTCACACTAAGACCGCCAGAGGGTTAAAGCTAGTCAGTTGCTTAAAGTTGCTTCAAGAGTCTGTCTTCACACTTACATCCAAAACGTTGTGACCCTGTAAATCTGAGGTCTTCATCAGAAATACCCGTAATACCAAAACTAATGATGAGAAAAGATACACTGTACTCTAGTTCAGTTGTCTAGAAAGTCCGGTTCATTTGGTAATGTGTAGTCAAAGTGATGAGGACCAAAAAATAAACTCTGGTCCACATAAAATCTTGGGCCTGTGTTCGGTTAAAGTAAACTCTGGTGTGGTTTGAATGCACATGTGAACACCAAGCGGACCAGAGGTCGCTCCAAAAGCAGGAACTTTGGTTCCCAATCAAACTCGGTCTACTGGACTATCAGGTGTGAAAACACCGTAAAAAAGTTGTTGCACACTGCCCCTCCCCCCAAGGACTAATGTTTGAGGATGTTGAAAGACATGAATAGTCAAAGTCCAGACCTTCGTCCAGTTGAACATCTCTAGTGCCACTTCAAATTAGATTTTTAGACACACTCTCCTTCCAACAGGCAGAACCTTTTCGGTTTTTAGATGTGAAACATAAAGTAACCGCAAAAGCAATGAAAGGCCATAAAGTCCCAGTAAAATACATCGCAGGTTCTGGTTGTAAGGCGACAAAACGCTAAAAAGCTCAGAGGATATCAATACTTAGACATTATTTTAGTTCACCTGCCAGTGGGAGAAATGCCTTTGTTTTCCCCCGTTTTGTTTTAAACTTCACTGGGAAAGAAAATTTCTTAACTGCCTGTTTGGTGAACCCTGACCCCACATGTGAGCCCAGTGTAGCGCTGAGAAAGCATTCCTGATACATTTCACAGCCTCCTGGCGCCATCAAGGGAAATAACTCAGTCCAATTTTCTAGATGTTTTATGTTCTTGATATTCAAATGTAATACTCATGCACTAATGGTAATTTCTGTACGTGCTTTTTTTTGTTTTGTTTTGTTTTGTTTTGTTTTCCATACACACTTTGATTTACTATTATTAGTTATTGTAGCATGCGGGTTTCTCTGTCCTGGGCATTCGTATGTTTTTGAACCCTTCCTTCCCTGGCTGGGTTGTAACACATGCATACTCTGCACTTAACTTGAAGTCTGTTACTTGAGCTCACCAATGAACAGAGTGCAGTCTAGTCTACCGATTTCTTTCACCTTAAACAGTTTGCAAAAGCATCTTGTACCTCATAAACCCCTCTGTCTTCAACGCATCACGGAACCAGAGCATCCGGGTTCTGCCTGAACCTCTGTGGTGTGGACTCTCGCCTTTTGGCCTGGCAGTAGAGAACTCGGACATGATGGAAGGAGAACAGCTGCTTCAGGTGCTGCAGCTCGGATGGATGTGACTGACGGCGCCGCTGCTGCGGACTGCAGACTGGATGACGGCGGTGAGGAAGTGGGAAGTGGCTCTCCGCTGCGCTGCGGGGGCCACAGCGGTGGGACGGACTCTTTAGGGGTTTTTTTGAAACAATGACGGGTAGAAGCGAAGTGGACACGTCTGAGGAGATGATTTCATCAAATTCACAACTCAAATGTAACCAGTATGTTTACTCTTCAGATTAACTAA
The DNA here is from genome assembly GCF_003331165.1 of Xiphophorus hellerii. NCBI lineage: Eukaryota > Metazoa > Chordata > Actinopteri > Cyprinodontiformes > Poeciliidae > Xiphophorus > Xiphophorus hellerii. The sequence continues at coordinate 22,858,423 of NC_045686.1, read as the reverse complement.
ATAAAGCAGTTTTTTGTTTTTTTTCAGATTCTTGTGCAGAGTTTTGTCATTTTGTCATTTAGGTTCTTGGGAGTGTGGTATATTTCTGTTTGTCTTTTAATGTGTGTTGGGGTTATTTAAACTAACTCATCTGAAAGGAATTTAACACAAATATGAACAATAGTACAGAATAACTGACCTCAATCATTGCAGCATTCGGTCGGCTACCGTGTGAAAATTTCATTCTGCCAACTGGGAGTCTGACTGCAGGTGCGGCGGCTCAGAACCAAGTTACAGAAAAGAGAAATGGTTTAAAACATCTGAGCCTTTTAGATTTTAAATGAGAGTTGGAAGGACGGAGCAAAGTTTGTGAAAATTAAAAGGAATCAAAATAATATATCAGCAGGACTGAATTTAATCAATCAAAGCCAATAAATTATGTTCCATTATAGTTTTTCAGGTAATTTTCCTATCGTGCATATGTGCCAAGATATTGAGAACTTTTTACTTGTTTGCTATTATTTACAGACATACAATTATGTATACAAGCCTACAGTTATTAAAGAGGCATTATTATACAGTATTGTGCAGTATTACAGCACAATCAAGTAGCTGTTACCTTCAGTTATAAAAATGCAACATTAAATCAAGTATGACTTAAAAAAAATGTTGACTTTGTCATTTAGTGCATTAAAATTGGGCCTCTGTCTCTTTAAGAAACTCTTGCTCTTCCTGAAACTTCAGGAAATCATCACGTCACTTTCTTAAACCTTTAACAATGCTTTTATCAGCGTTTCCCTGAGACGTTGCTCATATGATGAGCTCAGCAAATGGACAGTGTTTGCTAATTGCTGCTGACTAGTCTGAAGGAGCTGAGTGAGGGGGATTTTTGGGGGAAGGGTTTCTGTGAGGTGAAAGCTTGGAAACTGCAGCTCCGAGGAGGCGACGCTCAGTCCACGTGGGTGTTTTGCACAACTGAATGGTTACCATGGAGATGAAAAGATTTCTCAAACCAGCATGAAAGAATTAAAGCAACACCAGGTATGTTTTTGGTGAAAGAATAACATTAAAAAGAGTTGATTATACATAACACTGCCCCTTTAATGCCTCCCTCCTCCCTCCTACCTCACACCTGTAACCTGTTACCTGATCAGTCCCAGTCCATCGTTGCTCCAGCATTCAACCTCCCAGCCGCCTCTCTATCATCACTGCTTCCCTCCCCTCCTCTCTCCTTCTGCACTCGCTCTGCATTTGTTCATAACATTCCATGTAAGTTGGTTCTTTGGACCATAATTAAATAATATTTTAACATGTCTGTCCAGACTCTGGCTTGAACTTTGATGCACCAAAGATGTCTGTAATTGGAAATATGGCTATGGTTAGATTAAAAAGCAAGATATCCCAAATTTACTTTATGACTAATTATAATTGGTTTATCTGAAATATATTCACATTTACCACAAGTCGTTGGTAAATCTGATATCCTTTATACTTGTTAAAATGTAAGTGGAAATATCTCAAACAAATATAATTTGGGATATCTTGCCCTTTGTTCTGACCCCACAGTGCTAAGCCCCTCCTCCTAGCTCTGATTGGTTGTTTGTGACCTTTTATTGGATTTAACCTGAGTCAAAAAAAGATTCAAAACAACCAGCAGATGGTAGCATTTCAACAGCCAGCTGGTTGTCCTGCAATCAAATGTCTAGTAGTGAAAGAGCATTTTACAGTTATGAGCTACTGTAGCTTGTATAATAATAAAATACATCAAAAATTTGTAGAAGTAATTTTAATAAATAAAAGTTCTGATATATATATATCAGAAGTTATATATATATATATATATATATATATATATATATATATATATATATATATATATATATATATAAAAACATCATTTTATTGCAAAACAATCACTTTTGGTAAAAAAAGAAAATACATAGTCCATTATGTATAGAGCAGGGGTCTCAAACTCAATTTACCTGGGGGCCGCTGGAGGTAGAGTCTGGGTGAGGCTGGGCCGCATTCACACACACGGTCTCCTCAGCCAAACCTTTCTGATTGCCTATTACCATATTTGGCCGTAGTCAGGCGCTGTAACAGCCGTAATTGTGTAGTGTCTCTTTAAGATACTCTAGTATTGCTAATGATGTCAGAAGTATGCGCCACGGCTTCTCTGTAGAGAGCGTGGGAGAAACGTGCTAGACGGACATGTTAGCTCCCTAACTTTTTAGTAATGTTACGGGTTGTTTGGACGCTGCTCAATTTTCATGTCTGATAATATAGCAGCCATTCAACCGGGCTTTGTAAGGTTGGTGAAGAGCGTATTTATTAAAGGACAACACTGTGGAATTCCCAGTACCAGTGTGGTTGTGAGTTTTTGACCGTCCTGACGAATCTGCCGCCTCCTCTCCTCCCTTAAACACAACCCAAGCGTTACAGCGCCTAACCTTAATTACGTTACACTGATCAGCAACTTCCGGGTCTAGACTGGATGCTGAAGCACGTGAAGCGGGAGCGGCCACGGAAATTGCGCATGTACCGCATGCATATAATGACAAATAGAAAATGCAAATAGGCCCGGCCGATGTCCCGCCCCCGAGATCAATATACTCCACCGTGATTGGTAAGTTCGTTCAGCTCCGCATACGACGCTGAAAAGTGTCAATTATATCAAACTCACGGGCCGCACTAACATTAAACTTTCATATTAAGGCGGGGGCCACAAACTATCGTCCCGAGGGCCGCAGTTGGCCCGCGGGCCGCGAGTTTGAGACCCCTGGTATAGAGTGTGATGATATATCAAATCAGAATAAACCAGCTTGAAACAACTGTACAAAACTAAACTTATTGGTAAATATATTGTGTAGGATGGGCGTCTCAAAGGCCAAAAATGCTATTGTTGACATATGTGTAAATACTTGTACAGTCAATGACAATAATGTGATGTTTAAGCAATATTTCATGTGGGAAAACCTGAAGGGTTGAACTGATGTGGGGAGATTTAAATGATTGTATGTTGATCAGTGTGAGAGCTGCAGGCAGTCAGAAGATATTACATCTTCTACCTGCTCGTTTTTGAACAAATTGTGTAAAATTGCATGCCAGTCGGCATGACTGTTTGTCTTATTGTTTTTCTGCTGTTATTTTTATTGTGAGTTCAAAATAAATAAATGAAAATAAGAAAAAAAGTAGATCCTGGATGGTGTGACGTGGTCGATGTTTGTCAGTAAAGTCCGGTAAGCTGTAGTCAGACTGCAGTAAACGCCACATCCTCATGTTTCACACATGCGGGGGGCAGCATTCCTGACATGAAGTCATGCATTAGCAAAAGATAGCTAAAGCTAAAGCTGCTGTTCCTCTCAGCTCTTATGTAAACTGATTTTGACCTCATATTGTCTTTAGTACTGGGTCACTTCTCCTAATCTGAATGTCAGATGAGAACACAACTTTTCCACTACAGTCAGGTTGTGCTTAGAATTCAAAGGTGACGGCCAACCAAGAGCAGAACAATCTTCCAATTAAAACCTGGTTTTATTAGAAAACAGAATGCAAAAATCCACTTGGGACACTATTCAAACATGGAACAATGTATTGTTGACGGATGAAACCAAGCTAAAGATCGTTAGCATGTTCTCCACACACGAAGCCACAAATAAACTCTATATGCACCATTGTTATGCAAGTTTGAGTTTTGAGGGTTAATTTTATTGTTGTACAACTACAGCACTCTCTGTCAATTCAAAATGGCCGAATAGTTAAGAAAGTAATAGTGAAATTTTGACTTTCTCAGGACAATATCAATGTGTGTACGATAATTGGGCAACTTCAGTGTGCAGAATTATTATGCAACTGAATTCAAACTGAAAATTTTTCCCATCTCACTTGTTTATTGTCATCTGTTATAGTGAGAATAATAAACATACAACTCAAAATGGACAAATAAACATTTCTGACATTGAAAACATAAATCGGTGGCCAGTATCGCCACCCTTCTTTTCAATAACATATTGAAAAGACTCCATTCATGGAGTCTGTCAGTTTCTTGATTTGTTTGACGGTCAACTTTTTGTGCAGCAGCAGCCACAGCCTCCCAGACTCTGTTCAGAGATGTGAACTGATTCCCTTCACTGTAAATCTCCGCTTTATGAAGGGCCCGCAGGTTCTCAATGGGGTTAAGGTCTGGTGAGGAAGGGGGCCATTTTATTGATTCACGCGATGGAGCATTGTCCTGCATAAAAATCATGGTCTTGATAGATGCAGACTTTTTCCTGAACCACTGCTTGAAGAAAGAGTCTTCTAAAAACTGGCCGTTGGTTTGGGAATTGATTTTGAGTCAATCTTCAACCCGATAAGGTCCAATTAGCTCATCTTTAATAATACCAGCCCGTGCCAGTACCCTGCCTCCACCTTGCTGCTATCTGAAGTGGAGCTCTGTGCCCATCCATGATCAATGACATCTGGTCCGTCAAGAGTCACTCTCATCCCAGCAGTCCATAAAACCTTTGAAAAATCTGTCTTCAGATATATCTTGGTCCAGTCTTGATGATTCAGCTTATGTTTCTTGTTCAGTGGTGGTTTTGATTCAGCCTTCCTTACCTTCCCCAGGTCTCTGAGCTCTGAACATTTCATACTTCTGGAACTCCAGGTGGGTCGCAGTTCTGGAATACGACAGCACCAGGAGATGACGGGTCCCTGGTAGCTTCACATTTGATTCTTCTCAAATCTTTGACTGTTAATTTAAGACAGGAAAGAATCCTTACTTTTTATTTAAACTGAAGGATGGTGTTCAAGTTGCATAAAAATCTCAACCTCCCTGTGCCTCTACCATAGAAAAAGAAAAAAAAGGTTACATGTCCTAATCACACAGATTCCAGGGTTAGGAATCTTTCTGATGAGATTTATCTTACTGAAAAAACAACAAACTTAAAAACTGATTAAATCTTTAACTGGAAATGATTTCCAGTAAAGCCAAAAAGAGGATTGTTTTCTTTTTCTCTTCCTCGTTTGTTGGTATATCAAACACTGTGTCAGACAGAAATTTGCTGCTTTGTGTGCTACATAACGAGAGCTGTTTGCATATGTGGACATTTGGACTTTTTTCACAACTCTGAACCTGGAGCTCAATCAGCGTTATGATGCACAGCAACAGGAATAAGAGACCTGGCAGCAGAAAGGAAATGATGATCAGTGAAGTTTTAAACTTAGAACCAAAAAAATGACCTTTCAGTGTCGTGCTGATGCTCTATGGATTTCTGTTGACGCAGACATGATTGTAAAGAAGTTTATTTTTTTATTTTATTTTTTTGCAATAAAATGCAGTCAATACGTGACCTAATGTTTTGAGTGTCAGTGGTAAGTTAAAAAACGTAAACGCTCCTGGGTTGGGAACTAATAGTTCACAGTGTAACAGAAAGATGAAGTACACAAACAAAATGGAATTAATGAAACACATTTCTATTTATTCTGGTGAACACAGAGCTTTATAAAAGTCACAGAACTGTGAAATATGTAAAAAAAAAATTAATTGTTTTTGAAGCTACAGGTTTTATATTTTTCCTATTTATTTGACATAACATACAACATGAGGTAATTAATAAAAACACTGAGCTCCTCCACCTCCTCCCATTGGTTCTGCTGCCATCTGGAGAAACACAACGCTCCCAGTCAGAAACAACCAATCAGAACCCGGAGGAGGGTCTTAGTGCTGCCAATCACACTTGTGTATACACGGCTGCTGCTCAATGTGCTGATGGCGGACTCACAATGTACTGTTACAGGAAAACCATTTATCCGCTGTCATCAGTGGCTATGCTAACTAGCCTTAGCATTCATGTGGGGAACTAGCTGTAGCCAAGCAGAGAGCAAGGCGCAGGTTGTGAGACTGGCTCTGCTCTGATTGGTTGTTTCTGACAGCTGTGTGTATTTGTAGATGGCAGTAGAACCACAGGGGGTCAGATGACCTGCCCCATCTTATACTTTCTGAACTTAGTGACAGTTTGAACAACTTTGTAAACATGTTGTTTGTAGAAGAAGCTGCAGCTTTGAGGAATAAGTGAGAATATTTTGATGTAGACCGATCCATCAGGGTCACTTTTTTCCCCCGAGAATCATGTTTTCCACTCATATATGCTGTGACATCACAGTTGTTCATGTCCTCCAACTGTTTCAAGTTCAAGTTACCAAATGAGGTTGTTTTTTTTCTTCGTAAATGTCAGGCCACAGAACAAAAGACAGTATATGAATTGTTCCCACACTGACAGACTTGTTCTGTATTCACAACTGTTAGTTATTTTTAAGCAACTTGAGTTTTTAGTTTCCAAATGACTAAAGAGAGGTTCCCTGCTTCCTACTCTTGTTATTCTGATCACAGTCTCAGCTTTGAGGGAGTATGCATGTTGTGTTACAAGTTATTTTGTTTTGAGTGTGAAAAACATGATGCAAGACAAAACAGCTGGACGGACAATAGAATTTGTTCTCTGTCGTAACTAGCAGCAATTATTAAGTTGTATAATCCAATTGCTCTGTTGCTTAATGTATGTGATGTCAATAAAAAAAAGTTCCACAGGATATAAACCTGCTGGTGACTACTTGTTGTAGTCACACTACAACAAGTGAGTGGAGACTGGAGTTTGTCTGCATAATCTTTTGGCCATCTGTCATATTGGATTTAGCAAATAATTTCTTGCACTTGCAGTGGATGATCAGAAGTTGATAGTGCATTGTAGGCCGCACTAGTGTCCACTTCAGAGGTCTGTGTGCATTTATAACAGAAAAATCCACAGGACACACAAGAAAATGGTTTTGATATCTTTGACCGCTGCTAATGCGAGTAATTTTACTAAATGAAGAAATAAACTGAAAATGCATGAGATTCAGACACACCTACACACCTACAGATCAGGTTGAAGTGAGACTTTTTGTTTCTGCACAAGCTTTGTTATTCTAATGTTATATTTTACCTGCTGAGCCTGACGTGGCATTAGAAATGTTCACCAGGTGATGAAAGGCCGATTTTGTAACCGTCTTTATGTGTCTCTGAGGGTTCAGGTCAGAGTTCATCACTACACAAAGATTTCAACCTGATCTCTGATTGCTATCTCACACTTCATAATAACTGTAATAACTGAAAGTGTGTGCTGACTCTAGATCATTTCTCTTCACTCCCAAGGATCATAACTTCGGTTTTGCTGAAAGTTACGACACACTGAGCATAACTACATATGGATCCACACTGACCTGATCTGGTGTGTGATTAGATGTAGCAAGTCTAGCTCAGGTTCAGTGACTGTTGCTGGATTTTTTTCCACACAGCGTCTGCCCCTTGATAGACTTTATTTAATCCACATTAGCATCATTTGGGTGATGCTAATGTTTTCCTCACTAGAAGCGGTTTTCACACCGTGGCGACTGGAACTCATGTTACCTCTAATCGCTCCCACCCTGTTCTATTAATATAGATATATAAAATGTGGTAATATAATAAATCCATTATGCTATAGCTGACCTTGCAGATTTTAAGACTTGTGTTACATCTACCCACAGTGTTGCACAAAAGAACCTCCCCTGATAAAAATCAGACTATGAGACTGAGTGAAATGATTAAACCTGTTGAGTCAGTACCTGTACCGTTTGTGGCTAATAGTTGTTGAGGAAACTTTTTTTTCTCCTTGTGGTTGTTGGATTTTAATGCTTTGACATTCTTCCGCCAGCATTCAGCATGTTGCTGTAACACTGACGGCAGGAGAATTGTGGTAAGACGGCCGATTATTTTCTGCTCCAGGCGACGTTTTCGTTCTTTGTGGAACTGCTTTTCTTCACTCTGTCTGACCTATTTTTTTTTTTTTCTTTTTGTATTGCGAGGATGGTGTACTTCTCAGAACAGTGAATCTTTATCTTTTCTCTATCACTCGTTTGTCATGTTTCCAAGTGTATTCTGTGAACTTTTCTTAGATCATAAGTGCACAGATCACTTTGAAATCGGATTAATTTACCTTTAGCTGTTATGCCCCTGCAAACCGAGCCAATCCATGCAGCAGGATGGGGATGACTTGAGAATTTAGACCTTTTTAAGATTCAAAGGTGTAACCATATGACATTGATATCTTCACTGACAGTATCAGGGGGATGGCTAAGATAATCTGTGAAAGTTTGGGTGACAAAAGCGAATAAGCTTGTTGTTGAGCCTGTTACAAATAAAACCTTAAACTAGGATGAGATCTCATGAAGTGAAGTTAGATTAAATATTGTTGGGAAATGGTTCATGATAGATACTTGTCGTTTCAGTTGACCTTATTTGAAGGAGAAGTGTGTGTTCTGTGGATCTTTGTTTATTTTTGTTGCTGCACATTTAAGAAAATGTGAGTTGAAAACATCCAAAAAGAAAGTCATAACTATGAATCTAATTCAATAAAAAAAGAGAAAAATATTGGGAGTACCACTCCCCAGTGTCCTGATGTTGAACAACATGTTATGGCATGGATGACATAAGCAGGCATTTTTGTGTGCCTGTTTAAAATTTGAATAATGGAAGGACTATGTAGTTGCTTAACGGGAAACTAATGAAAACTCTTTCAGAACTGCTTTGGGACTTGTTTCTGTATTTATATGGCTTTTGGTAGAAAGCTAGAAAAACTTTTAGATCTTTTTGTTTGTTGTTGTCAAGGTACTCTTAACCCAAATAGACTTTTCTAGAAAACTGGATGGAAACCCATTGACTTAAACCGTTCTAGTTTCCACATGATGATGAAACTAAGCAGGTTTAGTTGCGTTAACTTAGAATCTCAATACTGGTTCTTATTTTCTTGGAGCTTTTTAAGTGACTCAGATATGACTTGATGTTCGTATTTTGTCAAACATCAAGTCCCGTCACTTACATAACAATCTTACAATGAGAATTTTCTGATGACACAAAGCAGTTTACCTCAATCCACAAAATGTCCCAAAGTCCATCCGCTTACATTGATGAAATGAAGAACTTTGTCCAGTTGTTTGTTAATAACTTGATTTTAAATGTCTGTGCTCACGTCTGCAACAGAGATTTTACAGTTTAAGCAGATTTACAGTCTTAGGTGTGGATCAGAGGATAATATTTTAATTCTGCCAGGCTGCACTCCGGAGTTAGTTTTGTTCTTGCAACAGCAGCTTCACAATTACAGGGAGATTTAAACTGGCTCTCCTGGTGCAGACAGACGTTGCAGACAGAACGCGCAACACTTCCAGGGTTTTTAAGTGTAGTGTATGTGCAGTGAATGTTAGACAGATGCTCTTTTTGAAGAAACCCTAAATCTAAACCTTAATTCACATGCTAAATATGTCTATTTTATAGCACCCAAAATAAACATTTCGCTAGTTAATTACTTAGTTTGCAAACTAAATATTTAGATCCAAACTGAATATTTTCCAAATAAAATATTTTTCAAGCTAAATATTTACCTGAGACTTTATTTAGCTTACTAAATAAATACTTAGTTGGCAGGATATCATGCTAACTAAATATTTAGGTCCAATATTATTATCATTAATTAGCAAATTAGCTAATATGCAAAACTCTGAAATCTATAAATGTGTGAATAACATGGTGAAAATATGACTTAAAAAGGAACACTCATATTTTCATGACAGGATAAATATACTAAAACTTTGCTCTTAATTGTTTACTGTGCAACTTTACAAATGGAGCCCCACAGCAGGAGGGACTGGTGCGCTTCATGAAAATATGGAAGAAAATATGTGGCAATGCTGAAGTGACCTTTGGCCCAAATGGGTCTTTTAAACACAGAGTGACTCTATGCACATTCCCAAACTAGTGACGTGTTCAGAAGTGGTCATCACAAATATCTGATCTCAGTCCCACAGGAAATATGTGAGCAGAGCAAATAAGGTGTGTGAGCCAGGTGACCTAGAAACCCCACTGGGTTACAGGAGTTCCCTCTGGAGGAATTGGCCAAAATTACAGCAAGCTGTTTGAAGACGATTGTGGAAGGTAAGCTGAAATGTTTGATCCAATTCATACAGCTTAAAGAGCTTTTCTCCCAAATGCTAAAGGAAACATACAGTAGGTGGCTTTTGATATGCACCATATTTGTTTTTCTTTCTTCTTATTCTTAGCCAAATACCATAATTCCGGTTTATCCAAATGACCTAAACCAAGAAATGTTTAACATATTTTAATGTCAGTCAGTCAATCTTTTTTTTCCTCTTCACTCCATGTGATGCAAATGAGGAGCAGATAGGATAAAAATCAAGCCGTTGTGTCAGAGCACACGTAAGTTGGAATGTGGTACATATTTGATAAACCCAATCAGCAATCTGTTTCCTCCTGAAACCTGTTTTTATGTCCAGCAACAGAGATCAGAAAGATAAAACAAATGAAATGCTTCTTTCTCATGAGAATTCTTAAGTTTTGCTTTCTTTTTTCTGTTCTTTCAGCTCAGCATTATTACACTGTCGGATATTTGATTCTTATTAGTAGTCTGTAAACTATTTTTTTTTAACATAAATTGTTCTGAGTTGTATATCTCCTTGTCCAGAGATATAAATGCACATTAGAAAACTTTCACCTGACGTTATGCATCTTTATTTGACATAGTTCAGGGATCCCCGGACTTTTTCACACCATGGCTCCCAAACCTCGTTATTTTCTAGCTAAAGACAACTTTTACAATCCCACAGGCAATGCTACAAAATATGTCAACAAAAATAAAAAGACTTTGAGGGTTTTTTTTCTTGCACTTTTATTCACTATTCAGTAATTATTATATTTGTTTAGTTCCGTCACACATTTTGGTTTTAGTTGGCCATGGGGTCTTATTGTTTCCTCCATTTTTGTTGACAGAAACTTCTCCATTTCAAGCTAGCTTAAGGAGCAAAACAGCTAACGGTGCTCATCAGAAAAATTAGCCTTAAAAATAAACGTTTAAAAAGTTGTTCTAATTTAGATTTTATGATAATGAATGAAAAACAGAATAAATTTATAGCAAAAAAAATGTATGCGTAAAAAAAATATTAGATTCGGTTTTTTCTGATCTTTCCTCCTACTTTGCGGCCACTCTGACGCCCCCTGGTGGCCACCCCTTTGAAAAAACACGGGCTTCGTTAAATATGGCCAGCACCAAAACATCCTGAGGGATTAAATTTAAATAACCCGTTACACATGAAAAAAAAAATCACATAGCAACATCATTGAAATCAGTTGTTGAAAAATGTGTAATATCATCGTTTTTTATAAACCAAAATATTTGACAGACTCAATTATGTTTTGAACTACGGACTCTTACAGAGTGTGTTCTGTGTTCCTGGATTTTTATGATTCTGTTTGTCCTCTAAAGTTCTCTAACAATTTCTAATTATTCTAATTTGGTGACTCAAAGTCCAGTGGTGATCAGAGTAAATTACACACTTTGTAGATTTCAACTAAAAAACAACATTTAAAACCAACCAATACTCCATGAGAAGATAACATGACTTCATAATGAAATTTGTTTCCAAATAGGGAACATTTAAGATGCTGGGCCTTTTTTTGGAAGGTTTCTTTATGAGATATCTTGAAGGAAGCACATTGAGATATTTCTGTTCATGTTGGAAAAAGGTTGCTGCTTAACTTGTTGGATTTATGCAACCATCTCAAAACAGGGCACATTTTTACAGTGAATCCTCTAAGTGTAACATAAAACCAATATTTCTACTATTTACCTAGCAGAGGGAACGGAACAGATGTGTTGCAGACAGGTGAAAAGGCAGATTTACATGCACTTGTCCACCTGCGCCTTGTCAGATGTTGCCTGAGCCATGGAAGGTTTAGGCCTGTTCTGTCAGGTGTAACACTGGAACCGGTTTGGTGGGGATTCCTCGCAGACTCTCGGGGACTTAGAGTTACCACCGACTCTTGACATGCGAGTGTGTGTAGACGGTGAGAGGAAAGCTGAGAACGCGTGGGTTTTCCCACGACGCCGGTGCGTAAACTCCACCCTGGAAGGTCTCACTTTCCAGCTGGAGCTGCTCTCAAAACTGTTATGTTTCATTTCATATGTTAGAAATGATGCAACCCATTTCAACAGAGGCCAAGTTATACAATAAATAACCACAATAATATCACATCTAAAGTCGAATCCGTCTGAATCACAGGCGTACTAGACCTCACAATAAAAAGTGTCAGGTCATCTCTGTGTCAAATTGAACACTTTTTCTGAGTTTAAATACTTCTAACAAATTTTGAGTTGATATTAAATTGACCTACATCATGTTATTTTAGGACATTACTGTGAATTTTTCATGCTAAACTCCTGCTAATTCATTTCATTAATGTGTTAATTGTTATTACTATCATTGACAACAAATCTTCAGTCTATCGCACAAATCCACACATAATCAAATTATTTGGAGAAAAATGTTTGTGACATAGCGTACCCCACATTTTTTATGACAACTATCTCTCTCACCCATGGTTACTCTGATGAATTGTCTAACACAAACTAACAAACAACGAACACATAACATAAAGTAACAATAACAGACTAATCTTAATAAATAAATAAATACTTACAACTAAACGAAATGAACATAAATTCTACCCAGAATCCCTCACTGAAGCAACGTGACAGTCAAATGCATAATAATTTGGCATAAGCACTTGACGGGTTAATAAATAACAAGACTATCTGCTTTACCATCGTTGTCATTATTTTCAAATGTAAAAATGAATATGCTGACTGAAATGGTAGATAAAACCATCAACAAACCGGAGTGAATTTAATGCTGCGTTCTAGTTGTACTCGGAACTGGGAGATTCCGACTTCCCAGTCGAAAAAATCGACTGGAACACCCTCCGAAGTCGGATTTTCCATCTGGAAACTGGGAGCAACTCCAACTTTCCCCAGTTAGGACTTGTAATGCCACCTTCACTTGATTCGCTTCGGTGTGGTGAGAACATGTTTATTTTACAACTCACACAACCAAGACTGCAACTATAAGCGTGTGTCATTTTACGACGAGCTAATTAAAAGTGATGCTCAGCTATGGAAAGTAAAACTTAAAACTATGCTTGTAAAAGGTACTGCAAACTCTGGGTGTTGCTGCCATGTTGAATCCCGACTTCTTCTCTAGAACGTTGTTATCTCGGGGCTGACGTTAAACTAAACTCCGAATTCCGAGGTAACTGGAACGCAGCACACATCACAGGTGTTAACATTTAACTCGCCTGATTGAAAACGCTCGCAGAGCTTTTTCGATCACTTTAAATGTCAAAACAAGTCCAAAATTAGCACCCACAAACTCAAAAATGTCAACTCTGAAACACCAACATTACAGACCTGTGTAGTAAAAAAACAAACCGAGGTAGGTGTGTGAGCAAAAATACGTTACTATCAGACTCTGTTATTTAACCTAATTAGTAAAGTCAAAGTCTGGCGAAGACTCCAGGGTTAGGTGAGCCATTCTCAAGTCTAGTTTTATTCCAAACTGTGTTCATAATATCGTAACTGCTGCAACACGAAGCTTTTAAGGTGCGTTAGAAACAACTGACCATCTTTTTTTTTAAATTTTTTTCAAAGTTACAGGACCAGCTTAGACTTTTTCTGAGGGTTTGTGAAGCTATTGTTAGTTCTGGTTATTGTACAGAGGGTCAGGGTTCTCTTGTTCAAGGTCAGATCACCTTGAGTTTGTTAACGTAATAAATCCTCACATAGGTGGAAGAAAACCGCTTTAGCTGACCGTATAATTTCTACGTTTAAATTCTGATGTTTGTATCAGTGGAATACAAGTTTATGTTGGAGGATATTTTTAGTCTAAAATTTTACAGTTATTTTTCTTTATACTACATAGGAAATTGTATAATTAGAATACTATTATGTTTAAGTTTGTTTGTTTTTTTAATGAAATGGAAATTAAAAAAAAAAAAAATCCACACAAAAGTTATTGATATATTACGAAGATTAAACAATTTTTGGCTATGGGGCTCATCTAAGTAGTAAAATAAGACGATGCATATTTTGGGGGTCACAAGAATGAGGTGAAATGCAAATTTTATGCATTTCTATAATTGATAAAAAATTTTCTAATTATTATGATTTTAGTTTTCACATCTGAAGGCTTCTGAAATCAGAATCTGTAGCATGTGACATATTCCAGTCCAATTTGGTCTTTATCATTACCTGTAGAAATCATGCCATGATTGGAAAGTTGTTTCAATAATGTCAAATAAAGATGAAATAGCTTTTCGGGTATTTTTAGCAAACAAAGTTTTCAAAAAATATATATATATATGAATAAATAAATATTGTAGCTTAGAATAGTCAAATGAGGTCAGTCAATCCATGTTACATTTTTAACTAGAGGTGACCAGTTAAAAATGTAACTAGTCACCTCTGTTCAGACTCATCAATACATTTTCACAAACAAATTGAAATATTTTTAATGCTCGAAAAAACTGAAGAAGTTACATGTCTGGTAGTTAAAATTAGTCCTAATAGAAGTCCTAATTAAACTGGTCGCCTTTACTACATATTTTTTCTTTTCTTATTTATAGATGTATTTTTCTCATGACGCATTTGAAGTTTTAAAGTACAAGTTGGTAGATTCTGCTACAACAACTATATTTTAGAAAACTACCAAAAATAGGAAGATATGATATCATCTCACCACAATGCTTTAATTTTAGATTTAGGAACTCGTTTGAATAAAATTACATCTAAACAAAAATTGTCAGTGTATCACAAGACCGGAGATGTTTCTGTCTGATTAAAAACCTAAATGGCTTTCTGAAGTTGTATTTGTTTTGTTTTTGTGTATTTTTTTATTGAGTGTCCTCCTGTAATTTCCTCTGAAGGAATGGCAATAACCAGGAGAATCTTGGCCGTCTTCGTGCTTCTAGCAACATTGCTTGCTTTGGAAAAAAGAACCTTCAACTTTCAGTTTTACTTTACGGTTCTGGATTTTCTAGTAAGGCAACTTCATTTATTTATGACCCCAAACACAAAACATGGGACTTGTTGATGACAACAGAGCTTCTGTGTTTTATATTAACACATTTTGTGTTTATTTCTTTTCCTTAGGAGCCACATGGTGAACACTTTCTTTCTCGCACACGGGAGAGAAGAGATGGTTAGTTTGATCCATTAAATCGCAGAATTCTGGTTCTGAAGACATTAATGAATAAATCTCTAACTGTGGCATTTAGCAAATATAAATAATTCTGGTCTAATTTATCTTTAGAAAGTGAGAGAAAACAAGCATATTTATATTCTTACACAGTGCATGTTAACAGTTTGATTTCAACTGCAAATTTTATATTTAACAAAAAAAAAAACCTGCAAAAGTATGTTGTCATCCCTGAAATATCAGGTCAGTTTGTTAATATGGGAAAATTAACACTATTCCCTTTCAAATGTTAATCTTTGCAGTTCTTTCAGACTC
The DNA here is from genome assembly GCF_003331165.1 of Xiphophorus hellerii. Classification (NCBI taxonomy): domain Eukaryota; kingdom Metazoa; phylum Chordata; class Actinopteri; order Cyprinodontiformes; family Poeciliidae; genus Xiphophorus; species Xiphophorus hellerii. Next base: position 22,843,033 of record NC_045686.1, on the reverse strand, counting down.
TGAGATTTACTCAGCAAACATTTTATTAAATGCATCGAGCGTGGGAACCTATGAGCAGCTGCTGTCGACCCTGAACGCCACCAGTTATCCTCTCCAGCTTGATAACATCACAGAGATCCAAGATATTACTGTTACAACAGGTGAGTGACGACTGGGACACAAACAGCAGCGATATCAACATTACATAGTCAACTTCTTTTCATCTCTCCTCATTCAGTTTGTGTCTCCACTGAAACTGGTTTCCAGTGTGAGTGTGAAGAGCAGTTTGCTTGGCCGTACAGCTCCTGCATCACATATGGAGCTTGTGATTCCATATCCAGCGGCATCTGCAAATGCATCTCGGCGATCCCAGCTGACGGCTCTTCCTGTCAGCTGATCTCCGGTAATCACAGCGGCGCACAGAGATGTTGCTAGTGTTGTAGCAACACTGGTGGTTGGATAAAAGAAATCCCCTCCTGATTTTTTTTTTTTTTTTTTGTCATTCTAATGTATTGTGTGTGGCCCAAAGTTGCATTTCTGGATTTTACCAAAGCCCTGTGTTTTTTTGTAATTTTGATGTGTAAGAGTCGTCCCTCCCGCCCCCAACACCCTTAGAAAAACACACACAATGACATTTTGTAAACTGAAATGAAATTAAAAGCAATTGGTTACTTGTATTTATATCTCGGATGCACTAGGGATTATATAAAAAAGCTGTTTCAGCCAAACATAAAATAATTATTACTGGTGTTGTGTAGCTTTTTTTCATATTTTTAAAAAAATAAATCCCATGCAGTCAGTGGATAAGAAGGAATCATTGTATTTAATGAAAAAGTTGATGTGTTGCAATATAAGATGAAAATGTGAATGACTTTCAACTAAACATGTTGTAGTGTGTTGTGCAAGAGGATTTGGTCTGACGGACAACTTCTGAGTAAAATATGAGAATTTATGAACAAAATACTCCAACCTCATGTTAAAGTTAGTGCTTTAGTTAGCCAATAATACTCACCTGAACTACAACGTCAAAATAAGAATGACGACTAATAGTGATGATGTCACGCGTCAAATTTAACGCTAAACTTACCAATAAAGAAATTAGCACTGTTGTGCTATTTAGTAATCCATTTAAGTCCCACTTGTTCCTTTAAGCACCATTTTGAATCATGTCTTTATTAGCGCTGGTGGTTATGTTTTAAACATAGCAGAACCATTAGTGGCTAACTTAGCTTTAGCAATAGCAGAACATTTAGCTTTAGCATTCACAGCTAAGACAATATTATGCAGGTTAGTGAGAGGAGTGGAAAGGAAAAACTGATGTATCTCGTTTAAGATCTTGGTCATAAGAAGTAAGTTTATCTGGACAAATCATACAGAGGTGTGGAACTGGATTTTTTTTTTTGTGGAAAGACAGTAAGCTAAATCAAACATGAGGTGTCGCATATGCGGTGGTACCCCCTCCTTGATTTCCTATTTTTATTGCATGTTTGTCACACTTCTGTTTTCACTTTATCACACCACTGTGTGTTCATTTGTTTGACCAGCTCCCTTATCTAATCTAAAGTTACAAAATAGAGAACCTGGTTGTCCAACATTACATTATCTAATGACTGCTGTTACTTTGATGGCCACTCAAGACTAAAAGGCATATAATCTTTTAATAATAACAATTTAGCACAGACAAATCCTGTGTGTTGTTTATGATTTCTTATTTTGTGTGTGTATCTGGAAATCACCCACCAAGAAAACAGAAATATGTTTTCTTTTTTCATTATCTTGCAGAGCTGCTTGTTCAGTCCAAGTATGAGGTTGAAGTGGAGCTGAACCTAACAGATGCTGAAACAGTGAAATTCATCCGGAGCCTTCTGAACAATGGCAGCTTCTTTACCTTGAACCCCACAGTGAATGTCACACAGATCGACCTCACCACAGGTTGGAGTTCACTGCTTAAAGTCCAGATAAACCAAATACTGGAGAGAATATATTAAAGGACATCCTTAGGGGTTGTTGGTAATGGAATTCCTTAATCGTTTGTTTTGTCTGCAGTCTGCTCTCCAATCAGTGGTGATTACCAGTGCAGATGTGAGGATCAGTATCGTTTTCCATGTGACCAGTGTGTAACATATGGATCATGTGACAACATCACTGGTGACACATGTGGATGCATCAGTGGCATTCCTGCTGATGGACAGTACTGCCAGGCTGAGGATCAATACAGTGAGTTCCTTGGAAGCACATGCTAGATTCACAGATATTAACAAGCTTTTGCTTAAAAAAACAAACAAAAAAACCTTGATGTGATTTGTCATTTAAATTTAACAAGCAGTGCCGTTACCGTTAGATCAAATTTGTGGGCTCTAGAATCCACTCAAATGAATTTATTGTCATTGAATAATTTTTGCTAATTTTTGCTTTGTCTTGTATTTTGTGGAAGTTGCTAAATTAGCAAAAGTAGGGTTGGCTACTGCTAACCAGACAGCACCACCTGCTGTTCATAAACAGTGCTACATTGATGTCTACCAAAAGCTATGACACTGCCAGTGTTTCTGGAGAGAGAATGAGTCCATCTGATGGTGACCTAGCATGTCACATCAGAGCAAACCTATTTATTTCTTAGCATATGAGTGTATATAAATACACTTATAAATCAGTTCCTCTTCTTTGTCTTCATCTTTCCAGACTTCACAGCATGCCCAACCACAACAACTTTAACACCAACAAGTAAGACTGAAAACTTTGTTAATGAGAAAACAATATACAATAGTACAAATCTCAAAGGAACACACTTCACCAACTCTATCTGCTGTTCTACATTTTCCTTTTTTACCTGTCCAGCTCCTCCAGTCATCTATTGGTACATGCTTTATGTGGAGCTGAACTCCACAGATGTTACAGCTGTAGAAGAGCTGAGGAGCATCAACTATCCCGTCAGCATCAACAGGAACGTACAGATCTCTGATGTTAACATTAGTACTGGTAAGACCAATAAACACAAATATACCATTCCCTCATCAGCCTCAATTGATCTTGGATTTTCTTGCAACAGCTTTATGCTGTTTCATAAAGCTCATGCATAAAGCATAAGCTTCAGATCTTATGCAAGATCTGAAAATCAGTTTGAATACTTTTACCAAGATCCTGTCAGAGATTTTTAAAATGTCTTTGTCTGCAGTCTGCTCTCCAATCAGTGGTGATTACCAGTGCAGATGTGAGGATCAGTATCGTTGGCCATGTGACCAGTGTGTAACATATGGATCATGTGACAACATCACTGGTGACACATGTGGATGCATCAGTGGCATTCCTGCTGATGGGCAGTACTGCCAGGCTGAGGATCAATACAGTGAGTTCCTTCAATGTACATGCTAGATTCACAGATTTTTAACAAACTTTTTGATTACTACTGTGGAAGTTGCTAAATTAGCAAAAGTAAGACAACTACTGCTAACCAGACATGACCTCATAGGACTGTCAGATAGGCCTCTGAGCAGAGCAAAAGGGGACAGTAACTGATTTTAAGACCTTTGCAGAAGTATTTAGGATCAGTGAATTGGATATTACTTTAAATTACTTAGTTTTGCAATATTATTAGGAGCTGCGATGGACTGGCGACCTGTACAGGGTGGCCCCACCTTACACCCATTGAGCACTTGTGATAAGCACCAGCACCCCTCCCAACCTCAGTGAGAAAAGAGTGTATGATGATGAGGCGTTTTGCTTCTACCCTATAGTTTTCTGTGCATCATGTGAAATTCTGAGGCAAAGTAAAAATTGTGAAACAGCACCACCTGCTGTTGAGAAGCATTACTACTTTGACGTCTACCAATCAGCAGTGACTCAGTCAGTACAGAGAGAGACAATTAAACTGGAGGTTGACCTAGAGCAGTGTTTCTCAAACGTTTTCAGACTGAGGACCACTTAACCCATTTAACAAACAGTCACGGACCACCTAATCTGAAACTACCCCATGATAACACATCTTAATATATGATGCAACCTGAAATCAAAATATTAGCTTCTTAACTTCCGTATTATTGTTTTCTTTGTTCGTCCTAATGAAGAGTTGTGCTGTTTGGTAAATGTGACTGGGTACGACAAAGCCATGAACACGTTTGCTTGGGCATTTTGAATTATTTATAGATTCTGAAATTGTCTAAGCTTTCCAATAATGCTTTCTAATAATAACACATGGAAATAAAAAACTTTCTTCACTACCATGTGTTATGTGCACTAACAAACTAATAATAAATTATTACTTTTAATGCAATCCTTTGGTAAACTAGCTGCAGCGTTGGATTTTAAGCTAACATCAAGGCAAACAAACGGTCGTTTATATGCAGTACCTCGCGAACCATTAGGGGGCGCCCACAGGCCACCAGTGGTCCTGGGAACACAGTTTGAGAAAGACTGACCTAGACTGTCATATTAGAGCAAAGCTATTTGTCTTTAGCATATGAGTGTCTATATTTGCATTTCTAAATCAGTTCCTCTTCTTTGTCTTCATCTTTCCAGACTTCACAGCATGTCCAACCACAACAACTTTAACACCAACAAGTAAGACTGAAAACCTTGTTAATGAGAAAACAATATACAACTGTACAAATCTCAAAGGAACACACTTCACCAACTCTATCTGCTGTTCTACATTTTCCTTTTTTACCTGTCCAGCTCCTCCAGTCATCTATTGGTACATGCTTTATGTGGAGCTGAACTCCACAGATGTTACAGCTGTAGAAGAGCTGAGGAGCATCAACTATCCCGTCAGCATCAACAGGAACGTACAGATCTCTGATGTTAACATTAGTACTGGTAAGACCAATAAACACAAATATACCATTCCCTCATCAGCCTAATTGATCTTGGATCAACTGAAGTTGATCCACCTCTGATCTTGGAAAAGCAGAGCATAAAGCTCTAAAAATCAGTTTGAATATTTTACCAAGATCCTGTCAGAGATTTTAAAAAAATGTCTTTGTCTGCAGTCTGCTCTCCAATCAGTGGTGATTACCAGTGCAGATGTGAGGATCAATATCGTTGGCCATGTGACCAGTGTGTAACATATGGACCATGTGACAACATCACTGGTGACACATGTGGATGCATCAGTGGCATTCCTGCTGATGGGCAGTACTGCCAGGCTGAGGATCAATACAGTGAGTTCCTTCAATGTACATGCTAGATTCACAGATTTTTAACAAACTTTTTGATTACTACTGTGGAAGTTGCTAAATTAGCAAAAGTAAGACAACTACTGCTAACCAGACATGACCTCATAGGACTGTCAGATAGGCCTCTCTCCCAGCAGAGCAAAAGGGGTCAGTAACTGATTTTAAGACCTTTGCAGAGGTATTTTGGATCAGTGAATTGGATATTACTTTAAATTACTTAGTTTTGCAATATTATTAGGAGCTGCGATGGACTGGCGACCTGTCCAGGATGGCCCCACCTTACACCCATTGAGCACTTGTGATAAGCACCAGCACCCCTCCCAACCTCAATGAGAAAAGAGTGTATGATGATGATGGATGGATTAGACGGATATTATTTGGGGTTGTTGGCGTTTTGCTCCTACCCTATAGTTTTCTGTGCATCATGTGAAATTGTGAGACAATGTAAAATTTTTCAAACAGCACCACCTGCTGTTCATAAACAGTGCTACATTGATGTCTACCAAAAGCTATGACACTGCCAGTGTTTCTGTTAGTCGACACGGAGAGAGAATGAGTCCATCTGATGGTGACCTAGCATGTCACATCAGAGCAAAGCTATTTATTTTTTAGCATAAGAGTGTATATAAATACACTTATAAATAAGTTCCTCTTCTTTGTCTTCATCTTTCCAGACTTCACAGCATGCCCAACCACAACAACTTTAACTCCAACAAGTAAGACTGAAAACCTTGTTAATGAGAAAACAATATACAACTGTACAAATCTCAAAGGAACACACTTCACCAACTCTATCTGCTGTTCTACATTTTCCATTTATGCCTGTCCAGCTCCTCCAGTCATCTATTGGTACATGCTTTATGTGGAGCTGAACTCCACAGATGTTACAGCTGTAGAAGAGCTGAGGAGCATCAACTATCCCGTCAGCATCAACAGGAACGTACAGATCTCTGATGTTAACATTAGTACTGGTAAGACCAATAAACACAAATATACCATTCCCTCATCAGCCTCAATTGATCTTGGATTTTCTTGCAACAGCTTTATGCTGTTTCATAAAGCTCATGCATAAAGCATAAGCTTCAGATCTTATGCAAGATCTGAAAATCAGTTTGAATACTTTTACCAAGATCCTGTCAGAGATTTTTAAAATGTCTTTGTCTGCAGTCTGCTCTCCAATCAGTGGTGATTACCAGTGCAGATGTGAGGATCAGTATCGTTGGCCATGTGACCAGTGTGTAACATATGGATCATGTGACAACATCACTGGTGACACATGTGGATGCATCAGTGGCATTCCTGCTGGTGGACAGTACTGCCAGGCTGAGGATCAATACAGTGAGTTTATCTGGAGAGTTTGTTGGGTTGACATTTTAGGGTAAATCGTTCTGTATCATGTAATGTCCATGAATCAAGAATCAACTGGTCAGACTTGCATGAAACAAAGTACAGAGATAATTTTTACACATTTAACACCAATGAGGAAAATCTAATCTTTAAATATTTGAATAAATAAAGTTCTTGGATCCTGACTGTTGTCAGCATTTTTCCTTGAAGCTTGGTCTGTGTCTGATGGTTTACCCACTCATAGACTGGTTTACTGTCTAGTACCATCAAACTTATTGAAACTTTAGCTTCTTTAGTGCATTTAAATTCTTCCTAAATACCATTCTTTATCATCTTTTCATATTTTTTGTAGCAAATGAGCACTTCTAGTTCTTCAGGTAAAAGTAACTTAATGCCAAATCAAACTACGTTGAATTTGCACAGTTATGTGTATGTCTTTGACTTATTTAATGGCATACAAATAATAACATGTGTCAAAAACACATAACTGCAATTTTTGAAGTGCTTTTGTGTGGCAGACATATTGGATTTTAAAAATGAGTTAGATCAGCCACCTGTGACTTTTTAGATGGAATTCTGACAATGAATGCTTTTCAATAAATATTTATAACTTGGAACGTTGAAACTCAGGTTATTGATAGGAGGCCTTGTTCTACTGGAGCTAACTGAGAGTGAGAGCAAAACCATCTTCCTCAGGAATGTCAGAGAATGGATTTGTGTCAAGCACTTACTCTTTTTCTGTCTTCATCTTTTTTACAGATTTTACTGCATGTCCAATCACCACAACAACTCCACAACCAACAAGTAAGACTGAAAGCATGGTTCATGTTGATCAGTCACTCAACAGTACATAGTTGAAAGGGTTACATTGGTAATCATCCTTTTTGTTCTTCATTTCTTCTTTCATTTGTGCCTCTACAGGTCCTCCAGACTTCCATCAGTACCTGCTTACCATTGAGCTGAACTCCACAGATGTTACAGTTGTAGAAAAGCTGAGGAACATCAACAACACCATCAGCATGAACAGGAACTTACGAATCTCTGATGTTAACATTACTACAGGTAGGGCTAAACAGTTTTCAGTGGATTCTGAGGCTTTAACAGAGACATTTGAACCAATTTCAATAAAACAAATTGCTGCATCTTGTGAAACTGATGAAATATTTCCTTTGTTTTGTCTGCAGTCTGCTCTCCAATCAGTGGTGATTACCAGTGCAGATGTGAGGATCAATATCGTTTTCCATGTGACCAGTGTGTAACATATGGATCATGTGACAACATCACTGGTGACACATGTGGATGCATCAGTGGCATTCCTGCTGGTGGACAGTACTGCCAGGCTGAGGATCAATACAGTGAGTTTATCTGGAGAGTTTGTTGCGTTGACATTTTAGGGTAAATCTTTCTGTATCATGTAATCTCCACGAATCAAGAAACAACTGGTCAGACTTGTACAAAAAAACATATTTAGATCATTTAAAGACATTTCACAAATGTGGAGAGGAATGACTGCTGTTCTCTTTCAACCTTGTGTGTTTATGGTTGTTTTGTCTGTCATAGACTGGCTTCCTGTCCAATATTGTCTCTTACTTGTTAACGGATAGGGGAACAAATGGTGCCTTTTCTTACCTGAAGCAAATAATTTTTATTAAAAGTCTCTTATTTAATTGAAATATTCCTCAATACCATCCTTTATCATTATTTCATTGTTTCTCTGAATAATTCTTCTTATACTTTGATTTACACGACTTTAATGTCCAATGAAAATATGTTTCTGCTTCTGTACCTCTTATATTTCACCATTAGATAAGCATAACATTTAAAAATAGCGCTACCTACTATTAAAGTATTACAATGAAATTGGATAATACAAATATCTGTAGGATAAAAGCATAGGCTTCAACTAATTTATCACTTAGCTTAAAAGCCAGATAGAAAACCAGCAGGGTTTGCTAACTGTGATAAACAAGGCTAACAAGATGTAGCAATTTGAGCTAATTGTAATTTTTTTCTCTCAGTTTTGATTTTTTAACATTTCACAGATATGTTTATGTTTTTGACTGACTTAAAGGCATACAAACAATAACTGATGCCAAAAGCAGTTTGTTATGTGTGTCAGCGATATTGGATTTTGATAAATGGTTTGCTACCTGTTGGTTTTTAAGTTTCAGTTCTTACATTGGGCGCTTTTCAATAAATATTTATAACTTGGAACGTTGAAACTCAGGTTATTGATGGGAGGCCTTGTTCTACTGGAGCTAACTGAGAGTGAGAGCAAAACCATTTTCCTCAGGAATGTCAGAGAATGGATTTGTGTCAAGCACTTACTCCTTTTCTGTCTTCATCTTTACAGACTTTACTGCATGTCCAATCACAACAACAACTCCACAACCAACAAGTAAGACTGAAAGCATGGTTCATGTTGATCAGTCACTCAACAGTACATAGTTGAAAGGGTTACATTGGTAATCATCTTTTTGTTCTTCATTTCTTCTTTCATTTGTGCCTCTACAGGTCCACCAGTCTTCCATCAGTACCTGCTTACCATTGAGCTGAACTCCACAGATGTTACAGTTGTAGAAAAGCTGAGGAACATCAGCAACACCATCAGCATGGACAGGAACTTACAAATCTCTGATGTTAACATTACTACAGGTAGAGCTAAACAGTTTTCAGTGGATTCTGAGGCTTTAACAGAGACATTTGAACCAATTTCAATAAAACAAATTGCTGCATGTTCTGAAACTGATGAAATATTTCCTTTGTTTTGTCTGCAGTCTGCTCTCCAATCAGTGGTGATTACCAGTGCAGATGTGAGGATCAGTATCGTTTTCCATGTGACCAGTGTGTAACATATGGACCATGTGACAACATCACTGGTGACACATGTGGATGCATCAGTGGCATTCCTGCTGGTGGACAGTACTGCCAGGCTGAGGATCAATACAGTGAGTTTATCTGGAGAGTTTGTTGGGTTGACATTTTAGGGTAAATCTTTCTGTATCATGTAATGTCCATGAATCAAGAAACAACTGGTCAGACTTGCATGAAACAAAGCACAAAGAGATAATTTTTACACATTTAACACCAATGAGGAAAATCTAATCTTTAAATATTTGAATAAATAAAGTTCTTGGATCCTGACTGTTGTCAGCATTTTTCCTTGAAGCTTGGTCTGTGTCTGATGGTTTACCCACTCATAGACTGGTTTGCTGTCTAGTACCATCAAACTTATTGAAATTTTAGCTTCTTTAATACATTTAAATTCTTCCTAAATACCATTCTTTATTATCATTTCATTTTTTCATAGCAAATGAGCATTTTTAGTTGTTTAGGTAACAGGAACTTAATGCCAAATCAAACTACATTTCTGCATCAGTATCTCTGATATTGACGGTTAGATAAGTTTATACATCTATTAACAACACCACCTGCTATTAAAGTCTTGCAATATTATTGGATAATACAAATACTTGTAGGATAAACGGTTAGGCCTCAACTAATTAAACACCTAGCCTTAAATCCAGATGGAAAACTAGCAGGTTGTACTAACTATAGTGACCAACTAACCAGAAGAAATTCGGCCTTTTATCACTTGAAGAACATTTCCAGGATTAAAGGACTAATGTCTCAGCCAGATCTAGAGAAACTCATTCATGTGTTTAACTTCAGTCGTATTGATTATTGCAACAGCGTCTTCACAGGTCTGTCCAACAAATTAATCAAACAGCTGCAGCTGATCCAGAAAGCTGCTGCTCACGTTCTCACTAAAACCAGGAAGATAGAGCACATAACACCAGTTTTAAAGTCCCTCCACTGGCTCCCTGTAGCTCAAATAGACTTTAAAATACTGTTGTTAGTTTACAAATCACTCAACGGCTTAGCACCACAATACATTAAAGATCTGCTGTTGTTGTATCAACCTTCGAGACCTCTCAGGTCTTCCGGTTCTGGTTCTGCTCTGCATCCGCAGAACCAGAACCAAACAAGGAGAAGCAGCTTTCAGCATCTATGCACCACAAATTTGGAACAAACTTCCAGAAAACTGTAAAACAGCTGAAACACTGACTTCCTTTAAATCTCGACTAAAAACCCACTTGTTTAGGATTGTATTTGAAATGTAATAAATTACAAATTTAATGATGGAACTTGACTTAATGTCATGTTTTGATTGTTGATTCTATGTTGCATTGTGTTTCTGTGTTTGATACGATGTAAAGCACTTTGAAATGCTTTGCTGCTGTAATGTGCTATACAAATAAAATTTGATTGATTGATTGAAGAAGCAATTTAAGCTAATGGCAGTGCTTTTTTCTGATTGTACATTAAATTTGCACAGTTATGTGTATGTATTTGACTTATTTAATGAATTTGTGTCAAGCACTTACTCCTTTTCTGTCTTCGTCTTTACAGACTTTACTGCATGTCCAATCACCACAACAACTCCACAACCAACAAGTAAGACTGAAAGCATGGTTCATGTTGATCAGTCACTCAACAGTACATAGTTGAAAGGGTTACATTGGTAATCATCCTTTTTGTTCTTCATTTCTTCTTTCATTTGTGCCTCTACAGGTCCTCCAGTCTTCCATCAGTACCTGCTTTCCATTGAGCTGAACTCCACAGATGTTACAGTTGTAGAAAAGCTGAGGAACATCAACAACACCATCAGCATGAACAGGAAATTACGAATCTCTGATGTTAACATTACTACAGGTAGGGCTAAACAGTTTTCAGTGGATTCTGAGGTTTTAACAGAGACATTTGAACCAATTTCAATAAAACAAACTGCTGCATCTTGTGAAACTGATGAAATATTTCCTTTGTTTTGTCTGCAGTCTGCTCTCCAATCAGTGGTGATTACCAGTGCAGATGTGAGGATCAATATCGTTTTCCATGTGACCAGTGTGTAACATATGGATCATGTGACAACATCACTGGTGACACATGTGGATGCATCAGTGGCATTCCTGCTGGTGGACAGTACTGCCAGGCTGAGGATCAATACAGTGAGTTTATCTGGAGAGTTTGTTGCGTTGACATTTTAGGGTAAATCGTTCTGTATCATGTAATGTCCATGAATCAAGAAACAACAGGTCAGACTTGTACAAAAAAACATATTTAGATCATTTTAATACATTTCACAAATGTGGAGAGGAATGACTGCTGTTCTCTTTCAACCTTGTGTGTTTATGGTTGTTTTCTCTGTCATAGACTGGCTTCCTGTCCAGTATTGTCTCTTACTTATTAATGGACAGAGGAACAAATGGTGCCTTTTCTTACTTGAAGCAAATCATTTTTTATTAAAAGTCACTTATTTAATTAAAATATTCCTCAATACCATCCTTTATCATTATTTCATTGTTTCTATGAATAATTCTTCTTATACTTTGATTTACACGACTTTAATGTCCAATGAAAATATGTTTCTGCTTCTGTACCTCTTATATTTCACCATTAGATAAGCATAACATTGAAAAATAGCGCTACCTACTATTAAAGTATTACAATGAAATTGGATAATACAAATATCTGTAGGATAAAAGCATAGGCTTCAACTAATTTATCACTTAGCTTAAAAGCCAGATAGAAAACCAGCAGGGTTTGCTAACTGTGATAAACAAGGCTAACAAGATGTAGCAATTTGAGCTAATTGTAATTTTTTTCTCAGTTTTGATTTTTTAACATTTCACAGATATGTTTATGTTTTTGACTGACTTAAAGGCATACAAACAATAACTGATGCCAAAAGCAGTTTGTTATGTGTGTCAGCGATATTGGATTTTGATAAATGGTTTGCTACCTGTTGGTTTTTAAGTTTCAGTTCTTACATTGGGCGCTTTTCAATAAATATTTATAACTTGGAACGTTGAAACTCAGGTTATTGATGGGAGGCTTTGTTCTACTGGAGCTAACTGAGAGTGAGAGCAAAACCATTTTCCTCAGGAATGTCAGAGAATGGATTTGTGTCAAGCACTTACTCCTTTTCTGTCTTCATCTTTACAGACTTTACTGCATGTCCAATCACAACAACTCCACAACCAACAAGTAAGACTGAAAGCATGGTTCATGTTGATCAGTCACTCAACAGTACATAGTTGAAAGGGTTACATTGGTAATCATCCTTTTTGTTCTTCATTTCTTCTTTCATTTGTGCCTCTACAGGTCCTCCAGTCTTCCATCAGTACCTGCTTTCCATTGAGCTGAACTCCACAGATGTTACAGTTGTAGAAAAGCTGAGGAACATCAACAACACCATCAGCATGAACAGGAACTTACAAATCTCTGATGTTAACATTACTACAGGTAGAGCTAAACAGTTTTCTGTGGATTCTGAGGCTTTAACAGAGACATTTGAACCAATTTCAATAAAACAAATTGCTGCATGTTCTGAAACTGATGAAATATTTCCTTTGTTTGGTCTGCAGTCTGCTCTCCAATCAGTGGTGATTACCAGTGCAGATGTGAGGATCAATATCGTTTTCCATGTGACCAGTGTGTAACATATGGACCATGTGACAACATCACTGGTGACACATGTGGATGCATCAGTGGCATTCCTGCTGGTGGACAGTACTGCCAGGCTGAGGATCAATACAGTGAGTTTATCTGGAGAGTTTGTTGGGTTGACATTTTAGGGTAAATCTTTCTGTATCATGTAATGTCCATGAATCAAGAAACAACTGGTCAGACTTGTACAAAAAAACATATTTAGATCATTTTAATACATTTCACAAATGTGGAGAGGAATGACTGCTGTTCTCTTTCAACCTTGTGTGTTTATGGTTGTTTTCTCTGTCATAGACTGGCTTCCTGTCTAGTAGTGTCTCTTACTTATTTACAGACAGAGGAACAAATGGTGCCTTTTCTTACTTGAAGCAAATCATTTTTTATTAAAAGTCACTTATTTAATTAAAATATTCCTCAATACCATCCTTTATCACTATTTCATTGTTTCTCTGAATAATTCTTCTTATACTTTGAGTTACACGACTTTAATGTCCAATGAAAATATGTTTCTGCTTCTGTACTTCTTATATTTCACCATTAGATAAGCATAACATTGAAAAATAGCGCTACCTACTATTAAAGTATTACAATAAAATTGGATAATACAAATATCTGTAGGATAAAAGCATAGGCTTCAACTAATTTATCACTTAGCTTAAAAGCCAGATAGAAAACCAGCAGGGTTTGCTAACTGTGATAAACAAGGCTAACAAGATGTAGCAATTTGAGCTAATTGTAATTTTTTTCTCTCAGTTTTGATTTTTTAACATTTCACAGATATGTTTATGTTTTTGACTGACTTAAAGGCATACAAACAATAACTGATGCCAAAAGCAGTTTGTTATGTGTGTCAGCGATATTGGATTTTGATAAATGGTTTGCTACCTGTTGGTTTTTAAGTTTCAGTTCTTACATTGGGCGCTTTTCAATAAATATTTATAACTTGGAACGTTGAAACTCAGGTTATTGATGGGAGGCCTTGTTCTACTGGAGCTAACTGAGAGTGAGAGCAAAACCATTTTCCTCAGGAATGTCAGAGAATGGATTTGTGTCAAGCACTTACTCCTTTTCTGTCTTCATCTTTACAGACTTTACTGCATGTCCAATCACAACAACTCCACAACCAACAAGTAAGACTGAAAGCATGGTTCATGTTGATCAGTCACTCAACAGTACATAGTTGAAAGGGTTACATTGGTAATCATCCTTTTTGTTCTTCATTTCTTCTTTCATTTGTGCCTCTACAGGTCCTCCAGTCTTCCATCAGTACCTGCTTTCCATTGAGCTGAACTCCACAGATGTTACAGTTGTAGAAAAGCTGAGGAACATCAACAACACCATCAGCATGAACAGGAACTTACAAATCTCTGATGTTAACATTACTACAGGTAGAACTAAACAGTTTTCTGTGGATTCTGAGGCTTTAACAGAGACATTTGAACCAATTTCAATAAAACAAACTGCTGCATCTTGTGAAACTGATGAAATATTTCCTTTGTTTTGTCTGCAGTCTGCTCTCCAATCAGTGGTGATTACCAGTGCAGATGTGAGGATCAATATCGTTGGCAATGTGACCAGTGTGTAACATATGGATCATGTGACAACATCACTGGTGACACATGTGGATGCATCAGTGGCATTCCTGCTGGTGGACAGTACTGCCAGGCTGAGGATCAATACAGTGAGTTTATCTGGAGAGTTTGTTGGGTTGACATTTTAGGGTAAATCTTTCTGTATCATGTAATGTCCATGAATCAAGAAACAACTGGTCAGACTTGCATGAAACAAAGTACAAAGAGATAATTTTTACACATTTAACACCAATGAGGAAAATCTAATCTTTAAATATTTGAATAAATAAAGTTCTTGGATCCTGACTGTTGTCAGCATTTTTCCTTGAAGCTTGGTCTGTGTCTGATGGTTTACCCACTCATAGACTGGTTTGCTGTCTTGTACCATCAAACTTATTGAAACTTTAGCTTCTTTAATACATTTAAATTCTTCCTAAATACCATTCTTTATTATCATTTCATTTTTTCATAGCAAATGAGCATTTTTAGTTGTTTAGGTAACAGGAACTTAATGCCAAATCAAACTACATTTCTGCATCAGTATCTCTGATATTGACGGTTAGATAAGTTTATACATCTATTAACAACACCACCTGCTATTAAAGTCTTGCAATATTATTGGATAATACAAATACTTGTAGGATAAACGGTTAGGCCTCAACTAATTAAACACCTAGCCTTAAATCCAGATGGAAAACTAGCAGGTTGTACTAACTATAGTGACCAACTAACCAGAAGAAATTCGGCCTTTTATCACTTGAAGAACATTTCCAGGATTAAAGGACTAATGTCTCAGCCAGATCTAGAGAAACTCATTCATGTGTTTAACTTCAGTCGTATTGATTATTGCAACAGCGTCTTCACAGGTCTGTCCAACAAATTAATCAAACAGCTGCAGCTGATCCAGAAAGCTGCTGCTCGCGTTCTCACTAAAACCAGGAAGATAGAGCACATAACACCAGTTTTAAAGTCCCTCCACTGGCTCCCTGTGGCTCAAATAGACTTTAAAATACTGTTGTTAGTTTACAAATCACTCAACGGCTTAGCACCACAATACATTAAAGATCTGCTGTTGTTGTATCAACCTTCGAGACCTCTCAGATCTTCCGGTTCTGGTTCTGCTCTGCATCCGCAGAACCAGAACCAAACAAGGAGAAGCAGCTTTCAGCATCTATGCACCACAAATTTGGAACAAACTTCCAGAAAACTGTAAAACAGCTGAAACACTGACTTCCTTTAAATCTCGACTAAAAACCCACTTGTTTAGGATTGTATTTGAAATGTAATAAATTACAAATTTAATGATGGAACTTGACTTAATGTCATGTTTTGATTGTTGATTCTATGTTGCATTGTGTTTCTGTGTTTGATACGATGTAAAGCACTTTGAAATGCTTTGCTGCTGTAATGTGCTATACAAATAAAATTTGATTGATTGATTGAAGAAGCAATTTAAGCTAATGGCAGTGTTTTTTTCTGATTGTACATTAAATTTGCACAGTTATGTGTATGTATTTGACTTATTTAATGAATTTGTGTCAAGCACTTACTCCTTTTCTGTCTTCGTCTTTACAGACTTTACTGCATGTCCAATCACCACAACAACTCCACAACCAACAAGTAAGACTGAAAGCATGGTTCATGTTGATCAGTCACTCAACAGTACATAGTTGAAAGGGTTACATTGGTAATCATCCTTTTTGTTCTTCATTTCTTCTTTCATTTGTGCCTCTACAGGTCCTCCAGTCTTCCATCAGTACCTGCTTACCATTGAGCTGAACTCCACAGATGTTACAGTTGTAGAAAAGCTGAGGAACATCAGCAACACCATCAGCATGAACAGGAAATTACGAATCTCTGATGTTAACATTACTACAGGTAGAGCTAAACAGTTTTCAGTGGATTCTGAGGATTTAACAGAGACATTTGAACCAATTTCAATAAAACAAATTGCTGCATCTTGTGAAACTGATGAAATATTTCCTTTGTTTTGTCTGCAGTCTGCTCTCCAATCAGTGGTGATTACCAGTGCAGATGTGAGGATCAATATCGTTTTCCATGTGACCAGTGTGTAACATATGGATCATGTGACAACATCACTGGTGACACATGTGGATGCATCAGTGGCATTCCTGCTGATGGACAGTACTGCCAGGCTGAGGATCAATACAGTGAGTTAATCTGGAGAGTTTGTTGGGTTGACATTTTAGGGTAAATCTTTCTGTATCATGTAATGTCCATGAATCAAGAAACAACAGGTCAGACTTGTACAAAAAAACATATTTAGATCATTTAAAGACATTTCACAAATGTGGAGAGGAATGACTGCTGTTCTCTTTCAACCTTGTGTGTTTATGGTTGTTTTCTCTGTCATAGACTGGCTTCCTGTCCAATATTGTCTCTTACTTGTTAACGGATAGAGGAACAAATGGTGCCTTTTCTTACCTGAAGCAAATAATTTTTATTAAAAGTCTCTTATTTAATTGAAATATTCCTCAATACCATCCTTTATCATCAGCAATTAACCCCAGTTCTCTGAAACATGAATGAGGTATCTCACTATGGGGACACGACCCCAGCGCCTGTACCCCAGAAGCTCTATTACATTACGCCAGTCTTGACTGGCCGGTAGAAGTGACGTCGGCTCCAGGAGGGGGGGCTTCCTCCCAATATAAATGCCTGACATGACGCAAGCGATCTTCAGTCTTTTAAGCACACCTCTTCCTTGCTCCAGGCAAGGAGGGTGATCTGGTGAGATACCTCACTCATGTTTCAGAAAACCGGGGTTAATTCCTTAACCTAAAGTTCTCTTTCAACAGTTGTTTCAGTATCTCACTATAGGATGTGGTGAGTCCCATATTGCCAGATAAGCTTACTTGAAGACCAAAAGATGCATCCTGCAGTTATCTAAATGTGGATTCCAGGCCCAGAACTGTGTGAGCCAGAGTTGGTGCCGTGACATCCAGTCTATAGAACCTGGTGAAGGTGTGAGGAGTTGCCCAGCTGGCAGCATCACATACGTCCTCCAAAGGTATACCCTGAAACAGTGCCCAGGATGAGGCCATGCTTCAAGTGGAATGATCTCATAGACCTGCAGGGGTAGGCCTTTACTCTGATAGGCCATAGCAATAGCTCCAACTATCCAATGGGAAAGGCGTTGCTTTGTTAGAGGTTTCCCTTTATGTGGTGAAGCCCATGACACAAACAGTTGCTCAGATTTGTGAAAACCAGCTGTTCTCTCCATCCGAAGCGCTCGCACAGGGCAGAGCGTATGCAGTCGTTCATGCTCCTGAGAGGAGAATGATGGAGGGCCGAAAGCCATCAACTCCAAAGGGCGGCATGGCAAGGCTGGGTTAAAAACCTTTGGTATATAAGCCGGATTGGGTGTCAGTAAAACCTTATGATTCCGCTCAGTAAACCGCATGCAGGAGGGGTTTACTGAAAAAGCTTGAATGTCGCTCACACGTTTGGCAGAAACCAATGCAACTAACAAGGCTGTCTTAAATGAGAGCACTTTAAGCTCAACCTGCTCCAAAGGTTCAAAAGGTACATGTGACAAGGCATCAAGTACCATCGGTAAATCCCATGAAGGAGTGAGGCTTTTGGACACTGGCCGGAGCTGTCGTGCACCCTTCATGAACTGGCACACCAGAAGATGTTGCCCCACTGTTTTGTCTCCAAAGCCTACATGGCAAGCTGAAGTAGCTGCCAAATATACTTTGACAGTGGAAAAAGCCAAGCCTTTATCCAGCAGCTCTTGTAGAAATGCCAGAATAACTGACACAGGGCTCTGCATTGCGCTAAACATGGTTTTTGCGCACCAACCCTCAAATGCACGCCATTTTCCCTCATATGTGCTACGAGTTGAGACTGCTCTTGTGCTCTGAATCGTATCAATGACGTTCTGGGGAAGCCCACTGGCCGCCAGATTCACCCTCTCACAGGCCAGGCCCATAGAGCTAGGCGTTCCGGATGAGGATGAAATATTTCTCTGCGTGCCTGTGTTAGGAGATCTCTGCGGAGAGGGAGCCGCCACGGCTCGCCCTGCAGTGACTGGAAAATCTCTGCTAACCAGTGCTTCCCCGGCCAGCGGGGAGCTACCAGGATGAGTGAATGTTTCCTCTCTTGCACCCTGGCAAGGGTAGGAATGATCAGTTCCAGCGGTGGAAAAGCATACAGGAGAACCGGAGGCCACTCGTGTGCTAGAGCATCCAGGCCCAGCGAATCGCCCTCCTCGGTCAGGGAGAAAAACCTCGGATATTGAGTGTTCTCCTCTGATGCAAAGAGGTCTACCTCTGCCTGACCGTACTGCTGCTATATTTGGGTTACCACCCCACTGTGGAGTCTTCACTCCTTGAAGCGGGGATTGCCTCTCGACAGCAGGTCTGCACCCCTGTTCATCACCCCTGGCACATGAGTGGCTCTCAATGACAGAAGGCGTGAGCTGGTCCAGACTATCAGTCTGTGTGCCAGCATGTGTAAATGATGTGAGCGCAGGCCTCCCTGCCTGTTGATGTATGCAACCACCGTTGTATTGTCTGTTCTGACCAAAACATGGTGCCCTCTGATAGAGGGCAGAAAATGTCTCAGAGCCACTATAACAGCTAGGAGCTCCAGACAGTTGATGTGAGCTGTCCGTGTTTGTGAGCTCCAGACACCGTTTACCATCATGCCCTCGTGTGTGGCTCCCCAGCCAATTAACGAGGCATCCGTGGTAACAACCTTCCGTGTTAGGATGGTTCCCATGGCAACGCCGGTGTTCAGGAATGCGGCGCGTTTCCACGGACTCAGAGCGCGTGCGCATGTCCCAGAAACGATCACCTTCCGGTGGGCATGGCATGTTGGGCTCAAATTGAGCGATGCTACCCACTGTTGAAACGGCCGCATGTGCAAACAGCCGAACATGATGACCGATAGTGCTGACGCCATCAGACCAAGCAGCCTGTGGCACAGTCTGAATTTCACGAGTGTGCCTCTGCGAAAAACTGCCAGACAAGCCTGGAAGGCTTTCAATCGTTCTGCTGAGAGGCATGCTCTGAACTCCTCTGAATTCAGGGACATCCCAATGAAGGTTATTGTTTGTACTGGGGTTAGAATACTCTTCTCCCAGTTTATTGTGAAACCCAGAGCCGCCAGATGTGATATCAGCATCTCGGCGTGCGCCATAAGTTCCCCCGGGGACTGAGCTGCAATCAGCCAGTCGTCTATACACGTAGCCAGACATATTCCCTTTTCCCTCAGGGGTGCGACTGCAGCCTCGGTGCATTTCACAAACACGTGTGGACTCAGTGAGAGGCCAAAGGGAAGTATGAGATATTCGTACGTCTTCCCCTGAAAGGCAAATCTGAGGTACTTTCTGTGAGGGGGATATATAGGGATGTGAAAATATGCCTCTTTCAAGTCTACGGAGATGAACCAGTCTCCTCGACGCACAAAACTTATCAGAGCTGCGTGTGTCAGCATCCTGAACGTATACCGTCTCAGATATGCGTTCAGAGCTCACAGATCTAATATCGGCCGCAGTCCCCCGCCTTTTTTCGGTATGAGAAAATATCTGGAGTAAAAGTCGTCTCTGCTTTGCTCCTGCTGGACCAGCCGAATTGCATTTTTGTTCTGCAGAGATATTATTTCCCCCTGCAAAATGCGTTCATGTTCTCCCCAGGCATATGACTGTATTATGCCTTTGAAACAGGAAGGAGCTGTTCCAAACTGGAGCCTGTATCCTCTGGATACAGTCTTTATCACCCAATCTGATGCCCTGCATGTTCGCCACAGCTGGATTTTTCTCGCTAGTGGGCTGGGAAGTACTTCTGTGAGAGCATTGTTCTGTGCTGGCTGAGTAAGCTGTAGCTGCTGTCGGTCCACTTTCTCTTTCATAGAGAGAGCTGCCAAGTACGCCAAAGGTGGGGCAAGAGCTTCCCCTATTGGCCTCATGTGCAGCTGCACGGCCACGTTCTGTCCTAATGTCATTTTTGACACTTTTATTATGTTTTTTTTGTTTTGGCTGCACCCTCCGTTCTTGACCTGGTTGCGCGCCTGGGAACAATTTTATTGAGTTTGTTGTGGAGGGAGATATTTGTGTTTTCAAACACTGGTGTGTGTTTGCGCACTGCTGTGTGCTTTCTGGCCACAGCTCTGGCTACACTGAGCTCTGGGTGTGTGTAAGTTTTCTCCTCTTTGTTCGGCTCTGAACTGCGAGCTCCAACGCTGGCTCTGCAGGCCGTTTGAATTGCCCTGAATGTGGTTTCACAAACTCGAACTGGGACAGAACGTTTCCCAGGGGGCGGGGGGAAGCAGGTGTCTGGCAGTGCCCGCTCTCCCACCCCGAGGCTAGCTGCCTAGGTAGCCCGCCCCTTTTTCTTTGAGCTTGCGGTGGCCGGAGGTTTGGTTCCCGAAGTCACCGGTGGCGCGAAGGGCTTTCTTCCCCATGCACCCTTGAGCTCGATCTGCTTTCCCTGGCCGTGGTCCGCTGACTGCGGCTGAGGTTGGCGTTTAGGGATGTGGTAGACCGGTCGAGTCTTGGCCTGAGCGAACGTTTGACGAGGTGCTGCGGAGGGAGGAGGCTGCGGTCTTCTGGGCAGACAGAGTTGCTGCACTTTACCTTCTTTCTTTTTCTCCTCGCAGCGTTTTGCATTGCTGCAACGGTGTGGCCGAATAAGCCCTTCGGGTCCACCGGAGTGTCAAGGAGTTGATTTTTCTCTCTTTGAGACAGACTGGACAGATTCAACCATCTGGCTCTCTCCTGAGTGACCATCAGAGCCATTGCTCGCCCCGAGGCCTGGACAGCGTTTCTGTGGCGACGCAGGCAGAGGTCTGTCACCACGCACAACTCGTCCCACAGATCTGCGGTTGCTGCACCCGCCATCTGCTCCTGCAGTTCTGCTTGATAAGCGAGGAGGAGAGATGAGGCGTTCAGGGCTTTAACCGATCCTGCCACTGCTTTGTAGCTTTTTTCGTTTAAAGCTGACTGAAATGAATCGGCCTTGAACAGGAGGGTTGGTCCTGCCGCTGTCACGGTCGATTTCTGTGAGGGGTGCAGGTGAAATGCCAGCTGAGGTTCAACAGGAGGCAGGCGGAAAAAAACGCTGCCCTCCATGCCGGTCCAGTCCAGCTCAGACCATCCCAGAACGGGGTTTTTGGCGGTGAGGGGATTACTCCAGGACCGGGTTGCTTCCTCGAGGCACTCTGGAGAAACGGGCAGCAGCTGTACTGTGGAAGATTTGGCTTTTGAAAGCATTTTCCCCTCATACTGAGATGTGGTGGCCTCGGCTGGGGTTTCCGGCCATTCAATGCCCAGCTTTGCAGCAGCTCTTCTGCAGACATTGTGCAGGTCCGATGCAGTCGGGTTTGGTGGACCGCTTCAGCAGGTTTCACCAGTTTCCATGGGCTTTGCAGCCAACGGGATAGAGAATGTCTCGTCGTCCTGCTCGTAGTCATCAGACCCGAGACTAATGGATTCCACCTTGGAGTCAGATTCTGCACCAGCAAAATTACTGAACGCCGGGAGGTCGGCTCCATCTTCCTCCAGGTCAAGAAGTGGTGCGACAGCATCAAGCTGGTCACCCCAACTGGCTTGAGCTAAAGGGAGCTCTCCCTCATCGGTCGCGGCAAGAACTGGTGGAGGGGGATTGGATACCCCCAGCACAGGGTCCGCCTCTGACAAGCTAGCTTGGCATGCTAGCCTGCATCGACGAGTTTTAACAGTGAGCTGTGCACAATGTTCGTGGCTCGCTGGTGATGCTAACCCGTCCTGGGCATGGTGCGGAAGCGCAGACAGAATGGGTATCTGCCCCGGCAATGAGGTTGCCACACGTGCATGTTCTAGTCAGTAGTTTGGTCCTGTCCATGGTGAGTACAGGTCCAAGCTTCGTGAATATCAGCGTCGTTTAAAATCAAAGCAAAAGGGCGCAGCTAGTTTGGAGGCTAGCTGCAGCTGCTGCTGTTTGGTGACAGACCAGCGGTAGGAGAACTCAGAACAACCAAGCACAGCTATTGAGAAGCGTTCAGTGACCGAGTTGTTAGCTCACTCTGTAAACAGTTAAGCTAGCTCAATAGTTACCGTACTAGCCGTCTGAGAGTTGCTTCTGGGATTGAGAAGAGGTGTTAGACTGAAGATCGCTTGCGTGATGTCAGGCATTTATACTGGGAGGAATCCCCTCCTCCTGGAGCCGACGTCACTTCTACCGGCCAGTCAAGACTGGCTTAATGTAATAGAGTTTCTGGGGGACAGGTGCTGGAGTCGTGTCCCATAGTGAGATACCGAAATGAATGTTGAAAGAGAACCAGCAGGGTTTGCTAACTGTGTTAAACAAGGCTAACAAGATGTAGCAATTTAAGCTAAATGCAATGTTTTTTATCTCAGTTTTGATTTTTTTAACATTGTCCAGCTATGTTTATGTTGTTGACTGATTTAAAGGCATTCAAACAATAACTGATGCCAAAAGCAGGTGGTTATGTGTGGCAGTCATACTGGTTTTAGAAAACTGGTTTGCTACCTGTTGGTTTTTAAGTTTCAATTCTGACATTGGGCGCTTTTCAATAAATATTTATAACTTGGAACGTTGAAACTCAGGTTATTGATGGGAGACCTTGTTCTACGGAAGCTAACAGAGTGAGAGCAAAACCATTTTCCTCAGGAATGTCAGAGAATGGATTTGTGTCAAGCACTTACTCTTTTTCTGTCTTCATCTTTACAGACTTTACTGCATGTCCAATCACCACAACAACTCCACAACCAACAAGTAAGACTGAAAGCATGGTTCATGTTGATCAGTCACTCAACAGTACATAGTTGAAAGGGTTACATTGGTAATCATCCTTTTTGTTCTTCATTTCTTCTTTCATTTGTGCCTCTACAGGTCCTCCAGTCTTCCATCAGTACCTGCTTTCCATTGAGCTGAACTCCACAGATGTTACAGTTGTAGAAAAGCTGAGGAACATCAACAACACCATCAGCATGAACAGGAAATTACGAATCTCTGATGTTAACATTACTACAGGTAGGGCTAAACAGTTTTCAGTGGATTCTGGGGCTTTAACAGAGACATTTGAACCAATTTCAATAAAACAAACTGCTGCATCTTGTGAAACTGATGAAATATTTCCTTTGTTTTGTCTGCAGTCTGCTCTCCAATCAGTGGTGATTACCAGTGCAGATGTGAGGATCAATATCGTTTTCCATGTGACCAGTGTGTAACATATGGACCATGTGACAACATCACTGGTGACACATGTGGATGCATCAGTGGCATTCCTGCTGGTGGACAGTACTGCCAGGCTGAGGATCAATACAGTGAGTTTATCTGGAGAGTTTGTTGGGTTGACAATTTAGCCTAAATCTTTCTGTATCATGTAATGTCCATGAAACAAGAAACAACAGGTCAGACTTGCACAAAACAAACATATTTAGATCATTTTAATACATTTCCCAAATGTGGAGAGGAATGACTGTTGTTCTCTTTGAACCTTGTGTGTTTATGGTTGTTTTCTCTGTCATAGACTGGCTTCCTGTCCAGTATTGTCTCTTACTTATTAATGGACAGAGGAACAAATGGTGCCTTTTCTTACCTGAAGCAAATGATTTTTTATTAAAAGTCACTTATTTAATTGAAATCTTTCTCAATACCATCCTTTATCATCATTTCATTGTTTCTCTGAATAATTCTTCTTATACTTTGATTTACACGACTTTAATGTCCAATGAAAATATGTTTCTGCATCAGTACCTCTTATATTTCACTGTTAGATAAGTTTTGATGCCGTCAGTGTGAATCTACAATGTCAATAGTCATGAAAATAAAGGAAACTCATTGAATTAAAAGGTGTGTCCAAACTTTTGGTCTGTACTGTACATTTAAAAATAGCGTCACCTGCTATTAAAGTATTGCAATAAAATTGGATAATACAAATACCTGTAGGATAAAAGTATAGGCTTCAAATAATTTAACACCTAGCTTAAAAGCCAGATAGAAAACCAGCAGGGTTTGCTAACTGTGTTAAAGAAAGGCTAACAAGATGTGGCAATTTAAGCTAATTGCATTGTTTTTTCTCTCAGTTTTGATTTTTTAACATTGTTCACCTACAGTATATTTATGTTGTTGACTGATTTAAAGGCATACAAACAATATCTGGTGCCAAAAGCAGGTGGTTATGTGTGGCAGCCATATTGGTTTTAGAAAATTGGTTTGCTACCTGTTGGTTTTTAAGTTTCAATTCTGACATTGGGTGCTTTTCAATAAATATTTACAACTTGGAAAGTTGAAACTCACGTTATTGATGGGAGGCCTTGTTCTACTGGAGCTAACTGAGAGTGAGAGCAAAATCATTTTCTTCAGGAATGTCAGAGAATGGATTTGTGTCAAGCACTTACTCTTTTTCTGGCTTCCTCTTTTTTACAGATTTTACTGCATGTCCAATCACCACAACAACTCCACAACCAACAAGTAAGACTGAAAGCATGGTTCATGTTGATCAGTCACTCAACAGTACATAGTTGAAAGGGTTACATTGGTAATCATCCTTTTTGTTCTTCATTTCTTCTTTCATTTGTGCCTCTACAGGTCCTCCAGTCTTCCATCAGTACCTGCTTTCCATTGAGCTGAACTCCACAGATGTTACAGTTGTAGAAAAGCTGAGGAACATCAACAACACCATCAGCATGAACAGGAAGTTGCGAATCTCTGATGTTAACATTACTACAGGTAGGGCTAAACAGTTTTCAGTGGATTCTGAGGCTTTAACAGAGACATTTGAACCAATTTCAATAAAGCAAACTGCTTCATCTTGTGAAACTGATGAAATATTTCCTTTGTTTTGTCTGCAGTCTGCTCTCCAATCAGTGGTGATTACCAGTGCAGATGTGAGGATCAATATCGTTGGCCATGTGACCAGTGTGTAACATATGGATCATGTGACAACATCACTGGTGACACATGTGGATGCATCAGTGGCATTCCTGCTGGTGGACAGTACTGCCAGGCTGAGGATCAATACAGTGAGTTCTATTTCATCCCTACTGACCGCCAGAGGCGGTGCTTCAAGCACTGAATGATCATTCTTGCGCATGCGCAGGTCGAGTACTAATGACAACAAAGTCACCTGTGACCTGCCGGGGACCCACGTGACTCTATATAGTCACGTGGCACCCGGCAATCAATCCCTTTTGTTCTTCTCGCGCGCAGGTGTGTTGAGGACAGGTGTGTGGTCGTGTGAAGCCGGTTGCTTCTGTGTATACCACTAATTTCCTAGCTGCTTGTTGCTGGTAGCCCCGTGACCGGGTTTGGTCGGAGCTGCGGGTAAGTCTCGCCCTCCAGGGGCTGCACAAGCTGCTTTCACCTTACCAGATCCGCGGTGACTGGTAAGTTTTTGTTCTTTTCTCAGCAGTAGTTTACTGTTCGCTTTGATTTGCCTCTTTTGTGGCTCTTTTGTCTCACAGTAGCGTTTCTGCTCGCGCTGAGTTTTCAGTTTGTTTATCTACACTCACCAGTAGCGTTTCTGCTCGCGTTGAGTTCTTCTACAGTTGTTTATCTACACTCCCCAGTAGCGTTTTCTGCTCGCGTTGAGTTCTTCTACAGTTGTTTATCTACACTCACCAGTAGCGTTTCTGCTCGCGTTGAGTTCTTCTACAGTTGTTTATCTACACTCCCCAGTAGCGTTTTCTGCTCGGGCTGAGTCCATTTTACTTTGCTGTTGTTTATCTGACTCACCAGTGGCGTCTCTGCTCGTGCTGAGTTCATCTTTGGTTGATTATCGATTTGCTAGTGGCGTTCTGCTCATGCTGAGTTTGGAACCTCTACGGGGGGTTTTCTGCAACGGAGTCGCCGGTAGCGTTTTCTGCTCGTGTTGACTTCTGTTGGTGGCAGGCTAATCACGCCTTTCAGCGGTATGATGCTGGATAATTTATGCTGCTCGTCCTGTCTGGCTCCACTTCAGCCCGACGACGGACATGACTTGTGTCCCTCCTGCCTCGGTGTGGAACATCTCCGGGAGGCGCTGTCAGATAACGCTTGCCCCAACTGTTGCGTCATGCCCCGGTCAGTCAGACTGGATCGGTTGGCTGCGCTGGAGCAGCCTACCGACTGGGCGGGCGCTGCGCCGCGTACTCATTTGCCGATGGGGAAAGCGATGTGCAAACGGTCTACTGTGGCTGCACCTTCGGTACCGACAAAACGAGCCAGACGGACCGATGCAGGGCGGTTGTCCACGAGAGTGGATCATCTCACTACTGAACTGGCCCAAATGAAAGCCCTCCTCCAGTCCTTTCAGACTGCTGATGATCGCGGCCCGGCTCTCCCTTCCGAGCAGGATGACATGTCAGTCAACGCCGATGATGCTGTTTCTGTGGCGGCCTCTGGCACCCATTTCTGTGAGGACCTGCCGGAGCTGGGCTCCGGGGCCTCTGGGTCGGACTCCATTGCCTCCCAGGAGGATACGGCGGAATCTGTGACATCCGCTATTAGAACGGCTCTTGCCCGTTTACAGATTAGTGTTCCTCAGGCCCAGCCTACGGCTTCCAGTGCCTTCTTTAAGCGCAGTAGGTCAGAGACTGCCCTTATGGTTCCTCCCTCGGCGGAGTACGTGCGGGAACTCCATGCTTGCTGGTCAGACACCAAGGCGCTTTCGCGTCTGACGACGGATGGCAGGGTCCTGGCAGCTATGCTGGAGGCCCCCAAGGTTGGCTTGGGGCAGATGCCAGCGGTGGAACCGGGCATTGCCTCTCTTATTATCCCACCTGATGAGGCTTTGCGGTCCAATGCCCGTTGTCCGCGTCCTCAGTGCCGTATTACCGATGACCTTCTCTGCAAGGCCTATGACTCTGGGGCCCGCATGGGCCGGATTGGGAACTCTCTATCCCATCTTATGCTGGCCCTGTCTTCCTCCTTGGAATCTGTTCCACTGGATCATGCCACGCAAGGCCTGGTTGATGCATCTCTGCAGGCCTTTGCTCTTATGTCGAGGGAACTTGGACGCACACTATCCACACTGGTTCACGCTCGCCGCCAAGTCTGGTTGGCGCAGTCACCACTTACTGAGCCTTGTAGGAGGACCCTCCGGGCCCTGCCTGTGGTTCCGGGGGAACTTTTTGGTTCTGCGGCACTGGACGCCTTGGACCGTACAGCTCAGGCTTCTAGAACGAGGCAACAGCTGGCAGGGCTTCACAGACGTGATCGCCAGCCAGTCAGCACCTGGGCGGCTGCGGGTCCTTCACGGAGGTCCTCAGGGCCTTCTCCTTCTTCCACTGAGCCCCAGGGGCTGGTACCAGGTCAGAGATCGGTCCAGAGACCTGCTCCAGATCGGAGAAACAGGGCTCGAGACCAAGCTGGGACGAGGTCCTTTCATCCCTTTCGAGCCGCGCAGTCTGGCCGACGTCCTCCCGGGCCTTCGAAGGGCCGGGGGGCCCGCAGATGATGCCTTAGGGCCGGCGGTCGGTTATTTTTCCCCGGGTCAGCTCAGCTTCTGGGCTGCCCACACCCCGGACTTGTGGGTGTTGTCCACCCTGTCCCGGGGGTACCGTCTTCAATTCCGCCGCCGGCCACCTATCCCTGGCCGGGTCAGGATGACTGCGATCTGCGACCCGGTGAAGGCACAGGCACTGAACCAAGAAATCTGCACCTTGCTGGCCAAGGGTGCTATAGTGCCTGTGGACCCCCTGCTGGATCCAGGGGGCTTTTATTCCATGTATTTTCTGGTTCCGAAGAAGACCGGGGGCCTGCGTCCGGTCTTGGACCTCAGAGGCCTGAATGTGTACTTGAAGGTCATGCCCTTTCATATGCTGACCACCAAGGAAGTGTTGCAGGCGATTTCCCCAGGCGATTGGTTCACTTCCGTAGATCTCAGGGATGCTTATTTTCACATCCCAATCGCTCCGCCCCATTGGCGGTTTCTTCGTTTTGCTTTTCAGGGGAGGCATTTCCAGTTCAGGGTCCTCCCGTTCGGACTTTCACTGTCTCCCAGGGTGTTCACCCGATGTGTTGCGGCGGCCCTCTCTCCTCTGCAGGCACAAGGATTGAGGATCCTCCCATATCTGGACGACTGGCTCATTTGTGCCGCGACACAGGACCAGGCGGTTCGGGATACTCGGTTAGTGCTCCATCATGTGGGATGCTTGGGCTTGCAGGTGAACATGGAGAAAAGCGCTCTGACTCCCTCACAGGAGACTGTCTTCCTGGGCATTGCCATGGATTCCATCTCAATGGCTGCTTGCCCGTCACCCCAGCGGGTGGACAGTATATTGAGCATGCTCCCGGAATTCGGGCGCGGCATGGCACCGCCTCTTGTGCGGTATCTTCGACTTTTGGGCATGCTCACAGCTGCGTCTGCCGTAGTGCCCTTGGGGCTGCTGTCATTGCGGCCCCTCCAGATGTGGTTGAACAGCTTGAATCTGGATCCCGCACGGTACACTCATCGTCTCCGCAGACTTCGGGTGGGGCCTCAGTGTCTTCAGTCTCTGTCCCAATGGAGGGTGAGGTTGTTTATGACCACAGGGGTCCCGCTCGGTTCCCTCTCGTGTCGTCGGGAAGTTGTGTTTACGGATGCATCCTCCACGGGCTGGGGTGCGACTTGGCGGGGTCAAATGGCACAGGGGACATGGTCCCGGCGGCTGAGCAGGGAACACATCAATGTCCTAGAGTTACAGGCTGTCTTTCTGGCTCTTCAGAGCTTTCTTCCAGGCTTGCAGGGGAAGCATGTGCTGGTGAGGTCAGACAACACCACAGTGGTTTTTCACATCAACCACCAGGGGGGAACCAGGTCAAGGAAACTGTTGTGCTTGACTCGACGGCTTCTGACCTGGGCAGCTCCATGCATAGCCAGCCTCAGGGCAGCCTACATACCAGGGCCGGAGAATGTGCCGGCAGATTTTCTATCCCGTCGGAAGCCGCTTCCAGGGGAGTGGAAGCTTCACCAAGAGGTAGTGGAGCGCTTCTGGACGGTCTTTGGCAGGGCGGCCGTGGACCTCTTTGCCTCAAGGGACGCATTTCACTGTCCCCTTTGGTTCTCATTGGACAACACCAGCCCTCTGGGCCGCGATGCCCTGGCACACGACTGGCCCCGGGCCCTCCTTTATGCCTTTCCGCCATTCGGCCTCCTTTTTCAGACTCTCCTCAGGGTGCGTCAGGAGGGGCACAGGGTTCTGCTGGTGGCCCCCTACTGGCCAGCGAGGACTTGGTTTCCTCTACTGTGCGAGCTCAGCTCCGGCTCGCCAATGCGTCTCCCCTCCAGGAGAGATCTTCTTTCCCAGGTGGGGGGTCAGATTTTGCACCCCGAACCGGACCGGCTCCAGCTCTGGATTTGGCCCCTGCAGGGCCGGGGTCCACCTTCTCAAGATACCCTGGGTCCATAGGGCATACGATGGCTAATGCATGGGCACCGTCCACGCGAGCTGTCTATGCTAACAAGTGGACGGTCTTTGCGACCTGGTGCCGTGATAGGGGGCAGGACCCGGTGCAGTGTTCAGTTTCGGACATCCTGACCTTCCTGCAGGCATTGCTGGATCAAGGACGGTCTCCATCTACCTTAAAGGTGTATGTGGCTGCCATTTCCTGTTGGCATGTTGGGCTGAATGGTTTTTCTGTGGGCCGAGACAAAGAGGTTGTACTGTTTTTAAGGGGTGCTCGGCGTTTGCACCCACCCAACCGCCCTGTGGCACCGGCCTGGGACCTTTCTCTTGTGCTTGAGGCTCTTCGGTCCCTCCCATTTGAGCCCCTGGCATCGGCAGACCTCAAATGGCTCTCACTAAAGACGGCGTTCCTTTTAGCTATGGTTTCTGCTAAACGTGTGGGGGAATTACAGGCTCTCTCGATAGCCGAGCCCTGCTGCCGGTGGACTCCTGATGGCTCGGGTGTTACACTGTGGTCTGACGTTGCATTTATTCCTAAGGTATCACTGGCGGCTGGCAGTACCCAGCCGCTCCATCTTGCTCGGCTTGACACCGGGAGCCCCTCTGAACCACTGTGTCCTGTTCGTGCCCTTGAGACGTATATCGATGCCACGGCATCCTTCCGAAAGACTAATAGCCTTTTTGTTTGCTACGCTGGCTCACGGAAAGGGCAGGCACTTTCCAAGCAGCGACTTGCACACTGGGTTGTGGATTTGATCTCCAAGGCTTATGCCTTGCAGGACCGGCCACTGCCGGCGGGAGTGAAGTGCCACTCTACACGGGGCATGTCGACGTCGTTTGCTGCCATGACTGGGGTGCCATTGGATGTTATATGCCGTGCGGCCTCCTGGAAATCACCTAGTACCTTTACTCGGTTCTACAGGGTGAATGTGGCTGCGCCCCATCCGCTTCAAGGAGTTTTGGAGCAGCATGCCTCTACATCACATTAGGTGGGTGGTGTAGTCGCTGTTCCTTGTTGCTGATTCCTCGTGACCTTGTTGATATGAGTCATCCAGTGCTTGAAGCACCGCCTCTGGCGGTCAGTAGGGATGAAATAGAACGAAAGTTACTACCGTAACTACGGTTCTATGAATCCCGGATGACCGCCAGAGTGCTTGGTCCCTCGGAATCTCTGCTTTCGCGAGAAGATTGAGGGATTGATTGCCGGGTGCCACGTGACTATATAGAGTCACGTGGGTCCCCGGCAGGTCACAGGTGACTTTGTTGTCATTAGTACTCGACCTGCGCATGCGCAAGAATGATCATTCAGTGCTTGAAGCACCGCCTCTGGCGGTCATCCGGGATTCATAGAACCGTAGTTACGGTAGTAACTTTCGTTTATCTGGAGAGTTTGTTGGGTTGACATTTTAGCATAAATCTTTCTATATCATGTAATGTCCATAAATCAAGAATCAACTGGTCAGACTTGCATGAAACAAAGCACAAAGAGATAATTTTTTACACATTTAACACCAATGAGGAAAATCTAATCTTTAAATATAAATAAAGTTCTTGGGTCCTGACTGTTGTCAGCATTTTTCCTGGATATTTTTTCTGTGTCTGATGGTTTACCCACTCATTGACTGGTTTGCTGTCTAGTGCCATCAAACTTATTGAAACTTTAGCTTCTTTAATACATTTAAATTCTTCCTACATACCATTCTTTATCGTCATTTCATTTTTTTGTAGTAAATGAGCACTTTTAGTTCTTTAGGTAAGAGGAATTTAATGCCAAATCAAACTACATTTCTGCATCAGTATCTATGATATTGACGGTTAGAGAAGGTGATAGATCTATTAACAACACCACCTGCTATTAAAGTCTTGCAATATTATTGGATAATACAAATACTTGTAGGATAAAATGATAGGCTTCAATTAATTAAACAGCTAGCCTTAAAGCCAGTTGGGAAACTAGCAGGTTGTACTAACTATAGTGACCAACTAACCAGAAGAAGCAATTTAAGCTAATAGCATTGTTTATTTCTGATTGTACATTAAACTCGCACAGTTATGTGTATGTCTTTGACTTATTTAATGGCATACAAATAACAACTGGTGCCAAAAACACATAACTGCAATTTTTGCAGTTATTATGTGTGGCAGCCATGTTGGATTTTGAAAATGAGTTAGATCAGCTACCGGTGACTTTTTAGATGGAATCCTGACATTGAGTGCTTTTGGACTAATATTTATAACTTGGAACGTTGAAACTTAGGTTATTGATGGGAAGTCTTGTTCTACTGGAGCTAACTGAGAGTGAGAGCAAAACCATTTTCCTCAGGAATGTCAGAGAATGGATTTGTGTCAAGCACTTACTCTTTTTCTGTCTTCATCCTTTTTACAGACTTTACTGCATGTCCAATCACCACAACAACTCCACAACCAACAAGTAAGACTGAAAGCATGGTTCATGTTGATCAGTCACTCAACAGTACATAGTTGAAAGGGTTACATTGGTAATCATCCTTTTTGTTCTTCATTTCTTCTTTCATTTGTGCCTCTACAGGTCCACCAGTCTTCTATCAGTACTTGCTTTCCATTGAGCTGAACTCCACAGATGTTACAGTTGTAGAAAAGCTGAGGAACATCAACAACACCATCAGCATGAACAGGAACTTGCGAATCTCTGATGTTAACATTACTACAGGTAGAGCTAAACAGTTTTCAGTGGATTCTGAGGCTTTAACAGAGACATTTGAACCAATTTCAATAAAACAAATTACTGCATCTTGTGAAACTGATGAAATATTTCCTTTGTTTTGTCTGCAGTCTGCTCTCCAATCAGTGGTGATTACCAGTGCAGATGTGAGGATCAATATCGTTGGCCATGTGACCAGTGTGTAACATATGGATCATGTGACAACATCACTGGTGACACATGTGGATGCATCAGTGGCATTCCTGCTGGTGGACAGTACTGCCAGGCTGAGGATCAATACAGTAAGTTTATCTGGAGAGTTTGTTGGGTTGACATTTTAGGGTAAATCTTTCTGTATCATGTAATGTCCATAAATCAAGAATCAACAGGTCAGACTTGCATGAAACAGAGAGATAATTTTTACACATTTAACACCAATGAGGAAAATCTAATCTTTAAATATTTGAATAAATAAAGTTCTTGGATCCTGACTGTTGTCAGCATTTTTCCTTGAAGCTTGGTCTGTGTCTGATGGTTTACCCACTCATTGACTGGTTTGCTGTCTAGTACCATCAAACTTATTGAAACTTTAGCTTCTTTAATACATTTAAATTCTTCCTAAATACCATTCTTTATTATCATTTCATTTTTTCATAGCAAATGAGCATTTTTAGTTGTTTAGGTAACAGGAACTTAATGCCAAATCAAACTACATTTCTGCATCAGTATCTCTGATATTGACGGTTAGATAAGTTTATACATCTATTAACAACACCACCTGCTATTAAAGTCTTGCAATATTATTGGATAATACAAATACTTGTAGGATAAACGGTTAGGCCTCAACTAATTAAACACCTAGCCTTAAATCCAGATGGAAAACTAGCAGGTTGTACTAACTATAGTGACCAACTAACCAGAAGAAATTCGGCCTTTTATCACTTGAAGAACATTTCCAGGATTAAAGGACTAATGTCTCAGCCAGATCTAGAGAAACTCATTCATGTGTTTAACTTCAGTCGTATTGATTATTGCAACAGCGTCTTCACAGGTCTGTCCAACAAATTAATCAAACAGCTGCAGCTGATCCAGAAAGCTGCTGCTCACGTTCTCACTAAAACCAGGAAGATAGAGAACATAACACCAGTTTTAAAGTCCCTCCACTGGCTCCCTGTAGCTCAAAGAATAGACTTTAAAATACTGTTGTTAGTTTACAAATCACTCAACGGCTTAGCACCACAATACATTAAAGATCTGCTGTTGTTGTATCAACCTTCGAGACCTCTCAGATCTTCCGGTTCTGGTTCTGCTCTGCATCTGCAGAACCAGAACCAAACAAGGAGAAGCAGCTTTCAGCATCTATGCACCACAAATTTGGAACAAACTTCCAGAAAACTGTAAAACAGCTGAAACACTGACTTCCTTTAAATCTCGACTAAAAACCCACTTGTTTAGGATTGTATTTGAAATGTAATAAATTACAAATTTAATGATGGAACTTGACTTAATGTCATGTTTTGATTGTTGATTCTATGTTGCATTGTGTTTCTGTGTTTGATACGATGTAAAGCACTTTGAAATGCTTTGCTGCTGAAATGTGCTATACAAATAAAATTTGATTGATTGATTGAAGAAGCAATTTAAGCTAATGGCAGTGCTTTTTTCTGATTGTACATTAAATTTGCACAGTTATGTGTATGTATTTGACTTATTTAATGAATTTGTGTCAAGCACTTACTCCTTTTCTGTCTTCGTCTTTACAGACTTTACTGCATGTCCAATCACCACAACAACTCCACAACCAACAAGTAAGACTGAAAGCATGGTTCATGTTGATCAGTCACTCAACAGTACATAGTTGAAAGGGTTACATTGGTAATCATATTTTTGTTCTTCATTTCTTCTTTCATTTGTGCCTCTACAGGTCCTCCAGTCTTCCATCAGTACCTGCTTTCCATTGAGCTGAACTCCACAGATGTTACAGTTGTAGAAAAGCTGAGGAACATCAACAACACCATCAGCATGAACAGGAAATTACGAATCTCTGATGTTAACATTACTACAGGTAGAGCTAAACAGTTTTCAGTGGATTCTGAGGATTTAACAGAGACATTTGAACCAATTTCAATAAAACAAATTGCTGCATCTTGTGAAACTGATGAAATATTTCCTTTGTTTTGTCTGCAGTCTGCTCTCCAATCAGTGGTGATTACCAGTGCAGATGTGAGGATCAATATCGTTGGCCATGTGACCAGTGTGTAACATATGGAGCATGTGACAACATCACTGGTGACACATGTGGATGCATCAGTGGCATTCCTGCTGGTGGACAGTACTGCCAGGCTGAGGATCAATACAGTGAGTTTATCTGGAGAGTTTGTTGGGTTGACATTTTAGCATAAATCTTTCTATATCATGTAATGTCCATAAATCAAGAATCAACTGGTCAGACTTGCATGAAACAAAGCACAAAGAGATAATTTTTTACACATTTAACACCAATGAGGAAAATCTAATCTTTAAATATAAATAAAGTTCTTGGGTCCTGACTGTTGTCAGCATTTTTCCTGGATATTTTTTCTGTGTCTGATGGTTTACCCACTCATTGACTGGTTTGCTGTCTAGTGCCATCAAACTTATTGAAACTTTAGCTTCTTTAATACATTTAAATTCTTCCTACATACCATTCTTTATCGTCATTTCATTTTTTTGTAGTAAATGAGCACTTTTAGTTCTTTAGGTAAGAGGAATTTAATGCCAAATCAAACTACATTTCTGCATCAGTATCTATGATATTGACGGTTAGAGAAGGTGATAGATCTATTAACAACACCACCTGCTATTAAAGTCTTGCAATATTATTGGATAATACAAATACTTGTAGGATAAAATGATAGGCTTCAATTAATTAAACAGCTAGCCTTAAAGCCAGTTGGGAAACTAGCAGGTTGTACTAACTATAGTGACCAACTAACCAGAAGAAGCAATTTAAGCTAATAGCATTGTTTATTTCTGATTGTACATTAAACTCGCACAGTTATGTGTATGTCTTTGACTTATTTAATGGCATACAAATAACAACTGGTGCCAAAAACACATAACTGCAATTTTTGCAGTTATTATGTGTGGCAGCCATGTTGGATTTTGAAAATGAGTTAGATCAGCTACCGGTGACTTTTTAGATGGAATCCTGACATTGAGTGCTTTTGGACTAATATTTATAACTTGGAACGTTGAAACTTAGGTTATTGATGGGAAGTCTTGTTCTACTGGAGCTAACTGAGAGTGAGAGCAAAACCATTTTCCTCAGGAATGTCAGAGAATGGATTTGTGTCAAGCACTTACTCTTTTTCTGTCTTCATCCTTTTTACAGATTTTACTGCATGTCCAATCACCACAACAACTCCACAACCAACAAGTAAGACTGAAAGCATGGTTCATGTTGATCAGTCACTCAACAGTACATAGTTGAAAGGGTTACATTGGTAATCATCCTTTTTGTTCTTCATTTCTTCTTTCATTTGTGCCTCTACAGGTCCACCAGTCTTCTATCAGTACTTGCTTTCCATTGAGCTGAACTCCACAGATGTTACAGTTGTAGAAAAGCTGAGGAACATCAACAACACCATCAGCATGAACAGGAACTTGCGAATCTCTGATGTTAACATTACTACAGGTAGAGCTAAACAGTTTTCAGTGGATTCTGAGGCTTTAACAGAGACATTTGAACCAATTTCAATAAAACAAATTACTGCATCTTGTGAAACTGATGAAATATTTCCTTTGTTTTGTCTGCAGTCTGCTCTCCAATCAGTGGTGATTACCAGTGCAGATGTGAGGATCAGTATCGTTGGCCATGTGACCAGTGTGTAACATATGGATCATGTGACAACATCACTGGTGACACATGTGGATGCATCAGTGGCATTCCTGCTGGTGGACAGTACTGCCAGGCTGAGGATCAATACAGTAAGTTTATCTGGAGAGTTTGTTGGGTTGACATTTTAGGGTAAATCTTTCTGTATCATGTAATGTCCATAAATCAAGAATCAACAGGTCAGACTTGCATGAAACAGAGAGATAATTTTTACACATTTAACACCAATGAGGAAAATCTAATCTTTAAATATTTGAATAAATAAAGTTCTTGGATCCTGACTGTTGTCAGCATTTTTCCTTGAAGCTTGGTCTGTGTCTGATGGTTTACCCACTCATTGACTGGTTTGCTGTCTAGTACCATCAAACTTATTGAAACTTTAGCTTCTTTAATACATTTAAATTCTTCCTAAATACCATTCTTTATTATCATTTCATTTTTTCATAGCAAATGAGCATTTTTAGTTGTTTAGGTAACAGGAACTTAATGCCAAATCAAACTACATTTCTGCATCAGTATCTCTGATATTGACGGTTAGATAAGTTTATACATCTATTAACAACACCACCTGCTATTAAAGTCTTGCAATATTATTGGATAATACAAATACTTGTAGGATAAACGGTTAGGCCTCAACTAATTAAACACCTAGCCTTAAATCCAGATGGAAAACTAGCAGGTTGTACTAACTATAGTGACCAACTAACCAGAAGAAATTCGGCCTTTTATCACTTGAAGAACATTTCCAGGATTAAAGGACTAATGTCTCAGCCAGATCTAGAGAAACTCATTCATGTGTTTAACTTCAGTCGTATTGATTATTGCAACAGCGTCTTCACAGGTCTGTCCAACAAATTAATCAAACAGCTGCAGCTGATCCAGAAAGCTGCTGCTCACGTTCTCACTAAAACCAGGAAGATAGAGAACATAACACCAGTTTTAAAGTCCCTCCACTGGCTCCCTGTAGCTCAAAGAATAGACTTTAAAATACTGTTGTTAGTTTACAAATCACTCAACGGCTTAGCACCACAATACATTAAAGATCTGCTGTTGTTGTATCAACCTTCGAGACCTCTCAGATCTTCCGGTTCTGGTTCTGCTCTGCATCTGCAGAA
Source organism: Xiphophorus hellerii (assembly GCF_003331165.1). Lineage (NCBI taxonomy): Eukaryota > Metazoa > Chordata > Actinopteri > Cyprinodontiformes > Poeciliidae > Xiphophorus > Xiphophorus hellerii. The sequence goes on along the minus strand of NC_045686.1, from coordinate 22,805,449 downwards.
CCAGAACCAAACAAGGAGAAGCAGCTTTCAGCATCTATGCACCACAAATTTGGAACAAACTTCCAGAAAACTGTAAAACAGCTGAAACACTGACTTCCTTTAAATCTCGACTAAAAACCCACTTGTTTAGGATTGTATTTGAAATGTAATAAATTACAAATTTAATGATGGAACTTGACTTAATGTCATGTTTTGATTGTTGATTCTATGTTGCATTGTGTTTCTGTGTTTGATACGATGTAAAGCACTTTGAAATGCTTTGCTGCTGAAATGTGCTATACAAATAAAATTTGATTGATTGATTGAAGAAGCAATTTAAGCTAATGGCAGTGCTTTTTTCTGATTGTACATTAAATTTGCACAGTTATGTGTATGTATTTGACTTATTTAATGAATTTGTGTCAAGCACTTACTCCTTTTCTGTCTTCGTCTTTACAGACTTTACTGCATGTCCAATCACCACAACAACTCCACAACCAACAAGTAAGACTGAAAGCATGGTTCATGTTGATCAGTCACTCAACAGTACATAGTTGAAAGGGTTACATTGGTAATCATATTTTTGTTCTTCATTTCTTCTTTCATTTGTGCCTCTACAGGTCCTCCAGTCTTCCATCAGTACCTGCTTTCCATTGAGCTGAACTCCACAGATGTTACAGTTGTAGAAAAGCTGAGGAACATCAACAACACCATCAGCATGAACAGGAAATTACGAATCTCTGATGTTAACATTACTACAGGTAGAGCTAAACAGTTTTCAGTGGATTCTGAGGATTTAACAGAGACATTTGAACCAATTTCAATAAAACAAATTGCTGCATCTTGTGAAACTGATGAAATATTTCCTTTGTTTTGTCTGCAGTCTGCTCTCCAATCAGTGGTGATTACCAGTGCAGATGTGAGGATCAATATCGTTTTCCATGTGACCAGTGTGTAACATATGGATCATGTGACAACATCACTGGTGATACATGTGGATGCATCAGTGGCATTCCTGCTGGTGGACAGTACTGCCAGGCTGAGGATCAATACAGTGAGTTTATCTGGAGAGTTTGTTGGGTTGACATTTTAGGGTAAATCTTTCTGTATCATGTAATGTCCATGAATCAAGAAACAACAGGTCAGACTTGTACAAAAAAAACATATTTAGATCATTTAAAGACATTTCACAAATGTGGAGAGGAATGACTGTTGTTCTCTTTCAACCTTGTGTGTTTATGGTTGTTTTCTCTGTCATAGACTGGCTTCCTGTCCAATATTGTCTCTTACTTGTTAACGGATAGAGGAACAAATGGTGCCTTTTCTTACCTGAAGCAAATAATTTTTATTAAAAGTCTCTTATTTAATTGAAATATTCCTCAATACCATCCTTTATCATCATTTCATTGTTCCTCTGATACTTTTTATGTCCTCATGTCTTGCATGACACCAGCTGCTAAAAACTTTCCACTTATGGGTGTACTCCAGTCGTGTGGAAGGGGCCCTGGCATTAGTCATTGTATGTCCGATGTCTCCGTCATACTCTGAGAAGGAAACGCTGGGCCCCGTAGCGGCCAAACCCAGAGTTGGAGGCGACTGGAATTGGGATGCAGGATCTGACCCCCCAGCTGTGACAGAAGGTCCTGCCTTTTGGGGAAGAGGCATTGGAGAGCTGCAACAGAGCCTATGCAGCAGTGGAAACCAGGTTCTCCCTGGCCACTGGGGAGCCACTAGAAGAACCCGATGCCCCTTCTGAAGGACCCTCAGGAGTTTTGGGCCTATCAGGGGAAGCGGCGGAAAGGCTTAGAGCAGCACTCTCGGCCAGTGGTGTGCCAGTGCGTCCTGACCCAGGGGACTGGCATTGTCTGCCAGGGAGAAAAAAATGTGTCATCTCTTCGGATGCAAATAGGTCCACAACTGCTTTGCCGTACCTCTCCCAAATGACCCCCACTACCTCCGGGTGGAGCCTCCACTCCCCCGGTGGTGGGCGTCCCCGAGGCAGAACATTGGCTGGAACATTTTGCACCCCTGGAATGTGGGCTGCCCTCAGGCTGGCAAAAAGAGGGGCTGCCCAGGTCAGGAGCTTCTGGGTCAGCCTCAGCAATGTCATTGACCAAGTTCCCCCTTGATGGTTGATATAAAAAACCACTGAAGTATTGTCCGACGGCACCAGGACATGCCTTCCACGCAGATCTGGGAGGAAGTGTTGCAACGCCCGCTGCACAGCCTCCAATTCCAAGGCGTTGATGTGCTGCAGTTTTTCCCGAGGAGACCATGTCCCCCGGGCGATCCGTTACTGCCACGACGCCCCACATCCTGTGGTGGATGCGTCGGTAGAGACAACTTCTCGTTGAGACGGCAGCACGCCCAGTGGAACCCCCTTTGTCATAAACGCTGCATCTCGTCGCTGATCCAGTGATGCGAGGCATTGAGAGGACATCAGCAGTTTCCTGCGACGGTGCAGCGTACGAGATGGGTCTAGCCTTAGGCCGTTGAGCCACATCTGCAGTGGTCGCAGAGACAACAGTCCCAGGGGTATTACTGTAGAGGCAGCAGTCAGCTTGCCCAACAGACGAAAATAAGCAACAAACGGGGGTGCACGGCCAGGCAGAAAGGCGGGCAGCATTTGCAGAATGCCCTCGACACGCTGAGGCGAAGGGCGAGCAGTCATAGTGAGGGAGTCCATTGTGATCCCAAGAAACGTGACCTCCTGAGAGGGAACTAAGTTGCTCTTCTGCCAGTTCACACGAAGACCCAATAGGTCTATGACCTGATGTGATTGAGTAATGTGATTGTGATTGAGTAATGTGATTGAGTAATGTTCGTGTATCTGCAGCCGCTTGAGCTTCTGTGGGCGCCAATCATCCAAGTAGGGCAGGATCTTCAACCCCTTGGCCTGTAGAGGACACAGGGCCGCAGCCACGCACCGAATGAACACACTTGGGGACAGAGACCAAACGGAAGAACTCTGAACTGAAAATGCTTGTCCGGAAATGCAAAGCAGAGAAACTGCCAATGATATGGTGCAATTGGAACATGAAAGTATGCATCCCTCAAGTCAACCAAGGTGAACCAGTCGCCTAGGGAGATTGTCTGAAGCACATCCCTGATGCTCAACATGTGGAAAGAGATGGTCTTCAAAAAAACATTCAGACCTCTCAGGTCCAAAATTGGGCAGAGTCCACCAGTCTTTTTTGGGACCAAAAATACTTCGAGTTAAAGCCCCCTGGATCCCACAGTGGGTCGACAGGCACTATAGCGCCCTTGGCCAGCAAGGCCTCTATCTCGTGGCTCAGAGTCTGAGCCTTTATCTGGTCGTGAATCATCGTCATCCTGACTCAACCAGGAACAGGAGGGCGGCGGCGGAACTGTAGCGTGTAACCCCGGGTAAGTGTAGACACCACCCATGGATCGGAAACGAGAGCGGTGCAGCAACTGAGTTGGTCTGGGGTAAAGTGTCCCACCGCCAGCTCAGTGATGTCATTTCTGAGCCCCCCCCCTGCCCTTAAGAGGGCAGGAGGGTTGCCGAGTAAACTGCCTGGGTTGAGAAGCGATGTGAGCCCGACCCCTGGGTAGATCCCACTGGCCATGAGCAGGCCCTGCAGCAGGCCGTGGCTGCCCCTGGGAGGGTGTAGTTGGGGCTGGATAGCGAAAGAGACGCAGAGGCACTCCCAGCAGGATGCTGCAATTGTCTGCGATGAAGGCCGGCCAACTGCTGCCTGGTACGAGAAGCCTGGGCCGACCACTCCAAGGCTGCACGCGCAGCAGATACAAAAACAACTCCCCAGGAACCACTGGAAGGCTCATCATGGTCCTTCTAAAGGCTTTGGTTAGAGGAGACTGTGCCAGCCAAACCTGGCGGCGTGCCTGGACAAGGGTAGACAGGACACGGCCAATTTCCCTCGATAAAAGAGCAAATGCATGAAGAGATGCATCCACCAACCCCTGAGTAGACGCATCAATCGCGAAGCCCTCCAAAGAGGCTGAGAGACCCAGAAATAAATGCGACAATGAATTACCAAGTCGCCCCAAACGAGACCCCGAGTCATAGGCTCTGCAGAGCAGATCATCAGTCACACGACACTGAGGACGAGGACACCTGGCATTAGCTCTTAAAGCCTCATCTGGTGCCACAATGAGGGATGCTATGGCAGGTTCGACAGAAGGCATATGGCCCAAGCCAAACTTGGGCGCATCTTGCATGGCCGCCAGGGCCCTGCCATCAGAGGTTGGCCGCAAAAAGGCCTTGGTGTTTGCCCAAGAGGCATGAACCTCCTTCACATATTCAGCAGATGGGGGAACCATAAAGGATGACCTAGTAGTAGGACGTCGAAAGAAAGCACTGGAAGCCGCAGGCTGGTTCTGTGGAGCATCCAGCTGCAACCGAGCAAAAGCAGTTCTCAAAGTTGCCACTATCGAACCATCCTCTCCCGACTGAGAGCCGGATGACCTACGCGAACTGGCTGCCGACAGATGTGAGCCAGAGTCAAACTGTTCTTGAAAATCAGTGCCAGATACTGACAGGGATATAGCATCGTCTTCTAAAGCAGAGAGTCCTGAACCCATGCTCCGCCCTGGGTCAGGGTCTCCAGTCAGGCCAGCGCCATGCCCGTCCCTAAGGGACTCGAGCAGTCCCTTCATCTCCTCCAGCTCAGAAGTGGGATGGGCCACCTGCCCAGATAGGTCCTCTGAATCCCTGGAGCTCTTCTTGGTCCTCTTCCGCGGAGGCCCTATAGCCTCAGGAGCCATACACTTCACAGGCTGGCTGGCGCCTTGAAAGTCAGCCAAACAAGCAGAACACAGGGACAAGGGCAGGACAGAATAATTAGGGCAGACCACATCAGTCAAGGCCTCTCGTAGGTGATCTTGCCCCGAACAAGAGGAACACAGATCATGCCCATCCTCCAACTGGAGAGGGGCCAAACAAGCTCTGCAGCAGGGCACGTCCAGCATCTCACGCTCACAGGATTATGTCAGGTCGAGCTGAAATCGCCACTCTTGACACTTAAGCCGGAGAGCGAATAGGCTAGGAACCCGGTCGAGCGGAAAACGCCACCAGGGGATCCCCACCAGCGTAAAAGCTGTAAGGAGCACTACGACCACCGTATGTACAGAAAAAGTGCAAATCCAGCACGGTTACAACACTCAATGAGGCAAGCCGAACACAGCTGCACAATGAAAGAAAAAGCAAGCCCCGCAAAACGGCTGCTTGTGTAAAGAAAAATAGGCAAAACCGAACACGGCTGCACAATGCAAACAAAAGCAAGCCCGAAAATGGCTGCTATGTACCAAAATATAGGCAAGCTGAACACGACTGCACAGTAAGTGAAAAAGGCAAGCCCAAAAACGGCTGCGATTAACAAAATACAGGCAATCTGAACACGGCTGCACAATGTAACAAAAGCAAGCCCGAAGCGGCAACGATAATAAATAAAGACAAGCCAGATATGGCGCACAATATAAAGAAAAAGCAATCGCGAAAACAGATGCAATACAACTACAAGCCAATTAGCAAACAAGCTGGTCGGAATCGGCCAACGCCTTACGACCAGCATTAGGGAAGCAAATGCGTCCCCGTTCCTGCCGATCAAAAGAAACAACAACTTACCAATCAAAGAACAAGTTGTATCAAAAGGAGCTTGCGCAGCCTCTGAGGGCGAGATAATTCTCGCAGCTCCGACCGTAGTCTCGAGGCTACCAGCGACAGGCAAATAATCAAGGTCTTACCACCTGTTCAACCTGCATGCGAGAAGATGAAAGGGGTCTGAGCTGTCATTGTCATGTGATTATATAGACTTACCGGTGTCACAGGGGGTCACACGTGACCATGTTGGTATAAGATTCTCGACCTGTGCATGCGCAAGAGTGATGATTCATGTTTTAAGCACCGACTGTGGCGGTCAGTAGGGATGAAATAGAACCGCAATTTTTGCAGTCATTATGTGTGGCAGCCATATTGGATTTTGAAAATGAGTTAGATGAACTACCTATGACTTTTTAGATGGAATCCTGACATTGGGCGCTTTTCAATAAATATTTATAACTTGGAACGTTGAAACTCACGTTATTGATGGGAGGCCTTGTTCTACTGGAGCTAACTGAGAGTGAGAGCAAAACCATTTTCCTCAGGAATGTCAGAGAATGGATTTGTGTCAAGCACTTACTCTTTTTCTGTCTTCATCCTTTTTACAGACTTTACTGCATGTCCAATCACCACAACAACTCCACAACCAACAAGTAAGACTGAAAGCATGGTTCATGTTGATCAGTCACTCAACAGTACATAATTGAAAGGGTTACATTGGTAATCATCTTTTTGTTCTTCATTTCTTCTTTCATTTGTGCCTCTACAGGTCCACCAGTCTTCCATCAGTACCTGCTTACCATTGAGCTGAACTCCACAGATGTTACAGTTGTAGAAAAGCTGAGGAACATCAACAACACCATCAGCATGAACAGGAACTTACGAATCTCTGATGTTAACATTACTACAGGTAGGACTAAACAGTTTTCAGTGGATTCTGAGGCTTTGACAGAGACATTTGAACCAATTTCAATAAAACAAATTGCTGCATCTTGTGAAACTGATGAAATATTTCCTTTGTTTGGTCTGCAGTCTGCTCTCCAATCAGTGGTGATTACCAGTGCAGATGTGAGGATCAATATCGTTGGCAATGTGACCAGTGTGTAACATATGGATCATGTGACAACATCACTGGTGACACATGTGGATGCATCAGTGGCATTCCTGCTGGTGGACAGTACTGCCAGGCTGAGGATCAATACAGTGAGTTTATCTGGAGAGTTTGTTGGGTTGACATTTTAGGGTAAATCTTTCTGTATCATGTAATGTCCATGAATCAAGAAACAACTGGTCAACTTGCATGAAACAAAGTACAAAGAGATAATTTTTACACATTTAACACCAATGAGGAAAATTTAATCTTTAAATATTTGAATAAATAAAGTTCTTGGATCCTGACTGTTGTCAGCATTTTTCCTTGAAGCTTGGTCTGTGTCTGATGGTTTACCCACTCATAGACTGGTTTACTGTCTAGTACCATCAAACTTATTGAAACTTTAGCTTCTTTAATGCATTTAAATTCTTCCTAAATACCATTCTTTATTATCATTTCATTTTTTCATAGCAAATGAGCATTTTTAGTTGTTTAGGTAACAGGAACTTAATGCCAAATCAAACTACATTTCTGCATCAGTATCTCTGATATTGACGGTTAGATAAGTTTATACATCTATTAACAACACCACCTGCTATTAAAGTCTTGCAATATTATTGAATAATACAAATACTTGTAGGATAAAAGGATAGGTTTCAACTAATTAAACAGCTAGCCTTAAAGCCAGATGGAAAACTAGCAGGTTGTACTAACTATAGTGACCAACTAACCAGAAGAAGCAATTTAAGCTAATAGCAATGTTTATTTCTGATTGTACATTAAATTTGCACAGTTATGTGTATGTCTTTGACTTATTTAATGGCATACAAATAATAACATGTGCCAATACACATAGCTGCAATTTTTGCAGTTATTACGTATGGCAGCTATATTGGATTTTGAAATAGAGTTAGATCAGCAAAGTGAGACTTTTTAGATGGAATTCTGACATTGGGCGCTTTTCAATAAATATTTATAACTTGGAACGTTGAAACTCAGGTTATTGATAGGAGACCTTGTTCTACTGGAGCTAACTGAGAGTGAGAGCAAAACCATTTTCCTCAGGAATGTCAGAGAATGGATTTGTGTCAAGCACTTACTCCTTTTCTGTCTTCATCTTTACAGACTTTACTGCATGTCCAATCACCACAACAACTCCACAACCAACAAGTAAGACTGAAAGCATGGTTCATGTTGATCAGTCACTCAACAGTACATAGTTGAAAGAGTTACATTGGTAATCATCCTTTTTCTTCTTCATTTCTTCTTTCATTTGTGCCTCTACAGGTCCACCAGTCTTCCATCAGTACCTGCTTTCCATTGAGCTGAACTCCACAGATGTTACAGTTGTAGAAAAGCTGAGGAAAATTAACAACACCATCAGCATGAACAGGGACTTACGAATCTCTGATGTTAACATTACTACAGGTAGGGCTAAACAGTTTTCAGTGGATTCTGAGGCTTTAACAGAGACATTTGAACCAATTTCAATAAAACAAACTGCTGCATCTTGTGAAACTGATGAAATATTTCCTTTGTTTTGTCTGCAGTCTGCTCTCCAATCAGTGGTGATTACCAGTGCAGATGTGAGGATCAATATCGTTTTCCATGTGGCCAGTGTGTAACATATGGATCATGTGACAACATCACTGGTGACACATGTGGATGCATCAGTGGCATTCCTGCTGGTGGACAGTACTGCCAGGCTGAGGATCAATACAGTGAGTTTATCTGGAGAGTTTGTTGGGTTGACATTTTAGCGTAAATCTTTCTGTATCATGTAATGTCCATGAATCAAGAAACAACTGGTCAGACTTGTACAAAAAAAACATTCTGAGATCATTTTAATACATTTCACAAATGTGGAGAGGAATGACTGTTGTTCTATTTCAACCTTGTGTGTTTATGGTTGTTTTCTCTGTCATAGACTGGCTTCCTGTCCAGTATTGTCTCTTACTTATTAATGGACAGAGGAACAAATGGTGCCTTTTCTTACCTGAAGCAAATGATTTTTTTTAATTAAAAGTCACTTATTTAATTGAAGTTTTTTTCAATACCATCCTTTATCATCATTTCATTGTTTCTCTGAATAATTCTTCTAAACATCAATTTGCACCACTTTAATGTCCAATCAAAATACATTTCTGCATCAATACCTCTTATATTTCACCATTAGATAAGCATATACATTTAAAAATAGCGCTACCTACTATTAAAGTATTACAATAAAATTGGATAATACAAATACGTGTAGGATAAAAGCATAGGCTTCAACTAATTTATCACCTAGCTTAAAAGCCAGATAGAAAACCAGCAGGGTTTGCTAACTGTGTTAAACAAGCCTAACAAGATGTAGCAGTTTGAGCTAATTGCATTGGTTTTTCTCTCAGTTCTGATTTTTTAACATTTCACAGATATGTTAATGTTTTTGACTGACTTAAAGGCATACAAACAATAACTGGTGCTAAAAGCAGGTGGTTATGTGTGGCAGCCATATTGGATTTTGAAAATAAGTTAGATCAGCTAAGTGAGACTTTTTAGGTGTTATTCTGACATTGAATGCTTTTCAATAAATATTTATAACATGGAACGTTGAAACTCAGGTTATTGATAAGAGGCCTTGTTCTACTGGAGCTAACTGAGAGTGAGAGCAAAACCATTTTCCTCAGGAATGTCAGAGAATGGATTTGTGTCAAGCACTTACTCCTTTTCTGTCTTCATCTTTACAGACTTTACTGCATGTCCAATCACCACAACAACTCCACAACCAACAAGTAAGACTGAAAGCATGGTTCATGTTGATCAGTCACTCAACAGTACATAGTTGAAAGGGTTACGTTGGTAATCATCCTTTTTGTTCTTCATTTCTTCTTTCATTTGTGCCTCTACAGATCCTCCAGTCTTCCATCAGTACCTGCTTTCCATTGAGCTGAACTCCACAGATGTTACAGTTGTAGAAAAGCTGAGGAACATCAACAACACCATCAGCATGAACAGGAACTTGCGGATCTCTGATGTTAACATTACTACAGGTAGAGCTAAACAGTTTTCAGTGGATTCTGAGGTTTTAACAGAGACATTTGAACCAATTTCAATAAAACAAACTGCTGCATCTTGTGAAACTGATGAAATATTTCCTTTGTTTTGTCTGCAGTCTGCTCTCCAATCAGTGGTGATTACCAGTGCAGATGTGAGGATCAATATCGCTTTCCATGTGACCAGTGTGTAACATATGGATCATGTGACAACATCACTGGTGACACATGTGGATGCATCAGTGGCATTCCTGCTGGTGGACAGTACTGCCAGGCTGAGGATCAATACAGTGAGTTTATCTGGAGAGTTTGTTGGGTTGACATTTTAGGGTAAATCTTTCTGTATCATGTAATGTCCATGAATCAAGAATCAACAGGTCAGACTTGCATGAAACAAACATATTTAGATCATTTTAATACATTTCACAAATGTTGAGAGGAATGACTGCTGTTCTCTTTCAACCTTGTGTGTTTATGGTTGTTTTCTCTGTCATAGACTGGCTTCCTGTCCAGTATTGTCTCTTACTTATTAATGGACAGAGGAACAAATGGTGCCTTTTCTTACCTGAAGCAAATGATTTTTTTTTAATTAAGAGTCACTTATTTAATTGAAATCTTTCTCAATACCATCCTTTATCATCATTTCAATGTTTCTCTGAATAATTCTTCTTATACTTTGATTTACACGACTTTAATGTCCAATCAAAATACATTTCTGCATCAATACCTCTTATATTTCACCATTAGATAAGCATATACATTTAAAAATAGCGCTACCTGCTATTAAAGTATTACAATAAAATTGGATAATACAAATATCTGTAGGATAAAAGCATAGGCTTCAACTAATTTATCACTTAGCTTAAAAGCCAGATAGAAAACCAGCAGGGTTTGCTAACTGTGATAAACAAGGCTAACAAGATGTAGCAGTTTGAGCTAATTGCATTGGTTTTTCTCTCAGTCTTGATTTTTTAACATTTCACAGATATGTTAATGTTTTTGACTGACTTAAAGGCATACAAACAATAACTGGTGCTAAAAGCAGGTGGTTATGTGTGGCAGCCATATTGGATTTTGAAAATAAGTTAGATCAGCTAAGTGAGACTTTTTAGGTGTTATTCTGACATTGAATGCTTTTCAATAAATATTTATAACTTGGAACGGTGAAACTCAGGTTATTGATGAGAGGCCTTGTTCTACTGGAGCTAACTGAGAGTGAGAGCAAAACCATTTTCCTCAGGAATGTCAGAGAATGGATTTGTGTCAAGCACTTACTCCTTTTCTGTCTTCATCTTTACAGACTTTACTGCATGTCCAATCACAACAACTCCACAACCAACAAGTAAGACTGAAAGCATGGTTCATGTTGATCAGTCACTCAACAGCAGTGTTGTATAAAGTACTCAAATCTCAGAGTCAAGTAAAAGTACAAGTACCTCTCCAAAATATGACTTTGGTAAAAGTCCAAGTCACTGACTGAAATGTTACTTGAGTTAAAGTCTTAAAGTATCTGAAACTTCTTGTACTTAAGTATGGAAATTACTGTAAAAATGGATGTACTCAAGTAATGTAATGAAAAGTACAAGTAAAAAGTAAAACAAAGCAAATGCAGTTTGAATGACATTTTTTATATTTTGGTAAACTTGTCAAATACACTTAAAATAATGTACACAACCAAGTGCAGGCAAAATTAAACCTGCTAATAGATATACCTGCAGGCATCATTTAGTTAAGAAAATTAGGTGCTTTACCTATAGCACAAGGTTAACTTAACCTGCTTTACAACTGAACCAGCTTCTTAGTATACCCTCCAGGACAGAAAATACAAAGTTTTTGTAAGCCTTAAGTTTTCCCTTCAAGTAAGGTCAGTGCTGAAAATGAGAAAAATAAATAGTACAGAAAATGCGGCCAACATGAAGAGAAAGAGCTGTTACGATTACTCTACTTCACAAATCAGTGAATCAGTCAATCCTACAGTCAGTAGGTGGTGCACACAACTGGTCATTATGCAAAAGAAAAAAAGAATTGGGAGGGAAATGCAGCTTATTGGCATCTGTAAACCTGGTTTTGAACTTGCATGCCTTTCCTATATTCGTTAAATTTAGTCTAAATTGCTATCGCTATGGCTTCTGTCCCCCCTTGAACAGAGGAGTCTAGGTAGCCTGCTACAGTCAACATTAGGCCTAAGCTAAATACACCACGTGTGGAACTGAAACAATGCCAAACAAAGTTCATTTATGGTCAACGTTTCACAATACAGTAGTGCCTAGTGACCAAGCTATAGTTACTGAAACAGGAGGATTATAACCATTTCATAAGACGTTACCTCGATGTGTTTCTTCAAGTTGGACGGGGAGTTTTTGTAAGATAGAATTTCCACATCTTCGGGCAGGAATAACATACACTGCATGCGGTACGACAAAATCTTTAACACCCACGAAAGAGTGTATTGTGTTTAAATAAGGCCATGGGCTCTCATCACCAGCTGGTGGTTCCCCTGGAGCCGTGTCCGACGTAGTTGCAGTCGTTGTGGTCTCCGTCTCCTCCTCCATGTGGCTGCTGCTGATTGCGAGACTTGCTTTGTGTTTAATGGGAGAAGCGAAACAGGTGTATCCTATTGGTGGTGATGAACAAGCCCAGGTAAGTAGGCTATGGACTTTGTTCGGTAGCCTACTTGCTACTTGCTAATCAGTAGGTGGGGTCAAAACACTTGCGTTTCTCTCTCTCGCTTTTTTGTAACGAGTAACTAAACCACACATTGAAAATGTATCGGAGTAAAAGTACGCAATTAAGTTCGGAAATATAGTGAAGTAAAAGTGAAAGTCATCAAAAATTTTCATACTCGAGGAAAGTATGAAGTACTCCAAAATATACTTAAGTAAAGTAGTGAAGTATTTTTACTTTGTTACTATACAACACTGCTCAACAGTACATAGTTGAAAGAGTTACATTGGTAATCATCCTTTTTGTTCTTCATTTCTTCTTTCATTTGTGCCTCTACAGGTCCACCAGTCTTCCATCAGTACCTGCTTTCCATTGAGCTGAACTCCACAGATGTTACAGTTGTAGAAAAGCTGAGGAACATCAACAACACCATCAGCATGAACAGGAACTTGCGAATCTCTGATGTTAACATTACTACAGGTAGAACTAAACAGTTTTCAGTGGATTCTGAGGCTTTAACAGAGACATTTGAACCAATTTCAATAAAACAAACTGCTGCATCTTGTGAAACTGATGAAATATTTCCTTTGTTTTGTCTGCAGTCTGCTCTCCAATCAGTGGTGATTACCAGTGCAGATGTGAGGATCAGTATCGTTTTCCATGTGACCAGTGTGTAACATATGGATCATGTGACAACATCACTGGTGACACATGTGGATGCATCAGTGGCATTCCTGCTGGTGGACAGTACTGCCAGGCTGAGGATCAATACAGTGAGTTTATCTGGAGAGTTTGTTGGGTTGACATTTTAGGGTAAATCTTTCTGTATCATGTAATGTCCATGAATCAAGAAACAACTGGTCAGACTTGCATGAAACAAAGTACGACGAGATAATTTTTACACATTTAACACCAATGAGGAAAATCTAATCTTTAAATATTTGAAGAAATAAAGTTCTTGGATCCTGACTGTTGTCAGCATTTTTCCTTGAAGCTTGGTCTGTGTCTGATGGTTTACCCACTCATTGACTGGTTTGCTGTCTTGTACCATCAAACTTATTGAAACTTTAGCTTCTTTAATACATTTAAATTCTTCCTAAATACCATTCTTTATCATCTTTTCATTTTTTCATAGCAAATGAGTACTTTTAGTTCTTTAGGTAACAGGAACTTAATGCCAAACCAAACTACATTTCTGCATCAGTATCTATGATATTGACGGTTAGAGAAGGTGATACATCTATTAAAAACACCACCTGCTATTAAAGTGTTGCAATATTATTGAATAATACAAATACTTGTAGGATAAAAGGATAGGCTTCAACTTATTAAACACCTAGCCTTAAAGCCAGATGGAAAACTAGCAGGTTGTACTAACTATAGTGACCAACTAACCAGAAGAAGCAATTTAAGCTAATAGCATTGTTTATTTCTGATTGTACATTAAACTTGCACAGTTATGTGTATGTCTTTGACTTATTTAATGGCATACAACTAACAGGTGCCAAAACCACATAACTGCAATTTTTGCAGTTATTATGTGTGGCAGCCATATTGGATTTTGAAAATGAGTTAGATCAGCAAAGTGAGACTTTTTAGATGGTATTCTGACATTGAATGCTTTTCAATAAATATTTAAAACTTGGAACGTTGAAACTCAGGTTATTGATGGGAGGCCTTGTTTTACTGGAGCTAACTGAGAGTGAGAGCAAAACCATTTTCCTCAGGAATGTCAGAGAATGGATTTGTGTCAAGGACTTACTCCTTTTCTGTCTTCATCTTTACAGACTTTACTGCATGTCCAATCACAACAACTCCACAACCAACAAGTAAGACTGAAAGCATGGTTCATGTTGATCAGTCACTCAACAGTACATAATTGAAAGGGTTACGTTGGTAATCATCCTTTTTGTTCTTCATTTCTTCTTTCATTTGTGTCTCTACAGGTCCACCAGTCTTCCATCAGTACCTGCTTTCCATTGAGCTGAACTCCACAGATGTTACAGTTGTAGAAAAGCTGAGGAACATCAACAACACCATCAGCATGAACAGGAACTTACGAATCTCTGATGTTAACATTACTACAGGTAGAGCTAAACAGTTTTCAGTGGATTCTGAGGTTTTAACAGAGACATTTGAACCAATTTCAATAAAACAAACTGCTGCATCTTGTGAAACTGATGAAATATTTCCTTTTTTTGTCTGCAGTCTGCTCTCCAATCAGTGGTGATTACCAGTGCAGATGTGAGGATCAATATCGTTTTCCATGTGACCAGTGTGTAACATATGGACCATGTGACAACATCACTGGTGACACATGTGGATGCATCAGTGGCATTCCTGCTGGTGGACAGTACTGCCAGGCTGAGGATCAATACAGTGAGTTTATCTGGAGAGTTTGTTGGGTTGACAATTTAGCCTAAATCTTTCTGTATCATGTAATGTCCATGAATCAAGAAACAACAGGTCAGACTTGCACAAAACAAACATATTTAGATCATTTTAATACATTTCCCAAATGTGGAGAGGAATGACTGTTGTTCTCTTTGAACCTTGTGTGTTTATGGTTGTTTTCTCTGTCATAGACTGGCTTCCTGTCCAGTATTGTCTCTTACTTATTAATGGACAGAGGAACAAATGGTGCCTTTTCTTACCTGAAGCAAATGATTTTTTATTAAAAGTCACTTATTTAATTGAAATCTTTCTCAATACCATCCTTTATCATCATTTCATTGTTTCTCTGAATAATTCTTCTTATACTTTGATTTACACGACTTTAATGTCCAATGAAAATATGTTTCTGCATCAGTACCTCTTATATTTCACTGTTAGATAAGTTTTGATGCCGTCAGTGTGAATCTACAATGTCAATAGTCATGAAAATAAAGGAAACTCATTGAATTAAAAGGTGTGTCCAAACTTTTGGTCTGTACTGTACATTTAAAAATAGCGTCACCTGCTATTAAAGTATTGCAATAAAATTGGATAATACAAATACCTGTAGGATAAAAGTATAGGCTTCAAATAATTTATCACCTAGCTTAAAAGCCAGATAGAAAACCAGCAGGGTTTGCTAACTGTGTTAAAGAAAGGCTAACAAGATGTAGCAATTTAAGCTAATTGCATTGTTTTTTCTCTCAGTTTTGATTTTTTAACATTGTTCACCTACAGTATATTTATGTTGTTGACTGATTTAAAGGCATACAAACAATATCTGGTGCCAAAAGCAGGTGGTTATGTGTGGCAGCCATATTGGTTTTAGAAAATTGGTTTGCTACCTGTTGGTTTTTAAGTTTCAATTCTGACATTGGGTGCTTTTCAATAAATATTTAAAACTTGGAACGTTGAAACTCAGGTTATTGATGGGAGGCCTTGTTTTACTGGAGCTAACTGAGAGTGAGAGCAAAACCATTTTCCTCAGGAATGTCAGAGAATGGATTTGTGTCAAGGACTTACTCCTTTTCTGTCTTCATCTTTACAGACTTTACTGCATGTCCAATCACAACAACTCCACAACCAACAAGTAAGACTGAAAGCATGGTTCATGTTGATCAGTCACTCAACAGTACATAATTGAAAGGGTTACATTGGTAATCATCTTTTTGTTCTTCATTTCTTCTTTCATTTGTGTCTCTACAGGTCCACCAGTCTTCCATCAGTACCTGCTTTCCATTGAGCTGAACTCCACAGATGTTACAGTTGTAGAAAAGCTGAGGAACATCAACAACACCATCAGCATGAACAGGAACTTACGAATCTCTGATGTTAACATTACTACAGGTAGAGCTAAACAGTTTTCAGTGGATTCTGAGGTTTTAACAGAGACATTTGAACCAATTTCAATAAAACAAACTGCTGCATCTTGTGAAACTGATGAAATATTTCCTTTTTTTGTCTGCAGTCTGCTCTCCAATCAGTGGTGATTACCAGTGCAGATGTGAGGATCAATATCGTTTTCCATGTGACCAGTGTGTAACATATGGACCATGTGACAACATCACTGGTGACACATGTGGATGCATCAGTGGCATTCCTGCTGGTGGACAGTACTGCCAGGCTGAGGATCAATACAGTGAGTTTATCTGGAGAGTTTGTTGGGTTGACAATTTAGCCTAAATCTTTCTGTATCATGTAATGTCCATGAATCAAGAAACAACAGGTCAGACTTGCACAAAACAAACATATTTAGATCATTTTAATACATTTCCCAAATGTGGAGAGGAATGACTGTTGTTCTCTTTGAACCTTGTGTGTTTATGGTTGTTTTCTCTGTCATAGACTGGCTTCCTGTCCAGTATTGTCTCTTACTTATTAATGGACAGAGGAACAAATGGTGCCTTTTCTTACCTGAAGCAAATGATTTTTTATTAAAAGTCACTTATTTAATTGAAATCTTTCTCAATACCATCCTTTATCATCATTTCATTGTTTCTCTGAATAATTCTTCTTATACTTTGATTTACACGACTTTAATGTCCAATGAAAATATGTTTCTGCATCAGTACCTCTTATATTTCACTGTTAGATAAGTTTTGATGCCGTCAGTGTGAATCTACAATGTCAATAGTCATGAAAATAAAGGAAACTCATTGAATTAAAAGGTGTGTCCAAACTTTTGGTCTGTACTGTACATTTAAAAATAGCGTCACCTGCTATTAAAGTATTGCAATAAAATTGGATAATACAAATACCTGTAGGATAAAAGTATAGGCTTCAAATAATTTATCACCTAGCTTAAAAGCCAGATAGAAAACCAGCAGGGTTTGCTAACTGTGTTAAAGAAAGGCTAACAAGATGTAGCAATTTAAGCTAATTGCATTGTTTTTTCTCTCAGTTTTGATTTTTTAACATTGTTCACCTACAGTATATTTATGTTGTTGACTGATTTAAAGGCATACAAACAATATCTGGTGCCAAAAGCAGGTGGTTATGTGTGGCAGCCATATTGGTTTTAGAAAATTGGTTTGCTACCTGTTGGTTTTTAAGTTTCAATTCTGACATTGGGTGCTTTTCAATAAATATTTACAACTTGGAAAGTTGAAACTCACGTTATTGATGGGAGGCCTTGTTCTACTGGAGCTAACTGAGAGTGAGAGCAAAATCATTTTCTTCAGGAATGTCAGAGAATGGATTTGTGTCAAGCACTTACTCTTTTTCTGGCTTCCTCTTTTTTACAGATTTTACTGCATGTCCAATCACCACAACAACTCCACAACCAACAAGTAAGACTGAAAGCATGGTTCATGTTGATCAGTCACTCAACAGTACATAGTTGAAAGGGTTACATTGGTAATCATCCTTTTTGTTCTTCATTTCTTCTTTCATTTGTGCCTCTACAGGTCCTCCAGTCTTCCATCAGTACCTGCTTTCCATTGAGCTGAACTCCACAGATGTTACAGTTGTAGAAAAGCTGAGGAACATCAACAACACCATCAGCATGAACAGGAAGTTGCGAATCTCTGATGTTAACATTACTACAGGTAGGGCTAAACAGTTTTCAGTGGATTCTGAGGCTTTAACAGAGACATTTGAACCAATTTCAATAAAGCAAACTGCTTCATCTTGTGAAACTGATGAAATATTTCCTTTGTTTTGTCTGCAGTCTGCTCTCCAATCAGTGGTGATTACCAGTGCAGATGTGAGGATCAATATCGTTGGCCATGTGACCAGTGTGTAACATATGGATCATGTGACAACATCACTGGTGACACATGTGGATGCATCAGTGGCATTCCTGCTGGTGGACAGTACTGCCAGGCTGAGGATCAATACAGTGAGTAGCCGATGGATTCATGTGAATATGAAATGTAATCTCCAACCTTCCTCACATACCTTCCCTGATTTTATAAAAGCTCAGCTATTACACATTTTCCCCAATAGATCCCAGATGCCTTACTGGTAGCAATAGATATACACTAGCACACACTGAAATTTGTGCATACAATGTATTATAGTACTTAGTTGGAGGTCCATGTATTGCTAAAAACTCTGTATTTTACATCTGCCTAATGTTTTATTGTGAGCTTAAGTTGACACACACAACAGTGGACATTTAGCAAAGAAACAACTCTTTCATTCAAAATAAAAGCAACATTTTTGGATTCCTTCCCCAGTTACTCCTAAATCCCTTTATTTTCTATTTAAAACAGCAGTTTTGCCCCATCATCCTACTGCAGTGTTTGATCTTTTTTTAAATGAGCTAGCAACTGATCAATCAATGCCTTCTTAGTGTCTATATTTCATATACTAAAGGCTTTTCTTAATCTTTACAGACTTTACACCCTGTCCTCCAACAACAGCAATAACAATTACAAGTAAGACTCAAAAGATGCTTAATGCAATAAAAAGAAAGCATTTAATGGTATTATTCTGGTGATAAGCATTGGTTCATGTTTTCCTTCCTACTTTAATTGCAGCCTCCACAGCCCTAGCAGTCATCCATCAATTCTTTGTTTCTTTTGAGCTGACAACCAGAGATGTTGGAGTCGTAGAGCAGCTGAGAAACATCAGCTACCCCATCAGCCTCAGTGAAGGCGTCCAGCTCTCCACCATGAATATTTCTACAGGTAAAACTGTGTGCCCCATTACTGTATTGGAAGCAATGGTTTCAATGTGAACAGCCTGTCTCGTTTTCAGTGTGCTCCCCTAACAATAGAAGCTACCAGTGCAGATGTGAGGATCAGTATGGCTGGCCTTGTGACATGTGCTCCACTTATGGCCAATGCAGCAGCATTCTGAACAATACCTGTGGATGCATCAATGCGCTCCCTCCAAATAATACTTACTGCCAGCCACTGTCAAGTGAGAGTAACAAGTTTTTATGTTTTAGCATTTCTTACTCATTATGTACATAGTGATTTTTTAATATATTGTATTTCTTTTGCAACTCCCAATATTTTCTTTCAACAGATATTGACACCTGCCCGATACCCACCTTTCCGTCCCTTGGTAGGAAGTAATTTATTTCTTTCTGTATAGCTAAATGTTTTTAGCTCCTTTCCTCTTTGATGACGATGTTATTTGTTCACAATCACAAAAACTACTGAGAGTGTTTTTAAAAGCAATATACTAAGGAAGCTTAAGTGTCAATCTACTCAGTTTAGCTAAAGTACATAGTTTTTGTCTGACTAGCTTGTTAGCTTCCACTGCTCTGTAGACTTATTTACTTTCCAACAAGCTTAAGATGATACGACTTATTTCCAAGTCGATCATTTTTTAATCTTAAAAAATGATTATTTTTTAAGAGTCTCACCTGAAAATGACCTGACCCTTGAATGATAAACAGAGAAATTTAACATGCATGTGTCATTGACAAAATCAAGGAAAATAGAAACAATAGAATAGAATAGAATAGAAGTACTTCATTCATCCCAGCAGGGAAATTACTTCGCAGTTACAGCATAGAGACAAGACACAATAACAACTACCACTGAGTAGTAGTTGTAGATAAAATAAAAATAAAAAATAAGATATAAAATGCTATAAATTGTAAAAATATAAAATGTTGTTAATATAAAAAGCAACTTAAGAGCAGTCTATCAAAGTTTCAGTAAGAGGACACAAGTTAGAAATCAGCTTCATTTCTTTTACCCAACACTGCTGACACTGCGTAACAAAGCAGTTGTCTTATTTTTGGTCTGAGTAGTGTCAAGGGTCTAGTCCAGTTTTTGTGATTGCATGGATTATCTGTAACCTTTTGGTATAAATGCCCTTTTTTATTTGGGAATGGAGCTTGCATTAAAAAACTTCTCATATTTACTACTTAAACTCCAACATTGATTAAAAACAGAAAAAAATCAAGAGTTGTTCATATTAACTAATAATTTTGTCAAGATTTTTTCCATCTACCGTTTTATTTTTGACCCTTTTCTCTTTATTTTTTTATTTATTTATTTTTTGTAAATATGACGGCCTCTCCTACTATCCCTTCAGTTTCGAATAAGTACAACATAGTGATCATGCAGCCACTTCTAATTTACTCCTGCACCAGAGTCTCCAAAACTCAGAACAATTGCATCTTTAAGCAAGTGCAACGGACAGTTTATTATCCTCGTATTTCAGGACAGCCATTAGCACTTTAACAGATGTCACAACAATTAAGTTTAGGGTACCCAAAACTTAAGATAAGGGATAAAAATTCAGCTTTAAGAAGACCCTTGTTAAAAACAAAAGAATTAAGATTAGAGCAGTTGTTTCTTTTAAATTAGAAACACTGTTTTATAATGACTGCTGTATTGTCCCTAGCTAGAACAAGATATCTTGAGTCACCTTCATGTCATTCATACATCCAGTCAAGCTATCTTGGTAAACTCTTCACATTATTAAATAAGCTGTGTGGTTAGTTCAAATACTTTTTCTCCATTAGGTTCAACATCCAGTGCCACAAACGGAACAACACATGTGACAAGTACATAAGGAATTATCCAAGTCACTTGCTCTGCATTTCCCAGTGAAATGTAGGCTGCAGATGTAGGAGATTTTATTAGTTAAGATAAGCCGCTAAAAAAGTAAACTATAACTCCATATGATGGGAGTATGGACCTAAATATTTTCAAAATCCTTTGAATTTTATGTGATTCAAAGGATAACACAGAATTTAAAAATCTGAGGCACATTATTCTACTTTTTAAAAAAAAAATCTCATTCTATGTCATCCTGCCATCATGTTGCCACTCTGACATTTCAGAGACAAATGGTCACTGGAACAACCCAATAAGCCTTTTCTGATTTAAATGTAGTCATTAAACAAAGATCATGGCGACAGTTGTGAATTCTCAGAAAATACACCAGAGAATTTAAGAGCAGAAAAAATCTTTGGAATTTAGAATTTGTTTTCAATGTAACATAAAGGTATTGATGAATGACTTCTCATCTACTTTTAGCATTTCCTTGTATTTGTCTGTTTTATGCAATCAGTGGACTTCAGTTCAACAAATGATGCATCAAACTTGTCTAAGCTGTTACTTTTTCAGGTACAACTGTGACCATCCAGACCACAAACCCTGCCCCTACAACTACCACCGCTGCCCCTACAACTACCACCGCTGCCCCTACAACTACCACCGCTGCCCCCACAACTACCACCGCTGCCCCCACAACTACTACCGCTGCCCCCACAACTACCACCGCTGCCCCTACAACTACCACTGCTGCCCCCACAACTACCACCGCTCCCCCCACAACTACTACGGCTGCCCCCACAACTACCACCGCTCCCCCCACAACTACCACCGCTGCCCCCACGACTACCACCGCTGCCCCCACGACTACCACCGCTGCCCCAACGACTACCACTGCTGCCCCCACGACTACCACCGCTGCCCCCACGACTACTACCGCTGCCCCAATGACTACCACCGCTGCCCCCACGACTACCACCGCTGCCCCCACGACTACCACCGCTGCCCCCACGACTACCACCACTCCCCCTACGACTACCACCGCTGCCTCCACGACTACCACCGCTGCCTCCACGACTACCACCGCTGCCCCCACGACTACCACCGCTGCACCAACGACTACCACCGGTGCCCCCACGACTACCACCGCTCCCCCCACGACTACCACCGCTGCCCCCACGACTACCACCGCTGCCCCCACGACTACCACCGCTCCCCCCACGACTACCACCGCTGCCCCCACGACTACCACCGCTCCCCCTACGACTACCACCGCTGCCCCCACGACTACCACCGCTGCACCAACGACTACCACCGCTGCCCCCACGACTACCACCGCTGCCCCCACGACTACCACCGCTCCCCCCACGACTACCACCGCTGCCCCCACGACTACCACCGCTGCCCCCACGACTACCACCGCTCCCCCCACGACTACCACGGCTGCCCCCACGACTACCACCGCTCCCCCTACGACTACCACCGCTGCCTCCACGACTACCACCGCTGCCTCCACGACTACCACCGCTGCCCCCATGACTAACACCGCTGCACCAACGACTACCACCGCTGCCCCCACGACTACCACCGCTGCCCCCACGACTACCACCGCTCCCCCCACGACTACCACCGCTCCCCCTACGACTACCACCGCTCCCCCTACGACTACCACCGCTCCCCCCACGACTACCACCGCTGCCCCAACGACTACCACCGCTGCCCCCACGACTACCACCGCTGTTCCCACGACTACCACCACTGTCCCCACGACTACCACCGCTCCCCCCACGACTACCACCGCTGCCCCCACGACTACCACCGCTCCCCCTACGACTACCACCGCTCCCCCCACGACTACCACCGCTCCCCCCACGACTACCACCGCTGCCCCAACGACTACCACTGCTGTTCCCACGACTACCACCGCTGCCCCCACGACTACCCCCGCTCCCGCCACGACTACCACCGCTGCCCCCACGACTCCCACCGCTGCCTCCACGACTACCACCGCTGCCCCCACAACTACCCCCGCTGCCCCCACAACTAATACCACCGCAGTCCCCACAACTAATACCACCGCTGCCCCCACAATAACCCCCGCTGCCCCCACAACTACCCCCGCTGCCCCCACAACTAATACCACCGCAGTCCCCACAACTAATACCACCGCTGCCTCCACCACTACTACCGCTGCCCCCACAACTACCACCGCTGTCCCCACAACTAATACCACTGCTGTCCCCACAACTACCACTGCTGCCCCCACAACTACTATTGCTCCCCCCACTACTAATACCACCGCTGTCCCCACAACTAATACCACCGCTGCCCCCACCACTACTACCGCTGCCCCCCCAACTACCACCGCTGTCCCCACAACTAATACCACTGCTGTCCCCACAACTAATACCACCGCTGCCCCAACGACTACCACTGCTGCCCCCACAACTACCCCCGCTCCCCCCACGACTCCCACCGCTGCCCCCACAACTACCACCGCTGCCCCCACAACTACCACCGCTGCCCCCACAACTTCCACCGCTGCCCCCACAACTAATACCACTGCTGCCCCCACAACTAATACCACTGCTGCCCCCGCAACTACCACCGCTCCCCCCACAACTAATACCACCGCTGCCCCCGCAACTACCACCGCTGCCCCCACAACTACCACCGCTCCCCCCACAACTACCACCGCTGCCCCCATAACTACCACTGCTGCCCCCACAACTACCACCGCTACCCCAACAACTACCACCGCTGCCCCCACAACTACCACTGCTACCCCCACAACTACCACCTCTCCCCCCACGACTACCACCGCTGCCTCCACAACTACTACCCCCACAACTACTACCACTGCTGCAGGTAATGATAAATTTAAAAATTACTTTTAAACATATCATGAAGGCTATCATTTAGATTATTCATGCTGTGCCATTAGGGTGAATTGAGATTTTTACAATTTAAATTTACTACTGTATATTTTTTTGAATATATTTTGTACGACAGGTGTCGAAAGTTCAATCTGGAGGCAATTTGCAGCCCTTGGAATGATTCTTGTGATGATGTAATGTTACAAATGTGTTCAAACACGCAGATAGTTGTATCCAGATGGAGACTTTTTTTCCCATTTATCAAAAATTTAGTCTTCTCACAAAAACATTAGAAATAGCACAAAGTTTCTATCTTTTAATAACCACATTTTCTGCGTTTTCTTTCATTTCACGGTTGATTGGACCACAACTGTCCATTGACTTAAGCACTGAAGCAGACTTTGGTGCACTCAAATCTGCTTTTAATTATATTCTTAAACTTTTAAATAAAGAGTGACATATAATATTTTTACTAAGGATAGACCATGTCTTTTTCAGTAATAATAAATTAATAAAGATATTGCTGTTCTTTCAATATTGGAAACATGTGGAACCCTTTTGAAGCTTTTGTTCAACAATAATTTACACAGTCCTTTACTACAAAAATCAGACCATCTTCATTATTTAATTAAAATATTTCAGACTTGGTTTATTAAGTAGAAAAAATATTCTCAAAACTTTAAGTGATTTTTTTTTTTTTAAAGTTAAATTTTTGGCCTGTGAGCACTCTTGAGCTGATTTTGGCCCATTTTACTAAACGTTTTACACTTGTGGAGTAGAAGCAGGAATGTGTTTGCTTGTTTAAAGCTTGACACACACATTGTTATTTGTGAAATTAAACCATACTTGTTTTGTCACACAGTGCAATGTCAAAATCATAAACTTTTTAGGTGTATGCATACGCTGCAAGAACAGAGAAATTCTAACTTACTTTGTCAGACGTCGTCATTGGTTTTGAGGAAACTGAACTTGTCCACAGACCAGCTATTACTGCTTACAGTTTGATAGTTTCTAGTGAGTTTTTCATGATGATCATAGATTTTCTGTATGACGGCCACCAGGCTCTGTCTGGTTACTGTAAAGGAAAATGATTATTTGTTGGCGCTTAATACAGTTAATCTACGACATGTGTAACAGTTATATACAATACTCTTATTTGGAACAGGTCTCGTCTGAGATGCGGTAAGCAGACAGAGCAGGGCCCTTTGCCTCCCCCACACTAGAGCAATAAATTTGCATTCCAATGGAAGTGGGGACTACGGAGGTGTCTGTGAAATCTCATCTTAGGACGTTTGGCGCCAGGGATCTTCCGTATCAGGCAGCGATGGGCACGAAGTGGTCCGCCTTTGCTTAGATAAAAAAAACAGACACCTTTGCTATAAATCAGGAAGTCACAACTTTCTTTGGGGGCCTGAGGGAGTTCTAATTGGTCGAAGAGCAGAACGCCTTCTTTGCATATATTAAATAGGGAAACGCCTCTTTGGTTAAAATTTCAGGGCAGCACCGGAGAGGGGCTGAGAGAGTTTTTTTTCATCTTTTCTCCACGAGGGCGCCTTTGTCTGTCTTATATGTTTTGTGTTCGTCTGTCTTCCCTTGTGTGTTTTTATTTTCATGAGAAAATGCATATCTCTGTATCTCTGCAGCTTTGTTGTCGATTGCTTTGTATGAGATTAAACTCTGTGATCTGTGACGTCATTCTGTTTCGCCGTACTTTTGCAGCCGTGATGACATCCACTCGCGACCCGGCTAACAGGAGGAAAAGGAGAGCCATGCTTTTCCAAAATTTAAGCTAACATAATAACTTTCCTCTTTAACATTACATAAGGAGCTCAGTAGGCAAGATGCTATCTGAATTTGTTTTGTACACTGTCAAATCTACGAACTTGTATATGTATATTTTTTCACCTAATGAGGGTGTTTGATGCTTGGAGAGTGAATACTGTCTATTTATAGAATCTGTGTTTCACGTGTAATATTTGTTTTGAGAAACCCTGAAAATAAAATTATCCATCTTATTTCAAACAAACAGCAATAGACATGTCAGTTGAATTGAAGATGGATTTTATAGAGGAGTACAACAATCCAGACAGTCCTGGATACAAAACCCTTTCAAGAAATATCACTGTATTGGTAAGTATTTTATATTTCAGTAACAGGTTTTAGGTGTCCTTTAATGTTGATATAATTAATCAGATTTTTTTTCTTGTGCAGCTTGAGCAGCAGTATCGCAAACTGGATGGCTTCTTTAGTGTTTCTGTGACAAAATTCAGGTATATATGTTTCTTCATTAAAAGTAAATGTTAAGTCAGTAGTCTTAATGTATGTTTCAATACAATGTTATTGGTTTCCTTTTCCCTGAAGGAAAGGAAGTGTTGTAACAGATTTTACTGTCAAGGTCAAATCTGGATCACTTGATGCGACTGCACTGAATTCAGTCAATTCAAATCTCCCGGCAGCATTGACATCAATTGCTCCTGTTATTGGCTCAGTGACTGCAAAGTACTACAGTAAGTCTAAAATACCTAGAAATATATTCAAAAAGAGGCAAAAAGTAACTGACCTAATTTTCTCTTAAAGGTTCAACTCAACTTGGGTCAGATGTAAATAAGTTCATTTATACTGGTCAAACCATGACACTGACATGTGACCCTACCGAGGCCAAAATGGGAAACAGTAAGAATCCTGTATGGAAATTTAACAATGTTGTAATCGGGTCACATCGGCACAAACCGTTTATTTCTGGAAGTCAGTACAAGCTGGCAGTGGAAAACGTTATTCTTGGTGATGCTGGTAAGTTAAAAACAAATTTACAAAGTTAAAAATAATTACTAAAATGTGAAATTTAAGTATTACAGTGTATCCTTTATTCAAGTATGCGTCTTGAGAGCTCAATTCTTTACGTCAGTTTTCATCCCAATGACAGAAAACCAACCCATGTTCCAGTTTGGTCAGTAGAATATTTAGAGCAGTTGTCCATTTAAAGCTCTTTATTTGTTATACAGAATCTAAATGGAGCACTATTTTCCACTCAGTCCACAAAGGTCAAAATACAACCAAAGGTCATGTTTTAATGCCTAATCCAGCTGACAGTTGTTTTTCCCATCCAGAAAAATTCCAAAAAATGACTGGATCCAAATATCACACAGAACAAGGAAGGTTTCCAGCTATTTTGTAACAGATGAAAGTGAATAATTTCAAAACATGAGAAGATTACCTGTGCTTGTCTTGTGTTGTAAAACTTCTTAATTAAGCTGTGTAGAGGAGAGAGACTCATTTCTGAGTCAGTCAGTCCAGAAGGTTGTTGAGTTTTCTGAAGAGAGAAGAGAATTGGGGAGGCAAGCACCAAATCCTACTCTGACATCCAAGTAAACTAGTAGCATGAACAGAATCTAAACCAAATACTGGGTCAGGAAGCAATAATCACCACATTGTCCAATAAAGAATTGGAACAATCCAAAAACAGGTGAAACTAGAGTAAGACAACTTGGTTAGAAGTCCAGCACAAGCACTTCAAACACTCTGTAACCGATCTATTGGTTTTTGTAAAACCGATGAAAAGTGAATTACAGGAGACCAGATGTTAAGAAATGAATAACAATTTGGTGCTCCAAGGAATTATGAGATCAAAAAGGTAACAATATTTATGCAAACAACAGAAAACAGATGGCAGGTCAGAACTCGGCTCATTTAGATTAGATTTTAAGGACAAAGGACCCTTGTCTAAAGACTACAATATACACATTTTAGTAAGGAAATTTTACTTTTACAGTCAAGCCACATTCACCCAGCCTCTTACTAATATGTTCACAACCAAACACAGATGTGCCCAAAAGCACATTGTGTGGCAGGTAATCGAACCCACAACCTTCCAGTTGCAAGCAAACCACTCTCCTTTGAGTTATAGTTACACCGTATAATCAAAACGAGTTAGTTATTAGCACCAACATGATCAAGTATTCATGCAATTCTTCTGCTTGGACTTCATTAAATCAATAAACACTCTGATGAATTTTTAACTACAGGAAATTATGAATGCTCAGTGCCAGGAGACACTATTACTTTCATCCAAGACAGAAATGTGGGAACAAATGAGATCAGATCAGCTCCTAATGTGCGAGTCCAGCAAACAATGTTGGCGAAATGCAATGAGGGACAAAAACAACCAGTCGTCTGCTGTGTGCAGTCCCCTTATACTGTCAGGTGGTATGATGGTTCAACGCTTTTAACTTCAGGTAAGTATGAAACAAATGTGCTATATATTGCTCAGCTGATCAGTGTAGCTCAGAGTTCTTTATAAACATTTTAAATGTCCACAGTTGCCGGTGCAGATACAGGCTGCATCAAGTATGAATATCCAATGCAAAGCTGCAGTGTACAAACAAAACTATTCACATGTAAAGTTGCTGAAGACGAGACTTATAGCGCAACAACAACCCTGACGATTTTTACAGATCGTAAGTGTAGCATTTGAAACATGAAATATTTTGTTCTCTTTTAGTTTTGTTTTCATTGATTGTATATATTTTTGCACCTTTAAGCTATTGTATGTGACAATGATGTGTATGGGTCTGGACGAACCGGTGACAAAGCAACCGCAATGTGCCCTGTTGGCTTGGAGGGGCACAAGAGTGCAGTGTGTCAGGCATCAGGAGAATGGAAACTTGTGGAGGACTCCTGCATTGTAACCAAGATCAATGAATTACTTATTAATTCAGTGGTAGGTAGCTTTATACTATAGTATTTTTCATGAATTACAGTATGGTTGATGTTATGATGCAGACCTGCAACAATTTATAGATTTGCCTATAAATTGTTTTTGTTGCTTCCTACTGAAATCCGCACCATATATGATTAACAACTTAGTAACCCTCATTTGAAGTGTTGAAAAGGACCAATATATTCCTCTCAGTGTCTTCTTAACATCTTAATTGTGTGCCATTTGTTCCATCTTAGCAACTCTAGTTGTCACATTCCATCACAGGGTTTTAAGAGAACTGTTGAAGGTGTAGTTAGAAACAAAAACCAAAGACATCAGAGAAAGCAAAGTGGAGCCCCTGCGGATTTTTCATACAGCAAATCTAAAATACTTAAAAGGTATGGCAGCTTGGAAAGCTGGAATATCTAGACACAATGCTGCTTGACAGGCTATTTTTGCATTAATGTTCCATGATACAAACCTTCTATAATTGTTCTATTGGAAAAATGGTGCCTTAACACCGAACGCATTACACGCGTCCGATGCTTCAAGTTCGATGTGTGTGCACTTTAAATGCAGACGATGGAGCGTTCACACCAAACACGTTTCACACGTCCACATTACATTCAAATTCTATGTGCAGACGTGTCAAAATCGCTCTGGTTTTGAATGGCTGGATGGATTTCAGCCATTCACCAGTAGTTAAGATCCTAAACCCACGCAAATACCTGGGATCCTCTGTACCAGAAAAATTAGGATGTTCAGTAGAGTTAATTAACTTGATTGAAATCATTTCTATCAAGGTGCTCCACAGAAAATAGATTTCTTTTTTTCAAGCAGCCACCTAGAGATCCTCTAGAACCTGCCAAATTTCATTCATCTTGAGCATAAGAACTATTATGTTGTGTTCACACCGAATGTGTTTTGCGCATCTGATTTACATTCATAGTCTATGTGGAGGTACATCAAAAGCCCATGGAGGCACGTTTGAAGCGCTTGGAGTGTTTGACGTGTCAGGCCGTCCGACAAATAGGCCGGCAACAGAAAACCAGAGCGATTTTGACGCATCTAATGTGCTTACATATGGATTTTGAATGTAAGGAAGACGTGCGAAATGTGTTTGGTGTGAACGCTCAATCGTCTGCATTTAAAGTGCACACACGTCAAACTTGTAGCATTGGACATGTGAATGCGTTTAGTGTTAACGCACCATTATTCTGATAGAATAACAATTCTATAAGGTTTGTATCATGGAAGATTAATGAAACAAAAACATTAGACAATGAAAACAGTTTGTGGAGTTACAGCGGCTAGGAAGGAGAAACCATTTATAACTGATGGAAAAATATCACAGACTACTGCCCAACCTAGATCCTTTTGGACTTGCCCCAACAGCTAGTGTTTTCACAGCACATCCGTCTTTCTAGTCACTGTTTCTTCAAGACCTGGCACAATTCGGATCAGTTTCTCAATGCCTAAAATAAAAATAAAAAATCAGTCTATAGACAGTTAGCTGTGTTTCAAAATGTTAAGTTAGTGCCATAAGATTGATATTGCACATTTGCTTGATAAACGGCTTTATTTCACAAATGCTTAATGCCTCTTTTGTGGCTATGGAAGAAATTACTACTTCTCTGTTGTCGACCTCTTTGCAGTTATCAATCAAATCCAAAAACAACCTACACCTAAAAAAAACTTAAAATTCAGAACTTTACTCCTCTACTCCTGCTCCTTTCCTTTGTTTGTTGACTTTGTCCAATTTTTGATATCTTCCTTTTGCACATTTCATTGTCTTAGGATCTGAAGGAAGAAGAGATTCAGGTATTTTCAACAAATCTAAGTAAGGTTGTCACAGAAGAGGAGGGGGGAATTTCAAAATCTTCGGCAACAATATCAGCTATTGTTAACATATTAAATATAATCGCAGAGGTTTCAAAAGTGGTTACTAAAGACGTTATGAAGGTATGTGGAACGATCTATATTTTTAACCTCTTCATAAATAGGTACAAATAAGTTTGGTAACATTTTACACTCCCAATATTTTATTTCTCATCCACAGAATGTGCTAGCTACTGTCGATGTCCTCATTAGTGATGATGCAAAAGACTCCTGGAACTTTCTGAACTCAAATGAAACCCAAAATTCTAGCTCAGCACTTCTTGGCTCAATGGAGACAATCTCTAACAAACTGGATGGAAATTTTACTTTAAGTTCTCGACGTATCCAGATGGGCAGGTCCAAATTCAGCAACTCTTTCAGTGATGCCTTGACCTCCAATGTCTCCATAAACCTTCAAAATACAGGCCTCAGTGACGTCTTTATAACCACGATTGTTTTCTCCACCCTCCACAACATTATGCCGTCACGGAATTCTTCGTTTAACCTTACTGCGTCCGACACCACCAGCAATGAAACTAAACCTGACAATGCCATCAATGCTGCTGTCCTGCTTGTAAAATTAAATGAAAACATTCGGAACGTCACTCTGAGCTATCAAAAGTTCAATACCACTCTGGAACTGAATCCTCAGTGCGTCTTCTGGAATTTTAGCCTCTTAGATAATCTTGGTGCCTGGGATGACCAGGGCTGTAGGTTTGTTTCTGATATAAACGATACTGTAACCTGCACCTGCAACCATCTCACATCGTTCTCAATTCTTATGTCAACTGCCATCCCTGAAGAACTACGATTATTACTGGATATAATGACATATATCGGCGTTGGAATATCAATGATCAGCTTAGTTATTTGTCTCATCATTGAAGGAATTGTATGGCGACCCCTTACCAAAAACAGCACTGCCTTTATGCGCCATGTTGCCATTGTTAACACAGCCCTGTCCTTGCTGATTGCTGACATCTGTTTCATCATTGGGGCCGCTATTTCAAAGAACCCCGCAGAAAACCCAGGCGAGGACTACAAAGTTCCAGTTGGACCGTGCAGTGCAGCGACTTTTTTCATGCACTTTTTCTATCTCGCCATGTTCTTTTGGATGCTTGTTTCAAGCCTGCTGCTCTTGTACCGGTCAGTCTTGGTCTTCTCCCAAATGTCCAAATGGACCATGTTCGCCATTGGCTTGACTGTGGGATACGTTTGCCCTCTGATCATAGCTGTTACTACAGTTGCTGCCACTGCACCTGGGGGTGGATATGTAAGGGAAGATCTAGCTTGTTGGCTAAACTGGACAAAGACCAAGGCCCTCCTGGCCTTAGTGATCCCTGCCTTGGCCATAGTTGTGTTCAATATTTTGGTCATTCTGGTGGTTTTGTACAAGATGCTCAGAAGACGAAGCACTGGAAACCAAGCCCAGGCAGATGAGAAAAATGCCCTGCTAGTCATTCTAAGATGTGTGGCTGTACTGACTCCGCTATTCGGACTGACCTGGTGTTTGGGAATTGGAACCATGGTGGACCCAACAAATGGAGGGATCCATGTTGCTTTTGCTTTCTTCAACTCATTGCAGGTACTTGATCCGGAAAATTAACGCAGTTTGTTGCTGGCATTTCAGTATTTATTTTCTTCATTTTTCTTGTACTCTGTTGATGAAGTAATTTTTGGTCTTCCTCAGGGTTTCTTCATTTTAGTGTTTGGGACGTTATTCGATGCCAAGGTAGGTTGAATTCTTAAAATTTTGTAGTAATTATTTTCTTTGTTTATTTTGAACTATTGATCTGCATGTGCTAGTACTTTCTCAAAATGAAGGGGCAGACAGGTTTTCACACTAATAGCTGTAACAAAGACTATGTGATAAAGAAAAATCTGCATTCAACTGATGAATAAGGCTGATGTCTGGTTTGGTCTCACATCCAAACTAAGGGACTAGTAAATACATGTTGCTCAAATTTCTACAAAATCTAAGTCACCACAGAAAAGGATATTAGCTTAGCTTAACAAAAATATCAAAATTAGTTATGTTGTATGCTTGCCAGTTCACACACCCCTCCCCCCAAACTTATTAGTTTTTTCTTTAACAAATATATTTCTTTTCAGATCCGCTCTCTTGTTTTGCGACAAGTGCCTGCATTAAGCTCTACTTCTAATCGCACAAGGGTAAGTTCTAATTTGAAAACTAAAGCTCACCAAACTGTAAAAAATAAATAAATCTATAATTTGATCAGCTTTACATTTTGGATTACTGATATGTCAAAGAGCCTACAATAGACCTGTGATTTCATTAAATATACACAAAACAAACTTTTAATGTCACACCTATTTCCTACTGTAGAGCACTAGTGCAGGAACTTCCTCCAGTAGAGCAGAAAACATCATAAACCGAATTTTTCGGAGAAGGGGTAAGTTGTTTTCATGTTCATTACGATCATTTTTGAACTTGAGTTCACTATCGTGATTGACATGTTGTTGTTTGTCTTCCAGGGGTGTACCATGTTTCACAAGTTCCAAACACAAGCAGCAACACTGACTCCTCACAGTCATACAGCAGCATCTAAATCAGTTCACATCATGTCTGCAGATTTAAGCACTAAATTCCTCTTTTTTTGTTGTTAATTGATTTGTAAATGCTGCTTTTTAAAGATAAAAAATGGTTATGATGCTATAAATAGTCCAGCATCATAACCATTGCACAAAGTTCCATCCACAAACTTATGAAGGAAGCTGAAATAGGATTTTTACACAGTGGCACATCTCTTGTGCACTTTACTGCTGTTTCTGTCTTGATATTGTGAAGCCTACACCTTCACAGTCAGAATGTATGGGAGTTTTTACAGTGCAACGTAGAGAGCTGAAAAGAATAAAATAATAATTTCCACAACCCTGAACTCTTCCACTAATGTTACACAAGATCATTTCATAGATGATTGAAAGAAAAGTTATGTAAAATATGACAACGTAAAAACAGTCATATTAGGAATTACATTTAAAATTAAAGCAAAGATATAATGGTGCCGCTTTAGAAAATGGAGTTAAAAAGAAGTATTTTTTAAAAATGTTGAAGGCTAATTCAAAAGCTGAGTGAAATGTTGATCTCTACAGAAATTCACGTAAAATATGGATATTGGTTTGATTCCCATTCAAAGATGTGGACATTAGATGAGTTGAAGATGACTTGGGTAATAATTAAGAACATTTTATCAGAACAGCTGCAGATCCCAGAAGGTTGAAAATAAAACAATGAGAGTTAATGAACTCTCATTGTTCATTAACAATGAACAATGAGAGTTGTTCATTGGGAACAACAAAACTTGTTCCCTTTTATCCCACACAGTGGAATCTGGTGGGCAGTTGTATCAAACGCTTGGCTCAGTGGTTGCAGTAAATAAAGTTACTTTTCTTGTTTTCAGTTGGATCAGGGTATTTTCCTCAACCTCTTTTTTTATTATTTTATGAAAACTATATAGCGCCTTTTTCTGTCATGTTTAAAGGTATAACTAACTTGCAGAGGAATTTTTCTCATAATATGTTAACATGTCCTAATGAAAATTTGCTGTAGTTGCATCTGCTTAATATTATTCTGTGTTTTTTGTGGAATTATAAATTAAACACTTTGTGATACAACACAAAGGTCATTATAATGTGTTTATTTCAGTGTTTTCTGTCATGTCACACAGAAATGCTTCTTTAAAGCTGATATTTCTGTTAGAACTAACAACCCATTTATTAAGGCACAACTGTCAAAAGCATACTATAAATTAGGCCCATCATTTTAATAAGTACTAAAATAACTATTAAATTATGACAGTGTGACAGTCATTTTGTTGTAATTTAAAATATATCTCAAGAGTGAGGGAAAACTGTCCTAACTGAGGTTTAAAAGTTATTTGCTAATCATTTTTATGCCAAATTCAAAACTGTGTCTTTCCCCTGTTAATCTTATGTTTTAATTACCTGTGTTGGCAAAAATTGCTCAATTGTTTTGCTGCAGTAGTTTTTTTGTTTTGCTGTTGTGTAAATAGTCCACCCTTACATGACCAGACGAATGTCGGTGCTTTCATTGCATCAACACAAAGTAATTTACTTATTTTAAGCTTTTGAATATAAGTGACCAAGTTTGACAGACATTCACACTCAGGTTGTTTCCACTCACACATATTTCCATGATTGTTTCTTTCCAGTTTTGGAAAAAGTTGTTTTCATTTTCAAAACAATAAAGCTGCAAAGTGACTCAGTCTTTGGCCGATGTTTGCTCATTCATTTTGAGGCCATTTTCTGCTGCAAACTTTTCAGCAGTCAACAGAAATCTATCTTCCAGCAATATATGAATGTCTTCTTTTGGATGGTTTTATTTGACTAGAGAACTTGCTTTTAACGTGCAACAGTTTTTAAGACACTAAGACTTTTTACCCTGTCAGGTTTGATGGAATGTTTTGATGTAGTACCGCAGACTCCTCTCTCTGGCTTTTTATTTTTATTTTTTTATTATTTTTGCAACTAAAGCAAACCTCAGCAGTCAGAAGGGTTTAATTGCTTTAATGCTGTTAATTTTTTATTGATTATTAGGAAGAGTATTTCACCGCCCTAAATAGATAAAATACCTATTTAGGAATAGGTGAACCTATTCAAATAGGTGAATAAAGGGTAAATGAAAAAAAAAAAAAAAAAGGAAATTAAAAACTGAAAAAAATATTTTCCAAACTACTACTCATTCTACATAGTTTCAGAGCCTTTTCTTTGTCAAATGAAAATAATTTTATTTCTAAATCCAAGAGAGGTTATGCATAAATTTAGTCAGAACTGTCCAAAGTTATGCATTGTCCTACTCAGCATGCAGAGAATCAACCAAAGCCGTCACCATCAAGACCTCGACTTGTTGTTGTGCCCGTCTGATTTGCTGAGTCAGCATCACGGCTTGTAAATGCTTGTAAACCCAAACCAGTCACAGTGTGTTTTGGTCAGACAGCTGTTCCTCTGAAATGTTTTTTTGATGCTTGTGTTCAAAGTTAAAGTGAAAGGGGTCGCTTTTAGGAAGGCACGCAACTTTAAACGGTAGGTCAAAAAGAAAAAACACTGTAACCTTTGAACCAAAGCATATCTATTTTCACTTGCACATTGAATAGCACTTATAGCTGCATTTTCTGACAGTATAATATGAGACAGAGGGTGACCAGCGTGTCCTGGCTCTGATTGGTTGCCTGTTGGTGGCACTGGGAGAAGACCGAGAAGCTCTTTTTTCTCTAAGATCTCTAAGTGAGGCCAATTGCAGACCAAATATTTCAAATTAAAATTGTGTTCAGTTTGTAAACTTCTGTTCATCAGATCTCTCTACTTTTTCCTTTTAGGCAGCGTGTCAGATGAATGTGCTGCCACCCAGAGCAGGTTGAAAGACAGCGATTGGGGACAGAGAATAATTCTGATTGTTCTACAGGTACAATTCCAATTTGACATTCTTGTCCTATATGAGATAAAAACATGAAGCTCAAGACGGCCACAGTTTAGATGGTGATGCTGTGGTAGATAAGGACTCGCCACATTTGATAAAATGTCACAAATATAAGAAGCTAATTCAAGGAACTTCCTGTTAGGCCATAATGAACCTTCCAGTAAGTCGGGGGCAGGGCTTGAACATGTTAACTGGAAATACTGGAACCCTGCAATGAAGCATGCAGATAGGCGAGGAAATGAATTCTTTGGCATCTTTTAAAAGAAGTGTAAAGAAAAAAATCTTGGCAGATCTCAAAGCTCTATAGCAGCAGAAGCATAATTGGAGCGAAGCAAGCATGGCAGCATGCTTTGGAGAAATTAGATAACAAGATGACATTTGAAACCAGATATTTACATACACTGAATAAAAAGATTCGCACGCATTTTTATTTTTCTCACGGTCTGAAGTTAAATCAGACCAAACTTCTTTTTAGGTCTGTTAGATTTACCAAAATCATTTCTGTTTGCTGAATACCAGAAAACTTGGTGAGGACGATTTTTAGAGATGTTTTTTAAACTTTCCTCAAATTCAAAAGTTTACATACATTTGGTCAGTTTTAAATCAGGGATAGCTGTCTTTTAGGCTGCATTGTGAGAAGCTTGTTATAAGGGAAATCTAAAAGGTTTGACCCAAGTCATAGTTACCAGAGTTCTGGTCCATTCCTCTTGAGAGAACTGGTGTAGCTTAGTCAGGTTTGTAGGCCGCCTCAGATTTCCCATCTTCCCACAGCTTCTCCACAGGACTGAGGTCAAACTGCCTTTTGGCTTTTTATTTTTCTGTTGAAGTAAGAACTTCTGTGTTGCTGAGTGGCCTTTCAGCCCATGTTGGTACAGGACAGTTTGACTGCAGATATTACTGTCTTATCAACTACAGCAGAATCTACACCAGCTCTGCGGCTTTTGTTCTGGGTTCAATCTGCATGTTTTAGGCTGGAACATATTCATCTCTGGGACACAGAAGTCGTCTCCTTCTTGAGCGGCATGATGGTTGTACTGTATGTTCCCATCATATCTATTATTGCAGATAATTGTTTGAACAGATGAATGCGATGCCTTCAAGCAAAGGTAAATTGTTCTCATGGATGAAGAAGATTTGTCTTCCTGACATCTTGGCTGATTTCTTTTGACTTTCGCATTGTATCAAACAAGAACGCAGTGTGTTTAAGGTGTGGCCTTAACATACTGTACATCCACAGGTGTCACTCCAATTTACTCAAATGTGTCAGAATTTTGTGGAAGGAAATCCAAAAGGGTTGATCCAAGTCATACATTTTTAAAAGACAGTTATCCCTGATAGTGACAAAGTGCTTTTGAATTTGAGGAACTTTACAAATAAAATCTCAAAAAAGAGAGAGAATTTTTTTTTTAGAGAAACAAATCTCTTGTTCTCGCTACACTTTCTGACATTTCGCAACTAAAAATAATTTTGGGCGATCTAACTAACCTAAAACAAGAGAAGTTTGATGAGATTTAATTTCAGAAAGAGAGAAAAAAAATGTATGCGCCTTTTTAAAATAACTGGACTCAAATGGACAAAATCCTTTCAGAAGGATGTTAATCTATAAATAGAAAAGCATTCAGCAGAAAATGTAGACCTTTAAATCACTTTTTAACAGATCACCATGCTAACGCACTTCCCCTCATAATTGACATTAGCAAAGCATGTGGAGCGATGGAACCTGTTGAGTCACTACCAGTGCACTGACTCTTCCTGGCTGTATGTCAGGAAGCTCTTTGTTACCTGTTATTTAATGTTTTTATTGCTCTAGTCTACTCTCTGCTGTCATTCACAGTGTTGCCTCAGCACACAGTACGCCGTCAGACTGCAAGACCGAGAGAAGAATTATGGTAAGTAGGCTGATTATTTTCTGCTGTTTGATTTAGTCTGACAGGTCTTTATACATAATGTGGTTTATGTGAAAAAATATTGTTTTCTGTATTCTTTCCTTTATGTATGACTGACACTGGAACAAAGAAAATCTATTTCATTGTCTTAGGAAATTTGCTTCTGCAAACAGGATTACACTAAAGAGCTTCATGGCAGTTTCTCTTACTAACCTTTTTACAGTTAACTCAGTTTATGAGTGCTTAGGTGATATTTTACACTGATGCGTATGAAAATGTAACAGGAAAACAGAGAAAATAAGGTTAGGGCGTGTTGGAAAGTAATTAATTTTGATATATTACATGAAACTTTGTGAAGGGAGAGAGAAATGGGTATGACTGCATCTCTTTGGAAGGATATTCTTTGTCTGGACATTTTACACTGTTAGTAGCTGCCGCTGTTAACAAATATGTTGCTGCATTAATTTACTGATCAAAATAAATAAAATTAATCTCTTTGGCAGTGGCATGGTGACTCATATTCGGAGGTGTCAGTTCGAGTCTCGGCACTGTGACTTTTGCCAAGTCTACCTTTTCTCTCAACCCGCTTTCTTGTCAGATCACTAACAGATAAAGGCCAGAAAACCAAAAATCTTTAAAATAAAAAGTTAAATTTTCACCTCTACTAAATCAAAGTAAATAGATTTTATTAAAAAGAGTCCTAGAATAATAGAATTCATTCCTAAAATGTGCCCAGAATCCTTAAATGTGAATGAAACTAAACCAATTAAATGTTGTGTTGTCTCTTTTTTAGCATTTGGTGTAATGTTCTTACTAAGACCCCTTATTGCTTTGTTTGTTCTTGTAACCTAAGAACAAACACTTCACTTGTAAATGAATGAAGTGTTTGTTTGGTCATGAACAGAGTTTCTATACGGCTTTGGAACAAAAGTCTTCAATTTAACTGTGGATTTTAGACGTTCCAACATTACAAACCTGCCACACAAGGTGCCGAGTTGATTAGCTCTTAATGTTTCACAGTCATTTATTGCTTTATTATCTATTATATGTAACTTCTTTTTTGTTCATTTCATGTTCTATAGTTTTGGCTCGATAATTTAGGCAATATCAAGTTTATACCAAACTACAAAACCCTTAATGCAACGTAACGTTATAAACTTGAATTCAGAGCAGTTAAAACCCCTAAAACGGTTCCAAAACTGTCCTGTTGTAGTTCCAGTACAGAAAAAAAAACATGAGAAAGATGGCAAGTTATTTGTTACAAGCTCATTTGTCCTGATGTTTTTTTTGGAAACATTATTTTGAAGTCATTGTTATCAGTAACAAAACTGATCCCACTATCAACCCTCTGGTTACTTGCTAGATAAGTGGGAAGACTTTTCCATTTTTATACTTTTGTGTTCAGCTCTTTTTTTTCCCTGCACTTTGCTGGCATAATAAGTAAAAGTGGCTTGTCTTTATAAAAAAAACAAAACAGAAACAAATATTTTTATGATTTACACTTTCATTTCTGTCAAGCTCAAAATCCCCCATGAGATTACTTTGGGATGTGAAGTGAAAATAAATGTCAGACTTGGTAAGATGTTGTGACTGGAACAAGAAAGCGTCTGTCATGTTTTGGTAATCCTTCACTGCTACCTTGTGATGATCATAACATGACTGTTTTAGCCTGTCTAAAACCAGAAGCCTCTCAGTGGGCTTCAATAAATTTTCTCAGAAATATCTTTTACTTCTTGCTTAGAATTTTAATGATCATTTTTCTTTCTGTAATCAAGAAAAATCATTCCAATAAAAATATAATCAAAATGTAAATTTATTTCAGTAAATCAAATTTTAAGGTTTTTCTTTCATACATTTTAGTTAATCTCATTCATTATGCCTTTGGTGTGTATTTATTGGTTTGCTTATCGTTCACTCTTTAGTCTTACCAGCTCTTTGTTTTTGATTTACAAGTTTTGTGCTGTCTCACCTCCATTGTTTGAAGCAGTGAAATTTAGTTCTACGCCTTCTAATTAAATATTAATTGATGTCCGTGTTTTCATTGTGACTTGCTGTAAAATGAATTGCCCATTGAGACATGAATGGAGATTTGAATCTGGATCTGATTGACTTGCTGTGATTGCTGAAGCGTTGGATTCTGCTGTCCGTCTGAAATAATGAAGGAGTTTGTCCAGCAGTTTATAACTCTGGGCCTTCATACAGGAGTTCCTCATCTGAAAACTGCATTTTAGGTTTTCTTATTTACTCAGAACCTGTATGATATACTAAACAGTAAAACAGTAGTTGGTATGGGAATCTGATGTGACGGTGTCAGTAGTGTGACATTGGGTCCGCTTCGTGACAATTCATTGTTGCTACTGGGAAAAGAATGAAAAGCTTGACAGTCTGGTACATTCATGCTAAGGCATCCTGTGACATTTAAACACAACGACAATCAGGTATGTAAATTGCGACCTGTCAACGTATGACAGGCTGAAGAATATTAGACCAAAGTACATTGAAGATTTCTGCCCATGTAAAAATTCATGCTGAGGTTAAACCGGTTGGAACAGGTTGACGGTTAATCATGCAAGACTCTCGTTAACCTCACACCGACATTCTTTCAGTGGAAGAATTTCAGGACAGGGAGTTTCAGTAAAATTAAAATTATATTCAGCTATTTTGTCATCTGAGAATTGAATATGAAGTGTTTTTTAAAAACCTTCTGAGTCTGTCCATATTTCCCCACTGGGTCTGACCAGATTCTCTGTTATACTGGAGCAAATCCTGACCAATAACAAATGTGGAGTTATTGTTGTATATTTTTAACTTAAGCAACCCGGGTCAACCCAAACCAAATGTAAATGATTGAATGTTAAAAAATTGAGGTGGAAAGTCTCAGTGAATATTCACCAAAAAGCATTAAGTTTGTTTTTGTAAAATAATGTGGGTGTAGATAAGCATATAGACCAGGGGTGTCAAACTCCAGTCCTCAAGGGCCGGTGTCCTGCAACTTTTAGATGTGCCTCTGCTGCACCACACCTGAATAGAATAATTAGGTCATTAAGGCTCTGGAGAACTGATCTACACAAGGAGGAGGTAATTAAGCCATTTCATTCCAGTGTTTTGTACCTGTGGCACATCTAAAAACTGTAGGACAGCGGCCCTTGAGGACTGGACTTTGACACC
This sequence comes from Xiphophorus hellerii, assembly GCF_003331165.1. NCBI lineage: Eukaryota > Metazoa > Chordata > Actinopteri > Cyprinodontiformes > Poeciliidae > Xiphophorus > Xiphophorus hellerii. Next base: position 22,764,733 of record NC_045686.1, on the reverse strand, counting down.
TGTGATATAGACAGTCATCATCAGGTAGGAATGTTTACCTGCAACTTCATAAAATATGAATAAAATCTTAGCTTCAATTTCAGGCTTAGTTTCATGAAATAGAACAATATTCTCATTTATAAATGATACGCAACACATGAAACTTAATGCATCCATTAGGGTTACATTGGTTTGGTTTAATCTTTTCTGACCAACTGGGGGCAATCATTCCCAGATGGTCAGAAAAAGAGTGAGTGATATCCTAGAAAAGTAACTCAGCCGGTCATCACACAAGAACACTGTGAAGTCCACACCATTGATCCCAGCAACACACCAGTATATATTTCACAAAAGAAAACTGAACAGCTGAAAAGCTTTAGCACTTTATAATAATGATTAGCGTTCATCACTGTGGACCCTGGTTCCTTTGAGTATTTTGTTAAGAATGTAGACCTTCAACTTAACCCTGAGCTTTCCTAAAGGACAAAAGACTGAAAGTTAAAAGGTAACTGGAGAAACTTTGTTTGTAATTTCTTTGTAAAGTAGCAACTTTTTTGAATAGCAGATATATTAGAAAAAAAAATTTCTTCCACCTTTTATGCTTGCTCTGACTCTGATAGTATAACTTCTTTAACACCTTTCACACCTGAGACAGTTGCTGCTAGCAAAACTACCTTTTTTCAGAGCAGACAGGAAACCTCAGAACGGTGAAAAACAGCCGTTTTATGAACGCATAACCCTGATTACACATTAATTGGTTAGAGCTACTCAATAAACATAACATAAATGTATTTTTTTTTACCCATTTTCTCTGATTTTCATTCTGACAGCAGAAAGATAATATTCTCTGACCCAGCATGCTGTTCAGCAACACTGAATTTGCTGGAAACACAACCAATACTGCGTGGCATCTGGGTCTACTTCAACTGAAGTCATTTTGAAGAGTACAAGTCACTGAAGGTGTGTATAATAAGAAAACACTGTGAAGTAGTCTGAAAATGTACCAACAACCATTAGGACTGTGTCTGTTCTCATGGGACTTACTATTCAAACCTGATTTATTTCATAGATGTAGAAGAAACAAAATCTAAAAGGAAATTTTAAACAGTGATGCAGTGAAGTGGTCACTTGCTGTTAATGTTTGGTTTATGATTTTGCCTAATTAATCCTGAATACGGGTCAGAATTTATCCTAAAATTTCCAAACATAATAACTCGAATATAATTTAGAAGTAAGCATCTTTTCAGTGGTGGGTAGCTGGTTGAATTACTTTTCAAGAGCCAATATACTGCATTTTTCAAACCTTCCTGTCACCGCACAGCTGAATCCCTGATCTGCCTCCAGATGTTGTAGAAACCTGTTAATAAATGACTAATTTAAATCAGATTATATTCAAGGAGGAAAAGCTCTAAAACATCTTATACAGAGCTGATCCATCGTAGATCAGAGCTGTCCACTTCCAAAAGTATGTGTACCCTTAGGAGTCTATTTATTGTATCAGACTAATTACTCTTATGTTAATCAATGACAATACAAGCTTTTGGAAAATGTATTCAGAAAACCTAAATGGATGTCCTGTTTTCCTCCATTGCCCTTCTCTCATTTCCTGGAAAGGAATGGCCTTATGTCTGAAAACCTTCGTCGTCTTTGCCCTTGTGGTGACTGTGCTTATTTTGGAAACAAGGAACCGTAACTTTCAGTTTTACTTTCCCGCCCTGGATTATCTGGTAAGGCCACTTTATCTATATATTTCACTAAACTGAAAACATGGAATTTGAACGACGGACCTTTCTATTTTTAGATAAATAACAGTCATTTATACTTTTCATATGACTTAGGTTGAGGAAGGAGAACACATTCTTCCTCACATACGGCAGGAAAGAAGTGGTTAGTATGATGAGAGAAGACTGAACATGAATTGGTTACTCATATTCAATATTAGGTCTTAGATGTTTTTTTTAAAAAGATCCACCATTGACACGAATTTTTTCTGATGTTAATCTTTGCAGTGCTTTCAGACTCTGAGATTTACTCAGCAAACATTTTATTAAATGCATCGAGCGTGGGAACCTATGAGCAGCTGCTGTCGACCCTGAACGCCACCAGTTATCCTCTCCAGCTTGATAACACCACAGAGATCCAAGATATTACTGTTACAACAGGTGAGTGACGACTGGGACACAAACAGCAGCGATATCAACATTACATAGTCAACTTCTTTTCATCTCTCCTCATTCAGTTTGTGTCTCCACTGAAACTGGTTTCCAGTGTGAGTGTGAAGAGCAGTTTGCTTGGCCGTACAGCTCCTGCATCACATATGGAGCTTGTGATTCCATATCCAGCGGCATCTGCAAATGCATCTCGGCGATCCCAGCTGACGGCTCTTCCTGTCAGCTGATCTCTGGTAATCACAGCTCAGTTATGGACAAAAGAAATGCAGTGGCATATGTGTTGTGTATTATAATGCATTTTATAATTTATCCTGCCATAAGTGCACAATTAATAGCCCTGTGGGCAGTTAGTTGTCATTATTCGCCATTAACTGTCTCTTAAAAGTCAAAATTACTCATCTGTCAGACAGGTGCTGTGCTGTTCAAACGGTCTGTACCAGTTGCAAAAAGACATTTCAATAAAAAAGGAAACAAATGACAAAGATTTGAAAAGAATCAAATGTGAGAATCAAACTAGGAGCTTAACCTTGCTTACTGGTAGTGCACAGAAGTGCAAGGAGTTCAGGCCTGGGACATGATCAAGGCAAGAGGCTGGAACCCAAAGACACATTGATTGGTCGAAATGCTCAGACTTAAATATCCATTTTTACAATAGCCTGCACCAAAAATGATTGAGAAACTGGTGATACTATTTGTTGTTTGTGATGTTGTTTATCCAGACAGACTGAACTTATGTATGGAAGCTGAGAGCTTTATGTTCTCTTCTTGTATATTTCCATATCTAATTGCAGTTAAGGGTTTTAGGGTGTGGCTAAAGGGAGTTGAGTGGAGCCACACAGTTTTCTGACCTCTCTCTTTAGACTCTCTTGTTTACTCTTTATCATTTTGTGGAAAAGTAACATTTGTACCGTTTTTATTTCTGAAGTAAAGCGTTAAACTTTATCGAGGATCCAGTCTGGTTTTTTGTCGTTTCGTCATCAAGTGGACCGAAGGAAAAAGACGGAGGGCGTCAAGCTTATGGCTTCATTATTTAGGAACCTACAATCACCATCAGACTTCAGACCAATAGACTTCTGCACCTTCTAGATTGATTTGGTGAAAGACTCAATAATCAAGAATAATTTTGCTGCCGTTCACAATTATGCCATATTGTATTGTTCTATAAATGAAACAAGTTGAAGTCCGTGGCTGTAGCATAACATAGCATTTAACTGTAGCAAATCAAACAAAGTCAAGTCTTGGTCATAACATGTCCCTCTACACCGCACAGCCACTTGAAATCTACAGATAAGTTACACTTTACTGTATTTAGTGACATAAAAGACTTCCAGACACTGATCAATATCCTCACTGCAATTCTTGTGCAAAAGTACAAACATAAATAGAACAAACATGAACAAAATTCTGTAAATAATACAGAGAAATTTGAGGTTCACCCCCGTCTTATTTTAGTTTCCTAATTTTAATGCTACTCACACAAACAAAACCCAAACCAAGCATAAATCCTGTTTCCACTGCCTTCCAGAGCTGCTGGTCCAAACTGAATATGTGATCGATCTGGAGCTGAATCTAACCGACATCGCAACAGTGGACTTCCTTAGACGCCTCCTGAGCAATGGCAGCAATTTTCTAACCCTGAGTCCAACAGTGAATGTCACACAGCTTGACCTCTCCACAGGTAACAGAGGAGCATCATAGGAAATGCTGGAAAGTCCCCCATTGGAATCTTGATTCATTAAATGTTTGTGTCCTGCAGTCTGCTCTCCAATCAGTGGTGATTACCAGTGCAGATGTGAGGATCAGTATCGTTTTCCATGTGACCAGTGTGTAACATATGGATCATGTGACAACATCACTGGTGACACATGTGGATGCATCAGTGGCATTCCTGGTGATGGACAGTACTGCCAGGCTGAGAATCAATACAGTGAGTTTTTTAAATAAAATCTTCAAATCCCATTATTTGTTTTTACTGTGTTGACCTGCTAAAAAGAAAAACTCACTTGTTTTAATTTTACTGCTTCATGAGCTTCATTTATAATGTGCATATGAATTATTTTCTTTACAGACTTTACATCATGTCCTGCTACAACACGCACTCCAGGTAAGATCGAAATGCAGCATGGCCACAAGCAAAAACAAAAACACATCATAGACAGGAAAGGTGTGGGATTGTCAATAAGTGTTCATTTAAATTTACTGAGGAATACATTTAAAAATGTCATCTCAAATTTTAGATCTGTCTAAAATGTCTTTGTCTTTGCATAAATCACATTTCCAAAACAAACTGGTTTCAGCAATGTTGCTGAGAATTTAATGAATGCCAGTATCGGAGTGACTGCCGGTAGAAACCAGAAATGAAAAACATAATACTGGGTGTGGGGAAGGTTTTAATCAGAAAATCTTGGATACATTTCCTCATTGTTTAAGCTGGTCGGCATGTACCAGCACCAGCACTTTTCATTTCTGCTTCTCAGTGTCCCGGGACGCTGTTTGCATTGTTCAGTGCGTGGGCATTCTGGGAATGTTTCCAGTGTTGTAACAGGTGTTACATTAGATCAGTTGGACTTTCCCGCTACAGTATTCTAAGGAAATTCAATACAAATGCACAGAGAGCAAACAAAATACAGGAATAAACTAATAAAATAAATAGAATGGAATAGACTGATATGGGAAGACTGCAATAATAATTGCACGACATGGCAAGACCTGAAGTGAAATAAAAAACACAGATCATGATATATATTTAGGTAAAAAAATATATACATATTTTATTTTTCAGATGAAAGACAAGATATTGTTGCCAAAGTGCCACCGGTTTGTTGAAACCAGGCCAAAAACTGAGAATAAATATTTTACTGACAGTAACAGCAACAAACTTGGTGAACTAGGATCTGAAAGGGACTTTCAGGGAGCCGTTTTATTTATTCAATGTTATTTTTCATGTCCAGGTAAATGCCATTTGGCTTCAAGTTAGAGGATCCATGACACATTGAACATGACTCATGTGAATTTGATGTAGAAATGGCTTTGTTCTTTATAATTTCTGACCAATAAAAGTACTTCTCTATAATAGATCTACGTATAAATATCACGTTTCTGTCCCTTATGACACTAAGAGGAGAATTGGCACTTGATTTTGTTTTGTTCACTTAAAGCATTACAAAAATGCATGAATGCTGATGTGTCAGAGAGTTCATAAACTTGAGGATAAACAGGTTTGTCATGAGGTCATGTGATGCTTCCCAGCTAATGGCCTGCAGAGATTTTTGGGAAAGTTTGTTTGCGTCCTTTCATTAGAACTGAATGACTTTTGTAATTGTGTTACTTTTTTTAGATTCTAGATACTTTTTGCTAAATCAGACCAAACTTGTAATGCAACAAGTTTGTTCTTTTGAGGTCTGTTAACAAACATAAAAAGAACCAAACATAAATCCTGTTTCCACTGCCTTCCAGAGCTGCTGGTCCAAACTGAATATGTGATCAATCTGGAGCTGAATCTAACCGACATCGCAACAGTGGACTTCCTTAGACGCCTCCTGAGCAATGGCAGCAATTTTCTAACCCTGAGTCCAACAGTGAATGTCACACAGCTTGACCTCTCCACAGGTAACAGAGGAGCATCATGGGAAACCCTGGAAAGTCCCCCATTGGAATCTTGATTTATTAAATGTTTGTGTCCTGCAGTCTGCTCTCCAATCAGTGGTGATTACCAGTGCAGATGTGAGGATCAATATCGTTTTCCATGTGACCAGTGTGTAACATATGGATCATGTGACAACATCACTGGTGACACATGTGGATGCATCAGTGGCATTCCTGCTGGTGGACAGTACTGCCAGGCTGAGGATCAATACAGTCAGTAGATTAAATATGTTCACATTTCTTTTTGTCACTTCTTATAACATTCTTTATATCATCTTATATACATATATTTTTTTTACAGACTTTACATCATGTCCTGCTACTACACTTGCCCCATGTAAGATATTTATTTAACATGTTGCAAACATGTAACAGGAAACGTAAATCAGGAACGTTTCTTGTTTGGTGTTTATTTTTTGTTTTTTTTTCTCTGCAGCTCCTCCGCCTGTCTATGAATATGTGATATCTATCGAGCTGAAGGCAGCAGATGATGAAGTTGTAGCAGAGCTGAGAAACATCAGCTATCCAGTCAGCATCAACAGCAACATACACATCTCTGATGTTAACATCTCTACAGGTAATAATCTCTAATTCTTACTGGATTTATTATCTGTTGTGCATGTATGCATTTATTATATAAGCAAATACCAAATATTTTTTTCATAGCAATAAGTCAAATTACAATTCTTTAAATAATGGTGCCATTGTAACAGAAAGAGGTCAAACTTTTGTCAAATTTTTAGACTATAAGTCACACTTTTTTTTTTCATAGTTTGGTTTTCCCTGAGACTTGTAGTCCAGAATGACTTGTACACAATTTTTTTCTCTGAAGTATTTTATGACCTGTCAGTCAGAAACTGCTATGAATCTTCTAAATCAAAGTTCTGGGTTCTGTGAGTTCATTGACAGACAACTGTACATGTGTCCTTTCATCAACATGGACAAGGTTTTCCTCATGTTTGATCATTTCTTTAAAAAAACAACCGAAAACAAGTTTTACTAGTTTTCAGACATTGTTGCAATGTTTCATACTTGAAAATGTATTTTTCATATTGCTTTCAAAAAGAGAAAATACTTACATAGAGAATTTCTATAATTCCAAGTTTTAAACATTTGTCTTTACATAACAAACGTATTTTGTCTGCAGTCTGCTCTCCAATCAGTGGTGATTACCAGTGCAGATGTGAGGATCAATATCGTTGGCCATGTGACCAGTGTGTAACATATGGATCATGTGACAACATCACTGGTGACACATGTGGATGCATCAGTGGCATTCCTGCTGGTGGACAGTACTGCCAGGCTGAGGATCAATACAGTCAGTAGATTAAATATGTTCACATTGCTTTTTGTCACTTCTTATAATATTCTTTATATCATCTTGTATATAAATATATTTTTTACAGACTTTACATCATGTCCTGCTACTACACTTGCCCCATGTAAGATATTTATTTAACATGTTGCAAACATGTAACAGGAAACGTAAATCAGGAACGTTTCTTGTTTGGTGTTTATTTTTTGTTTTTTTTTTCTCTGCAGCTCCTCCACCTGTCTATGAATATGTGATATCTATCGAGCTGAAGGCAGCAGATGATGAAGTTGTAGCAGAGCTGAGAAACATCAGCTATCCAGTCAGCATCAACAGCAACATACAGATCTCTGATGTTAACATCTCTACAGGTAATAATCTCTAATTCTTACTGGATTTATTATCTGTTGTGCATGTATGCATTTATTATATAAGCAAATACCAAATATTTTTTTCATAGCAATAAGTCAAATTACAATTCTTTAAATAATGGTGCCATTGTAACAGAATGAGGTCAAATTTATTTTAAATTTTTTGACTATAAGTCACAAATTTTTTTTCATAGTTTGGTTTTCCTTGAGATGTCCCTTCATCAACATGGACAAGGTTTTCCTCATGTTTGATCATTTCGTTAAAAAAAACAGAAAACAAGTCTTACTCATTTTTAGACATTGCTGCATTGTTTCATACTTGAAAATGTATATTTAATATTGTTTCCAAAAGGAGAAAATACTTAAATAGAGAATTTTTTTAACTCAAAGTTTTAAACAATTTTCTTTACATAACAAACGTATTTTGTCTGCAGTCTGCTCTCCAATCAGTGGTGATTACCAGTGCAGATGTGAGGATCAATATCGTTTTCCATGTGACCAGTGTGTAACATATGGATCATGTGACAACATCACTGGTGACACATGTGGATGCATCAGTGGCATTCCTGCTGGTGGACAGTACTGCCAGGCTGAGGATCAATACAGTGAGTTTATCTGGAGAGTTTGTTGGGTTGACATTTTAGGGTAAATCTTTCTGTATCATGTAATGTCCATGAATCAAGAAACAACAGGTCAGACTTGCATGAAACAAAGCACAAACAGATAATTTTTACACATTTAACACCAATGAGGAAAATCTAATCTTTAAATATTTGAAGAAATAAAGTTCTTGGATCCTGACTGTTGTCAGCATTTTTCCTTGAAGCTTGGTCTGTGTCTGATGGTTTACCCACTCATAGACTGGTTTACTGTCTAGTTCCATCAAACTTATTGAAACTTTAGCTTCTTTAATGCATTTGAATTCTTCCTTAATACCATTCTTTATCATCATTTCATTATTTCATAGCAAATGAGTACTTTAAGTTCTTTAGGTAACAGGAACTTAATGCCAAATCAAACTAAATTTCTGCATCAGTATCTGATATTGACGGTTAGATAAGTTTATACATCTATTAACAACACCACCTGCTATTAAAGTGTTGCAATATTATTGGATAATACAAATACTTGTAGGATTAAAGGACAGGTTTCAACTACACTAATTAAACACCTAGCCTTAAAGCCAGATGGAAAACTAGCAGGTTGTACTAACTATAGTGACCAAATAACCAGAAGAAGCAATTTAAGCTAATAACATTGTTTATTTCTGATTGTACATTAATTTAGCACAGTTATGTGTATGTCTTTGACTTATTTAATGGCATACAAATAATAACATGTGCCAAAACACATAGCTGCAATTTTTGCAGTTATTACGTATGGCAGCCATATTGGATTTTGAAATAGAGTTAGATCAGCTAAGTGAGACTTTTTAGATGGAATTCTGACAATGAATGCTTTTCAATAAATATTTATAACTTGGAACGTTGAAACTCAGGTTATTGATGGGAGGCCTTGTTCTACTGGAGCTAACTGAGAGTGAGAGCAAAACCATTTTCCTCAGGAATGTCAGAGAATGGATTTGTGTCAAGCACTTACTCTTTTTCTGTCTTCATCTTTACAGACTTTACTGCATGTCCAATCACAACAACTCCACAACCAACAAGTAAGACTGAAAGCATGGTTCATGTTGATCAGTCACTCAACAGTACATAGTTGAAAGGGTTACGTTGGTAATCATCCTTTTTGTTCTTTGTTTCTTCTTTCATTTGTGCCTCTACAGATCCACCAGTCTTCCATCAGTACCTGCTTTCCATTGAGCTGAACTCCACAGATGTTACAGTTGTAGAAAAGCTGAGGAACATCAACAACACCATCAGCATGGACAGGAACTTACGAATCTCTGATGTTAACATTACTACAGGTAGAGCTAAACAGTTTTCAGTGGATTCTGAGGCTTTAACAGAGACATTTGAACCAATTTCAATAAAACAAATTGCTGCATCTTGTGAAACTGATGAAATATTTCCTTTGTTTTGTCTGCAGTCTGCTCTCCAATCAGTGGTGATTACCAGTGCAGATGTGAGGATCAGTATCGCTTTCCATGTGACCAGTGTGTAACATATGGATCATGTGACAACATCACTGGTGACACATGTGGATGCATCAGTGGCATTCCTGCTGGTGGACAGTACTGCCAGGCTGAGCATCAATACAGTGAGTTTATCTGGAGAGTTTGTTGGGTTGACATTTTAGGGTAAATCTTTCTGTATCATGTAATGTCCATGAATCAAGAAACAACTGGTCAGACTTGCATGAAACAAAGTACGACGAGATAATTTTTACACATTTAACACCAATGAGGAAAATCTAATCTTTAAATATTTGAAGAAATAAAGTTCTTGGATCCTGACTGTTGTCAGCATTTTTCCTTGAAGCTTGGTCTGTGTCTGATGGTTTACCCACTCATAGACTGGTTTACTGTCTAGTTCCATCAAACTTATTGAAACTTTAGCTTCTTTAATGCATTTGAATTCTTCCTTAATACCATTCTTTATCATCATTTCATTATTTCATAGCAAATGAGCACTTTTAGTTCTTTAGGTAACAGGAACTTAATGCCAAATCAAACTAAATTTCTGCATCAGTATCTGATATTGACGGTTAGATAAGTTTATACATCTATTAACAACACCACCTGCTATTAAAGTGTTGCAATATTATTGGATAATACAAATACTTGTAGGATTAAAGGATAGGCTTCAACTAATTAAACAGCTAGCCTTAAATCTAGATGGAAAAGTAGCAGGTTGTACTAACTATAGTGACCAAATAACCAGAAGAAGCAATTTAAGCTAATAGCATTGTTTATTTCTGATTGCACATTAATTTAGCACAGTTATGTGTATGTCTTTGACTTATTTAATGGCATACAAATAATAACATGTGCCAATACACATAGCTGCAATTTTTGCAGTTATTACGTATGGCAGCCATATTGGATTTTGAAATAGAGTTAGATCAGCTAAGTGAGACTTTTTAGATGGAATTCTGACAATGAATGCTTTTCAATAAATATTTATAACTTGGAACGTTGAAACTCAGGTTATTGATGGGAGGCCTTGTTCTACTGGAGCTAACTGAGAGTGAGAGCAAAACCATTTTCCTCAGGAATGTCAGAGAATGGATTTGTGTCAAGCACTTACTCCTTTTCTGTCTTCATCTTTACAGACTTTACTGCATGTCCAATCACAACAACTCCACAACCAACAAGTAAGACTGAAAGCATGGTTCATGTTGATCAGTCACTCAACAGTACATAGTTGAAAGGGTTACGTTGGTAATCATCTTTTTGTTCTTCATTTCTTCTTTCATTTGTGCCTCTACAGGTCCACCAGTCTTCCATCAGTACCTGCTTTCCATTGAGCTGAACTCCACAGATGTTACAGTTGTAGAAAAGCTGAGGAACATCAACACCACCATCAGCATGGACAGGAACTTACGAATCTCTGATGTTAACATTACTACAGGTAGGGCTAAACAGTTTTCAGTGGATTCTGAGGCTTTAACAGAGACATTTGAACCAATTTCAATAAAACAAATTGCTGCATCTTGTGAAACTGATGAAATATTTCCTTTGTTTTGTCTGCAGTCTGCTCTCCAATCAGTGGTGATTACCAGTGCAGATGTGAGGATCAGTATCGCTTTCCATGTGACCAGTGTGTAACATATGGATCATGTGACAACATCACTGGTGACACATGTGGATGCATCAGTGGCATTCCTGCTGGTGGACAGTACTGCCAGGCTGAGGATCAATACAGTGAGTTTATCTGGAGAGTTTGTTGGGTTGACATTTTAGGGTAAATCTTTCTGTATCATGTAATGTCCATGAATCAAGAAACAACTGGTCAGACTTGCATGAAACAAAGTACGACGAGATAATTTTTACACATTTAACACCAATGAGGAAAATCTAATCTTTAAATATTTGAAGAAATAAAGTTCTTGGATCCTGACTGTTGTCAGCATTTTTCCTTGAAGCTTGGTCTGTGTCTGATGGTTTACCCACTCATAGACTGGTTTACTGTCTAGTTCCATCAAACTTATTGAAACTTTAGCTTCTTTAATGCATTTGAATTCTTCCTTAATACCATTCTTTATCATCATTTCATTATTTCATAGCAAATGAGTACTTTAAGTTCTTTAGGTAACAGGAACTTAATGCCAAATCAAACTAAATTTCTGCATCAGTATATGATATTGACGGTTAGATAAATTTATACATCTATTAACAACACCACCTGCTATTAAAGTGTTGCAATATTATTGGATAATACAAATACTTGTAGGATTAAAGGATAGGCTTCAACTAATTAAACAGCTAGCCTTAAATCTAGATGGAAAAGTAGCAGGTTGTACTAACTATAGTGACCAACTAACCAGAAGAAGCAATTTAAGCTAATAGCATTGTTTATTTCTGATTGTACATTAATTTAGCACAGTTATGTGTATGTCTTTGACTTATTTAATGGCATACAAATAATAACATGTGCCAATACACATAGCTGCAATTTTTGCAGTTATTACGTATGGCAGCCATATTGGATTTTGAAATAGAGTTAGATCAGCTAAGTGAGACTTTTTAGATGGAATTCTGACAATGAATGCTTTTCAATAAATATTTATAACTTGGAACGTTGAAACTCAGGTTATTGATGGGAGGCCTTGTTCTACTGGAGCTAACTGAGAGTGAGAGCAAAACCATTTTCCTCAGGAATGTCAGAGAATGGATTTGTGTCAAGCACTTACTCTTTTTCTGTCTTCATCTTTACAGATTTTACTGCATGTCCAATCACCACAACTCCACAACCAACAAGTAAGACTGAAAGCATGGTTCATGTTGATCAGTCACTCAACAGTACATAGTTGAAAGGGTTACGTTGGTAATCATCTTTTTGTTCTTCATTTCTTCTTTCATTTGTGCCTCTTCAGGTCCTCCAGTCTTCCATCAGTACCTGCTTTCCATTGAGCTGAACTCCACAGATGTTACAGTTGTAGAAAAGCTGAGGAACATCAACAACACCATCAGCATGAACAGGAACTTACGAATCTCTGATGTTAACATTACTACAGGTAGAGCTAAACAGTTTTCAGTGGATTCTGAGGTTTTAACAGAGACATTTGAACCAATTTCAATAAAACAAATTGCTGCATCTTGTGAAACTGATGAAATATTTCCTTTGTTTTGTCTGCAGTCTGCTCTCCAATCAGTGGTGATTACCAGTGCAGATGTGAGGATCAGTATCGTTTTCCATGTGACCAGTGTGTAACATATGGATCATGTGACAACATCACTGGTGACACATGTGGATGCATCAGTGGCATTCCTGCTGGTGGACAGTACTGCCAGGCTGAGGATCAATACAGTGAGTTTATCTGGAGAGTTTGTTGGGTTGACATTTTAGGGTAAATCTTTCTGTATCATGTAATGTCCATGAATCAAGAAACAACTGGTCAGACTTGCATGAAACAAAGCACAAACAGATAATTTTTACACATTTAACACCAATGAGGAAAATCTAATCTTTAAATATTTGAAGAAATAAAGTTCTTGGATCCTGACTGTTGTCAGCATTTTTCCTTGAAGCTTGGTCTGTGTCTGATGGTTTACCCACTCATAGACTGGTTTGCTGTCTAGTTCCATCAAACTTATTGAAACTTTAGCTTCTTTAATGCATTTGAATTCTTCCTTAATACCATTCTTTATCATCATTTCATTATTTCATAGCAAATGAGCACTTTTAGTTCCTTAGGTAACAGGAACTTAATGCCAAATCAAACTAAATTTCTGCATCTGTATCTGATATTGACGGTTAGATAAGTTTATACATCTATTAACAACACCACCTGCTATTAAAGTGTTGCAATATTATTGGATAATACAAATACTTGTAGGATTAAAGGATAGGCTTCAACTAATTAAACAGCTAGCCTTAAAGCCAGATGGAAAACTAGCAGGTTGTACTAACTATAGTGACCAACTAACCAGAAGAAGCAATTTAAGCTAATAGCATTGTTTATTTCTGATTGTACATTAAATTAACACAGTTATGTGTATGTCTTTGACTTATTTAATGGCATACACATAATACCATGTGCCAAAACACATAGCTGCAATTTTTGCAGTCATTATGTGTGGCAGCCATATTGGATTTTGAAATAGAGTTAGATCAGCTAAGTGAGACTTTTTAGATGGAATTCTGACAATGAATGCTTTTCAATAAATATTTATAACTTGGAACGTTGAAACTCAGGTTATTGATGGGAGGCCTTGTTCTACTGGAGCTAACTGAGAGTGAGAGCAAAACCATTTTCCTCAGGAATGTCAGAGAATGGATTTGTGTCAAGCACTTACTCTTTTTCTGTCTTCATCTTTACAGACTTTACTGCATGTCCAATCACAACAACTCCACAACCAACAAGTAAGACTGAAAGCATGGTTCATGTTGATCAGTCACTCAACAGTACATAGTTGAAAGGGTTACGTTGGTAATCATCCTTTTGGTTCTTCATTTCTTCTTTCATTTGTGCCTCTACAGGTCCACCAGTCTTCCATCAGTACCTGCTTTCCATTGAGCTGAACTCCACAGATGTTACAGTTGTAGAAAAGCTGAGGAACATCAACAACACCATCAGCATGAACAGGAACTTACGAATCTCTGATGTTAACATTACTACAGGTAGAGCTAAACAGTTTTCAGTGGATTCTGAGGTTTTAACAGAGACATTTGAACCAATTTCAATAAAACAAATTGCTGCATCTTGTGAAACTGATGAAATATTTCCTTTGTTTTGTCTGCAGTCTGCTCTCCAATCAGTGGTGATTACCAGTGCAGATGTGAGGATCAGTATCGTTTTCCATGTGACCAGTGTGTAACATATGGATCATGTGACAACATCACTGGTGACACATGTGGATGCATCAGTGGCATTCCTGCTGGTGGACAGTACTGCCAGGCTGAGGATCAATACAGTGAGTTTATCTGGAGAGTTTGTTGGGTTGACATTTTAGGGTAAATCTTTCTGTATCATGTAATGTCCATGAATCAAGAAACAACTGGTCAGACTTGCATGAAACAAAGCACAAACAGATAATTTTTACACATTTAACACCAATGAGGAAAATCTAATCTTTAAATATTTGAAGAAATAAAGTTCTTGGATCCTGACTGTTGTCAGCATTTTTCCTTGAAGCTTGGTCTGTGTCTGATGGTTTACCCACTCATAGACTGGTTTACTGTCTAGTTCCATCAAACTTATTGAAACTTTAGCTTCTTTAATGCATTTAAATTCTTCCTTAATACCATTCTTTATCATCATTTCATTGTTTCATAGCAAATGAGCACTTTTAGTTCTTTAGGTAACAGGAACTTAATGCCAAATCAAACTAAATTTCTGCATCAGTATCTGATATTGACGGTTAGATAAGTTTATACATCTATTAACAACACCACCTGCTATTAAAGTGTTGCAATATTATTGGATAATACAAATACTTGTAGGATTAAAGGATAGGCTTCAACTAATTAAACAGCTAGCCTTAAATCTAGATGGAAAAGTAGCAGGTTGTACTAACTATAGTGACCAAATAACCAGAAGAAGCAATTTAAGCTAATAGCATTGTTTATTTCTGATTGCACATTAATTTAGCACAGTTATGTGTATGTCTTTGACTTATTTAATGGCATACAAATAATAACATGTGCCAATACACATAGCTGCAATTTTTGCAGTTATTACGTATGGCAGCCATATTGGATTTTGAAATAGAGTTAGATCAGCTAAGTGAGACTTTTTAGATGGAATTCTGACAATGAATGCTTTTCAATAAATATTTATAACTTGGAACGTTGAAACTCAGGTTATTGATGGGAGGCCTTGTTCTACTGGAGCTAACTGAGAGTGAGAGCAAAACCATTTTCCTCAGGAATGTCAGAGAATGGATTTGTGTCAAGCACTTACTCCTTTTCTGTCTTCATCTTTACAGACTTTACTGCATGTCCAATCACAACAACTCCACAACCAACAAGTAAGACTGAAAGCATGGTTCATGTTGATCAGTCACTCAACAGTACATAGTTGAAAGGGTTACGTTGGTAATCATCCTTTTTGTTCTTTGTTTCTTCTTTCATTTGTGCCTCTACAGGTCCACCAGTCTTCCATCAGTACCTGCTTTCCATTGAGCTGAACTCCACAGATGTTACAGTTGTAGAAAAGCTGAGGAACATCAACACCACCATCAGCATGGACAGGAACTTACGAATCTCTGATGTTAACATTACTACAGGTAGGGCTAAACAGTTTTCAGTGGATTCTGAGGCTTTAACAGAGACATTTGAACCAATTTCAATAAAACAAATTGCTGCATCTTGTGAAACTGATGAAATATTTCCTTTGTTTTGTCTGCAGTCTGCTCTCCAATCAGTGGTGATTACCACTGCAGATGTGAGGATCAGTATCGCTTTCCATGTGACCAGTGTGTAACATATGGATCATGTGACAACATCACTGGTGACACATGTGGATGCATCAGTGGCATTCCTGCTGGTGGACAGTACTGCCAGGCTGAGCATCAATACAGTGAGTTTATCTGGAGAGTTTGTTGGGTTGACATTTTAGGGTAAATCTTTCTGTATCATGTAATGTCCATGAATCAAGAAACAACTGGTCAGACTTGCATGAAACAAAGTACGACGAGATAATTTTTACACATTTAACACCAATGAGGAAAATCTAATCTTTAAATATTTGAAGAAATAAAGTTCTTGGATCCTGACTGTTGTCAGCATTTTTCCTTGAAGCTTGGTCTGTGTCTGATGGTTTACCCACTCATAGACTGGTTTACTGTCTAGTTCCATCAAACTTATTGAAACTTTAGCTTCTTTAATGCATTTGAATTCTTCCTTAATACCATTCTTTATCATCATTTCATTATTTCATAGCAAATGAGTACTTTAAGTTCTTTAGGTAACAGGAACTTAATGCCAAATCAAACTAAATTTCTGCATCAGTATATGATATTGACGGTTAGATAAATTTATACATCTATTAACAACACCACCTGCTATTAAAGTGTTGCAATATTATTGGATAATACAAATACTTGTAGGATAAAAGGATAGGCTTCAACTAATTAAACAGCTAGCCTTAAATCTAGATTGAAAACTAGCAGGTTGTACTAACTATAGTGACCAAATAACCAGAAGAAGCAATTTAAGCTAATAGCATTGTTTATTTCTGATTGTACATTAATTTAGCACAGTTATGTGTATGTCTTTGACTTATTTAATGGCATACAAATAATAACATGTGCCAAAACACATAGCTGCAATTTTTGCAGTTATTACGTATGGCAGCCATATTGGATTTTGAAATAGAGTTAGATCAGCTAAGTGAGACTTTTTAGATGGAATTCTGACAATGAATGCTTTTCAATAAATATTTATAACTTGGAACGTTGAAACTCAGGTTATTGATGGGAGGCCTTGTTCTACTGGAGCTAACTGAGAGTGAGAGCAAAACCATTTTCCTCAGGAATGTCAGAGAATGGATTTGTGTCAAGCACTTACTCTTTTTCTGTCTTCATCTTTACAGACTTTACTGCATGTCCAATCACAACAACTCCACAACCAACAAGTAAGACTGAAAGCATGGTTCATGTTGACCAGTCACTCAACAGTACATAGTTGAAAGGGTTACGTTGGTAATCATCCTTTTGGTTCTTCATTTCTTCTTTCATTTGTGCCTCTACAGGTCCACCAGTCTTCCATCAGTACCTGCTTTCCATTGAGCTGAACTCCACAGATGTTACAGTTGTAGAAAAGCTGAGGAACATCAACAACACCATCAGCATGAACAGGAACTTACGAATCTCTGATGTTAACATTACTACAGGTAGGGCTAAACAGTTTTCAGTGGATTCTGAGGTTTTAACAGAGACATTTGAACCAATTTCAATAAAACAAATTGCTGCATCTTGTGAAACTGATGAAATATTTCCTTTGTTTGGTCGGCAGTCTGCTCTCCAATCAGTGGTGATTACCAGTGCAGATGTGAGGATCAGTATCGTTTTCCATGTGACCAGTGTGTAACATATGGATCATGTGACAACATCACTGGTGACACATGTGGATGCATCAGTGGCATTCCTGCTGGTGGACAGTACTGCCAGGCTGAGGATCAATACAGTGAGTTTATCTGGAGAGTTTGTTGGGTTGACATTTTAGGGTAAATCTTTCTGTATCATGTAATGTCCATGAATCAAGAAACAACTGGTCAGACTTGCATGAAACAAAGTACGACGAGATAATTTTTACACATATAACACCAGTGAGGAAAATCTAATCTTTAAATATTTGAAGAAATAAAGTTCTTGGATCCTGACTGTTGTCAGCATTTTTCCTTGAAGCTTGGTCTGTGTCTGATGGTTTACCCACTCATAGACTGGTTTACTGTCTAGTACCATCAAACTCATTGAAACTTTAGCTTCTTTAATGCATTTGAATTCTTCCTTAATACCATTCTTTATCATCATTTCATTATTTCATAGCAAATGAGTACTTTTAGTTCTTTAGGTAACAGGAACTTAATGCCAAATCAAACTAAATTTCTGCATCAGTATCTGATATTGACGGTTAGATAAGTTTATACATCTATTAACAACACCACCTGCTATTAAAGTGTTGCAATATTATTGGATAATACAAATACTTGTAGGATTAAAGGATAGGCTTCAACTAATTAAACAGCTAGCCTTAAATCTAGATGGAAAACTAGCAGGTTGTACTAACTATAGTGACCAAATAACCAGAAGAAGCAATTTAAGCTAATAGCATTGTTTATTTCTGATTGTACATTAATTTAGCACAGTTATATGTATGTCTTTGACTTATTTAATGGCATACAAATAATAACATGTGCCAATACACATAGCTGCAATTTTTGCAGTTATTACGTATGGCAGCCATATTGGATTTTGAAATAGAGTTAGATCAGCTAAGTGAGACTTTTTAGATGGAATTCTGACAATGAATGCTTTTCAATAAATATTTATAACTTGGAACGTTGAAACTCAGGTTATTGATGGGAGGCCTTGTTCTACTGGAGCTAACTGAGAGTGAGAGCAAAACCATTTTCCTCAGGAATGTCAGAGAATGGATTTGTGTCAAGCACTTACTCTTTTTCTGTCTTCATCTTTACAGATTTTACTGCATGTCCAATCACCACAACTCCACAACCAACAAGTAAGACTGAAAGCATGGTTCATGTTGATCAGTCACTCAACAGTACATAGTTGAAAGGGTTACGTTGGTAATCATCTTTTTGTTCTTCATTTCTTCTTTCATTTGTGCCTCTTCAGGTCCTCCAGTCTTCCATCAGTACCTGCTTTCCATTGAGCTGAACTCCACAGATGTTACAGTTGTAGAAAAGCTGAGGAACATCAACAACACCATCAGCATGAACAGGAACTTACGAATCTCTGATGTTAACATTACTACAGGTAGAGCTAAACAGTTTTCAGTGGATTCTGAGGTTTTAACAGAGACATTTGAACCAATTTCAATAAAACAAATTGCTGCATCTTGTGAAACTGATGAAATATTTCCTTTGTTTTGTCTGCAGTCTGCTCTCCAATCAGTGGTGATTACCAGTGCAGATGTGAGGATCAGTATCGTTTTCCATGTGACCAGTGTGTAACATATGGATCATGTGACAACATCACTGGTGACACATGTGGATGCATCAGTGGCATTCCTGCTGGTGGACAGTACTGCCAGGCTGAGGATCAATACAGTGAGTTTATCTGGAGAGTTTGTTGGGTTGACATTTTAGGGTAAATCTTTCTGTATCATGTAATGTCCATGAATCAAGAAACAACTGGTCAGACTTGCATGAAACAAAGCACAAACAGATAATTTTTACACATTTAACACCAATGAGGAAAATCTAATCTTTAAATATTTGAAGAAATAAAGTTCTTGGATCCTGACTGTTGTCAGCATTTTTCCTTGAAGCTTGGTCTGTGTCTGATGGTTTACCCACTCATAGACTGGTTTGCTGTCTAGTTCCATCAAACTTATTGAAACTTTAGCTTCTTTAATGCATTTGAATTCTTCCTTAATACCATTCTTTATCATCATTTCATTATTTCATAGCAAATGAGCACTTTTAGTTCCTTAGGTAACAGGAACTTAATGCCAAATCAAACTAAATTTCTGCATCTGTATCTGATATTGACGGTTAGATAAGTTTATACATCTATTAACAACACCACCTGCTATTAAAGTGTTGCAATATTATTGGATAATACAAATACTTGTAGGATTAAAGGATAGGCTTCAACTAATTAAACAGCTAGCCTTAAAGCGAGATGGAAAACTAGCAGGTTGTACTAACTATAGTGACCAACTAACCAGAAGAAGCAATTTAAGCTAATAGCATTGTTTATTTCTGATTGTACATTAAATTAACACAGTTATGTGTATGTCTTTGACTTATTTAATGGCATACACATAATACCATGTGCCAAAACACATAGCTGCAATTTTTGCAGTCATTATGTGTGGCAGCCATATTGGATTTTGAAATAGAGTTAGATCAGCTAAGTGAGACTTTTTAGATGGAATTCTGACAATGAATGCTTTTCAATAAATATTTATAACTTGGAACGTTGAAACTCAGGTTATTGATGGGAGGCCTTGTTCTACTGGAGCTAACTGAGAGTGAGAGCAAAACCATTTTCCTCAGGAATGTCAGAGAATGGATTTGTGTCAAGCACTTACTCTTTTTCTGTCTTCATCTTTACAGACTTTACTGCATGTCCAATCACAACAACTCCACAACCAACAAGTAAGACTGAAAGCATGGTTCATGTTGATCAGTCACTCAACAGTACATAGTTGAAAGGGTTACGTTGGTAATCATCCTTTTGGTTCTTCATTTCTTCTTTCATTTGTGCCTCTACAGGTCCACCAGTCTTCCATCAGTACCTGCTTTCCATTGAGCTGAACTCCACAGATGTTACAGTTGTAGAAAAGCTGAGGAACATCAACAACACCATCAGCATGAACAGGAACTTACGAATCTCTGATGTTAACATTACTACAGGTAGAGCTAAACAGTTTTCAGTGGATTCTGAGGTTTTAACAGAGACATTTGAACCAATTTCAATAAAACAAATTGCTGCATCTTGTGAAACTGATGAAATATTTCCTTTGTTTTGTCTGCAGTCTGCTCTCCAATCAGTGGTGATTACCAGTGCAGATGTGAGGATCAGTATCGTTTTCCATGTGACCAGTGTGTAACATATGGATCATGTGACAACATCACTGGTGACACATGTGGATGCATCAGTGGCATTCCTGCTGGTGGACAGTACTGCCAGGCTGAGGATCAATACAGTGAGTTTATCTGGAGAGTTTGTTGGGTTGACATTTTAGGGTAAATCTTTCTGTATCATGTAATGTCCATGAATCAAGAAACAACTGGTCAGACTTGCATGAAACAAAGCACAAACAGATAATTTTTACACATTTAACACCAATGAGGAAAATCTAATCTTTAAATATTTGAAGAAATAAAGTTCTTGGATCCTGACTGTTGTCAGCATTTTTCCTTGAAGCTTGGTCTGTGTCTGATGGTTTACCCACTCATAGACTGGTTTACTGTCTAGTTCCATCAAACTTATTGAAACTTTAGCTTCTTTAATGCATTTAAATTCTTCCTTAATACCATTCTTTATCATCATTTCATTGTTTCATAGCAAATGAGTACTTTTAGTTCCTTAGGTAACAGGAACTTAATGCCAAATCAAACTAAATTTCTGCATCAGTATCTGATATTGACGGTTAGATAAGTTTATACATCTATTAACAACACCACCTGCTATTAAAGTGTTGCAATATTATTGGATAATACAAATACTTGTAGGATAAAAGGATAGGCTTCAACTAATTAAACAGCTAGCCTTAAATCTAGATGGAAAAGTAGCAGGTTGTACTAACTATAGTGACCAAATAACCAGAAGAAGCAATTTAAGCTAATAGCATTGTTTATTTCTGATTGTACATTAATTTAGCACAGTTATATGTATGTCTTTGACTTATTTAATGGCATACAAATAATAACATGTGCCAATACACATAGCTGCAATTTTTGCAGTTATTACGTATGGCAGCCATATTGGATTTTGAAATAGAGTTAGATCAGCTAAGTGAGACTTTTTAGATGGAATTCTGACAATGAATGCTTTTCAATAAATATTTATAACTTGGAACGTTGAAACTCAGGTTATTGATGGGAGGCCTTGTTCTACTGGAGCTAACTGAGAGTGAGAGCAAAACCATTTTCCTCAGGAATGTCAGAGAATGGATTTGTGTCAAGCACTTACTCTTTTTCTGTCTTCATCTTTACAGATTTTACTGCATGTCCAATCACCACAACTCCACAACCAACAAGTAAGACTGAAAGCATGGTTCATGTTGATCAGTCACTCAACAGTACATAGTTGAAAGGGTTACGTTGGTAATCATCTTTTTGTTCTTCATTTCTTCTTTCATTTGTGCCTCTTCAGGTCCTCCAGTCTTCCATCAGTACCTGCTTTCCATTGAGCTGAACTCCACAGATGTTACAGTTGTAGAAAAGCTGAGGAACATCAACAACACCATCAGCATGAACAGGAACTTACGAATCTCTGATGTTAACATTACTACAGGTAGAGCTAAACAGTTTTCAGTGGATTCTGAGGTTTTAACAGAGACATTTGAACCAATTTCAATAAAACAAATTGCTGCATCTTGTGAAACTGATGAAATATTTCCTTTGTTTTGTCTGCAGTCTGCTCTCCAATCAGTGGTGATTACCAGTGCAGATGTGAGGATCAGTATCGTTTTCCATGTGACCAGTGTGTAACATATGGATCATGTGACAACATCACTGGTGACACATGTGGATGCATCAGTGGCATTCCTGCTGGTGGACAGTACTGCCAGGCTGAGGATCAATACAGTGAGTTTATCTGGAGAGTTTGTTGGGTTGACATTTTAGGGTAAATCTTTCTGTATCATGTAATGTCCATGAATCAAGAAACAACTGGTCAGACTTGCATGAAACAAAGCACAAACAGATAATTTTTACACATTTAACACCAATGAGGAAAATCTAATCTTTAAATATTTGAAGAAATAAAGTTCTTGGATCCTGACTGTTGTCAGCATTTTTCCTTGAAGCTTGGTCTGTGTCTGATGGTTTACCCACTCATAGACTGGTTTGCTGTCTAGTTCCATCAAACTTATTGAAACTTTAGCTTCTTTAATGCATTTGAATTCTTCCTTAATACCATTCTTTATCATCATTTCATTATTTCATAGCAAATGAGCACTTTTAGTTCCTTAGGTAACAGGAACTTAATGCCAAATCAAACTAAATTTCTGCATCTGTATCTGATATTGACGGTTAGATAAGTTTATACATCTATTAACAACACCACCTGCTATTAAAGTGTTGCAATATTATTGGATAATACAAATACTTGTAGGATTAAAGGATAGGCTTCAACTAATTAAACAGCTAGCCTTAAAGCCAGATGGAAAACTAGCAGGTTGTACTAACTATAGTGACCAACTAACCAGAAGAAGCAATTTAAGCTAATAGCATTGTTTATTTCTGATTGTACATTAAATTAACACAGTTATGTGTATGTCTTTGACTTATTTAATGGCATACACATAATACCATGTGCCAAAACACATAGCTGCAATTTTTGCAGTCATTATGTGTGGCAGCCATATTGGATTTTGAAATAGAGTTAGATCAGCTAAGTGAGACTTTTTAGATGGAATTCTGACAATGAATGCTTTTCAATAAATATTTATAACTTGGAACGTTGAAACTCAGGTTATTGATGGGAGGCCTTGTTCTACTGGAGCTAACTGAGAGTGAGAGCAAAACCATTTTCCTCAGGAATGTCAGAGAATGGATTTGTGTCAAGCACTTACTCCTTTTCTGTCTTCATCTTTACAGACTTTACTGCATGTCCAATCACAACAACTCCACAACCAACAAGTAAGACTGAAAGCATGGTTCATGTTGATCAGTCACTCAACAGTACATAGTTGAAAGGGTTACGTTGGTAATCATCCTTTTTGTTCTTCATTTCTTCTTTCATTTGTGCCTCTACAGGTCCACCAGTCTTCCATCAGTACCTGCTTTCCATTGAGCTGAACTCCACAGATGTTACAGTTGTAGAAAAGCTGAGGAACATCAACAACACCATCAGCATGGACAGGAACCTACGAATCTCTGATGTTAACATTACTACAGGTAGAGCAAAACAGTTTTCAGTGGATTCTTAGGTTTTAACAGAGACATTTGAACCAAATTCAATAAAACAAATTGCTGCATCTTGTGAAACTGATGAAATATTTCCTTTGTTTTGTCGGCAGTCTGCTCTCCAATCAGTGGTGATTACCAGTGCATATGTGAGGATCAGTATCGTTTTCCATGTGACCAGTGTGTAACATATGGATCATGTGACAACATCACTGGTGACACATGTGGATGCATCAGTGGCATTCCTGCTGGTGGACAGTACTGCCAGGCTGAGGATCAATACAGTGAGTTTATCTGGAGAGTTTGTTGGGTTGACATTTTAGGGTAAATTGTTCTGTATCATGTAATGTCCATGAATCAAGAATCAACAGGTCAGACTTGCATGAAACAAAGCACAAACAGATAATTTTTACACATTTAACACCAATGAGGAAAATCTAATCTTTAAATATTTGAAGAAATAAAGTTCTTTGTATCCTGACTGTTGTCAGCATTTTTCCTTGAAGCTTGGTCTGTGTCTGATGGTTTACCCACTCATAGACTGGTTTGCTGTCTAGTTCCATCAAACTCATTGAAACTTTAGCTTCTTTAATGCATTTGAATTCTTCCTTAATACCATTCTTTATCATCATTTCATTGTTTCATAGCAAATGAGTACTTTTAGTTCTTTAGGTAACAGGAACTTAATGCCAAATCAAACTAAATTTCTGCATCAGTATCTGATATTGACGGTTAGATAAGTTTATACATCTATTAAAAACACCACCTGCTATTAAAGTGTTGCAATATTATTGGATAATACAAATACTTGTAGGATTAAAGGACAGGTTTCAACTACACTAATTAAACAGCTAGCCTTAAAGCCAGATGGAAAACTAGCAGGTTGTACTAACTATAGTGACCAACTAACCAGAAGAAGCAATTTAAGCTGATAACATTGTTTATTTCTGATTGTACATTAATTTAGCACAGTTATGTGTATGTCTTTGACTTATTTAATGGCATACAAATAATAACATGTGCCAAAACACATAGCTGCAATTTTTGCAGTTATTATGTATGGCAGCCATATTGGATTTTGAAAATGAGTTAGATCAGCTAAGTGAGACTTTTTAGATGGAATTCTGACAATGAATGCTTTTCAATAAATATTTATAACTTGGAACGTTGAAACTCAGGTTATTGATGGGTTAATGTCCATGAATCAAGAAACAACAGGTCAGACTTGCACAAAACAAACATATTTAGATCATTTCAAGACTTTTCACAAATGTGGAGAGGAATGACTGTTGTTCTCTTTCAACCTTGTGTGTTTATGGTTGTTTTCTGTCATAGACTGGCTTCCTGTCCAGTATTGTCTCTTACTTATTAACGGACAGAGGAACAAATGGTGCTTCTTTTTACCTGAAGCAAATGATTTTTTATTAAAAGTCACTTATTTAATTGAAATTTTTCCTCTTTACCATACTTTATCATTATTTCATTATTTTGTTTTATAATTCTTCTAAACGTCAATTTGCACGACTTTAATGTCCAATCAAAATACATTTCTGCATCAATACCTCTTATATTTCACCATTAGATAAGCATATACATTTAAAAATAGCGCTACCTACTATTAAAGTATTACAATAAAATTGAATAATACAAATACCTGTAGGATAAAAGCATAGGCTTCAACTAATGTATCACTTAGCTTAAAAGCCAGATGGAAAAACCAACAGGCTTTGCTAACTATGTTAAACAAGGCTAACAAGATGTAGCAATTTGAGCTAATTGCAATTTTTTTCTCTCAGTTTTGCTTTTTTAACATTTCACAGATATGTTTATGTTTTGGCTGATTTAAAGGCATACAAACAATAACTGATGCCAAAAGCAGTTTATGTGTGGCAGCCATATTGGATTTTGAAAATGAGTTAGATCAGCTAAGTGAGACTTTTTAGATGGAATTCTGACAATGAATGCTTTTCAATAAATATTTATAACTTGGAACGTTGAAACTCAGGTTATTGATTAGAGGCCTTGTTCTACTGGAGCTAACTGAGAGTGAGAGCAAAACCATTTTCCTCAGGAATGTCAGAGAATGGATTTGTGTCAAGCACTTACTCCTTTTCTGTCTTCATCTTTACAGACTTTACTGCATGTCCAATCACAACAACTCCACAACCAACAAGTAAGACTGAAAGCATGGTTCATGTTGATCAGTCACTCAACAGTACATAATTGAAAGGGTTACGTTGGTAATCATCTTTTTGTTCTTCATTTCTTCTTTCATTTGTGCCTCTACAGGTCCACCAGTCTTCCATCAGTACCTGCTTTCCATTGAGCTGAACTCCACAGATGTTACAGTTGTAGAAAGGCTGAGGAACATCAACAACACCATCAGCATGAACAGGAACTTACGAATCTCTGATGTTAACATTACTACAGGTAGGGCTAAACAGTTTTCAGTGGATTCTGGGGCTTTAACAGAGACATTTGAACCAATTTCAATAAAACAAATTGCTGCATCTTGTGAAACTGATGAAATATTTCCTTTGTTTTGTCTGCAGTCTGCTCTCCAATCAGTGGTGATTACCAGTGCAGATGTGAAGATCAGTATCGTTTTCCATGTGACCAGTGTGTAACATATGGATCATGTGACAACATCACTGGTGACACATGTGGATGCATCAGTGGCATTCCTACTGGTGGACAGTACTGCCAGGCTGAGGATCAATACAGTGAGTCCTTCTCTAATGTTTTTTTGTTTTAATCTTCAATGTGTGTGTATATGTATAGACATTTCTTTCTATACATGGCAAGTTTATATCTCGATTCCCAACACAGTGAGATTATGCCATTACCTGTGTAATTATTTCCATCAATATGATCTTTTAAATCAAGACCTCATCATTATTTATTCAATCTGCTTTTAGGGTTTATGATATTTACTAAATCCGATTAACATTTTCTGTATGTCAGTCCCTAAAAATTTCTTTGAATTTTTTATTTTTTCCTTGTAAATTTTCAATTACTTTTTAAAAACAGTTTTGAGATTAGCTTGCTTTACTTTACCTCTCTGTCATTTCGCTCTTCTTAAGTTTGGAACATTGTTACTGTGCTGATCTACAAGCACACACTGATCATAAGTGCTTGAAGTGAAGTCACGTGAACATCTCTTCAATTGCCCTGGCATCTGTTCAAGAATGTATAAATTCCTCTTTCAGAATCACTGGAAGACTTTTACAACACACTGAAGTATTAACAATAATGACAGCACTGTTTGCCGGTAATGAGGTGTGTGAAATACCTTCATCTTGCCTTGCCATGGCCTTGTTCCTGACTAACCAGTTTGTTAGTCACATCTGTTGAAATCGCTTCTCTTTAAGCCTTTTACACTACATTAACGCAAACAAACTTCTTAACTAAACACAACCAATTGTTAGATTTCACATTATTTCACATTATTTTTCAATCCACATGAACATTCACATGTTGCACTTGTGCTATTAAGTTGTTCCAGACTACCATACATTTATCCATCTACTGTTTTCTGCTTAACCTAGATTGGGTCATGAGGATTAACCAGTCCATTAGAAAAACGTATTCCTCCTTTTTCCCAGTTATACACTGATGCATATTTTTGAGAATTACTAGACGAGGCCGCCAACAATTTCTGGGTCTGCCCCAGGGTTCCCTTCCAGTCAGATGGGCCTGAAACCCTCTAAAGCAGGTGTCTGTAACTCCAGTTCTAGTGTCTTTATCCTTGACCTTAGAATGCTTGTCTGCTCCAACACACGTGAATCAAAAGGATAAATAACCACATCAATAAGTTTTTGCAAAGGCATGGTCATGAAAGCCTTTCTTTGATTCAGGTCTGTTAAAGCATTGATGCATTTAGATGTTGCAGGACATTGACTTTAAAAGACTGGAAATGCAGATCCCTGCTCTAAGGAATTCTTCAAGGTGGCACCGTGTTCATATACCTGAATCCTTTCAGTTCCCCATTGCTGATGAGGAAGCAGTGACTTAACTTCTACGCCTCCCCCCTCATGACAGAGCTCATTAGCTTATTTCAAAGTTCAGTTGTACTGTGCAGGACACTTGTTTTACTGCTTTTAACCAGGTTGTTCTTTCCGCCATAATCCATACCTGATTACCGTAGGTTAAGCTTGAAATATAAACTGGTAAATCATGAGTTTGCTTTTCCGTTGAGCTCTTTCTTGTACATGATAAATCTGAGCATCACTTTCATTAACCATCTTTTCTCCATCCAAAATACAACTCAAAACAAGTTAGAAAATTTAAAGTCCTCCACTAGATAGTATAACACTGGACTGGAAATATGGTTGGCTATGTGCCAAGAATCCAGACACAATTTTATTTTGCAGGACGTGATAGCCCTGAAAATTAAGCCCCAATACCACATAGGAGCATCCCCAACATAAGAACTCATAACTTAACTGCTATGAGGACACCGGTGTCCTCATGAACCCATTGACTAGCATGTAAGCAATTTGAGGGTGAGGTATATTTCTGGCCAGGAAGAAAGCCACACTGTTCCTCTTTCATCCAAGCTGTGACAATCCATCAGAGCATTATTTACGACGCCCTACTGTAAGCTTCCCCAGGAGTGGTGAGCAGCAGGATTTCTTGACATCTCAAACACAAGTCTTGTCCAGGCTGACAATGCAACTTTGAAGAGGCCTTTCAAACTCAAAACTTTTTGGGAGCCTGGAGTGTATGTCCCCTGTAATGTTGTCAGACACTGCAGAGTCGATGTTTTCTTTATCTGTGACGCTGACTCCCATTGTCAATACAGTTTGTAACAAAAACGGCCAAGTCCAGTTCAGAACCCCTTCAGAACTTTCAACAATGGGATCTGAAAAACTTCAAACTGATGCATCATAACAAAAATGGAAATTAATTGAATGTCACTGTAAGACAAATCTGATTTGAACACTTCTAACTTCAAGCTTGTTCTTTCTCAAAAACAAATGGTTGGATATTGATCCGTTCTCATTTCCTTCTTTAAAAACATATTGGTTTGGTTTCAAACTTATAAATGAAAAACTGATGATTATACAGTATGTTGATGATAAATGTTTTTGACAAAGTTGAGTATCTTTGAAGCAGTTTCTAAGCATTCATGGTTTTGTTTTCAGCTGGTTTACTACCACACAATAACAGTAAAAACACTGCCATCTGCTGTTGTGAAAAATGTATGACAGCTATTTGCTTTAGGCTTGGATATGAGATCATCCTAGAGAGGACTATCTGTACTCAAAGAGATTAAAGTGTACCTGATTAGGAAAAAAAAGAAACAGAAGGAAATATATATTTTACCTCCTTTTTGCTATTTTTGCAATCCTATAAAGAACTTTTTGAGTTTGGAAATATATCTGAAATATTTTAAAATCCAATTCAACTGCATTCTGCAGTTGTGGAATGTGAGCACAATAGTGCATAGATGTAAATCTAGATGTTACTTTGCCACTGTACAAAAAATAACTCATAACATACTCAGGATAACTTTAACTTTAGATAACATGTTGATTTCTGTCTCTTTTTATTTTTTCAGACTTTACAGCATGCCCTCGAACATCAACGACGGTGATACCAACAAGTAAGTCTTAAATTGTATTGTGTGAGGTTAACCCACAGGACCATGTGAGTTTGATAAATATGCCCTGCATTTATTGCAGTGTAAATTCTGTACATTATCATTATTTTCAGCTGACACAACCTCACCAGAGATCCGTCAATACCTGCTTTCCTTTGAGCTGAAAACCACAGACGTTAGAGCTGTAGAAGAGCTGAGAAACATCACCTCCCCTATCGGCTTCAGTAGCCATCTACTGATCTCTGTTATTAACATCTCTACAGGTAATAACTGTAACTTTAACAATATAGACACATTATATTGAATGTTTTATTAATAACTTAAAATAAACAGCCTGTCTCGTTTTCAGTGTGCTCCCCCTATAATACCAGCTACCAGTGCAGATGTGAGGCTCAGTATGGCTGGCCTTGTGACATGTGCTCCACTTATGGCCAATGCAACAATGTTCAAGGCAGTACCTGTGGATGCATCAATGCACTTCTTCCAAATAATACTTATTGCCAGCCACTGTCAGGTGGGAGTGACAAGTTTTATTTTACTTGGTTATTTAATTATTTGATCATTAATTATTAAATTATTTGGTCTTTTTCAACAGATCTTGATTCCTGCCCGACACAATCACCAACAACAGGTGAGAAATACTATACTCTTCCTTCTGCTATACTGCAACATACAGGTTTTCCAACCTGTATTAGAGCTAATTGAAAACTTAATTGAATATTGTCTATTTTAACTAATTTAATTTAACATAGCACTGATGTATTCTTTGTTGTGTAAATGCTCCAACAAGAAAATATTTTTGACAGATATTTAAATATGCAGTTATATACAGTTTGCTAACATTTTTATTCATACTAGGAATAATAATTATTTGCTTAATAATAATGCTATAATAATAATTATTACAATCATATAATAATTATTAGTAATAATAGCAATAATAGCAATAATAATAATAATAATTACTATTATTATAAACAATGATAGTTGTGCAGTCTTAGGATTCTAAGTTATTGTTGCTTCATGCTTATTTAGCAAAGCCATCAGGTTGACCAATAAATCTAATATATCTGTTTTGTAGCAATAAAATTGACTCCAAAATATCTTTAAAAGTTTGAAATTGTTTGCAAAGGTGCATTTATTGCCAGTGGGATTCTGAACTGAAATCCTTCGGTTTGTTATTAGCAAATAAGTTAAGTTTTTAATCCATTATTATTTGTGCCAAATGCAGAGATGATGAATACTACCACACCTGGAACAACAGTCATGAATATAACAACACCCGGAACAACAGTCATGAATACTACAACACCTGGAACAACAGTCTTGAATATAACAACACCCGGAACAACAGTCATGAATACTACAACACCTGGAACAACAGTCATGAATACTACAACACCTGGACCTACAGTCATGAATACTACAACAGCTGGAACTACAGTGGTAGATACTACAACACCTGGAACAACAGTCATGAATATAACAACACCTGGAACAACAGTCATGAATACTACAACACCTGGAACTACAGTGGTAGATACTACAATACCTGGACCAACAGTCATGAATACTACAACAGCTGGAACTACAGTGGTAGATACTACAACACCCGGAACAACAGTCATGAATACTACAACACCTGGAACAACAGTCATGAATACTACAACACCTGGAACTACAGTGGTAGATACTACAACACCTGGAACAACAGTCATGAATACTACAACACCTGGAACTACAGTCATGAATACTACAACACCTGGAACTACAGTGGTAGATACTACAACACCTGGAACAACAGTGGTAGATACTACAACACCCGGAACAACAGTCATGAATACTACAACACCTGGAACAACAGTCATGAATACTACAACACCTGGAACTACAGTGGTAGATACTACAACACCTGGAACAACAGTGGTAGATACTACAACACCTGGAACAACAGTCATGAATACTACAACACCTGGAACTACAGTGTTAGATACTACAACACCTGGAACAACAGTCATGAATACTACAACACCTGGAACAACAGTCATGAATACTACAACACCTGGAACTACAGTCATGAATACTACAACACCTGGAACTACAGTGGTAGATACTACAACACCTGGAACAACAGTCATGAATACTACAACACCTGGAACAACAGTGGTAGATACTACAGCACCTGGAACAACAGTCATGAATACTACAACACCTGGAACAACAGTCATGAATACTACAACACCTGGAACAACAGTCATGAATACTACAACACCTGGAACTACAGTCATGAATACTACAACACCTGGAACAACAGTCATGAATACTACAACACCTGGAACAACAGTCTTGAATATAACAACACCTGGAACAACAGTCATGAATACTACAACACCTGGAACAACAGTCATGAATACTACAACAGCTGGAACTACAGTGGTAGATACTACAATACCTGTAACAACAGTCATGAATACTACAACACCCGGAACGACAGTGGTAGATACTACAGCACCTGGAACAACAGTCATGAATACTACAACACCTGGAACAACAGTCATGAATACTACAACACCTGGAACAACAGTCATGAATACTACAACACCTGGAACAACAGTCATGAATACTACAACACCTGGAACTACAGTCATGAATACTACAACACCTGGAACAACAGTCATGAATACTACAACACCTGGAACAACAGTCTTGAATATAACAACACCTGGAACAACAGTCATGAATACTACAACACCTGGAACAACAGTCATGAATACTACAACAGCTGGAACTACAGTGGTAGATACTACAATACCTGTAACAACAGTCATGAATACTACAACACCCGGAACGACAGTGGTAGATACTACAGCACCTGGAACAACAGTCATGAATACTACAACACCTGGAACAACAGTCATGAATACTACAACACCTGGAACAACAGTCATGAATACTACAACACCTGGAACAACAGTCATGAATACTACAACACCTGGAACAACAGTCATGAATACTACAACACCTGGAACTACAGTCATGAATACTACAACACCTGGAACAACAGTCATGAATACTACAACACCTGGAACAACAGTCTTGAATATAACAACACCCGGAACAACAGTCATGAATACTACAACACCTGGAACAACAGTCATGAATATAACAACACCCGGAACAACAGTCATGAATACTACAACACCTGGAACAACAATCATGAATACTACAACACCTGGACCTACAGTCATGAATACTACAACACCTGGAACTACAGTGGTAGATACTACAACACCTGGAACAACAGTCATGAATACTACAACACCTGGAACAACAGTCATGAATACTACAACACCTGGAACAACAGTCATAAATACTACAACAGCTGGAACTACAGTGGTAGATACTACAATACCTGGAACAACAGTCATGAATACGACAACACCTGGAACTACAGTGGTAGATACTACAACACCTGGAACAACATTCATGAATACTACAACACCTGGAACTACAGTGGTAGATACTACAACACCTGAAACAACAGTCATGAATACTACAACACCTGGAACAACAGTCATGAATATTACAACACCTGGAACTACAGTGGTAGATATTACAACACCCGGAACGACAGTGGTAGATACTACAACACCTGAAACAACAGTCATGAATACTACAACACCCGGAACAACAGTCATGAATACTACAACACCTGGAACAACAGTGGTAGATACTACAACACCCGGAACAACAGTCATGAATACTACAACACCTGAAACAACAGTGGTAGATACTACAACACCTGAAACAACAGTGGTAGATACTACAACACCCGGAACAACAGTAATGAATACTACAACACCTGGAACAACAGTGGTAGATACTACAACACCCGGAACAACAGTCATGAATACTACAACATCCGGAACAACAGTGGTAGAAACTACAACATCCAGAACTACAGTGGTAGATACTACAACATCCAGAACTACAGTGGTAGATACTACAACATCCAGAACTACAGTGGTAGATACTACAACAACCGGAACTACAGTGGTAAATACTACATCAACCGGAACTACAGTGGTATATACTACAACACCCAGAACAACAGTCATGAATACTACAATACCTGGAACAACGATTACGAGTACTACAGTGACAGTTGTATCAGGTAAGTGACTTTTAATAGGCCAGTTTACTTAAAACACATTGGCACCAAATATCTTACGGTTTCTAACAAATTATTCATTTTACACACAGAAACTCACACATACACACACACACCCCGACACACCCTCACACACACACACACATATATATACATACTGTATATACTGTATGTATATATTCTTCTACTCTGCTTAAAATGGGTTTTATGAATTTGTGTTAGGAGGTGGTTTGTTTTAACCCTAACTGATACAAAGGTCAGTTACTTAGATTTGAACCAGTTGTACACTGGACTGGAGAGTTGTACCTGGAATTTCAATAATATCATGTTCAACGGTGTCAAATGCTGTACTGAGGTCTCCTCACAAAAATGTTAGAAACAGCACAAAGTTTCTGTCTTCTAATAACCAAGTTTTCTGATTTTCCTTTCATTTCAAGGTTGATTGGACTGCAACTCTCCATTGACTTAGGCTCTAAAGCCAAATAAAATAATACTGACCTAAATCACATATTTATTGCTAAAGATATACCATATTTTTTGCAGGTTTCTTCAATCGACCCTAAAATAAATTAGTAAAAGGATTGCTTTTCTGTCAGTAACGGAAACATGTTACTGACAGAATAGGTCAGTAATATGTTCTGTCAGTAACATGTACCCTTTTGAAGTTTTTGTTCAACAATGATTTACACAGTCCTTTACTACAAAAAAATCTGACCTTCTTCATTATTTAACATTATTTAATTAAAATATTTTATACTTAGTTTATTAAATAGAAAAAAATATCAAAACTTTTTGATTTTTATTTTTTATTTTTTTTAAAGTTTTATGCCTGAGTACTTTTGAGTTGATGATTTTGGCCCATTTTGCTAAATGTTTGGACACTTGTGGTGTAGAAGCAGGAACATTGTTATTTGTGAAATTAAACCATACTTGTTTTGTCACACAGTGCAATGTCAAAATCATAAAATCTTTAGGTTTATGCATACGCTGTAAGAACAGGTAAATGTTTTCTCTCCCAGAAAATCTAGGGGAAAAAAATCCCATCATTCAGTTCTTGCAGCTCTGGTATATATTTTCTTCAATAAAAGTACGTGTTAAGTCAATAGTCTTAATGTATGTTCTTAGCTTGTTCTTGTTTCAATCTTTGTGGAACTGTTTTTTTTCTGTGGTAGTGTCTGACAATTATTGTGTGATTGGTGAGAAATCTGAAGTAAGTTACTACACTGACAAATCACACAGTAAGAGGGACCTACTATATATTTAATTCACAGGGGGTCTCCATTCAAAAGTCTACAATGTTCTGGCCAGAAAGAACTTTTTTCTTTCCACTTCAATCACCTCTGTGCTTGCAGAATATCTTTGCAAGTAGAACTCTGTTTACAGTTGTTGAGACTGAAAGGTGATTAGAAGAGGAAGAGGAAACATGGACAGCAGTAGAGTTGTTCATTGCAGGGTAAAAATGGACAGGAATCAGACCTGGATGGATATCTTGCTATGCAGTTTTCAGAAAAAATATCTAACATACACTGTCAAATGTCATCATTGGTTTTGAAGTGATGAACTTGTCATGCTGCTTACCCACAGACCAGCTATTACAGCTTACAGTATGATAATACAGAAGATTTTTAAACGTATTAATTCTTTCATAATGAAAGACTCACTAGAAACTAAGTACCTCACAGTAAGGAAGATGCAAACTCAAATCTGTTTATGTCAATCTACAAATCTGTATATGTATATTTTTTTCATTTAAGGAAGGTGTTTGATGCTTGAGCAGGGTGGATATTTATATTTATTTATACCCATTCATTTTTATAGGATCTGTGTTTTATGTGTAATATTTGTTTTGAGAAACCCTGAAAGTAAAATTATCCATCTTATTTCAAACAAACAGCAATAGACATGTCGGTTGAATTGAAGATGGATTTTATAGAGGAGTACAACAATCCAGACAGTCCTGAATACAAAATCCTTTCAAGAAATATCACTGTATTGGTAAGTATTTTATATTTCAGTAACAGGTTTTAGGTGTCCTTTAATGTTGATATAATTAATCAGATTTTTTTTCTTGTGCAGCTTGAGCAGCAGTATCGCAAACTGGATGGCTTCTTTAGTGTTTCTGTGACAAAATTCAGGTATATATGTTTCTTCATTAAAAGTAAATGTTAAGTCAGTAGCTTAATGTATGTTTCAATTCAATGTTATTGGTTTCCTTTTCCCTGAAGGAAAGGAAGTGTTGTTACAGATTTTACTGTCAAGGTCAAATCTGGATCACTTGATGCGACTGCACTGAATTCAGTCAATTCAAATCTCCCGACAGCATTGAGATCAATTGCTCCTGTTATTGGCTCAGTGACTGCAAAGTACTACAGTAAGTCTAAAATACCTAGAAATATATTCAAAGAAAAGGAAAAAAGTAACTGACCTGATTTTCTCTTAAAGGTTCAACTCATCTTGGGTCAGATGTAAATAAGTTCATTTATACTGGTCAAACCATGACACTGACATGTGACCCTACCGAGGCCAAAATGGGAAACAGTAAGAGTCCTGTATGGAAATTTAACAATGTTGTAATCGGGTCACATCGGCACAAACCGTTTATTTCTGGAAGTCAGTACAAGCTGGCAGTGGAAAACGTTATTCTTGGTGATGCTGGTAAGTTGAGAACAACTTTATCAAGTTAAAAAATACTACTAAATTGTGAAATTTAAATATTACAGTACAGCCTTTGTTAAAGTATGCGTCTTGAGAGTTTAGGGACAATTCTTTAAGTCACTTTCCATCACAATAACAGTACACAAAGGTCATGTTTTAATGCCCAATCCAGCTGACAGTTGGTTTTCCCATCCAGAAAAATTCCAAAAAATGACTGGATCCAAATATCACACAGAACAAGGAAGGTTTCCAGCTATTTTGTAACAGATGAAAGTGAATAATTTCAAAACATGAGAAGATTACCTGTGCTTGTCTTGTGTTGTAAAACTTCTTAATTAAGCCGTGTAGAGGAGAGAGACTCATTTCTGAGTCAGTCAGTCCAGAAGGTTGTCGAGTTTTCTGAAGAGAGAAGAGAATTGGGGAGGCAAGCACCAAATCCTACTCTGACATCCAAGTAAACTAGTAGTATGAACAGAATCTAAACCAAATACTGGGTCAGGAAGCAATAATCACCACATTGTCCAATAAAGAATTGGAACAATCCAAAAACAGGTGAAACTAGAGTAAGACAACTTGGTTAGAAGTCCAGCACAAGCACTTCAAACCCTCTGTAACCGATCTATAGGTTTTTGTAAAACCGATTTAATTATCAGATCAAAAAAGTAACAATATTTATGCAAACAACAGAAAACAGATGGCAGGTCAGAACTCGGCTCATTTAGATTAGATTTTAAGGACAAAGGACCCTTGTCTAAAGACTACAATATACACATTTTAGTAAGGAAATGTTACTTTTACAGTCAAGCCACATTCACCCAGCCTCTTACTAATATGTTCACAACCAAACACAGATGTGCCCAAAAGCACATCGTGTGGCAGGTAATCGAACCCACAACCTTCCAGTTGCAAGCAAACCACTCTCCTTTGAGTTATAGTTACACCGTATAATCAAAACGAGTTAGTTATTAGCACCAACATGATCAAGTATTCATGCAATTCTTCTGCTTGGACTTCATTAAATCAATAAACACTCTGATGAATTTTTAACTACAGGAAATTATGAATGCTCAGTGCCAGGAGACACTATTACTTTCATCCAAGACAGAAATGTGGGAACAAATGAGATCATATCAGCTCCTAATGTGCGAGTCCAACAAACAATGTTGGCGAAATGCAATGAGGGACAAAAACAACCAGTCGTCTGCTGTGTGCAGTCCCCTTATACTGTCAGGTGGTATGATGGTTCAACGCTTTTAACTTCAGGTAAGTATGAAACAAATGTGCTGTATATTGCTCAGCTGATCAGTGTAGCTCAGAGTTCTTTATAAACATTTTAAATGTCCACAGTTGCCGGTGCAGATACAGGCTGCATCAAGTATGAATATCCAATGCAAAGCTGCAGTGTACAAACAAAACTATTCACATGTAAAGTTGCTGAAGACGAGACTTATAGCGCAACAACAACCCTGACGATTTTTACAGATCGTAAGTGTAGCATTTGAAACATGAAATATTTTGTTCTCTTTTAGTTTTGTTTTCATTGATTGTATATATTTTTGCACCTTTAAGCTATTGTATGTAAGAATGATGTGTATGGGTCTGGACGAACCGGTGACAAAGCAACCGCAATGTGCCCTGTTGGCTTGGAGGGGCACAAGAGTGCAGTGTGTCAGGCATCAGGAGAATGGAAACTTGTGGAGGACTCCTGCATTGTAACCAAGATCAATGAATTACTTATTAATTCAGTGGTAGGTAGCTTTATACTATAGTATTTTTCATGAATTACAGTATGGTTGATGTTATGATGCAGACCTGCAACAATTTATAGATTTGCCTATAAATTGTTTTTGTTGCTTCCTACTGAAATCCGCACCATATATGATTAACAACTTAGTAACCCTCATTTGAAGTGTTGAAAAGGACCAATATATTCCTCTCAGTGTCTTCTTAACATCTTAATTGTGTGTGTATCTTAGCAACTCTAGTTGTCACATTCCATCACAGGGTTTTAAGAGAACTGTTGAAGGTGCAGTTAAAAACAAAAACCAAAGAGATCAGAGAAAGCAAAGTGGAGCCCCTGCATATTCGTGGATTTTTCATACAGCAAATCTAAAATATCTAAAAGGTATGGCAGCTTGGAAAGCTGGAATATCTAGACACAATGCTACTTGACAGGCTATTTTTGCAAAGCAGCCAATCCAGCGGCACCCTTCATTTTCCTTGGCATTGATTGGCTGTACACCCAATAGCAGAAATAAGTAAAAACCTTGGACTTTTGCCTCTGAGGTTGGGCCAAGAGGGCTTCTACTATGTATATTTGGTGTATGAACTATTAAAATCATATTCATCAAATTCTTTTGAGGGAGGCACAAATATTCATGGATTTCAGCCATTCACCAGAGGTTTAGACCCTTAACCCAATCAAGTACCTGGGATCCTCTGTACCAGAAAAAATAGGATGTTCAGTAGAGTTAATAACTTGATACAAATCATTTGTGTCAAGGTGTTCCACTAAACATTTTTTTTTCAAGCAGCCCCTCCAAAACCTGCCAAATCAAAGTAATCTTGAGCATAAGAATCATTATTCCAATCCAATAACAATTCTAGAAGGTTTGTATCATGGAAGATTAATGAAACAAAAACATATTAGACAATGAAAACAGTTTGCGGAGTGATTCTAATACAGCGGCTAGGAAGGAGAAACCATTTATAACTGATGGAAAAATATCACAGACTACTGCCCAACCTAGATCCTTTTGGACTTGCCCCAACAGCTAGTGTTTTCACAGCACATCCGTCTTTCTAGTCACTGTTTCTTCAAGACCTGGCACAATTCGGATCAGTTTCTCAATGCCTAAAATAAAAATAAAAAATCAGTCTATAGACAGTTAGCTGTGTTTCAAAATATTAAGAAAGTGCCAAAAGACAGATATTGCACATTTGCTTGAGAAAATGGCTTCGTTTCACAAATGCTTCACACAAAGTTCCACAAATTACTTTCATTGCTGTGGAAGAAACTACTTCTTCACTGTAGACCTCTTTGTAGTCATTGAGCAAATTTAATAACATCCTGCATCTAAAAAAAACTATATAAATTCAGAACTCTACTCTTGGCATCAAGTCGATAGGATTGCACTACCACCAACTATCCCACATGCCACTGAACTCCTCTATTCTGACTTACGTTACAACAACCATGAATGGATCTTGATAAAAAAGATTACAAATAAGAACTTTGTTCTCATTTGGTTTCTCTTGTGGTCACCAAGAGACCACCAGAGAATAAAGTCAAGTATAAACTTGAAATCAAATTGCTTGTCCAATTTTGATATCTTCCTTTTGCACATTTCATTGTCTTAGGATCTGAAGGAAGAAGAGATTCAGGTATTTTCAACAAATCTAAGTACGGTTGTCACAGAAGAGAAGAAGAAAATTTCACAATCTTCGGCAACAATATCAGCTATTGTTAACATATTAAATATAATCGCAGAGGTTTCAAAAGTGGTTACTAAAGACGTTATGAAGGTATGTGGAGCGATCTATATTTTTAACCTCTTCATAAATAGGTACAAATAAGTTTGGTAACATTTTACACTCCCAATATTTTATTTCTCATCCACAGAATGTGCTAGCTACTGTCGATGTCCTCATTAGTGATGATGCAAAAGACTCCTGGAACTTTCTGAACTCAAATGAAACCCAAAATTCTAGCTCAGCACTTCTTGGCTCAATGGAGACAATCTCTAACAAACTGGATGGAAATTTTACTTTAAGTACTGAACGTATCCAGATGGGCAGGTCCAAATTCAGCAACTCTTTCAGTGATGCCTTGACCTCCAATGTCTCCATAAACCTTCAAAATACAGGCCTCAGTGACGTCTTTATAACCACGATTGTTTTCTCCACCCTCCACAACATTATGCCGTCACGGAATTCTTCGTTTAACCTTACTGCGTCTGACACCACCAGCAATGAAACTAAACCTGACAATGCCATCAATGCTGCTGTCCTGCTTGTAAAATTAAATGAAAACATTCAGAACGTCACTCTGAGCTATGAAAAGTTCAATACCACTCTGGAACTGAATCCTCAGTGCGTCTTCTGGAATTTTAGCCTCTTAGATAATCTTGGTGCCTGGGATGACCAGGGCTGTAGGTTTGTTTCTGATATAAACAATACTGTAACCTGCACCTGCAACCATCTCACATCGTTCTCAATTCTTATGTCAACTGCCATCCCTGAAGAACTACGATTATTACTGGATATAATGACATATATCGGCGTTGGAATATCAATGATCAGCTTAGTTATTTGTCTCATCATTGAAGGAATTGTATGGCGACCCCTTACCAAAAACAGCACTGCCTTTATGCGCCATGTTGCCATTGTTAACACAGCCCTGTCCTTGCTGATTGCTGACATCTGTTTCATCATTGGGGCCGCTATTTCAAAGAACCCCGCAGAAAACCCAGGCGAGGACTACAAAGTTCCAGTTGGACCGTGCAGTGCAGCGACCTTTTTCATGCACTTTTTCTATCTCGCCATGTTCTTTTGGATGCTTGACTCAAGCCTGCTGCTCTTGTACCGGTCAGTCTTGGTCTTCTCCCAAATGTCCAAATGGACCATGTTCGCCATTGGCTTGACTGTGGGATACGTTTGCCCTCTGATCATAGCTGTTACTACAGTTGCTGCCACTGCACCTGGGGGTGGATATGTAAGGGAAGATCTAGCTTGTTGGCTAAACTGGACAAAGACCAAAGCCCTCCTGGCCTTAGTGATCCCTGCCTTGGCCATAGTTGTGTTCAATATTTTGGTCATTCTGGTGGTTTTGTACAAGATGCTCAGAAGAAGAAACACAAACCAGGCAGACGAGAAACACGCCTTGGTAGTGATTCTAAGATGTGTGGCTATACTGAGTCCACTATTCGGACTGACCTGGTGCTTGGGAATTGGAACCATGGTGGACCCAACAAATGGAGGGATCCATGTTGCTTTTGCTTTCTTCAATTCCTTACAGGTATTTGTGTTTGAGTTGGATACAAATTTAAAACTGGCATTTTAATCTTTTTTTAACGAATGTTTTACTCTCTACAGGGTTTCTTTATTTTGGTGTTTGGGACTCTGTTTGATTCCAAGGTATGTTTTCTTTAAAAGACCAGCTAATACAAAATGATTATAATAATACTAATAATAATAAAACATTGTTCTTTGGTTTTACATCAGTCTAACAAAAATATGCCTTAACCTTTTGGATAACTTGCCAAGAATCTAACAGTAGTCTGTATGATAGCTAGCTATTTTAAAAAGGTAGGAAATATTACACAAATGCATATTTTGTTTTATCAATTTGTAAAACAGTTTGTACTGGATTTATCACTAACATGTTTGTCTGTATGCAGATCCGTTCCCTGATATTAAGAAAAATACCAGCTCTAAGCACGACCTCTAATCGAACAAGAGTAAGTTGTAATTTGCTGAAGCACTGCAAAAGTGTTGCAAACAATCATTTTAACCTGACATCAGATCAACAGATAATGTGTTTTACTGAAGTGTTGCATCATCAAATTACATTTAAATATTAACTTTTTTCTGTAATTGCTTTTTTTTTTCTTTTTTTTTTACACATTTGTTATTTTAGAGCACCAGTGGTGGAACTTCAGCTCTGAGTAGCGTTTTTGGTCGACTTCGCAGAGGAAGGAGTAAGTTGTTTTACTTTCTCTATCTTTTTTGCTCTCTTAAAACCACTTTCCTTACAATTTATTGTTTATGTTCCAGATGGTTACCATGCTTCACCGGTTGGAAACTCAAACACCAGCAGTAGTGGATCAGAGGCATTTTCCAACACCTGATTCTGTACAAATAATCTGTTCACTTGTAAAGCTGAAATGTATCTTATCTTTGTTATTTTCATTCAATCACATATACAGGTGTGATATCTTGAATGTGAGGTTCAGTGGCAATAATTTGTGAAGGAAACTGTGAAGTAGCATTTTAATTAACTTGTATGTCTTTAAATATATAACGCTGCTGTTAATTTTAATTATAAGTGTAAAATCACAGTGTTATGGTTTGCATGTGCAATTCAAAGAGCATCATAAGGGGAAAATTCCCCCCAAAATAAGATGATTATAAAAGAGTTAATTGGGAAATATATTTACTATTCTGTGACATCACAGGAATATCAGTACTTTAAAATATTTATGTGCAGAGATAAATGGAGTCTTGTAAGCAAAGAGATCTATGAATCTTCTATCAAGAGTAATGGGCCAAAGTTCTAGCAAACTCTTACTAGAAGATTTCAGAAGGAAATCCAAAACACTTGACTCAAAAAAAAAATCTACCTAATACTGTGGAAATACACTGAACAAAAATATAAACGCCCCATAAGAGTTTTATGAATATTTGGATTACGCAATATATAGAGAAAATCAAAGTATATTTTCAGTAATTATTGATCTTCGTATCAGCATTGACAACATCGTGGTTTGGCCATTTGTGGCAGATTGACAGTCCTTTGAACATGATCGGGGTCAGTTTGAGGAATTTGATGTTGACCCAGTTGGTTTCTCATAGGCGGTTACAGACAGTCTGAGGTGTGATGTGTCTGTTGAGCAGACCTATAGTCTGATGAGCTGCGTGTGCCGCTGGTCTTGGCCAGTTCTGCAGGTTGACGAGCCGGATGTGGCGATCTTGTGCTGGAGTGGTCACAAGTGGCCGACAAGGATGAGGTCGACTTGAAGGAGTGCCAGTCTGTTGAAAACAAACTCTTAAACGGCCAGTGGTCTAATAATGGACATTGAGCCAGGCAGCTACTACTCTGCTAGACATCCCTGCATGCATTATGACTTGTGACAAAATTTGACATTTTGGGGTGGCCTTTTATTGTCCCCAGTCCAAGGATTGTCCAGTTGTTGCTCATTTTGTCTGATCACCCATTGGACATGCCCCACCCATGCACTGAGTAAAAAATCAACTCACAGAGTAATGCTCACTGACAGCAAGTTGGATTAAAAATTATTCATAAATCAAGAAAAATATTACTTTTGTACAATTAAAATGTCAGATAATGCTCATTTACAGGTAACTCCACATGGAAACAATATTGGACATGAGGCGTTTATATTTTTGTTCAGTATATATGTGAACTTGTGACTTTGAAGAAAGTAATAAAAAAATTTAAAAAATGTCCTGTCTCTCTCTTTTATGTATTCTATTTATTTAGCAACAGAAATTATTGTAGTAATTCTGGCATGAACAGAAAAGCTTAGTCATATTAAATGTCACGGGGACATGAAAAATTGTCTGTTCATACAGTGCATACATACAGTACATCTGCTTTTAGTTGTATATATTGTAAGAAAGGAATATTTTACTATTAAAACTAAGACAACAGTTTAACTTAAAATATGCCTTGCAAATCTAAAATGATTACATAATTTCAGAATTGTCATAAATGTAGATTAGCAAAGGTCCAGATGACTGTATGCTCTAATGATTGCTATAAAAATTAAGCATGCTGAAAGCCTTTCCTGTCTTGTGTCAGCCATGTTTCCCTTTCATCAGACAGCTCCATGTGTTGTTTGTATGAAAAAATAACAAGAATTGATAGCAGCCTCTTGGCCTTAACCGACTACTCAGTCATTCGCCCTATGCTCGTGTTCTGGATTTGTCTTGCCTGCTTCTTTGCCACCATCAAAATCTTTAGATAAATTG
Source organism: Xiphophorus hellerii (assembly GCF_003331165.1). Classification (NCBI taxonomy): domain Eukaryota; kingdom Metazoa; phylum Chordata; class Actinopteri; order Cyprinodontiformes; family Poeciliidae; genus Xiphophorus; species Xiphophorus hellerii. The sequence continues at coordinate 22,720,719 of NC_045686.1, read as the reverse complement.
TTAAAATTATAACAGCTGAAAATTACAAGAAAAACCCAAGAACCTATTTTTGGGTTTTTCTGTAAAACCCAAAAATAGGTCCACTTTTGAATTCTTTTGAAGGTGGCAATATCTTGCACCTCCAGCAAGGATTCTCATTACCTATCTCACATCCAGTGATGCTAATAGCCAGTAGAGCTGAAAGAGCCCAGATCACCAGGATCATGGCCAGAATTACACGAATATTCATTTTACTTCTATATGTTAAAGGATGACACACTGCATAATATCGGTCAATATATATTGACCGATATGATATAATTCTAGTTATTAATTAGTAATATAATTATATAATATTATAATATTATGATCACTGGAATTTTGTGGACACATTTTGAATTGTTAAAATGTTTGTACAATTATGAACTATACATATATATATATATATATATATATATATATATATATATATATATATATATATATATATATATATATGTGTGTGTGTGTGTGTGTGTGTGTGTTCTTGGTGCCTCCTTATCGTGGTGGAGGGAGATGAGTGTCCCAATGATCCTAGGATCTGACCCCTTATGATGATGATCACCAATGGAAACGGTGAGGTCACCAAGGACCCGCTGTGGAGCCATATTCCTGGAATTGCTGTGTGAAGAATCAACAGGATATTTTGCCGTAAACAAATCTGAATTAGTTGAAACTAACCAACACACTCCAAATTCCTCATGAAATGAATCTGGTTGCTCAATATTCTCTATTCACACTGAACTGTGACATCATTGGAGGATTTTATTGGTTCGGTTTTTTCTTATAAATTTACTGTTTTACCTTTAGTAGCTTTAGTTTCATATTTCTACAATTTTATAGAAACTATAGTTCTTTCTTAAAAAAAAACATTGCAAGTTTGTTAAAAAAAAAAAAGAACAAACTATAGTTTCTATAAATTTTGCTGTAAGGTTGAATTTTTTTTTGTAAACTCTTCTAAATAGAATAGAAATTGTGTGGTGTATTGCTATTCAAATGATTCCAACGCCAGACTTATTTATGCATTTATTACTTAAATCCTTAATCTTTCCACGCAGGCGTTTCTAAATGATAACTGAGCTTGAACTATTAGACTAATATTTTCTTGTGAATCAAGTGGTGCCCTGATTTAGTCATTTTGGACCTAAAGTAATAGTCTTACTAATAACTGTCCTAATAAATTATTATAATCATTCATAGTCAAAGCTAAACTGCTACTTCTGAACAACATAATACAAAAAATAATTTAAATAACATCTCTAGAAGTGCTATATATATGTAAATGTTATTGATATAACACCTTTCACATACAAGTGTTGCACAGATAAAACACAATAATACACAATTAAACATCAAATACATACTGTACATGCATAGTGATCTAAATGTTTAGACAGAAATAACAGACACAACATTTTTTATATAAACCCATTAATATATTATTTATATATCACAATAATTTTGTATTGGAAAAATCTCCCTGAAATATTTGACCAGAAATGATCATAGTAAAAGCTCGTCTGAACCACCTGTAGAAAAAAGCATAAACCAGAGGATTTAACATAGAATTGGACCATCCTAACCATTTAAATCCTTCAATGGCTGCAACTGGTATTGTGACTATTCCCATACTGTAAAAACCTATGGATAGAAAGAAAGGAGTCCAACATATGAGGAAGACTCCCATCACTGTAGCCAGAGTTATGTTGGCCTTTTTCTCCGTCTTACTGAGAGCTGCTTCAGACTTCAGAGTGTTCTGGATTTGTCTCGCCTGCTTCTTCGCCACCATGAAAATCTTAAGATAGATAGTTAAAATTATAATAGCTGGAATGTAAAATTCAAAAATGGTTTCGGGACTGAATTGTTTTGTAGCTGTAAATAAATTACACCTCCTTCTGAGATTTCCTTGATTTATCCCACGTGCTATGATGCTAATAGCCAGTAGAGCTGAAAGAGCCCAGCTCACCAGGATCATGGCCAGAATTGCACGAACATTAATTTTACTTCTATATGTTAAAGGATGACACACTGCATAATATCGGTCAATGGATATACAGCACAGATTTAAAATAGATGATGCACACAGTAAAATATCAAACAGGCCTCGCATTTTACAGAGTAAATAACTTGAATTCCAGCATGAGCTCAGAGACAATATTGTGCTGAAAGGTAAAACTAAAGCCCCAACCAGCAGGTCAGTCACAGCCAGAGAGAGGATGAGGTAGTTTGTTGGAGTGTGGAGCTGCTTGAAGTAAACGACAGAGATGATCACAAGAAGATTTCCACATATTATCAGAAGTGACAAAGAAACGACAAAAACATTAAAGGCATAAGAGGTCACAGTCTGTCCATCCAGCTCTGCTGATTCATTACAGACACGCTGATCTTCAACCATGTTTTCAGTTTTGTTATAAAACAAATCAATATAGAAAACAGTGATGAGCAAATGAAATTTGCTTGCTTTCATAGATTTGCAGAGATAACGGATAATTCAGTGCTCTCTGTGATTCAGTGTAAGTCAGGGTGGAGAGTTGTGTCCTTGGTATCCATGTGACTAAAGTGCATCCATGTGTTCGATTTATTGTTCCATGTTCATGTGTTCATTGGCTTAATATTGTGGGTGTTGCCAGGAGTTCTTTAGTATCCAAGTGATGTTCTCCCTGGTGTCACAATGAGGAACAATTCACATATTAGTGCTGATGCTGTTCTGATATGCTTAGTCTCTTAATTACACTTATATGAATAATCTGTGTTACCATAAAGTAAAGATAAAGAAGTTATTTACTGTCAAACTGAATGTTTATTGTATACTTTTTAAATGACGTGACACACAATAAGCCAGATGTATTTTTTCTTTATTTTTGGATTTGATGGCATCTGTTACTTTGGAGGAAAGAGTAAGTCTCACTGAAAAGTGTTTAAAAATACTGCAGGCAAAGACAAATCAAATCAAAATCTAATTTTATTTGTATAGCACATTTCAGCAGCAAAGCATTTCAAAGTGCTTTACATCATAACAAACACAGAAACACAATGCAACATAGAATCAATAATCAATACATGACATTAAGTCAAGTTCCATCATGAAATTCGTAACTGGTTACGTTTCAAATATAATCCTAAACAGGTGGGTTTTTAGTCGAGATTTAAAGGAAGTCAGTGTTTCAGCTGTTTTACAGTTTTCTAGAAGTGTGTTCCAGATTTGTGGTGCATAGAAGCTGAATGCTGCTTCTCCTCGTTTGGTTCTGGTTCTGCGGATGCAGAGCAAACCAGAACCAGAACCTGAGAGGTCTGGAAGGTTGATACAACAACAGCAGATCTTTAATGTATTGTGGTGCTAAGCCGTTCAGTGATTTATAAACTAACAACAGTATTTTAAAGTCTATTTGAGCTACAGGGAGCCAGTGGAAGGACTTTAAAAGATAAGATAAATCTTTATTGTCATTGTCACAAGAACAATAAAATTCAAAAGGTGCCATCAGTCGGTGCACATGCCCAAAAACAAAAAATAACTGTCTCACAATTCACACACAACGCAAGAATCAACAAACAACTGGCAAAAAATAAATAAATAAATAATAAGAAGAACAGCCACATTCTCACATACATCATTTATGATGATTAATGGTTGTTTTTGATTGCATTTAGTTTTGTTATTGCTATCGGGTAAAAACTGTCTCTGAGACGGTTGGTTCTTGTTCTGGTTGCTCTGTATCTTCTGCCTGAAGGCAGCAGTGTGAACAGAGAATGTCCGGGGTGAGACGTGTCCTTTGTGATGTGTTGTGCTTTTCTTAGACAGCGGTCGCTGTGCAGGTCCTCCAGTGAGGGGAGAGGGCAGCCAATGATTTTTTTTACACATAAAACTGGTGTTATGTGCTCTATCTTCCTGGTCTTAGTGAGAACTGTTAAACCGATTATTTGTTGGACAGACCTGTGAAGACGCTGTTGCAATAATCAATGTGACTGAAGATAAACGCATTTAATGAGTTTCTCTAGATCTGGCTGAGACATTAGTCCTTTAATCCTGGAAATGTTCTTCAGGTGATAAAAGGCCGACTTTGTGACTGTCTTTATGTGGCTCTGGAGGTTCAGGTCAGAGTCCATCACTATTCCCAGGTTTCGGGCTGATCACTGGTTTTTAGTTGTAATAACTGAAGCTGTGCATTGACTCTAGATCTATAACTCTAGATCTATAACTCTAGATCGTTTCTCTTTAGGTCCAAAAATAATAACTTCAATTTTGTTTCTGTTCAGCTGGAGAAAGTTTTGGCACATCCACACATTTACCTGTTCTAAGCATCTGTTCAGTGATTGGATGGGTTCTGAGTCCCCTGGTGACATCGTAATGTAGAGCTGTGTGTCATCTGCATAGTTATGGTAGCTAATATTATTTCCTGTTATAACCTGAGCTAGTGGGGGCATATAAATATTGAATAAACTTGGTCCTAGGATTGAACCTTGGGGTACCCCACGTGTGACCCTTGACCTCTTTGATGAAAAGTTTTCAATTGAAACAAAGAAATCCCTGTTCTTTATGTAGGATTCAAACCAGTTAAGCACTGGACCGGAGAGTCCGACCCAACTCTCCAGTCGATTCAGTAATATGTCGTGGTCAACAGTGTCAAAAGCTGCACTGAGGTCCAACAGAACCAGCACTGTGGTTCTGCCACAGTCCGTATTTATATGGATGTCATTGAACACTTTTACGAGGGCGGTCTCTGTGCTGTGGTGAGACTGGAAACCAGACTGGAAGGAGTTAAAGCGGTTGGTTATAGTTAGGAAGCTAGTTAATTGTTAAAACAGCTTTTTCAATAACTTTGCTGATGAATGGGAGGTCAGAGGTCAGAGGTCGGCCTGTAATTCTGCAGTAGTGATTTGTCCAGATTGTTCTTTTTTATCAGTGGTTTGATTACTGCTGTTTTCAAAGCCTGGGGGAAAACGCCTGATGAGAGCCATGAGTTTACTATTTGGCAGAGGTGGGGACTCGAGTCACATGACTTGGACTCGAGTCAGACTCGAGTCGTTAAAATCACGACTTGAGACTTGACTTGAAAAAATGCTCAAAGACTCGGACTTGACTTTGACTTTCATGCCATTGACTTGGGACTTGACTCGACTTGAAGCTGTTTACTTGAAAAGACTTGATATTTTTTACTCAAAGTCTTAAAATTTAAAACACATTATTTATGAAGTGGCGTCATTAATTAATTTCACTCATTCCGTATCAATATGCGCAGACCGTCACTATGTTTTTCCTCTCTCCTTATGTATGTATGTGTACGTAGCTGCAGCACAACCAATCAAATTAACAGGATTTGGACGTTTAAAAAAACGCGGCAAAGCTACAGAGCTCAGGGAACGAAATACGAAATAACCGCTCGAATATGCTTCCGCGAGTAATTTCTTTTGGCTATGTAGGTTATGAACTTTCGACTAAAAAACGAACTGCAACTTGTAAAACATGCAAGAAAAGAATATCGGATGGAGATGCCACGACGTCCAACTTTGTCCGGCATTTGAAGCTTCACAAAGATCGGTAGGTGGCACTTTTCTTTTGCTGTAAGATAGTTGACTATAGCTAACTTCGTGTTAGCATGTGTACTCCGGGTTAAATTGGTGATGATTTACCATAAATCCGGTCCTTCAAATGCCTCCACAAATAATGTGCACCGTGTTAGCTCAGGAAGCCGGTGGATAGTGAGCGGGGCTCCGGAACAGAAAGCAGATTCTGGACCTGAACACAGGGAACAGAGTCTCTCTGCCCCATCATGATGATGAGCCGGGTCTAGTATCATCTAAGGATGGTTGGTGTATTTGAAGACATCTACGTTGGGAAATTATATTGACAATATATTGTTTTGACAGGTCAGAGAAAAGAGGAAAAAACTGTTGTTATGGTTCTTTGTATTGTGCTGTGGAAATGTCAGCATTTTCGTCTTTTTTTATTGAATATCAAGTTTAACAGAACTGGGCAATAAAGTGGTCCAATTTAAAAATGTTTTTTATACTTTGTGTTCAGCTACACATGTTCTATCATTTGAGATAAATACATATTTTAAAACGAACAAATGGTCTATTATTGGAATTTTATGTATAATTGCAAATTATAAAAAAAATATAAAATAAAAACGACTCGAAATGACTTGAAATTAAAGGTTCCTGACTTGAGACTTGACTCGACTTTTGCCTGTCTTTACTTGAGACTTGACTCGGACTTGAGGACAGAGACTTGAGACTTACTTGAGACTTGCAACACAGTGACTTGGTCACACCTCTGCTATTTGGATCAGATCAGCAGCAGTAACAGGCAGGACTTTCTTAAAGAAATGTGAGGGTAAAACATCCAGACAGCAGGAACAGGAGCTTAGTTGACTTATAATTTCCTGTAGGGTTTTATAATTAAGTAGTTGAAATTGGGTCATTTTTCCTGTATTTGTTTTGTTTGGGCACAGCATTGGTACTGACTTTATAGTGGATGTACAGATTAATCCTCTGATTTTTTTGAATTTTCTCTGAAAAGAAGCTGGAAAACTGGTTGCAGGCGGCAATACATTGGAATTCAGGCGGTAACGACACAGGAGGGTTTGTGATTCTGTCAACTGTTGCAAATAAAGCTCGAGCATTGTTAATGTTTTTGTTTATGACATCTGCAAAGAAAGCCTCTCTTGCATGTTTCAGTGTTGAGTGATAGTTACCTAATCTTTCTTAATAGATTTCATAATAAACGTGAAGTTGAGTTTTACGCCATTTTTGTTCTGCCCTACGGTAGGGTTGTCTTGCAGATTGAACTGTTTGTGTATTTCTCCATGGAGATTTCTTCCTACCAGACACAACCTTCACTTTAATGGGGGTGATGGAATCAATGATATCTGAAACTTTAGACTGAAAATCATTTACCAACTTATCTACAACATTACAGCTTAAGGGTGAAGAAGAGTAGATTTGATGAAATGTTTCTGCTGTGTTTTCTGTGAAAGAACGTTTTGTGATAGTAGCTGTTTGTCCAAGTGGGTTAACGGATAGAGAACAGTTGGTACTGTGCATCCTGAGGTCAACAGTGATTCCTTGGTTTTCTTGGTGTTCAGACCCAGATTGTTCTTTAAAAACCAGGCTACCAGCTTCAGGACCTTCTTTCTGTACGCTGCCGTATCTCTCTCTGAGATTGCTCACACTACTGTGATGACATCAGCAAATTTGAAGATGAGGTGGCTGTTGTGTTACAGACTGTCATCATAGGTGTAGACATAGTACACAATGAGGCTCAGCACATGAACTGATGCTCGGTGTCCAGATGAAGGACAGCTGGGGTCAGGTCTCACAGTCTGGTTGCCTTTCGGTCACCTAGGAACCACAAATTGCCTCCATTAAGGGGGAGTTTCCCTCTACTCTGCAACTTGCTCTGGACTCTGAGCCAGATATTATTTGGTGACTTGCATGCAGCTCCGGAGGTGTTGTTTTACTAACTTTGGGCTTAAATTAACCTTTAAAAACTAACTATAATTTTATGAACCATACACCAGAAGAATTTTACCATCATTGTAGAACTTATGATTAAAGATGACTCAAATAATCAAATATTCCCCGTTTTCTCTAAAACTTTACATTCTTCTTTAATTAGCAATGTTTTGCAAAAGCCAGTAACGGCTTAATTTAGCAGCTGAGAACATTCAAATAATACATATTATCAATTTAATCTAACCTTTATTTCCTGAATGCTGAATCAGAAGGTGGAGGCTTTGGGGATGGGATCGCTTTCAGACCCCAGTCTGATCAGATCTTCTTGAAAATGAGCGAATGGGAGGCAGGCTTCAGTCAGCAACTCACTTTATTGGTTATTTGCTTGGGTAGATGGTGATTTCAGCTTGTTCATGCCGTCGGCATGATGATGGTTGTGCATTTTTCAAATCCCATCCGTTTAGTCGTCACCATGTGCAGACTGCTCACCTTCATTTCCATACGCCTACATAACTAGTTCCTTATCGATCTGTCACATGTCATTCTATTACCTTGGTAATTATACATTGCACAATTTAAATTACCTTCAAAATGATTGTAAAAATCTCAACGTATTAAAGTGCATCCATTATTTAATAAGCAAATATTACCATGACTGATGAAACATTCTCCTGGGATACAGTCTTCATAGTTTGGTTCATTGCAGGCTTACTTCTGTAAAAGAAAATAGTAAACATGCCTAATTATTTGTATTCAAAATCATAGTTGCTCACTTCTGTAAGAGAAAACAATGTCAATACATTCCTTTTTCCTCAACTGTTCAAAGTGTTTTTCACATAAACTGGTTTTATTCAACATGAAATCTTTGTCTATGAAGTCATTTCTAATGAATATTTAAGTATAGAGCATAATCTTACTGTTTATAACAGAAACATAGTTGGATGAAAAGAGTGAGACACCTATACTGACAGGAAGTGCCTCCCTAATGCAATTTCCTAAGCAAGAGAATGAAACAAATGTGGGAAGTTGAGGATTGTGGGGAGGCGGAGGAATTTTACTCTATTTCATATTTCAGTGAACTTTATGCAAATTTAACTCTTTACAATATCTGGACATCCAGGCAAACGGCCCAATTCATGTTTTTAACTTCTGATGTCCTACAAGAAGATTCACATGTATATATTTAAAAGATGTGAAAGCAACATTACTGATGGAGTAAATTGAAACTTGAAGTACACACAAAATAAAATAATTTGCATGTGCATAGTGCCATTGGTTTTACTTCATAGGCATGGCGTGCATGGTACACTAATTATTAAGACAGAAAAACCACAAACAAAATATTAATCATAACACAATTATTTATATATCACAACAATTTTGTATTGGAAAAATCTCCTTGAAATATTTGACCAGAAAATATAATTGCAAAAGCTCGTCTGAACCACCTGTAAAAAAAAGCATAAACCAGAGGATTTAACATAGAATTGGACCATCCTAACCATTTAAATCCTTCAATCACTGCAACAGGTATTGTGAATTTTCCCAAACTGTAGAAACCTATAGATGAAAAGTAAGGAGTCCAACACATGAGGAAGACTCCCATCACTACAGTCAGAGTTTTGTTGGCCTTTTTCTCCATCTTACTGAGAGCTGCTTCAGACTTCATCGTGTTCTGGATGCGCCTCGCCTGCTTCTTCGCCACCACCAGAATTCTTAGATAGATTGTGAAAATTATAATAGCTGGAATATAAAAGGCAAAAACAGATCCACTCATGGATTCCTTTGTAGCTACAAATATCATGCACCTCCCACTAGGAATCTTTTTTCCTATTTCACGAACTGTGATGATGATAGAAAGTAGAGCAGAGAAAGTCCAACTTACCAAAATCATGGTCAGAACAAAACAGACATTAATTTTACTTCTATATGTCAGAGGATGACACACTGCAAAATATCTGTCAATTGATATACAAGATAAGTTTAAAATAGATGATGCACAAAGTAAAATATCAAACAGGCCTCGCATTTTACAGAGTAAATAACTTGAATTCCAGCATGAGCTCAGAGACAATATTGTGCTGAAAGGTAAAACTAAAGCCCCAACCAGCAGGTCAGTCACAGCCAGAGAGAGGATGAGGTAGTTTGTCGGAGTGTGGAGCTGCTTGAAGTAAACGACAGAGATGATCACAAGAAGATTTCCACATATTATCAGAATTGACAAAGAAACAGCAACAACATTTAAAGCATAAGAGGTCACAGTCTGTCCATTACAGAGATTCTGGCCTTCTACCATATCATTACTGCTGTTAGCATATAAATCATTGGCCATCATCTTTGTAATTTTCCCTCTAGCCTTAGTAAATGTGTGAGGTAGAGCGTCCGTCATTACTGAGCAACATATTCGTGTTAGATACATTTCAGCATCATGAGTTCATTGGCTGAACTGGTTTGTGTCTTTTGTATCCACAGTGAGATGTTCCCTGGTGTCCTCTAAGGCACCTGATCTGCATTTCAGTGTGAGTGCTGCTGGGCTTCTAGTTTTACCTGTTTACGTTTTTGGAAGGAAAAATAAAAAGTCCACTTGATTAAATGTATTAGAACTTATAACTAAACACATGTCACATTGTGTATGACTGTTGAAGCATGACTCAGTCTTTCTACTTTGACAGTAAAAGCCATTGAGCTCTCTGACTTTATAAAAATATTGAACTTAAGACTAACAGAATTAATTGATTTTAATGCCTTAAGAAATAAAACTTATTTAACACAATGTTAAGGTTAAGTCCAGTCCTCAAGAGCTACCATCCTGCTAATGTTAGAGCATCACTGCTCCAACACAAGAAAAGCAAACTGCTGATATTTGATATGAGCAGTCAGATGCTTATGAAGATGCCTGGTAAATTTATTAATTTGACTTGGGTTTGTTGGAAAAGAGATCAATCTAAAAGTTCTGGGATGATAGCTCTTGAACACTGAACTCCGTCTCCTCTCCTTTACACACAAGAACAACCAAAACTAAAGTTGCGGGATGTGAGGACCAAAAGCCAATATCTTGTGAGAAGCCCTTTACTTTCATTTACTTGTTCTGTTACGAAAGCAAACCTTTCTTTTGTTGTTTTTACTTTTGTGTAATGTTTTAATATTACCATAAACTTTACTGTGGATATTCCTAAGTTTTTCAAGTGTGCAACTGAAAGGATTATGCAGGGAACAACATAACGGTGACAATTCTAACATACTATATATACAGTATATATATATATATATATTTATTTTTTTTAAGAAAGTGGGAACAACAAGAACAAAGACATACACAACAAAATTGTTAGACCTTTACAACTTTGATGCTGAAGTTAAAAATATTGCATATAAATAATTTCTGTTTAATGTCATTTTTACTATAGCTACAATATGCATGTTGTTCAAAAAATGTGGACAGAGATAAACAATCTATTGACATACATCAGATTATATCAACATAGTTATTTTTTATATCACAACAATTTCGCATTGGAAAAATCTCCTTGAAATATTTGACCAGAAATGATCATAGTAAAAGCTCGTCTGAACCACCTGTAGAAAAAAGCATAAACCAGAGGATTTAACATAGAATTGGACCATCCTAACCATTTAAATCCTTCAATGGCTGCAACTGGTATTGTGAATTTTCTCAAACTGTAAAAACCTATGGATAGAAAGTACGGAGTCCAACACATGAGGAAGACTCCCATCACTATAGCCAGAGTTATGTTGGCCTTATTCTCCGTCTTACTGAGAGCTGCTTCAGACTTCATCGTGTTCTGGATTTGTCTCGCCTGCTTCTTCGCCACCATCAAAATCTTAAAATAGATAGTTAAAATTATAACAGTTGGAATGTAAAATGTAAAAATTGGTCCAGGGCTTGATTCCTTTGTAGCTATAAATATCCTGCACCTCCAGGTGGGATTCACTTTACCTATCCCACGGACTGTGATGCTTATAGCAAGTAGAGCTGATAGAGTCCAACTCACCAGGATCATGGTCACAGTAACACAAGCATTCACTTTACTTCTATATGCTAGTGGATGACACACTGCATAATATCTGTCAATGGATATACAGCACAAGTTTAAAATGGATGATGTACATAGTAATATATCAAACATATCTCTCATTTTACACAGCAAATAACTTGAATTCCAGCATGAGCTCAGAGACAATATTGTGCTGAAAGGTAAAACTAAACTGCCAAGAAGCAGGTCAGTCACAGCCAGAGAGAGGATGAGGTAGTTTGTTGGAGTGTGGAGCTGCTTGAAGTAAACGACAGAGATGATCACAAGAAGATTTCCACATATTATCAGAATTGACAAAGAAACGGCAACAACATTTAAAGCATAAGAGGTCACAGTCTGTCCATCCAGCTCTGCTGATTCATTACAGACACGCTGATCTTCAACCATATCATCGGTCTTGTTGAAATATAATCAATAATGAAAAAACAAATGCACTTGTTTTCAGATTTTAGTCCTGTGTGTGTTTCATCCTAAGCTTAGCTGTAAGTGTGAAGACCAGTTTTTTTTACTCTGGTCCTGACCAAGCAGCATGTTTTTAGATTTATCGTTTCATCTCCATGTGTTCATTGGCTCAACTTGTGTCTTTGGTTTCCACGGTGACATGTTCCCTGCTGTCTCTGACAGGACTAATTTACATTTTAGTGCTAATAGAGTTGTGTGTTTACTTTGGATCTTCTTTGCCCTTTAGATCTTACAAAGAAATACATAACCATGATGCATTAACATTTCAGTTATTTAGAGTAGATAAAGGGGTACACAGCAAAATAACAGAATGTTTCTAAAAAAGAATTGTTCTTGCAGCAAAGCAGTGCTTTCAAACAATAATTTTTGCATTTTCTTAATATTCTACTAGAGCAGTGCCACCAGCAAGCTTACACTCCGGATATGACGGCTATACTCCTTTCTGGTCCAAAGTTAAGGGCCAAAAGGTTTGATTTTGGGGCCTCAAAAAACTGGGGACCCACAGAGCACCGTGAACTTTTCCGATCCTGTGCCAGTATCCTAAAGCTAATCTCTGAGCAGTATGTCTGGGTTCCTGCTTCTGAGCTGGTCGTTATTTAATTTTTTAAATAATTAAGGCTCATTCTTATTTGCTAACTGTTGTTAACCATGACTAATTTAATTTATCAGTACTATAAAATTAAACTAAGGCCTTTTATGTTATTGAAGTCGTTATAGATGTGCCTCTTGGTCAGCTAGCGGTGTTCTATTATGATGTCGCAAAATGTTATGCATTGCTGTTGAGAAAAGAAAGGGAAAAAAATATGACCCTTAAATCACCAGAAGTCAATTTATGAATAAAGTTTTTAGGGGTCATTTATTGGCTTACAATGTCAAAATTTATTTTCAGGGTGTGCCTAGGTGGCGTAGTGGTTAGTGTGACCCATATTTGGAGGCCTTGAGTCCTTGAAGCGGCCGTCACGGGTTCGACTCCCGGACCCGACGATATTTGCCGCATGTCTTCCCCCCTCTCCTTTCCAGTTTCCTGTCAGCCTACTGTCATATAAGGGACACTAGAACCCACAAAAGACCCCCTGGAGGGGTAAAAAAAAAAAAAAAATTATTTTTAGCAAATTTAAAGACAATTACATCAAGTAGGCTGACAAATGACAATGGAATACATACAGTATGTGACAAAGTAGAAACAGAAACATCCTTTATTGGCCAACAATGTATCATTTTCTCAATATCTTGATAAATTAATGCATATTTTAGTGGAATTATGAAACAATTCATCTTTCAGCCGTTGTAAAAGCAGCTGCATATACAGTGTAAGTAATTCTAAATATCTAGTTCCAGTTAAGGAAGACGACCACCACACCAAAGAAACCTCACACAGCCTTCACAGCCCAGTCACATGGAGGGAAAAAATAAAATTTTAAGAACAGTACCTAGAGATATGATTGCTTGGGAAGCAGACACAACTGCTTCTGTAGGAATATGAATAACAAAGATCATTAATTAATACAGTGAGGTGGCTTAACCCTTTTATGACCTACCTTTCAAATCTCTGCCTGGATATTTTTGCTTATTTTAATTGTACGTAGTTCTTCGAATGTCCTGTATGAAAATATATATGCCCATTTATCCATAACAACTGGAACTTTCAATAGCTAGCAAGTTATTTACCATCTATTAAGGGTGCCTCTCAGATCAGAAAGTTAAACGGCAAAAATGTGCCTGGTCTGATGGTTCCATCTGCCTCCAATAATATTGAGGAACATTATTTCGAGATACTTTTCCAGAATTCTGGAAGAGAAAACTCAAGGTGCACATCCCGTATTGAAAAGGTAAGCCACATCGCTCGTTAATCTAGAGGTACGATTGTTTGTGCTTTGAACAGGGGCAGACATATGCCAAACATCCTAATACCCAGGGTGTTTATGGAGTTTGACAATGAACCTGCCCCCATGGTTCCTGCTACATCGAATTAAGCAGGGAAACATTTCTACTTTTCCAGAATTCTGGAAGGAAAGTCCAAAAGGAAAATTTGGAGTTAATGGAGAAAAGCTACATAGCCCATTTGGAAAAGGTAAGCTGTATTGCTCATTAGTTTAGAGATATGATTGTTTGCCTTGTGAACATTGACAGCCCTTCTTTGCACTCCTTTGTGCAAAGCAAATAATGACCCGGCCAGACGGTGCGCAGAATAATAAAACATAATTTAAAGAAGCTTTGAGGCAGATACATTTTCTTCGAATCATTCACGGAATCGTTACAGTGCTAAACAGCACTTTATAAAACGTTTACGCGAATGTTAGCGGCTAGGCTCTTGTGTCTGACCCGCTCAGAGGTTTGCTCAATGAGTTCCTGCGCTGGAATGACTGTTGGAAAGTCCTGCACTCTCCAAAATCAGCCAATCAGAAGAAAAGTGGAAAGTAGGACTAGTGGTGTCTCCACTGATATAAAACGTGTCTTCTTGTCTCACAGATCGCTGAGCACAAGACGAACAAAGCATTCAGGTATGCTCAGATCTACCTGGACACGGAGCAGTTTTAGATTGATGAATTCAATACCTTTTATGACTTTTCGAGGACCTGTGGGAACCCTGACCAATTTATTTTAGAGACCAGGGAGCAGACGACCCAGTTTATAAAATTGAGCGGTCAGTTTTATAAACGCCTTCGTTGTTGTCGTCCGGTGTGGATTCAGGGATTTCCTCTCTCACTTTCTGTATGTGCCAGGTTAATTCTAGAGTAGATGGGCCGGCAGGGCAAAGTAACCCCATTGCAAGCAAAATAAAAACAGGGCAACATAATAAAAATATTTAAAAATGTCAATTTTTAGTGCCACAAGCAAATTAACATACATTTAATAAAGTTTTCTCTGTTGTCGTTTTTGTCAACTGCAATTTTTGATTTTCCCTTCAGAATTGCAAGTATCCAGGGTAATACGAGGGCATGAGTGGGAAGCCCAATGCTGCTACTTGGCCCTAGTTTGTACAAATGGGCTGTGCATATGAGTCAGAAAAAGCAGAGAGGAGATGATGAGCTGCTGAAGCTTTTTGAGGCTCCAAACGAAGAGCTCAAGAAAGTAGGGAAAGAATGGATAAGTTATTTTTCATATGGAAAAAATATGTTAAAAATTTTGGTTTTCTTCTCTTTTTTTTTTCAAATAATATTTCTGAAGACTGTTCACAAAGTTAGTGTTTCTGTTTTAATAAATGTTATAAATGTATTAACGTTTAACAATTGAACATACAAATTCATTTGAACATTTTAAATAGTTGATAAAAAGAAAACATTTTTAAATAAAACCAGATTAGAACACATCAAAAATATTTAAAGGGGCAGTATTATGTGCTTTCCAGCCACATATCATTTTATAGCACAATCAAGTAAATATGTCACCTTCATTTGTTATAGAATTGCTGTATGTCTAAAACATGACTCAAAAGAAAATTGACTTTGTAATTTAACCCCTTAAAATTGGACCTCTGTCCGTTTAAGAAGTTCCTGTTTGACTTCATCACTGCCAACTTCCAGTCTACGTCCAACGTCGTCCTTCGTAGGACGCAGGCCCTGAATTTTGACACAGCTTTTGTGTGATTGAGATATTGTAGTCCCAGATGTTTAAATGAATTATCTGGCATCTTCCTTGCTTAAACCAACTCAAAAATGTAATGAGAACCTATGTTTTGATCTGTGTTCCTTTCTCCTTGGTTTAAACTTGCTTTTGATTTTTAGACCAGCTTCTTTGTGTTACTCCTCCATGGGCTGCCACCTTATCGTGGTGGAGGGGTTTGAGTGTCCCAATGATCCTAGGAGCTATGCTGTCTGGGGCTTCATGCCCCTGGTAGGGTCACCCAAGGCAGACAGGTCCTAGGTGAGGGACCAGACAAAGAGCAGCCCAAAGACCCCAATGATGAAGGAAAACTTTGGACTTGGTGTTCCCTCGCCCGGACGCGGGTCACCGGGGCCCCACTCTGGAGCCAGGCCTGGAGGGGGGGCACGATGGCGAGCGTCTGGTGGCCGGGCTTTTACCCATGGAGCCCGGCCGGGCTCAGCCCGAAGAGGAAACATGGGCCCCCCCTCCCATGGGCCCACCACCCGTGGGAGGGGCCAAAGGGGTCGGGTGCAGTGTGGGATGGGTGGCAGCAGAGGGAGGGGACCCTGGCGGTCCGATCCTCGGTTGCAGAAACTGGCTCTTGGGACGTGGAATGTCACCTCTCTGGTGGGGAAGGAGCCGGAGCTAGTGCGTGAGGTCGAGAGGTTCCGGCTAGAAATAGTCGGTCTCACCTCGACGCACGGCTCTGGTTCTGGAACCAGTCTCCTTGAGAGGGGCTGGACATACTTCCACTCTGGAGTTGCCCAAGGTGAGAGGCGTCGGGCAGGAGTGGGCATACTTGTTGCTCCCCATCTCGGCGCCTGTACGTTGGGGTTTACCCCGGTGAACGAGAGGGTAGCATCCCTCCGCCTACGGGTGGGGGGACGGGTTCTGACTGTCGTTTGTGCTTACGGGCCGAACGACAGTTCAGATTACCCACCCTTTTTGGAGTCCTTAGAGGGGGTACTGGAGAGTGCTCCTCCTGGGGACTCCCTTGTTCTGCTGGGGGACTTCAACGCTCACGTGGGCAATGACAGTGAGACCTGGAGGGGCGTGGTTGGGAGGAACGGCCCGCCCGACCTGAACTCGAGCGGTGTTCTGTTGCTGGACTTCTGTGCTCGCCATGGATTGTCCATAACGAACACCATGTTCAAGCATAAGGGTGTCCATATGTGCACTTGGCACCAGGACACCCTAGGCCGCAGTTCGATGATCGACTTTGTCATCGTTTCATCGGATCTGCGGCCGTATGTCTTGGACACTCGGGTGAAGAGAGGTGCGGAGCTGTCCACTGACCACTACCTGGTGGTGAGTTGGCTCCGGTGGTGGGGGCGAAAGCCGGTCAGACCTGGCAGGCCCAAACGTGTTGTGAGGGTCTGCTGGGAACGTCTGGCGGAATCCCCTGTGAGACGGAGCTTTAACTCCCATCTCCGGCAAAACTTCGAACACGTCCCGGGGGAGGTGGGGGACATGGAGTCTGAGTGGACCGTGTTCCGTGCCTCCATTGTCGAGGCGGCCGATCGGAGCTGTGGCCGCAAGGTTGTCGGTGCCTGTCGCGGCGGCAACCCTCGAACCCGCTGGTGGACACCTTCGGTGAGGGATGCCGTCAGGCTGAAGAAGGAGTCCTATCGGGCCTTTTTGGCCTGTGGGACTCCGGAAGCAGCTGATGGGTACCGGCGGGCGAAGCGGCATGCGGCTCGGGCGGTTGCTGAGGCAAAAACCCGGGCGTGGGAGGAGTTTGGAGAGGCCATGGAGAAAGACTTCCGTACGGCTTCGAGGCGATTCTGGTCCACCATCCGGCGTCTCAGGGGGGGGAAGCGGTGCAGCACCAACACTGTTTATAGTGGGGATGGTGTGCTGCTGACCTCTACTCGGGACGTTGTGGGCCGGTGGGCAGAGTACTTCGAAGACCTCCTCAATCCCACCAACATGCCTTCCACTGAGGAAGCGGAGCCTGGGGACTCTGGGTTGGGCTCTCCAATCTCTGGGGACGAGGTCGCCGAGGTGGTTAAAAAGCTCCTCGGTGGCAGGGCCCCGGGGGTGGATGAGATCCGCCCGGAGTTCCTTAAGGCTCTGGATGTTGTAGGGTTGTGTTGGTTGACGCGACTCTGCAATGTCGCATGGACATCGGGGGCAGTTCCCCTGGATTGGCAGACTGGGGTGGTGGTCCCCCTGTTCAAAAAGGGGGACCGGAGGGTGTGCTCCAATTATAGAGGGGTCACACTCTTAAGCCTCCCTGGCAAGGTCTATTCAGGGGTCCTGGAGAGGAGGGTCCGTCGGATAGTCGAACCTCGGATTCAGGAAGAGCAGTGTGGTTTTCGTCCTGGTCGTGGAACGCTGGACCAGCTCTACACCCTCGGCAGGGTCCTGGAGGGTGCATGGGAGTTCGCCCAACCAGTCTACATGTGTTTTGTGGACCTGGAGAAGGCGTTCGACCGTGTCCCTCGGGGAGCCCTGTGGGGGGTTCTCCGGGAGTATGGGGTACCGGGCCCTTTGATACGGGCTGTCAGGTCCCTGTATGACCGGTGTCAGAGTCTGGTCCGCATTGCCGGCAGTAAGTCGGGCTCGTTTCCGGTGAGAGTTGGACTCCGCCAGGGCTGCCCTTTGTCACCGATTCTGTTCATCACTTTCATGGACAGAATTTCTAGGCGCAGCCAAGGTGTTGAGGGGATCCGATTTGGTGGCCTTAGGATCTCATCTCTGCTTTTTGCAGACGATGTGGTCCTTTTGGCTTCATCAGATCGTGATCTGCAGCTCTCGCTGGAGCGGTTCGCAGCCGAGTGTGACGCGGCCGGGATGAGGATCAGTGCCTCCAAATCCGAGGCCATGGTCTTGAGCCGGAAAAGGGTAGAGTGCCTTCTCCGGGTCAGGGGGGGTGTCCTGCCCCAAGTGGAGGAGTTTAAGTATCTCGGGATCTTGTTCACGAATGGGGGAAGAAGGGAGCGGGAGATCGACAGGCGGATTGGCGCAGCGTCTGCTGTCAAGCGGGCGCTGTACCGGTCCGTCGTGGTGAAGAGAGAGCTGAGCCAAAAAGCGAAGCTCTCGATTTACCGGTCGATCTACGTTCCCACCCTCATCTATGGTCATGAGCTTTGGGTCATGACCGAAAGAACGAGATCGCGGATACAAGCGGCCGAAATGGGTTTTCTCCGTAGGGTGGCTGGGCTCTCCCTTAGAGATAGGGTGAGAAGCTCAGTCATCCGGGAGGGACTCAGAGTAGAGCCGCTGCTCCTTCACATCGAGAGGAGCCAGTTGAGGTGGCTCGGGCATCTGGTCAGGATGCCTCCTAGACGCCTCCCTGGTGAGGTGTTCCGGGCACGTCCCACCGGGAGGAGGCCCCGGGGAAGACCCAGGACACGCTGGAGGGACTATGTCTCTCGGCTGGCCTGGGAACGCCTCGGGATTCCCCCGGAGGAGCTAGAAGAAGTGGCTGGGGAGAGGGAAGTCTGGGCCTCCCTTCTGAAGCTGCTACCCCCGCGACCCGACCTCGGATAAGCGGAAGAAGATGGATGGATGGATGGATGGATGGATTCTTTGTGTTAATCATTTTCCTCAATTCATCCTGCTCACTTCCACAGCTGTTTCCAATCACCTGATTACCACAACTGCATCTTATGTCATTTTCCACTTTTGGTTTTCATTTGTTTTAACAATTTCCTTGATGTTTCTTTCTTTTTTTTTTTTTGTCTTGCCATATTCTGTCAATTTTTATTGTTTTTTTTATTAAGGCGTTGGCATAGACCATAATTCAGAAAACTGGTACAAAGTTTCTTTGAAACTTCCGAATGAACATTAAGAACAGAGTTAAGACAAGGAAAAAGGATATGGTTATAAGAATGTATTACAATGACATAAAATAGATCTGGCAGGCCTCACTAATTTCTAACACAGAGACTTGCTATTTATTTTATTAGCCCAATTCACAAGGTGAACCACAACACAAATCAATAAAACAGACTGATGTTTTCAAGGCGGCTCAACTTCTGTTAACTACAATGAATTTCTGCTTAAAGCTAACAAAAATAAATTTATTTGTTAAATGAGCAAAATACACTGTTCAAACAATTAGATATAGAAATGGGAGCCCAATGAAGTGTTTTAAACCCTGCCTAAACGTTATCGTCATAAGCAACTTTTAATCTGACAATAATTGTAATGCACATTTCAATTTAATAATAATTCAGCGATGAGGCATTAAGTGCCAAAAGTATTTGAAACTATTCAGGTAGTGTAGGTTTTAATGACCTACACCGATCCCAACTTTCCAAAAGAAAGAAAAAGAGGAAAGTTTCAACTGGGATTTAAATGGGCTGTCAAAATATATGATAGATGACAGTTTCATTGTTACAAATCAAAATCAAAAATATAATCACTTCTAATTTTTTAGAATTTGTAATATTTCACAGTTGAAAGTAATGAAAGTCAGCAAGATGTATCTTGTAGCATTAGAATATTCTACCATGTTAAACTAAAATATTGTGAACAATAAAAAGATAACATGTTAAATTGCACCTCAGCACATAGAATCAAAATGTGTCACAAAGTTGCATTGGAAAAATCTCCTTGAAATAATTTACCAAAGATGATCATTTTAAAGGCCCGTCTGAACCACCTGTAAAAGAAAGCGTAAACTAATGGATTTAACATGGAATTGGACCATCCTAACCATTTAAATGCTTCCATAACAGCAATAGGTATTGTGAATTTTCCCATACTGTATAAACCTAGAGATAAAAAGAAAGGAGTCCAACACATGAGGAAGACTCCCATCACTACAGTCAGAGTTATGTTGGCCTTTTTCTCCATCTTACTGAGAGCTGCTTCAGACTTCATCGTGTTCTGGATTTGTCTCGCCTGCTTCTTTGCCACCATCAAAATCCTCAAGTAGATTGTTAAAATTATAATAGCTGGAATGTAGAATTCAAAAAATGGTCCAGGACTGGTTTCCTTTGTAGCTATAAATATAGCACACCTCCGGTTGAGATTTCCTTGAGTTAACCCACGTCCAGTGATGCTTATAGCGAGTAGAGCTGAAAGAGCCCAGCTCACCAGGATCATGGCCAGAATAACACGAACATTCATTTTACTTCCATATGTTAAAGGATGACACACTGCATAATATCGGTCAATGGATATACAGCACAAATTTAAAATAGATGATGCACACAGTAAGATATCAAACAGGCCTCGCATTTTGCAGAGTAAATAACTTGAATTCCAGCATGAGCTCAGAGACAATATTGTGCTGAAAGGTAAAACTAAAGCCCCAACCAGCAGGTCAGTCACAGCCAGAGAGAGGATGAGGTAGTTTGTTGGAGTGTGGAGCTGCTTGAAGTAAACGACAGAGATGATCACAAGAAGATTTCCACATATTATCAGAATCGACCAAGTAACCACAAAAGCATTTAGTATATAAGAGGTCACAGTCTGTCCATCCACCTCTGCTGACTCATTACAGAGACGTTGATCTTCAACCATGTTTTCAGTTCTGTTGAAAAAAAATAAATCTTTGAACAAAATCTTGCTTGCTTTTATGGAGCTGTGGAGATGGCAGATATTTAAGTGCTCTGTGCTTTGCTGTAAGTTTCACACAAAGCTGCACGTTGTGTTCTCCATGACTGAAAAGCACACTTTATCCTAGATTTATTATTCCATGTTCATGTGTTCATTGGCTTAACAAGTTAGTGGGTGTAGCCAAGAGCCATGTATGGTAGAACCGATTAGTGCTGAAGGCAGTGTAGAGTTATGCTAGCTTGACTTTGATAACCTTTACCTGTCATGTTTGTTAAACCCACTCGGGGACAAATTTGCAGTTCAAACTAAGTAAGTATTCACACTGCATCAGTTCAGATTTTTTTGAGTGGTCGTTCACATGTCCAAATAAATGCGACTTGTATGTGATCTCCTGTGTGTTGTACTGACTGTCATAAAAAAAATCAGATACATGTCTGATACATAAGGTAAAAAAAAAAAAAATCTGATTTGGTGTCTGAAGCAACATATAAAATATAAGTCTAAGTCATATAGTTTAATTAGACTTGAGAGATTAAAGTGCTGCAAAGGCCTATTATAACATGATTTCTATATGAAAATAGAAACTTGGGGGCCAAGCTGTATATAAAAACTCACCAAGCTTTGCCCAAAATTGTCCCCTGACTGAAATAACAGGTTTTTAATGGAATCAAAAAGGAGCCTGGAAAAACCTCTGTACAACGCTCCTTACACTGAGGGAGGCCGTACCTCACATTGTAGACATGTGAAATTTGGTACATATGTAGATTCCCCATATAGGGAACATTTTTGTTTTTCTTTCCATCTAACTGTTGCTCGTTCCACCTTTAAGTCTTTGGATGCTGCGTGTCTGTTTCTGTGCCACAAACAAAATCTTAAGATAGATACAAAGCATTATGAATCACATTGCAGTGTGGAATATGAAATATGAAACACATCTGGTTGTAGGTGACACCTCTGGAACCTGTTGATGGAGGAAAAATATCCCAACTTCAGAAGATGTGGCTTTAACTAAGCAGAGCTCTTTGGTTCCTATCAGTCTGCAATTTCTCATCCTGAGGTTGTCAAACCAAAATTCAGATCTACCATCACTGATTGATTCCTGCTGCCTCAAGGTTTGCAACCAGCTTCTGACTATGAGAAACCAGCAACCTCCCCGGGGTATCAGAATCTCACTGAAGAAAAAACTGCATTAGGTTTTCTATCACTTTAATATGCAAAGTTGCATTAAAAGTCCATTAAAAGTGCCAACTTTGCATTATTTGGTACACTTTAATGCAAAGTTGGTGCTTTTACTGGACTTTTAATGCAACTTTCAAAGCAACTTTGCATTAAAAGTGTCATTATTTACCTCTGTACTCCTTTTGCTGCAGGTTTCATCTGCGGGGTTCTATGCTGACTCCCAACTTTCTAGCATTCTCCAAAGACGATTAAGTAAAATTCATTCATCCCTTCATCTCCTCATTCCTTCATTCCTTATTCAATAAATCTGATTAATTAAATGAGATAATTCATTTAATTAATAATATAAATTACAGGAATGGTATTGGCTCGAAGCATAAACAAACAGAAAATATGTAAGGGTTAATTTTCAACCTTACACGTTTTTTCCAGCAGCCTCCTTTGTCTTCCATTTTTCTGTTTTCCTCAACCCAGGAGCGTGCCGAAGCTTTTTCAAAAATGGCTTCTTTACCAGGAGGGCAGCCTTTGCTTCAGCAATCTCCCCTTCCTTCTCTTTTAGCTCCTCAGAGAGCTTATGATTGCTTACGTGCGAGTTGGCGTTCAATTTAAACTTTCGACGCATCCAGCTCTTCTTTATACTTTATTTTGTTTAAAAAGAGCGTACGGTTGACTTCGTCCAATTCCTTCTGTGGCATGTTCTTCTCTGCCTGGAGGAATTAATTTGGCTCTCTTACCAATCCTTATCTCAACCTCAGCATGACAATATCCAGCGGTGAAAGTAGTTTTACATTCTTGGCGGAACTATGACAAAAGTGTGTGTATATATAATCAATATTAACACTAAATAAGAGTCTAAAATAAATAGCATGTTTGATAGAGGAAAAACCTCTCAGACTCTGAGCTCAAAGCCAGATGCCAGAGAACACCAAACTATTTTTTTTTCTAAATGATAGACAATTTAATTTCACATAATTATTGCGATACAAGCCATTTGTTTGTTACATACTTAATGAAACATATTGACCGTGTTTGATGTTTGTTGTGAATGACGTAAACTCGCAAACAAACGAGAGAATCAGTCCAAGTGTGTCGTTTATTGAACGTTCAGAAACTACAGCGGCTGTAATGCGCCACAGCAAAGGTAAACAAAGGTAAAATAACCTGAACAGGTGATCAACTCAGAACCACTCTTACCTTTTTACTCTCTCTCTCTCTCTCTGTTGTTTAAGTACACTTATTGCTGTGGCAACCGCCTGCGTCCCATAAACCGAGCAGAGATTACGTAGAAAACATAACATTCAGTCCGTTACGATATCAGGTTTCCAGGCTTGATATTTACTTTGCGATTATTAATCAGCCTCTCATGAACACAGCGGTGGTTGAATAGGTCATTTAAATTCTTGCTCTGCTAGTCAGTCAGTCTTTGAGTCCCTTAATTATTTTGGTAATGGAGCCGAAACTCACAGAATTGCACAGCACCTAGTTGAAACAATAATTACTGAGATTATTATTTTTGTTGAGTTATTAATTTGAACACGTTGTGTTGATTTTTTTTTTTTATTCTTTAATAAAGTTACAAACATTTTGGATATTAGTGAATATTTTGATGAGCGAGCCAGAAGAGGAAGTGCTGGTCTCAGCATCCTGGCAGCTTCAGTTTGTCACCTACTGCCGAGATCGACTCAAATCTCCTGCTCTAGCATAACATGAACAGTTCAGAAACAATATGAAATGAGGAAAAAAGCTATTTACTATCTGATTAAGTCATGTTTTACACTGTTCTTGAAAAACTAATCAGTCACGGCTAATTAGTGGGTGCACTCACTGATTCTTTACAGCAGACAGCCGCTGCCCTCTCTTTCTGGTACTGTGTAACCCCTCTAAACCTTCTAGTGGTACCCAGTACCCGACCGTACCCGCTTACTTTCACCTCTGACAATATCTCTCATTCCTGTTCTCCTGCCCCATTGTTTCTATTTCTTCCTTAAGGCTTAGAATATCTACTTCGTACTAATTGACCATTTCCAGACTTGCATCTTTGACTTGCTCTAGCTCTTTCTGGATGCATCTCTTTGCCTCTACGGAAGTGTTTTGCAGGGATGCTATTTTTTGACAGAGTATCATCCTCAGTTTCTAGATCCGTGTAAAGCATTTTGTTCATCTTCACCCTTTCAGCATGAGATTCTCTGTCATCTTCCAGCTCCTGCTCCAGTGTACTCACCCGCTTCCTATAGGTTAAAACATCTGCTTCATACTTCTTGACCATTTCCAGGTTTGCCTCGTTGACTTGCTACAGGTCGCTCTGGAGACAAGTCTCTGTTTCTCCTGAGGTATTTTGCAAGGACAACAGTTTTTGATGAAGATCCTCATTCTCAGCTTTTAGACCCACATACAGTGTTTGGTTCATTTTCATCACCTCAAGATGAGCTTCTTTGTTGTCATTTATCTTCTCCTTTAATGATGTAGTATCAAGGTTTTAACATCAGTTTGGTAATTGGTTTTTAGTTCCTGGTATGATTCTTTCATCTCCGTATCGACAGATGTCTTTTTCAGCAGTGTCAATGGCTTCTTCAGTTCTGTACATTGAGATGTGTTTTCACCCTTCACAGTCTGAAGAGGCTCCTTGTTCGTGGTTGCTCGAGAGTCAGTTGTTCTTTCTATATCCAGCTCTTCCTCCAATGTTGCCACCTGTTCTGACAGATTAATTATGTCAGTTTGAAGCTTAGTGAGAATTCCTTAAAATAAGGCCAGACTTTCCTCCCGCTCTCTGTAAAAGTGTCTCCTTTTCTTGAGGAGATTTTAGCTGTTGGAGAGCATTATGTCACCGGCGTTCAATCCTTTTTTTGTCTCACTCCCCGTGTCCACATTGTTTTCATTAAACTCACATTCTTACAGCTTGAGTTTCGGGTCATGCAATTCTTTATCCAGGCCATTTGCTCTTTGGTTTTCTTCATTGAATCTGGCTCTTTCTGCATCTAAAAGAGTTTTGAGCCTGTTAATCTTCTCCTCAAAATAATTACCACTTTGGGTATTTTTGCCTTGATTCCAGGCATCTTGATTTTGCTTGTTCTTCCAATCATTCTCCTGGAAACGAGCTTCCTTCTCAGCAAATTCTTTTGTCTGAGTTTCCATTCTTGTCAAATACCATTTAGAAAATATGTTTCTCTGCAAATGATCCAAACCCTTTTTATTTATTTTGCAAAAGCAGTCTCCACACAGAGACAGGTGTGCAGTGGAACCAATTTAGAGCATTCATTTTTGAAACATTTTTGAAATGTTGTCAAACTTTGAACACAACCAAAAAATTAATATGCAAAAACTACACTTACTTATGCCATTTGTAACTACGTTGCCTATTAATGGATGGATGTCCTCATAAGATTACTTTTTCCTCCTTACTTACCAAAGTACGCCTCCCTTCGCTCACTGGCAAAGCAGAAGTTGCAGAGTACTCTGAGGTCCAGGCTATCGGTCAACTCTTTGTAGATATGTAGGAAGAGGTGGTGATTAAGGCGCTGATCTGACCTTGTTGATCAGTCGACGGAGGCTGGAGAAGCTTCTCTCAGCCGTGGTATTTGACACGATCACCGGAGAAGCCTCTCAACTTCACTGTCTAGGGTTTGAGTGCCTTCTCCCTGGGCTGCCAGCATGTCCACAGATATCTTTGTGACCCGACTAATGGGCCGATCAGCAGAGCGGTTGTGCATCTGCAGCACTGCTGGAAACAGTCGATCAGTGTTTGAACATCTGAATGACGTGTTTTGGATCAAAATGGCGTAACTTGCCGACATATTCACGCTTTACGACGACAAAAACACGCGGCTGCAACATTGGCACTATTCACATCGTCTTTACGCACGACGTTTATCCAGCAGATGAAGCTGCTCTGCCAGGAGATGAAAAGCTGCTTTGCCGACATGGATGAGCATCTGTCAGGAGAATGGGTGATGGCCCCTGACATTCCCACTGTCAAAGACGAGGTCACAAAGCTCATCTTTGTAGTTAACAAAGATGAGCTTTGTGACCTCCAAGTTGATTCTTTATCCAAAAAAAGATTTCCAAGAAAATGGACAGAAAAGGTTTTGGGCTGCTAAAGGACCAATCCTTCAACCTAGAAGACTGGCCTAACACTCACTGATGGAAGGTCTTCTTCCATCCAGCAACACTGACCCGGCTGAGAACCTTGTGTCAATAAGAACACAGGTTCTCTAGATTTTAACTGCCCCAGAAAATGGCATTGGATAAGTGATAAGTGATTTGAGTAGAAAATGATTCATTTCTTTTCATGGGAAAGAAAATAAAGGGACATTATTAATTTATTTTTTTACTAAATCTGTTGAGACAGAGTTAAATTTGAACATCTCAAATTAAAGTTTTTGATTTCTATTAAAAATATGTTTTTATGATGCAGTAAAGTTGCTTTAACTCAGTATGGCAAACTTAATGGTTTGCCTTCTGATGCAAAGACATAATGCAACCTAACACCGTTTGTCATTAAAGGTGTAAATGACTGCAGAGTCTTCAGTCCCTGAGCTGCGCTGGTGCTGCACAGAGCTTTTCTTCTCCCCAAGGTCTGTATTAGGTGTCCAAGCCAACTGCCTCAATGCAATTATGTCCTATTTACAAAGTTTCCAATGAAGTTAGAAAATAAACAAGGAATACTTGGGTAAGACAGACGGTGTTCTTTTTTGTGATTACCTTAGCCACAATGTTTCAGAGACAGACGACTTTGTTGGTGTTGAGGTTTCCTGTTTTCTATATCCAATCAGTAAGGGTTATCCAATTTTTCTCACTACAGTGAAAAGTCACAAGAATTGTGCTTACAATATGCGGATTGACTTCAATATCGGTCCAGCATTTCAATCAACCTTAAACCGGATTATTCTCTGCTTAGAAAATTGGCTGTTTTAGCCATCCGAGGCCAAAGCAAAGCATGAAATGCATCATTAAAAATGTCTTTTACACATAGCTCTCAAGTAATCAAAATCTTTCCACACTTAGTTGACAAATGTGAAAATATAGAACACAATAAAGCTTTTAGAGGCATTCCATTGAATAGTTCCACTTTTGGCTACAGCGATAATCCCTGTCTAATCTGTGTCAGGCTGTAAAAGAACCAGGATCCAGTCTGCACCTCAGAGTTAACGGTTCATGATCAGGTCACAACTCCTTGCTACAGAAAACACAATGAGGCAGAGAGGAAGCGTGTCATAGATTTAAGTTGTACAAGTCACACTTATTTGTATCGCACATTTCAGTAACAAAAAAAGGAAACATTACAGTAGCATAATAAATTAGTGAACAAATAATGAAAACTTGTAATCCACAACAGAATTCATCTATGTTCCAGCTATTATCAAAAGAAACTCTAAACAGGTGGATTTTTTTTTGCCTTGATTTAAAGAAACTCAGTGTTTCAGCATCTTTGCACTTTTCTGGAAGCTTGTTCTAATTTAGAGGAGCATGGAAGCTGAATGCTGCTTCTCCATGTTTGGTTCTGAATCTCGGGATGCAGACCTGAAGAGTCTTCTGGTTCTGGTCAGGAAGGCTAAGCAGTTCAGTGATTTATATCAATCAATCAATTTTATTTATATAGCACTTCTGGAACAAGGCAGTTCAAAGTGCCTTAGATCATAAAAACTATATACAGTCACAAATTGATGGATGACTGTGTATTGTCACCAGTCAATATATGGAAGGTGACAATGTCATCAAAATGTAGTGATTTGCCATCACTAGATGACAAAATGCCATCAACAGTATTATCAGTACACATCAAATATGTTGATCAGTGTTATTATGGTTCAAGATCAACTTGAACCATAATAATGATGCCTTTAAATCAAGGGATTTAAGCCTTGATTTAAAGGCCCTCAGTGTTTCAGCTGTTTTTAGTTTTCTGAAGGTTTGTTCTAGATTTATGGTGCATAGATGCTGATGCTGCTCTCGTGCTCTCCAGCAGTAGTTCTATAATGCATATTGGTGCCAAGTGATTCATAAACTAACAGTATTTTAAAGTCTATTCTCTGCCAGTGCAGGGCCGATGTGATCTATCTCCCTGATTTTAGACTCAAGTCTTTGGGTTCATCAGAGATGGAAAAGACTCTAATGAACCCTGATGAACTCTGGTGGAGCTTTGTATCAAGGTGTAGGACCATGGAATGTGAACAGAACAAAGAAGACGACTGTCGATTTTGGAAGAAACACGATTTGGTCAAACACTAGTCCCATCACGGGAGACAAGTATTGGTGGTTGGGGAATATAAATATCTCAGTGTTCATCTAGATATGATGGCGCAAAAATAGATTCTGCATAAAATCTGGAAATTTATGAACAACCCTGAGCATCGTCTTCATCAGTGTTATCAGTCAGAGGCTTCTTCAGATTTGCTGTTATACAGACTGCTAACGGAGTTCCTTCCTGCTCACAGTCATCAGTATCTGCAATAACTCTTTAAAGAACCCTGGATGATATGAACTGCAACAATTATTTATTTCTGTGTTCAATAAAGTGTCTTTATTTTCGGATTTTAGCGGATTTGTCCAAATGATAAAAAAATCAGGTTGAATCAGACCATTTAATGTACGCGACTTTGACCGGATATGTACCAAACTTGTGTTTGAAAAATGTATGAAACCTAAAAAAATGAATAACTAAAATTAAATAGTGGAGATGTGCAAAAAAAAAAAAAAAATTGGTCAACAAATGAAAGAAGTGCTTTATTGACGTAATGCGATTAAATTTTTTTGCATTGATTATTGAGAAGGTACAAATAGTTCTTGACATGCTGCTTCTTTATGCAAATAAAAATAGATTAAGTACTTTTTCAAAACTATATTCCTGTTACATGGTTTTATCATTAATCATTATTTATAAAAACCCCAATATGTAAAGTACAGCAGTATATAAAAATCAAAATAATCTGGAGTTGGCTGAATCGCTGTGGAATATCTTTCCTGAGACGACCGTCCTGAAAGCTGATCGGAACCAGCCGTAAAAGAAGGCATAAATCAAAGGATTCAGCATTGAATTTGACAGCGTAAGCCAGTTCAGTGTTTCTATCACAGGAAGTGGTGGCGGGTCGTAGTATAATGGCTGGAAGACGACACAGATAAAGTAGGGAGTGAGACATAAAAGAAACACTCCCATCACAATTGCCAGGGTTTTGGTGGCCTTCCTCTCCATCCTGCTAGCTGTCGCTCCAGACTTCATGCTCTGGCCGTTTGTGCTCTGGATGCTGTTCAGTTGTCTCTGAGCAACCAGGAAAATCTTAAAGTAAATGCAGAGCATTATGACTGCTGGAAGGTAAAAGGAGAAAACGGGTCCCGTAGTGTTGGCCACTATAATGTCAACGGAGCATGTGTCCTCACATGCACCTTGGCTGAATCCCGCAACAATGATGCCAACTCCTATTAGAAGAGAGACGCCCCAGCTGAACAGGATCATCACCCCGGTTACCCGAGTGTTTATTTTTGTCCTGTACGCCAGGGGCTCGCACACCGCATGGTATCTGTCTATGGAGATGCAGCACAGGTTGAGAATAGAGGACGTGCACATTGTGACGTCGAAGCTGTCGCGTATTTTGCAGAACAAACTCTCATAGTGCATGCAGGAAGTCACGGTGAAAGCCATGCTGAAGGGGAACACCACGACCCCGACAAGCAGGTCAGCGACAGCAAGAGAGAGGATGAGGTAGTTGGTAGGAGTGTGGAGCTGTCTGAAGTAAATGATGGAAAATATTACAAGAAAGTTTCCACAGACAGTGATTACAGACAGTAATCCAAGGAAAATGTATAAAGACACACATACAACAGAGGGGTTATTTGCAAACATATAAGTGTCATTGTCCGAGATGTAGCAGGGATGTGTGGGGTCAACACCATTGCTGCTGTTGACCATAAGGTCTGCATCCATGCTGAAGAGTTTACTGGCATCGACCTATGATGATGAGAAAAGCAGACAGGATTCAGTTTAGCGTGTTGCAGGTTTGCTGTGTGGACTGTTTTCACTCACCCTTACCTTGTGATGTGTCCAGAGCTCAGCTCTGTCCACCTGGATTATAGGATCCACTTTTCATTACCATATTCACCACCTGATTTGATTAGCCAATTAGATGTAAGCTCCTTTATCATGTTTGCATAATATATGCATATTAGTGTGGGAACAGGTACACTTACTGGGAAATAATACAAATATAAGCAAAACAAATTTTTTTTAATAGTTACATCTTCGTACAACCAGCTAGATTTATGAATGCCATATCGAGAAATATATTTATGGTTTTGTGAACACTCCTCACTGCAACTCTATTCCTGACTGGCATTTCAGAACTCCAATAACGGTGACTGTAGATTTGACTGAAATTCTGATGATGATCACAGTTATTCCATTTGTAATCTAACTTTTAAAATTAACTTTAAAGCAACAAGTTGTTTTTGTTTTTGCCTCAATTGTGCAGAGTAAAAGTGACAATAACTCACACCATTTTGCTTGCATGAGTTTGCTTTAGGCTGCCGATGAATCAAAACTAAGATAAAACTGGTTTGCTTGGACCATAGTTGGTACTTTTTTGGTGGAAACAGGAAGAACAGTTTATAGCACCAGTTTAGTGATGGGACTGGTTAGACAGGAAACATAGATAAAATAAAGTATACGTATTTGTTTCTTATTACATCAAATACCCAGAGTTTAATCATTCCTGTGTTTAGTTTCAAAGTTATTTTAAC
Source organism: Xiphophorus hellerii (assembly GCF_003331165.1). NCBI lineage: Eukaryota > Metazoa > Chordata > Actinopteri > Cyprinodontiformes > Poeciliidae > Xiphophorus > Xiphophorus hellerii. The sequence goes on along the minus strand of NC_045686.1, from coordinate 22,689,724 downwards.
ACATAATGTGGTAAAGGTTTGTCCGGAAGCATTCATGCTGATTCTATTAAATACTGTGGCTGTCTAATTCATTGTTTATCTAGAGCAGGACTGGCAAACCTGCGTCTCTCCAGCTGTTGTTGAAAAAGCTAATTTGCAGTTATCAAAATGAGCTACAATAGATTGATAGCTAACATCTTCAAGTGGCCTAGTAGGGGATTTTTGGGCATTCCCCTACATCAGGGGTGTCGAACTCCAGTCCTCAAGGGCCGGTGTCCTGCAACTTTTAGATGTGCCTCTGCTGCACCACACCTGAATAGAATAATTAGGTCATTAAGGCTCTGGAGAACTGATCTACACAAGGAGGAGGTAATTAAGCAATTTCATTCCAGTGTTTTGTACTTGTGGCACATCTAAAAACTGCAGGACAGCGGCCCTCGAGGACTGGAGTTTGACACCTGTGCCCTACATCATCCATCAAGAGCATATAACTCTTCATATCTTGAAACCTGTTCTGGAAATGATAAATTTTAGTCGCACTTGTGCAAACACAGACAGTTCCAAAATGTAATCACTGATCTAAATCTGATTCATACATTTTGGTCTCTTTTGTTGTTGGCATCTTGTGTAAATGTGCTGTAAATAAACACTGTGTCGTAGAAACATTAACGTTTATTCATTTTATAAACATCAATTCCCAATGAAAGTTACATGTGCATTAAAACATAAGGTTAGAAGAGCTTTACGTTTGCAAAGTCTCCTTGAAAAATCTTTCCAGAAATCATCATTCCGACAGCTGATCGAAACCAGCTGTAAAAGAAAGCATAGATAAAAGGATTCAACATAGAATTCGACAAAGTTAGCCAGTTTAGAGTTTCAATAACAGAAATTGGTGTTACATCATATGATAAAGGCTGAAAGATGATGCACAGAAAGTAGGGGCTCCAGCACAAGATAAAAACTCCCATCACAACAGCAAGAGTTTTTGTTGCTTTTCTTTCCGTCTTGCTAGCAGCTGCAGTAGACTTTTTGCTTCGACAGCCAGTACTGTGGATGCTGTTTAACTGACTCTGCGCAACAAGGAAAATCTTTAGATAAATACCAAGCATTATAATGACTGGGACATAGAAAGAAAAAATACATGCCAAAGTGGTCGATATCAAAGCATCAATTACACAGTCCCCTTCACATTTTCCCTGATTGAATCCTGCAATGATGATGCCAATTCCAATTAAGGCCGCCGTACCCCAGCATCCCAGAATCATCATTGCAATGATACGATCAGTCATTGTACTTTTGTAAGTCAGCGGCTTACACACAGCGTGATACCTGTCAATAGAAATGCAACACAGGTTCAAAATCGAAGCTGTGCTCAGTGTTACGTCAAAGCTGCCTCGCACTTTGCAAAACAAATCTTCATCATACCAGCATGAAGTGACGGTGAACGCCATGCTGAAGGGGAAAACTAAAACGCCGACAAGCAGGTCGGCCACAGCGAGGGAGAGGACAAGGTAGTTGTTGGGAGTGTGGAGCTGCTTGAAGTAAATGATTGACGTTACCACAAGGAGATTTCCACACACTGTTATGAGAGACAGTAAGCCAAGGAAAACATACAATGCTACACAAATAAAAGAAGGGTTGCTTGTAAATTTGTAAGATGAGTCGTATGATTCATAACAGAGATGTATGGCAGTTCTGCTGGCATTCACCTCTGGTCCCATAGTGGATGATATCTGAAATGTCACAATCAGTATAAATATGCTTTACTATTAAAAACCACAAAATCAGCACCAGTATGGATCGTACACATCACAGTCAAAACATCAGAATAAATCTCCTGCAGCTTACCAAGCATGTCAGAATGCACTCACCCTCTTCCCTCTTACCAAGGTGCCTGACAAATAAATAGGGGAGTCCATCTAATTATCATAATGAATGCAAACATTCAGTCACCAAGTCAGATGGGACACACTACAACTTGTGCATGGTGTTGTGAATATATTAGTGAATATATTACAGATTTGGTTTAGGGTTGACAACCACTGAAGCAAATACAACAGAGCATCTCAGCGGGTTACATAGCTGTCAGCTAGAAACAAATGAAAATTGAGGCCTTGTCCACACCTAACCTTGTCTTTTTAATATGATGTAGGGGAGATATTTGTTTTTATAAAATAATCTCGTCCAGACATGATCGGTTAAAGAAAAGTCTTCATCCACACAAACCTGATTAATTCCACTACTGAGTGTTTTCTTAAACATGTCAATCCCATTGAGAGCAGGGTAGGTCAAAAATAAAACCTAGGGGCGTGCTGTGGTGGCGCAGGGGGTTAGCATGCCCCACGTTTGGAGGCCTTAGTCCTCGACGCGGACGTCGCGGGTTCGACTCCCGGTCCCGACGACCTTTGCCGCATGTCTTCCCCCCTCTCCTCACCCTCCTTCCTGTCTACTGTGGAAAAAATACGAGCCACTAGCGCCGCAAAAACTCTTCGGAGAAAAAAAATAAATAAAACCTTTATCAGCCAAACACAATCCTTCAAAACAACCACCACTTCCTATTAGAAATTAAACATGGCACCAGGAGATGCATTTGTGTGGACAAGCAGACATGTTGAACCATTTTTGAATACCATCTTCGCCGAAACCGTCATTTTCAACTCTGTTCTATGGCCGTATGTCGTTGCAGATATTTGTAGTGACAGCTTTCATAGTTTTCTGGACTTGCAAAGAGTTTGCTGGTAACTTGCATTCAAATGCTTTCTCGAGCTGAATTTGTTCGAGGACAGAGGCACATTGTTTTTGTGGGTGGTGTCTTGTTAACTGGTTTCAGAGATTGTTTGTGTTTCTACAATATTTCACACCCACAAAGCAAATCTTACAAACCGTTCGGCTTTTCTCCAGTTTATTGCTTTGCGTTTTAAATCCAAAATACTTGCAGACATTTACCTTCAAGTCTGTTGACGGCGTTTTCTATCATTCCACCATTGATGACCTGTGCACTATTTACCTCAGGATCTGCTGTCTCTGTTCTGTGATTTTACTTGACCCACCATTTCACAGAATGCTTAGGGGCTGGATTGTGTACACAGGTGGGCATGGATGTAAATGGGGCACCTCAATGAGTAGCTTGGGTTCAAAGAACAAATACTTTCGACTTCCTAGGATATCCCTGCTGTGAATGTGTTAAGGAGACAATATTTGAAAATTAATGCACAATTGACAGACAGAAAGATGAGGGCAATTAAGTGTTTTATGATCTTAAATAAATAAATAAAAAACCCTGGCATTAGAGGTCTGTGTTTACACGTGATATCAGCTAGATCATTTCTAAATGAAAGTCAAGGTGGAAATGAAATGACTTTTTTCTATATATCCATGCAGGATCAGTGGTGGTTTCTGATATGGGTGACATGGACAACTGCCCAGAGTGGCATTTTGTAAGGTGAGGGCCTCCAAACTTGTTAGGATCACCTCTGTGCAGGATGCTGGAAACTGTATAATCAAGTTTAACAATCATGTCTGTAGTTAAGTCCTACTTCCTGTGTCTATACTAGTTTAGTTTATTTAACAGAGACAATGTGCTATAAAAACATTAATAAATCTGTTGCTTTGCAACTTGTTTCTATTTGTTGAGACTAAGAACAAATGGAATATTTCATAAAACAAATTAGACATATTAGATTGAAAGTCTCCATATACCCCATGTATAGTCATTTAATTTGTGTGTGTAAATAAGACGTTATTGAAATATGGAGGCAGTCTACAAAAAACACATCTTGAACACAAAGGAGTTTAATTTAATTAGTTTTACATTGATAAATTATTTTTCCATTTTCCCTGACAAAGATTTCGCTTTGACAAATCATTAACATCTGGCTTTGTTTGCAGTTAACATATTCTTAAGCACTTGTAAAGCTACAGGTGTTATCAGCACAATTTCAATAAGGCATTATGGATTTACTCTAAGAAGAACTTCAAACATCAAAAAAGTTTGAAGTCAGTGAAATCTCCCAGAACAATTTTTCCTGAAATAATCATCCTGAACGCTGATCTGAACCACCTATAAAACAAAGCATAAATAAACGGGTTGAACGTTGAATTGGACAGCGCAAGCCAGTTGAGTATTTCTACCAGAGGGCCAGGATGGGAGGCGTTGCTGAAAGTAAAAACGGTTGTACATAAAAAGGAAGGCAGCCAACAGAGCAGAAAAACTCCCATTACAATCGCTAAGGTTTTAGTGGCCTTCCTCTCCATCTTGCTGACAGATGCCCCAGAGTTTTTCATGCTCTGGATGCTGTGTGCTTGCTTCTGCGCCACAAAAAAAATCTTTAGGTAGATGCATATCATTACCAGAAGTGGTAAGTAAAACGTAATCAGAACAATCAGAATTTTTCCCAGCACAACGGTAAAAAAACAGTTTTGTCCACATTTTGATCTGTTAAACCCTACTAGACTGACCGCAACCACACCTGGAACACCCCAGCTCACCAAGATCATCACCACAATAACATGGCTGCTGATTTTAGTTCTGTATGCCAGCGGCTGGCACACTGCGTAATATCTGTCAACAGAAATGCAACAGAGGTTCAGAATGGAGCACGTGCTGAGCGTTATGTCGAAGCTGCTTCTCACTTTGCAAAATATCTCCTCGTGATACAAACACGAGCTAATGGAGAACTCCATTGTGAGAGGGAAGACCAGAGCGCCCACAAGCAGGTCAGCCACAGCCAAAGAGAGGATGAGAGCATTGGTCGGAGTGTGAAGCTGCCTGAAGTAAACGATGGAGATTATTACCAGGAGGTTTCCACAAACAGTTATTACAGATATGGAACCAAGAAAAACATTCAAAAATACACACACAATAGTAGGCGTTTCTGTCGGCAGATAAGAAGCCATTTTAAAGCAAGGGTTTACATTAGACTCAGTGTTGTTAGTGGGAAAATGACCAAAATCAAGTTCCATTTTTAGTCACATTACTCAGTAATATCCACAGAAATAAATTTAAAAAAATAAAGATCTGATCAGTCATTGAAACCAAAGTCAAGAAGTCAGCAATCACTTCTCTCTTCAACTCATTCCCTGTGCATGACAAACTATCAGCGTGACCTCAGTACTTGCTCTACTCTGTCCACTGCGATTATGCATTCTGAACCCTCTATTTTCTACCTCTGTCTTCATGAATCAGTAACTCCCTACATAGGTCCGATGAGGTATCATGCACCCAAGAGATTCCCTAGCAACAACCATGAGCAACACATTACCATTTGCCATGTAAACTAAGATAAGATCATTTATTAGTCTCCCATAGGAGATATTTGTTTAGGAAGTAGGGGCAAGGCTGCAGTACAACAATAAACAATACTTCAAAAAAGACAATAACCATAGGTACATAAAAATAACATCATTGCAAAAAGTAAAAAAATACATAAAAACACAAACGTCAGATTAGCAGTACACCCCCAAAGCCATCTCATTTCCATTCATATACAATACATCCTCTTCATGCTATTCTTGATCATCGTCTGGGCCTCCCATTACTCTGTACAGGCCTCGCTAGTCAGCCATTATCAGACTGATGAAGAGTGGTACAAACGAATATTTAAGATGGTTATATTAACACAAAGGAACCCTGAACCTTCTCCCTGAACCTTCATCCTTCATCCTTCACTGGATGAAATAAACTTCTGTTTATTTCATCCAGTAGATTAACTCGAGCAGTATTTCTCAATTTCAGTTCTCAGGGACCACTGCCCTGCATATTTTAGATGTTTTTGCTCCTCCAGAACACCTGATTCAAACGACTGTATGATCTCCTCGTTCTGAAATGTGAAAATATGACTAGGTTATTGGAAGCGACTACTAACCCTCCCAACATCACAGCATGATGGTCAGGAGGAGCGCGGCAAATGTCACGGTCAGACACAGAGGAAACGGGGGGGTCAGTGGGCTGTCCCATCAGACCGTCAGTTTCCAAAACCCCACAAAAAATAAACCTTGTAAAAGAGCACACAGGATCAGCGTAAGAGTAGAAAACTCTTGGAATATCTAACTAGAAACAGCAATAAGTTTTTTTTGTTTTTTTTTTAAAGTAAACATAAAAATAAATACAATGAAAATATCCTTTTCTTTGCACTTTAGTTGTTTCATCCTAATTAATGTATCCAATTTCTTTTGTCATTTTATTTGCTGAAGTTGTTAGAATGTAGATCAGTAAAGACAGACAGTGGTTTCAGATTCAGAGTTCCAGTGAATAAAACAAGACACCTGACCTCAGTCTCCCTATGTGTTTACATTCTGACCATTGTGCTTCCAACCATTTCACCAAAGAGACTCTGTAACCTGTCGACTGTCTGCACCAGTCATAGCTGGTGTAGACAGCTATGTATAATAAATAAACAAACAATGCTAAGTCTGGTGGGAGTGTCCCCTCCCACTCTGTACAAGTACGCTGATCGCTGTGTTTCAGGATTACTGAAGGTGATGAGTAAAGGTGATTGTATACGATTCTCATTGGTCCTGAGTGCTTACTTAGCCCACGTCTCTTCACTTATATTACTCGTGGATATTTTGTTGGTTTTATCACTAAAACTATCCAAAAAGTTTGTGCAAAACACCTTTATGGAGTATCTGACACCAGACAATATTTTTAAAGCCATTAGAATCCATTCTATTCTTTTATTCTGATATCTATTCCACTTTATTCCACTTTATTACTTTTATTGAAGCCAGTTGTACTTTATAGCAGTTGAACAATTAAAATTGTGAAATTAATTCTGTCAATCTATTTCTCTTTAAAGGTTAAGGCACATTGTTATTTTTTTCAGCTGGAAAATTTTTGTGAGCTTTGTAAATTAGAATGTAAATATGAAAATCTTAATGTATACAACGCAGTGAGAAAACTGACCCAGTGTACAAGAGAAACTTAGATAACTACACAAACTGTCATTCTCGCCATGGCACGTTATTCTTAACTAAATCAAACCCAAGACTGCAGCATGTTTTTAATTTTATATATTAAGTGTAGCTTTGCTGACATTTCAGTACTGAGATGAAGTTCTCTTCTCAGACTCAAAACATGTCAAAGGAGCTTGGTGTCTGTTAAATCCCCCTGAAATATTTTTCCTGACATTATGATTCTGAAAGCTGACCTGAACCAGCTGTAAAAGAACGCATAGATGAATGGATTGAGCATTGAGTTGGACAGCGTGAGCCAGTTAAGGGTTTCATACACCATCACTGACACACCACCTAATAACTGGAGGGAAAAACAGAGAAAGAAAGGCAGCCAGCACATCAGAAAAACTCCTAGAACAATGGCCAGAGTTTTGGTTGCCTTTCTTTCCATGTTGATCACAGTTGCACCAGGCTTTACTGCATTCTGGATGCTGCGAGCCTGTCTTTGTGCAACAAGAAATATCTTCAGGTATATACACAGCATTATGGTCACTGGGAGATAGAACGAGAAAACTGGGGCTAAAACCTTTTCAAGCACAACATCAGAGAAACAATTTTCTTGGCATTTTTCCTGATTTACCTCTGCAACAATAAAACCGATCGCAACAAGTATGGAAACTCCCCAGCTCATGAGGATCATAACCAGAACAATACCAGTGTTTATCTTAGATTTGTATGTCAGAGGCTGACACACTGCATAGTACCGGTCCACAGAAATACAGCACAAATTAAAAATAGAGGTCGTGCTCAGTATGACATCGACGCTGTCTCGTATTTTGCAGAATAAGTCTCTGTAATACAGACAGTAGCTGAGAGAGAAAGACATGCTCAGAGGAAAGACTGCGGTCCCAACAAGTAGATCGGCCACAGCCAGAGAGACGATCAGGTAGTTAGACGGGGTGTGGAGCTGCTTAAAGTAAATGATGGAGATTATTACAAGAAGGTTTCCACACACTGTAATAGCAGACAGTAAGCCAAGGAAAATGTAGAGCAAAGTACATATTGTAGAAGAAGTCCTTCTCATTATCTTAGAGACGTTGTTAATTTCATAACAAGGGTGGAAATCATAACCAACATAAAAACCAGTTTCTTCTTCCATTGCTCTTTGTAATTACTATAAATATCAATAACATTCATATGCCAAACAGACTACAAAACCACCTTATTTTAGAAAATAACACCTTAGAATAATCTCTCAAATGAGCTAGTTAGCACATATAAATCACTTAAACAAAGTCAAGTCTTGCTGTCAGGTCAATGTGCTGCTGAATCACCTTGTCTTGATACTTATTATGCTCAAACATTACGCAATCCAAAACCCATCCAACAGGAAGGGAGGAACCTGCGGACCAATGAAAAGTTTTCATTGACTTGTTTTTGTTTCTCAGGGTAACTATTTATGTAACTATTTACATTTTTTTTGTGACAAACCCTTCATTCACATAACGTCATTTGGTATTTACAACTGAAAGCACATTAATAGTGTTTATGCTCTCAAGCACATTGCTTAAGAGCACAATTAGAGGTTCCTCATGTGAATGTCACCCATGCAACAAATATAGTTTTTGGTTTGATGCAAATCATTGACACAAGGCATAATTTGAAATAGTTGTAATTAAATGCACGCTAAATATTAGCTAAAGAGCTAAAGTGCTAAATAAAAACTTAGCTCTGCTATGTTACATGGGTCGCACACTCTACCTCTCCACCACTGATTCTGGATCCAATTCTTTTCAGGACAATTTTAAAACAATATACATAGAAAAATAACAAATGACATTGGCATGAAAGCAATGCAGTAATTTAAGGTCAGGGAACCATGTAATATAAAAAGTAACATTTACTGTTCTTTTTAAAACATTTATAAAGTAATATAATTTCCTAATATGAAAGGTTCTGCACTAATTTAGATGCATAGCAAAGAATATTAAATACCTTCTTAGTACGATACTTTGCTTAGCCTCTTCTTCATTAGCTGGTTTGTTCCTTCACCCCCCGCGTGCCCCTCTTTCCCTCCCCCTCACTACTCCGGGTCGCGCGCGTGTTGTTGATAGTTGTAGGCAATAGTGAATTAGCAATGGCGTTTTTCACTTGGTCCCTGCAGGACTTGCCCACAATAACGATGTTTATAGGATTATAGAAACGACTTCAACAGTTCCAACTTCCAAAAAGGACAAGGGATTTAAGTTGTATGTGTCCAGTTTTATAAAGGACTTTGAAGGTAAGTGAATGTTTCTAAGTTCTCCGAAATGCCTCGTATGTGTTTAACACAGCTAACATAACCAGTCTTACATAAGTGCTTTGTAAATGTTAAGTGTTTGTACTGTCGTATTTGCCCCAATGTTAATCTCAGTCTCAAACAAGGAGGCAGGAGACGTGACAGTTAGAGCGGACTGCTTCAGGTCCATGAGGAGGAGCCAAAATCCTCATTCGTTGAGCTTAAGAAAAAGCGACCCAACATGTTCATTGGTCTGTGGCGGAAATTTAAACTGGAGTACTCACCAATACCCGTGGCATATAGGCGGTTATGACGTTTTTTACGGTCTGACGCACAAAGATGAAAAGAGAGAAAAGAAGGATATGGAAATTGTGACTTTTCACATCATCCCGGTCAAAACAAACGGGTGGCGGAGCGCATCGTGGCAGTAGATGAGTTTCTGAGTGTGACGAACGAAGGTGCCGATCCAGAAAAAACCTTGTAAAGCATTTGCAATATCTAAAAAAAAAAATCGGCTGCGGCATCAACATGATGTACACAGTCCACTAACACAAGATTCAGCCTGTGAACATGGCAGTGACTGTACACTGCAATTGACAACAACGCCACAAAAACAAAAAGAAACACTCAGATATTTCCCACACAAAGAGCAGAACATTCATTCTGTTGCAGTAGCATGGATTTAGGCTTAATGTTCATTTTGCGATTATTAATAAGTGATTGCTGTGGTAAGAGAAGAAAACTATAAATATATCACTGCACTTGACTTTACTGTATTTCTAGCTCGCTGTTACTGTCTCTTACTCTGCAGTTGTGGAGTCACAATGTCTGGGATCATGAGCGCCCCCTGCCATAAGGCAAGAGAACTGCCTGCCTCACCTAGAATCTGTTCTCTGCCGTTTCTGATCGCTCCTCAGCACACGAAACACGTTACACACACAGTTGGTGACAAAAAAAACACTGTACATTATACACATAAGCTAAATTATGGAAAATCAGTTCATACATTAAATGTTTTTAGCCATTTTATTGGCGACGCACAGACAGGACATGCTCTCATAGAATGGCAGCCACTGAAGTTAGCGAGAGGTTGCGCAACGAAGGTGAGGTTCAGCTCGCTGCTGCCTCACCTGCTTCGCTTCCGAGGATTTGAATGGGAAAATGCGAAAATACAGCAATTTTGAAGAAAAACTAATCAGAATCGGTTAAGCTAAATGAAAAATAGGTACTTTATAGTACAAACCACAGGGTGAAAATAGCAATATAAATGATTTTACCATTATTATTTTTCCATGATGACAGGTTGAGACTCTGCCTTACCTGCCTCCCCTGACCGCACATCACTGACTGCTTGTGGCACCTCTTTTTTCAACTTTTCTTGAACTCCATCGTTGCATCCCTACATGACAGCAGCACTGTCACAACACTGTCCCACGCAGCAATTTACATCAATATTACAACGACTGAGTGTCATTTTGATGCTCTCAAAAAGGAATTCTGCATCTAATCCTTCTGCTGGGGTAAAATTCAAAACTTCTACCACCACTTTCTCTCAATCTGGCTGCAAATAACGAACGATCACTGACGTCTGTTCATGTTTGCTGATGTCTTTACTTTCATCCACCAAAATAGCAAAGTGTTCAGCTTTCTTCACTTTGTTGCTCATTTGTTTTCTTATCATTTCAGGCATTACATTAAGTACTTCGTTCTGTATGTTGTGGTGAACATACTTGGCATTAGATGGGTTAGATGTTAAAAGCGATCCAAAAAGCGATCCATATTGGCAATATGGGTTCCTCTCAATTGCTTCATGGAAGTGATAATACTCATCGCAAAGGTCAAATCCTGTTGCATGATTTAAAAAAAAATTTTAAACAATTTAGAATAATTATTTATTGAAAATTATACATTGTTTTGAGGGAAATGCCACAACTGCACATTCAAAACGTTAAATTAGATAAAAAAAAAAACAAAAACAAACCTAAATCCGCTGCCGTTGTGCTAACTTAGCCTTGTGTTTGGCTACACGGCTAATCAATACATAGCCTTGCTAGTTCCAACATTGGTTAGGAATTTGCTACTTATTTCTTTGTTGTTCATTGGGCGTTGCAACTACATTTTTTTCTAAGTTTTTACCTGGTTCAGGGCTGCTCTCACTGTTTTATGTTAGCCTAGTTTATGGTTTTTACCAGGAGTTGAAGTAATTTTCTACATTTATTTGTGATGATGTACTTACAGTGAACAAACGTGAGCCAGGCAAAGCAACAGGTTGGCAACAGCTAGTATGGTCTAGTAGTAAAAATTCTATTAAACAGCAAAAATACGTCAGTTGTTGTCCGATTCTGCAGGATTTTAACCATAAACGACGTGATGACTGGACCAGAAACACATGGGGAGTTTATCCTGAATGGACCTGCTGTGCACACTTGATGACATCTCAGGTATGTGGCGCACTTGCTGATTTATTAATGCGTTCACATGCACACCATTATATGGAAGTTTGCTTGAGCATAAACATATTATTTATAAATGATCATTTAACATGTTTTTTCTTTTTTCTTAAAAGTCCTAAATGCCACTTTGAAGCTTCTCTGTTTTTGCAAGACTGAAATATTTACATTATGTTGTTGTGTCTCTTACATAAAAAGCCAAGTTTAGATCATTAATTGACTATCGAGGTCTGTTTATCCTAATGGATTTAGTATCAAGCTTTCTCTTTTATTATGCTTTATGGTAGTTTTATCTATTAAAGTGGCACACTTAAGAGAGATTAAAGATTACTTTTGTCAGTAAAATCACAGCTAGGAAGCCTCAATGATTGACATTTAATTTGCTGATGTTTTTGCTCTGCCAACTTCCCTGTTATGTAGCAGGAAGTTTCTTTTACATTACCACTACTTCACTCTTTCCTTTTCATTCCTCTCATGCAGCTCTGGATTCGACTACCCTCCTACCCATGTAAATAAAGGCCAAAAGCTCAACAACTGACGTGCCAATTCAGGCAGCAGCTTTCATGAAGCACTTTACATCGCTGTGGAGAAACTTTGGCTGACGCCTGTATGGTAATGAGCGTCACACAAAGCTTAATCAGATTTAAATTGAGTCATTTATTAGGAGAAAGACAAATTGCGGTTAAATAGTTTAAATATGTTTATTGTTTAAATTAACAGATGACAAATAGGGTTTCATGATAGAAATATTTTCCTTCACAACATTAATAATAAGAGAACAAAGTCTTACGTTACATTCAGGACTTTAATACATTTTGCTTTTCTTAAAGCATCGCAAGATCCTGATCTAATTATATGATGTTACAATATCAGCATGCCATAAACAAAGTCAATAAGAGTCATCTAAAAAAAGACTGCATTAAAACATTTAAATTCAATATGATAAGATTTTTCACAATATGTTCCAGACTGGAGGGTTATTTGCTTCTTTGAATTAAAATGTATCAAAATAGCTTAGTGTTTGTATTTCCTTGAAAGATTTTTCCAGAAATGATCATTCTGAATGCCGACCTGAACCAGCTGTAAAAGAACGCATAGATGAATGGATTGAGCATTGAGTTGGACAGCGCAAGCCAATTAAGGGTTTCATACACCATCATTGATACGCCACCCAACAACTGGAAGGAAAAACAGAGAAAGAAAGGCAGCCAGCACATCAGAAAAACTCCTAGAACAATGGCCAGAGTTTTGGTTGCCTTTCTTTCCATGTTGCTCACAGTTGCACCAGGCTTTACTGCATTCTGGATGCTGCGAGCCTGTCTTTGTGCAACAAGAAATATCTTCAGGTATATACACAGCATTATGGTCACTGGGAGATAGAACGAGAAAACTGGGGCTAAAACCTTTTCAAGCACAACATCAGAGAAACAATTTTCTTGGCATTTTTCCTGATTTACCTCTGCAACAATAAAACCGATCGCAACAAGTATGGAAACTCCCCAGCTCATGAGGATCATAACCAGAACAATACCAGTGTTTATCTTAGATTTGTATGTCAGAGGCTGACACACTGCATAGTACCGGTCCACAGAAATACAGCACAAATTAAAAATAGAGGTCGTGCTCATTATGACATCGACGCTGTCTCGTATTTTGCAGAATAAGTCTCTGTAATACAGACAGTAGCTGAGAGAGAAAGACATGCTCAGAGGAAAGACTGCGGTCCCAACAAGTAGATCGGCCACAGCCAGAGAGACGATCAGGTAGTTAGACGGGGTGTGGAGCTGCTTAAAGTAAATGATGGAGATTATTACAAGAAGGTTTCCACACACTGTAATAGCAGACAGTAAGCCAAGGAAAATGTAGAGCAAAGTACATATTGTAGAAGAAGTCCTTCTCATTATCTTAGAGACGTTGTTAATTTCATAACAAGGGTGGAAATCATAACCAACATAAAAACCAGTTTCTTCTTCCATTGCTCTTTGTAATTACTATAAATATCAATAACATTCATATGCCAAACAGACTACAAAACCACCTTATTTTAGAAAATAACACCTTAGAATAATCTCTCAAATGAGCTAGTTAGCACATCTAAATCACCTAAACAAAGTCAAGTCTTGCTGTCAGGTCAATGTGCTGCTGAATCACCTTGTCTTGATACTTATTATGCTCAAACATTACGCAATCCAAAACCCATCCAACAGGAAGGGAGGAACCTGCGGACCAATGAAAAGTTTTCATTGACTTGTTTTTGTTTCTCAGGGTAACTATTTATGTAACTATTTACATTTTTTTTGTGACAAACTGTTAGGAAAGTTATCCTCCTGTTCATTTACTCATGAGTTTATTTTACAAGTTATGTTTTCATATTATTCTTTTCATATTATTCTTTTATATTATTACTCTCATATTATTCTTCTTTTTATATTTACTTAACTTCTCTTTCTTTTGTAGTATGTTATTAACTTTGTTTAGGATGTTTGCTTAGAAGCTAAAAACGTTAAACATTCATGTGTTATTAGTTCCATATGTAACTGATTAGTTGTGGTCAGCCACATGCCCTTATAAGGGCATGTCCATGAGAGGTTCCAGAATGTAAAGACGGTTGGTCAATTCTCTGTGTGACTGTGTGAAGAGAAGCCCAACCTCCTTTTTCTATACAATAAAGAGAAATGCAAAGAAAGAACTGGTAGAATTGAGTCCGGACAGTGTTTGACAGCGATTCGTCGCGTCTGTTCTCAATTCTCCTATTCTGCAGAAAAGAAATCAAAAGAAACCTAATCTCTGTCTCTGGCTGGTTCTTTGCAGGTTGTGACAAAATAAACCTATCATTTTTGGGGGCTCGTCCGGGATTCCCAACATACCCGCCGCTGACAGACGGAGGACAGACGCGCTGAAAACTGCCGGCAGTCAGGTTCTTTAACCTGAAAGTCCCGGGGGGTAAATTCCCCGCTGGGCCAGTGTCTTAGGTCAACCTCTTTCAGCCAACGGCGGATTGACGGGACTCAGACCCGAGACAGAGCAGGAATCAGCCAAGTAAGTAAATAATGTGGTATCCGGGTGGTTTTCAGTCCCCCGTTTGATGTAAAATAAATAAGGGAAAGTATTAAACACACACGAAGGGAAAGAAACCTGTGAAACCTTTAAAAACACAGTGGGAAAGCAAGTGGTGGGCCTTGTTGGGGATGTGTAGCAAGAATCCTCCACTCAAATCATTTATTGAGTTGAGTCGAAGCGAGGATTACCACGACAAGAATTTAACCACCACCCCACTTCCAATCCCCCGTTCTGTAGCGTCCACCCTAGGTGTCATAAAGAACGGGACGAAAACACTGTAAAAAATGGGTTCTTCACATGGGAAGGTGAAAAGTCTTAAAGGGGATGAAAAGTTTATGTGTGAGATGGAGCCAGGTAACTTAAAATACCTCGCTAAATGGAAAAAAAAGTACGGAGTAAATGGTGTATTGAAAGTGGAACAATGGAAGGACGTGGTGTGTAAATTAGAAACAAGTGTTAGTTCAAAAACTGGTACCAGACAACAGAAAAAATTAAAGGAACTTGTAGTTGCACGTAAGTGGTTAACCCAGGCACAAAATAGACATAATGCGCGTGCTAAAAATAAATTAGGCCGAAAAACCGAAGCTTTGTTTGTTAGACCAGAAGATAATGAAACTCAACCTCGAGCTCAAGTATGTGCACAAAAAACCCCACCCCCAGCCTTTGACCCAAAGGAGGACGCTCCAGAGGCATTAAGGGGGGTTTCAACAGGCCAGCCTGAAAAACTAGGAAAAAAAGAGGAAACTTTGGGTCCCTCTCAATCTACTCGTAGTAAAACAACCCCAATAACTGCTAAAATCCATGTACAAATGGAAAATCCTCCTCCATATAATTCTTCTAAAACTCCGGGTTCTTCTAGCTCATATCAAAAGTTGTACCCTTCACTGTCTGAGCCATCAGAAGAGTTATATCCGATGGTTCAGGTTGCAAATCCTAATCCGGGAGAGGAAAATAAACAACCTACAATACTAGTTTTCCGTCCGTGGTCTCTTGAAGAAGCCAGAAAAGCTGTAGAAGGTGTAACTTCTCCAAAAGAAGATCTTGATAAATGGATCATGGATATGGAAGGGATTTATAATTCTTATGGATTAAATGGATATGAATTTGGCCAAGCCTTGCAATCTTCTTTAGGGAAAGATTGGGCAAAAGTCCGGGGCACTTATACTGGATACTCAATCCGTTCTCCAGGAACTGCTTTACCATACCAAACGACTATGGGAGGTGAATTACAACATCAGTGGGATCAAGTTCAACAAAAAGCTAGAGAGGTTTTTGCTAGGCATGCAGATTATTCCCACCTTGGTTCAATTAAACAAAAATCAGGGGAAGATGTCGATGATTTTAAAATCCGTTTTGAAAACGAATATAAATTTCATAGCGGCATTATGTTCAGTGATCACAACGGCTCTCCTTACCAACAACAGTTAAAAAATATGTTAATGTCCGGGTTTCTCCCACACATTGCTAAATGGATTAGTAAACATCTGGTAGCATTTAACACCTCCACCGTTCATGAGTTAATGGAGTATGCACGGCATGCAGAGAAACATGCAAAAACAAAGGGAGATGCACAAATCTTCTGGGCAGATTCCACCTCTGACCCAGAGGAAGTGTTTTCATTTCAAAGCACCCGACCCCCTCAAGGAAATAGAGGTGGTTTTCAAGGAAATAGAGGTGGCCCTCGGTCTAGGGGGTTGTCTCAGTTAAGAAATAGAATACCACAAATAGAGGAGGGGTGTTGGATTTGTGGGTCACTAGATCACTGGTCAAAAGAATGTCCTAATCAGAGACAGGCGCCACACCAAAGGGGGAGGAGGAGAGGTCGCAGGGGCAATTCACGACCTTATCAGGCGTGACTAGATGAATCAACTGTTAAAAACGAAGTTCAGACTCAAGTTGTTAATGTGTATGGGACAATGGAACTATTAAATGCATTAAAAGAAAAGCCGTATATTGTTCTGACTGTCCATGGTCAGCCTGTGACTTTCTTATGTGACTCTGGAGCTTGTAAAACTTGCGTTAAAGACAGTGTAGGACTCAAATCCTCCAATACTCCTATATTTGTAAAATCAGCAAATGGTCAAACTTCACAGGAGTGGATGTCACGCTGTATTGACATCTGTGATCCTCAGACAGGAAAAAGGCTGCACGCCCCTGTTGTAATTTCACCTAGCTGCCCAATTAATCTCTTAGGGCGCGATTTGATGGGAAAATTAGGCATTGCAATTTTCCCTACAAAGGGAGGAATGAAAGCTGTAAGAGTTGAAAACGTTATGGCCACAGTAACTGAAAAACCAATGTATTATGCTCTGCAGCTGCCATTTCTTAAACAGATAAGTGAAAAAAGTGAACTCTTAATCAAAGCAAAAGAGTCTCTGTCTGTCCCTGTTGATGAAACACCGTTAGCAGAACTAGAAGTTATCATGAATGTGTGTTTAACAACAGATGACAGATATGCAAAAAAATTCTTAAAGCAGGAACCAATGTTGGTGACTACTCAGTATTTATATACTGACGGAAACTCATTTGCAGCAGCTTCTGTGCTTCTGCCCACACAACAGCTATCTCTTTATTGCCTACCAGGGGTCCCACATCTGTCTTTGTTTAAAGCTGATGACACACAAAGCAGAGACACAGGTCCCCGTTTAAAAGCAGCAGAAATGGCATCTGATTTTCTGCCTTGTTCTCAAAAATTAGGCTGGATGTACAGTCCGAGTACACAGCTTTGGAGAATGTCGTACAGAGTTCTCTTCGATACAGAACCAAAAGTTACAGATTCTCCTTGACTTAATCTAGATTCTACAGTCCTACTATCGCAGTCTGATGAGGATGACCTACAGACTTTGCCTGCTTCATTATGGTCCACAGGTCCAACAGATGTAGGATTAATTACTATAGTGGAACCAGTCACTATTACTCCAAAATCACAGTGTAGGCCCAGAATAAAACAATACCCGTTAAAACCGGATGCACAGGAAGGAATAAAACCTGTTGTACAGGACCTTTTGGATGCTGGAATAATTAGACCATGTTTTGATTCACCATGTAACACTCCAATTTTTCCAGTACAAAAGGCTGATGGAAAAAATTGGCGGATGATCCAAGATCTCCGAGCTGTAAATGCAGCAGTCCAAACTCGAGCCCCAAACGTTCCAGATCCACACACGTTGCTTAATTCCCTAGACCCAGAAAGCAAATTTTTCACCGTGATCGATTTAAGTAATGCTTTTTTCTCAATACCAGTACATCCTGACTCACAATACTGGTTTGCTTTCACTTTTGAAGGAAAAAAGTATACTTATACGCGTTTGCCACAGGGTTTTGCTGATAGTCCAACTATTTTCACACAAGCAGTTATGACTTGTCTGGAAAGTTTTACTCCGCAAAATGGTAGTCAAATCCTGGTATATGTAGATGATCTTCTCATAGCATCTAAAAGTAAAGCAGCATGTAAAGCAGATTCTCTGCAACTTTTACATCACCTTGCATCTACTGGAAATAAAGTTAGCAAATCAAAATTACAGTGGGTTCAACAACAAGTTCGCTATTTGGGACATCAGATTTCTGAAAATGGGAAGGAAATACATGATGAGCGTAAATCTGCAATAGCGAATGCTCCAAAACCTGTAACAAAAAAACAGGTGATGGCTTTTCTAGGCCTCTGTAATTATTGCAGAGCCTGGATCCCACAGTTTGCAGAAAAAACACAACTGCTACTTAATCTCATTTATGAGACTCCTATGGCCATGTCTGAGGTGATAACATGGACACCTGAAGCTGAAAAACAGTTCACAGATTTGAAAACAGAGCTTATCTCATCCACAGTTCTTGCGCTACCTGATTACAGGAAGCCGTTCGTTCAAACTGTTGATTGTAAAAATGGGTTTATGTGTTCAGTCCTGTTACAGTCTCATGGAGGAAAATTAAAACCTATCGCATATTATTCCAAACGGCTAGACTCAGTCGCATCTGCACTTCCTTTATGTTTACAAGCTGTATGCTCAGCTGCTCTAGCGGTAGAAAGTTCAGCAGAAGTGGTCTTATATCACCCACTAAATTTATTAGTTCCTCATGCTGTAGATGTGCTGTTGTTGCAGGCAAAAATGTCTTTTCTGTCACCTGCTCGACAGCTCTCCTACACAGCACTTTTGCTTTCTCAGCCTCATTTAACAATTCAGAGATGTACTGTTCTTAATCCTGCTACTCTTGTTCCAACTGCTACAGATGGTGTTCCACATGACTGTGTGTTTGAAACTGAAAAATTACAATTACCTCGTCCAGATTTGTCTGATGTGCCATTAAAAACTGGCAATGTATGGTTTGTGGATGGATCTTGTTCCAAAAATTACAAAGGGGAGACTCAAACAGGTTACGCAGTGGTGACCTCTGCTGGTGAAGTAGTTGAAGCCAAACAGATCAAAGCTCATCATTCAGCCCAGGCTGCTGAACTAATTGCTTTGACCAGGGCTTGTGAGTTGGCTAAAGGTCAAGATGTCACTATTTATACTGATAGTCAATATGTATTTTCTACAGTTTTCTTTTTTGCTAAACAATGGGAACGCAGGGGTATGACTACTAGTACTGGCAAATCTGTTACACATGCTAAGCTTCTGTTATCGCTGCTTCAGGCCATACTTTTACCATCTAAGTTGGCCCTTCTCAAATGTGTTGCTCACACTAAAGGGACTGATTTTGTGTCTACTGGTAATCGTTATGCAGAT
Source organism: Xiphophorus hellerii (assembly GCF_003331165.1). Lineage (NCBI taxonomy): Eukaryota > Metazoa > Chordata > Actinopteri > Cyprinodontiformes > Poeciliidae > Xiphophorus > Xiphophorus hellerii. Next base: position 22,670,342 of record NC_045686.1, on the reverse strand, counting down.
AACACGGCTAAGCTAGCTGCTACAGGCGCTTTTGGTGTGTCAGAGATATATCATGCGACATCACAGGAACTTCTTATTGATCTAGAAATTCTCCTGTCACACCAACAAGCTGCTCACCGTGCTGAACAACGCTCATGGTTCAGTAAGGGTGCTGTTAAGAACACAACAGGCCTTTATATGCTTAACAATAAACCTATTCTTCCTAAAAGTCTTTTTAATGCTGCAGCAATTCTGACTCATAGTTGTTGCCATGTGTCCACAGGTGGGATGGTTCACATAATTCAGCAGCATTTTTCAGTGTTTGGGTTTAATGTATATGCTAAAACTTTCTGTAGAGCATGTACAATCTGTGTAAGACATAATCCACAAGGAAATGTTCGACCAAAGAGGGGTCAATTTCCTAAGCCACAATACCCATTTGAGACTATGCATATGGATTTCATTGAACTTTCTCAAAGTGGTCCCTATAAATTTTGCTTAGTGATGATTGATGCTTTTTCTAAATGGGTTGAAATTGTCCCGGCAAAATATGCGGATGCACTAACTGTAGCTAAAGCAATATGCAGAACTATCATTCCAACTCATGGCATCCCACAGAAAATCTACAGTGACAATGGTCCACATTTTGTGAATCAAGTCATTCGGTTAATGGCAGACAGATTGCAGATAACATTAAAAAATCACTGTTCATACCATCCCCAAAGCGCTGGGTTAATTGAAAGAGCAAATTCTACTGTTAAATCCAGACTTAAAAAATGTATGGAAGAAACCAAAAGGCCATGGCCAGAGTGTCTGGATTTAGTGAAAATGTACATGAGAATTGTGCCCACTGGGAATGGTTTAACTCCTTTTGAAATAGTACACGGCAGAGCTTTTAAGCTTCCGTTATTTAAAGACACCACACCACCACCAGATGACAGTGAAAAAACTTTAGCTGATTACATGAAAGAAATGTTACAGTCTAAAGAAGTGTCAAATGCAAATTCACTGCCAGAAGAACCTTTGTCTTCACAGGACCTCCAGGTGGTGAAACCAGGCGATTGGGTTTTCATCAAGGCCATTAAGAGACAGAACTGGGCCTGCCCACGGTGGGAGGGACCGTTTCAAGTGCTTTTGACCACTCCCACTGCAGTAAAGATCGCTGAGAGACCATCCTGGATTCACCTCAGCCACTGTAAGTTGCAGAGAGTGTTGGAGACCTAGGTGGGGGCAGTGGGGAAGATCTGACTACAAAGGGGTGTGGCTATATAGGGTCACACATCTCAACGTCAGCAGAAGAACTCATCACATCCCTGTTCCATAGAGTCCTAGGTAAACTCTAACATCTCTGTAACTGAGCAAAGATGGGGTCCTCATGGAGATGGGGCCTCTTTTGTGCTGTGGCTGCTGTGTGCGTGTCCTGTTTTTTCAGTCCAACCTCACTAATCCATCTGGGGAGAAGATTTGTCCATACCACTGCTATGAAGATCTGGCTAGGACACCTTCCAGACCATCACCATGACAACATATGGCAGACTTATGTGGAGATGTTGGCCAAAGAACGGAATATGACCAACTGCTACGTCTGCTCGGTGATGCCAAAGTCTACCAGAAAACCTACTCTGTATGTCAGTCCCATGAACAGGTCCCAAGCTGTCTGTTTTGCCTCTTGTGCTTTACGTTTCATGCCAGCGACTCCAGTCAACACTTCAGATGGTGACATCCTGATGAAAAGAGTGTGCACTGGCGTGACGCCCATCTTCACCTACAGTAATGTTACTGGATACCCATCACGGATGAAAGCTGTCACGATGTCAGGGACAAAACATCCGGTCTGTATCCATTCTCCACCAGGAAACTGGACTGTTCGGGTAGGCCATGTACCTGGATGCCAGCAAAATATCACTGATTTATTTCCTAGCTCCGTTTGTCCAAGTGCTGATGGGACTCTTATTCCATGTCCCATGTGGACACCTCGAGGAAATTATCCCACTGAGGGTGGTTGGTTTCTGTGTGGAGGAAGTAATATCTATGCATCGCTACCCATGAACTGGTCAGGTACTTGTGCTCCTGTGTTTGTCTCTGATCATACCATCATTGTATCTACTGCAGCAGTACACTCTCATCACCTGCGACGGCGGAGAAATTCAGAAATTGTTTTCCAGCCACATGATCCTATCTGGGGTTCAAATGTTCCCAGAGAACACAAACATTGGAGTACTGCTGGGAAATGGGGACTGTCAATTTTTCCATGGGTTGGAGTAGCAAAATCTATGCTGATGATTGAAACTTTGGATTACAGAATGAAGACCCTGGTAAATATTACCATGGACATTGAGAGAGGACAGAATCAACAACTTAGTGAAATGCGACTGATGGTTCTCCAAAACAGGATGGTGTTAGACATACTTACAGCTAGTCAGGGTGGTGTGTGTGTAATGATAGGAACATCTTGTTGTACTTATATTTCTGATGCTAATGAAACTCATATTGCTGAAGCCATGTCTGCCTTAAAGAATCTGCAACAAGCCATGTTACAGGATGCTGTTCCCTCACAAGGAGATTTCCTTTCTTGGTTCATATCTGGACCATGGTGGCACCTGCTGTTGAAATTAATGATGCCTCTTCTTATTATTCTTTTCTTGTTTTGTATTTTTACTGCCTGCATAATCCCATGTCTAAAATCTCTGATAGCCAAAACTGTTGGACATGTTCTATATCAATATCAACTTGTTGCCTCTATCACTGAGGGGCACCCTGATGTCTAACGTTATGATGGATGCATTGAAAATGTGCCAGCAAGTGATGTATTCCTGATGTCTGTGTTAGACTTTTCATGCTTAATATGAAAAACAGGTGGGAAATGTTAGGAAAGTTATCCTCCTGTTCATTTACTCATGAGTTTATTTTACAAGTTATGTTTTCATATTATTCTTTTCATATTATTCTTTTATATTATTACTCTCATATTATTCTTCTTTTTATATTTACTTAACTTCTCTTTCTTTTGTAGTATGTTATTAACTTTGTTTAGGATGTTTGCTTAGAAGCTAAAAACGTTAAACATTCATGTGTTATTAGTTCCATATGTAACTGATTAGTTGTGGTCAGCCACATGCCCTTATAAGGGCATGTCCATGAGAGGTTCCAGAATGTAAAGACGGTTGGTCAATTCTCTGTGTGACTGTGTGAAGAGAAGCCCAACCTCCTTTTTCTATACAATAAAGAGAAATGCAAAGAAAGAACTGGTAGAATTGAGTCCGGACAGTGTTTGACAGCGATTCGTCGCGTCTGTTCTCAATTCTCCTATTCTGCAGAAAAGAAATCAAAAGAAACCTAATCTCTGTCTCTGGCTGGTTCTTTGCAGGTTGTGACAAAATAAACCTATCACAAACCCTTCATTCACATAACGTCATTTGGTATTTACAACTGAAAGCACATTAATAGTGTTTATGCTCTCAAGCACATTGCTTAAGAGCACAATTAGAGGTTCCTCATGTGAATGTCACCCATGCAACAAATATAGTTTTTGGTTTGATGCAAATCATTGACACAAGGCATAATTTGAATTAATTGTCATTAAATGCACGCTAAATATTAGCTAAAGTGCTAAATAAAAACTTAGCTCTGCTATGTTACATGGGTCGCACACTCTACCTCTCCACCACTGATTCTGGATCCAATTCTTTTCAGGACTATTTTAAAACAATATGCGTAGAAAACAAACAAATGACATTGGCATGAAAGCCATGGAGTAATTTAAGGTCAGGGAACCATGTAATAAAAAAAGTAACATTTACTGTTCTTTTTAAAACATTTATATTAGGGTGACCCGACGTCCCCGATTTCCGGGGACAGTCCCCGTTTTAGATGGCCTGTCCCCGGCTGAAGCCGTCCCCGGAAAAATCCCCGATTTTAGCGTTTTATGAATGAGAAAAAAAAGTTTCCTATAGATTGTTATTACGGTAGCCGGAGACTCCATATGACATGGAGTAGAAAGCGCGAGTAAGCGTGTTGCGTGCAACAACAGCAGTTACGGTAGCTTCTCGCGCTACTGTTAACGTTACAGAGAAGAAGACCATCCTAGCATCAAGAAGACGCCACTATTATGGAAATCTTTCCCCGATTCAGATGCTTGCATAGATCTAACATTGTTGACAGAAAATAGTGACATCAATAACGGTCCTCTGCCAAAAAACCAAGTTATCAGGCTGCTTTGCCCAGCAGCGGAAAGAAGACATTTTGGAAAGTGTTCCCTGAATCAGAACCTCGCATTGAACTAAATTTCTTTGCTGAACATATGGAAGGGCAAGCTGTTTCAGTTCCAGCAAAAGACGGTGAACAGGTAGCTTACTTGGAAAAGCAGTGTTATTCCAAGGACACTGTGATTTCCACAAGTCAAGCAAAGTGTACGTGTCAGGCCAAATCTAAGGAACCTGAATTGGGAAATATCGAACTACAGAAATACTTAATGAGACAGCTTGATGAGATGTTTGACATAAATCGTAAACTAAGTGCTGGTCATTATTCTGTGCCCATTGTTGGACAAAATACTTTGTTCTGTCTGTCGTGGTGAACGTATTTGGCATTAGATGGGTTAGATGTTAAAAGCGATCCAAAAAGCGATCCATATTGGCAATATGGGTTCCTCTCAATTGCTTCATGGAAGTGATAATACTCATCGCAAAGGCCAAATCCTGTTGCATGATTTAAAAAAAAATTTAAACAATTTAGAATAATTATTTATTGAAAATTATACATTGTTTTGAGGGAAATGCCACAACTGCACATTCATAAAATGAAATTAGATTTTAAAAAAACAAACCTAAATCCGCTGCCGTTGTGCTAACTTAGCCTTGTGTTTGGCTACACGGCTAATCAATACATAGCCTTGCTAGTTCCAACATTGGTTAGGAATTTGCTACTTATTTCTTTGTTGTTCATTGGGCGTTGCAACTACATTTTTTTCTAAGTTTTTACCTGGTTCAGGGCTGCTCTCACTGTTTTATGTTAGCCTAGTTTATGGTTTTTACCAGGAGTTGAAGTAATTTTCTACATTTATTTGTGATGATGTACTTACAGTGAACAAACGTGAGCCAGGCAAAGCAACAGGTTGGCAACAGCTAGTATGGTCTAGTAGTAAAAATTCTATTAAACAGCAAAAATACGTCAGTTGTTGTCCGATTCTGCAGGATTTTAACCACAAACGACGTGATGACTGGACCAGAAACACATGGGGAGTTTATCCTGAATGAACCTGCTGTGCACACTTGATGACATCTCAGGTATGTGGCGCACTTGCCGATTTATTAATGCGTTCACATGCACACCATTATATGGAAGTTTGCTTGAGCATAAACATATTATTTATAAATGATCATTTAACATGTTTTTTCTTTTTTCTTAAAAGTCCTAAATGCCACTTTGAAGCTTCTCTGTTTTTGCAAGACTGAAATATTTACATTATGTTGTTGTGTCTCTTACATAAAAAGCCAAGTTTAGATCATTAATTGACTATCGAGGTCTGTTTATCCTAATGGATTTAGTATCAAGCTTTCTCTTTTATTATGCTTTATGGTAGTTTTATCTATTAAAGTGGCACACTTAAGAGAGATTAAAGATTACTTTTGTCAGTAAAATCACAGCTAGGAAGCCTCAATGATTGACATTTAATTTGCTGATGTTTTTGCTCTGCCAACTTCCCTGTTATGTAGCAGGAAGTTTCTTTTACATTACCACTACTTCACTCTTTCCTTTTCATTCCTCTCATGCAGCTCTGGATTCGACTACCCTCCTACCCATGTAAATAAAGGCCAAAAGCTCAACAACTGACGTGCCAATTCAGGCAGCAGCTTTCATGAAGCACTTTACATCGCTGTAGAGAAACTTTGGCTGACGCCTGTATGGTAATGCGCGTCACACAAAGCTTAATCAGATTTAAATTGAGTCATTTATTAGGAGAAAGACAAATTGTGGTTAAATAGTTTAAATATGTTTATTGTTTAAATTAACAGACGACAAATAGGGTTTCATGATAGAAATATTTTCCTTCACAACATTAATAATAAGAGAACAAAGTCTTACGTTACATTCAGGACTTTAATACATTTTGCTTTTCTTAAAGCATCGCAAGATCCTGATCTAATTATATGATGTTACATTATCAGCATGCCATAAACAAAGTCAATAAGAGTCATCTAAAAAAAGACTGCATTAAAACTTTTTAAATTCAATATGATAAGATTTTTCACAATATGTTCCAGACTGGAGGGTTATTTGCTTCTTTGAATTAAAATGTATCAAAATAGCTTAGTGTTTGTATTTCCTTGAAAGATCTTTCCAGAAATGATCATTCTGAATGCCGACCTGAACCAGCTGTAAAAGAACGCATAGATGAATGGATTGAGCATTGAGTTGGACAGTGCAAGCCAGTTAAGGGTTTCATACACCATCATTGATACGCCACCCAACAACTGGAAGGAAAAACAGAGAAAGAAAGGCAGCCAGCACATCAGAAAAACTCCTAGAACAATGGCCAGAGTTTTGGTTGCCTTTCTTTCCATGTTGATCACAGTTGCACCAGGCTTTACTGCATTCTGGATGCTGCGAGCCTGTCTTTGTGCAACAAGAAATATCTTCAGGTATATACACAGCATTATGGTCACTGGGAGATAGAACGAGAAAACTGGGGCTAAAACCTTTTCAAGCACAACATCAGAGAAACAATTTTCTTGGCATTTTTCCTGATTTACTTCTGCAATAATAAAACCGATCGCAAGAAGTACGGCAATGCCCCAGCTCATGAGGATCATAACCAGAACAATACCAGTGTTTATCTTAGATTTGTATGTCAGAGGCTGACACACTGCATAGTACCGGTCCACAGAAATACAGCACAAATTTGAAATGGAGGTTGCGGTCAGTATGACATCGACGCTGTCTCGTATTTTGCAGAATAAGTCTCTGTAATACAGACAGTAGCTGAGAGAGAAAGACATGCTCAGAGGAAAGACTACGATCCCAACAAGTAGATCGGCCACAGCCAGAGAGACGATCAGGTAGTTAGACGGGGTGTGGAGCTGCTTAAAGTAAATGATGGAGATTATTACAAGAAGGTTTCCACACACTGTAATAGCAGACAGTAAGCCAAGGAAAATGTAGAGCAAAGTACATATTGTAGAAGAAGTCCTTCTCATTATCTTAGAGACGTTGTTAATTTCATAACAAGGGTGGAAATCATAACCAACATAAAAACCAGTTTCTTCTTCCATTGCTCTTTGTAATTACTATAAATATCAATAACATTCATATGCCAAACAGACTACAAAACCACCTTATTTTAGAAAATAACACCTTAGTATAATCTCTCAAATGAGCTAGTTAGCACATCTAAATCACCTAAACAAAGTCAAGTCTTGCTGTCAGGTCAATGTGCTGCTGAATCACCTTGTCTTGATACTTATTATGCTCAAACATTACGCAATCCAAAACCCATCCAACAGGAAGGGAGGAACCTGCGGACCAATGAAAAGTTTTCATTGACTTGTTTTTGTTTCTCAGGGTAACTATTTATGTAACTATTTACATTTTTTTTGTGACAGACCCTTCATTCACATAACGTCATTTGGTATTTACAACTGAAAGCACATTAATAGTGTTTATGCTCTCAAGCACATTGCTTAAGAGCACAATTAGAGGTTCCTCATGTGAATGTCACCCATGCAACAAATATAGTTTTTGGTTTGATGCAAATCATTGACACAAGGCATAATTTGAATTAATTGTCATTAAATGCACGCTAAATATTAGCTAAAGAGCTAAAGTGCTAAATAAAAACTTAGCTCTGCTATGTTACATGGGTCGCACACTCTACCTCTCCACCACTGATTCTGGATCCAATTCTTTTCAGGACTATTTTAAAACAATATGCGTAGAAAACAAACAAATGACATTGGCATGAAAGCCATGCAGTAATTTAAGGTCAGGGAACAATGTAATAAAAAAAGTAACATTTACTGTTCTTTTTAAAACATTTATATTAGGGTGACCCGACGTCCCCGATTTCCGGGGACAGTCCCCGTTTTAGATGGCCTGTTCCCGGCTGAAGCCGTCCCCGGAAAAATCCCCGATTTTAGCGTTTTATGATTGAGGAAAAAAAAGTTTCCTATAGATTGTTATTGCGGTAGCCGGAGACTCCATATGACATGGAGTAGAAAGCGCGAGTAAGCGTGTTGCGCGCAACAACAGCAGTTACGGTAGCTTCTCGCGCTACTGTTAACGTTACAGAGAAGAAGAGCATCATAGCCAACCGCCAATAAAAATCAAGAAGAGCAGAACGCGCTGCCAGAAAGGACAACAAGCTGGAAGAGGAGCTGACCTGATACGGTATGTGTGAATCAAAGTGTTTTGTTTGAACTTGGCTAATCCTGGCCGTCATAAAGATTTGGTTTGCGGTAAAATAAAACTAAGCTTTTCTTAACAAACACAAGACGAGAGCACAATGAACAACTACAGAATTAGTGTTTTGGAATTAACTGGTGATCAGTGGGTTGTATTTTCAAAGCTAGATATGAGTTTGGGCATATTAAAGTTTCTCACAAAAAATGGAGTCACTCAGTGACAGGAAAACTGAATGAAGAAGAACATGAACTGAAACTGATGAGGATGGAGAGATAATCTCTTCTGTTCGTTTAGCTCCAAACTATTATTTATTTATTTATTTTGCTAAATATGGCATTTTTGACATTTCATCAGCTGATGAAAAAGGTTAATATTTATACTAAGATTATACTAGGAAGAATCCAACTCCTCATCTCAAAATAACCAAATTCTAAAGGAAAACAAATCTAATTTTATTTCTTAAATTGTAAAATTTCAGTATGTCAAATGTACATTCTAATGTTTTTGGGGAGATTGAGATGATATTATGTCTCTGTTTTAGAATAGTGGCAGACTGATAAAAGATGAGACAGGAGGAAAATATCCTGATAAACTGAATGAATGAAGAAAACAGGAAAACTGAGAAAGCTGGAGAGAAATATTAAATATAAACATATTATTATTTAATTGTGTCTTATATGTTGTATTTTAAGTGTTTCTTTTACTATCACCTGTAGTGTTTTCAGTTTTTCACATAATCCTTTCTGCTCTTATTCTATCCAGACCTCTATGATCATGTGGCTGATGGCTCTTCAGACCCAGGAGGGTTTGCAGATCCAGAGATGAGCTCATGTTGGTGGACTTCCTTACCAGAGTTCACTCATCTCAAACACACACAGTGTCCTTACATATCAGCTACATAACTTTACACACACCTCTTGTATTTATGGACAGTTATGTGTCCATTCTTGCACAACATTCACAGGTGGACAAAGTTGTTGGTATCTTCTGTTAATGACTGAAAAACCCACAGTGGCACTGAAACAACTTGACACAAACAAAAGTAATAAATGAAAATTTACTAAAAATTAACCAATAAAAATCAGACATTGTTTTTAATTGAGGTTCAACAGAATAAGAAAATGACAGACCAAGATGACTACAGTTGCATAGATTATTCTGAAACTTAAGGTCCACAGGACTGGAGCCGATCTCCCTGGCTGTGACTGCAGGAAGAAAATTGACAAATTCAAGAAAATTATGATATGAATGGTTACTAAAAGTCCAGAACAACCAAGTCCAGAAAGTAAAGGTGAACTCCGAGGTCAAGGTGGACTTGATGTGAAATGACCAAGGAGGAAAGCAAATCATAAAAAAGTGAGGCTGAATTTACCACACAGGTTCTCGGAGAGATGAGACAAAAGGTGCATCAGCTCTTTGGTCACAGACACAAAAATGCTAATAAGTTTTAGCTACCATCATTTTCATTGAGCCACAATTTAAAAGCAGTGTCTGACTTTCATCAGTTTGTCAGTAAACAATTGTTTACTACTTTTGTCACTTTCAAGTTACTTCTGTTACCATTATGGGCTTTTTGTTCATTAACAGAGGTACCAACTATGTTATTGATGTACTGTATATGAATGGTCACTTACAAACTATGTACACAATTTCCCCCATATTTCTAGTTTTAATTTTCTATTGCTGCTATTACTTTTATTATTATTAATAGTAATATTACCACTGTGTGGAAAGACAAATTCCTACTTTTATATTTGATTTTTAATGTTTAAATGTTAAAAATATGTAAACTTATCTGTCCCAGTTTCTTCATTTTTGTTTGATAAATTTGCTTCTTCTTTATCGCCGAGTGAGAAATGTCCCCAGATTTAGTCTTGGAAATCTGGTCACCTTAATTTATAAAGTAATATAATTTCCTAATATGAAAGGTTCTGCACTAATTTAGATGCATAGCAAAGAATATTAAATACCTTCTTAGTACGATACTTTGCTTAGCTTCTTCTTCATTAGCTGGTTTGTTCCTTCACCCCCCGCGTGCCCCTCTTTCCCTCCCCCTCACTGCTCCGGGTCGCGCGCGTGTTGTTGATAGTTGTAGGCAATAGTGAATTAGCAATGGCGTTTTTCACTTAGTCCTTGCAGGACTTGCCCACAATAACGATGTTTATAGGATTATAGAAACGACTTCAACAGTTCCAACTTCCAAAAAGGACAAGGGATTTAAGTTGTATGTGTCCAGTTTTATAAAGGACTTTGAAGGTAAGTGAATGTTTCTAAGTTCTCCGAAATGCCTCGTATGTGTTTAACACAGCTAACATAACCAGTCTTACATAAGTGCTTTGTAAATGTTAAGTGTTTGTACTGTCGTATTTGCCCCAATGTTAATCTCAGTCTCAAACAAGGAGGCAGGAGACGTGACAGTTAGAGCGGACTGCTTCAGGTCCATGAGGAGGAGCCAAAATCCTCATTCGTTGAGCTTAAGAAAAAGCGACCCAACATGTTCATTGCTCATTTAACGGGTGTGTTTTAAGAAGCAACTAGGACTTTCAAGAGGTATAATTTAATTTTATTTATATACGGGGTGCCCAATCAGTTGATCTCAGTAAGTTTACAGCTCGGTAGTATGTGGCGGAAATTTAAACTGGAGTACTCACCAATACTCGTGGCATAAACATTATGACGTTTTTTACGGTCTGACACAAAGATGAAAAGAAGGGTACGGAAAATGTGACAGAGACAGAGGTAAATAAATTTCACATCATCCCGGTCTCAACAAACGGGTGGCGGAGCGCATCGTGGCAGTAGATGAGTTTCTGAGTGTGACGAACGAAGGTGCCGTAAATATCCCGTATTGCTCCCCACCACCACCCCAAGCCCCCCCAAATCCAGGCGACATTTCCTGTATTTTCAAACCCAAAGCTTGACAGGTATGGGGCAAGGTGAGAATTCTTCTATTAAACTGGCTAAAGATGAATACATAAACTAAAAGCTGGAGTATAGACATTTTTTTATAAGCGTATTTGTGAGCCTGCCTCTTTATTATTAAATTGGATATAATTTCAGATCTTGACAGTTAACTTTCTTCAGGTTAACTTAGAAAGTGAGCTATTATTGTTCCAGGTTAGTTTTCTAAACTACAACAAAGTAACTGTTAAGGATGCTCAAATATGAAAAATTGGACTGATATTGATATCCAATAGTAACACCTGTGTTATGCCAGATTTACCAAAATTTTATTTTATAAATCTTTTTATCTGATTACTCGATTAAATGTAAGAATAATCAATAGATTACTCGATTACTAAAATATTCGTTTACAACAGTCCTGCTTTGCGCCACAGGGAGTCAGTCTGTAGCCAGACTCCTGACAAGTCACACTGAAGGTGATGGACTCTTGCATTGAAGGTACTGCCGTTAGACTGATTTTAACCCGCCTGGGATGCCCTTTGTATATGTTCTGCACTTCTCCTCTTTGATCACCTGAAGAAAAGCTTAATAAATCTCACTATAGTGATCTCCAGCCTTGGCCAGTCATTTTTGTTTGTCCAAGTCATAATAGAACCCCGTCACAGGACGGGGTTCTGTGTAGCTGTTCAGACATAAATTTTGTTGTTCTAAAAATAACCTCAAAAATTACAAGATGCAGAACAAACTTCTCATCTATAAGTGCACTGAGAGCCTCTGTCCTCTGTTTAGCACTTTTTTGGTGAACAACATAATGCGACAGCTGGGAGAGTTATTTTGAAGGGACTCATACTTATACACCCAGCGAGTGTCACCGAGTCTCTTGAGTTCTAGGCGTTTTCCTGCCGACACAAGTTTCTCCTGCTTCTTAAGAAAAAGATAATGAATAACCGATCCAGAAAAAACCTTGTAAAGCATTTGCAATATCTAAAAAAAAATCGGCTGCAGCATCAACATTATGTACACAGTCGACTAACACAAGATTCAGCCTGTGAGCATGGCAGTGACTGTACACTGCTTGCAGTGATGTGCAGTGAGGTTCATAGCTGGTGAGGAACTGACTTAATCATAATCATATTTACAAATATAGACCCCTGCACGTTATTGTTTACGTAAAGAAATTTTGCGCATGCAGACACCGCTGAAGGAAAAAAAGACTATTCTTTTACATGCCATCCATAGGCCTGTCACGATAACAAATTTTGCTGAGCGATTAATTGTCTCAAAAATTATTGCGATAAACAATAATATTGTTTGAAGACCTTTTTACACTGATTTAATGGAAATGACGTAATAATGCATGCGATTTCCTGCCAAAGTCTTGCACTGAAAATAAGCAGGACACTTCTCGGCCTGAAGAAGAAGGTGATCAGAAAGATTCCTTGAAAAAGGAGTCTTTCACAGAAGAACCTTCTAAAACACAGCTGGTCACCGAAAAGAAATCCATCTCCAAATCACAGAAGAATGATCAAAAAGGGGAGAAACAGACATCAAAGACGAAGCGCATCAAGAAGACCCCACTATTATGGAAATCTTTCCCCGATTCAGATGCTTGCATAGATCTAACGTTTTTGACAGAAAATAGTGACATCAATAACGGTCCTCTGCCAAAGAAACCAAGTTATCAGGCAGCTTTGCCAAGCAGCGGAAAGAAGACATTTTGGAAAGTGTTCCCTGAATCAGAACCTTGCATTGAACTAAATTTCTTTGCTGAACATATGGAAGGGCAAGCTGTTTCAGTTCCAGCAAAAGACGGTGAACAGGTAGCTTCCTTGGAAAAGCAGTGTTATTCCAAGGACACTGTGATTTCCACAAGTCAAGCAAAGTGTACGTGTCAGGCCAAATCTAAGGAACCTGAATTGGGAAATATCGAACTACAGAAATACTTAATGAGACAGCTTGATGAGATGTTTGACATAAATCGTAAACTAAGTGCTGGTCATTATTCTGTGCCCATTGTTGGACAAAATATTTTGTTCTGTCTGTCGTGGTGAACGTATTTGGCATTAGATGGGTTAGATGTTAAAAGCGATCCAAAAACCGATCCATATTGGCAATATGGGTTCCTCTCAATTGCTTCATGGAAGTGATAATACTCATCGCAAAGGCCAAATCCTGTTGCGTGATTTAAAAAAATTTTTTAAACAATTTAGAATAATTATTTATTGAAAATTATACATTGTTTTGAGGGAAATGCCACAACTGCACATTCATAAAATTAAATTAGATTTAAAAAAAACAAACCTAAATCCGCTGCCGTTGTGCTAACTTAGCCTTGTGTTTGGCTACACGGCTAATCAATACATGGCCTTGCTAGTTCCAACATTGGTTAGGAATTTGCTACTTATTTCTTTGTTGTTCATTGGGCGTTGCAACTAAATTTTTTTCTAAGTTTTTACCTGGTTCAGGGCTGGTCTCACTGTTTTATGTTAGCCTAGTTTATGGTTTTTACCAGGAGTTGAAGTAATTTTCTACATTTACTTGCGATGATGTACTTCCAGTGAACAAACGTGAGCCAGGCAAAGCAACAGGTTGGCAACAGTATGGTCTAGTAGTAAAAATTCTATTAAACAGCAAAAATGCACGTCAGTTGTTGTCCGATTCTGCAGGATTTTAACCATAAACGACGTGATGACTGGACCAGAAACACATGGGGAGTTTATCCTGAATGGACCTGCTGTGCACACTTGATGACATCTCAGGTATGTGGCGCACTTGCCGATTTATTAATGCGTTCACATGCACACCATTATATGGAAGTTTGCTTGAGCATAAACATATTCTTTATAAATTATCATTTAACATGTTTTTTCTTTTTTCTTAAAAGTCCTAAATGCCACTTTGAAGCTTCTCTGTTTTTGCAAGACTGAAATATTTACATTATGTTGTTGTGTCTCTTACATAAAAAGCCAATTTTAGATCATTAATTGACTATCGAGGTCTGTTTATCCTAATGGATTTAGTATCAAGCTTTCTCTTTTATTATGCTTTATGGTAGTTTTATCTATTAAAGTGGCACACTTAAGAGAGATTAAAGATTACTTTTGTCAGTAAAATCACAGCTAGGAAGCCTCAATGATTGACATTTAATTTGCTGATGTTTTTGCTCTGCCAACTTCCCTGTTATGTAGCAGGAAGTTTCTTTTACATTACCACTACTTCACTCTTTCCTTTTCATTCCTCTCATGCAGCTCTGGATTCGACTACCCTCCTACCCATGTAAATAAAGGCCAAAAGCTCAACAACTGACGTGCCAATTCAGGCAGCAGCTTTCATGAAGCACTTTACATCGCTGTGGAGAAACTTTGGCTGACGCCTGTATGGTAATGCGCGTCACACAAAGCTTAATCAGATTTAAATTGAGTCATTTATTAGGAGAAAGACAAATTGCGGTTAAATAGTTTAAATATGTTTATTGTTTAAATTAACAGACGACAAATAGGGTTTCATGATAGAAATATTTTCCTTCACAACATTAATAATAAGAGAACAAAGTCTTACGTTACATTCAGGACTTTAATACATTTTGCTTTTCTTAAAGCATCGCAAGATCCTGATCTAATTATATGATGTTACAATATCAGCATGCCATAAACAAAGTCAATAAGAGTCATCTAAAAAAAGACTGCATTAAAACTTTTTAAATTCAATATGATAAGATTTTTCACAATATGTTCCAGACTGGAGGGTTATTTGCTTCTTTGAATTAAAATGTATCAAAATAGCTTAGTGTTTGTATTTCCTTGAAAGATTTTTCCAGAAATGATCATTCTGAATGCCGACCTGAACCAGCTGTAAAAGAACGCATAGATGAATGGATTGAGCATTGAGTTGGACAGTGCAAGCCAATTAAGGGTTTCATACACCATCATTGATACGCCACCCAACAACTGGAAGGAAAAACAGAGAAAGAAAGGCAGCCAGCACATCAGAAAAACTCCTAGAACAATGGCCAGAGTTTTGGTTGCCTTTCTTTCCATGTTGCTCACAGTTGCGCCAGACTCTGCTGCAATCTGGATGCTGCGAGCCTGTCTTTGTGCAACAAGAAATATCCTCAGGTATATATACAGCATTATGGTCACTGGGAGATAAAATGAGATCATGGGTGCAAAAACCTTTTCAAGCACAACATCAGAGAAGCAATTTTCTTGACATTTTCCCTGATTTATCTCTACAATAATAAAACCGATCGCAACAAGTATGGAAATTCCCCAGCTCATGAGGATCATAACCAGAACAATACCAGTGTTTATCTTAGATTTGTATGTCAGAGGCTGACACACTGCATAGTACCGGTCCACAGAAATACAGCACAAATTTGAAATGGAGGTTGAGCTCAGTATGACATCAAAGCTGTCTCGTATTTTGCAGAATAAGTCTCTGTAATACAGACAGTAGCTGAGAGAGAAAGACATGCTCAGAGGAAAGACTGCGATCCCAACAAGTAGATCGGTCACAGCCAGAGAGACGACAAGGTAGTTAGACGGGGTGTGGAGCTGCTTAAAGTAAATGATGGAGATTATTACAAGAAGGTTTCCACACACTGTAATAGCAGACAGTAAGCCAAGGAAAATGTAGAGCAAAGTACATATTGTAGAAGAAGTCCTTCTCATTATCTTAGAGACGTTGTTAATTTCATAACAAGGGTGGAAATCATAACCAACATAAAAACCAGTTTCTTCTTCCATTGCTCTTAATATTTACTACAAATATCAATAACATTTGTATATCTAATGGGCTGCAAAACGTTTTTTTTTTTAAGTAATGCAAAGTAAATTTGTTAATGTATAAATAATAGCAGTTTAAAGAAATTTGTACAAGCAGGTTCTTTCCACATTAGATAACCCACACCTGTGCTGCCCCCATGTAGTTCAATGACCCTTCCCTTTAAACATATGCTTTCTCATTACGTAATCAAAAGCATGTCCAATGAAAAGGGATGAAACTGAAGACCAATGAGCTGTTTTTTTTTTATTTGCAACACATGTCATTAGGAAGCACCATGCTTCTTTTTGTGACAGTGTGATATTGTATTCATAAGCTGGAAATTAAAGTAAAATAGGCTTCAATTAAGCATGGCTAGAAACGAGCGTCAAATATGCTTTAGCAGTCTTGCATTCATCATCTGAAATTATGAAAAGACTGTCACATGTTCAAACCTACCTAGACATCAACATCCACCTAAACTGAAAGGCTGTACAAAGGCCTATTAGACGAATCCAATGGTAAATTGTGGAGTCACTGCAGAGATTGACAGCTCAGGAGAAAGACTGTAGCACAGAATAACTATTAGTCATCCCTTTAAAAATCTAGTGTTTTAGTTGCATACAATAAAAACGTTATTAAAGGTTGTATTTACATACGGTTAAAAAAATTTTGTTGGGTTACGTTCTTTCAGCCCTTTTGGAGCTGAAGGAAGGTATTTGTTTAGGCTTTGGGCATCATATGGAGGACTGGGGTATCGGTTGGGCCCATAGCGGTCTGCTGGATCTTTAAGCTGTTTTGCACACATTCTGGTGTGTCTCCAAGTGGTAAAATATTCTTTTGTCTTAGTTGTTGGACAAGTTCAAGCTTTAATTTATGACGTTGAATTCATGTTATGTTCCTTGGTGTGATTCTGACTTGATTGATTTTAAATTACTCATATAATATATTATTGCCATTATGATATTCATGTTTGCTGTGGGTTTGAAGGGTGAAAAGCAAGGATTTTGCTGTAGTCATGGGTGAAAAATGTGTCTCCTGTCTCATAACAGCAGGTGATGATCATTGCATGTGATTGCGAGTGACTGAGGGTCATTGCGCGTAATGGAAACCCTGTAAATTCTAGACACTAACAGGTACCATAGAATTGTACAAAAATCCGTGAGGGACGGCGGAGTCCCTGCTCGAAATTCCGTGAAAGAGGTGTACGGAGCCTTGTGCCAGAAGCCCATTAAAATGCTCTCTACATCGTTTTAAACTGTGTGATTGTGAGCGTGAGTGGGAATAAAGATAGCAATAGGTATTTTGTTCCATATAACACAGTAGGAGTGTAACAGGTAAACCTTTTATGGATTCAAACTTGACTAAAAACCCACCTGTTTAGGATTGTATTTGAAATGTAATCAATTACAAATTTATTGATGGAACCTGACTTAATGTCGTGTTTTGATTGTTGATTCTATGTTGCATTGTGTTTTTGTGTTTGATATGATGTAAAGCACTTTGAAATGCCTTGCTGCTGAAATGTGCTATACAAATAAGATTTGTTTAGGCCCCCTCACGCAGCTGCTGTTACAGTTTTTTGAGTCACCTTCACCGTCAAGCAGAAACGAACCATTTCATGCATATCCAGGGGCGGGTTCAGTGCAAATATGGATGTGTGCTTTTTGGTCTGGGAGTGATGACATTTAATTTTTACTGATAAAAAGAATTTTAGAAAACACAATATCACTAATTTTGTAATTGACAGGGCCACATTTTATTAAATTTCTATGAAAAAAAAATTGTGGAGGGCCCCCTGTTGGTCAATGGCCCTTGGAATTGTCATAACTTCCCCCCCTACTCCAGGCGTCCTGGGGTAGCATAACTTATTTTATCACTCAGCTTTGAACAGTTGTAGTAGCCTAGGCTAGCTACGCTGACAACATGCTAACCAACGTCAAAACAACAAGTTAATGGTGGGTAACTATGGCAACCAGTGACAGTTTAAAAGCCCACTAACGTTTTCTGCAGTCAGTTTGCGCGCATCTGCCGTGTTAATAAAAAATATCCATCAGACAAACCCGCTCTGAATGTTAAAGAAAACTGTGACATCACAATGTGGCATCACAATATAACTCCAAAAGCAGAATTCTCACATCACCAGCGATTATATAAGCTCCTCACATCGATCTACTTTCATCACAACCCTTTAGCAGCCGTTGTTGATACTTTCTCTTGAGAATTTATTTAGCAGTTTACAGTAACATTTTCAACTTTGTTTGGTGAACATTTCTTTTGGAGATTGACATCAAACTTAACTTGAAATCTTTACTGAGTTTCTAGAGAACTGATTTATCTTAGAACCTGAAACAAGCAAAGGTTACAATGCAGTCCAACCAGCCTAGAGTCGAAGAGGTTTATTCCGACAACATTGTTGAAAGGGTATTACAGCCACCCAAGCCACCCAAGCACAAGAAGAAGAAGGTGTCATTTGCAGTCTGGTGGGAGCTGCACGCACCTGAGGAGCAAAATATTTCTGCTCAAAATATTGAACAGCAGGACGCTTCTCTGGTGATTGAAGATAAATCGATTGCCAAAGCACAGGAGACAGTGGATCAAAAAGGGGACAGACCGACACCTGAGAGTGAGTCCAATGAGAAGAACCAGGTACCATTCAAAACCTGGTCGGAGGAACACGTCCCCGTTGACCAAGTTTCTGCAGGAAATATTGATAAGCAGAAGGATTCACAGGTCAGTGAAGAAGAGTCCATCGCTGGAGTGCAGGAGACAGTCGATATAGCAGAGAAGGAACAGCCACCAACGACCAGGCGCAACAAGAAGAAAAAGATACCATTTCATATCTGGTTGGAGAAACATGCCCCTGCTGATCTAAGGATTTCAGCTGAAAGTACTGGAACAGAAGACGTTTCACCAGTTACCGAAACAGCATTGATCTCCGTACTGCAGGAGACAATTGATCTAGCAGAGAAGGCAGATTCCTTTAAGTCTTGTGCTGAAAATGTTAATGAGCAAGACACTTTTCTGCCTGATGAAGAAGGTGATCAGGCTGATTCCTTCAAAAAGGAGATTTGCGCTGACGAAACACCACTGGTCACTGATCAGGATTTTATCTCCAAAACACAGGAGACACTGGATCAGCAAAAGGAGGAACAGCCGACAAAGACCAGGCACAACAAGAAGAAAAAGATACCATTTCAAATCCGGTTGGAGAAACATGCCCCTGCTGATCTAAGAATTCCAGCTGAAAGTACTGGACTGCAAGACACTTCAATTGTTACCAAAGAGGAATCGATCTCCATACTGCAGGAGACACCAGAGAAGGAACAGTCCTTTAAGTCTTGCACTGAAAATAAGCAGGACACTTCTCAGCCTGAAGAAAAAGGTGATCAGGCAGATTCCTTTAAGTCTTGTGCTGAAAATGTTAATGAGCAAGACACGTTTCTGCCTGAAGAAGAAGGTGATCAGGCAGATTCCTTTAAGTCTTGTTCTGAAAATGTTAATGAGCAAGACACTTCTCTGCCTGAAGAAGAAGGTGATCAGGCAGATTCCTTAAAAAAGGAGATTTGCGCCGAGGAAACACCACTGGTCACTGATCAGGATTTCATCTCCAAAACACAGGAGACACTGGATCAGCAAAAGGAGGAACAGCCCACAAAGACCAGACGCAACAAGAAGAAAAAGATACCATTTCAAATCTGGTTGGAGAAACATGCCCCTGCTGATCTAAGAATTCCAGCTGAAACTACTGGATCACAAGACACTTCAATTGTTACCAAAGAGGAATCGATCTCCGTACTGCAGGAGACACCAGAAAAGGAACAGTCCTTTAAGTCTTGCACTGAAAATAAGCAGGACACTTCTCGGCCTGAAGAAGAAGGTGATCAGAAAGAGTCCTTGAAAAAGGAGTCTTTCACAGAAGAACCTTCTAAAACACAGCTGGTCACCAAAAAGAAATCCATCTCCAAATCACAGAAGAATGATCAAAAAGGGGAGAAACAGACATCAAAGACGGAGCGCATCAAGAAGACGCCACTATTATGGAAATCTTTCCCCGATTCAGATGCTTGCATAGATCTAACGTTTTTGACAGAAAATAGTGACATCAATAACGGTCCTCTGCCAAAGAAACCAAGTTATCAGGCAGCTTTGCCAAGCAGCGGAAAGAAGACATTTTGGAAAGTGTTCCCTGAATCAGAACCTTGCATTGAACTAAATTTCTTTGCTGAACATATCGAAGGGCAAGCTGTTTCAGTTCCAGCAAAAGACAGTGAACAGGTAGCTTACTTGGAAAAGCAGTGTTATTCCAAGGACACTGTGATTTCCACAAGTCAAGCAAAGTGTACGTGTCAGGCCAAATCTAAGGAACCTGAATTGGGAAATATCGAACTACAGAAATACTTAATGAGACAGCTTGATGAGATGTTTGACATAAATCGTAAACTAAGTGCTAAACTCAAATACCAGAACGATCTGTTGAGGAAAGTATTCTCTGAGCAAAGACAAGACAGGAAGTCGACGGGGTGGGGCCACGGGTGGGTTGAGTGATTGGCGGGAATTGGAAAAAGAGCTACTGTTGTTAATTGGACATTTTAGATAATATTAAAAAGAGGGACATCAGTACTCATGTTCATCCATTGTAAGATTTTTATTTCTAATTCTAATGAGAAAATAAGAAATCCACATTTATTAATTAGAGGGAGATTTAGAAAAAGAAAATGTAAACAACGTGGACCAAAAAGAGGCTTTTAGAAGTTTAAACCTATACAAATTGGGGAAATTTTTGAAAGCTATTATTCTTTCTGGGCAAGATATATCTTTATCTAAATTTCTCTCTCTCTCTCTCTATATCTATTTATATATCTATATACAGTATATACTGTATATAGATATATATATAGACAGATAGATAGATATATAAATATCTAGATATAGATACATCTATCTATATATAGATACAGTTTAGCTGTATATATAAATCTATCTATATGTGTAGGTATCTTTATATATAGATTCCTCTATGTATATCTACATATCAATCTATATATCTATCCATCTCTCTCTATACGTATACAGTACAGACCAAAAGTTTGGACACAACTGTGTGTCCAAACTTTTGGTCTGTACTCAGTTCAGACCAAAAGTTTGGACACACCTTCTCATTGAATTCAATGAGAAAGTGTGTCCAAACTTTTGGTCTGTACTGTATATAAATCTATATATTGATATCTATATATCAACATATATCTATCTATAGGTGTAGATATGTAGACATGTACATAGATATCTATCTAGAGGTATAGCTCACTTCTATATATATAGATAGATATACATATATCTCTGTAAATATACAAAGATGTTTATATCTATCCATCTATATATATATATATATATAGATCTATCTATAAATATATATAGATCTATCTATATAGCTCTCTCTAGAGGTATCGCTCTCTCATCTATATATAGATAGATATACAGATATCGCTCTATAAATAGACATATACTGTATGTTTAGATCTATCATTTATCTCTCTCTCTCTCTCTCTTTCTATATATATATATATACAGTACAGACCAAAAGTTTGGACACAACTGTGTGTCCAAACTTTTGGTCTGTACTGTATATATATATATATATATATATAGAGAGAGAGAGAGAGAGATAAAAAGTGTGCCACCAGGAATCTTGGGCCCCATGACAAAAAATTAGATTGGGCCCCCTCACGCAGGTACTGTTAATTTTATTTTTGTCTATTTGACCCAAGAAAAGCGTCACAATTTTGAAGGCTTGCAACTGCCTTGCTTTCTTTGGTCCTATACTGATACTAGGACAATATTTACTGCTCATGAATTTACATACAGTATGCAAGTAGGTTGCTTACATTTTCTCTATTACTGAAATGTCTCTCCCCACAAGCAACAGTCATAGGCAACGTGTAAAATAAACATGAAGCAATCCAGACTTCTCAAAAAATGCTATGTTGCACTTTATTCAAGCTGCAGTATATGGCCATATAAAAAAGTAGGTTTTCTCCACTTTTGTTAAAGCTGTCACCATGTCGTGCCAGTTTGTCATGAGACAGACAATCTGTGAAAACAATCAATCTCCTCTACCTCTTCCCTGAACTATTATTGCTAGCTAAAGTAAAGCAACATTCCGGCCTAAACAACCAATCAGAACCAGTAGCGCTGTCAATCAACCTCATTCACTCACTGCTAAATATGCTTATGGGGGGAGAAACAACTTATTGTTACAGGAAAACCATTTATCTGCCATCATTGGTAGCTAAGCTAACCAGACAGAGCATCACAACAGGCTGCGCTAGCTACAGCATAGCACCGAGCAAGGGGAGGGAGGATGAGCAGCCACATGAGATTGTGATTGACAGCACTAAAACTCTCCTGCCACTGATTGGTTGTTTCTCGATAGTCCTGGAAGAAGGCAGAGGAAATAAATTTTTCACAGATTATCTCTTATGCCATACATAATGGCAGTTTTAACAAATATGTAAAAAAATATTTTTTTATAAAAGTTACATACTGCAGCTTTAATTTTACTTAGGAGAGGGCAGGTCAGGAGGGACGTGAGTTAGAGCTGCTGCTGACTGACTCATCTGTTAAGTGTACTAAAAGGTACAGGGACAAGTTCAATTCAATATTTGAATATGTTGGTAATTTATTTCCTTAATTCATCAAATGCTAGTGAAATGGAGGCAAACAGTGTAGTTAAGCTAACTATGCTGAATGGTTGATAATCTCACAGTCTACCCACCCCTCAGAGAAAAACTGGGTTACAAATTGACACACTTGTCTTTTTCTGTCTTATCTCTCAATTTTTTTGAAAACTTGATTTTCCAAACATTTTTTAGTAGCAAAATAACCGCCTCAGTCGTTCTTGTATTCTACTGACTGCTGCTGAACACCGTCACCGTCAAGCGCGCTAAGCAGGAACAAACCATTTCATGCAGATCCAGGAGAGGGTCCAGTGCAAAATTGGATGTGTCTTTTTTGGTCTGGGAGTGGTAACACTTAATTTTTACTGATAAAAACCATTTTAGAAAACACAATATGATTAAGTTTGTAATAGACAGGGCCACAATTTTATTTTTATGTATAACACAGCATCATTGTCAAAATTGTATTTCTGTTTCAATATTTCAATAAATCCATCTACTTTTTTGTTTGAGATATATTCCTTTTATCAAGGTTAACCATTAAAATAACATTTCTCAAACAAATGCTGGAAAGGGACGCACCATATTGAGAGACTACAGTCGTCTATGCAGTTGTCCTCAGTTCTATTTTGGGTAATGGACAATTTCTGCATGGTTTCCCCTTCGCTCTCTGTCCATCTACTGATGAAGAAAGGCCACTAATGTTACAAAAAATGTAATCCCCACACGCCCCAAAAATTGGAAATATTTCTTCCTTTGCTTTAACAGTAGACTATTTCACAATTTGACTGGTCACTGTTTAAGAATATGTCAGCAAACACAACAAATTTGTGATTTGGTTCATCTAACAAGATTTTTAAATGTAGCATAACTTAAATTCTTAAAATTTAATATATTGGAATGAGTTCATGTTCACTTAAAAAATCTCTACTGCTTGCATATTGATATTGTTCAGTACAATCTCAAGTTAGCAAAATTGCCTCGTAATATTTTCCCAGAAGCAATAATTTTAATTGCTGACCTGAACCAGGTGTAAAAAAAACCGTAGATAAATGGATTAAGCATTGAATTGGATAATGTTAACCAGTTAAGTGTTTCAATCACTGGAATTGGTACTGAATTACTGGTAAAAGGCAGAAAAGTGATGCAAAGGAAGAAAGGAGACCAGCAACACAGAAAAACTCCCAGAACAATCGCCAGAGTTTTGGTGGCTTTTCTCTCCATCTTACTGGCTGTTGCTCTGGACTTTATGCTTTGGATGCTTCGTGCCTGTCTCTGTGCAACAAGGAAAATCTTCAGGTAGATGCAAAGCATTATGACCACTGGAAGGTAAAATGATAATATAGGTCCAATAGTGTTTGCCATCAGAACATCAATAAAACAGTTTTCCAAACATTGTTCATTTTTTAATTTAGGAATTATCACTCCGATGCCAATGAGCGCAGAAACACCCCAGCTCACTGTGATCATGATGGCAACAACATGACGGCTGATTTTAGATCTATATGTGAGAGGCTGACACACAGCATAGTACCTGTCAACTGAAATACAACACAGGTGCATAATAGAGCATGTACTAAACAATATATCAAAGCTGTCACGGACCTTACAAAATAAACTCTCATTATAGGTACATGAACTGAGAGAGAAGGCCATGCTGAGAGGAAATACTA
Organism: Xiphophorus hellerii; assembly: GCF_003331165.1. NCBI lineage: Eukaryota > Metazoa > Chordata > Actinopteri > Cyprinodontiformes > Poeciliidae > Xiphophorus > Xiphophorus hellerii. The sequence continues at coordinate 22,645,948 of NC_045686.1, read as the reverse complement.
AAATCCCAACCAGCAGGTCGGCCACAGCCAGAGACAGAATGAGAGTGTTGGTGGGTGTGTGAAGCTGTTTGAAGTAAATTATTGATATTACTACAAGGAGGTTTCCACATACAGTGACAGTAGATAATAGCATAAGAAATCCATATAACATTACACATATAACAGAAGGCGTGGTGGTTAGTTTGTAACCAAAGTCAATTATTTCATAGCATGGGTGTAAGTCAGTCACAATAACTGTACTGTTCACAGTCACATCTGGGTCCATGACCTAAAAAAAACAACAACAAAAGCATTTCTGAAACATAGACAACATAACACACAATACATCTGATAGCACATCAGAAATACATCAAACTCTTACTTATTTGAAACTTTCAGTCAACACTTACAGGCAGTCAGTTCACTAGCAGTATTTGCTTTGAGCCATGAGTCTTTGTGCAAAATCTTTTATAGGAACTCCTTGCCAACCTCATTTACACCATCATAATTACTGTCCAATGAGATTTTTGTAACTTTCTTCCATCAGACAGGAGTTATGACAAGTGAGTCTACGAGTATGTGTGTCTGTAAATCCTACCTGTTACTCAACATTGCAAGAAAGTTTGTGTTAGCAACAATGGGGTAACTATTGTTAATTGTAAATGTGCAGACAGAACTTGGAGCACCGATCTGTCAGTCAAACCTTTCTCACCAGAGAGCAAAAGAGGACAGGGGTTGATTCTTAGACCTTTGCCAAGCTAGATAAGATTGGTGGATAAGATTAGCTCCACATCTCCCAGAAGTAAGGAAATCGGCACCAATAAATCAGTGCACCCCTAATCGCTGATCCGATTTTTAGCATGAAACAATCTTTCACATTATGGGGAAATTTTTCTGCCATAATCCAAGAGCGCACATTTTCAGTCTGAAAGCAGGATTTCATGTCTTTTGTTCTCAAAACTTTTAATACTTTTGCTTACATTTCTATTTTGAAAGCAGGACTTCATGTCTTTCTTCTCAAAACTTGTAATGCTTGTACTCAAAACTTCTCCTCGTGCTCAGATATAGTCTCTGCTTGGATTCTCTGCTCTCTTACAAAACATTTTCTGCTTGCTTCTGGAACAAAAATGCACTGTCGCCTGGCAACCTCTCAGTCAATAAAAGTGTTGTACTGGGTGCGTTTGTTTCCTTCTAGCGGGTGTGCTTGTATGGCTACTATCGATTGTAGCAACCTGTTGTCACTGTTTTCATTTGTAATAATTGGGTCAAACGTCAGACCCATCTTGTGACGTAATGAGGCTAAGTCAAATTGTAAATAACTAAGGCTGGGTACACAGACGTGGAGGAAGTTGTGAGCGATTTCAGTGAAGGATTTAGCAATTGGAGGAAGACGCTAGATTGAGTGATGAAGAAGAGGGATCTGGTTCTACTGAATAACTGCAACGCTATTTTTGATCCATATAGTTCAACAATGATGCCTCCAACGTTTCTGGGGAGGAAGAAGGAGAGGAAGGGTCCGACAATGAAGGGTTGGAGCTGGATCTGTTCCGTCCAAATCACCCAATGGTAATAAATAGATCCATGTATGTATAATGACTATTCATCTTTAATTCTGGTTGAATTCAAATAATTCAGTTACATTAAAGTTAAAAAAAATAGTTTCCACTTGTGACCTTCCTCACTATGTATACATTTGCCTTATTTTTAGAGGGACTTGACGTAAAAACAGTAAGACATCGTCGGTCCCTTTGTGTTTTCATTATTATGGCTAATCTTGTTTTTTTAAAATATTCTTAACACTTTTGTGTGTAAGTCCTTCTAAAAATAAGACAAACGTATCCATGGTGAGGAAGGGCGCAGGTATAAAACTGTAAAGCTGCGTTCAGGAGCGAAGCGAGATGTTCTATGCTGGCTGCCAGTTGTAAATACTTGCATTAGTCTAATTGTAAATAACATATATATATAATAAGCAGGTCAAATGCTTTCTTTCTGCAGGCTACAGTACTCTGGGTGCTGATGCTGCGCAGTGTAGACTGACAATCCCTCTATACTGTACTAGATTACAACATAGAAATACCATACAGTTATCAGAAGTAGAAAAATCTAAATCAAGAAATTGGAGGAATGGGAAGGCTGGTTAATGAACGCCATCCTCAGGACATTCTTATGTTAGAACACACACAGAACTTTAAAGTTACTAGATTGTTTGAATTTAATCAGAATGTAAACTTAGTAATTATTGCATACTCCAACCTTTAGCAGATGTGTATATTTGGGTTAAACTGTAGATGAATACAGAAGTTGCTGTTGCTTTGGAGTTATCCAACAGTTTGCTGACTGAAAAGGGAATGTAAAAACTCTAGAAAGTTTTTTGGTAGAAATGTGAACGGACTGAACAAAGGGAGTGACTTCAGTAAATTCCAAGAACAATATCTTAGCACTCTAATCAGTGGAGTGTTGTGGAAATCTTGGTAACTTTGCCACTTCTGTACATCTGGCTTTCAGAAAAACATATTTTAAAAAATAGACTTTTATGATTAATTGGTGAAAAAATGGAACTGGGGAAAATCCAGGCATCTTGACACAGCATGGTTCAATCAGGTGCATCAATTCAACCTTATGTGGGATCCAGGCAGAACATTGCATCTAAAAGCAAAGGCAAGACAAACAACTATTAAAATAAACAGAACAACTGTATTATGGTTACATCAATATCAAAAGGTGAAAAGTTGTAATTTAGTTTGCACTTTTCCTTTTTAATATGATTTTTTAAAATTAAGGTAACATCATATTTGCAAAAATTATATCATGTTACACTTTTTAAAATAAACACAAACTAAAAACAATGCATGTTTGATGATGTCTCTGGATCAACAGTCTTCAATTAGAGGTGTGAATGTGTGTGGTCTGTTGACAGTCCCTTAGCTACCGTTGCCTCAGAATACTCATGCACACTGTAAACTAATCTTTTCCACAGGGGCTTGTGAAGCAAACAAGAGCTAAAGGAAAACAAAGTTATGGCCACTGAAGGATAGAAGTGGGGAAAGTGGACCCGTAGAGTTTAGGGTGATAATGATACAGAACTGACACCAGCCAACAAGGGACTTGTATGATGAAAGAACTGCATCCTGTTTATTTTCAAAGTAGTGAAGTTGGTGGTGACTAATGACTAATTTGTCGGTTTAGATTTTTTTCAAACCATGAAGTAATATAACAAAAACAGACTTAATTCTTCTTTGATGACTTTTTGGGTAGTATCTACAACAAACGTGCTCATGAATATTATTCAATCTTACTTACAATGCTCTAACTAGACTAAACTTTAACAATTCAATCAGATAGTATGGCAAGTTTTTACAAAGGGTGAAGCACAACCCAAGCTGTCTTCCAGTAATAGTGAAAGAACCATATGTGGATTACTGGATGAACAGCATGCCTTAAATTCCAAATAGGACCAAGACTGTGTGGATTCAGTTTCACTGTCAAACTCAATCTTATTCATTCACAACCACTAGTTTTCATCAAGCCACTATATATGAATATTGCTAAATGAAATCACCTTTGACATTAAGCTATAAATTTTCATGGGGACTCATGAACAATTTATCTCTTCAAAACCAACATTCTTGGTAGAAGAAACAGAGGGCAAAGCAATCTTAGAGGTGTCAAGTTTTTTTCTGTCGCAGATTTTACATCTCTGTGAATTTTTCCATTCTCTCAGGGTACTCCTTACGTCCTAACATTTAAAACACACATTTCACCTCTTGACGATTTTTCACTGCCAATTGTCATGAGTCTGTGCATTGCTAAATATCTCATGAGAAGAAGCTAATTTTAAAGTAGGATACTTGTTTGAATTTTACTCTCTGGTTTAGATTTGGCCTATTTTAATTAGTTTTTTAAAAGACCTGTTAAACAGATTGATTGTATAGTCTTGCAAAAAGATGACAAGCTGTTGCTTAAAGTGCACAGACCTTTATCATAAATTTAAACAAAGACTGCAAATTCTTCTGTCTTCCTTGTTAAACAGATGAGGGCAGTTGACCTGCTTATTTGGATTTTTAAAATGAATAAAAAGGCCTCACTTTCCTTCAGGTAAAAACGTGGCTTTTTAACATAGTATGTTTAAGCAATGTGCTGTACTTTATTTTCTGACAAATAAAACAATCAAAGTGTTCCAAACCAGAGCCTATTGTAGTCCTGAAGCAACGCATCTGAAATTTTAATAATCTGTCAACCATTAAATCTTTTAGAGTTTAGTCCTTACTTCCATTGGACTGTGGAGAGGAGATGGGTCACCCCTGCCTCATTTAAGAGTTCTCATAGAAACTTGTGACGTCCTTGCTTGGTGCTTTGTGGTCTTGATGTTTTTGCCGTGGTCTTGCTCCTAGTGTGGCCTCTCTCTGTCAGTCTCATGTAGATGGCCTTGATGCCTTGGATCATTTCCAACACCTGTGCCTGGGGGTTAATGTTTCTTTGCTCTACCTCAGGCTTCTTTGTTTGTTGATCCTTTTCATCTGTTTAACTATTATGCACTTCCAGTTGTTAAACTCAGACACCCACTTTCTAGTGCTTATATTTCTGTAATGTAAGACAACAAAAAAACCTTCCAATTGTTCTGTTGTTCAATCCCCTTCTATGACTCCGCTCCCCCACTTTTTTAGTCTATTTTTCCTGCCTGACTATTCTTATCCAGTCTTTCTAAGGAATTCTTTTTAAAAAATTGAGGTGCAACGATATATTTATAGTTTTCTCCTCTTACCACAGCAATCACTTATTAATAATCGCAAAATAAACATTAAGCCTAAATCCATACTACTGCAACAGAATGAATGTTCTGCTCTTTGTGTGAAAAATATTTCAGTTAACGGTTTTTCCCTGTGCTGTGGAGCACATCACAAAATTAATATCTACATGTCCAAGTTTCATTGAGTTAACGGAATTATTCTACACCGGTAGCGCAGCTATGCATGACATGTAGAAGAATAGTCTTTATGCCCTCCTGCATTTTCCACATGTGCAAAATTTTCCTTATGCAAACAATGACATGCAGGGCGTCTATATTTGTAAATCTGATTATGATCAAGTCAGTGCCTCACCAGCTATGAACCTCACTGCACGTTATTACCCTAAGCTGGATGGGTCTTGTCTGTTTCCTCTTATTCCTTTTCAGTTCTCTGGTGTTTACCTGGTTGTGTGACTTTGCTCCTACCATACCTGCATGCCATTATCTTATGAAGAGCAGCTTATAAGGCACTTGTACTCATAGTACCTGAAGCTCATCAAAGAGCTAAGTCTTTATGCTATTTTCATTTCCAATGTGTTTCATAGCTTAAGTCTCTTTGTGTTCCCGACACACCAACCAGAGTTTTAGCTTTGGCCTCTACTTGATGGAACCTGCAATGCTCTTCTAAATCGCCAATCTTCTTCTGTGAACATGTCCTCCTTGAGCCACTATCTCTGATGCCGTAATTATTCTCACCTGCCTATTAACAGACACCCTTGCTTGAAAAACCATTTACTTCAGGTCAACGCTTAACCTCTCTCCAGTAAATCCTCATAAGACCCTTATAGTAAAAACATCTTTTAAAATTCTCAATTAACAACTTTTAATCTAATGCTTATTCTCCTGCTCTCAAAAGTTCTTTGGTTGAAAATCTTGAGCTTATAACTAGCTCTAGCTACACAACTTGCTAACTACCATGCAGGTAAAAAGCTAAGTTTCATAATCTAACTATGTCTTTCATCCTGTGAAAGAAGTTTTATGGGCTGCTCTGATCATTGAATTGACCAAAAACATCTGCCACATTCAGCAGCATTTTTCTGTGCATAATGAACAGATTTAACTTTTATGCGAACGGTGAATTTACATGGCTTCATAGAGCCAATAGTTGAATCAAATAAATAACCAGCAGCCATCATGAAAACATTTGAAACAAACATTTGATTTTTTGCTGACATAAAATCAATGTGGTCATCAGAATAAACTGGCTGCTGTCTAAATGGTTTGCCTCTTTAACTGAGCAAAGGATCAAATAACCGAAAGAACCTAAGCCATGTGTGAAAATATGACCTCTTGTCAATTGTAACCCAGGAATTGCTACCATCTAAAATCAGATACCTTGTATCAGGTCAGAGGTCAGATTGTACTTTACACAACTCATAGAAATACTATAGGATTTAAGAAAGTTTGTAAGTTTCTGAAAGATTTATGAAATCTGTGAGCCTGCTTTGTGTGTGTTGATAAAAAGACAAAGATGATCAGCGTAGCATGAACACAGAAGCAGTCCTAAAGGAAATAGGCATGTCCTCCAAGTACGCAGTGGTACTCTGAAAAGGCATGACACAGACATTTGTTTTGACAGGACAATCCCCACAGTCAACGTGAACAGACAATTGCCTGAGTATTTGTTACAAACCTATCTTGCTCAACAAGCCTGACGAGTTTGTTTTGAGGAAGTTGAATCAAAGACTTTTACTTGACTGGGAGCATAAATCAGTGTGTGTCAAATGAAGAGCAGTAACATGAAAGTACCGTCTTGACAAGAGCCTGTTAGGAAGCCTCAGGACAAGAGTAGGTGAGTTAATTAAAAGGTGTTTTTATATCTTCGCGCATAATATTAATGACCAATGTGATCCAAGTGATACTTGTCACACTTTTAAGTTCTAAGCATCCTGTTTACAGAATGCTTTTCTTGACCATCCAGTTAAACTTTGTAATTAATACATCTATGTACACCACATGATTTCATGAGACCACTTGGTGTTTAGTTTCTTTTTCAAGATTGAGAAAGAAATGTATTTAGGCACAGATTTAATTACATTGTAAACTGACTTTTTGAAACTCCCTGCGACGGTGACCAAATATCTTAGCTTGGTTTAAATTTTGGGAAGCCGCAATAATGCAAAAAAAAACAAACAAAAAAAACAATCAAAAATCTGAAGGAATCTTTAAAACCTAATAATGCTTTTTAATTGTGAAATGCTTAAACTTTTTCAAACGTCCTATCCTTCAAATATTTTTACTAAGAGACAACTCTCGCTCATGCCTTCTTCTGAGTTTTAAGTAAACAAACAAACTACTCCCTATAGTTAGTTATATGGGTGAGAAAGCAAGGAGAAAAGCTTTTCAAAAATGTTCTCCAGCTCAAATCAAAACGTCTTCAACCTTCACTGGAGCTACAATACCTAAAATGGAATCACTGTTTTAGCTTGTGGATTTAAAAAAAATGACAGTAATGACACAAATCTGTTTTGATGTACAGCTGGATGGTGCTTTATAAAATATCCTTAGTGTTGTGAGTTATTAAAATTCAAAGTGAATTTCTGCTGCACTGTTGCTTCGACCAAATCTTTTTAGCTAAATTTGTAAGTCACTGTTAGGCTCGTGAATGGCGCACACAATTTTGAGAAACATGTCTTGAATGGTGTTGCATTTTACAAGGTGAACAGGCCACAGTTTATCCTAGTGACATTTAATGCTATGTTGGGGGAGAACAAAGACTTACATTGTTTTTTAGGGACAGACTTGGAATATTCCATACAGAATGAGGTGTACAACACTGCTATAGGGTGATACAGGTATTTAGAAGACTAATGGAAACCTTTGTGTGTCCAAGATGAAGGTTATCCACATTTTGGAAATTACATCAATTTTTTAAAATTATTTTTTCCATCATACCATACGGGCTTTCTGTGAGTTTTAAATGAAAATCAATTCAGTTTATTTATATAGCACGAGTTCATAACAAATCAGACATGCATTCCAGTTGATTCTAATTATCAAACAGTACAGCAAGCCTAGTTTAATATGCAAAGTAGTTTGATTGTTTCTATGTAAGGAAACCCAGCAGACTGCATTGAGTCATTGACTTGGAGCATTCACTCCTCCTGGACGGGCATGTAGTAACAACAGAAAAGCAGATAAACAAAAAGACACATATGAGCTGATGTAAGATTATTTTCAATGTTCATGAAAGTAAAAAGTTAACAGCATGGTGCCATGGGTAATCTTTTAAAAAAATTCAAATGACTAGGTTACTGTGTCCAAACTCTGTGGTTTGTAATGCTAGTGCATTTCAACTATCCTGACATGGTCAAATGCAAAAAGCATCATTGCCTTTCCCATCAGGATGATGATGACTGTATGAATACCTGGATCCCATGACAAAGGGACTTGCATGCAGATTTGGACTTTTTAGAACCATGGTCTTAATCTTGATCAGCTGATGTACAGTCTGATTGAGAGCATGTGTGTGTTTTTTATTAATTTGCCTTCTCCATTTTTCCTCTTGCGCTTTGAAGGTTGCAAAGTAGGATTGTAATGCAAAAAATGTGAATATTTTTAATTTCTTCATCGGCCATAAGATTTAGTTTGAGTTCAAGTGTTTTTATTCTATCACTGAATAGTGAGACTGGTTTTGAACAAGTCATGAGTAGGAACAAAATATGTCACTCTTAGTGCAAGATTTGGCATTCACAGCAGTTAGTAGCCGTGTTCATAGCAGCTGGCATGAGAGTCATCTTCTCTAAGTCGGAAGGCATAGGTCTTAACAGAAAAAACATTCTTAAGTGGAGAAGTTTAAATATTGTTGTGTCTTATTCACAATTAATTGTAAGGTGAAGTAGGAAATGGACTGAAGAGATTTAGCCCTTGTCTGCAGCAATGCGGGTGCTGCTGGAGTACATCATGAAGTCGAAACTAAGATAAAAAGGTTCTGGATTTACCTGTTTACCTGAACCCACATCTGTGAGATCATGAGATATGTATCATGACTGTGAAATGCCGGCAGTAAGTCGGGTTCATTTCCAGTGAGAGTTGGACTCCGCCAGGGCTGCCCTTTGTCACCGATTCTGTTCATTACTTTCATGGACAAAATTTCTAGGCACAGTCAAGGTGTTAAGGGGATCAGTTTTGGTGGCCTTGGGATCACATCTCTGCTTTTTGTGGATGATGTGGTCCTGTTGGCTTCATCAGGTCGTGAAATGCAGCTCTCGCTGGAGCGGTTCGCAGCCGAGTGTGAAGCAGCCAGAATGAGGATCAGTGCCTCCAAATGGTCTTGAGTGGTGGTGGTGGGGGTGGGGGTCCTGCCCCAAGTGGAAGAGTTTAAGTATCTTTGGATCTTGTTCAAGAATGAAGGAAGAAGGGAGCAGGAGATTGACAGGTGGATTGGCGTAGCTTCTGCAGTGAAGCGAATGCTGTACCGGTCTGTCGTGGTGAAGAGAGAGCTGAGTCAAAAAGCGAAGCTCTTGATGTACCGGTCGATCTACGTTCCTACCCTCATCTATGGTGATGAGCTTTGGGTCATGACCGAAAGAACGAGATCACAGATACAAGCGGCCGTAATGGGTCTTCTCCGTAGGGTGTCTGGGCTCTCCCTTAGAGATAGGGTGAGAAGCTCAGTCATCCTGGAGGGACTCAGAGTAGAGCTGCTGCTCCTTCATGTTGAGAGGAGCCAGTTGAGTGGCCAATTCTGTCCTAGATTAAATTATCTGTCAGATAGTTATGTAAATATTTATATGAACATTTATGAATGAACATGAATGAAAAAAAAACAGTTACACAAAAGTGTTTCACTGTAAAGATGGTTTGCAGTGCGTTTTGTTGCAACCTGAAGTGTGAAATAAATTTCAGTGGAGTTTGAAAACAAAATATGTGTATAGGTTTATGTCTGGTTGAACGATGTGTGTGCCCAGTTGATTTTTTTCCCTTTTTGGGGGGGGATTTTATTGTAATCCATAGGGGGGCAGAAGAAAATTTAATGGATGACAATTAACATGTAAGTTATTGTCATTTCAAACATTTCAAAAATATAAAATAGAAATAAATTGTGTTTTCTGCCATAAGGATATCAGTGAAGTATTATCTTTATATGCGTGAAATGACAAAAAACAACAGGTAGACGAGCAACTGGGATGTTAGAAATCTGTTCACTATTGTTTCTACAATTTTGTAACCAAACCTTTTTAAATAGCAGATTAATTGTAGAAGTCTCCTTTAAAACCAAAGTAAAATAAAACTTCCAGCAAAAAAATGTGTCTATAATATGGAACACAGATCTGAAACCGAAGTCTTTACTTGTTTACATAGAAGCTAGCATTAGATCTGGACTATAGGTAGCTACTACACAAAATGACAAGTAGCAGATTAAATGTCCCATATACCAGTGTTTTAAAATAAGGGGAAAACTTTTTATTCTTCATATTTCATTGTTTGTTTTGTTTTTTCGGCCAAGTGGAAATTGTTGAAAAGACAATTGTCACAGATATTTTTGTGGGTTGTTAAAGAAGATTATGTGACTTTGCGTCCATAAAAAGTCATCAAGAAAAAACGTCCTGTGTCACTTTCTGCTTGTTTGCGAACGAAACAAGTCTGCGGTCAATTAAGTTAACCTACCTCATGTGTGCTTTCATACTTTAACATGCTGTTCATTTTTTAATTCAGTGAGTTAATAAATAAGCTTGTGCACAGCCTCACCCATGTGAATAATTGCCTAGACCACGGAACTCATACAGTCAGCTGTATTTTCTTTAGTGTATTTATAGAGAAACCAGTATTACAACTTGTGAAGAGTTACACAAGTAGTAAGTTTGTTTCACTTTAGAAACGCATACCGTATTTTCCGCACTATAAGGCGCACCACATTATAAGGCGCACCTTCAATGAATGGCCTATTTTAAAACTTTTTTCATATATAAGGCGCACCGCATTATAAAGCACATAGAATAGACGCTACGGTAGAGTCTGGGGTTACATTATGCATTCATTAGATGGAGCTGCACTAAAGGGAATGCCAACAAAATAGTCAGATAGGTCAGTTAAACTTTATTAATAGATTACAAACCAGCGTTCTGAAAACTCCGTTCATTCCTAAAATGAATAAACAGCTGTTGCTTCCTCCACTTCCGCACCATTGATCCGTTCATGTTAAATTCTCTCGCTGCTGCTCTATTCCCGTGTTCTATTGCATGACTGATCGGCTTGAGTTTAAACTTTGCGTCGTAAGCGTGTCTCTTAATAGGAACCATTTTGGGGTCTTTACACAAACACACAAATGGAAATGAAACGGCACGCTTCGCGCAGTCATATATCCCATCATGCATCGCACGTTTCTTCTTCTATGGGGGAAAATGAAGTCGACGGCTGCTTACCGTAGTTGCGAGACCTGTTGTGGCTCAATATTGGTCCATATATAAGGCGCACCGGATTATAAGGCGCACTGTTGGCTTTTGAGAAAATTGAAGGTTTTTAGATGCGCCTTATAGTGCGGAAAATACTGTAATTTATATGTTGGTCAATGACATGAAATAGGGCCATTTTAATGGATAAAATCAGTGTAGTTAATAACAATGACTCCATTAAGATTGAAGGTCTGAAACTGAACATTTTTATGTAAAGTAACAATTGTGTCCGAGGAGTTAGCAGATAGAACAGGGTAGCTACGCCCTGGACAAGTGTCACTGTTCTACAGTGTGATATTGCAGCAACTAGTTGTCTTATTTAGTCGGTCCTCAAAGACTGTAGCTTCGCTAACTAAGCAGAAAACACCATAATTGGTGGATTCCACATCAGAATGTTTTTATTAATTAAATAATGGAATATATATCTACATTACACTGTTGTACAGCTATATAAAAAAGTACAGATGAGACTCAAAACTGGGTGTAGCTACTCAGAACCATTTTGGAATTCTTTGGGGCCTGTTTGTTCCAGAACAAAACAAGCATGAGCATTCTGGAGCAGAGCCATACTTTCGGTATTATCATAAAAAGATAGGCGGTTAAACTTCATTAGTTGTAAGGAATTAAAGTATGTGCAGGTTACACACTAGGTTACATACAAAACAGCCTATTGGAGTGAAACGTCAAACATTTGTATCTGTGGTTTTCTTTACTAACACGGGCAAACATCCAAACCGTTAAGACATTGTTAGTTTTGTTCACATACAGGTTGACTTACATTTACTCATCTAACAGGGCAGATAAGAAAACTTGGAAAAACTAAAGTAAAAAATGCTGACAGTTGCACCATCCTGCGGAGGTCAACTATGTTCATGTTGCTACATGAACATAGTTGAACATCCTTACATAAATGTGCAGTATGTGCATAAATCTGCACACACTGGGTTCCATTACAAACTCCAAAGCATTTTGTATCCTAATGTTGTCATGTCATTTATACTATAACTGGTCCTCTCGTCTTCAATTCTGCATCAGCTGGAAGAGTTCTTAAACTTTTTATTCCCTGCTAAGATTTTAGTACTTTTATCAAATCATGGCCTCCATAACAGTTTTGGAAAAAAAACTTTTAATCATGGTTGGAATTAACTCCAAAGGCATTTAGTCCTTTATTTGCTTGTTTTAGTATTAATTATAACCAATTAAAATATTTCTTGTTACGTAAACAGCTGTGTTTATTTAATGTAAACTGACAATTATTGCTGTCATTAGGCATTAATGCCTTTGTAATTTTCTTACATTAGCTGCAGCGTTGCATGCATGTTTGCAGGGGTTTTGTAAAGTTTTCCTTACAAATATTTGAAGATAAATAGATGTTTATTCTCAATCATTTGGCCAAGTTAGCGCAAAGTTTACTTACCTGGTCAATTTAAAAGATATGGCATAGGTTTTGTATTAATCCTTACACTTTGAAATCATGCTTGAAATTATGCATTGCATCTTGTACTTTTTGAATCTTATAAAGTGCAAAATGTTAAATACATTGTTCATCGATTTGCAAAAATGGATATGACAGCAAAAAACTGTTTATATCATGAGGAGACGATGATATAAATGTCATCGTCTTTTTAGGGTCTTGTTCTGTGAATGGTTTAAGACTCAGGTTAAACTCATAGAAGTAACCTTGAGCTCAAAGATCTCAAAAGATGTCAAAACTCTTTGTAGGGGTAAAACCGCACTCGTTCACGTTTGTGTCAGAAGAATGGGCTGGTACAGAGGGTCTTTGCATCAAGTGAAAAGCAACGTGGATGTAGTGTTATGGTGTCAACTGTAAGGGTTTTGTCTTTCTACACCTAAAGAAATCTGTGAAGTTTGTTTTTCATTCTGATTCTGAGCAGCCATCACTTGGTGACAGTGATAAGTGTCAGGGCCATGTTTCCCGTCTGCTGACGTTAGAGAATTTTGTTGACCAGAATCTAATCTTCACTTGAAACAATGAATGAGGAAGACAGTAAAGATTCTCGGGGAAAAAAATAGTTTGTAGTACAGTTTTGCTTTAGCCAAACAAAGGCATAAACAAAGCAAAAAATGTGGTTTCACTTTCTCTTCTGCTGCACAAACATTATCTTATACCAAGACAAGTTTTTCTTTTGTTTGTTTAAGTTTGATCTTCTAACAAACTACTGGAAATATAAACCAAAATGTAATAACCCATCACCATTCCTAAATTATTCTGTCAACCCTTTTTAAGTAAACACTGATGGTTGAACCCAAATAGGTATGACTGGTTGGTCTCTTCTGAAATGGGTGTAGCATTGAAATGGGTGTAGCATTTATGTGTATTTCTGGGAAGGGAACATTTAAAAGCTTAACTTACACAACTAAGTACATGGCATGGCATCATACAGGTCCAACAACTACAAGTATTTACACCATTAAACCAGTAACATTGTATATACGTAATTGCTGGTCTTGTAGATTTTTTTAGGAACACTTCAAAGCTTGGAAGGTATTTATCTTTATTCTCTCTTTAGTGAGGATGGCTTTACTAAAGGCCCTGCGGTTTGGTGTTTTGATGTTGGTTATATGCTTCGCTCTCGACCAGCCAGGATTCAGACAGTCTGTGTCTGTCTTCTTTCAGGTGAGCCTGACATGTTACCAAACTTATTGTAGAGTCACGCCATGTGAGATTGTCCTTTCACAGTGTAAAACACCTAAATAGTTACTTTTATTGCTCAAAATTGCAAAGATAAGCAGATGTGCCGATGCTTTACAGGATCTGAGGGATGCCACGTCATCCATCCTTCATGCCAGAGAGAAAAGAGGAGGTGAGTCACTGTAGAAAACAATGGCTCCTTTCTGGATACAGTAAATGTCTCATTAATGCCACTGTTGGGACAGTCATTAAAGGAAGTTTTTGTTACAGCCTCTTCTGCTCTCTCAAACTTTACTGAATACGACCTCCAATTTGTCATAACCTTCTCTGACCTCGAGAGTCTTCAAAGGATTCTTGGCAACATCAGCTTCCCCATTGCGATCAACAACACTGTGGAAATCAACAGCATTGAGACCACAACAGGTATAACACGGCTTAGTGTTGTTCTCAACTTTTGACAAACATTATTACTGTGCATTTCCTCCTATTCTGGGAACAAAATTAAGCCTTTGTATTGCGCTGATGTTTTTTTTTCTTCCCACAGTGTGTTCACCAAACATAACTGGGTACCAGTGCGTATGTGAGGAGAACTTTGCCTGGTCTTACAACAACTGCATTACGTACGGGGTCTGTGACGCCATTATTGGTGACACGTGTGGCTGCATTAATGACCTGCCAGCTGGTGATCAGTTCTGCCAGTCAAACAGCAGTCAAACAGGTAGGCCTGAAAAAACAGCATTCATCAGTTAGTAGAGCAATAGTTTTGTTCAAGCTTTATATTGAACTAAAAACCTGTAAAAATGTTAAATATATGCCACTAACAAGAAGTCAAATCACAATACAGCAACATATTACTGCAAAAATAATAAGAACTAATGCAGTTGTGAATTTTATTATAAACACTTACCGAGCACAGTTAGGCCGTATGGAGAGCATAAAGAAAGACTGTGTGTATTTTTGGTTAAAATAGTGTCGATATATTTACTTCCTTAACCATTCAAGTCTAAGAGATAAGGCGAAGAGAGAACAGGTATGTATGTAGGTATGTTGCAGGCAGATGCAAGATAGAAACCACCATACTGATAATACTGATAATACAGTCAATACTGATAGACTCAGTATGTACTGTAAACCTGGGGATGGGGGTGATAAGGAGATGTGAGAAACAGATGGTGAGAAGGGAACAAAGAGCAGAGGTGACCGAGGACATCTGGTGGCTATGAAAGTACAAGGTCAAATACATGAATGAATTTCAGAAATGCATAGGCTATTTTCATAAATCATATTTATCAGAACTAATATTGCATTGTTATATCAAAGGTGGTAATCTATTTTTGTATTGTTAAAGGGTTGTTTTTCCCTCTATTTGTCCTGTTTTTATATAATTTTTTGTTTATATTGTTGGTTTAATTTTTTTTTCTTTTTTCTTGAAAATGTTATGTCATTCCTGTGTTGTGGACTCATAATTTTACAAACTTATGGAGGGCAGCTTATCAAAGGTTAAGGTTATTTGAAGGTGTGAACCACAACCGACAACAGAACTTTTTTTACTGGAACAAATGTGCAAAATGAAGATATTTTGAAAATATTTTTAATTTATCCCTCATTTGCTGTGGTGGGCCCCATGAACTAAAAGGTTAGTTGTGCTAATCCTAAAGCACTAATCATAAAATGTAATTCTACTAATGCTAAAGCAAATACCACACCAACATGGTATTTAGTGGACGCTAATGCAAAAGGCCTTAGTCCAATTCAAAAAATGTCCATGAAAGACTACAACTCTCTAACACCAATTTAGTTTTGATATAATAATTTACATGTTCTAAAATGCCCTCAGATAATGTATCTGTGTTTATATCCTGTTCTCCACTGACTGTGTTTTATTTGGTAAAGTTGTTGGGGGGGAAGAGAGAATGGAAGAATAAGAAATTTAACTGCTGCATAAACAGTCTTCACCCACTTCAAAATAAGAGCATAAATATAAACGTCTAACGACTTGAAGAATTCTTAAGTCGATAACCGAAACATCAATATGAATCTCAAACTTTGACTGAAAGTTGTAGCATCTTTTTTTTTGCCACATGTTTTTACCCCTTCTGGAAAATTTTAACCAGTGGCATTTTCCAAAATGTTGACAATGTTATGTCAATTCCCAAAACGATAAAACATTGTCAACTTTTTGAAAACTCATAAAGATGCAGTTACTACAAGGAGTAGGTATTAAACTAATATCCTTTACTGAACCTTGGCGTTTAATTTGTGACTAGCACACATTTGGAGATAATCGTCCTTTTAATTGTGGCTTTTCTTTTGTTTAAACGAGAACCCAGATGTGCTTAACTTACCATTCTGTTTCAATTTACCTGACAAAAACATTTAAACAAGGAAGTGCATTCCGTTATGCCTGCAAGAACGAAGAAAGTGCTCCGACCAGTTTTCTCAAAACCCTCATAGCTGTTTGGAAGAGTTCCCATTTCTGCATTTACCACCATGTCTGTTAATTAAAAAAAACATCATGCATCTGCTGCATGAGGGAAATTTGCTTGGTGTGCTATGACAGCGTTGAGCTGATGGACTCCCACCCAAACTCATTTTGTGTTTCATTTCCACAGTGACAACGACCGCAACACCATCTTCTACACAAGCTATTGGTATGACACGGTTTATTTTTTCTTGTGTTTGTAGTCAAATTAGTTTGGCAGAGAAAAGAACAAATAATCTCTAACATTGTGCTCATGCAAATCTTAGTCTTGTTTCTAAATGTAACGTGGCCTCTTAAGGCTGCAGTATGCAACTTTTATAACAATGTTTTCTTTACATATTTGTTAAAACTGTCAGTATAATAACCTGACAGTATAATAAGAGATGATGTATGAAATAATCAAGTTCCTCCCAGTGGCCCTACTGCCATCTGAAGAAATACACCACTTGGTCAGAAACAGCCAATCAGAGCCAGGAAAAAGGTTGCAGTCATTCTCATGTACGCGCTGCTTGCATCCTCCCTCTTACTCTTTGCTAGATACCACAACAGAGCCTAATGTGAATGCTAAGGCTAGTTAGCATGACCACTGATGATGGCAGATAAACAGTTTTTCTGTAATGTTAGGTTGTTCTCCACAATCAGCACAGCTGCACCAAACCAGCAATCTTGGCAGTCTTATAAGCGCCGTGTGCAGGAGGCAAAGTGTGACTGACAATTCGAAGCCTTTCCTGCTGGCTCTGATTGGTTGTTTCTGCAAATAGCACTAGAACAACAGGAAGGCCTAGTTTTTTTTCCATGTAAAAGTTTTAACAAATATGTAAGAAAAAAAAACCTAATGCAGCTTCAAAGTGCATGCAGTTTGACTTAACTCAAGTGATTTTGTCAATTTGAAAGCAATTTTGCATCATCATAAAAACCACACAATCATCTTAATGCATCTTCTCTTACCCTGCCCCCCATCGATGCCAACAGATCTAGTGGACATCGATGTGGACATCATCGTGTTCATCCCAACCTCTAGTGTTTCATCAAGTATATTCAGCTACATCAGAAGTTATCTGCAATACCTTACCTTCCCAATACCCATCTCTCAGTCTCTGGGAGTGAAAGAGCTCCACTTCACCACAGGTATGTAAGAGAGTCTGCAGGTTAAGTGGTTTACCTCCTGAGTCAGATTTAATACAAATAAGATAAGAGTAGATTAAAATGAAAATATATATATATATCTTTTTTTTTAACAGCCTGCGATCCAAACTCTGCTAATGGGCTCCAGTGTCAATGTGAGAGCGGCTTTGCTTGGCCATGTGACACGTGTAACAGCAGCAACTCGTGTAATGACCCCAGCAATCCGTTCTGTACGTGTTTAAATGGACTTCCTTCCAACAACGACTACTGCCAGCTAATCACAAGTAAGGAAACTCATTTTTGTACTTTATTTTATATGTTTTTTTGTATTTATCAAGTAGGGGTCTGTACAGTGTCAGAAATATAAATCATATTTTATACTTGCATCTTTAAGAACTTGCAAATTCAGTTCTGGCTTTTTGGACTGAAATAAAAAAACGGTCTTCTTCGTTGATCCACAGATTCTTCTGTGTGCCCAACTCCTAGTCCTACTCCAGGTATGTAAAACATTTCAGCTGTAATTTAACACATTTGTGATCTGCTCCAGAAATTAAAAAAAAGAAAAATCCACCTTAATTATATCTCGACAAACTTAGGAGAAAGCAGGGGGGCTTTGATTCAAACATGCTGTGTTGTATATAATGCATCATCACCAGGTTGATTATATATTTGAACTTAAACCTAATGAGTAAATTCTTTATGGTCTGCCATCATGCTGGCCAGACGAGAATGCAATGTATTTCCATTTACCAACAAATCTTTTGTACACAGATGAAGTAAGTAATTTATTTACCTTAATAAATGCCTGACCATCTAAACATGAAAGTTCAACACTACAGTCTTTTAGTGCCCCCTTGCAGCAAAATAGACGTTAGCTGAAATAATTAGAAAACAGGTTGGATTGTAGTCAGTTGCAGCCTCTCTAGGTACTGATTGCACAGTGCAAACAGAACCCAAGATTTAGTAACGCCATTATTGGGTCAACGCTGTGATATTTTTTTATAGCTTTTGTGTTGGTTCCATAAAAGTGGTAGATATGTGAATATCAGTTGAGTTGCAAGACTTAAGGCCCGTATGTACATTCACTGAAATAACAGAGGCATTTGGTCTCCTCTCCCAGAGCTGCAAGAGCAACACATCATTCTGATCTTGCTACTGTGGTTGTGTTGTTCCTGGAATGTGTTCTTAACACATTCTGCCATCGTATGATGGCAGATAAAGCTTTATCTGCCATCGTGTGATTATCTGCCATCGTGTGATGGCAGATAATGTGTGACGTCTAGACAGCTTATCGACACAACTGCAGCACAACCTGAGAAGAGATACTAAGAGTTCTACACCTGGGTTCTTGGAAAGCATTGCATTTTCTGACTAGAAAGAAATTTGTATCTGGATCAACCCCTTCACAATACAGCTACTCAACAAGAGTCTCTTATGCCAGACATTTCTATGGAGCCAGTATAGCACATATTGCTACACAAGATGCTTCCTTCTTCTAAAACATCTTGACCATGATTGCTACGGCTTTGCATTTTCTTTAACTGAACTTTGTACCTGAATCTTTTTGGCTTGATGTGTTTTGGTATCATCTCTTTTTATGGGTTACCTTTTGTTGTGTTTTTCTTAGCTCAGTGTTGAGTTCTGTTCATCGTGTATCGCTTCAGATTCTCATTTTAATACTTATCTTGATGGTTTTGTTGGGTGAGATTCCTTTCACCATACTCCAGTCCTTGAGGGGAGATGTTCTTCAACTTCTGGTGTGTCCCAAGTCCAACACACAGTAAATAAACTCAAGTCCTACAGAGCCCTACTAGTGACCGAGTTTTGTGATTCAGTAGTGCTGACAAAGTGACACATCTAAAGGCGCGCGCCCCCCGAGTATGCGAGTTTTACATCTGTGTTTTAGATTTATGTGTGAGCATTCCCATGCTCATTAGTCACCTTTCCCTCAGCTACTCAAAGCTTCTCACCCAGCTGATCTGCATTCCACTGATTGGTGTCACTGATTAGTTCTCATTTCACTTGATGACGTCTGCTGTCATCCTTTATGCATGCGTGAGTTCAATCCAGGTAGATTCCCAGAGATTAACTGTTTACAATCTTGAACGAATTAGAGAGAAATGTGTGGGTAAATGGAAATCCAACAGCTTGCATAAGTGGGCATTAGGGCCTGAAGACGTCACATTTCTATAGACTACTAGTGGATTATTTGAACAAAAGAGAATATATTTAGAGGTTCCCTCCTCTCTGGTATACATCTGTAAGAATTATTGAAATTTAAATATAAGGCAACTTCTGTGAATGCCAGTGTTTATTAAATTATTTTGTTTTTCATTTCCAGTGACAACGGTCTCAACAACTCCTCCACCAATTTATGGTACGACAACATAAAACAAATATAATGATAATAAACAAGTATTTGTACTGTCTCTCCCATTGTCCCTCTTTTGGTCAGTGGTCAGAGATTATATCCCAACTTCTCAGTAGTCTTAATTCTGTTGGAATTTTCATCTATTTGCCTCGACAGAGATTGATTTAGTCCTGGAAGTACACATCCCATTCTCAAGCTACCAGTCTGATACGCTGAATGGGTTTAGAGAGTCTCTGAACAACAAGACCTTCCTCACACCTTTCTCAAAGTCTTTAAACATTACAGAGTTATTCTTGACCACAGGTAAGAGTGTGTGCTTACTTGCTGAACTTACTCCTTATTTGTTTTCCTGTTTTTGGTTTGATCCTGAGAATAAAATGGTGCATGATTTCTTTTATCTTTTTAAAATATCCTCAACAGTCTGTGATCCAAACTCCACTTATGGATATCAGTGTGTGTGTGAAAGCGGCTTTGCTTGGCCATGTGACATGTGCAGCAGTAACAGTTCATGCAGCAGTCAAATCTGTACGTGCATATATGGACTTCCTTCCAGCAACGAGTTCTGTGAGCCAATCACAGGTAAGATAACTTTTGTTGGTTTTCTTGTAGCAAATTAAAAAAATATTTGTTGTGTGTTCATAATTTGTTTCTGATCTGTACTGTGTCGTCTATACATAGTTTTTTTGGATAGTAATTTTGTACTGTTGCTCCACAGGTAATGCTACATGCCCAACTCCTCCTCCAGGTATGTTGTAAAAGTAAATTTCTTGCTGCTTTTTAAGTTATGTTCAAATCATTGGTGATTAGCCTACTGTGTGGAACACACAAGAATTAATCAAAAGTTTCTTTTGTTCACAGTCACAGCTCCTCCTCCTCTACCAACTTATGGTAAGATACAAGACAAACTGTAGAATGGAGGGTGTAAGCATGCAAAGAGTTCAGTCTGGAAAGACTGCAAGGATTGCAGAGAACAAGTACTGATAAAGGATTATTATAAATCTGAATGTCATAAATACATTAAGGATGTAGTCATTATAAATGCAGTGTCCTTGAAAAATATTTGCTCCTTAGAAATTACTTCCCTGTTTTTGTGTTTGAATGATTTAGACCATCAAAAAATGTCAATAACTGACAAACATAACCTGAGTAGGTACAAGAGCATTTTACATTTTTATAAAAATGATTTCAGTTTTTCACGGATGACTGCTATGCATATAAACCTGGCTCTGTGTGAGAACTTAATTGGCAATAAATGAAGTTAGGGACAATTAACTAAATGTAGGGACAATTAATTATTATCAGAACTTAATAATTAATTGACAATAAGAACTCCCCTCAATCAATTTCAAAAATCTGGTAATGAGTCACCAGATTATTGGTGTAGGACGTTTTGTGCACTTGTCTTCGTAGTATTGCTCAAATTTAGCCGCATTGGAGAGTTTATAGCATAAACAACCTGTTTAAGGTCACACCCAGCATTTCAGTTAAACTTGAAAGCAAACTTTAACAAAAAAATCTTAATTTCTTTGTTTTGTTTTATTTAGTCGTTTCAAGGAGGTTTGTTTTATTTAGTCGATTGTCTCATATTATTCATTTTGCATAATCAAAATCTGCTTTAGCTAAAGATATTGTGGAAGAAATTTTTCCGTTTGCATCCCGGAATATGGACTAGCTGTGACATTTTACTTATTGCGATAAATGATCTTTAAAGAGCACAAATATAAATTTTCTGTTCATTTTCTAGAAATCGATCTGGTTCTTGATGTGCACATCCCAGTGAACAGTTTACAAGAAAACACACTCAATACATTCAGAAGAAATCTGCTAAATAAAACCATCCCTGATGTACAACAGGCTTTCACAGTGTTAGAAATAACACTGACCACAGGTAAAACATTTAGCTAAATTAATTCAAATATGATGCTGTTTATAGGAAAATGTGTAATTTTTATCTTTTTTAAAATATCCTCAACAGTCTGTGATCCAAACTCCACTTATGGATATCAGTGTGTGTGTGAAAGCGGCTTTGCTTGGCCATGTGACATGTGCAGCAGTAACAGTTCATGCAGCAGTCAAATCTGTACGTGCATATATGGACTTCCTTCCAGCAACGAGTTCTGTGAGCCAATCACAGGTAAGATAACTTTTGTTGGTTTTCTTGTAGCAAATTAAAAAAATATTTGTTGTGTGTTCATAATTTGTTTCTGATCTGTACTGTGTCGTCTATACATAGTTTTTTTGGATAGTAATTTTGTACTGTTGCTCCACAGGTAATGCTACATGCCCAACTCCTCCTCCAGGTATGTTGTAAAAGTAAATTTCTTGCTGCTTTTTAAGTTATGTTCAAATCATTGGTGATTAGCCTACTGTGTGGAACACACAAGAATTAATCAAAAGTTTCTTTTGTTCACAGTCACAGCTCCTCCTCCTCTACCAACTTATGGTAAGATACAAGACAAACTGTAGAATGGAGGGTGTAAGCATGCAAAGAGTTCAGTCTGGAAAGACTGCAAGGATTGCAGAGAACAAGTACTGATAAAGGATTATTATAAATCTGAATGTCATAAATACATTAAGGATGTAGTCATTATAAATGCAGTGTCCTTGAAAAATATTTGCTCCTTAGAAATTACTTCCCTGTTTTTGTGTTTGAATGATTTAGACCATCAAAAAATGTCAATAACTGACAAACATAACCTGAGTAGGTACAAGAGCATTTTACATTTTTATAAAAATGATTTCAGTTTTTCACGGATGACTGCTATGCATATAAACCTGGCTCTGTGTGAGAACTTAATTGGCAATAAATGAAGTTAGGGACAATTAACTAAATGTAGGGACAATTAATTATTATCAGAACTTAATAATTAATTGACAATAAGAACTCCCCTCAATCAATTTCAAAAATCTGGTAATGAGTCACCAGATTATTGGTGTAGGACGTTTTGTGCACTTGTCTTCGTAGTATTGCTCAAATTCAGCCGCATTGGAGAGTTTATAGCATAAACAACCTGTTTAAGGTCACACCCAGCATTTCAGTTAAACTTGAAAGCAAACTTTAACAAAAAAATCTTAATTTCTTTGTTTTGTTTTATTTAGTCGTTTCAAGGAGGTTTGTTTTATTTAGTCGATTGTCTCATATTATTCATTTTGCATAATCAAAATCTGCTTTAGCTAAAGATATTGTGGAAGAAATTTTTCCGTTTGCATCCCGGAATATGGACTAGCTGTGACATTTTACTTATTGCGATAAATGATCTTTAAAGAGCACAAATATAAATTTTCTGTTCATTTTCTAGAAATCGATCTGGTTCTTGATGTGCACATCCCAGTGAACAGTTTACAAGAAAACACACTCAATACATTCAGAAGAAATCTGCTAAATAAAACCATCCCTGATGTACAACAGGCTTTCACAGTGTTAGAAATAACACTGACCACAGGTAAAACATTTAGCTAAATTAATTCAAATATGATGCTGTTTATAGGAAAATGTGTAATTTTTTATCTTTTTTTAAAATATCCTCAACAGTCTGTGATCCAAACTCCACTTATGGATATCAGTGTGTGTGTGAAAGCGGCTTTGCTTGGCCATGTGACATGTGCAGCAGTAACAGTTCATGCAGCAGTCAAATCTGTACGTGCATATATGGACTTCCTTCCAACAACGAGTTCTGTGAGCCAATCACAGGTACGATAACTTTTGTTGGTTTTCTTGTAGCAAATTAAAAAAATATTTGTTGTGTGTTCATAATTTGTTTCTGATCTGTACTGTGTCGTCTATACATAGTTTTTTTGGATAGTAATTTTGTACTGTTGCTCCACAGGTAATGCTACATGCCCAACTCCTCCTCCAGGTATGTTGTAAAAGTAAATTTCTTGCTGCTTTTTAAGTTATGTTCAAATCATTGGTGATTAGCCTACTGTGTGGAACACACAAGAATTAATCAAAAGTTTCTTTTGTTCACAGTCACAGCTCCTCCTCCTCTACCAACTTATGGTAAGATACAAGACAAACTGTAGAATGGAGGGTGTAAGCATGCAAAGAGTTCAGTCTGGAAAGACTGCAAGGATTGCAGAGAACAAGTACTGATAAAGGATTATTATAAATCTGAATGTCATAAATACATTAAGGATGTAGTCATTATAAATGCAGTGTCCTTGAAAAATATTTGCTCCTTAGAAATTACTTCCCTGTTTTTGTGTTTGAATGATTTAGACCATCAAAAAATGTCAATAACTGACAAACATAACCTGAGTAGGTACAAGAGCATTTTACATTTTTATAAAAATGATTTCAGTTTTTCACGGATGACTGCTATGCAAATAAACCTGGCTCTGTGTGAGAACTTAATTGGCAATAAATGAAGTTAGGGACAATTAACTAAATGTAGGGACAATTAATTATTATCAGAACTTAATAATTAATTGACAATAAGAACTCCCCTCAATCAATTTCAAATATCTGGCAATGAGTCACCAGATTATTGGTGTAGGACGTTTTGTGCACTTGTCTTCGTAGTATTGCTCAAATTCAGCCGCATTGGAGAGTTTATAGCATAAACAACCTGTTTAAGGTCACACCCAGCATTTCAGTTAAACTTGAAAGCAAACTTTAACAAAAAAATCTTAATTTCTTTGTTTTGTTTTATTTAGTCGTTTCAAGGAGGTTTGTTTTATTTAGTCGATTGTTTCATATTATTCATTTTGCATAATCAAAATCTGCTTTAGCTAAAGATATTGTGGAAGAAATTTTTCCGTTTGCATCCCGGAATATGGACTAGCTGTGACATTTTACTTATTGCGATAAATGATCTTTAAAGAGCACAAATATAAATTTTCTGTTCATTTTCTAGAAATCGATCTGGTTCTTGATGTGCACATCCCAGTGAACAGTTTACAAGAAAACAAACTCGATACATTCAGAAGAAATCTGCTAAATAAAACCATCCCCGATGTACAACAGGCTTTCACAGTGTTAGAAATAACACTGACCACAGGTAAAACATTTAGCTAAATTAATTCAAATATGATGCTGTTTATAGGAAAATGTGTAATTTTTTATCTTTTTTAAAATATCCTCAACAGTCTGTGATCCAAACTCCACTTATGGATATCAGTGTGTGTGTGAAAGCGGCTTTGCTTGGCCATGTGACATGTGCAGCAGTAACAGTTCATGCAGCAGTCAAATCTGTACGTGCATATATGGACTTCCTTCCAGCAACGAGTTCTGTGAGCCAATCACAGGTAAGAAAGACAGCTGAAGGAGTAACCTGCACAGAGTCAATAAGATTCTGTTTAAACTGATCAGGTTTTATTATCATATTGATTATAGTGACACATTTAGAATTTAATCTCTGATTGGTCCACAGATAATTCCATATGCCCGACACCAGGTATGTAAAACATATAGATTTGTATGTTGACTGTTTCAGAAAGCAGGTACAGCAAAACCTAAATCTCCCAGAATTCTTTGCTGCATAGATGGGCAGCAAAGAATTTTGCTCCTTTTCAAGGAGATGCAAAGCAGTGAAGCATCGAATGTAGGATGGGATGATGTATAAGACAGAAAAGAATCTTACTAAAGTAAATAAGAAAGCTGAGCAGTATTTAATTACTGACAAGTAAGCCTATGGAATGATAAAGGTGGTCACATAATGCTGCGTCCAAAGTCTCAGCACCTAACAATAAGTCAGAGGTCCAATAGTTGTTGATGAGGTCACACATTCATACAACAAGCAACACCTGGAAAAAGCTAAGCAAGTTAAATGGTCAAGCTAGGCGGAGTGGAAGTGCATCATTTAGGACATTTCTGAAAAATGTCGGACAATGAAGTCACGTTCTACAAAACTGCATTATTTATAGTGGGTACTGTAGCTCCCTCATCCATTTGCATATTCTGTGAAAAAATAACATTTACAGTTCACATAAAGCGCGGTGCATGAAAAAAATGAACTCTCCTCTAACTCCTCCCTCCACCTAACCACCGCACATCTAGTGGACATCGATTTGGACATCGTCGTGTTCATCCCAACCTCTATTGTTTCATCAAGTATAATCAGCTACTTCAGAAGTTATCTGCAATACCTTACCTTCCCAATACCCATCTCTCAGTCTCTGGAAGTGAAAGAGCTCCACTTCACCACAGGTATGTAAGAGAGTCTGCAGGTTAAGTGGTTTACCTCCTGAGTCAGATTTGATACAAATAAGATAAGAGTAGATTCAAATAATAAAATATATTTATCTTTTTTTTTTAACAGCCTGCGATCCAAACTCTGCTAATGGGCTCCAGTGTCAATGTGAGAGCGGCTTTGCTTGGCCATGTGACACGTGCAACAGCAGCAACTCATGCAACAATCAAACCTGTACATGTTTATATGGACTTCCTCCCAATAATGAGTTCTGTCAGCCTGTCTCAAGTAAGAATACTGTTTTGTTGCTTTTTAAATGAATATTGTTGCTACTATTCGATTAGACGTCTGTACAGGATCATAGAGACGTTGCTTGTTTCGCTGCCAATATGTGTCTTAGATTCTAGTCCTGATGATGCAACATTGGTTGTTTTTTTAGCCTTATTTCTTCTCTTCTTCTCCCCAGATGCCACTACATGCAAGCCACCTGCACCTCCCACAGGTATATAAAAACATGAACAACTGAGTTGTAGTTTAACAGTTAAACTTACCTTAGAGTTTGCTTCAGCAGAAAGTTTCAAGTTTAAGTTGCATTTGGCAAAATCTGCACATTTTCACTCAGAGCTTAAGTAAAATCAGGCCATTAAAAGATGGATGGTTCCAATCATAATCAGATGTTCACACTACTATAATAAATGTCATAAAAATGTGTTTACAAACCAACATTTGTGTAGTTTCTTATAATTTTATGTGTCACACATTCATACAACAAACAACACCTGGAAAGACTAAAGCAAGTTAAATGGTCAAGCGAGGCGGAGTGGAAGTGCATCATATAGAACATTTCTGAAACATGTCGGACAATGAAGTCACGTTCTGCAAAACTGCATTATTTATAGTGGGTACTGTAGCTCCATCATCCATTTGAATACTTTAAACATGACTTGTAAAAATTTAACATTTTAGAAACACAATGAAGACACAGATCTGACCTCATGCAACTTTTATTACAAATACTTTAAATTATCTGCTATTACATTACAGATCAGTTACCGTAATGCACAACTCGAAAGAGACACTGATGTCAGATAAACGATAATACTTCCTTCTGTTGTTCTGAAAGTCTTGTTCATCAAACCTCTCATAACTTTTTTTTAGTATTACTCAACTTTCTCTTGTGTTTTGGTTCTTCCATCTTAGACACCTGAAAAGTGTTAACATCGACAGTATTTTTTTCTTTAGCAATACTATGATTTTGTTCAACTTTGAATTAACTCCTAAAATATCAGCACAGAACAGGTCAAATTATTAATTTACTTTCTAACACCGCATGTTGTTGTAAACACCACCAAAGCTTCATTTTAAAAATAATTATTTTTGTAAATCTGACAAGGCAAAATTCTGTGAAAAAATATTTACAGTTCACATAAAGTGCTGTGCATGAAAAAAATGAACTCTCCTCTAACTCCTCCCTCCACCTAACCACCGCACATCTAGTGGACATCGATGTGGACATCGTCGTGTTCATCCCAACCTCTCGTGTTTCATCAAATATAATCAGCTACTTCAGAAGTTATCTGCAATACCTTACCTTCCCAATACCCATCTCTCAGTCTCTGGGAGTGAAAGAGCTCCACTTCACCACAGGTATGTAAGAGAGTCTGCAGGTTAAGTGGTTTACCTCCTGAGTCAGATTTGATACAAATAAGATAAGAGTAAATTCCAATAAAAATATATATGTATATCTTTTTTTTTGAAACAGCCTGCGATCCAAACTCTGCTAATGGGCTCCAGTGTCAATGTGAGAGCGGCTTTGCTTGGCCATGTGACACGTGTAACAGCAGCAACTCGTGCAACAATCAAACCTGTACATGTTTATATGGACTTCCTCCCAATAATGAGTTCTGTCAGCCTGTCTCAAGTAAGAATACTGTTTTGTTGCTTTTTAAATGAATATTGTTGCTACTATTCGATTAGACGTCTGTACAGGATCATAGAGACGTTGCTTGTTTCGCTGCCAATATGTGTCTTAGAGTCTAGTCCTGATGATGCAACATTGGTTGTTTTTTTAGCCTTATTTCTTCTCTTCTTCTCCCCAGATGCCACTAAATGCGAGCCACCTGCACCTCCCACAGGTATATAAAAACATGAACAACTGAGTTGTAGTTTAACAGTTAAATTTACCTTAGAGTTTGCTTCAGCAGAAAGTTTCAAGTTTAAGTTGCATTTGGCAAAATCTGCACATTTTCACTCAGAGCTTAAGTAAAATCAGGCCATTAAAAGATGGATGGTTCCAGTCATAATCAGATGTTGACACTACTATAATAAATGTCATAAAAATGTGTTTACAAACCAACATTTGTGTAGTTTCTTATAATTTTATGTGTTACACATTCATACAACAAACAACACCTGGAAAGACTAAAGCAAGTTAAATGGTGAAGCGAGGCGGAGTGGAAGTGCATCATATAGAACATTTCTGAAACATGTCGGACAATGAAGTCACATTCTGCAAAACTGCATTATTTATAGTGGGTACTGTAGCTCCATCATCCATTTGAATACTTTAAACATGACTTGTAAAAATTTAACATTTTAGAAACACAATGAAGACACAGATCTGACCTCATGCAACTTTTATTACAAATACTTTAAATTATCTGCTATTACATTACAGATCAGTTACCGTAATGCACAACTCGAAAGAGACACTGATGTCAGATAAACGATAATACTTCCTTCTGTTGTTCTGAAAGTCTTGTTCATCAAACCTCTCATAACTTTTTTTTAGTATTACTCAACTTTCTCTTGTGTTTTGGTTCTTCCATCTTAGACACCTGAAAAGTGTTAACATCGACAGCATTTTTTTCTTTAGCAATACTATGATTTTGTTCAACTTTGAATTAACTCCTAAAATATCAGCACAGAACAGGTCAAATTATTAATTTACTTTCTAACACCGCATGTTGTTGTAAACACCACCAAAGCTTCATTTTAAAAATAATTATTTTTGTAAATCTGATAAGGCAAAATTCTGTGAAAAAATATTTACAGTTCACATAAAGTGCTGTGCATGAAAAAAATGAACTCTCCTCTAACTCCTCCCTCCACCTAACCACCGCACATCTAGTGGACATCGATGTGGACATCGTCGTGTTCATCCCAACCTCTCGTGTTTCATCAAATATAATCAGCTACTTCAGAAGTTATCTGCAATACCTTACCTTCCCAATACCCATCTCTCAGTCTCTGGAAGTGAAAGAGCTCCACTTCACCACAGGTATGTAAGAGAGTCTGCAGGTTAAGTGGTTTACCTCCTGAGTCAGATTTGATACAAATAAGATAAGAGTAAATTCCAATAAAAATATATATGTATATCTTTTTTTTTTGAAACAGCCTGCGATCCAAACTCTGCTAATGGGCTCCAGTGTCAATGTGAGAGCGGCTTTGCTTGGCCATGTGACACGTGTAACAGCAGCAACTCGTGCAACAATCAAACCTGTACATGTTTATATGGACTTCCTCCCAATAATGAGTTCTGTCAGCCTGTCTCAAGTAAGAATACTGTTTTGTTGCTTTTTAAATGAATATTGTTGCTACTATTCGATTAGACGTCTGTACAGGATCATAGAGACGTTGCTTGTTTCGCTGCCAATATGTGTCTTAGAGTCTAGTCCTGATGATGCAACATTGGTTGCTTTCTTTTAGCCTTATTTCTTCTCTTCTTCTCCCCAGATGCCACTAAATGCGAGCCACCTGCACCTCCCACAGGTATATAAAAACATGAACAACTGAGTTGTAGTTTAACAGTTAAACTTACCTTAGAGTTTGCTTCAGCAGAAAGTTTCAAGTTTAAGTTGCATTTGGCAAAATCTGCACATTTTCACTCAGAGCTTAAGTAAAATCAGGCCATGAAAAGATGGATGGTTCCAATCATAATCAGATGTTGACACTACTATAATATATGTCATAAAAATGTGTTTACAAACCAACATTTGTGTAGTTTCTTATAATTTTATGTGTTACACATTCATACAACAAACAACACCTGGAAAGACTAAAGCAAGTTAAATGGTCAAGCGAGGCGGAGTGGAAGTGCATCATATAGAACATTTCTGAAACATGTCGGACAATGAAGTCACGTTCTGCAAAACTGCATTATTTATAGTGGGTACTGTAGCTCCATCATCCATTTGAATACTTTAAACATGACTTGTAAAAATTTAACATTTTAGAAACACAATGAAGACACAGATCTGACCTCATGCAACTTTTATTACAAATACTTTAAATTATCTGCTATTACATTACAGATCAGTTACCGTAATGCACAACTCGAAAGAGACACTGATGTCAGATAAACGATAATACTTCCTTCTGTTGTTCTGAAAGTCTTGTTCATCAAACCTCTCATAACTTTTTTTTAGTATTACTCAACTTTCTCTTGTGTTTTGGTTCTTCCATCTTAGACACCTGAAAAGTGTTAACATCGACAGTATTTTTTTCTTTAGCAATACTATGATTTTGTTCAACTTTGAATTAACTCCTAAAATATCAGCACAGAACAGGTCAAATTATTAATTTACTTTCTAACACCGCATGTTGTTGTAAACACCACCAAAGCTTCATTTTAAAAATAATTATTTTTGTAAATCTGACAAGGCAAAATTCTGTGAAAAAATATTTACAGTTCACATAAAGTGCTGTGCATGAAAAAAATGAACTCTCCTCTAACTCCTCCCTCCACCTAACCACCGCACATCTAGTGGACATCGATGTGGACATCGTCGTGTTCATCCCAACCTCTCGTGTTTCATCAAGTATAATCAGCTACTTCAGAAGTTATCTGCAATACCTTACCTTCCCAATACCCATCTCTCAGTCTCTGGAAGTGAAAGAGCTCCACTTCACCACAGGTATGTAAGAGAGTCTGCAGGTTAAGTGGTTTACCTCCTGAGTCAGATTTGATGCAAATAAGATAAGAGTAAATTCCAATAAAAATATATATGTATATCTTTTTTTTTGAAACAGCCTGCGATCCAAACTCTGCTAATGGGCTCCAGTGTCAATGTGAGAGCGGCTTTGCTTGGCCATGTGACACGTGTAACAGCAGCAACTCATGCAACAATCAAACCTGTACATGTTTATATGGACTTCCTCCCAATAATGAGTTCTGTCAGCCTGTCTCAAGTAAGAATACTGTTTTGTTGCTTTTTAAATGAATATTGTTGCTACTATTCGATTAGACGTCTGTACAGGATCATAGAGACGTTGCTTGTTTCGCTGCCAATATGTGTCTTAGAGTCTAGTCCTGATGATGCAACATTGGTTGCTTTCTTTTAGCCTTATTTCTTCTCTTCTTCTCCCCAGATACCACTACATGCAAGCCACCTGCACCTCCCACAGGTATATAAAAACATGAACAACTGAGTTGTAGTTTAACAGTTAAACTTACCTTAGAGTTTGCTTCAGCAGAAAGTTTCAAGTTTAAGTTGCATTTGGCAAAATCTGCACATTTTCACTCAGAGCTTAAGTAAAATCAGGCCATTAAAAGATGGATGGTTCCAGTCATAATCAGATGTTGACACTACTATAATAAATGTCATAAAAATGTGTTTACAAACCAACATTTGTGTAGTTTCTTATAATTTTATGTGTCACACATTCATACAACAAACAACACCTGGAAAGACTAAAGCAAGTTAAATGGTGAAGCGAGGCGGAGTGGAAGTGCATCATATAGAACATTTCTGAAACATGTCGGACAATGAAGTCACATTCTGCAAAACTGCATTATTTATAGTGGGTACTGTAGCTCCATCATCCATTTGAATACTTTAAACATGACTTGTAAAAATTTAACATTTTAGAAACACAATGAAGACACAGATCTGACCTCATGCAACTTTTATTACAAATACTTTAAATTATCTGCTATTACATTACAGATCAGTTACCGTAATGCACAACTCGAAAGAGACACTGATGTCAGATAAACGATAATACTTCCTTCTGTTGTTCTGAAAGTCTTGTTCATCAAACCTCTCATAACTTTTTTTTAGTATTACTCAACTTTCTCTTGTGTTTTGGTTCTTCCATCTTAGACACCTGAAAAGTGTTAACATCGACAGTATTTTTTTCTTTAGCAATACTATGATTTTGTTCAACTTTGAATTAACTCCTAAAATATCAGCACAGAACAGGTCAAATTATTAATTTACTTTCTAACACCGCATGTTGTTGTAAACACCACCAAAGCTTCATTTTAAAAATAATTATTTTTGTAAATCTGACAAGGCAAAATTCTGTGAAAAAATATTTACAGTTCACATAAAGTGCTGTGCATGAAAAAAATGAACTCTCCTCTAACTCCTCCCTCCACCTAACCACCGCACATCTAGTGGACATCGATGTGGACATCGTCGTGTTCATCCCAACCTCTATTGTTTCATCAAACATAATCAGCTACTTCAGAAGTTATCTGCAATACCTTACCTTCCCAATACCCATCTCTCAGTCTCTGGGAGTGAAAGAGCTCCACTTCACCACAGGTATGTAAGAGAGTCTGCAGGTTAAGTGGTTTACCTCCTGAGTCAGATTTGATACAAATAAGATAAGAGTAAATTCCAATAAAAATATATATGTATATCTTTTTTTTTGAAACAGCCTGCGATCCAAACTCTGCTAATGGGCTCCAGTGTCAATGTGAGAGCAGCTTTGCTTGGCCATGTGACACGTGTAACAGCAGCAACTCGTGCAACAATCAAACCTGTACATGTTTATATGGACTTCCTCCCAATAATGAGTTCTGTCAGCCTGTCTCAAGTAAGAATACTGTTTTGTTGCTTTTTAAATGAATATTGTTGCTACTATTCGATTAGACGTCTGTACAGGATCATAGAGACGTTGCTTGTTTCGCTGCCAATATGTGTCTTAGATTCTAGTCCTGATGATGCAACATTGGTTGCTTTCTTTTAGCCTTATTTCTTCTCTTCTTCTCTCCAGATGCCACTAAATGCGAGCCAACTCCTGCACCTCCCACAGGTATATAAAAACATGAACAACTGAGTTGTAGTTTAACAGTTAAACTTACCTTAGAGTTTGCTTCAGCAGAAAGTTTCAAGTTTAAGTTGCATTTGGCAAAATCTGCACATTTTCACTCAGAGCTTAAGTAAAATCAGGCCATGAAAAGATGGATGGTTCCAATCATAATCAGATGTTGACACTACTATAATAAATGTCATAAAAATGTGTTTACAAACCAACATTTGTGTAGTTTCTTGGAATTAGTTTTCCTTTCTTTTTATTATCTTACTTGGTCTTGTTGTGATCTTGGAGTGCTGCTGTCCCATCCTGCCATTTATGAGTAACTTTAAAATAGATCCACAGACGGCTCTGTTATTACTTCTTTAAACAGTCCCATGCTGTGTCACGTCAATGTTCTTCTTCTGCGCTTTGGGGATGCAATGTGCTCACACAGACTACAGTCAACCTTAATGTGAAGCGCCTCCAATCACCGTTTTTATTACTTTTGTATCACACTTTGAACAGTAAAGTTGACCACCATGTCTCGGTAGGGAAAACCATTTTCAGTTTTGCTCTTCATGTGTTTATTTGTTTAGATCTAAAACATCTGAGAACCTTAATTGGGTCTTTTAATTTGTGTCTTGCGATTTCAGCCACAACATCTCGGCCATTCACAACCTCACTACCGCCAACCATGACAACGCCGGTAGCTACACCATCGCCTAAAAATGTATTGGGCACCTTTACCATGGACATGACGTTCAGCGAGTCATTCAATGAGAAGAACAATGTAGTTTATCAAACCGTTTATAACGCTGTAAGTCATCATTACTTAATGTGCCTGTCTTTCTGCTCTCATAACATAGCGCTGAAATTACAGCATGTACTTTGATTTATTTCTTGTCTTTGTCATTCTCTCAAACAGACTTTAAACAAGTGTACAATTGTTTTAGCAAAGTGTGCAGTTAAAAATCTGAATTTCCAGTAAGTGAAATTTTATTCTCATTTTTGCCGTGAATTGTGTTAAATTGTCTATCAAAATCAAACAGATGTATAATTTTGCATTTACATTAACTAAAAGTTTACTGAAACATTAATTTATTTTTTACTTTGTACTTACACAAATGGGTCCTTTAGTTCAGTTTCATTTTCATGGCACCACAAGTGCTGTTAGCTGGTTTGTGCCATCCGTACCCAACAGACTCAGCTATAGACAAATATGCATTTCATGGATTTTTACTTCAAGTCAGACCATACAATATTAAAAGAAGAGTGACAGATGGAGGAGTACATATGTGGGGAGATGAAATTCAGGAGCATATGAACATAAATTATGGCAATAATTTGTGACGGTTTCCTTTTTTTTTTGTCTTATTTGCTACTGTGTTTCAAACAAATTGTAATATCAAAGAAATATAACATAGTTTTACAAAAAGGTAGTTTCTTTTACTCGGGAAATAATAATTAAACTATAAATGCATTTTCTTTATTTTACAACCAAATCTATAGAAATATCAAGAAATAATTTCAATAGAACATTTCTGACAGCATGAAGTTGGCAAATGGAAAGCAACATGTCATTCACCAATTTAAAATAGTCAATAATAAAAGAAGCGAAGTCACTGACATCTAGCTGTCTGGAAAGAGAATCCAGAAAACACCAATAAGAGCCATGAAACATGAAAACAACATTTTGCAAGGTGTGAATCCTAGTATATGTGAAAAAAAACAACAAAATAGCTTCTCAGAAAAACTAATCATGCAGCCACTCAAACATGGTGTTAGTGTGATTATATGGGTCTGCATTTCTCCATCAGAAGCTGCAATCCCAAGTAATAAAAAGACCCTTGGGTCATCTTGTACCATTTATGTAACTATTTATTTGCAACAACTTTGCAGATAATAAATAATGTATTCTGAGTAGAATTAAATATTTCTCTTTGTGATTTAAATTAAGATTTTTCTTTTTCATTGCAGGGCTGGGAGTACAATCGCTAATTATGAGCTCAATGTTTTTTCGTCTGAAACACCAACAGAAATCAAAGTTCAGATAACAAAAAATGAAATATTATCAGAAGTGGCATCAAAATACCCCGTCAGCATTGTCAGTAAGTAGACCTTAACGAGGCTGGGGAATATTTAAAATGTGTATTTAATACTAAAATGTTTGAGGATAACTGATTAATGATGTTCTCTTATCTCTATGAAGGTTCGAGCCCATTGTCTGTTGATAAAGACCTTCTCTACGCCGGGGACACTTTAAACTTGACATGTGACACATCTGGCCTCACCATTGGAAACTATAAAATATTGTGGACACGAGAAGAAGGAGAACTTCCCAAACAATCTACTTTTGATAAATATTCAATCCTAATCCCTAGATTTTCAAAGTATGATGATGGTAAGAAAGAAATCTAGCAGTTGGTAGCAAACAGAAAACTCAAAAACTGGAAATAATGTCAAGACATTTTGTTAGTATCCTCATGCACTGTATTCAAAAAGAATATGGTTTAATTGAAGATATTTGTTAAACTGCATATTTTTCCCCCCCATCTCCTTCTACACTTTACCTATAAATGCAAGGACTCAAGGAGAAATGGGACAAAAGTTTATCTTACACAGCAAAAGACAGCAAATATTGTTTATATTGTACTATTCAATAAGCATAGATAACAATGGATCCTGATTGGTGTGTGGTTTGATTTGATTTAAGAGAGGTCTGAAAATAAGGGAAAACTTTATTAAACACAAAAACATGAAATATATGTAAAAAAGGAATAATAATAAGCCAATAGATTTAATGGAATGTTTTTAAAGTAACAGCTGTTACTTTACCATCAGCTATTCTTTTACTGCCATATTCAGTCTTTTTTTAAAGAAAGATTTCCATTTCGTTTTTAATATTTCGGAAAATTCAGCTTGTACTCATCAACATTTTGTCTGTGCAGTGCCATGTGAGAATATCCGTTATGAATTGGTGTTACATATCTAAACTCAATTGGATTGGCTCTCCTACAGCTGTGCTGCAGGGTAGCAGATCGTTGACTTGCTGTGAATTTGGTAAAATCTAGCATTTCTTTACTTCCCTATGGTGGAAACATGGTTGAAGAGTGTTGGAGCCAAACTACATTTGTAAACCTTAATTGTTTTTTTCTGGCTTTTCTATTTTGCCTAACTTAGCCAAATGAATAAATTAAATCCTTTCTACTTCAGAGTGAAACACATCCCAACCTTCCTGTGAATATTTCACCTTTTCTGTTTCTTGTCATCACTGTTTGGGAGTTTTGTTTGACTGACTTTAACGTTGCCACATCCTGGCACTGAAACCCAGGAATACATGTGATATTAATCAGGCTGTTCCTAAGGATTTAATTAAAATGAAATTCACTGTATTGCAAAAAAAGAAAAACGTTTTCTAATTTTTTTTTATAGGGAAAAAAACTTACTTTTTATTAGCTTCTCAGAAACTATACTTTGTTTAGTGAAAGTGAATTTCTAACCTTATACAGCATATCAGAATATATACATTCAACCAGTTATGATGAATTGTTAACACAACAACTCAACCCTGAAAGTTTTTTGCACTGTCAAAGCTCTTGGTATGGCATGTATTATCAAGCCATTTCTTCACTACCTTTTTATCTTTTTCCCCAGGGATGTACGGATGTAAGATAACCTTTGGAGCCGGTTCAACTTTCATACAGACGAGGCAGCTGACTTCCAGAGCACTCCCTCTGATCACTGTGAGTCCAATCAAAGACAGAGTGAAGTGTTCTGGGACAAGAGTACTGACCTGCCAAGTAGATGAATTGAAAGTTACATTGATCGATCCAAATGGTCTAGGTAAGTGTGACACAAAGACATAAGTTAAATATTTCTGACACTCTTTGCAATACAAAAAAATAATAATTTGGGAATTTATCATTTTTTTCGTTACTGATAGATTTAGGTGTAACATCCTACACCTTCACACCCCCTACGCCATGTGCTGATGGTGATGTGCGGACGTACAAATGTAAATTGACAGAAAGGGAGAGTGCAAAAGAAATCACACTGGTACTAACCACAAGCTGTGAGTATTAAATGAACAAGAGTATTTCCCTGCAGTTTTTTAAAATCTAGTTATGTTTACTAGCACTCATAAATTATGACCTTAAACATGTTTTCTTTTTCTCCAGTGAACTTTGACTGCACAAGTGAGATATATGGAAATGCAATGATTGGGGATACGGGTATTGGAAAATGTGACACTAACTATGCGGGAGAAAAGACAGCAGTTTGTATGCCAGGTGGTAACTATGGAGATGAACAAAACAACTGTGTCCTGCAAGTGATTGTGGACCTGCTTGATCGATCAAAGGTGATCTTTTTTGAGCTTTTTCTGAGCTTTTCAATACAGACACTTGTGTTGCTTTATTTTGAACCTATTAGATTGTTTTTAAAAGCAAGTTATTTTTTAAAAAAAGTCACATGGGAAGCATGTCAATGTGTTGTAGTCGGTCACAACACATTACTTGATACCTAGTCAAGGAGACGTTAAGAGGGTCTGAAGTTGAGCCATGCTATAATGAATAATCACTTATTAAAAACATAAACAAGTGCTAAAAGAATGATGATTCTGTTTTCAGTTTTGTCAAATAATAACAGGAATAGCATATTCATTACAGAGACATTTTGCATAAACAACTGCTTAGAGTAATGTGATCATAATTAACAAGAAAATCTCTTTTCTTTCTTGTGGCAGAACTTGAATACCTTGACTATTCCAGTATTCTTGGAGGATCTCAAAAGTGCAACTGTACAGAATAATGATCTGATCATTAAGTCTCCAGCGACAGTCATTGCCATGATTAAGATCTTTGAAAATGTCGCCAACACAACCTCATCGTTAAACTTCAATCTAGGGAAAAATTCCACAAGGGTAGGTACATGTGTACATTTAAGCATCATTACATCCAAAAAGGCTATGTGCTTCAGGTATGAGTTCATACGCCCGCAACACGGCGCAGCATAGAGTCAAGGTGCACTTTATTAACAAAGCCAACACACAAGCAAAGCTACAAGAACACAACGTTCAAATGTCCTAATTAAACTTCCAAACTCACTCAGACTGTGCCAAAGGGCTCAGAAAAAAACAACATCGTTACCGCAACAAAACCAACATACGACTAGTTGTGAAAGGCGGACTTTGTTTTAACGAGCCCCCATAAATATGCTACGTTAAACAAGGACACAATGTATTTGAGGACACAGACTCACAAATAAGGGTTCAAACATTTGCCATCGAAACCAGGACAACCAGCCCCACTAGACCGAAATCACAATGAAAAAACAAACAAACAAAGCCTAACAGAAGCTATTGCATGTCAGGCTGCATGTCAGGTAGGACTTATCCTGGCAGTGGTCTAGCCAGTGGAAGAGAGAGATGAAAGGCGGGTGTCTACACACTCCCTAAGGTCAGCCCATTTACAGGGTGACGACAGCAACGCCACAGCTTTAAAAAATCAGATATTAATTACAAAACATATAGAATTACCCAAACCTCAAAAAATATTAAAAGTGCAGAGAATATCATTTAACTAAAGTCTGTAAACAAAAACAATCTAGAAAAATAGGCCAAAAATAATTAGAATGTGCCCAAAGCACATAACATGCATACTCACAATCACAAGCTACATGTATTTTTCTTTGTTAAAATATTAAAACATGCTGTTTGTGTTGCTTTTTAATTTTTTTCTGTAGAACTTCATAGAAAGTGCCGGCCTTCTCACGATTGACAATGCCAGGGGGTCTTGGACTTTTCTAAATTACAACGACACCAGAAATACAACGGAAGATAAATTATCGAGAAACAGCTCCAGCTCTGCATTCTTGAATGTTTTTGAAAACTTACCAAGATTTATTGGCAATGATTCACTGGATATCAACACAGATTTCATTCTCCTGAACAAAACAAGGCTCACCGACCCTTTCAACAGTGTATATAACTCCTCGGTGGACATAGAAATACCACAGGCTGGTGGAGAAGAAAAATTCATCACCATAATCATTTTTGCTAAAATGTACAACGTGCTTCCTGGAAGAGATCAGCTCAACACCTCCACCAGCCGCGTCCATGGAAGGGTTGCCCTTGTTCGTCCTGAAGTTGAAATCTCAAATATTTCATT
This sequence comes from Xiphophorus hellerii, assembly GCF_003331165.1. Classification (NCBI taxonomy): domain Eukaryota; kingdom Metazoa; phylum Chordata; class Actinopteri; order Cyprinodontiformes; family Poeciliidae; genus Xiphophorus; species Xiphophorus hellerii. The sequence goes on along the minus strand of NC_045686.1, from coordinate 22,606,833 downwards.
GACATTTGATGTCATAAATTACACAAATGACACCATAGGAAACCCTAAATGTGTCTTTTGGGATTTCAGTCTCTATGATGGTCTTGGAGGATGGAGCGACAACGGCTGCTCGTTAGTTTACTTTGAAAATGAGACGGTCAGCTGCAACTGCAACCACACCACCTCCTTCTCCATTCTGATGTCACCCGACAGCCCCAAAAGCCTTATTCTGGACTACATCACCTACATTGGAGTTGGAATTTCTATGGCCTGCCTGGTCATTTGTCTCATCATTGAAGCAATCATATGGAGAAAAATCAACAAGAACGCAACGTCGTACTTGCGTCACGTCTCCATCGTCAACATCGCTCTGTCCCTACTGATTGCAAACATTTGGTTCATTATTGGAGCGGCCATTTCAGACGCAGACCAGAAGAACCCTCCGGCCTGCACAGCCGCTACCTTCTTCATCCATTTTTTCTACCTGGCCCTGTTCTTCTGGATGTTAGCCTCGGCCCTGCTGCTGCTCTACCGGACCCTCAGTGTCTTTGACGGAGGGCTGTCTAAACTAACCATGCTGATCATCGGATTCTCTTTGGGATACGGAGCTCCGCTGATCATTGCAACAATAACTATTGCTGCAACTGCTCCCTCGAATGGGTACATCCGGGAAAATGTTATCTGTTGGCTCAACTGGTACGAGTCCAAAGCTCTGCTGGCCTTCGTGATCCCTGCACTTATAATAGTGGTGATAAACTTTGTCATCCTGATTGTGGTGTTGTACAAAATACTGAGGAGAAGAGTCGGAGGAAATGCAGCCCAAACAGGAGAGAAGCACGTTCTGTATGTGATTGCCAGGAGTTTGGCTGTGCTCACACCGTTTTTCGGGCTGACTTGGGGTTTGGGAGTCGGAGTCATGGTTAGCCCCCAAAACTTTGGAATCAATGTTACCTTTGCTTTCTTCAATTCACTGCAGGTAAGAATTTTACTTTTATGCCCATTACTCTGTAGCTCTGTGTTCTGGTGTTTGACTGATCGCTACAAAATGATGGACTGAAAAAATGAAACTAAAGTTATCCCTTTGTGTTTCTCAAGGGTTTCTTTATTCTGGTGTTCGGAACACTGTTGGACAAAAAGGTGAGTTTGTCACTTAAAAAGAAGCTAATAATGAAGAACTCTCACATCATGACGTATTAGCAGCAGTGTGCTAACCTCTGAGAATTAACCTTTCAGGTGTGGTCGGCAATGAACATACCATCACTGACGTCACAGGGTAGAACACAGGTAAGAAAAGTTTCTCTGTTAAAGGTTTTGTTCTCATTTGTATTGTTCCGTTCATTCTCTTTTACAAATTCTTACTGAGAATTTGATTCTGCTTTCAGAGCACCAGTGCTGGAACTTCATCTAGTGGACTGAGCAACTTGTTCCAGAAAATAAGAAGAAACAGAGGTATGTTACTTCATTAAAAGTATCTCTTTTAAGAGAACTTTAGAGAAACAATCCACCTCTTGACCGATTAGCAAGAGATTTTGATCTTTTTTGTCACTTTGTGTGCAGCAAGTATAATAAAATCAAACTGTTTTAATATGTATGGCTTGGGAAACTTCGTATTTTTATCTTGTTGCTCTAACAAATTTGGGTTTCCCTAGAATAATCTGAATGTTTTGGGTTATTTTACTTCTAAGGATAATTAAAGCACCAAATGGCAAAAAACATCATCACTTTCTCTGTTATTAATGTTTTTCTGTTTTCATATGATGTTATTTTCTGCAGTGGAGCGTATTAAAAATAACGAGATAATGCTTAAGATGTTACATATTTCAATGTGTGTGTTACAGGCTCCAGAAGTGGGTACCATATGTCTTCTACTGGACAAAGTGCATCCAATGACTCATTCAACACTTAACATGGGCAGGAAACCATGCCCATATGAGAAAAACAACAAATACAAATAATTTTTTTATCTCATTAATACAACCTCTTTAAGTTATGATATTATAATCTGAGAGAGTCCCGCTCGATTCTCTTTTTGAAAAATGAAGGAAGCATTAATTCTGCCATCTTGTAAAAGCAGTATTTTAGAAAGCTTTTCATAGGTGTGTAATGCAGAAAAGCTAAATATTTTTAATGTTACATGGCCTTTATTTATGGGACATGCACAATAATGTAATACTACATAATTTAAAAAAAAGTTAAAAATAATATATTTTATTTTCCTTAGATGGAATGGCATTTGAAGTAAGTTTAAAGAAAAAGTTGTTTGTTTTTAGTTTATATATCATGTTTTATATCCACAAAATCTTTGGAAAATATCTTTATGTTTTATTAAACTATGTGACTTGCAGCAGAAAAGGTCAAATCCCCCAAGTGGAATTGAGTTATTGATCGATGGTAATCATTGTATTGAACAGCTACTTCCTTTTGTTTGCATAACTTCTCTGTAATCTGTGTTATGCAATGACAGCCGTTTATAGAAGCATTTTATACTGATTTGGTTTGGGGGTTTTTTTTGTTGAAAAAGCAGAATAGTCTTATTATAGTTATGGTTAATATTATTTACATGTAAAACATTGTATTGAGTCTTTCCAGGTCACAACAGGATACTAAAAACGTGTAACATTTACTGTTCCTACATTTGCATTAGATCTGCAAAGACTTTAATTCCGGGAGGATTCGGGGATTGTGTTGTGCCCTTAAAGGACACAACACAAAACTCAGCTTTAGACACAAACACTGTCAAAGCTAAATCTCACCCCTCAAAGAAGTCCTCTTTAAACCTTAGGCAGCTGAGCTAAAGAGAGCCTGTGGTATTTGTAGACGTGAAAACCATGTTTATCTTGCTTTACGATCTGTGTTTGGATTGTAAAGTAAGGCAGGAGTGTTTCCTTTATATCTCAACGAAACGTCCACAAGCTTATGATTAAGATTTTGTTTGGAAATTATTATTTTTGTGTGCAATCACTTTCTTGAATATATCACATTATTTTGAAAATTAATTTGACAATTATTGCACGTTATTGAATATTAAAATAAAGTCTTGTGACAGAGCCTGTTCTTTCGACTGTCTGCAGTTGGTCATTATTCAATCAATCAAGTTTATTTGTGTAGAACATTTCAACAACAAGGCAGTTCAAAGTGCTTTCCATTGTTAAAACTGAAAATTAAAAAAGCATTAACAGCGTCATACAGTTACCGAGAAACCATTAACAAACATTTTATTAAACTCTAAACAGCTGGGTTTTTCGTCTTAATTTTAAAGGAAGTCAATGTTTCAGCTGTTTTACAGTTTTCTAGAAGTTTGTTCCAGATTTTTGGTGCATAGAAGCTGAATGCTGCTTCTCCATGTTTGGTTCTGGTTCTGGGGATGCAGAGCAGAACCAGAACCAGAAGACCTGAGAGGTCTGGAAGGTTGATACAACAACATCAGGTCTTTAATGTAATGTGGTGCTAAGCCGTTCACTGATTCATAAACTAACATCAGTAATTTAAAGTCTGTTCTCTGAACTGCAGGGAGCCAGGGAAAGGACTCTAGAACTGGGTGATGTGCTCTGTCTTCCTGGTTTTAGTCAGGATGCCAGCAGAAGCGTTCTGGATCAGCTGCACTGTGATATTTATTTAGGCAGACCTGTAAAGACACTGTTGCAGCAATGCAACTAAAGATAAACGCATTGATTAGTTTCTCTAGATCTTGCTGAGACATTAGTCTTTTATTCCTAGAAATGTTCTTCAGGTGATAGAAGGCTGACTTTGTAACTGTCATGATGCGTGGTGTGAGGTGGAGAGGCAGATGCTGAGGACCCAGGTAGAAAATGAAGAAACGATGATTTAATGATGAATTCAGAAAAAACAACAATCCAAAGTCCAACCAGCACAGATAAAGAGCAGAAGGCTAAGGCTCAAAACCTGGTAGCAACAAACGTAACCAGACAGCTTGACAAGACATATACAAGGACCCGCATTAAATACACAGAGGGTAATCAGGGAACGAGACACAGCTGGGAACAATCAAGGGGTAGACAGGACAACACTGAAAACAACACACAAAAACTTAACAACACAGGGAAAAACCAAATCTTACAGTGACTGTCTTTATGTGGCTCTGAAGGTTCAGGTCTGAGTCCATCTGGTCTTTGTAATTATATTGCAGTGTGTGTGTAATATAATTACACACAGAGTAATCATTATATGCAATAGATACTTATTCCCTGCCAGGCATATGTTCTGACAATTTTTCTGTTTGCCACTAGGTGGCAGTAAATACTTTGGCATCTTAACATTTTGGAAATCTCTACTGCAGTTTGGTGGTCACAGTAGTAGGCAGCAGCGATGCATTTCGACCTTAGCCTTCAACAATAAAAGGCTAACTGCCTGAACTGCTCTCTCAGTCCGGTACATTTACTCCTAAATTTGATTTCTTAAGAAGTCCTGTAGGTTGTGGTCAGACTCCAAGAAAATTGAGTCTTTGTTTTCCAAGCTAAGCTTTCTGTATCCTCACTGTGCTCAAATCGACATGATAATTCTCAACGTTTGGTTAAGAATATTGTTTTCAAAATAGCTCTTCAAAAAAAAATTTAAAAATAGAATAGTCTTTATTGTTTCACGGAGGGGAAATTTGGGTGTGACAGCAGTAATGGAGGCACGCAAATTCACACAAATGACCCCGTCTCTGAAGATCGCAGGAGGGCTAAATACATACGAGATTTTCTTGTATCCACAAAGGTTAAAAATTATACTTGATCACAAACACATACCCCAACTTGACAAAGGCTCTTCATCATCACAGACATCAAGACAGTTTTGAATTAGCAAAATCCCCCTGAAATATTTTCCCGGAAACTATCATTCTAAAAGCTGTCCTGTACCAGCTGTAAAAAAATGCATAGATAAAAGGATTAAGCATGGAATTGGTCAGAGTAACCCAGTTAAGCGTCTCAATCACAGAAACTGGCACCGGGTCAGCGCTGAATGGAACCAGGGTTATGCAAACAAACAGAGGAGTCCAACAGATGAGAAAAACGCCCATAACGATAGCCAGAGTTTTTGTGGCCTTCCTCTCCCTCTTGCTTGCTGTTCCTCCAGAGTTTTTATTGATGTGGATGACGCGCGCCTGTCTTTGTGCAACTAAGAAAATCTTTAGGTAGATGCAAAGCATAATGAGAGCCGGAAGATAAAAGGAAAACGTCGGACCTAGAGTGCTGGATAACAGAACCTCCATAGAACAGTTTTCTTCACACGGTTCATGATTTAATCCAGCAATAGTTATACCGATTCCAATTAACCCGGAAATACCCCAACTCACCAGAATCATCGCCACTGCAATACTGTTGGTCATCTTGGTTCTGTAGGCGAGAGGCTGACACACTGCGTAATATCTATCAACAGCAATGCAACACAGGTTCAGAATAGAACAGGTGCTCAGGGAAATGTCGAAGGTGTCCCGCACTTGACATATAAGGCCTTCATGAAGCAGACAGGAGCTCAGGGAGAACGCCATGCTGAAAGGAAAGACCAGCACTCCGACCAGAAGGTCCGTCGCAGCCAGGGAGACAATGAGAGAGTTGGTCGGAGTGTGGAGCTGTGTGAAGTAACCCACGGAGACTATTATCAGGAGGTTTCCACACACTGTGACGACAGCTACAACAGCAAGAAAAATATATAGTAAAACACACAACTTGGAGGAGACATTCTGGAGGGAAGAAGAAAAACGGCCAACTTCATTGCAAGGATGAAGATAATCTACAGCTCCACTTCTGTTCAAAGTTTCCATATTACTCAGCAGAAGCAATAGAAAATGTTATTCAAATAAAAATGTCTAATCTCAACTGCAGTTTTTTTTGTTTTTTGTTTTTTACATATATCTTCAGAAAATCATTTTGACTAGCATCACAGCATTACTGCAGCTCTCATCGTGTCTCTGAAGTCTGGACAAGAACTTTTAATGTCATACTCGTCAGACTCATCTCATTACCATAATTAGGCATCACTTACCACCTCCTCCTTGTATCTAGGCAACAAGCAAAACATGTTAAACATTGACTTTCATCCCTGACTACTCTTTCCGGTTCTAGTGTTTTAACATACCCGTTATTTCGTGATATGAATCAGGTTTTGGTAAGCAGATTCTTACATAAAGTAAAGCAGAAGACAGATTGAATATTAGAAGGTTTAACAAAAGCAAAATGAATGAATTTGAACAATCAAATCCACCCATAATGATTCAAGAGCCGTTTGGGTACTGCGTTTGAAAATGAAAAGTTTATTTATTTCAGTCTACTTACAACTGATTTTCAGTCTATTATTGTACAATAAAAATAATGTATGCAAGTAAAATAAAAAGTAAGCCTCCAAAGACTTACAGCATTCTTAAAAATTTCACAACTAATTGTATAAACTTTGAAAACTTCCTTGCAAACTTGGCCCACACTGTAAAAAAAAAAGAAAAAAAGTTTTTAATTCACGGCACAATAGCTGCGGTTGCCAAAATTGTATCGTAGAAATATGGTAAGATTCATATTTATATGGTAAAATTATGTATTTTACAGTGCAGTTGACATTTCAACATATATTTATATGATAATTTCGATTTGAAATGATTCAACTCTTGAAATAGAGACAGAAGAACAAGCAGGACAGTGAAACTGGACACTGAAATAGTTCAGCACAGAACGAACTTTTGACTGGAGTTAGATAACCCATGTGACTGCTGGAAAATACTCCAGGAAGTTCACAGACGGTTCATGTCTGTGTTTGAACGTGAGCAGGAAAAGTGATGTTCAGTTCTAACATAGCTTCTTTGGATGCCAGGATACAGCGAGAGGTAATCATCTTATTTCACACTGCTTTCTTATACCATGTAACTACAATCTACACGAGCACCTTTTGATGTTTAGTGGAGCTTGGTGTTTAAGAAATGATTACATATTTGAACTCCAGCTATAATTTTTTCTTGTTTACAGAGCAGACAAAACATCAGTTGGTACTCAGTGAAGGTAAAAATTTTGACTTATTTTCAGTTTTGGTTGGAAACATTCCAGAAACGTATTCTTTCTGAGATGACTTTCAATAAATCATTGGTTTCTCTTTTTTCTGAGAAAGCAAACAGAGATCTTTGGTTACTCGGCAACATCTGGTGGAGAGGACGACGTCGCAACCACTTTACCAATTAGCAAAGGACTCTAGGTGAGTTCAACATACATCACTGTACACAGCTGACGGGAAAACAAAATGTATAATTTTATTCCTACCACAAATATCTGAAAATCATTGTGGAAACCATTCTCTCATTGCATTCCCATTCTATCAGACATGATAGAATATCAGACAGTTGACCATTCAGTTATAAAACATTTCACAGTACGACATATCAATCATGATTAAAAGTTAATTAGAAATGATCAAAATCTTTGAAAAAGAGAACTGGAAAAAAGTTCTAAATACACAGAATAAGATTGTTGATACGAGAGATACTTCACAGAGTGTTTGCAGGCATTAAAATGAGCACTAGTTCTTTAATTTCATATTTTAGAGTTCTGATAATAATTAAAGATGTTGTCAGTGTGGGGGAGTTTGCTAACTGTAAGAGTTCAGTGAGGGCATTTTCAAGGCAGTTAGAGGAGAGCAGTTATATGATAAATATAAATTCTGGCTTTCATGGTCACAGAAACGGGATTTAAACATTCTGCTGGCAAAATTTTACTGAAAAATAACTAAAGGATGACAGAAAAATTTGTTTTGATCACTGTTCTAACTTGTTACATTTTTTCCTAATAATTCAATTTTGATTTCAACTGACATTTTACTCACATGTACATGTACAACAAATCTGCATTTCCCTAAGTATAGTGGCCTATTGTATTATGAGATGCAAATTATTCAAACAAATTCACCTCAAAACTCTCACGCGAACAGCACTCTCCAGGTGAACCATGTTTCCATGCCTATGAACCTAACATCCTTTATTTATGAGCAGCGGAGTGTTGCTAGTACAAGCAGGCGGATGGCTGGTGGCCTTGACACGAGGTCGAATGAAGCACTTCTAAAAGGGAATATGTTGTTCCAGCAACCAGCACCGGTTCCTGTTCTCCAGCCAAATAGTTCAGTGAGACAGGTCTAACAAAATGAAGTGAATTTATCTGTCCAGATTGACAAAAACAAATAAAAAACCCAATGAAAATGAAGACATCTGTAAGAAGTGAAGACAGAAGTTTACTTTAGCTTATCCCGTTGAGTAACATGTTTTCGTTGTAAGCATTACCACCTTAGATGGACAGAACTCCTACCTAATAAGTCTTTGTCCACCCAAATTTATCTACTAAGCCCTAGAATTTATAGGCAAGATATGTGTGTAATGTTGGGTAGACGGGGGACTGGTGGACTTTCTTCAAAAGACCTGAACTTGAATGGAGCCTTTTCCTAGCCACAGGACTCCAAAGCGCTTCACACTACATCCAATCATTTACCCCTTCACACACACATTCACACACTTATGGAGGCAAGCTACATTGCTGTCACAGCTGCCATGCCCTGGCACCACCACCAACAGGCAATGTGAGTGAAGTGTCTTTCCAAAGGATGCAACAACTGAGACAGACGGGGATTCAAACTAACAACCCACCGGTTGCAAGTCGAACTGCAACCACTGGAAATGGATTTTTACATCCCATTAGACCTCACAGCCTTCTTTGTAGTGACTGAGTTGTATTAGCAGAAAACTTTGAGACAATTGGAAAAAATTGTCATTTTCATTGATCAGAATTTTGCATAAGAAGGCCACATAATATTTGCTATTTAAAATGATCATCATCGTCGTCGTCAGCTTTAAAGACACAACTAGGTCCACATGAGAAAAAAAAAGAAAATAGTAATAATCATAATAATTAAAAAAATAAAAAATAATTTATTATAATTACATGAAAAATAATACAAGTTACTGATTTACAGAAAGGCTAAACCGCCAGTGGTTCCACATTCTGGACTGAGCTTTTTGTAATATCCTTCAGTATCAGGATGATGTTATTCGTAGAATTAGTTATTAAACAGCTGAAGATAACTTTATTTTGAATAAGCTTTTCTCTAGTAAGCTTAAGCCATTTAGTAACTATCTTAATATTTTTGACAAGATCTCAGGGAATGATTATCTCATTGCTTTTTTTTTTATTGCCTAAGCCCTTGGCAAACTGTAGAATCACCTTTGTGTCTGTATGATAAGATGGTCACCTGTTGCCGTGTCCAAGGAAGTTGTGTCAGGATTGAATATTCCATTTCCTGCTCATGTTCCAATACAGAGACGTTGAACCGTTTGTGAGCTTCCTGGAGTATTTTCCATGAACACGTGTCACCCACTAGAGCTCGGCTCTGTTATGGGAGTTTTTATACAAATCTATTCAGACATGTTGAACCAGTGAATGACAGTAGTTCTGTTCATTTTAACTCCCCACTACAATTGATACCTCTTACCACCTACTCGCCAATAGGACTTCCAAAACCAGCTATGCCATCACTTTTAGGGAACTTTCTGATTATTATTTCTCTGCCCCATACAACTATGACCTTACGCAGGTTATACCAGGAGCTGATGTTCATTCTTGAGAGTAACCTTGTTAATGGTTTAAGTCTTGACCCTTCAGTCATTTGAATTAGTTTAATTCAATCTTCCCAATCTTCTGTTATTTTGTCACTAATATGAAATCCCCAACAAGAGGTTTGGACAAGTTAATGAAAACATTGTTGGAACCACTAAATTGACTGTAGATTGCTTTATTTTTCTCTCCTTTGTTTAAAAATCACATTTTTGTTTCTGTAAATCAAACAGTGTTAAAGGTGTACAGGAAATAACATCTTTAATAATCGAGGAGCGAAAGGTAAAGACATATAAAAGGCTTCTTGAGTGAACCGTTCAGAAGGACAACAAGTTAAATCTGATCCTTAACATTAGAAATCTCCTTTGAGGACAATAGTCTTGAAGGTGAGGAGTAAACCTCATCAATGAAACACTGATCTTTCCACCTGAGATCCGTTATTTTAGAAATGAAGGCAAAAAGGACGTTTTCAGTCATTTCTTCTGTCTCTCAACATGCAGTCGTCTCACCGAGAAGATGTGTGAGAACTGAATCAAATCCTCTTTCGGTCTCCAGTACGCAGTGTTTCCAGCGAGGGACTTTCTCTTCAATGTTCTCCAATGCCAAAGAAAAATTCTTTGCTGTTTCTGAAAATCCATGGAATCCATGGTGGGCATCAGGGTGTTCTACAGATTCAGGACCATAAAGGTGTGAAGAGTACCGCCGTTACTCTTCACACCTTTATTCAAAGTTTGTACTCTAAAAGAAAAACAGCTGAAAATGTTCTATTAGCAGAATACTTTGCATTTGCTTTTCTCCCTTTTCTCTTTCCGCACATGTTTATTGATTACTTCCTTGTAGCTTTAAAAAAAAGTATGAAACAGTGTGTTGCAGGCGATAAATGTTTTTTTTTTTTTTATGATGATGGTTTTTATTCTCTCTTTAGTCAGAATGGTTTTCCCCAAAGCAGTGTGGTTTGGTTTTATTCCTCTGGTATTATGCTACACTGTGAGCCCGCCAGGATTCACACCCCTCTATGAGGTAAGCACTGAAAACTAAACTACCAGGCATCGTGGCCCATTCGGTATATACCAAAAACAATTATTGATCAGTGTTGGTTTCACAGTTGGATTAATCTGATGATTTTTACAGGACTTGATGGAAATCAACTCACCCAGTCTTCATGAAAGAGAGAAAAGAGAAGGTGAGTCACTGCAGAGCACAATGTTCATTATTTATTTGTAAAATATGCCTATAGAATCAACATAAAGGTTTTAATGTTTGTATCTGTTTCCACTCTAGTTCCAACAAATACCAATGATTATGAGTTCCAAGTTGTTCTAGGCCTTTCTGAGCTGGAGGTTCTTGAACTGTTTCTGAAGAACCTCAGCTTCCCCATAATGATCAACAGCACAAGTCACATTTCCAGTATGGACACCACAACAGGTATTTTTCAGTTTATAGATCCACATTTGAAGTCTTTCAGCAAGTGTGGTATGAAACATTTCCACTATGTGCTGATGGTTTATCCCCACAGTGTGCTCACCTAACGTAACTGGGTACCAGTGTGTGTGTGAGGAGAACTTTGCCTGGTCTAACAACAACTGCATTGCATACGGAGTGTGTGACGTCATGCTTGGTGACACATGTGGCTGCATTAATGACCTGCCAGCTGATGGTCAGTTCTGCCAGCCAAACAGCAGACAAATAGGTAGGTTTAGAGAGGGCTTAACAATGCCTATGCTGACATTTCAATATGTACGACTTCTAGAAAATATGCCCTCTGGTGGAGATGTTAAGTAGAAGCTGGGAAGCAGCGTGCCGGTTCCTCCTGCACCAAAACAGCCCCACAACATGATGCTGCAGCCACTCACAGTTGGGATGGTGTTACAAGGCTTCCCCTTTTTTCCTCCAAATGTGGCAACGGTCTTTGTGGCCAAACAGTTCCTCTCTAGTTTCATCAGTCCACAGGACATGTTTCCAAAAATGAAACATGTAATTTCTCTGTCTGTATTTGAAAACTGTAATCCTTTTTATGTTTTCTTAGAGTAATGGCTTCCTCCTTGCTCAGCAGCCTTTCAGTTGATGCGGGTACAGGATAAGGTTCACTATCGATAATAGTGACTCGGTCTTACCAGCTTCACAAGGTTTTTGGTTTTTGTTCTGGGCCAATTTCCACATTTCAGACCAAAACACAATCTCCCAGGAGACAGGTTCTGGGACACAGTCTTCTTCTTGAGTGGCATGATGATTGGACATTCCCATCATGTATATACAGTATTTGGGTGCAATTGTTTGAACAGATTAATGCTGCACCTTCAAGCATCTGAAAATTGTTCCCAAGGATCATTCAGCTCCACAATCAATTCTGCTTTTGATATCTTGGCTGATTTCTTTTGATTTTCCCATGGTGTCAAACCAGAGAGCAGTTTACTGGTGCTGTGGCCTTAAAATACATCCACAGCTGTGTCTCCAATTAACTCAGTTAGGTCAGGTAACATTTCAGAAGTTTCCCATGACATAATTGAAGCAACATCTAGACTCCACCTGGATGACCCTTGGGGGCAAACGGATGATGACCTTAAGCACACAGGTGGCGTGGTTACTAAGTGTCCTAAGAACAAAAGAATTGATGATTTGGTGTGAAATAAATCTGTTCAGCTCTATACTGAACTCATGCACAGTTTTGTCTTGTTTCTAAAAGTAACTGAGCCACTTAAAAGTTTATGCAGTTTGACTCGCCTGACGTTAAACTGTTAACGTGAAAAGTGTTTCTCATCAACAAGCTTCATGAACTCTTCTCTTACCTCTCACACCCAGACGCTGCGGACATCAATGTGGGCATTGTCTTGTACATCCCAACCTCTAGTGTTTCATCAAGCATATTCAGCTCCTTCAGAAGTACTCTGCAAAACATTTCCTTCCCATTAGCCCTCTCTCAGTCTGTGGGAGTGAAAGAGATGTCCTTCACCACAGGTAAGTAACAGTTTAAGTTAAATGGTTTACCTCGTGAATCAGATTAAATGAGAATTAAAAAAACCTTTTTTTGAAACAGCCTGCGATCCAAACTCTGCTAATGGGCTCCAGTGTCGATGTGAGAGCGGCTTTGCTTGGCCATGTGACACGTGTAACAGCAGCAACTCATGCAACAATCAAACCTGTACATGTTTATATGGACTTCCTCCCAATGACGAGTTCTGTCAGCCTGTCTCAAGTAAGCATTCTGTTTGGGGTTTTTTTGTGGGGTTTTTTAATAAATGTTAATGTCAATCAAAAAGACATCTGTCCAAGATCAAAAGTTGCGTTCGATTGACCATATCCACACAAATTGGAATTATGAAAATAAATTAGCTTAATGAAAACACAGCAATTTTGGAGGAAAAAAGCAAAAAAAAAAAAACATGTATTTTTAATAAAAAGTTTGCATTAGGATGAGTGAGTTTTTCGGTCATGTTGAAATTTGTGTATTTTGTAAAACTGCAATGGAAACACTTTTTCACAACCCACGAGTCACTGATCAACAGCTGAATGTTTCTACTGGTGGAAAAGACGAAGAAGACGACAGGAAGTGGTAGGAGGATGACATTAGTAGAATATCAACAAAGTTTTGCAAACATTCGTAATGGAATCGCAGCTGGAGAGACCTTGTTTGTTTGTAATATGTATTTCAGACTCTAGTCCTAATGATCCTAGATATGTTGCTTTTATTTAATTTTGGTTCTTCTCTTACTCCTCAGATGCTACTAAGTGTGATTTAACTCCTACACCTCCCACAGGTATGAAAAACATGAAGATCTGACTTGTAGTTCAACAGATGAACAGAGCTTAGAGTTTGTTTCAGCAAACAGGTTCAACTTCTAGTTGCATCAGTCAAAACCTTCACATTTTCACCAATTCAGGTGTTTCATGTGCAGATTATGTCATAAAAACATATTTTTACAAAGCAAACTTTTATTTTGTCACATTAAATCACCAAGGTTAGTGTATTTTCTTAGTATTTTATGTGATAATGTGATAAACCTACATAAATGTGTATGTCGATGTAAAGTGAAATTAAAAAAGTACATAATTGTGAACAGGTGATAATTTGGACAACTTGGTGTCTTAAGTTACACAGCAGAAAAAATAATTCACCTCTTCAGTTTCACACAAATGTTCTGAATGTGTGTGAAAGATATTGTATTTTGTTGATTTATCATTAAATTATTTTTGCTCTCTAATCCTTAAAAACAATGAATTGCTTCTGTTAGCTTTTTAAATGTATTGTTTTTTTTAACTTAATGTTCTTTGATTTTGTTTTACAGTGACATCAACACCACCAATAAATTATTCAACTCCAGACAATAAAGTTCCAAACACAACGTTGTCAAAAGAATTGCAAGCTACTGCAGTCACGGAAACAGTAATAACACAAATAATGCAAGATAAAACTCTAAAAAGCTCAACACCTGATACACTAGTGATGAATGCAACCACATCAGAAAGAGACACAACAGTTGGAGATGTTGACAAACTATTATTAGTACCAAGCACAACATTAAATGTAACCACACTAGGACCAAGTCAAAACACAATAGTTTCTATGATTAGTAAAACATATCCTCACACAACAATGACAAACGAAACCACAGCAAAAGAAGCAGTAGAGACAACTTCAAGTGCTGTTATACCGGAAATGTCTCTAAGCACACAAGAAAAACATGATTATTCAGTAATCACAACCAAAACTACAGGATTAGAAGATGCAACCTCACCAGGGTTGGCTCTGAACACAACAGTGACAAAAGTAACCACAGCAGGAATAGTAGATGAGGAAGCTGCAACTATCCTGGGCATAACCCTAAACACATCCGTTTCAAATGCAGCCACACCAGACCGAAGACAAAACACAACAATGGCAACTGCAACTTCACCAGAAACAACCCCAGGCACAACAGACACACACACATATTCAACAGAAACAGCATTGAAAACAAGATCAATAGACGCAACCTCATCAGGAATGGGTCTGAGCACAAGAGTGACAAATGAAACCACAAGAAATACAAGTAGTGAGACAACAGTGACATATGCAGTTACACCAGAAATAATGCCAAGTTCAGCAGAAACACATGCAACTGCACCGGGAACTCTAAACACAACAATGTCAAATGCAACTTCACCAGAAATAATATTTGATATGACCAATCTAACCACAGCACAAATAGAAGCTAAGACACCTTCAAATGCAGATATTCCACAGACGATGGTAAACACAACAGTAACACATACAACTTCACCAGAAACCACTCCAAGCACGACAGACGCACGTACATATTCATCAGAAACAATCCTGAATAGTCGATTATTAGATGCAACGTCATCAGGAATGGACCTGAGCACAAGAGTGACAAATAAAACCACAACAGACCAAAGTCAAAACACAATAATGTCAAATGCAACTTCACAAGAAAAGCTTAACACACTACTGACCGATGTAACCACAACACAAGTTGCAGTTAATAAAACAGTGGTAGATGTAGTTACATCCGAAATAACACTAAACGCAACAGTAACACATGCAACCACACAGAAGATAACTCTAAAAACAACTATGTCAAATGCAACTTCACCAGAAACAATACTTGACACCACAGTGGCAAATGTAACCCCAAAACAAACAGCAGTTGAGACAACTTCAAATGCAGCTATACTAGAAAAAACGACAACAATACGTGCATTTTCATTAGGAACTACGTTAAGTACAACATTAGTAGATGCAACCTCACCTGGAATGGTAAACAAAACCCTAAAGGAGTTTAATGGAACCCTCACAATTAACATGGATTTTGAAAATTCATACAATGATCCATCCAGTAACGTTTATGAAGATGTCTGTGGTGCGGTAAGTATTAATTTATATCCATCTTTATTATAACACCATTGAAGAATTTCTAGATAAAGAGAGACATTATTTTTTGTGGCTTGACTCTTTTTTTTGTCTTAAACAGGCTGAAAGCAACTGTCAGAAGTTTGTGTCAAAAACATGTATAGTCCAGAGTTTGTTCTTCAGGTTAGTCTGTTTTTTATATACATTTGAAATATGCATGTTTGGACACAGGTGTACACACACGCATGCACATATTATTGCACAAACTTAGTAGTTTTGAAATTTGTCAAAACTTTCCAAATAAAGCCATTCACAGTGGTCATCTGTAGAAACAGAATATTTCAAATATGTAAGGTACTATATAAGTTTATATATAAGATATAGATCAACATTTCCAGATATGCCATTAGTTTCATACCAAACACATGTAATCTAAATATTGTCAGTCACAGCACTTCACAATTTACATATAAAGAATTAGTAGGACAAGTTCACAGGCTTGTAAAACGGTTTGTCAAACGTAGGAGCAGACAGGACTGACTGGAATGGTGCACCTCCATAGCTTTTCACATGTGTACTCGCGTCACGTGTAATCGTTGGTCGATTTGTAACCAAAAATGTTGATATAAACTATCTTTGACTCAAATTAGAAATTTCTTCAAGTAAAACGTAAAAAGAACTCAGCAAGAATTCAAGTAGTTAGCTTTCCATTCCTTCTAGTATACAAGAGCATTTTTTAGGGATTATACAAAATTAACATTGTAGTCTTTATTAAAAAACAATAGCCCCCATTCATTTTTGGAGGATATAAATATTAGTATTGAATATTTATCCCAATTGTTTCTACCACTTTTTACATCTCTGTCGTTTGCAGGAGTGGAAGTACCATCGCTTACTACACCCTCATTACACCCTCTGGTGATGTTTCACAAGTTAAATTAGCAAAAGATGAAATGTTAAAACGCCTGGCAGAAACATACCCGGTGGAGTTTGCTGGTAAGTAAACTGGAGAATGTGCTCTTCTGTAGTCTTCTAATAAATTACCTGTATGTAATGAGGGTCGTCTAATTATTTTCTAATATTCTGCTTCAAATAGTCGAAGAAGTTAATAACACGACTGTATTTGCTGGGGAAGAAATGACATTAACCTGTGGCCCTCCTCCTGAAGACCTCAACTTTACTGTGGTCAAAAGCGTAGAGTGGACACACATGGGTACAGTCATTGAGAAAGGGATTTCCTTGAAGAACGGACAGTCGGTCCTAACGCTGTCTTCTTTTTTTCCACTGCATGATGGTAAGAATGTTTTTTTTTTGTCCAGTGTTGACAATAATGATATTCCCAGTTCCTTAAGATATTTTCTTATTTTTAACATAAAATATTCACTGATTTAATGATGTCATCGCAAAATATAAAATTTTAACACTGCAGAAATTGCTGATGTCTGTTTTGCAAGATTTTTTTTATAGGTTACAGGATTATAGAAATACATTTGTTGAATAATCTGTTCATATATTAGAAGCTATACACATTTAATTTTTCCTAGTCACACACATTAAGATTCTGCACATTGCAAAGTGCACATGTGGAGTTAATATAAAGAGACAGAGAACCAACAGAGGAGCTTGGAACCGATTTAAACTTGATTGAGCAATGAGAACGATCAGGTGGGAAATTGTTGCATGTAGAACCTAGAAACTGGAAGATAGAACTTTGTTCTGATGAAGAATATCAGACAACATACAATCACTTGAGATCACCTCAGCTGAACTGACCCCTGGGTTTGTAAGCAGACCAGAGTTTGCTTTTTTGGGTTCATAACACATTCGCCTCTCCCCAAACGAACCCGACTTTGTTAACCAAACTAGAGTTTGATTGAAGTGGACTAAGCAGGGCTGGTGTGAATGCACCCTTACTTTCAGACAGAGTCTGGGCTGTCCCAATGATAAAACTCTCAAACACAAACTGTTTAGTGTTGCCTGCAGTCCAGTGCATCAACTAAAGTTTACGTCTCTGTTTACGGTACCGACTTCCACGAGTACATGCAGTCTGTGTTTGAATGAAGGGATAAGTGGATTCACATATTGCCGTGCTGTTTTCTGTATGAAGTTATTTAATGTTTGTTATGTTAACAGTGAACTGTTTTGTTGTTGTTGTTGTTGTTTTTTTCCACCAGGGATTTACGTCTGTAAATTAAAACGGGGAGACAATTCAACTTTCAAACAGAGCATAAATGCCAAAGCCATTCCGATCCCTCAAATCTCCGTGAATCCAGTTAAGATGTCAGTGGAATGTGACACACAGCACTCTGTGTTACTGAACTGCTTTGTCGACAATGGCTACACGGTTACATTTCTAAACACAGGTAAAATCTAACAAGGAAAAAACCTGCCTGGCCGTCACAATGATGTGATGATTTACACAAAGAAACCATCCTCTAAAAATGAAACTACAGCAACGTGTACACATGTTAAATACAATAAAATTGTTATATTTTCTAACAAAACATAAAACCTTCCGTGACTTTCATTCAGCCTTACATGTTGATCTACTTTCTCTTGGTCTGCCACAAAATCCCACTAAACATTGGAGTTTGTGGTTTATTGTGACACAATGAGAAACTTAGATTGGCATCGATACTTTTTCAAGGCCCGCTCTGTAAACGTTTCCTTAATGAATATGCCCTTTCGCCCTTCAGAAGTATCTAATGTAATGTTGATAACTTTGTGTTGCAGATGTCAGGGGAGCTTCTCATGTCACCCATGAATATACAGTGGAAGATTGTTCAGTAAAAGAGAAAATCTTCACCTGTGAATCACAAAACTCATCAAAATTTTCAAAGTATATCACACTGATGTTCATTCCATCAAAAGGTGAGTCTTAATCAATGCCGAATAACATTCAAATACGTAAAAAAAAATACATGTAACCATCTTTCAAATGACAACCTTAACTACAACTAAACATTTTTCTTTCTCCAAAGATATTAAGTGTCAAAATGACACGTTTGGTAACGGACCGATAGATTTTGTGGCTGAGTTGGGCTGCGAAAAGGGGAAGGTGGGAGAAATAAGAGCAGTTTGTCAGTCGGACGGTAAATACGGACAGATCCAAGACAACTGCGTTTTAGAAGTTGTGAAGAACCTGCTAGATCAGTCTGAGGTGATCTTCATCTTGTTCTCTGGACTTTTCTCACTCTCAGTCATTGTATTGAAAAAAAATTGTACCTCTGCTACACTGCATTTCATTAAATGAACCATAATCTGATCATTTTCCGAAATGCTGCTGAGAATTCGTTTTTACTTTTATTTTAGCTTGGATTTATTCAGTTTGTATGTAGTACAAAATAATACACCAACATTTCAATATCTTTTCAGATCATATTAGAAATATATCTTTTTAAAAAGACAGATTTTTTTATATATATGTTACAGGTTTTGGATGAACTCACTCTTCCACTGTTCTTAGAGCAACTCAGCAATGTGACTGTCAACTTCACTGATGAAATAACTAACTCTCCAGCCAACATTGATGCCATCGTGAGGATCCTTTTTAATGTAGCAAATTCAGCATCATCTTTAGAAATTAAAATAGAAAAAGATTCCATGGAGGTATGTAATTGAGTTTTTTGTTGTTTTGTTTTGAAGAGAAATATACATTTCAGCTTTTATATATTGATTTTCTGTCATTCCAGAACATCCTGGAAACTGTAGGCACACTCACTATTGGCGAGGCAAAGACTTCGTGGGAAACCCTCAACAACAACAACACAAGAAACACTAATGAAACAAAAGAGGGCGTCAAAGTAAACAGTGTCAGCTCTTCACTACTGTACTCTATTGAAAGAATCACATCCCGTCTTGTTAACAAATCCTTCAGCATTGAAACACCCCATATTTGTTTGAACAAGTTGACATTAGTGAACACCTGCAGTGTTGACTTAAACTCCTCGGTGAAAATAGACATACCCAATCACTCGATAACTACCATAATATTTGCTTTCATGGATAATGTGCTTCCTCCAAGAGATAAAAGCAATTCATCATCCAAAGTAATCAATGGAAAGGTTGCACTTCTTTGGCCCGAAGACAAAATTACAAATATTTCTTTAGCATTTGATGTTCTAGACGATAGGTTGAGAAATCCTGAATGTGTTTTCTGGGATTTCAACCTCTTTGGCGGTCGTGGAGGATGGAATGACGATGGCTGCTCGCTAGTATTCAATGAAAACGGAGTGACCAACTGCCACTGCAACCACACAACCTCGTTTTCTATTCTCATGTCACCCAACAGTTCTGATCAGTTTATATTTACCTACATAACATACATTGGACTTGCAATTTCCATTGTTTCCTTGATTATATGTCTCATCACTGAAGGCATAATTTGGAAAACAATTGGGGACAACATGACATTGTACTTTCGTCACGTCTCCATCGTCAACATCGCTCTGTCCCTACTGATTGCAGACATTTGGTTCATTATTGGAGCGGCCATTTCAAACACAAAAAGTGCGCCGGCCTGCACAGCCGCTACCTTCTTCATCCACTCTTTCTACCTGGCCCTGTTCTTCTGGATGTTAGCCTCGGCCCTGCTGCTGCTCTACCGGACTTTCAATGTCTTTGATGTAGGTCTGTCTAAAAAAGCCATGCTGATCATTGGATTCTCTTTGGGATATGGAGCTCCGCTGATCATTGCAACAATAACCATAGCTGTTACTGCTCCCTCAAATCACTACATTGGAGAAAAAAATGTCTTCTGGCTCTCCTGGGATACGCATAAAACGTCACTGGCGTTTGTGATCCCTGCCCTTACAATAGTGGCTATAAACATCATAATCCTGACTCTGGTGATATCCAAAATATTGAGGAGAAGAGTCGGAATGATTGGAACCCAAGCAAGAGAGAGGCATGCTCTGTTGGTTGTTGTCAGGTGTACGGCTGTACTAACACCAATTTTTGGTGTAACTTGGGTTTTGGGAATCGGAACTATGGTTTCAGAAAACGTTGGACTCGATGTTGCATTTGCATTATTAAATTCACTTCAGGTAATAATAATTACAACATTTTTAAATTGCGATTTGTCAGTAATACCATTCTGATGTGTTGAAACTGCCTCGTCTATGTGTTTCCAAAGGGTTTCTGCATTCTGATGTTTGGAACACTGTCGGACAAAAAGGTTAGTGTCCCTTGGCTGTCAGATTTGTAGCCAAAAATATTATGCATAAGTTATTGCACTCGAATAAGATGTAATGTTTCCATTAAACATTTCATGCACTGAACTAACTTATGACTAACTTTTTAGGTAATATCAGAGCTAGCAAAGAAATTCTCCTGCCAGAGTAGGACAAGGGTAAGAATAGTTTGGTCAATCAACTTTTATTTCTGTTATTGTTTGCACTTCATCTGGTGTCCTCTAATTTTTTTTTTCTTGTTCTGGTTTCAGACCACCAGTCCAGCATCCGTGTTCACTCTGGGAAAGTTGTTCTGGAAGTTAAGAAGATCCACAGGTACATCAGTTTGCAAAGCCTCTTGACTGCTGCTACTCACATGTAGACCTTTTTACAAAGACACCAGATCCAGTGACACATATTAGCAGCTCTGGTCAACTGAGCTTTTAGTGAAATGTCTATAGGAAACAACTTTTAGGCCCATCCATTCTTCCTTAATAATCTCAAGACAGGCATGTCAACATCTGCACTACAACATTAACTATACCTCTACAGCTAACTTGTAGAGTACATTCCAATTGAAAAAAGTGAAGAACAGGGAAATGTCCTCTCTTTCCACAATGGCCTCCCTTTGTTGGTGAAAAATGTTACAATGGTTCTCTCTGTGTTCTTGTAGATATTACATAAACACACAGGTTTGTATTTGTATACTGAATGTATACTGAGCAACATTCAGGACATGAACTGTTTTCCGTTTTGCCCTCTAGGTGGCACTACAGGAACAAAACAAAAAACAAAGCAAACAGACTTACCAGCTTGTTTTTGGGGAACATTAGAACATTTAAAAATGGTGCAAGAACATCAAACATCTTAATTCATACTTTGTAACTTTAAAGGGCACTTATGTCTGTTTGTTTGCACTGTACTTGAAGTAACATTTTATGTGCTGACTTTAATCAGCATTCAGATATCTCTGTTTATATGATGTTACAGGTTTCTGTCAGTTATTGTTTATTTTTCTGCTCTGTCACTTCACCATATTGATTTTGCAAACTGTTTTTAAAAAACAAACATTTTGTTGTTACAGTTTCCCAAAAAGGCTATCATTGGTCTTCTGAAGGATCCGGTGATTGATCCTCCAACAACTGGTATTTGCTGATGATGCCTCCCAATTTGGAAAGTTGACCAACTGAGCAAAACGGCCTTAAAGTCCCAGTGATGGAAGTACCAGTTTGATCTTTGATATGTTCTTAAAGCGTTAAGCTTGATGTATTTATCTTGTTGTTTATGTTGAAGATGGCAGAGCAGTGTTATATTTGCTTGTTTGTTACAGTCTGTCAGAATCAGTTGTTTCAGGTAAATGAATACATGTTTGATAAATGTTGGGGTCCCTCAGCTTTTACAAAGTGGGTTGAGAAGTGAATGCTGCTGTTTTTACTATTTCTACGTTTGCATTCTCTTACCTCAACATTATGGAAACCTGAACTGAAAGTCGGGTACTTAATATTTATGTGCTTTTTATTGTTTTTTGTTAGTTTGTTTGCTGCTTGAGTTTTTGATGATATCGTTTGGTGAAGTAGTCTGGTGTTACTTAGGAACATGGGAGCTTCGACCCATTAATTTCTAACTGATCATTGTTTTCATTTTTACAAATTATAACCATTTCATTTTACTCATAAAAATGTTTCACCCAAAACTACTGATCCTACTTTAGTAATGCTAATTTCTGCAAGAGCAATAATGTCTTTCTTGAAATAACCTTGTAACCTATTTTAGAAGTTTTAATCTGTAAGATCTGTTTCCATAAAGTACATCTTTTTATTCTCTATACTTACATAATCCTGTTCAGGATTTTTCAAAGGGAGGTTTATTATGTACGTCCCAGGAATATGTTGCCATGTTATAACACAATCAAGTAACTGTTAGCTTTAGTTATAAAAATAACAAATATGACTAAAAAGAAATGTGACACCTTGAAATTGTGCTTGTTTCTTTAAGCTCCTCCTCTTTAATACAGTCCCTTGTCATCACAACGTTCCTCCATTATGCTGTTTACAACTGTTCTTGTCAATCAATCAATAAAATGGCGTGGCTTGTACTTGTATAGTGCCTTATCAAGTCCAGAGGACCCCAAAGCGCTTCACAGTCATTCCCCCATGCACACACACGCCCACCCCCACCCACACATACATTACTGGTGGCAAGCTACTGGATAGTAGCCACAGCTGCCCCAGTGCCACCTGTTGGTGCTCTCTGACCACCACCAGTCAAGTTTATTTGCATAGCACATTTCAGCAACACAGCAGTTCAAAATACTTTACACTGTGAACACATAAGAACAAACATTATAAACATTGTATAGTCAGAAGTGTAGAAAACTAAAAAATAGACATTATATTTTGTCAAGTGCCATCATCAGTACACATCAGATATGTTGGTTAATGTTCCATTTCTTAGGAGCTTTGCATTGAGAAATAGTTTGTATAATGAGACCAGTAGACACCAGCGCAGTTCCATAAGGTGTTTGCTAATCTCTGCTGTCACTTCCAGCCCAGTCGTTTTGAGTAACTAGGCGGCGCCCTATGTAATGAACAGGCGTTTAGGCACCCTGAATGGTTGCCACGGGAGATTCTAGGATTCCTCAAACAGGCAAGAAAGAATCAAAACGTACTCCAGGTATGGTTTTGATGAGGGAATAACATCACAACCTGATAGAAGACTCAGAACCCTCCATTATACATGATGCCTTACTCCTCACCTTCAACCCTCCCTTAAAGCTCTGCCAGTTTCTCCAGAAGTGAGCCATCTCTCCTCGTCCAGTCCCAAGAGTCCACTTACAAGAGACACTAGTTATATTTGCACCAAAGTCTTAGCAACCAAACCTGTACAGAAATTACCTAAAAGAAAATATAGCTACAGTTTATGCAGCTATTAATTTTATATATATTCATGTGTCTCTTTTAAAATCGCTCCCCTAAAAGTCAGAATGATAAAATCTGGTTCAAACAAGCATTAGAGAGAGACATATTAACATAGGTCTCTCTTAAATCGCCGTCAGGAAGTTCATGTTTACTAGATGGAACCAGTTTACATAATGTTGCTCTTCAGGTATAGAATTACCCCAGACCTTTTTCTTGTTCTGGTTGTTCTGATGTATTGTAACTATGGTGGACAGACACTGTGCAGCATTCTTTGAGCATTGTGATTGTGCATGTGGGTGAAGATTTTTTTTCTTTGTTTTGCCTAAATTTTTGTTTAGGTTTTTTGTGTTTGTATATTACAAGAATATAAATTGACTAGAAAATGGTGTAAATATTGAAGAAAATAAGATGTACCTAAATGTTATTTTCGGACAAAAAAATAAAAAGGTATCTAGTGTGCATTTGGCAGAGATTGTGCATTCATGAAAAGTGCTCCAGGAAGTTCACAAAAGGTGTTTTCCCTGTTTGGGAGACTTTTCGTCTCTGTCTTTAAAGAAGAGCAGCAAAATAAACGTGCACTCAAGACACCAGCCTCTTTGGAAGCCAGGCTGCCTGGAGAGGTAAAGTAATTCAATTCCACTCCTATCCTACAGAACTCTATTCTACTTTTATCCCTTAACGCCTGGCTTAGC
The DNA here is from genome assembly GCF_003331165.1 of Xiphophorus hellerii. NCBI lineage: Eukaryota > Metazoa > Chordata > Actinopteri > Cyprinodontiformes > Poeciliidae > Xiphophorus > Xiphophorus hellerii. Next base: position 22,582,647 of record NC_045686.1, on the reverse strand, counting down.
AGGACTTTTTATTCAAAGACTGATTTCTTTCAGCTTCTCAACTCCTAATATAAATTTCCTGCTTGTGGTACAAACAGAAGCATTTGTGCACTAACTGAACGCAAACTAAAATCACTCTACCGTATCTGTGTTTTTAAAATTTTCACTCTCAATTGGCAGACAGGGATGCACAAAATGTCAAGCACTTATTCGTTTTTCTAAAATCGAAAAGGAAAATGTTTAAAATGCAACGTTTCTGATTATGTGAAATGCTGCTTAGATCACCAGTAAATTAAGAGTTTAGAAAACTCTTAATTTACACTGTTTGTGGTCAAATTGTTAGAAGCTTTATCTCAAACCATATCTGATGGCAGAGACAGCTTTCATCTACAGATTGACGACAAGGTAAAAAGAAAAGAAACAACAATAATGATGAATGCTTGATTGCTCAACAAGAATTTGTAATTACAGTGCAGGACATTTTACTTGTGAACCAAACTGCTAGATGGCTAATATTGTGAAATGCTAATATTGTGATATATTTAAGCTTAGTTTTCAAAAGGTTTCTCTTTTGTATAAAGGTATATTCCATCAGTGCTGCTTCCCTGTAGCTTGGTGGTAACCTTCTGCTTAGTTTGGCTCACAAGTAAAATGTCCTGCACTGTAATTACAAGTTCTTGTTGAGCAAACAAGCATTCATCATTATTGTTGTTTTTTCTTTTCTTTTTACCTCACTCTGTCATCAATCTGTAGATGAAAGCTGTCTCTGCAGTCAGATATGGCTTGAGATAAAGCTTCTGAGAGGAATGTCCTCAAACGGGATAAATAACCACATGAAAACACAAGGAAATCATCACCAGTATCTGGTGATGATTTCCTTATAGCTTTTCCTAGAATCAGCTTTGTTTTCAAATATGAACAGTGCTCCACGTATTAGATGTACGTAGTGGTATAATATGTTTTTTCAGTAATGGTGATGTTTAACTTTTCCGCAGCGAGGATGGCTTTACCAAAGGTGATCCGGTTGGCCGTTGTTCTTTTGGTTATATGTTGCGCCCTGGACAAGTCCGGATTCAGACACTCTGTGTCCGTCTTCTTAGAGGTCAGCATGAAAAATAGTTATGTAACAAGTTGTGGTAACACACCTGGAAAAGTTAAAACATGGTGCAAACCAATGAGTTTGATACCGTAAATAGTTAGATGTTGATAAGTTTTGGGCTGATCTGTGTGTTTTTACAGGAACTGACGGCTGGTAAATCACCAACCCTTCATGTTAGAGAGAAAAGAGAAAGTGAGTCACCCTGATGCACAATGGCTATTGTCTACGTATCGGTGTAAGTTTTGTGAAGAATGATCGGCTCAGATATGTTATGGTCTTTCTTTGTCTGTGTACACTTTAGCTTTTACGAATTTCACTGATTACGAGTTCCAAGTTGTTTTAAGTCTTTCTGAGCTGGAGATTCTTCAGACGATTCTCAACAACCTCAGTTTTCCCATACTCATCGACAGCACCAGTGAGATTTCCAACCTTGACGCCACGACAGGTACAGTATAGTTTAGCACCGAGGTAGCCAACCTTTCTAAAGCGATGAAAGGTTTTTCCCCTCACTTGTTCCAATTGTTCCCCTCACTTCTCCTAAGTAAAGCGTCTCAAGAGCAACAAGGCCAGGTAGAAAACAAAAGATTTGATATTTGTAGGTTAAAGTACATCAGTCTTGGTAAACATTTTAATTGAGTGAAAGAAATGGGGGCCAAATGAGTCATTTCATATTTATGGATATCTATTCCTGTCTCAAAAATAACATTTACAATTTCCACTGTGTGCTGATGTTTTTTTTCCCTCCCCTCCACAGTGTGTTCACGAAATATAAGTGGGTACCAGTGTGTGTGCGAGGAGAACTTTGCCTGGTCTTATAACAGCTGTATTACCTATGGAGTGTGTGACGCCATCGTTGGTGACACATGTGGCTGCATTAACGAGCTTCCAGCTGACGGTCAGGTCTGCCAGGTGAACAGCAGCCAAACAGGTAGGAGCTCTTTCATATATTCAGGAATGTCAGGACAAAAATGTCCTTAATCCAAAGTATAATAGAAATAACATTTTTATGTTCACTATTTAAAAGACATATAACTAATTTTAATTTTGCCATTAAAGAGGCAGTATTATGGAAAATCAACTTTTTTGAGCTTTACATTATGATGTTATTTGCTCATCAGAAACATACCTGGAGTGTTGCTTTGATTCTTTCATGCATGTTTGACAAATCCCTTAATCTCCATGGCAACCATTCAGCTGTGCAAAACACCTGGGTGGACATAGCTCCGCCTTTGAGGACGAAGCTCCTCCTTGGAGCTGCCGTTTCCGAGTCGAGCTTCCGCCTCACAGAGCGGCCCTCCGCTCTCTCAGCTCCTTCAGACTAGCCTGCAGCAATTAGCAAACAGCTGCTGAGCTCATCATACGAGCTTCTTCTCAGAATAACGCTGGTAAAAACGTTGTTAAAGGGTTAATAGAGGAGCCATGTAGTGATGACTTCCTGAAGACAGACTTTCAGAAAGAGGAGATTTTAAAGAGACAGAGACCTAATTTCAAGATGCTAAATTAAGAAGTCAAAATTCTTTTAAGTCATATTTGATATAGACAGTATTTTTATAACAACTGAAGGTAACATGGTTATCTTCAGTTGTTAACTATGAAGGTAACTTCATAGTTGCCTAGAAATGGGTGTTATAAAATGGGTTTATGTGCCTGGAAGATACACAGTCCTGTCTCTTTAAATGTGACCAAATTCTGTTTTTGTAGTTCATTATATTTGCTAAATGTCCGATTAATAAATATAAACTGAGACATTTTTCTCTTACTTGCATGAAGTCTTTACATACATTAGGATGACTTTACTTTCTTTTCACCCCTCCAGGGGGTCTTTTGTGGGCTCTAGAGTCCCTTTTCATGAAGTAGGCTGACAGGAAAGGGGGGAGGAGAGGGGGGAAGACTTGCGGTAAATGTCGCCGGGTCCGGGAGTCGAACCTGCGACAGCCGCGTCGAGGACTTGAGGCCTCCAAATGTGGGTCGTGCTAACCCCTACGCCACCACGGCACACCCAGGATGACTTTGCTTTCTAACAATTTGGGAAAACCCTGATGGCGATCTTACTGCTTTGTAAGCTTCTGAGAGATGAAGTGGATAGTCGACAGCAACATTTCAGGACATCCATCCAGGAAGTTAAAGCTTTCCCACGAATGACTCTTGGCTCCAAATGAGCATTCCACCAAATTAGTTGCAAGATGGTTAGAGGATAACGCAGTAGATATATTTGGTGTGGCTGGTTATCACAAAGTCCTGATTTCCATCCCAGGAAACATATACTGTATGTGCAGAGCTCAAAAAGTGCGTGAGGCAGCTCCACCTGACTCTTACATCAGCTCTGTTCTAATGTAGGTAGATTTAGAAGGAATCTTAAAATGTATAACCTCAGTCATTGTTTAACTGCAGTTAAACAATGACCTCAATGACCTAACTACTAACAATGGTAGTTAGTAGTTCTAACTACTGTTCTAACAAATATTAAGAGAGTGTATGTAGACTTTTGACTACTCTATAAAATATCATTCATTCTGGCATTTAGCAATTTGTAATTTCAAGTAGCCTAAAACAGGAAAAGGTCTGCACTCACCCAGCTGATTGTGGGAGGATAAGCTCATAGACAATGGGTCATTTATCATTGATGACTTTGTGTTTTTGTATTTTATGATGACAAGCACATTGAACTGCCTTGTTGCTGAAATGTGCTATACAAATAAACTTGACTGATTGATTAACTTCAGTGAGCAAAAAAAAGTCATGGTACCTTTCATACAGTGTCTGGAAGTGAGTGGTTTTAGTTGAACGTTTCATGTTAGTCCTTAAGCAAGCTTTTTTTTTTTTTACACTCAACGGGGACAACTGTTCTTGTTCCAGTTACAATTGATTCAAATTACTTTTTAAAATTTCTTTTGGACCTCCAAACGATTTTGATCCCGTTCTTCAGATGCTCGTTAACGAGGAATGTAGTTATATCAGCTGTGCCAAGGCGAGAGCTGTAGCTGTTTCCCTGGTCAGTTCGGTAGTTCTTTGCAAAAAGAAGTTGCCTGAGGCATTCAACACGCCCTGCTTTGACTTAGACAAGCAGGAAACAGAAAGGAAAACGCTTCCATGCCTGTGTGGGCAAAAGAAGAATAATGTGTCAAACACGTTGGACTTGTTTTCTTGAAACCGCAACGTTTCTAATTTGACTGCAGTAAGAAGTAGCAGAGTTTATACAGGGTTTAGAGGAAGTTATTATGTCAAATGCTCTCACTTCCTCAAGCCTGACAATGAATGAAGCAGAAAAATTTATGCACAATGTTTTTCTTTGAGCTGCAACAGAAAATTGTCTTACTTCAGATTTTGATAAGTGTGTCTGTCTCTGCTAATAATAATGTGTAAAACTTTCACAGTCACTACCCAAACACCATCCTCTACAGCAGCTCCAGGTATGAATATAATGGATTATGTGTTTTGGTTTTTTTACACTCCTTTTACATTTGATAGATTTTAAACTTTTTCTAACCGTGATAAATATTTCGTTTTCTAAGTTGAGTCAGCATCGACTGAAGACAAGCATTATGTAATATAGTTGATCAGAATTAATAACTTTAACCATCTACACACCTTTATTAGTTGATTATGTAGTGTTATTTATGAATTGCAATTTTATTCCAAAATCACATTTTCCAAACGTGAAAATGCAAAAATAACCACAAAAAAAATGGATAAAAATTTAATTTTAAGTGGGAATTTCTAAGGCTTCCTAAGGGTCTCTTTTAATATGGAATCCCCAAAATGCCATGTCTCCTGTTAGGGTCAATATTGACATATTTTTTGTTTTTCAAAATGACATTTTTAAAAGAATCTTCATTAAAAGTAAGCTATTTATACTGTGCATTTTCTTGCTTTGTAACATGATTTATACATATTTAAAGAATGTCATTACAAATAAGTGTCAAACTGATTTATTTTTTGAGTAATCGGCTTTCAAAAACCCCATCTTTTTCTATTCAAAGGTGGGTTTGTGGCAAGGTACACCCACCCACCAAAATCTCAAAAACTGTTAGACATAACAGTTTTTTCTGCTCTTTTCTGGTAATACACTTAGTAGAAAAATTCATTTAGAGTATTAAAAATCGAAGGAAAAAAATTGACTGCCGGTACTTACATTTATACTGCAGCAGGTACGGAAGACCACAAATGCAACAATTCAGTCATACAGAAATCTATTGTTAATCTCTTCATGCTAAATAAATAAAAAACTTATTATTCAAATATTTAGACATTATTTCAGTTTGAGTCATGCAGAATTGATCTGATTGTTTCCATAGCAACGATCAGAAGCAAGGCCATGCCTCAGAACAGAGAGGTCACTGATGTACATGATGCCATTTATGACATCACAACAGATCAAAGAAGTTCTAAGCCTTTTAATGCTTGAATGCTTGAATCTCAATACATCAGTTAGTATCGAAACAGTTCTTTCAGGTTTGACTTTGTGTCTCTTAAGAATGTCTACTATTTCAACAGCGCTAGTCCCCATCTTTATGCCAATAGGTTTTGGTCTTGGATACATGGTGTCGACAGGGATGCAGAAAATATTTGATCATTTTCTCCCAGGAAACGATACAGACTCTCATAAGAGAGATTTGTTTTGGGACGAAGTTTCGCCCGTTCCCAAAGGACAAGCTAACCCGGCTGGGGAGATTCTTTGCAGAGGTTGTGGCAAACAACAGAAGACAGTTGTCTGTGGAACTTCACTAGACAGAACTGCAGTCAAGCCTGCTGTCTTGAAACAGCGTGCTGACTTGGAACAAGGTGAGCCGGCTAGGAAAGATTGTTTTGCCAATATGGACAATGACTTGGATGATTCAGATCCGGACAAGGACAGCACAGCTCAGCTTTTCATTTCACTGATTTCAACAGTTGCATTTTCATTGATAAATGGCAAATCCTGGGATTCATTATGAGAAGCAAACGCATGGGAAGAAACAACAGTCCGCATAAAATCCCACCCAACGGTTTCTCCTGCCACTACTCGAAATCAACAAAGCAGGTTTTGGAAAGGAGCAAGAAACATTACATTTTGTGAGGAAAATATCAGAAGTTAATATCCTGTTTGCAGGCACTCTGGCTTTCTGTCAAGGTCTAAAGTCATGAATGTTTGGTTAACTAGTCCGGGGGAGGTGAGGGGACATTGAGTCCATGTTCCATGCCTCCATTATCGAGGCGGTTTATCCAAGCTGTGGCCACAAAGTTGTTGGTGCCTGTTGCGGCGGAAACCCTCAAACCCGTTGGTGGACACCTTCGGTGAGGGATGTTGTCAGGCTGAAGGAGTCCTATTGGGCCTTATTGGCCTGTGGGACCCCTGAAGCAGCTGATGGGTACCGGCAGTCCAAGTGGCATGTGGCTCAGGCATGGGAGGAGTATGGAGAGGCCATGGAAAAAGACTTCCGCACGGCTTCGAGGCGATTCTGGTCCACCATCTGGTGTCTCAGGAGGGGAAAGCAGTACAGCACCAACACCGTTTATAATGGGGATGGTGTGCTGCTGACCTCGACTCGGGACGTTGTGGGCCGGTGGGCAGAACACTTCGAAGACCTCCTCAATCCCACCGACATGCCTTCCATTGAGGAAGCTGAGCCTGGGGACTCTGGGTTGGGTTCTCCAATCTCTGGGGACGAGGTCGCCGAGGTGGTTAAAAAAGCTCCTCGGTGGCAGGGCCCCGGGGTTGGATGAGATCCGCCCGGAGTTCCTTAAGGCTCTGGATGTTGTAGGGTTGTGTTGGCTGACGCGACTCTGCAATATCGCATGGATATCGGGGGCAGTTCCCCTGGATTGGCAGACTGGGGTGGTGGTCCCCCTGTTCAAAAAGGGGGACTGAAGTGTGTGCTCCAATTATAGAGGGGTCACACTCTTAAGCCTCCCTGGCAAGGTCTATTCAGGGGTCCTGGAGAGGAGGGTCCGTCGGATAGTCGAACCTCGGATTCAGGAAGAGCAGTGTGATTTTCGTCCTGGTCGTGGAACACTGGACCAGCTCTACACCCTCAGCGGGTCCTGGAGGGTGCATGGGAGTTTGCCCAACCAGTCTACATGTATTTTGTGGACTTGGAGAAGGCGTTCGACCGTGTCCCTCAGCGAGCCCTGTGGGCTGTTCTCCGGGAGTATGGGGTACCGGGCCCTTTGATACGGGCTGTCAGGTCCCTGTATGACCGGTGTCGGAGTCTGGTCCGCATTGCCGGCAGTAAGTTGGGCTTGTTTCCAGTGAGAGTTGGACTCCACCAGGGCTGCCCTTTGATTCTGTTCATTACTTTCATGGACAAAATTTCTAGGCGCAGCCAAGGTGTTGAGGGGATCCGTTTTGGTGGCCTTAGGATCTCATCTCTGCTTTTTGCGGATGATGTGGTCCTATTGGCTTCATCAGGCTGTGATCTACAGCTCTCATGGGAGCAGTTCGCAGCCGAGTGTGAAGCGGCCGGGATGAGGATCAGTGCCTCCAAATCCGAGGCCATGGTCTTGAGCCGGAAAGCTTCTCTGGGTTGGAGGGAGTGGGAGGGGGTGTCCTGCAACAAGTGGAGGAGTTTAAGTATCTCGGGATCTTGTTCACAAATGAGGGAAGAAGGGAGCAGGAGATCGACAGATGGATTGGCGCAGCGTCTGCAGTAAAGCGGGCGCTGTACCTGTCTGTCATGGTCAAAAAGCAAAGCTCTCGATTTACCGGTTGATCTACGCTCCCACCCTCATGGTCATGGGCTTTGGGTCATGACCAAAAGAACTAGATCACGGATACAAGCGGCCGAAATGGGTTTTCTCCGCAGGGTGTCTGGGCTCTCCCTTAGACATAGGGTGAGAAGCTCAGTCATCCGGGAGGGACTCAGAGTAGAGCCGCTGCTCCTTCACATCGAGAGGAGCCAGTTGAGGTGGCTCGGGGGCATCTGGTCAGGATGCCTCCTGGTCGCCTCCCTGGTGAGGTGTTCCGGGCACGTCCCACTGGGAGGGGGCCCCGGGGAAGTCCCAGGACACGCTGGAGAGACTATGTTTCTCAGCTGACTTGGGAAGGCCTTGGGATTCCCCTGGAGGAGCTGGAACAAGTGGCTGGGGAGAGGGAAGTCTGGGCCGAGAAGATCCAGAGAATTAAGAAGATGAAGAAGACAAAGAAGACCTCCTGTCATGATTTGGGTGGTGAGGCAGAGGCAGCAGACCCAGGGTAAGATGAATAAGATGGTTTAATAATGAAGGTAGTCCAAAAATCCAAAAACATACAAAGTCCAGGCAGCACAAAGGAGTGGATGCAGAAGCTCGCAGACAGTGACAACAGGACAAACACGACGAGGACCCGACAAGGAACAAAGAACACAGGTAGGGTTAAATACACAGAGGGTAATCAAGGAGACAAGAAACACCTGGGAACAATCAAGGGGAGACAGGACAACACGGAGACTCAGAGAGACAGAAACTCAAAATAAACACAGATAAGGGACAGATCCCGACATTACCCCCCCCTCAAGGGCGGCTACCAGACGCCCCCCCCCCAAAAAAACAAGAAAAACCAAGTCCAAAAAACACCACTAGGGTGGGCGGAGGGGCGCTGGACAGGGGGCTAGAGTCCGAAAAAAAAAAAAAAAAACAACCCAACAGAGTGGGCGGAGGCACAGGAAGGGCTAACAGTCCAACACAAACAAAAAACAACCCATCCACAATGGGCGAAGGCAAAGGAGGCAGACCGTCGTGGGAGGTCCGGAGGGCGTCCGTGACGCCGAAGGAGGAAGCCAAGGGGGAGGTCCGGCGGGCGTCCTCGGCGCAGGAGGCAGAACCCAAGGGGAGGGTCCGGCGGACGTCGTCGGCGCAGGAGGCGGGACCCAAGGGGAGGGTCCGTCGGGCGACGTCGGCGCAGGGACCGAGCCACAGGAGGCGGGTCCGGCGGGCGACGGCGGCGCAGGGACCGAGCCACAGGAGGCGGGTCCGGCGGGCGACGGCGGCGCAGGGACTGAGCCACAGGAGGCGGGGACTCGGAAGGAACACTAGAAGGCGCTGAGACGGGAACACTAGAAGGCGCTGAGGTGGGAACACTAGAAGGCGCTGAGGCGGGAACACTAGAAGGCACTGAGGCGGGAACACTAGAAGGCGCTGAGGCGGGAATACTAGAAGGCGCTGAGGAGGGAACCCTAGACACCTCTGAGGAGGGAACACTAGACACCTCTGAGGAGGCCGAATACCCCCTAACAGGAGCACGCCACGCCCACAGCCGCGCCGTCTGTCGGCCAGGTGCCAGGCGGGCTGCCTGGAACCCCATTCCCATGGGGACAATTTCCGAAGCAGGGGCTGGAGCGGAGGCTGGAGCGGACTCTGGAGCGGACTCTGGAGGCACAGGGGCAGCGGCTGCGGCGAGGGTCGGAGAAGCCGGTGCTGGAACTGGATGCGGTGCTAGTGCCAGAGACGCTAAGGCTGGGCTGGGTGAGCGGAAGTCCGGCTCCGAAGGCAGAGGGTCGCCAGCCAAGAAGGCTAGACCTGCCTGGCGTTCCCACTCTGCCTCCTGTTTTAGCCTCTCCAACCCCAGGGACTGGAGTTGGTCGGCCCATCCCTCCAGCACCAGTAGTAGCCTGATGGCTGCCCCGATGCGTCTGTGCGCAAAGTATGGCTCCGCCACAATCTCCACAAAGTCTCTGACATTAAATAATAATTCATCCCAACGCGCTGGGTCCATGTTGAAAAAATCTCTTAAATCGCGTGCCTCACCGTGGTTACTTGTGGTCGGGTCCTACTGTCATGATTTGGGTGGTGAGGCAGAGGCAGCAGACCCAGGGTAAGATGAATAAGATGGTTTAATAATGAAGGTAGTCCAAAAATCCAAAAACATACAAAGTCCAGGCAGCACAAAGGAGTGGATGCAGAAGCTCGCAGACAGTGACAACAGGACAAACACGACGAGGACCCGACAAGGAACAAAGAACACAGGTAGGGTTAAATACACAGAGGGTAATCAAGGAGACAAGAAACACCTGGGAACAATCAAGGGGAGACAGGACAACACGGAGACTCAGAGAGACAGAAACTCAAAATAAACACAGATAAGGGACAGATCCCGACACCTCCCTATCACCACTGTTTGCACCATGAAACATAGCAATTAAGGCAATGCCCAACAGTAAACAACACTCAACTTTTTAGCGCAATTTGTTGATTTTGCGTTAATTTGATTGATATAATTTGGCAGTAAGCAGATAAAAACTGCATTGATTTGATTGACAACATAATATTTAAGCACACTTGGTGTTTGGTCTAGAATCTAGAGGGCCACATTAAAAGTTATGATGGGCCGGATTTGGTCCACGGGCCTTGAGTTGACACGTGTTCTAAATAAATCGGTATGTTTTGCATCCAGTGAAAACAACAACTATAATCCCTAATTATATATATTAGAAGCAGCATACTGAAGCATCTCACCATATTTGATTAGAGCAGTAGCTTAAAAACAAGATTGTACCTTGTTTTAAACCAAAGTAAAACTGCAGACACAAAATATCAAAACCAAGAAATGCTTGCAGTGTGCCTAAATTTGCTAAACAGCTGTTTCTGTACTTAATATTAAAACTACTGTTTTCCTATAACCATGACCTGCAACTTTACCCATCCAGCTGTTTTGTTGCCACCTTTATTAAAATATCTAGACTTTTATTAGTCCATGTACACTTATGCCAGTGGACGTCACTATGACTTACGGATTTAAAGAGATAGTCCAAAGAAAGAGTAGGAAATCTGCTACCTGTCACTAAAGGTAACAGAAAATTGTGGAGACGACAAAATCAGGGTTAGGTTACTAAACAACATGACCTGGTTTGAAAATTTTATGTAAGACTGCTCAGTCCAACATGTAAAACTGAAGAGTATGGCACTACTGCACACACAGATGTGTCCGTCTGCCTAATTTTTGGGACTAACCAGAGAAGGAGCCAAGAAACATGGTAACTCTGGACAAGCAGCCGATATACACAGCCTTAGATGAGGGGAGTCTATTGAGTGAACAACTATTGGCTGTTCACTTCATAAATCAGGCCTTAATGGAAGGTTGACAAATAGAAACTCATTAGTTAAAGAAAGCCAGAAAAAAAAAGCACAATTTCCATTTTCCCACAAGGGGTTCAACTTCCAACAGGACAAGAGCAGCTATACAGCCTCCTGCTCTGAATAAACGGCCCAGTCAAAACCTGGACCTTACTTCAATTGACGATCTGTGGCACTCATCCAGTCTTGACTGAGCCGGAGCTAATTAAAATGGGTGCACATTTTTCAGATGTACGAAGCAGGTAGAGTCCAAAAGACTTGCAACTCTAAGTGGAACAAAAGGGGGGATTCTACAAATTACTGACTAGATTACTGACAGAAATCTTTTATAACCATCTATCCCTCTATCACAAGTAAAAGTACACCGAGTTTGTTGAGCGTTCATTAGTAAGGTACTGCATCAACATTTCATCCGACTCAGGCCCTACTTGCATATTTTAGTGAAATATCTCCTCATAACTCACAAAGAAAATGAGCAAAGACTCCTAAAATATTGGAGCACAAGTGTTTCTGTCCTTCCTATATCCTAAAACCTTTCTGCAAAGACCTGCAGGACATCTCGAGTCACTCAGGCATCCCAGCTACATGGGAATGTCATCAGCATCAGTTCACGCATGGCCAAGGCAACCTTGCACCCTCGCACCCCTGGCCGTGAAACCCCTCCTCAGGGGAGGGAAGGCGTTAGGGCCTAGCTGGCCGTTCTTCTTTCCAGATCAGCACACTAGAGCCGACCGGATCAAAAACGTAGTCGCAACAAAATACCCGCCTCCCTCCCCCCCGTCGGCCGCCTCCTCAGGTTTCAACCCAGCTGCCACGTTCCGCCTGCGAGTGCAGACATTCGAGAATAAATGGTTGAAAGAACCCTTTTGAGTTATGATGTTTGGGCAACACGCTTCGTCCGAGCAGCTGCTCCGTAATCCCTTTTTTTTTTTTTAATCTACGCTGTTTGGTGGAAAACTTGGTGGTAGATGAGAGAACCGTTCAGCAGAGGAAGATTACAGAAGAGAAAATTAGCTTTGGCAGGATGCACTTCATGGGAGGCAGGAAAGAGGCTGGGTTCACAGTCCTGGTCGCCGTTCGCTCCAAAAAAGCTCCAAACAACATCTGAGGTAACAATGGATACCTGTGACGCCAGTGGGTTTGAGAGCATCCCATCAATAAATAATTTCTTTTGTTCTCAACTGCGTCGCACACGCTCACCCGTAATCTTTTGCTGGAGTGATGCGGTTCTGGCACAAGGACATGCTTGGCTCCATGAAAGACCTGGAAACGGAACACAATCATACATCTATAGATAGGGTAGAAAGTACAAAGAACTCTGTTTTATGTTTCATTTATGTCACGAGAAAAGGTTGACTCTGACAAAACTAGACAAATGAAAGCTCAAGAGGGAAGATGAACTTGTAAAAAAGATATGAAGTCTGGATTCTATCCTACTTTGACAAAGGAGTGAATTTCTGCCAAAAACCTTCACACTTTTTAGATTAATCTCAGAAATGTTTTAGAAAAAGAGTAGAAAGTTCTGAACTTTCTCAGAATATCTCTTTGCTAGGAGATATTTTCCTAGCATATCTCCTAGCAAAGATAGGAGATATGCTGTCTCCCATATATAGGAGATTTGCTAGCATTTCTCCTAGCAAAGAAATGCTAGGAGAAAATGCATATTTTTTTATATTAGTCCTAGAAATCTTCTAGAACAAAAACATTACCATTTCTAAACTTAGAAATGCACTGCATTTCTAAACATAATATTCATTCACTGTTTAGTGCAGGAATATTCTTATTCCTATTTAGTGCAGGTGACAAAATGCACGACAGCAGAAAACAAGGTAGAGAAATCTGAGTCAAAGTTCTGCTACTGACAGAAAGATGGAGAACTATTATACAATGTCTGCATCCGGGAGAAACAAAAATGCAAAATTGTAAATAAAATATACCATCAAATATTTTCACTTATGTCTCACTACATAATTCAGACTGGGAAGAAATGCATATATCATTGAAATGAATTAAACATAGACTAAACATATCATGACTCAGATATTTTTTTCCATGGTCCTGTGCCACAATGGATCATGAATATGATTAGCTGTCGGCTTTGATCATGAAAGTTCATTAGCGTTGGCTAATGCTCATCCTGCCACACCATTAAGAATATTAGAGAAAACAAAATTTAAAACAATATTATATATATATGTACAAGGAAGCATTTTAAATTCAGTAGTGTGTGTGTGTGTGTGTGTGGATGCATTTTGGGGGCTACCTTGTTGAAAAAAAACAATACTTGGCTGGAGAATCGTTAAAGTTGCTCCGTAGCTTCCTAATAGCAAGAAACTAAATTTTAGTATCGACACTAGTCCTCTGTAGCTCAGAATGTGAAATACTTCAATCCTGAAATGGATATAAAAAAAAATCTCATGCCATCTCATTGTTTTAAGTTGAATATATCACTACGGCCCTAACGTATATATTGATTATTGCACATATAGCTGTTTTGATTGAAAATATTTGTCCAGATTTACAAACCGTTAATTTTTACAACTACCAGCTGTCTTTTTCTGGTGTAAATATTAGAAGGACCTCAATGTAAAGCTTCCCACTGTAGCTTGAGGTGGAAAACCAACAGCAGTGCTGCTTTGTATTCTGTTAATCTCAATAGACAAACATAAACTGAGCTGGATTTATACGGTTGTGCAACAGGGGAACTAGAGCCAGCCTTGTTTCTTGGCTTTCTTTATAGTCGGTAAAAGTATTGGAGAATGGTATTCTCTTGTGGCTGAACGGGAAAAAAAAGACGCTTTTTCAATGTGAACTACACTATTTTAAGGAAAATCAAACAAGGTGAATTATTCCTCTTGTGTTGTGAACTCCTGCTCAATAAATGTGTTCTACTGAAGTAAAAGAGCGTGGATTAATGTTTAATTTGCATTTCTGAGATTGGCTTTGGGATCAAATCTTCATAATGCTTTTTTCAGTGAATATGCTGGTTCACTGTTTAGAAATTAGAGAGATTTAATGTTTCCCTCTAAACATTAAATCCTTTGCACGGTCTATGGAAATATCAATTCTAACTGGTTTCCATTTGAACTGGAACACATTAGTAGCTCTCAATGCTTTTTCCTGGTTTACTCCAGTGCAGTACTTTACTTTTATACGTTTGCTTTTATTTGCAAATAATTCTCATCAGCTATTTCCTCTGAGTTACACCAGTGATGCAATATCTTTGGTAAGATTGAATCATTCATATTCCTGGTAGAATTAAATTTAAAACCATATATATTTGAAATCTTTACCAACATGTTTCTGACTGGAAGTAAAAACAACATTTTCAAGTCATCCAACTTGAATATGACAGAGAACATAGATATGGAGATAGATACAGATTAATCAAAAATAATTAATTATTAACCATATACCCATAGAAGAGTAAACATTGTTTTTGACATAACGTTTTTTCTTTTTTAGATTGGAAATTTAAATGTTTTGTTGTATTTTGACGGACGCTATCATTTTCATTCAAAGACAAATGTTCCAGTTGAATTTAAATACTTTTTTTTTCATATTTACCAGCTTTATGAATAATCCTGGGCTTCACTGTCCTTACCGTGGCTCACACAGTGATGTGTGTGGTGCTGTAAACCTGTTTTGTTCTGTATAATTGTGTCTTCTTCCTTCACAGAGCTGGTGGACTTCGATGTGATCCTTGACCTCCGCATTCCGCTCTCCGGCGTTCCAGACAACATACTTGAGTTCATCCGAAGCGTTCTGGGGAATGAAACCTTCCCTGCAACCATCTCACAGTCTTTGGAAGTGACAGAGATGCTACTAACCACAGGTAACACTTTTTCAACATTTTGTCTTACGAGTGAGTGAGCGACGTCCTTGCTAATTTTTTGATATTCTTTTTTCCGTGTCTGGTTCACCACACCATGACTGAATAGTCAGATAATTCCCAGGAGTAGAACCCGACTACATGCTTAAGAAATAATCCAGCATTTTGTTCACTTGGATCAGAGAAAAATCTAAAAATAGCAGGAAACTGGCGACACGTTTGAACCTTTTTCTTAACCAGATGTCGCACAAATCAGTGGTTGAAGTGGGTAAAATGATAAATGCACTGGAATCCACTGATGTCAGTCACTATTTGCTATCCATTAATCAGATTAAAGATACTTATTGAAGCCTTTCTATTTTTGTCTATTTTCCCTAGTGCAAAGATATTCAGTTTCTTTCCTCATGCGTCTCAGGGAAAGACGTCTGAACTATTCTCTGACGTTATCAGTGTGAGGGAAACTCGCACGTAATACCCTGCAGCCGGACTCAAACACAAACAGTGGAGGGAGGAGAGAGATGAAGGTTTTCTAGCTGGAAGTACAGGCAACTTTTTGAGTTTGTGTCAGCTGAAGAAGACAATATCAAGGTTCACTGTCCACTGTGCCGGCGCATCAACTTTTACCTACCTTAAGAAAAGCATGAAATTTGACAAAACATTTGGAGTCGCAGCGCGGTACAGTCAAACACCACTAGGTGTTAGAGTCCTGAGGTCTCCCACCGTACAAAAGACAGAAGCAGGACTTCGATGTAAAACCAGGAAGTGGAGGAGAGTTGAAGAAGTTGGTTGTTGTAGATGAAATTCTGCCCTTACACACAGTACGCGTTCCCTAGTTTTATGTCATAGTAAACAAGATTCCTCCTGCTGTCAGTTCCTCTCAGAACATGTTTTATTTTCTTTCCTGGAGAAGACACCATGTTGATGTAGCAGGGGCTGCCGTTGGCAGCCGGTGAAAATAACTAATAAAGTTATTTGTGACTTAACTTACTTACTTTTAAAATCAGGTAATCAGTAAAGTAACTAGGTTACTTTTTCAAAGCATAATCAGAAATCAAGTTACTTTTTCAAAAGTAACTTTCAGTCAACGCCTATTTACAAGCCCTGATGACTCCAAAGCACTTCATCAGACACCCACCAGCACAACGATGGTGACAAGCTACTTGATAGCAGGCAAAGCGTATAAAGTGTCTTGTCCAAGTGGGGTTTTGAACCAGTAACCCTCATCTCCTGGGCCACTGGCCCGCCTGCAGTCCGTCGTTTCCAATACTGATTTATTAGTTGTTCTACATTCACAGATTTAACACATTTAGGTTCTAAATGGTTTAGAAATGTTAAACATGTTATGTTAAAACAGGTATTAGGAATTGCAGGATAGTATTTCCTATGCTCCTATGTTGTGGTTCACCTAAATCTGTGATGCTAATAGTGAACAATTCTCCTTGTCTAAAACACACAGCCTGCTCTCCAAACTCCACTGACAGACTGCTGTGTGATTGTGAGGATGGTTTTGCTTGGCCATGTGACAAGTGCAACGGCAGCAACTCATGCAGCAACGTCAGCAGTCAAACCTGTACTTGCATATATGGACTTCCTTCTGACAACGAGTACTGCCAGCCAATCACAAGTAAGCGAAATCTTATTGAGTTGATATTTATGCAATTTGATTTGAATGGTGTAACTGTGTCTAGGTGATATAATTTGAATTATGACTTCTGGATCACCATGCAGCTGATCCAGAATGCTGCTGCTCACGTTCTCACTAAAACCAGGAAGATAGAGCACATAACACCAGTTTTAAAGTCCCTCCACTGGCTCCCTGTAGCTCAAAGAATAGACTTTAAAATACTGTTGTTAGTTTATAAATCAGTAAAAGGCTTAGCACCACAATACATTAAAGATCTGCTGTTGTTGTATCAACCTTCCAGACCTCTCAGGTCTTCTGGTTCTGGTTCTGCTCTGCATCCCCAGAACCAGAACCAAACGAGGAGAAGCAGCTTTCAGCTTCTATGCACCACAAATTTGGAACAAACTTCCAGAAAACTGTAAAACAGCTGAAACACTGACTTCCTTTAAATCTCGACTAAAAACCCACCTGTTTAGGATTGTATTCGAAACGTAATCAATTACAAATTTTTTGATGGAATTTGACTTAATGTCGTGTTTTGATTGTTGATTTGTTGCTTTGTGTTTCTGTGTTTGATATGATGTAAAGCACTTTGAAATGCTTTGCTGCTGAAATGTGCTATACAAATAAAATTTGATTGATTGATTGATTGATTAAGGTTTTGTATTTTTTGGGACAAAAACACAAACATTTAATCTGCTGTTGTTCCACAGATAACTCCTTCTGCCCAACTCCACCTCCAGGTATGTAAAGAATAAAGACGTCGACAAAGTTTGCAGTCTGCTCCTGAAAACAGTTTTAACAAACTCTGAATCAACGTGAAACTGACTTGTTTGTTTTTAAGCTACCAGGATATATACATGTTATGGAATACATTATTATTATTATGTCACATAAAACAGTAGAAAAAGGTCTGAAATGATTAGCATTTTAGCGACTATATGTAATTTTAAACAATCTTACTTCAGACTGAAGTTTGCTTTGTCTCACTGTTTATATTTTCACGTAGGAAAGAATGTAAAGTCGATAATGTGCTTTGATTTTTTTCTTCTTTTTTTCTTTTATTACAGTATTGACAATGATGACAACAGCCAGGCCAAGTAGAACAACACCGTCTCCTCCCACAAATTACGGTATGACCCTAAATATGCTACAAATATAGTTCTGGGTGTGAGCTTGAGAGCTTGAGCTCTGTTGCTTTGTGGACGAAGCGGAGGACATTATGAAGAAAAAATGAGAGAAAAGGACCAAAGTTCTATGTTTACATTTCTGAATGTGGTTTTATGTGATCATATTGTTTGTGTAAGTTCAAAAAGAAGCATAGATGTGTACAGAACAGTGAAGCACAACAAAGTGTTTAAATGTCAGTGACTGATGTGGAAAAACTGAAGAAATAAGTTATGTTTTTTTCTTAAACTACCAGAGTTAAAAACATAAAGCAAGACATTTTAATTGATCTGAACTAATTCCAGATGTGAAGGTTTCTCTATTCCTTTTTTTTTTTAAATTCCAAGTCTAAAGTTCCACTCTCCTACTTTAATTCGATGGGTTGGCTTTTTAGTGCAGATTCCTATTTATGTCTTAGCCCTACCGATGTAAAACAGACCTGTAGCATAATCCCGTTTGCACCAAAGTGTACACTTGACACAATGCAGTCAGGCAAGTGTGATTCTCCCTACAGCTGTCAAACCCAGCTTGTTTCATTGGATAGCCAGAAAACATGATTCACACCAGAAAGCATGTCTCTCAGCTCCAGAGTTCAGTGGCTGACTGCACCCAATGCCTGGCATTGCAATGAAGGTTTGGTCATTGACGTCCATGAAGTCCAGTATGCACGTTTCTGGATCTAATCTGAAAGCCAGGTTTACATCAAGTGACAATGCAGGACACTGGCGACTTAAGTGCACAATGCCGCCCTCTTCTGACCCAAGTCTGTGATTATACACAGCCTGTCACTTTGTGATGGAGATACGTTAATTTCTCTCTTTGACATAAAGCCACTAAAACCATACTGGAGTTCACCAGGTAAGTCTGCATGCCTAGGTGTTGAGTTTAATACACCTGTGGCCAACAAAGTGATTTGAACACCGACTTTAATATTTTGAAGCAATGATTCAAAAGAAAAATCTGGAAGAATAGAAAGCCAGCAACCAGAAAAGGTAAGGTTGCATGGTCAGACAAAATGGAATCTTTCATTCTGACGGCAAAGTGATTTAATCAAAAGGTTGACAAAACTTTTGATTATATGTAATATATATGTTTCATATATGTAATTCTATGTAATTTTAGAATTACATATATGAAAACGTTTAAATTTTGTCACATGAAACAGGTTTTTTTTATTTTACAGAAACATCAACCATCTTGACAACCACATCATCTCCTCCACCTTATGGTATGATACACTAAATGTTAGGCGGTAACAATTAATTTCTCTGACTTGGATCTTGAAATTCCCATTTTTGAATATATCAGGAAAAAACACCAAAAAGACCAAATGTGTAGCCATGGGAAAGTGAGAACTCAGAATAAGCAAGCAATTTAACCAATTGTTTAAATAATAGATAGACCTTTGAAACCGATTTGAGATGATTGCTTTTTTTTAATTACAGAAACATCAATCGTCATGTCAACTACATCGTCTCCTCCAACACCTTATGGTATGAAACAGATTACAAGGTTTTTTCCAGGTCAAGTAAGAAGAAATGACGAGTGTTTACATTTTGCTCACATAATCTGACAATGTGTACACTAATATAATTACCCACGTAAGACGCTATGCATTGCACCATTAGGAACTCTCTTTAGTCCCACCATTGAGTAAGATGTGCTATGATAAAAAGACTGTTGTTTTTTAAACAGACCGGGAGCTGTAGCAGGTTTTTAGTAATGTATGTAAATAATGGTCAAGTATCTCTTATGCAAGTGCTAAAAGGTTTCTCTGGATGACAATTTGCATGATTACAAAAAAACAACGATGAGTTGTCTTGTGTTCACCTCAACAGAATCAGATTGGTACGTTGGCATCGTTCTTGATTTGCACTTCCCCTTCTCCAACGTTCCACCCGATATCCTTGATTTGATAAGAGCAGCTTTGGAAAATGAAACATTTCCTGTGACACTCTCACAGTTTGTAGAAGTGATAGAATTAAACTTGACCACAGGTAAGAGAGTCTGTTCATTCAAAGCCTAATTTGTAAAGTTAGCATTACTGCTGATGACAATGATGATTTTATCCTTTAAAATGTCACCAGCCTGCTCTCCAAACGCCACTGATGGACTGAGGTGTGAATGTGAGGATGGCTATTCTTGGCCGTGTGACATGTGCAATGGAAACAATTCATGCAAAGATGTCAGCAGTCAAACTTGTACATGCAAATATGGACTTCTTTCCAATGAAGAGTTCTGTCAACCAATCACAAGTAAGCTTGCTAATTTGCTAACTTGCTAAGGTGCTAAGGCATTACTAAAATAAGAGGATTCTGCTTCTTTTTTAAAAAAAAATAGATGCAATTATATAATTTTTAACTGGAGCATTTATGTTTTGGCTTGCAGACATTGATTTGTGTCCCACGACTTCTCCAGGTATGTTAACACATAGCTCTGGGTTGTAGCTTATGATCTGCTTATGATAGTATTGAACTTTAACCTTTTTTTTTGGGATGACAAAAAAATTACAGTTGACTTAAATGATTTAACCACCAAAGTTAAATATGTGTTTCTTAAATACTTTAGCACAAGTAACATAAAAGCATTTTATAAGTGTCACATGTACAGTAAAAGTGACAGTGTTCTATTTTATCAGTAATGTTCAGACGTTTACGTCTTTCCGTTTTTTCTGCTTCCATCTTGTCTAGCTGTACATATAAATGTATGAGGTCTAAAAAGTTTGGTTGGTTAGGGAAAACTTACCTTGGTAGATCACATCGTCGTGTCATCAATATCCACATGCAAAATGCATGATCATTTTTCTCTGTCTTGGATAGCATTCTGAAAGTTATAAGAGGACAAAGTGAGACAGAATAATTTTAATTGGTATTGTTTTGATCATTTAAAGAAGAAATCAAAAATTGAAAGACAAATGGGATTAATTGTACCGCTGTAATATTTACCAGTAATGACAAGGATGTCAACAACTACAACACTAATTCTAACCACTTTAATTGTCATGCCAACCACTACATCAACCATAACAACAACGATTCCAACCACTACAACTGCCATGGCAACCACTACAACTGCAATGGCAGCCACAACAACAGCCACCCCAACCACAACATCTGTCATGCCTACCACTATGACTGCCATGCCAACCATGGAAACAGGCTATCCGAATACATCAACTCCTTCAGCAACTGATGGTATAGCATTCAATTCAATTCAATTTACTGCTACTAAGTCTTTATTACTAAGATCACTCACATGTTTGATATTCATGAAGTTTTTCTTATAGCCATCAGTTCTGATGACTCAGCAAGGGTATAAGGATAAATATTAACACCATTAGCTCGTTTTTAAACGTGTTGGCCGTTGATTGTAAGGGAAATGTCTCATACCGTACACCTTAATGCATGTCCTAAAAAGTGTTTTTTAAGAAAGGTTGGAAAATATTTGGGATGGAAATGTTCTGTTCAGTATTAATGAGTCATAAATCAATTCAATCTGTAAAACATTTCCATGTTTTAGCATCAACACTGAAATGCATGTCGTTCTCTCGCATTCTAGTGGAACTTTATGTGCTCCATGAATTGTTCATCCCAGTTGCCAGTGTGCCACCAAACATAGTTGATTTATTCAGAGCAGCACTCAAAAATGAAAGCTTCCCTGTAACCCTCACATCTTCTTTAAAAGTTATAGAACTAAATATAACAACAGGTAAGTTACACATTACATATTTAACAAGATTTTATGCCAATAAATAAACGTACTGTACGATAAAATTGGGCGAAATATCTTTAACAGTCTGTCATCCAAACTCCACTTATGGCCTGGAATGCAAATGTGAGGATGGCTTTGGTTGGCCATGTGAGATGTGCAGCAGCTACAATTCATGCAGTAGTGACATCAGTCAAACCTGTACATGCATTTATGAACAGTCATTTGTACACCAGTACTGTCAGCCAATTACAGGTAAGGTTTTAAAACATTGCTTTCTGGGATCTGCATAAACTACTCAAAAAATAATTTTGGATTCCTCTCATTGCTCCATAGAAATCGCTCAGTGTCCTGGTATGAAGATTATGTTATTGACCAAAATTTTCAATTATCTGTATTTTCATTGACATTTCAAATCACCATTTCATTTTCTTTTTTGACAGTGCCAAACACAACAACAATACCAGAAATGACAACAGTGACAAATGCAACAATGCCAGAGATAACAGTGACAAACGCAACAACACCAGAAATGACTACAGTGACAAATGCAACAACACCAGAAATAACAACAGTGAAAAACGCAACAACGCCAGAATTACCAACAGTGACAAACACGACAATACAAGAAATGACAACAGTGACAATTGCAACGTTAGAAATGACAACTGTGACAAATGCAACAACGCCAGATATAACAACAGTGACAAGCACAACAACAATGCCAGAAATAACAGTGACAAAAGCAACAACGTTAGAAATGACAACAGTGACAAACGCAACAACGCCAGAAATAACAGTGACAAACACAACAAAAGAAATAACAACTGTGACAAATGCAACAATGCCAGAAAATACAGTTACTAATGCAACAACACCAGAAATAACAATGACTAATGCAACAACACCAGAAACAACAACAGTGACAAACGCAACAACACCAGAAATAACCACAGTGACAAATGCAACACCAGAAATAACAACTGTGACAAACGCAACAACACCAGAAATAACAACAGTGACAAATGCAACAACACCAGAAATAACAATGACTAATGCAACAACACCAGAAATAACAACTGTGACAAACGTAACAACACCAGAAATAACAACAGTGACAAACGCAACAACACCAGAAATAACAACAGTGACAAATGCAACAACACCAGAAATAACAACAGTGACAAACGCAACAACACCAGAAATAACAACAGTGACAAACGTAACAACACCAGAAATAACAATGACTAATGCAACAACACCAGAAATAACAACAGTGACAAACGCAACACCAGAAATAACAATGACTAATGCAACAACACCAGAAATAACAACAGTGACAAACACAACACCAGAAATAACAATGATTAATGCAACAACACCAGAAATAACAACAGTGACAAACGCAACAACACCAGAAATAACAATGACTAATGCAACAACACCAGAAATAACAACCATGACAAATGCAACAACACCAGAAATAACAACCGTGACAAACGCAACAATGCCGGAAATAACAGTTACTAGTGCAACAACACCAGAAATAACAACAGTGACAAACGCAACAGCGCCAGAAATAGCAGTTACTAATGCAACACCAGAAATAACAACAGTGACAAATGTAACAACACCAGAAATAAGAATGACTAATGCAACAACACCAGAAATAACAACAGTGACAAGTGCAACAACATCAGAAATAACAACCATAACAAAGGCAACAACACCAGAAATAACAACCATGACAAATGAAACAACACCAGAAATAACAACCGTGACAAACACACCAGAAATAACAACTGTGACAAACGCAACAACACCAGAAATAACAGTGACAAATGCAACAACGTTAGAAATGACAACTGTGACAAATCCAACAACACCAGAAATAACAACAGTGACAAATGTAACAACACCAGAAATAACAACCGTGACAAATGCAACATCAGAAATAACAACCATGACAAACGCAACAGCGCCAGAAATAACAACAGTGACAAACGTAACAACACCAGAAATAACAATGACAAACGCAACAACACCAGAAATAACAGTGACAAACGCAACAACACCAGAAATAACAATGACAAACGCAACAACACCAGAAATAACAATGACAAACGCAACAACACCAGAAATAACAGTGACAAACGCAACAACACCAGAAATAACAGTTACTAGTGTAACAACACCAGAAATACCACTGACTAATGCAACAACACCAGAAATAACAAAAGTGACAAATGCAACAACATCAGAAATAACAACCATGTCAGACGCAACACCAGCAATAACAACTGGGACAAACGCAACAGCTCCAGAAATAACAGTTACTAGTGCAACAACACCAGAAATAGCAACAGTGACTAATGCAACAACACCAGAAATAACAACCGTGACAAACACAACAACACCAGAAATAACAGTGACTAATGCAACAACACCAGAAACAACAACAGTGACAAATGCAACAACACCAACAACGTTAGAAGTGACAACAGTGACAAATGTCACAACACCAGAAATAACAACCGTGACAAATGCAACATCAGAAATAACAACCATGACAAACGCAACACCAGAAATAACAACTGTGACAAACGCAACAGCGCCAGAAATAACAACAGTGACAAACGTAACAACACCAGAAATAACAATGACAAACGCAACAACACCAGAAATAACAGTGACAAACGCAACAACACCAGAAATAACAATGACAAACGCAACAACACCAGAAATAACAATGACAAACGCAACAACACCAGAAATAACAGTGACAAACGCAACAACACCAGAAATAACAGTTACTAGTGTAACAACACCAGAAATACCACTGACTAATGCAACAACACCAGAAATAACAAAAGTGACAAATGCAACAACATCAGAAATAACAACCATGACAAACGCAACACCAGAAATAACAACTTGGACAAACGCAACAGCTCCAGAAATAACAGTTACTAATGCAACAACACCAGAAATAACAACCGTGACAAACACAACAACACCAGAAATAACAGTGACTAATGCAACAACACCAGAAACAACAACAGTTACAAACGCAACAATGCCAGAAATAACAACAGTTACAAATGCAACAACACCAACAACGTTAGAAGTGACAACAGTGACAAATGCAACAATGCCAGAAATAACAGTGACAAACGCAACAACACCAGAAATAACAACAGTGACTAATGCAACAACACCAGAAATAACAACAGTGATAAACGCAACAACACCAGAAATAACAACAGTGACAAACACAACACCAGAAATAACAACTGTGACAAACGCAACAACACCAGAAATAACAACCCTGACAAACGCAACAACACCGGAAATAACAGTGACTAATGCAACAACACCAGAAATAACAACCATGACAAACACAACAACACCAGAAATAACAACCATGACAAACGCAACAACTCCAGAAATAACAACCGTGACAAACGCAACAACACCAGAAATAACAGTGACTAACGCAACAACACCAGAAATAACAACAGTGACAAATGTAACATCAGAAATAACAACCGTGACAAACGCAACAACACCAGAAATAACAACTGTGACAAACGCAACAATGCCAGAAATAACAGCGACAAATGCAACGTTAGAAATGACAACAGTGACAAATCCAACAACACCAGAAATAACAGTGACTAACGCAACAACACCAGAAATAACAACAGTGACAAATGTAACATCAGAAATAACAACCGTGACAAACGCAACAACACCAGAAATAACAACTGTGACAAACGCAACAATGCCAGAAATAACAGCGACAAATGCAACGTTAGAAATGACAACAGTGACAAATGCAACAATGCCAGAAATAACAGTGACAAATGCAACAACACCAGAAATAACAACAGTTACAAATGCAACAACACCAACAACGTTAGAAATGACAACCGTGACAAATGCAACAATGCCAGAAATAACAGTTACTAATGCAACAACACCAGAAATAACAACAGTAACAAACGCAACAACGCCAGAAATAACAGTTACTAATGCAACAACACCAGAAATAACAACAGTGACAAACGCAACACCAGAAATAACAACTGTGACAAACGCAACAACACCAGAAATAACAACCCAGACAAACGCAACAACGGAAATAACAGTGACTAATGCAACAACACCAGAAATAACAACAGTGACAAACGCAACAACACCAGAAATAACAGTGACAAACGCAACAACACCAGAAATAACAGTGACAAACGCAACACCAGAAATAACAGAAACTAATGCAACAACACCAGAAATAACAGTGGCCAATGCAACAACGCCAGAAATAACAGTGACTAATGCAACACCACCAGAAATAACAACCATGACAAACGCAACGACACCAGAAATAACAACTGCAACAAACGCAACAACACCAGAAATAACAGTGACTAATGCAACACCGGAAATAACAACAGTGACTAATGCAACAACACCAGAAATAACAACAGTGACAAACGCAACAATGCCAGAAATAACGATGACAAATGCAACAAAGTTAGAAATGACATCTGTGACAAATGCAACAACGCCAGATATAACAGTGACTAATGCAACACCGGAAATAACAACAGTGACTAATGCAACAACACCAGAAATAACAGTGACAAATGCAACAAAGTTAGAAATGACATCTGTGACAAACGCAACAATGCCAGAAATAACAGTGACAAATGCAACAAAGTTAGAAATGACATCTGTGACAAATGCGACAACGCCAGATATAACAGTGGCTAATGCAACAACACTAGAAATAACAACAGTGACAAACGCAACAATGTCAGAAATGACAGTGACAAACGCAACACCAGAAATTACAGTGGCTAAGGCAACAACACCAGAAATAACAGTGACAAATGCAACACCTCCCCCAAAAATAACAACAGTGACAGATGCAACATTGACAAATATAACAGTGATATTTGCAACAACACCAGAAATGACCACAGTAACAAATACAACATCAAAGATGACCACAGTGACAACAAAAATCATCCCAACAGTAGCCACAACAACTGTAGCTTCTGTTATAAATGGGAGATTTACTCTTAACATGGATTTCAAAGCGTTGTATAATAATGAAAACAGTTCTGTTTATAAAGATATTTATGATGCTGTAAGTCATATTTAATTTTTATGTTTCAGTTTTGTAACAACATGGATGAACTTATGATACAAACTATAATATTTGCTTCTTGTTTGAACATGTTAATGTCCCAAACAGACTAAAACGAAATGTCAGGAGCTTGTGTCAAAAGATTGTACTGTGAAGAGTCTAACCTTTCGGTGAGTCACAATTTATAGTTTATCATACGCTACTTCAGAAATATATTTTTCAGAACTACATGGCATTAAAGTGTGAATGTGTGTGTGAATGGCTGAATGTAATATTTAGAACTTTGGGGTCTTTTGGACTTGATAAAGCACTATATAAGTATAGTAAGTATAGACCATTTACTATGTAAAGTTAATGTGCTGGTTCATATAGATCATTAGGATTGAAAGTTTATAGTAAGATATTTTGGGTGACAGTGTCAACATTGGTAGGAGTTTATTTTATAATCAGTGGGTTGCTGGTTTGAATCCCCGCGCTGTCTGTCTAGTCGTTTCCTTGGGCAAGACACTTTACCAACCTTGCCTGCTGGTTTGTGGTCAGGGGGCCAGACAATCAGTATACAGTTATACAGTAAGTATATAAACAGCTATACTTAGCTGCTTATATAAGCATATAAGCTGTTATTGTCTGTTAGAATCAGGTTTAAAAATAATGAACTACTAAGAGTGTGAAACCTCACTTCACTTTGTGGCTGAATTTGAATTCAGATATAATTTTGTATTCCAGGAGTGGAAGTACCATCGCGGACTACACTCTCATTAGTTCTTCTGGGGATGAAAAACTATTTGATTTAGCAAAAGATAAAATGTTAAATCAACTGGCAGCAAAGTATCCTGTGGACTTTGTCAGTAAGTGACTGTCAACAAATTTGGACCATGTTTCAGCCATCTTCAAATTTATAGATAGTATGGTGGGGAAAATGTTTAGCTTTTTTGTGCTTTTTTCCCATCTTTGTGTCACACAGGTGTTAAACAATTAACTACATCAGTTGATCCCGGGACAATAATTGCTGGGGTTTCAGTCACCCTGACATGTGGACCTCCTCCGACTAATCTGGGTTCAGACCTGACGGTGGAGTGGACACGTTCTGGAACTCTTCTGGACACAGTCACACCCAGCCAAGACAGAACATCAATATACACAATCCCAAAGTTTTTGAAAATTCATGATGGTAGGAATCCAATTCTTAGTGTTGAAACATAGCAGCTTGTATGGTTATGTGTAATTTAACATCCGTCTTTAGGAGATTACAGCGATAATGATGGTTTTGGTTTTGTCTTTCAGGAACATATGTGTGTAAAATGAAGCGGAACGACGGTGCCACTTTCACACAGAGCCTCACCTTAACGTCCAAAGCAGCACCACAGATTACCGTGAACCCAGTCAGAGGAACGGTGCAATGTGGTGATTCTGTGTCTGTGTCGTGTTCTGTTAACACTGGCTACCAGGTTCAATTTAAAGACCTGAATCTTCCAAGTAAATATTCAACAAGCATATATTTTAATGCTTTATAATAATACCCTGTGGCATGTAAAAGTTTCAGTCTGTAAGTATTTATTGCGAACTATACTCTAAGCAAAGTGTTATGATTCTGTTGTTTAGCTCCTGGTTTGGAAATCAACTATGTGTATAAAGCCCCTGATGGATGTACCGAACGGGAAGAGACAATAACCTGCCAAGTGACAACTAACCCACAGGATTATAAAATAATAACTCTGGAATTAATCAAAGCTGGTGGGCATTGATCCAGACAACAGAACTCTGAAAAGCTAAATAAAAGACCAATCAGGTCACGTTTACAACTGCTCCCAAAATTATTCAAAACCCTGGTTGATTTAGATTTAAAACTATTCAACTAATAGGTTTGTTTGTGATTACAAGTGACACAGGTCTCTCCAAACCATTGGGATGATATAGAAGGGTAACATTTATTTATTTATTTTTTACAATATGTACCTTTTCAGTTTTTATTTGCATTGTATTTAGGAAATTGTCTGTCAAAATATAATCTTAATAGTCTGTACAAATTCCTGTTTTGGCATTCCAGCAGTCAAATCATACTCAAAATCTCCAAACAACTTTTTGCATGTTTTAATTTGCTGGCACTCTGAGTGGGCCTCTCCAAAACAATAATATTATTTCAATCGGAAGAGGTTGGTAAAATTAACGAAAGGTTTTACTTGTAAATCTGCCAGGGTTGCGCACATTTTGGGGCTGTACAGTGACCTGGATAGTGATTAGAAAATATGTTAAAAATCAGCTAAGTCATTTTATCTTTTTGTTTAGTTGTTTGTAAAGCTGACGGTGTATTCAGTGCCGGATCGGTAGGTTTTCAGGCTGTTGCATCCTGTGAAAAAGGCAAGGTGGGAACCATAACAGCAGTTTGTAAGGCGGATGGCACATATGGAGATATCCAAAACAACTGTGTTCTAGAAGTCGTACAGAATCTGCTCAGTGAGTCGGAGGTAATCTGGTTCATCTTATGTCTATACTCTTCTTCCTAACACATTTTATTTACTGAAATGTTAGGTCCTCAAAACGAAAAAAATCTGGGAAATGGGAAGCATAATACATGACAATGACTGACAAGAAATATGAGAATATATGATGTTTTTTAACAATAAAATTACCATTTTATGTAACTCTAATAACATTTTATTCCAATCATACCGTGTCCTGTCCTTACTGTATAGATTCTAAAGCTGAGAAAACCTGAACTATCACATTAGACTCTTAAATCCAAGACCAAATTGATCAACAGCCCACATTTAGAAAAAGATAATCTAAACACACAACACTTCATGATACATTCATGAGCCCATAATTTGGATAGATATACTGTAGTGATACAACTTCTGCATTTTATGCTCTAACTGATTTGGATTTAAGTATTCCTATAACTTGAAGTAATAAACGTTGTTTGTGAACCTCGGCAGGCATTGGATGTGGTTACTCTGCCAGCATTCTTGGAAGACCTCAAGGGTGCAACTAAGAACAACTCTAAGACCATAACTGATTCTCCAGCCACCATCAGCGCCATGGTGAAAATCTTTGCAAATATTGGCAGGAGGGCCAATTCTTTAAAAATCACAATATCTGAACAGTCTACAAAGGTAGGCAGTGTGGATTTGTGTGCGGAGGTGGTTGTTGTGCAGGACTGTATAGGCAGTTGCCCAGGCCAGCATTGAAAAGGGAGATGCAGGGACGCCAGAAGAAAAAGTACAACTTATCCAGATTTTAGATTTTTAAAAAATTATTTATTATATTTGCTCTTTTCCTGTTTTTTAATCCAGAATCTCCTGGAAAGTGCAGGCATTCTTACCAGTGACGCTGCAAAAGGCTCATGGGATGAACTGAACAATAACAACAAAAGTGAAAGCTCAGAAAACAAAAATGCCAGCTCTTCATTTTTGAGCGCCTTTGAAGGGATAGCAGCCCACGTCGTCAACGAACCTTTGAGCATAAATACACAGTATATTCTTTTCACCAAAGTTAATTTCACAAACAATTTCAAGGGTGACTTTAATTCCTCCGTGGAAATAAACATACCAGAAGCTGAGGGAAGCAGGCACTCAATCGCAGTAATGTTATTTGCTTCCATGGACAACGTGCTTCCTGCAAGGGAAAGCGTGAACACGTCATCCAGAGTCATCAATGGAAGGGTGGTGCTCATTCATCCAGAATCAGACATTAACAACATATCGATAGCATTTGATGTTCTGAATGAGACCCTGGGAAAGCCTAAGTGTGTTTTCTGGGATTTCGATCTGTTTGACAGTCTTGGAGGATGGAGTGATGAAGGCTGCGCCTTTGTACTGAATGAAAACGGAACAGTCAGGTGCAACTGCAACCACACCACCTCCTTCTCCATTCTGATGTCACCTGACAGCCCACAGGATATTGTGTTGGACTTTATAACCTACATTGGACTTGGCATATCCATGGGCTCCCTGATTGTATGTCTCATCATTGAAGGCATCGCATGGAGAAAAATAAGAAGACATTCAACGTCGTACTTGCGTCACGTCTCCATCGTCAACATCGCAGTGTCTCTCCTGATTGCAGACATTTGGTTCATTATTGGAGCGGCCATTTCAACCACAAGAAGTGCGCCGGCCTGCACAGCCGCTACCTTCTTCATCCATTTTTTCTACCTGGCCCTGTTCTTCTGGATGTTAGCCTCGGCCCTGCTGCTGCTCTACCGGACCCTCAGTGTCTTTGAGGGAGGGCTGTCTAAACTAACCATGCTGATCATCGGATTCTCTTTGGGATATGGAGCTCCGCTGATCATTGCAACAATAACTATTGCTTCAACTGCTCCCTCGAATGAGTACATCCGGGAAAATGTCGTCTGTTGGCTCAACTGGAACCAGTCCAAAGCTCTGCTGGCCTTCGTGGTCCCTGCTCTCATGATAGTAGTGATAAACTTAATCATCCTGGTTGTGGTGTTGTACAAAATACTGAGCAGAAGAGGTGGAGCAAATGCATCCCAAGCAGAAGGGAAGAATGTTCTGTACGTGATTGCCAGGAGTTTGGCTGTGCTCACACCGTTGTTCGGACTGACTTGGGGTTTGGGAGTCGGAGTCATGCTCAGCCCAAAAAACAGAGGGATGCAAATTACGTTTGCATTGTTCAACTCAGTCCAGGTAACATTTCATGTACATAATAACTTTTCATACTTTTATCCTGCCTCTTAATGTGAAAAAAATGAAAAGGATTTTATTTGATGTTTCTCTGAAGGGTTTCTTCGTTCTGGTGTTTGGAACACTGTTGGACAAAACGGTGAGTTTGTCTGATCTGTCAGGATTTTGTTGACAATACAGTAAAAAGGGGGATTTGAAGCACAGAAAGTGCATAGCAAACATCTCATTTTTTATGTTATAACTTTGGAATCAGTCAAAGGGTTTGTATTACAGAGATTTCTTTTTCCTACATAATTTGTCAGGTTTTCAGTAGCATACTAACCAACGGAAATAACTTTTTAGGTGCGATCAGCGATGACCAAATCTCAGGGATCTTCCTCGCATAGCAAGACAACAGTAAGAGGTTTTCTTAATTCATTCATCCCATTGAATAGCCACGGTTCAAGCTTCTGACATTTACTGTTATTCTTGTTTCAGAGCACCAGCGCTGGAACTCTTTACAGCTTCTTTAACAAGCTGAAAAAACCAAGACGTATGTCATTTTTGTTTTTCATGATGTACTTCTTTAAAGTTATATTTTGGTCATAGTACTTACATTTTAAAATCAACAAGTTCCACGACATATATAGATAGCTTATCTTCCAGTAAATGAGTTAAAAAGACATTAAAATCATTTCTTAGTTGTTTTTTTGTCCAGGTCTTTGTAGCTTATTCTCTTTGTCACAATTTCAAATATGGTGTCACATGTTCACACATTCCAGATCATTATTTCACAACGTTTTATTTCAGGTTTATCGAGTTTTATTGAGAATAACTTGAAAACTGTTAAGTTAATTTAAAATTTGTCTGAATAAATACAGTAATTCAAATGTACTTGTATTATTGCAAGCCACTGTATGAGTCTATTCACATACAGTGGTTTGCTATATTTTTCTTTCGAGCATTTAAAAACATATGCAACATACTCACAAATGTTCATTATAACATTTTTCTATTCATCACAAGGTTATAACAGCACATTTCAGTATATTTTATTGAATTTAAGAAAGTAATATATATGTATATAATACAAACACACAAAATATATATTTAACTTACATAAATTTACAAATAAAAATTTTGAAATTGTTAGAAACTAAATCTATCCCAACCAGCTGCCTTCTGAAGTCACCTATCCAGCAAACATTGTAAATCTTTGTGTATTTAATTTCATAGGTTTTTTATAGGGGAAAAAAAACAGTTTTATGAAGATCAGGGTTAGTTTGTAAAACAGCTTTCAAGATCTCTCAGAGCCAGACAAAGAGATTATGAAACCCTCACGATAACTCTGGGCGAAATGCAGTAGAATATGTTCACCTCATGCACTTTGTCTTGTGCTCCTAAAATAAAATGTTTTGTGTGTAAATCTGGTAAAGACGAACCCTAATAGACATGCTGCCTCACCAGCAGGAAAAGTATTAACACATGAGCTGAATACAAAGGCTTCAGGTTTTCACCAGAAAACGGTTTTTAAAAATTCACACCTCAAACTAAATAAAACATATTTTTATTGCAGGTCCTACAGGTGGCTACCACATATCTTCTCGTGGATCCAACACTTAATCCAATGCAAAGTCAAGCCAATCAATATTATTTTTTTTGTACAGAATTTGTTCTCATCAAGTTTGATTTGCTTTTTAATGGACTGTGAACAAGTGAAGGAAACTGAATCCACTGCTTTCAGCAGCTGCTACTTGTAATAATAAATCTTTGTATGTATAATAATGTATAATAATCAGCAGTAATGTCTGTAAACATTTTTCATCCCAACTTTTGACCAAATGTTTCCTTTGTTTCTTATGGTCTAAGATTTATTTGGTGGAAAAGTGCAAATTATGTTAAATTTTGAGAAGCTTATATCAGATTATTTTGAATAAACACAATATACAAAGTAATATACATAATATACTACGTTTCGTTTCAAAAAGTAGACATGGAGATGTCGCATTTTTGCAAAGCAAGTTACCCAAATGACTTTAATCCAATTATGACTCTATGTTGCTGTAACATAACACTTCTACTATTAATGTGAAGTAATGAATTTTATTTCGTAGTAGCTGTTGACGCTTCCCTGTTTTGTATAATGTGCGTGTATGTGTGTGTGTTATACTTTTATAAAAGTACTGTATATTTTATTCATTGTTTTCCCAAACCTAAATATTCTAAAATGTCATTTTAAAGACTTGTACAGAAATGTTGTTTTTTGCGCCATTCTGCTTTTATTTTGTTTTTCGTTTTAATAAACTCCTCCATATTAAAGGCCTGACTCAGAGTTTGAAGAGTAAACTCGTACAACTGGTTACATGCAGTGCTGCTGAATACTGAAATACCTGTGGTGTTCAAACTGAGACAAAGAAGGAAATGAAAATGGTTCCAGCCCATCTGCTGAACGCTGTTGTGCATCAGTATCTGGTATCCTTCATGTTGGCAGTGAGTTGAAGTTGTCAGAAATGAAGTTGCTAAACCAGACTGACAAGGTTCTGCAAGTCGTGGACGATGTTTAAGGAAGTGAGCTCCAACGCAGTAACTCATCAGAGGACAAGAAGAGGTAAAGTAATCCTAAAGTTAATTTAAAATGTCGTCTGAACTGATTTTATTACTTCATGCTAACATAAGAAAAGCTTCCTATTCACAGAATGATTGTAGAAATGAGTTAAAGGGTTTTGTTTTAGACTGAGGCACATTGGCGGTGGGAGCAGAACATTAACGAGGTTTTATTTCTGTTGGACATATCAGTTTACAGCAGAGTAGTTTTCAGTTTTACTTTTAGCTCTCTGTCGACCCAGCACTTTTGCATGTTTAACTTTAAGTTTCTCCCATTGCAATAAGAAAATAACACACCCACACTTTACAATGCATCTAACAGTAGAAAGCGCAAATTGTCCAAAAAAATTCAATGATGGGAGAAAAACAAATTCCACCTTATTAATGCTGTATCTCGCACAGTTCATGTTTTTTGTCACTTAATTGCATGATTCAGTAAATCAGTGCTTAACTGTGTTACTGATGTTTGGTTTTATCTACTGTCCAGTCAGGATGGCTTCACCTAATGTGGCCTGGTTCAGTTTTATGCTGCTGGTTTTGTGCTGCAGACTGGATGAACTGGGATTCAGACAGTCTGTGTCTGTTGTGGAGGTGAGCATGAAAATCATCCTGACTGCATCGTTCCATGCAACACTAAATGTGTTTTGATTTAGATGCATATCAATTCCTGCTACCATTATTGTTGGGTACAGTCTGCATTCTTGGCTAACTTCAACTTGTCTATTTCAGGAAGTGACTGGGACTGAAGCAATAATTTTGAATGTTGGAGGACGGAGACCAGGTGAGTTATGCTAAATATTATACAGTGATATTTTCTCCAAATGATATTAAAATTTATTTATAATTTAAGTTTGGATCTAGACTTTAGATACCCAATCAAAGAGCTGCAGTAATAATGACCATTAAAACTACTTTCTGTGTATTTTCTTTTTTTATTTTCCAAGTATCCATGACAACCTGCTGTCCAACGTCCCTCCCCTCTGATGGACTGCAGTGTCAGTATGAAGATGGTGTTGCTTGGAAACGTGACATCTGTAACTCCACTAAAACATCCAGTAATTCTAGCAGTCAGATCTGCACACACAGATATGAACTCCATTATGATGGCAGGTTTTGTCAACCAGTCACAAGTAAGTATAATAACTTGTTGCTTTTTCATGGTAATTTAGCTTCTGAATATGAGTTGGTGAATAGAAATGCACCCATCACTGGGTATGGGATGGCCAATCCACCTTTATGTCCCGTAGAAAATGGCAAATCCACCATTAGGTCCCATTTGACTCCAAAATCTCATTCAAAAGTATGCATGAATGGCAAATCCTCCCAAATGTCATTTAAAAGAATACCCAAATTTCCCCATTGTCAGTCCTCCCAAAAGTCCATTTTATCCCAAGTTTCCCTCCACCCTATCCCAAAGACCCCATCCCCAAAATACCCATTAAAAAGTACACTCAAAAAAAATCAATGCCCCCTGGTGGTGGTTTGTGGTATTTAAATCAAAATGGGCTAGATGGGGGCATTAGCTGGAGTTGAAAGCGATTTTTTTTTTGAGTCTGAAGCCAACTTTGGGGTTCTTTCACGGGGTCACAGAGGGTCAAAAAAATTAAGAGTAAGGAGGGATGGATCTATCAGGTGACCTTTGTCCCGCCTCCTGGAACCTTTGATTAGGATTTTTCAAAGTTGGCCATATTTTCCCTCCTTTTGTCCCGTTTTGGGGGCGGGGGGTGCCCCTAATCAGGGTAATCTAGCTTTCTGAATATGAGCTGGTTAACATGTTTCAATTCATTTCTTATTAATGATCCTGTTTGGCCTTTTTTGGCAGTGATGACAGTAATGCCACCAACTACAACCACAGAACAAAATCACAAACCCCTGTTTCAATTCCTAATGCCTGAAATCAATGTAAGAATGGCAGCTTTGACAAATGCAACAAAGGCTCATTCAACAAAACCAACAATGGCCAGACAGTCAAACTTCACGCCAGGAAGACAAACAGCAAAGATAAACTCTGAAGAATGGACAGAAGGATTCATGACATCAGAAGATCTAACATCACCTTCAAAGACAACCATTGCAGTCAAACGAGACAACTTCACCATCAACATGCCGTTTCAGGAGTCATTCAAAGACCAAACCAGCAGAGTTTACAGAGACATCCATGATGCAGTAAGTCCTGATCTGTTTGGAGTCCTGAAGTATTGATGGTTTACATACCAACTGTTTGTCTTTCACAGATTGAAAAGCAGTGTCAGTACTATGTGTCACAACATTGCAGAGTGCAGAGCTTAACCTTACGGTAAGTTAAAATAATGAAAGAATTGAGCAACTTTTATGTGATTCAATGTAACTGAAAGAACTTCAACAGCAGCCTGTTGAAGTTCAACCCAACAAACATTTCAGTTTGTTGGATTCAAACTAGAATGTTTTCACCCAGTTGACCAATCATTTACCAGTTACAGGTTATTTATTTGCCATATTTTAGTTAATCCAGGCTTAGATACTCCATTGTATTTAGTTCTACTGCTTATTTTGAAACTGATTTATTTCATTCTTCGTTACAGGGAAGGAAGTACTGTTGCTGTTTACAGTCTCAGAGCTCCAGCTATTGATGATGACCAAGTTAAAAGAGTAAAATCTGCAGTATTTAATGAACTAGCTGCAAAAAATTACCCAATGGAGTTTGTCAGTAAGAAAGGCCCAATAAGTTTGGGACATACTTAAATGATTACATAAATTGTAATTCAAATTATTTTTGTGAATAACTGTGTGTCCTTTTGTCCTCTAAAGGTGAGAAAAAATTACAATTTAATCCAAGAAAAGTCTTCTTGAAGGAAAGTGTGACTGTGATATGTGGCCCTCCACCAAACACTCTCAATCTGGGCACCCAGTGGGACGCTGAATGGACAGTTAATGGTGCGGTTATTGAGCCAGATGAAACCCATAGCATCTCCAACAATTACACGGAGGGGAAGTCAACATTGACAGTTTCCAAGTTTCTTCGAACTGATGACGGTAAGCAATACAGTCACCGTGTAGATAATCATGATATCATTGAGTTTTTGCTAATGTGTTAATGGTCAAGCTTGAACTTTCTAGAAAAAGTAAATTGGTTTCTGAAAACCATTCATGTTTTTATCTACTGCTATATTATGCTGTATATGTAAACATAACTCAAGCCCAAGAATGTTCAAACGCTGCACAAATGTAGATTTAGATCCATCCTGTAAAATGCAGGTTTTTGAGGGAATAAACCGATACACATACAGTATGTACTAGTTGGTTGGAAAACATGTACATGAGAAAATAAGTCATTCTATTTTCTTGTCAAATGTACATAAAACAAATTCAAAGATTTAATTAAAAAAATTACCTACCTTTTTTTTCTTTATTTTTTAGGCTTTTATGAATGTAAACTGAAAAGCACTAAGTTCATTTTCAAACAGAAAGAAACCTTCATATCCAAAGCAATCCCACTGATTCATGTTAAACCAGTCAGAGGAATCATGAACTGTGATTTCTCCAATAAGATCAAACTGGAGTGCTCTGTCAACAGACCCTATGTGATAGAGTTTATCGAATCAGATTACACAGGTAAGATGGATGGATGGATGGATGGATGGATGGATGGATGGATGGATGGATGGATGGATGGATGCAAATGTGTTCATACCTCTATTATATTTAACTTCCTCCCAAACCAAACGTTCATGTTTTTGTTAGTTTATGATGACAAAATCTCAGCTGAGATCACAGTCCCTCATGACTGTACAGACAAGATCGTTTACACTTGTGAAGAGGAAATGTACACAAAATATCAAAAAGTAATCACAGTTGAATTCACCACGGAGCGTAAGTAATCCTTTAGACAATACTAAAATGTTTAGACAATACTAAAAACTAAGTTAAACACTGTTATTTCCTTTAGCTCTGATATGTTTCAGTGATGAGTTCGGTAATGGACCGTTGGGCTTTAAGGCGGTGGCAGACTGCAAAAACAACAAGGTGGGAGAACAGACGGCGGTTTGTAAAGAAGATGGTAAATTTGGAGATCTACAAGATAACTGCGTCCTGGCACCTGTTTATGAGCTGCTTGATCAGTCTGAGGTGACAAAGTCCTCATGCAGCGTTTAAAGCTGTTTTAGTTACGTTTAGTCACCTAAAGGACAAACGAATGATGTAAATTCATCATGGAAAGAATCATTTTTAGACATTTGCTCATAATTGTATGGACTGAAATTTTGTTGTCAAAATCAGATGTAATAGAAATATTTTCTTCCTTCAAACATGACAGGCTCTGAATAAATTTACACTGGCAGCATTCTTGGAGCAACTCAGGACAGTGGCTGTCAGACATGCTAAGGACATAACTAACTGTCCGGCCACCATCACTAGCATTGTTAAGATTTTCAACAATGTAGAAAATATTACTTCATTCTTCGGTGTGAAAATAAGTCAAGATTCTATGAAAGTAAGTATATTTTTTTCACTGACACTCTAAACTAATATCTTCATGCTCTTCAGTATCTTCAGTATTTATCTTTCTATTCAATCCAGAATATCCTGGAAACTGCAGGTGTTCTCACTGTTGAGGAGGCAAAAGATTCATGGACATTTCTCAACGGTGATTCCAACAATGAAACAGAGGAAAGTGATGATGCTGAAATGAAAAGTGTCAGCTCTTCACTGTTGAACTTCTTTGAGAGGATGACAACCCATCTGCTCAATAAACCCTTCAGCATCACCACACCTCATATTCTACTGAACAAAACTACATTCACAAACACGTTCAACGCAGACTTCAACTCCTCAGTGGAAATAGACATTCTGGAGGCTGATGAAGGGAATCAGTCAGTGACTGTAATATTATTCGCTTCCATGGGCAATGTGCTTTCTACAAGACACGAATATGACCATTCTTACAGTCAAAGGGTTGTGCTCATTCAGTCAGAAGCTAAAATTACAAATTTATCATTAATATTTCGTGCATCAGATCAGAATTTTTATAAATCAGAATGTATTTTCTGGGACTTCAGTCTCTTTGAAGGTCTTGGAGGATGGAGCAGCAACGGTTGCTTGTCGGTTTTCAGAGAAGATAAACTGGTCTCCTGTAACTGCAACCACACCGCCTCATTCTCCGTTCGGTCAAGTTTTTTGCTTGCATATTTCATTAACACCACAATAAGTTTAATTGCAGCTGTCCTTTCTATGATTTTTCTGATCATTTGTCTCATCATTGAAGGCGTCACGCTGAGACGAATGAGCCAGAACAACCCATCTTACTTCCATCATGTTTCCATCATTAACATTGCTCTGTCCGTCCTGGTTACATTGATTTGGTTTATTATTCGACTGACCATGTCACTGCCAGACAGTGCGCCGGCCTGCACAGTCGTTATGTTCTTGATCCATTTCTCCTACCTCTCCCCGTTCTTCTGCATGTTAGCCTCGGCCCTGCTGCTGCTCTACCGGACTCTCAGTGTCTTTGAAGGAGGGCTGTCTAAAAGATCCACGCTGGCCATCGGATTCTCTTTGGGATACGGTGCACCTCTGATTATTTCAACAATAACTATAGCTGCAATAGCTCCCTCAGATCAGGACATCCAGGAGAATATCATCTGTTGGAGCAACTGGTATAAGTCCAACGCTCTACTGGGGATTATGATCCCTGCGTATATGATAGTGGCTGTAAACTTTATAATTCTGATGGTGGTGATATCCAAAATACTGAGAAGACTTGGAGGAAATGCAGTCCATGCAGGAGAGAAGCATGGCCTATTGGCAGCTGTCAGTTTGACTTTGCTCACAATGTTTTTGGGCGTAACTTGGAGTCTGGAAGCTGTAACTGTGGCTCCCTCGAGTCTAATGGGAATCTATTTTGGATTATTTGTCTTTCAGTTATTAGAGGTAGTGTTTTATTTTCTCTACTAATATTTAAATATTTCCAGTTGTTTATTGTTATGATACGATAGACTAGAAATGTGAAGTAATTTGACAACACATACTTCCTGTGTTCATGCAGGGTTTTGTCATCCTGGTGTTTGGTACCTTGCTGGATCAAACGGTGTGTATGTCTCAATCAGTGAATTATGAGGGGCTTGTCAAGTAATCAGAGAATCCCACCCTGACTGTTTTACAGTGTTGTACATGTGAATAAAACATGTCAGCCAACACACTTACCTTATTCTGTTTCAGGTGAGGTCAGAGATACAAATGTGTTGTTGTTCCTTGGTGGGACAGAATAGAAGGGTAAGAAAACTGATCGA
Organism: Xiphophorus hellerii; assembly: GCF_003331165.1. Taxonomy (NCBI): domain Eukaryota; kingdom Metazoa; phylum Chordata; class Actinopteri; order Cyprinodontiformes; family Poeciliidae; genus Xiphophorus; species Xiphophorus hellerii. Next base: position 22,542,568 of record NC_045686.1, on the reverse strand, counting down.
TTATGTTTGTTTTCTTATGTTTATAACTTTTTTGTGATTCAGTCTCTGACTTTTGTTTTGTTTTAGAACAACATGGCTGCCTCATCATCTAGTGAACTGGAAACGTTACATGAGGAAGAGGTATGTCAGTAAAAATTAATATGAAGAAATTTACTCAATATTATTTTTAATAACCTTGGACCACAGTCAGATCACTAATATAGAATGAAAAATATAACAAATATATAATATCTGTCATTTAATTAGGATCAAAGCCAATGCGTCGAAGGCAGTCCGTCATGTACTGTTATAAAACCCCTGTGATATCTGTGTCACACGTATATTGAGGTCTGACTTGATAGTTGTTTATTTTCTTTAGATGATAATAATCTATGTATGATTTGTAATAGGGCTGCACAATTGGTAGAGCTGTTGCCTTGCAGCAAGAAGGTCCTGGGTTCGATTCCTGGCCCGGGGTCTTTCTCCTTGGTGTTTGCATGTTCTCCCTGTGCATGTGTGGGTTCTCTCTGGGTACTCCAGCTTCCTCCCACAGTCCAAAAACATGACTTTCAGGTTAATTGGTCTCTCTAAATTCTCCCTAGGTTTGTGTGTGTGGGCATTGGGTGTGTGTGTGGGGGTGGGGAGGTGGGGTGTGTGTGTGCATGGTTGTTTGTCCTGTCTATCTCTATGTTGCCCTGCGACAGACTGGCAACCTATCCAGGGTGACCCCGCCTCTCTCCCGGAACGTTAACTGGAGATAGGCACCAGCAGCCCTCCTGACCCCTCTAAGGGAAAAGGGTGTAAGAAAAGTGATGGATTTGTAATAGAGAACTAATTGAAAGCCTAAATTAAATATAACTAGAAAGTGTGCAAGTCTCAGTACTGAATGCTTTTGGTGAAAATGGCAAAAGCATTTGAAGCCAACTGCTGAAGACTTGCAGAAAGTAAGAAATAGCCAAAATTAGCTAAAAAGTTAAAACTACCTAAAATACTAATGATAGCATCTAGGCTATATCCCGCACTAGCATGCTGGGCTACAGTAATATATTCTATGTAATGTAAAAAATAATAATAAAATAAATAAGGTAAACCCTAAAATTTGAAAAGGACAGAAACGTTCCCCTGTTCCTTCTGATAATGAAATTCATACCTCTATGGTTCCTGAGATATCAACATTTGTTTGGAGGCATCGTTGAGCACAGTGACTACAAAAAATATGTCACTAAGCATTAGACATCAGACAAAATGCTTGTCTGATTATTCCCAGGTGTTAAATAGCATAAAATCTGTTAAACTGCCAAACCTCAAAATGGCCACTGCCTTGTGTCTTCCATGACAGCTCTGAAACTGATTCACTGCAATTAATAGGCAGGACTTAAAACATCCACTGTAAAACACAACGGACGTTTTATATTGTAATTCTCAATTCTGCCACAGGATGGAGCGGTTTCCACCATTTCTATGGGGTGAAAAATTCATAAAAAGATGAATATTATAAAAAGTATGAAGGTTATGAATACCAAGAAATACCGCTGACATTAGGAGAGCAAGCTGAATAGTATAAAAGTTGAACAGTGAAAATAGCACAAAGTATGCAGGAGGAGAAGCTTGGTGAAATTTACAGCGCAACAAGAAAAGTGGAACTCAAGAGTGTGAATTGAAATAGCCTTCACCTTCAGTAGGGAAATTCCAGAGCAACAGCAGCAAATGCATATAGATTCATATAAAGATAAGAGTATAAAAAAACTAACATACTGTACAGTAAGGGCAGAAATTCAACACCAATACGGTGAACTCCAATCTGAAGGAATGTTCAACTGAGAAGGTTATTTTAAAAAATATGCATAAAATATGAATATGTATTTAAAGATTAAATAACAACATATTATTTACAGTGAGTGACAGAAAAACTGTGCAACAACAGAGATGTGCAGACACCATCGCTAATGTTGTTTAAAATTAGTGAAACTGCGCAAATACCACCATGTATGAAATGTATACATTTAGAGGATTCAAATCAGAAACTTTTTTCAGTGTTGTAAGACACAGTGGCATAGAGCAATGTTCCTTTTTTCAGCTTGTTATTGTATTTTAGAAGAAAAAATAAATATTACTTTAAAACATTGCAAGTATTTGTGGTTTAAATTTGCTTTGTTATTTAAGACAGCAAATACTGACAGTTCATTCTATTATTGTGTACATTGTGAAAATAATTATATATATTTATTATATAATTATTGAATAATTATGTAATTATTGAATAATTATGAGTTGACTGATAATGATGTATTTTTCCTTATAGGTTTCTTGAGTGGCCTCAGTGTCTAATGCAGTGGTCCCAAACCTCCCAAACCCACTCTCCTTCACCAAAACAAATTCTGCACCCCTCCACCCAACCCTCACCTCTCTACACTGTAACCCTCACATGGAAAACTCACGCCGACAGTAAAACAAAAACTTTGCTTTTATTTCAACTGTTGATGTGAAACGGAGATCCAACTTTTACTTTCATATTTTTGTGGGAATCAGATTTAACAGCTATAGAGTGACACATCTTCATGTGACAAAAAGCCGCAATTGTCAACTGAGCATTATTTGTCTGGACATCTGTAGAGCTGTGCTGGACTCTACCCAAGGCCACTGATAAGCTTCCACCACGAATCAGAGACAGATGTCTAATGCTTAGTACACACATTCTGACATATATTCTTTATGGCTTATTGAGCTTCTGTACAGTAGCAATAAAAAGGCCTTGTGATTCTGATTATGTATCAAAGCCAGTTCGATAGCGGCATAAGATTGAAACTTGTATTGTACTTTTGTATTGTAGTTTCTCAACTCTCCCTAAAAATATGTTTTGATTTATTCTCAAATGATAATTTTAATTATGAGCTTCATTTAGTTATCAAAAATGTTCTGAAATTTGTTTCTGTATTTTTTTTTTCTTTATTTTTAGGTCAGAACTACTACAAACAGACCAAAAAAAAGAAAAAGATAATTGCAATTTAAAGTTGGTCACCAAGAACTGACACAGTTACTACTGCTCTGGGATATACCAGTGAGAGTGCGTAGGCCTGTCACAATAATCAATAAATCAATTAATCGCATGATAAATTAAAACAAACTCAGTAATTTGGAACAATTTATTGTCCAGCAAATGTTTTTATCATGACAGGCCTAAAAAGGGCAGCGACAGAAGGACAGCAAAAGCTCAGTTCTCAGGTTGTTCTTCCTGAGAATCCTCGGGAAAACAGTCTCTGTTGTGTCTTCTTCAGGACTAAAGTGGAGTTGGAGTTCCAGGTCAGGTCTTCACTGATGTAGGTGACCTGGTACCATAGATGTGGTACCATCCCCACTCCTTCCCCTTTAATAACGATGGGCTGAATGTCTGGTTTATACCTCCTAAAGTCGACAATAAGTAGCTGTAGACAACTCCAGCGTTTGCTTTTTCAAATCCATACTCCATAGTGTGGTGGGCATAACGACACCAGGTTACCCAGCTGTTTCTTTTAATTAGACTGAATGACTGAGGAAAAACTTGAAAGTGTCTTTGATTCTATCCAAGGTAACTCCTAGTTCCAAACACAACTTTATTGCGCAGATTTAAAGTTTCTTTGTAAATCCCAAGAAATCTATCCAAACTATATCTTTGCAACATAAACAACAGATAACCAACCTTAGAAGTATTTATTTATTTATTTATTTAAGTTTATGATATGCAGAATGCCTATTGGACAGTTACTTTTACCTGAATCTCGTTTTAGGAGAGAAAAGTTTTGTTTGAATGAGCTGGAAGGGTATCGACTAATTTGCTTCTATTATAAACAGATCCTCCCTCCAACCTGATCATCTTCAGCAGGGATGAGGTGGAGCTGGGATAGAAGAACACGCTGATCTGTCGTGTTTCTGGGTTCTATCCTGCCTACGACACATGTGATGTGTGACACACATTAAGTAGTATGTAATTTGATAGTGTCAGCATTTACGTGTCTTCATGCTGGTTCCTTTTATCATTATATACCTCAACAAAACAGCTCAGTGTAATTTGAAGCTACAATAGTCACCAAGGAATATTTTGCCAGTAACAACCATTTTAAAAGCTGACCTGAACCAGGTATAAAAGAAAGCGTAGATAAACGGGTTCAGTGTAGAGTTTGACAGAGCAAGCCAGTTAACGGTTTCAATCACAGAAACCGGGATAGAAAATAAAATGCAAAGGAAGAAAGGAGACCAACAAAATAGAAAAACTCCCAGAACAATCGCCAGAGTTTTGGTGGCTTTTCTCTCCATCTTACTGGCTGTTGCTCCGAACTTTATGCTTTGGATGCTTCGTGCCTGTCTCTGTGCAACAAGGAAAATCTTCAGGTAGATGCAAAGCATTATGACCACTGGAAAGTAAAATGATAATATAGGTCCAATAATGTTTGCCGTCATTACATCCAGAAAACACATGTCAGCACATGCGTAAGGGGACAGTCTGGGAATTATCACTCCGATGCTAACGAGAGCAGAAACACCCCAGCTCACTGTGATCATGATGGCAACAACATGACGGCTGATTTTAGATCTATATGTGAGAGGCTGACACACAGCATAGTACCTGTCAACTGAAATACAACACAGGTGCATAATAGAGCATGTACTAAACAATATATCAAAGCTGTCACGTACCTTACAAAATAAACTCTCATTATAGGTACATGAACTGAGAGAGAAGGCCATGCTGAGAGGAAATACTAAAATCCCAACCAGCAGGTCGGCCACAGCCAGAGACAGAATGAGAGTGTTGGTGGGTGTGTGAAGCTGCTTGAAGTAAATTATTGATGTTACTACAAGGAGGTTTCCACATATAGTCACAAGAGACAGAAGTGTCAGAAACGCATACACCATTATACATACAACAGAAGGAGTCGCGGTTAGTTTGTAGCTAAACTGATTTATCTCATAGCATGGATGCTGTAAGACAGTCACAACACCTGTCCTGTTTTCCATGAAGACCTAAAACTGAATTCAGGTTACATTAAAAGTGAGGCAAACATTTAAAGTGCATTTAATAAAAGGTTAAATTACATACATGTAAACAAAGAGTGGCTTTTCTGATACCTGATACTGCTGATCAACCCTTACATGCTGTGCTAGCTGCTTACAGCAATGTGAGTCTCTGTGCAATGAGACAACATGTCAGTGCAGGTTGCTCTGCGGCACGATGGTCTCTGTGCACAAGCTTTTATGTCTTACTTGCCAACCTATCTTTGGATGCCACAATTTCCATCCAATAAGGACGGGAAAACTCCATGTTGCCTTATAGCATGGCAACGTGTGTGTGGGCGTATAGGGTCCAGCGCGGTTGGACTGACGTCAAACTGTTGACACATGGTCATGTGGTTTTCAGATGTTTAGTTTCACACAGACCTGTAGTTTTCATGCCAGGCCACTATGTGGTGCTGTGATTTTAGCTTGTTGTTTGAAATGCGCCCAAGCTTTTGACCCATATATTCCACCTCATGTAGGAACTTGTACTCGTCAACGATGAACCAAGTGTTCATGTAGCACATATACATTTCTTATGAGAAACTGACTTAAACTGAACAGTTTAAGTTGCACAAGACGATCTGCCATTGTTTTTGTTATTTGCCCGTCCATGAGCAAAACAAACCCTGCAGTCATGCGTTCTGCACATGTGCGCTGTCACAAATCGTGGAGTACTTCACACTTCTGGGTGTTACTGACTACTTCCATTTTGAAACCTGGTTTAAAAACGTGCTGGTGTCACAGACACTGATCACCAGAAACTTGTAAACAACCAGCTGGAAAACTTGGGCCTTTTACTGCAGGGTCAGAATCCTCTGAAGATTCTTAACATTAATATTTTTGTACTGTGAGTGTCCATCAATGCAAAGACACAACATGTGAAGTCTGAGAAGGGAAACCTCAGGCCACATTGTGAACCCAAGAAGGTTTTGCTCCAGGGCAACAGTTTTGGCAAGTGCTCCCTTTGGATACAATATGTCAACTTTCTCACTTCACCCTCTAATTCCTCCTGTTCCATACCAACTCATTATACAAGAATATAGACTTCAGCTACTTTAGTATCAAATATAGCTTCATCCATCAGTCTGGACCCATTTTCTTTCTGTAATCTTTACATTCTTGTTGATCATTCATCGTCCACAGCAGAGGTCCTCAAATTCAGTCTTTGAGGGCCGGTGTCCTGCTGGTTTAGATGTGTCCCTGGTTCAACACACAACAATCAAATAGCTGAATTCCTCAAAAAGCAGTCAAGTTCTCCAGAGTCCTACAATGACCTGACTATTTGACTGGGGTATAGTGAAGCAGAAGAACTTCTAAAACCTGCAGAATGCTGGCCCTCAAAGCCTGGATTTGACAATCCCCGATCTAGTGTCAGAAGATCATTTCAAGACGTAGCCACCACTTCTACCGCCAAGTCTGCACAGCAGCAAGTCTTTCCTGTTATCTTTAGACCACTGACACCCAAAAATTGGCCTAAGATTAAGTAAACTGGTTCACTATCAGTTCCTATTCTCTTCAAGAGTGTGAATTGAAATAGCCTTCACCTTCAGTAGGGAAATTCCAGAGCAACAGCAGCAAATCCATATAGATTCATATAAAGATAAGAGTATAAAAAACTAACATACTGTACAATAAGGGCAGAAATTCAACACCAATACGGTGAACTCCAATCTGAAGGAATGTTCAATTGAGTAGGTTATTTAATCTTTAAATACATATTCACATTTTATGGATATTTATTTAAAATAACAACCAGATATTTACAATGAGTGACAGTAAAAACTGTGCAACAACAGAGATGTGCAGACACCATCGCTAATGTTGTTTAAAATTAGTGAAACTGCGCAAATACCACCATGTATGAAATGTATACATTTAGAGGATTCAAATCAGAAACTTTTTTCAGTGTTGTAAGACACAGTGGCATAGAGCAATGTTCCTTTTTTCAGCTTGTTATTGTATTTTAGAAGAAAAATAAATATTACTTTAAAACATTGCAAGTATTTGTGGTTTAAATTTGCTTTGTTATTTAAGACAGCAAATACTGACAGTTCATTCTATTATTGTGTACATTGTGAAAATAATTATATATATTTATTATATAATTATTGAATAATTATGTAATTATTGAATAATTATGAGTTGACTGATAATGATGTATTTTTCCTTATAGGTTTCTTGAGTGGCCTCAGTGTCTAATGCAGTGGTCCCAAACCTCCCAAACCCACTCTCCTTCACCAAAACAAATTCTGCACCCCTCCACCCAACCCTCACCTCTCTACACTGTAACCCTCACATGGAAAACTCACGCCGACAGTAAAAGAAAAACTTTGCTTTTATTTCAACTGTTGATGTGAAACGGAGATCCAACATTTTCTTTCATATTTTTGTGGGAATCAGATTTAACAGCTATAGAGTGACACATCTTCATGTGACAAAAAGCCGCAATTGTCAACTGAGCATTATTTGTCTGGACATCTGTAGAGCTGTGCTGGACTCTACCCAAGGCCACTGATAAGCTTCCACCACGAATCAGAGACAGATGTCTAATGCTTAGTACACACATTCTGACATATATTCTTTATGGCTTATTGAGCTTCTGTACAGTAGCAATAAAAAGGCCTTGTGATTCTGATTATGTATCAAAGCCAGTTCGATAGCGGCATAAGATTGAAACTTGTATTGTACTTTTGTATTGTAGTTTCTCAACTCTCCCTAAAAATATGTTTTGATTTATTCTCAAATGATAATTTTAATTATGAGCTTCATTTAGTTATCAAAAATGTTCTGAAATTTGTTTCTGTATTTTTTTTTTCTTTATTTTTAGGTCAGAACTACTACAAACAGACCAAAAAAAAGAAAAAGATAATTGCAATTTAAAGTTGGTCACCAAGAACTGACACAGTTACTACTGCTCTGGGATATACCAGTGAGAGTGCGTAGGCCTGTCACAATAATCAATAAATCAATTAATCGCATGATAAATTAAAACAAACTCAGTAATTTGGAACAATTTATTGTCCAGCAAATGTTTTTATCATGACAGGCCTAAAAAGGGCAGCGACAGAAGGACAGCAAAAGCTCAGTTCTCAGGTTGTTCTTCCTGAGAATCCTCGGGAAAACAGTCTCTGTTGTGTCTTCTTCAGGACTAAAGTGGAGTTGGAGTTCCAGGTCAGGTCTTCACTGATGTAGGTGACCTGGTACCATAGATGTGGTACCATCCCCACTCCTTCCCCTTTAATAACGATGGGCTGAATGTCTGGTTTATACCTCCTAAAGTCGACAATAAGTAGCTGTAGACAACTCCAGCGTTTGCTTTTTCAAATCCATACTCCATAGTGTGGTGGGCATAACGACACCAGGTTACCCAGCTGTTTCTTTTAATTAGACTGAATGACTGAGGAAAAACTTGAAAGTGTCTTTGATTCTATCCAAGGTAACTCCTAGTTCCAAACACAACTTTATTGCGCAGATTTAAAGTTTCTTTGTAAATCCCAAGAAATCTATCCAAACTATATCTTTGCAACATAAACAACAGATAACCAACCTTAGAAGTATTTATTTATTTATTTATTTAAGTTTATGATATGCAGAATGCCTATTGGACAGTTACTTTTACCTGAATCTCGTTTTAGGAGAGAAAAGTTTTGTTTGAATGAGCTGGAAGGGTATCGACTAATTTGCTTCTATTATAAACAGATCCTCCCTCCAACCTGATCATCTTCAGCAGGGATGAGGTGGAGCTGGGATAGAAGAACACGCTGATCTGTCGTGTTTCTGGGTTCTATCCTGCCTACGACACATGTGATGTGTGACACACATTAAGTAGTATGTAATTTGATAGTGTCAGCATTTACGTGTCTTCATGCTGGTTCCTTTTATCATTATATACCTCAACAAAACAGCTCAGTGTAATTTGAAGCTACAATAGTCACCAAGGAATATTTTGCCAGTAACAACCATTTTAAAAGCTGACCTGAACCAGGTATAAAAGAAAGCGTAGATAAACGGGTTCAGTGTAGAGTTTGACAGAGCAAGCCAGTTAACGGTTTCAATCACAGAAACCGGGATAGAAAATAAAATGCAAAGGAAGAAAGGAGACCAACAAAATAGAAAAACTCCCAGAACAATCGCCAGAGTTTTGGTGGCTTTTCTCTCCATCTTACTGGCTGTTGCTCCGAACTTTATGCTTTGGATGCTTCGTGCCTGTCTCTGTGCAACAAGGAAAATCTTCAGGTAGATGCAAAGCATTATGACCACTGGAAAGTAAAATGATAATATAGGTCCAATAATGTTTGCCGTCATTACATCCAGAAAACACATGTCAGCACATGCGTAAGGGGACAGTCTGGGAATTATCACTCCGATGCTAACGAGAGCAGAAACACCCCAGCTCACTGTGATCATGATGGCAACAACATGACGGCTGATTTTAGATCTATATGTGAGAGGCTGACACACAGCATAGTACCTGTCAACTGAAATACAACACAGGTGCATAATAGAGCATGTACTAAACAATATATCAAAGCTGTCACGTACCTTACAAAATAAACTCTCATTATAGGTACATGAACTGAGAGAGAAGGCCATGCTGAGAGGAAATACTAAAATCCCAACCAGCAGGTCGGCCACAGCCAGAGACAGAATGAGAGTGTTGGTGGGTGTGTGAAGCTGCTTGAAGTAAATTATTGATGTTACTACAAGGAGGTTTCCACATATAGTCACAAGAGACAGAAGTGTCAGAAACGCATACACCATTATACATACAACAGAAGGAGTCGCGGTTAGTTTGTAGCTAAACTGATTTATCTCATAGCATGGATGCTGTAAGACAGTCACAACACCTGTCCTGTTTTCCATGAAGACCTAAAACTGAATTCAGGTTACATTAAAAGTGAGGCAAACATTTAAAGTGCATTTAATAAAAGGTTAAATTACATACATGTAAACAAAGAGTGGCTTTTCTGATACCTGATACTGCTGATCAACCCTTACATGCTGTGCTAGCTGCTTACAGCAATGTGAGTCTCTGTGCAATGAGACAACATGTCAGTGCAGGTTGCTCTGCGGCACGATGGTCTCTGTGCACAAGCTTTTATGTCTTACTTGCCAACCTATCTTTGGATGCCACAATTTCCATCCAATAAGGACGGGAAAACTCCATGTTGCCTTATAGCATGGCAACGTGTGTGTGGGCGTATAGGGTCCAGCGCGGTTGGACTGACGTCAAACTGTTGACACATGGTCATGTGGTTTTCAGATGTTTAGTTTCACACAGACCTGTAGTTTTCATGCCAGGCCACTATGTGGTGCTGTGATTTTAGCTTGTTGTTTGAAATGCGCCCAAGCTTTTGACCCATATATTCCACCTCATGTAGGAACTTGTACTCGTCAACGATGAACCAAGTGTTCATGTAGCACATATACATTTCTTATGAGAAACTGACTTAAACTGAACAGTTTAAGTTGCACAAGACGATCTGCCATTGTTTTTGTTATTTGCCCGTCCATGAGCAAAACAAACCCTGCAGTCATGCGTTCTGCACATGTGCGCTGTCACAAATCGTGGAGTACTTCACACTTCTGGGTGTTACTGACTACTTCCATTTTGAAACCTGGTTTAAAAACGTGCTGGTGTCACAGACACTGATCACCAGAAACTTGTAAACAACCAGCTGGAAAACTTGGGCCTTTTACTGCAGGGTCAGAATCCTCTGAAGATTCTTAACATTAATATTTTTGTACTGTGAGTGTCCATCAATGCAAAGACACAACATGTGAAGTCTGAGAAGGGAAACCTCAGGCCACATTGTGAACCCAAGAAGGTTTTGCTCCAGGGCAACAGTTTTGGCAAGTGCTCCCTTTGGATACAATATGTCAACTTTCTCACTTCACCCTCTAATTCCTCCTGTTCCATACCAACTCATTATACAAGAATATAGACTTCAGCTACTTTAGTATCAAATATAGCTTCATCCATCAGTCTGGACCCATTTTCTTTCTGTAATCTTTACATTCTTGTTGATCATTCATCGTCCACAGCAGAGGTCCTCAAATTCAGTCTTTGAGGGCCGGTGTCCTGCTGGTTTAGATGTGTCCCTGGTTCAACACACAACAATCAAATAGCTGAATTCCTCAAAAAGCAGTCAAGTTCTCCAGAGTCCTACAATGACCTGACTATTTGACTGGGGTATAGTGAAGCAGAAGAACTTCTAAAACCTGCAGAATGCTGGCCCTCAAAGCCTGGATTTGACAATCCCCGATCTAGTGTCAGAAGATCATTTCAAGACGTAGCCACCACTTCTACCGCCAAGTCTGCACAGCAGCAAGTCTTTCCTGTTATCTTTAGACCACTGACACCCAAAAATTGGCCTAAGATTAAGTAAACTGGTTCACTATCAGTTCCTATTCTCTTCAAGAGTGTGAATTGAAATAGCCTTCACCTTCAGTAGGGAAATTCCAGAGCAACAGCAGCAAATCCATATAGATTCATATAAAGATAAGAGTATAAAAAACTAACATACTGTACAATAAGGGCAGAAATTCAACACCAATACGGTGAACTCCAATCTGAAGGAATGTTCAATTGAGTAGGTTATTTAATCTTTAAATACATATTCACATTTTATGGATATTTATTTAAAATAACAACCAGATATTTACAATGAGTGACAGTAAAAACTGTGCAACAACAGAGATGTGCAGACACCATCGCTAATGTTGTTTAAAATTAGTGAAACTGCGCAAATACCACCATGTATGAAATGTATACATTTAGAGGATTCAAATCAGAAACTTTTTTCAGTGTTGTAAGACACAGTGGCATAGAGCAATGTTCCTTTTTTCAGCTTGTTATTGTATTTTAGAAGAAAAATAAATATTACTTTAAAACATTGCAAGTATTTGTGGTTTAAATTTGCTTTGTTATTTAAGACAGCAAATACTGACAGTTCATTCTATTATTGTGTACATTGTGAAAATAATTATATATATTTATTATATAATTATTGAATAATTATGTAATTATTGAATAATTATGAGTTGACTGATAATGATGTATTTTTCCTTATAGGTTTCTTGAGTGGCCTCAGTGTCTAATGCAGTGGTCCCAAACCTCCCAAACCCACTCTCCTTCACCAAAACAAATTCTGCACCCCTCCACCCAACCCTCACCTCTCTACACTGTAACCCTCACATGGAAAACTCACGCCGACAGTAAAAGAAAAACTTTGCTTTTATTTCAACTGTTGATGTGAAACGGAGATCCAACATTTTCTTTCATATTTTTGTGGGAATCAGATTTAACAGCTATAGAGTGACACATCTTCATGTGACAAAAAGCCGCAATTGTCAACTGAGCATTATTTGTCTGGACATCTGTAGAGCTGTGCTGGACTCTACCCAAGGCCACTGATAAGCTTCCACCACGAATCAGAGACAGATGTCTAATGCTTAGTACACACATTCTGACATATATTCTTTATGGCTTATTGAGCTTCTGTACAGTAGCAATAAAAAGGCCTTGTGATTCTGATTATGTATCAAAGCCAGTTCGATAGCGGCATAAGATTGAAACTTGTATTGTACTTTTGTATTGTAGTTTCTCAACTCTCCCTAAAAATATGTTTTGATTTATTCTCAAATGATAATTTTAATTATTAGCTTCATTTAGTTATCAAAAATGTTCTGAAATTTGTTTCTGTATTTTGTTTTTTTCTTTATTTTTAGGACAGAACTACTACAAACAGACCAAAGAAAAAGAAAAAGATAATTGCAATTTGAAGTTGGTCACCAAGAACTGACACAGTTACTACTGCTCTGGGATATACCAGTGAGAGTGCGTAGGCCTGTCACAATAATCAATAAATCAATTAATCGCATGATAAATTAAAACAAACTCAGTAATTTGGAACAATTTATTGTCCAGCAAATGTTTTTATCATGACAGGCCTAAAAAGGGCAGCGACAGAAGGACAGCAAAAGCTCAGTTCTCAGGTTGTTCTTCCTGAGAATCCTCGGGAAAACAGTCTCTGTTGTGTCTTCTTCAGGACTAAAGTGGAGTTGGAGTTCCAGGTCAGGTCTTCACTGATGTAGGTGACCTGGTACCATAGATTTGGTACCATCCCCACTCCTTCCCCTTTTATAACGATGGGCTGAATGTCTGGTTTATACCTCCTAAAGTCGACAATAAGTAGCTGTAGACAACTCCAGCGTTTGCTTTTTCAAATCCATACTCCATAGTGTGGTGGGCATAACGACACCAGGTTACCCAGCTGTTTCTTTTAATTAGACTGAATGACTGAGGAAAAACTTGAAAGTGTCTTTGATTCTATCCAAGGTAACTCCTAGTTCCAAACACAACTTTATTGCGCAGATTTAAAGTTTCTTTGTAAATCCCAAGAAATCTATCCAAACTATATCTTTGCAACATAAACAACAGATAACCAACCTTAGAAGTATTTATTTATTTAAGTTTATGATATGCCGAATGCCTATTGGACAGTTACTTTTACCTGAATCTCGTTTTAGGAGAGAAAAGTTTTGTTTGAATGAGCTGGAAGGGTATCGACTAATTTGCTTCTATTATAAACAGATCCTCCCTCCAACCTGATCATCTTCAGCAGGGATGAGGTGGAGCTGGGATAGAAGAACACGCTGATCTGTCGTGTTTCTGGGTTCTATCCTGCCTACGACACATGTGATGTGACACATGTGATGTGACACACCTACATGTGTACGTGTGTCACACATTAAGTAGTATCTAATTCAATAGTGTCAGCATTTACGTGTCTTCATGCTGGTTCCTTTTATCATTATATACCTCAACAAAACAGCTCAGTGTAATTTGAAGCTACAATAGTCACCAAGGAATATTTTGCCAGTAACAACCATTTTAAAAGCTGACCTGAACCAGGTATAAAAGAAAGCGTAGATAAACGGGTTCAGTGTAGAGTTTGACAGAGCAAGCCAGTTAACGGTTTCAATCACAGAAACCGGGAGAGAAAATAAAATGCAAAGGAAGAAAGGAGACCAACAAAATAGAAAAACTCCCAGAACAATCGCCAGAGTTTTGGTGGCTTTTCTCTCCATCTTACTGGCTGTTGCTCTGGACTTTATGCTTTGGATGCTTCGTGCCTGTCTCTGTGCAACAAGGAAAATCTTCAGGTAGATGCAAAGCATTATGACCACTGGAAGGTAAAATGATAATATAGGTCCAATAATGTTTGCCGTCATTACATCCAGAAAACACATGTCAGCACATGCGTAAGGGGACAGTCTGGGAATTATCACTCCGATGCTAACGAGAGCAGAAACACCCCAGCTCACTGTGATCATGATGGCAACAACATGACGGCTGATTTTAGATCTATATGTGAGAGGCTGACACACAGCATAGTACCTGTCAACTGAAATACAACACAGGTGCATAATAGAGCATGTACTAAACAATATATCAAAGCTGTCACGTACCTTACAAAATAAACTCTCATTATAGGTACATGAACTGAGAGAGAAGGCCATGCTGAGAGGAAATACTAAAATCCCAACCAGCAGGTCGGCCACAGCCAGAGACAGAATGAGAGTGTTGGTGGGTGTGTGAAGCTGCTTGAAGTAAATTATTGATGTTACTACAAGGAGGTTTCCACATATAGTCACAAGAGACAGAAGTGTCAGAAACGCATACACCATTAAACATACAACAGAAGGAGTCGCGGTTAGTTTGTAGCTAAACTGATTTATCTCATAGCATGGATGCTGTAAGACAGTCACAACACCTGTCCTGTTTTCCATGAAGACCTAAAACTGAATTCAGGTTACATTAAAAGTGAGGCAAACATTTAAAGTGCATTTAATAAAAGGTTAAATTACATACATGTAAACAAAGAGTGGCTTTTCTGATACCTGATACTGCTGATCAACCCTTACATGCTGTTCTAGCTGCTTACAGCAATGTGAGTCTTGGTGCAATGAGACAACATGTCAGTGCAGGTTGCTCTGCGGCACGATGGTCTCTGTGCACAAGCTTTTATGTCTTACTTACCAACCTATCTTTGGATGCCACAATTTCCATCCAATAAGGACGGGAAAACTCCATGTTGCCTTATAGCATGGCAACGTGTGTGTGGGCGTATAGGGCCCAGCGCGGTTGGACTGACGTCAAACTGTTGACACATGGTCATGTGGTTTTCAGATGTTTAGTTTCACACAGACCTGTAGTTTTCATGCCAGGCCACTATGTGGTGCTGTGATTTTAGCTTGTTGTTTGAAATGCGCCCAAGCTTTTGACCCATATATTCCACCTCATGTAGGAACTTGTACTCGTCAACGATGAACCAAGTGTTCATGTAGCACCTATACATTTCTTATGAGAAACTGACTTAAACTGAACAGTTTAAGTTGCACAAGACGATCTGCCATTGTTTTTGTTATTTGCCCGTCCATGAGCAAGACAAACCCTGCAGTCATGCGTTCTGCACATGTGCGCTGTCACAAATCGTGGAGTACTTCACACTTCTGGGTGTTACTGACTACTTCCATTTTGAAACCTGGTTTAAAAACGTGCTGGTGTCACAGACTCTGATCACCAGAAACTTGTAAACAACCAGCTGGAAAACTTGGGCCTTTTACTGCAGGGCCAGAACCCTCTGAAGATTCTTAACATTAATATTTTTGTACTGTGAGTGTCCATCAATGCAAAGACACAACATGTGAAGTCTGAGAAGGGAAACCTCAGGCCACATTGTGAACCCAAGAAGGTTTTGCTCCAGGGCAACAGTTTTGGCAAGTGCTCCCTTTGGATACAATATGTCAACTTTCTCACTTCACCCTCTAATTCCTCCTGTTCCATACCAACTCATTATACAAGAATATAGACTTCAGCTACTTTAGTATCAAATATAGCTTCATCCATCAGTCTGGACCCATTTTCTTTCTGTAATCTTTACATTCTTGTTGATCATTCATCGTCCACAGCAGAGGTCCTCAAATTCAGTCTTTGAGGGCCGGTGTCCTGCTGGTTTTAGATGTGTCCCTGGTTCAACACACAACAATCAAATAGCTGAATTCCTCAAAAAGCAGTCAAGTTCTCCAGAGTCCTACAATGACCTGACTATTTGACTGGGGTATAGTGAAGCAGAAGAACTTCTAAAACCTGCAGAATGCTGGCCCTCAAAGCCTGGATTTGACAATCCCCGATCTAGTGTCAAAAGATCATTTCAAGACGTAGCCACCACTTCTACCGCCAAGTCTGCACAGCAGCAAGTCTTTCCTGTTATCTTTAGACCACTGACACCCAAAAATTGGCCTAAGATTAAGTAAACTGGTTCACTATCAGTTCCTATTCTCTTCAAGAGTGTGAATTGAAATAGCCTTCACCTTCAGTAGGGAAATTCCAGAGCAACAGCAGCAAATCCATATAGATTCATATAAAGATAAGAGTATAAAAAACTAACATACTGTACAATAAGGGCAGAAATTCAACACCAATACGGTGAACTCCAATCTGAAGGAATGTTCAATTGAGTAGGTTATTTAATCTTTAAATACATATTCACATTTTATGGATATTTATTTAAAATAACAACCAGATATTTACAATGAGTGACAGTAAAAACTGTGCAACAACAGAGATGTGCAGACACCATCGCTAATGTTGTTTAAAATTAGTGAAACTGCGCAAAGACCACCATGTATGAAATGTATACATTTAGAGGATTCAAATCAGAAACTTTTTTCAGTGTTGTAAGACACAGTGGCATAGAGCAATGTTCCTTTTTTCAGCTTGTTATTGTATTTTAGAAGAAAAATAAATATTACTTTAAAACATTGCAAGTATTTGTGGTTTAAATTTGCTTTGTTATTTAAGACAGCAAATACTGACAGTTCATTCTATTATTGTGTACATTGTGAAAATAATTATATATATTTATTATATAATTATTGAATAATTATGTAATTATTGAATAATTATGAGTTGACTGATAATGATGTATTTTTCCTTATAGGTTTCTTGAGTGGCCTCAGTGTCTAATGCAGTGGTCCCAAACCTCCCAAACCCACTCTCCTTCACCAAAACAAATTCTGCACCCCTCCACCCAACCCTCACCTCTCTACACTGTAACCCTCACATGGAAAACTCACACCGACAGTAAAAGAAAAACTTTGCTTTTATTTCAACTGTTGATGTGAAACGGAGATCCAACTTTTTCTTTCATATTTTTGTGGGAATCAGATTTAACAGCTATAGAGTGACACATCTTCATGTGACAAAAAGCCGCAATTGTCAACTGAGCATTATTTGTCTGGACATCTGTAGAGCTGTGCTGGACTCTACCCAAGGCCACTGATAAGCTTCCACCACGAATCAGAGACAGATGTCTAATGCTTAGTACACACATTCTGACATATATTCTTTATGGCTTATTGAGCTTCTGTACAGTAGCAATAAAAAGGCCTTGTGATTCTGATTATGTATCAAAGCCAGTTCGATAGCGGCATAAGATTGAAACTTGTATTGTACTTTTGTATTGTAGTTTCTCAACTCTCCCTAAAAATATGTTTTGATTTATTCTCAAATGATAATTTTAATTATTAGCTTCATTTAGTTATCAAAAATGTTCTGAAATTTGTTTCTGTATTTTGTTTTTTTCTTTATTTTTAGGACAGAACTACTACAAACAGACCAAAGAAAAAGAAAAAGATAATTGCAATTTGAAGTTGGTCACCAAGAACTGACACAGTTACTACTGCTCTGGGATATACCAGTGAGAGTGCGTAGGCCTGTCACAATAATCAATAAATCAATTAATCGCATGATAAATTAAAACAAACTCAGTAATTTGGAACAATTTATTGTCCAGCAAATGTTTTTATCATGACAGGCCTAAAAAGGGCAGCGACAGAAGGACAGCAAAAGCTCAGTTCTCAGGTTGTTCTTCCTGAGAATCCTCGGGAAAACAGTCTCTGTTGTGTCTTCTTCAGGACTAAAGTGGAGTTGGAGTTCCAGGTCAGGTCTTCACTGATGTAGGTGACCTGGTACCATAGATGTGGTACCATCCCCACTCCTTCCCCTTTAATAACGATGGGCTGAATGTCTGGTTTATACCTCCTAAAGTCGACAATAAGTAGCTGTAGACAACTCCAGCGTTTGCTTTTTCAAATCCATACTCCATAGTGTGGTGGGCATAACGACACCAGGTTACCCAGCTGTTTCTTTTAATTAGACTGAATGACTGAGGAAAAACTTGAAAGTGTCTTTGATTCTATCCAAGGTAACTCCTAGTTCCAAACACAACTTTATTGCGCAGATTTAAAGTTTCTTTGTAAATCCCAAGAAATCTATCCAAACTATATCTTTGCAACATAAACAACAGATAACCAACCTTAGAAGTATTTATTTATTTATTTATTTAATTTTATGATATGCAGAATGCCTATTGGACAGTTACTTTTACCTGAATCTCGTTTTAGGAGAGTTTTGTTTGAATGAGCTGGAAGGGTATCAACTAATTTGCTTCTATTATAAACAGATCCTCCCTCCAACCTGATCATCTTCAGCAGGGATGAGGTGGAGCTGGGATAGAAGAACACGCTGATCTGTCGTGTTTCTGGGTTCTATCCTGCCTACGACACATGTGATGTGACACATGTGATGTGACACACCTACATGTGTACGTGTGTCACACATTAAGTAGTATCTAATTCGATAGTGTCAGCATTTACGTGTCTTCATGCTAGTTCCTTTTATCATTATATACCTCAACAAAACAGCTCAGTGTAATTTGAAGCTACAATAGTCACCAAAGAATATTTTGCCAGTAATAACCATTTTAAAAGCTGACCTGAACCAGGTATAAAAGAAAGCGTAGATAAACGGGTTCAGTGTAGAGTTTGACAGAGCAAGCCAGTTAACGGTTTCAATCACAGAAACCGGGAGAGAAAATAAAATGCAAAGGAAGAAAGGAGACCAACAAAATAGAAAAACTCCCAGAACAATCGCCAGAGTTTTGGTGGCTTTTCTCTCCATCTTACTGGCTGTTGCTCCGAACTTTATGCTTTGGATTCTTCGTGCCTGTCTCTGTGCAACAAGGAAAATCTTCAGGTAGATGCAAAGCATTATGACCACTGGAAAGTAAAATGACATGATAGATCCCATAATGTTTGCCGTCATTACATCCAGAAAACACATGTCAGCACATGCGTAAGGGGACAGTCTGGGAATTATCACTCCGATGCTAACGAGAGCAGAAACACCCCAGCTCACTGTGATCATGATGGCAACAACATGACGGCTGATTTTAGATCTATATGTGAGAGGCTGACACACAGCATAGTACCTGTCAACTGAAATACAACACAGGTGCATAATAGAGCATGTACTAAACAATATATCAAAGCTGTCACGGACCTTACAAAATAAACTCTCATTATAGGTACATGAACTGAGAGAGAAGGCCATGCTGAGAGGAAATACTAAAATCCCAACCAGCAGGTCGGCCACAGCCAGAGACAGAATGAGAGTGTTGGTGGGTGTGTGAAGCTGCTTGAAGTAAATTATTGATGTTACTACAAGGAGGTTTCCACATACAGTCACAAGAGACAGAAGTGTCAGAAACGCATACACCATTATACATACAACAGAAGGAGTCGCGGTTAGTTTGTAGCTAAACTGATTTATCTCATAGCACGGATGCTGTAAGACAGTCACAACACCTGTCCTGTTTTCCATGAAGACCTAAAACTGAATTCAGGTTACATTAAAAGTGAGGCAAACATTTAAAATGCATTTAATAAAAGGTTAAATTACATACATGTAAACAAAGAGTGGCTTTTCTGATACCTGATACTGCTGATCAACCCTTACATGCTGTTCTAGCTGCTTATATCAATGTGAGTCTCGGTGCAACGAGACAACACGTCAGTGCAGGTTGCTCTGTGGCACGATGGTCTCTGTGCACAAGCTTTTATGTCTTACTTGCCAACCTATCTTTGGATGCTACAATTTCCATCCAATAAGGACGGGCAAACTCCATGTTGCCTTATAGCATGGCAACGTGTGTGTGGGCGTATAGGGCCCAACGCGGTTGGACTGACGTCAAACTGCTGACACATGGTTATGTGGTTTTCAGATGTTTAGTTTCACACAGACCTGTAGTTTTCATCCTAGGCCACTATGTGGTGCTGTGATTTTAGCTTGTTGTTTGAAATGCGCCCAAACTTTTGACCCATATATTCCACCTCATGTAGGAACTTGTACTCGTCAACGATGAACCGAGTGTTCATGTAGCACATATACATTTCTTCTGAGAAACTGACTTAAACTGAACAGTTTAAGTTGCACAAGACGATCTGCCATTGTTTTTGTTATTTGCCCGTCCATGAGCAAGACAAACCCTGCAGTCATGCGTTCTGCACATGTGCGCTGTCACAAATCGTGGAGTACTTCACACTTCTGGGTGTTACTGATGTCAAGAAAATCCGAGCTCATCCCACTTCCGCATGCTGGAGATTTTAGTTTAACAGTAATAATAAATAAAGTTATCTTTAAAATGAATCACTCAAGTGACATCAAGGCCCAACAGTAGACTTAGGTGTCAATAAAATAAATCTGGTTGTGTGTGTTGTTTTTGTCTAAAGCAAACTTTGCTTTAATTCTACTTTTCTCTATCTAATCATAAGAAATCATAGTCAGACAGAGAGAGTCATGAAACAGGAAAAGCAGGTTTCCTGGAAAAAGAGGAAGTAAGTTTCCAGCCTGCAGATTTATAAATATAGCTGAGACTATTTCTTATTTTAAAGCATGAAAGTTTTAAAGAATTAAATCTAAACATTTTGGTAATTTGATAAGATTCAAAGTAAAATACTTATATTAATATTGGTTTACTTGTAATAATATTTACACGAACATTTGTGGGAACACTTACAAGAAAAACAAGTAACTGTAACTTTGGTATTAAATAATTAGAATCATGTATTATTCTTGGTTTCTTTTCAGAAAAACATCTGTAATAACTCACATTAGGATTATAATAAGTATAATTAATAAGTTATGGTTATAAAATCATAAATGAATGATAAATCAGAGAAGCTGAAGAAAATAAATGTGATATAAGTTATGGTTATAAAATTATAAATGAATGCTAAATCAGAGAAGCTAAAGAAAATAAATGTGATATAAATGTGATTTTGACATTGAACTTGAAATGGTGTAAAAAGGTGTAACTGCAATTAAACATCACTGATATGTTGTAGGTAGATAGTAGGTGAAAGGTGAACGGTTAAGGGAAAAAGGGGAACTAACAGGAGAGCAGAGATGATCAACGCCTTATTTAGGTAAAAGGTTGTGCAGGCAATGGACAGGAGGTTGAGCAACTCTGAGACATTAGCACAGACATCAGGACATAATGTCTGAAGGACAGTGATGGATGTGAGGTCATCTGTCTAAGCAGACAGCCAATGAAAACGCACCAAAAGGGTGGATAAACCCTATATAAGGTGGGTGCAAAAGAGGAACCTTTCGTTGGATCCTCCGGGCAGCTTCGAGCCAAGATCGAGATGGACAAAGAACTCTGCAGCTGAAGAAGAGCCGGAGCCACAGAGCCGAAGACTGTCCCGCTCATGGAGACCAACCGGTCAGGCCCACAACCTGTGGCTTCACATCGCACTTCTCTCATCAGCTGGGTTCAGACCCCAAAGACAAAGATGAAGACAAAGGCAAAGACAAAGAAGAAGAACTGGTGCTTTCCTTCCTGCCAGCACCAAGTCCTGTGTGACCTCACCATCCATGCGGAGAAGAAGCTCATCAGACCTGCGGAGATCCTGACCTTCGCCGATCAACATCTTCCTCCTGCTGCAGCACCTTCTTCATCTTCAATCATCACAGAGATTCCTGCCTTCGCCGATCAACATCTTCCTCCTGCTGCAGCACCTTCTTCATCATCAAGCCAGGTCTGGGGTTCGAAACACCAAACTCCGTCCGTCTCTCTCAAAGGTTTTTTTTTTTTTTTGTTCTTAGTATCAGCAGTAGGGAAAGACAGACTAGATGATTGATTTTACTTATTTGATTATTTCTGCTACTGAATTAAGCTGTACTGACCCTTGCAAAAATGCCTTACTAATAAAATATTTAGCATAAAGAAAATCTAAAAGATGTTGTGGACATTCAGTTAATGAGTCACCTTAAAGTTCTTTGATGGTTGTAAAATAGCTGTGATGTTTGATTCTGGAGAGGAAAAAGTTTAAAATGTTTTTAGGTTGCTGGTAGCCCAAATTTAAAACGTCATCCTTGGGACTCGCCCGAGTCACTAAAACCTACCTGGTTCAATAACAAATGCAAGTTGTAAAATAGAGAACGAGCGACCGTTAACAGGTGTGCTCTGTGAAACTAGTTGGCTGTAGGCTGCTCAGTCTGGCTAATTCACAGGGGGAAGAAGGGTGGGACACCTGGATGTAGGCCGTCAGAAAACCAGGCGAATCGTTTCTCGAAACCAGCTTAAACAGAGTTTACTTCAGTTCTGGACAGGGTAAATCCCAGCAGATTTAGGAAACTCAATTAACCCGTTAGAAGGAGAGCTGGTAGCACATCTCCCCTCTCAGAAGAGGAAGCAGAGAGTGAGACAGTAGAGACAGAAAGGAGGGGGGGGGTGTTGCGCAACAACAAGTGGCGCCCAACGTGGGGCTCGATCTAACGGAGTAGGAGGGCCCTGCCAAGTCAGTGAAAACAGATGTGAGGATCTGAATAGCTCACTTGGTTTGTTAACTCTTAGGGAATAGAGTTAATGGTGACTGATAAGGCCGTCAGTCCCAACCCTTGCAGTAACTGTATGGCATACAGGTGAGGGAAAGCTTCTACTGAGGATAAATGACCGGATCCAGACAGTGAAGCTAGTAGCCAACATAGTCTAGACCCATCCCTGCTCGAGAGCGCAAAGAGAGGCTTTGGGGGATAGACAACTCGAACCGACAGAGAGACGGAGTGATGGATGATCACTTCGAGGAGGAAAATCTGGGGAAGAAACCGGAGGAAGCCGGCCGCCCAGATCGTTTGGAGAAAGAGGAGACCTCAACAGAACTGCATCAGTTTCTGCACAGCTACTGTGACTCAGACCTGAAGCAAGTGGGGAAGTTGGTTCCAAGAATGAGGAACTGAAACATCAGCCCCTGACAAAGAAAAGTTGGCTCAGTCTTGCTGGAGTGGTTCGTGATGTCATGTTGACAAGAAAAGAAAAGACCAGCCTGCAAGCATGCACAAGAAACACAGAAAAGTATCATCAGCTGACGATGGATGAGGAAGCACACCGCGTCCTCCACTGCAGCCATCGAGAAGACATCCGGCAACAGAACAAACACCGGCAGCTGACATAATCACACAGACGCAGACATGGTTAAAGACATCCTGCTGGACCCGGAGCTTGAAATTGGGCCAGCACAACCCACCAGTAAGAAACGACCGCAAGCGACATCTGAGAAGCCAGGACAACTGGAAGGGACAATCTACACCGATGGATCCAGAAAGGGGTCCGACCAGTCGGCATACTGGGGATTTATTCTGAAGCAAGACGGCAAAGAGATGCCGTCAGAAAGGAAAAGCTCCCGGTAGTGCTCAAGCCGGAGAAGTAACGGCAGTACTGGAAGGATTGCTGGAGCTGGTGAAAAGGAAAATCAAGAGTGCCAGGTTAGTAACTGACAGTTACTACTGTGCTCAGGCCCTTAGAGAGGACTTGGCCATTTGGGAAGAAAATGGTTTCGAGACTGCAAAGGGCAAGCCCGTGGCACACAAAGATTTGTGGAAGAAGAAAGCAGAACTGAGGCTCCGCCCGAAACTTGAGGTGCAGCGACAAGGCGCACACCTGAGAAGAAGCCCTATGGAGGGGCAAAGATGACGACCTTTCGTGCCACTAAGAAAGGTTGTCTCTGCCGGTGTCGAGGTGGGACAGAACACCTAAGGACAGGTGGTCCTAGAGTAGCACGGGGAGCAGGTAGTACGGTGCGTGCATAAGGCCCTCGAATATGCAGGCGTGCTACTCCCCCGTGAAGAACTGAGCAAGCAGGACTGCTGGATGTCCCTTCAGCCCATCCGATGCAGCTGTGTGACTTTGAGGTATGTGGTCGATACGCAGGGCACCCAGGGCAGCGGATGGAAGGTTTGTTCATCAAGAGCACAGTCCCATGGGGTTCAGTCTGCATGGATGTAGCAGAGCCAATGGGGACAACAGGAAAGAGAGGTGAGAAGTACCTCTTGGTGCTGATGGACACAGTGACAACTGCTAGAAGAGCAGGTCTTCCCCTGCAGAGGAACTCCGTTCACGTCACAGAAAGCAGGGAGGCGAAGACACTTCTCCTTTTTGCTCAGAGAAGAAAAAGGGAAGTTGCAGCTCGGAGTGTCACTGAAAACAGGGCAGAGAGTTTGGATTAAAGCTCAAGATCGGCCTGCAACTACGGTGATCAAGCTGAGATTCAACGCCCGAGATTTTGTAAAGTAAGTACTAAACTTCAACACAGTACTACTGATGAAGAAAGGGGTCCATGAGGAAGCAGTGCTCAAGCCAGTTCTTAGCTACAGCAAACCAGAACATTACAAGAAGATGGCCAGAGAATCAAGCACCATGCCATCCTACAGTAGACTGGCCACTATTACGGGAAGGTTGCCGTTCAAAGAACAACTTCAAGGCTTTGGACTGGGAGGGCCGTGAAGAAATTGGACTATGCTAAAGAAGAACTCCTGTCACAACCTGATGGATTAAAATGGAAAAGGATCATGATTACGGATAAAGCGTCATGATGCTTATGCTTTTTGCTTTGCTCTGCTGAACAGCCAGAATTTTTTTTTTTTTTTGAGGCCTTCTGTCTCAGCCCATCTTCCCTAAAGAACCATCCCACATCCTGAAGAACCGACAGTTCATCCAGCGAAGGTTCTTGTAGAAGAATCAGAGCGATCCAAGTTTTCTTCGACATTCATCACCTCATGGGGGAAATCAAAACTCCAAGGAGGGGGTGTCAAGAGAAGTGGAGTTTTGATGACTACACTGAGCCCTCTGTGACAACTGAGGATGAAGAATCTGCATCTTCACATCCCAGACGAACCTCTTCTCTTTCCAGGGGATGAGGACGGCGAACTGCAGGAGGGTGATGGACTCCCAGCATGTGAAAGGTCTGACCTCGTGGAGGGGGTGTCAAGAAAATCCGAGCTCATCCCACTTCCCCATGCTGGAGATTTTAGTTTAACAGTAATAATAAATAAAGTTATCTTTAAAATGAATCACTCAAGTGACATCAAGGCCCAACAGTAGACTTAGGTGTCAATAAAATAAATCTGGTTGTGTGTGTTGTTTTTGTCTAAAGCAAACTTTGCTTTAATTCTACTTTTTTCTATCTAATCATAAGAAATCATAGTCAGACAGAGAGAGTCATGAAACAGGAAAAGCAGGTTTCCTGGAAAAAGAGGAAGTAAGTTTCCAGCCTGCAGATTTATAAATATAGCTGAGACTATTTCTTATTTTAAAGCATGAAAGTTTTAAAGAATTAAATCTAAACATTTTGGTAATTTGATAAGATTCAAAGTAAAATACTTATATTAATATTGGTTTACTTGTAATAATATTTACACGAACATTTGTGGGAACACTTACAAGAAAAACAAGTAACTGTAACTTTAGTATTAAATAATTAGAATCATGTATTATTCTTGGTTTCTTTTCAGAAAAACATCTGTAATAACTCACATTAGGATTATAATAAGTATAATTAATAAGTTATGGTTATAAAATCATAAATGAATGATAAATCAGAGAAGCTGAAGAAAATAAATGTGATATAAGTTATGGTTATAAAATTATAAATGAATGCTAAATCAGAGAAGCTAAAGAAAATAAATGTGATATAAATGTGATTTTGACATTGAACTTGAAATGGTGTAAAAAGGTGTAACTGCAATTAAACATCACTGATATGTTGTAGGTAGATAGTAGGTGAAAGGTGAACGGTTAAGGGAAAAAGGGGAACTAACAGGAGAGCAGAGATGATCAACGCCTTATTTAGGTAAAAGGTTGTGCAGGCAATGGACAGGAGGTTGAGCAACTCTGAGACATTAGCACAGACATCAGGACATAATGTCTGAAGGACAGTGATGGATGTGAGGTCATCTGTCTAAGCAGACAGCCAATGAAAACGCACCAAAAGGGTGGATAAACCCTATAAAAGGTGGGTGCAAAAGAGGAACCTTTCGTTGGATCCTCCGGGCAGCTTCGAGCCAAGATCGAGATGGACAAAGAACTCTACAGCTGAAGAAGAGCCGGAGCCACAGAGCCGAAGACTGTCCCGCTCATGGAGACCAACCGGTCAGGCCCACAACCTGTGGCTTCACATCGCACTTCTCTCATCAGCTGGGTTCAGACCCCAAAGACAAAGATGAAGACAAAGGCAAAGACAAAGAAGAAGAACTGGTGCCTTTTTTCCTGCCAGCACCAAGTCCTGTGTGACCTCACCATCCATGCGGAGAAGAAGCTCATCAGACCTGCGGAGATCCTGACCTTCGCCGATCAACATCTTCCTCCTGCTGCAGCACCTTCTTCATCTTCAATCATCACAGAGATTCCTGCCTTCGCCGATCAACATCTTCCTCCTGCTGCAGCACCTTCTTCATCATCAAGCCAGGTCTGGGGTTCGAAACACCAAACTCCGTCCGTCTCTCTCAAAGGTTTTTTTTTTTTTTGTTCTTAGTATCAGCAGTAGGGAAAGACAGACTAGATGATTGATTTTACTTATTTGATTATTTCTGCTACTGAATTAAGCTGTACTGACCCTTGCAAAAATGCCTTACTAATAAAATATTTAGCATAAAGAAAATCTAAAAGATGTTGTGGACATTCAGTTAATGAGTCACCCTAAAGTTCTTTGATGGTTGTAAAATAGCTGTGATGTTTGATTCTGGAGAGGAAAAAGTTTAAAATGTTTTTAGGTTGCTGGTAGCCCAAATTTAAAACGTCATCCTTGGGACTCGCCCGAGTCACTAAAACCTACCTGGTTCAATAACAAATGCAAGTTGTAAAATAGAGAACGAGCGACCGTTAACAGGTGTGCTCTGTGAAACTAGTTGGCTGTAGGCTGCTCAGTCTGGCTAATTCACAGGGGGAAGAAGGGTGGGACACCTGGATGTAGGCCGTCAGAAAACCAGGCGAATCTTTTCTCGAAACCAGCTTAAACAGAGTTTACTTCAGTCCTGGACATGGTAAATCCCAGCAGATTTAGGAAACTCAATTAACCCGTTAGAAGGAGAGCTGGTAGCACATCTCCCCTCTCAGAAGAGGAAGCAGAGAGTGAGACAGTAGAGACAGAAAGGAGGGGGGGGGTGTTGCGCAACAACAAGTGGCGCCCAACGTGGCTTGTGCAGGCCACGTTGGGCGCCTGCACAACGTGGAGGCGCCCGACCTGGCTTGATGATGAAGAAGGTGCTGCAGCAGGAGGAAGATGTTGATCGGCGAAGGCAGGAATCTCTGTGATGATTGAAGATGAAGAAGGTGCTGCAGCAGGAGGAAGATGTTGATCGGCGAAGGTCAGGATCTCCGCAGGTCTGATGAGCTTCTTCTCCGCATGGATGGTGAGGTCACACAGGACTTGGTGCTGGCAGGAAGGAAAGCACCAGTTCTTCTTCTTTGTCTTTGCCTTTGTCTTCATCTTTGTCTTTGGGGTCTGAACCCAGCTGATGAGAGAAGTGCGATGTGAAGCCACAGGTTGTGGGCCTGACCGGTTGGTCTCCATGAGCGGGACAGTCTTCGGCTCTGTGGCTCCGGCTCTTCTTCAGCTGCAGAGTTCTTTGTCCATCTCGATCTTGGCTCGAAGCTGCCCGGAGGATCCAACGAAAGGTTCCTCTTTTGCACCCACCTTATATAGGGTTTATCCACCCTTTTGGTGCGTTTTCATTGGCTGTCTGCTTAGACAGATGACCTCACATCCATCACTGTCCTTCAGACATTATGTCCTGATGTCTGTGCTAATGTCTCAGAGTTGCTCAACCTCCTGT
This sequence comes from Xiphophorus hellerii, assembly GCF_003331165.1. NCBI lineage: Eukaryota > Metazoa > Chordata > Actinopteri > Cyprinodontiformes > Poeciliidae > Xiphophorus > Xiphophorus hellerii. The sequence goes on along the minus strand of NC_045686.1, from coordinate 22,514,538 downwards.
CCATTGCCTGCACAACCTTTTACCTAAATAAGGCGTTGATCATCTCTGCTCTCCTGTTAGTTCCCCTTTTTCCCTTAACCGTTCACCTTTCACCTACTATCTACCTACAACATATCAGTGATGTTTAATTGCAGTTACACCTTTTTACACCATTTCAAGTTCAATGTCAAAATCACATTTATATCACATTTATTTTCTTTAGCTTCTCTGATTTAGCATTCATTTATAATTTTATAACCATAACTTATATCACATTTATTTTCTTCAGCTTCTCTGATTTATCATTCATTTATGATTTTATAACCATAACTTATTAATTATCCTTATTATAATCCTAATGTGAGTTATTACAGATGTTTTTCTGAAAAGAAACCAAGAATAATACATGATTCTAATTATTTAATACTAAAGTTACAGTTACTTGTTTTTCTTGTAAGTGTTCCCACAAATGTTCGTGTAAATATTATTACAAGTAAACCAATATTAATATAAGTATTTTACTTTGAATCTTATCAAATTACCAAAATGTTTAGATTTAATTCTTTAAAACTTTCATGCTTTAAAATAAGAAATAGTCTCAGCTATATTTATAAATCTGCAGGCTGGAAACTTACTTCCTCTTTTTCCAGGAAACCTGCTTTTCCTGTTTCATGACTCTCTCTGTCTGACTATGATTTCTTATGATTAGATAGAAAAAAGTAAAATTAAAGCAAAGTTTGCTTTAGACAAAAACAACACACACAACCAGATTTATTTTATTGACACCTATACTGTTGGGCCTTGATGTCACTTGAGTGATTCATTTTAAAGATAACTTTATTTATTATTACTGTTAAACTAAAATCTCCAGCATGGGGAAGTGGGATGAGCTCGGATTTTCTTGACACTGACTACTTCCATTTTGAAACCTGGTTTAAAAACGTGCTGGTGTCACAGACACTGATCACCAGAAACTTGTAAACAACCAGCTGGAAAACTTGGGCCTTTTACTGCAGGGCCAGAACCCTCTGAAGATTCTTAACATTAATATTTTTGTACTGTGAGTGTCCATCAATGCAAAGACACAACATGTGAAGTCTGAGAAGGGAAACCTCAGGCCACATTGTGAACCCAAGAAGGTTTTGCTCCAGGGCAACAGTTTTGGCAAGTGCTCCCTTTGGATACAATATGTCAACTTTCTCACTTCACCCTTTAACTCCTCCTGTTCCATACCAACTCATAATACAAGAATATAGACTTCAGCTACTTTAGTATCAAATATAGCTTCATCCATCAGTCTGGACCCATTTTCTTTCTGTAATCTTTACATTCTTGTTGATCATTCATCGTCCACAGCAGAGGTCCTCAAATTCAGTCTTTGAGGGCCGGTGTCCTGCTAGTTTTAGATGTGTCCCTGGTTCTTTTAAAATGACCATTTTTGACTTTTCACAAGTCCTTTTTGGGGGTTGAGGAAGCTAGTCTTTGCCATTACCCAGTGCTATTCTCAGTGTTGCTCCCAGTGGCAATCAAAATAATCTGCCTCTGCAGCTCCTTCATAGCCTAGTGGCCTAAGATAATTAATGTGGTCCGGTGGGTTCCCACAATTTACACAAGAAGATATTCAAGATATGGACCTTTCCCTAACCTGTAAGGCAGGCATATCAGAAATGTGTTATAATATGACTGCAGGAACTATAAATGTTACTGAAAACAGCTTGGAGTGCAACAATTTGAGGAAGTTACTTTGTGTAGGTGAAATATTTGGTAACATTTGTTGAATATTATAAAAAGTTTGAAGGTTATGAATACCAAGAGATATAGCCGGCATTAGGAGAGAAAGCTGAATAGTATAAAAGTTGAACAGTGAAACTAGCACAAAGTATGCAGGAGGAGAAGCTTGGCGAAATTTACGGCGCAACCAGAAAAGTGGAACTCAAGAGTGTGAATTGAAATAGCCTTCACCTTCAGTAGGGAAATTCCAGAGCAACAGCAGCAAATGCATATAGATTCATATAAAAATAAGAGTATAAAAAACTAACATACTGTACAGTAAGGGCAGAAATTCAACATCAATACGGTGAACTCCAATCTGAAGGAATGTTCAACTGAGTAGGTTATTTTAAAAAATATGCATAAAATGTGAATATGTATTTAAAGATTAAATAACAACATATTATTTACAGTGAGTGACAGAAAAACTGTGCAACAACAGAGATGTGCAGACACCATCGCTAATGTTGTTTAAAATTAGTGAAACTGCGCAAATACCACCATGTATGAAATGTATACATTTAGAGGATTCAAATCAGAAACTGTTTTCAGTGTTGTAAGACACATCAATACTCTGCCGTAACCGAATTTATTTCTGCCTTTGTTATGAGGGGTTTGAAAATTATTACGTGTCTCATTGTGAGTTTAACTCCTCCAAGCTGAAGGACATCAGGTACATTTACTCTTCTTTTTACAAAAGAATGGAGATCTTCAGGTTTGACAGCCGTTTGGGGAAGTTTATTGGACATACTCAGTATGGCGTAAAGCTCTCCAACTGCTGGAACAATGATCCTGATGAGCTGAACAAATGGAAAGCTCTGAAAGATATGGACTGCCTGAAAAATGTGAAAGTAGAACACAGCAGTTTTGCCACAAAATCAGGTCAGTGTTTTTCACCAATAATGATTCCTGTCAATAGTCACTGAAAACACCAGTTACTGTCGTCTGGAAATGCTTTTTAACCAGTCATGATACGGCTGTGGCATCTTCAAGGGACTGGAGTTTTGAATGTTTTAGATCTTTTATTGGCTCAGCACACCAAAATCAAGTGATTTGTTACCAGGCCTCTAGACATGCAGGACACCCGCTGCTAAGAATCAGAATAGGACAATACTGACAGGATGTTCTGCTTGAAGTTTTCTTGACTTTCTTGACAAGTTCAATATATAATTTGTGAGTTAATGCAGGGTCTGTAATTAATTAATTGCTATTAATCGCAATCTAATCAGAATCCATATATCGACAAAATGAGCAACATCTTCAATTCAAAAACCTGAAGTGTTTAAATAAATAGACACACAAGTTCAATGACAAAGATATTTATTGTTTTTGTGGCTCTTCAGTCATCAGATTGGTTCAAAGTTCAAATCTACCCATTTATCTTTCCAGTGTTTCAGGAATCATTCATGGAACTTTTTGAGAAATGTGGACTGTGGAGGCTGACATTAGGGTTTCGGACGTCTGTGCTGCTCCTACATGTTTAGCATTAATATTCTATTTTAGCTTCGCTGTTAGGCTAACTCCTTTTTGCACAACTTGAACACAGTACAGAGGTAATAAAGCTGAGTTGTACACATTTAGCCTTGACTGTAGATATTTCACCAGGGCTACAATACATTCAGGGACACTAAGCTTTACAGATGCAGGTATTTGGTTCTAGACATCAGGTCCTGAACTGATTTCTTCCCTAGTTTTGAAGAGTTTCTACTCTTCAAACTTCCATAATAAACAATAAACAACAACAATCATGTGTTCCAGTTCAACCCACTGTCAGGGTTCAGTCTGTGACTCGTCCTGCTTCTCATCGTTTTGGCATTTTGGTGTGCAGCGTACAACTTCTACCCCTAACAGGTCAAACTGAGCTGGCTCAGAGATGGACAGGAAGTCACTTCTGATGTCACTTCCACTGATGAGCTATCAAATGGTGACTGGTACTACCAGATCCACTCCTATCTGGAGTACAGGCCCAGGTAAAGCCAGGTTGTGCAAGGTCAACACTGTAACCCAAAACAGTAATACTTTTTTTTACCCGAAGTCATCCTACCGTCTAATCCTGTCTTTTCTAATTAAAAGAGAGTCAGCACTGTTAGATTTTATTGCTGCAGGTCTGGAGAGAAGATTTCCTGCATGGTGGGTCACATCAGCCTAAGAGAACCTCTGATTGTGAACTGGGGTAAATATCTGCAGTGCATTACACCTAAGTCTCTCCACAGCTGCTGTATTCTGCATCCTCATGTCAATAGGACATGAGGATGCATGTCCCAGGTAAACGTCAGTCAAATGGCTGACGCTTACCTGACTCTTCAACTGCCTGTGTCTCTCCTGACCCGTCCTCAGACCCATCCATGCCTGCGTCAGAGAGAAACGAGCAGTGTGGACGAGCAGTGATGTGACACACATACATGTGTATGTATGTATGTGTAGTATCTAATTCGATAGTGTCAGCATTTATTCGATAGTGACTCCTGTCAACTGAGCATGTGTCTTCATGCTGGTTCCTTTTATCATTATATACCTCAACAAAACAGCTCAGTGTAATTTGAAGCTACAATAGTCACCAAAAAATATTTTGCCAGTAATAACCATTTTAAAAGCTGACCTGAACCAGGTATAAAAGAAAGCGTAGATAAACGGGTTCAATGTAGAGTTTGACAGAGCAAACCAGTTAAAAGTTTCAATCACAGAAACCGGGATAGAAAAGAAAATGCAAAGGAAGAAAGGAGACCAACAAAATAGAAAAACTCCCAGAACAATCGCCAGAGTTTTGGTGGCTTTTCTCTCCATCTTACTGGCTGTTGCTCCGAACTTTATGCTTTGGATTCTTCGTGCCTGTCTCTGTGCAACAAGGAAAATCTTCAGGTAGATGCAAAGCATTATGACCACTGGAAAGTAAAATGATAATATAGGTCCAATAATGTTTGCCGTCATTACATCCAGAAAACACATGTCAACACATGCGTAAGGAGACAGTCTGGGAATTATCACTCCGATGCTAACGAGAGCAGAAACACCCCAGCTCACTGTGATCATGATGGCAACAACATGACGGCTGATTTTAGATCTATATGTGAGAGGCTGACACACAGCATAGTACCTGTCAACTGAAATACAACACAGGTGCATAATAGAGCATGTACTAAACAATATATCAAAGCTGTCACGGACCTTACAAAATAAACTCTCATTATAGGTACATGAACTGAGAGAGAAGGCCATGCTGAGAGGAAATACTAAAATCCCAACCAGCAGGTCGGCCACAGCCAGAGACAGAATGAGAGTGTTGGTGGGTGTGTGAAGCTGCTTGAAGTAAATTATTGATGTTACTACAAGAAGGTTTCCACATACAGTCACAAGAGACAGAAGTGTCAGAAACGCATACACCATTATACATACAACAGAAGGAGTCGCGGTTAGTTTGTAGCTAAACTGATTTATCTCATAGCATGGATGCTGTAAGACAGTCACAACACCTGTCCTGTTTTCCATGAAGACCTAAAACTGAATTCAGGTTACATTAAAAGTGAGGCAAACATTTAAAATGCATTTAATAAAAGGTTAAATTACATACATGTAAACAAAGAGTGGCTTTTCTGATACCTGATACTGCTGATCAACCCTTACATGCTGTTCTAGCTGCTTACAGCAATGTGAGTCTTGGTGCAACGAGACAACATGTCAGTGCAGGTTGCTCTGCGGCACGATGGTCTCTGTGCACAAGCTTTTATGTCTTACTTACCAACCTATCTTTGGATGCCACAATTTCCATCCAATAAGGACGGGCAAACTCCATGTTGCCTTATAGCATGGCAACGTGTGTGTGGGCGTATAGGGTCCAGCGCGGTTGGACTGACGTCAAACTGTTGGTTATGTGGTTTTCAGATGTTTGGTTTCACACAGACCTGTAGTTCTCATGCCAGGCCACTATGTGGTGCTGTGATTTTAGCATGTTGTTTGAAATGCGCCCAAGCTTTTGACCCATAGATTCCACCTCATGTAGGAACTTGTACTCAGTTACACAATAAGATATTCAAGATATGGACCTTTCCCTAGCCTGTAAGGCAGGCATATCAGAAATGTATTATAATATGACTGTAGGAACTATAAATGTTACTGAAAACAGCTTGGAGTGCAACAATTTGAGGAAGTTACTTTGTGTAGGTGAAATATTTGGTAACATTTGTTGTGTAGTGTGGCAGAAGAGGGTAGGGAGATATTCCACCAGAGTTGTTCAGAACTACAACTAAGTTGCTTGTCAAAAGTGTATAAATTGTTTTCACTAGAACCATTTTCTCACTTTCTCAGGTCTGTTTGTATTAAATCCAGAGTAGAAGGACATTTACACAATGTAAAGGGAAATTTACATAGGATTGACTTTGGACGCAATACCAAGCATCATTAAAATTTAATTTGGTATTTGTTAATTGTTTACAAGTCATTAAATTTTTCTCAACATAATGTATGTTTAGCTAATATCACATCGACTGCTGTTAGCTTAGCTGGAAAGTTTATTCTGCCGGTATTTTGATTGACTGAGTAATTGATTTGGCAACTCAAAGCCCCAGAGCATAAACTTTGTGCCACTTCAGGATGGCCTTGTGGTTATGTATGTGCAATGGGGTTTTGTTTATATTTCATTTCTTTCTTTGTAGATCTACTTCACCCACCAGATTCAGGGTTGTGTTTTTTGTGGAACATCTTCCACATTCCCTCATCCAGGCCCTTTTCAAATGATTATTTTTTTCCCATCACCTTTCTGTGGCCATGTCCAAATCTCAATAAACATTTAAACTGGCATGTTGACTGTTAAGCTACCAATCACTCATTGAACATTGACATTTTCATGAAAAATAAAAGTAATGAAGCCTAACGAAGCCTCATGGTGGATCAATTAAAGGTGCGAAGTCCCCGAGCTCCCTGAGTCTCCTAACACTCACACTCCACACGAACGCAGCATCACAGTCTGCTCACACACACCTGCACACACCTGGCTCCCTACAGCTTTAAAGAAACAACAAAACCTTCAAGGCCACATGATGATGTAAACAAGGACAAAGTTAAACCCAAAGAGCTTTATTAGATGGAAGCATTAAAGCTTTCAATGTAGTCAAGAGAATTAATACTTTTTCTTTTTTTTCTTTACAAAGATTGCTTCCTGCTCAATTATAATATAATCTACGAAACATCTGAAAAGTTTAACTACTGTATCCTACAGTATTAGGATACATAAGGCACCAGTATCCTAATACTGTTGTGTAGTTTTATAATCCAAGGGGAAAGCAGCAGCTCAGTGCAACTTGTGTAACTTTATGTTCCTTCAGCGTCTAATGAGGAAAATAGCACAATCTGAGTCTTTTATTTAAGATATAGAAAAGATTTCCAGAGCTGGGAATGTTAAACATGAATGTTATGCACATTATGCACCATGGCCCTTTAACTCAGGGTGACCAGAACCACAACCCTGTGATTGGCTGGCAGGATGTGAATGACAAAATGAAGCAGAAACTGAGGTTTATGTGAATCACCAGGTTCTGATTTGTTGATTCTCATCATGCAGTTCCTTCACCTACAAGTACAGTCCAGAAAATCCGAATATTCTAAAACACACATTACATAAAGTGAAACCCGGATGTTATCTTGATTCATCACACAGTGAAATATTTCAAGCTTTTCTTTGCTGTAATTTTTGACAATTATGGCTTACAGGGAACAAAACCCCTAAAGTCACTGCCTTAGAAAATTGTGAAAAAAGTTTAAAATTTGAACCTCATGATGTCACATACTAATCAACAAATAAACTCAAACCATCGGGTCTAATAATTTCCTGCAGGAGTGATAAAGCTTATCTTATCTCTCAATCTGTGTCAGTAGGACTCAATCACTGGGTGAAAATAATAAACTTAATTAGGAAGTTGTTTTTTTCCCTTTTTTAGAGTAAATTCAAACTTCACCCACATTTTTTGCAAGATAAATGCCACAGTTTCAAATACTTAAATGTTCTAATCCTGGTTTAAACCTTTTATACAGACAACCCTCAGGTCTTTGTTCTAAACAGACCTGATTTAAACTGTTAAACAACATACAGTGTAATATAGAAGACACAATTGGTAAAAACAAAACAAAACAAAAAATAAACTATTAGTACTGATAACCATTTTAATACAATACCAAAGTCTATAATAATGCTTTTTCTTCAAATTTTTTCACAATGTCCTACTTTATGAGATGGATAAATTAATAAAGAAAAAAATCTGTTGGTTTAATCGTTGTCACAAGAAAACAATAAATATGAGAAATTCCAGATAAATATTGATCAATCCCGATTTTTTCTTTAAAGTTTATGTTTGACTGTTTTTTATCGAATCTTGTTAATGTGAGGTTAGAATCGATGTAGGTTGGTTTTTATTCAGCTGGTTCTATTAAATCTGATGCAAATAACTAAAACAAAACCAGGCTGTTGAGCAAACGGATAAGCTTGTTTATTCAGCTGCATCACCACGGTAACCTGGCCTGATCAAATGTGTTTTGCATAGTTATCCAAAACCAAAAAGCACATTAGAAATATTGAAATAAAATTTTGAGATTGTTTTCTTTTTAAAGTAAAAATTCAATGGAATAAAACTCCTTTCATTTCTACATTACAGTTATATTCCTAAAGTATCAAGTATATTAGTATACATAGACATATTAGTATATTAGATAGTATGTATTTATTTAAAACATTAATATTTTAACCTTACGGATTATTGTTATTATTATTATTATTATTAGACAGATGTGCTTGTTTTCTCAGTAGTTATTCTTCCTGTGGTTGTTAGATATTTCTCCATTACTTTGGCTTTCTCTAGTTGAATTATGAGTGGATGAGAAACAGGAAGTGAATGTTTACTTATGCAAAAACCAAACACCCAAACCAACCAGTGGAACATTATCTTGTAAACCAAATAATGGTGTTGTTACATCCACATTTCCTCCAACAGAGACATTTTATTCAGTTCTCACAAAGTAACACTTAAGCAAATGTTCCCAAATTCACATTTTGCACGAGGCTATTTGACGGACGCCAGGAATGCAAATACACTGCCAATAAAAAGCTCTAATGAAAGAGAATCCTTTAACTCCACCATCATTTCCTGATTGGCTCCATAACACAGACAAAGTCGCTGTTTAACACTGGGAATATTTTGTTGTCCAGCTACGGCAAGTCGGAGGATTTATGTTCTTTTCTTGATTGCAACAGCGATACCCAGGAAAGGTAGGATATTTCTGTCGTGTTGGGTTTTTTTTAATCAAGATCACTGATGTGTAACTGAATAGCTCAAAGGAATCTGACCACAAGAAGTTCTAAACTATCAGAAGGCTTCACAGGAAGTTGTATTTTATTCTCCAATTTATGAGTTTTTAAATGAAAGTATTTGGAAGTGGCTGATGAGGCTGGCAGGTTTTTCTAAGCTGACAGTGGAATAACAGCCAACAAGCTGTGTGGGATGAGAATCTAAAGCATAAATTGAACTGAAATAAAAATTGAAGTTGAAATACTGAACTTAAATTGAATTAGCAGAAAAGCAAATATTGTTATGTCTCATATTGTCCAAGAGTCGTTGTGGATGGTGATCAGGCCATGAATTTGACTGAAGACGGTTTCTGTATGACTCATGACTTTCTACGTTGTTTACTTGAACTTTTGAATACTAATTAGCTGCTCCCAGTTGTACAAACAATAACTTGTTGCCATAGTTGCATATTGTAGCAGCCATTCGAAAGACAAAAAGTAAAAACAATTGCACAACTTGTCCAAAAAATATGAACAAAAGTCGACAAAATGAACAAAATCAAAAGTTTTTCTTTCTCTACCAGAAACAATCAAAAGCCACCAAAGATTTGTGAAATCATAAGACATTGTAAAAGATCAGAAAATATTACAAAACAAGACAAAATTATGCAGAGTTTGTGTTTGAAAAAGCCAAATAGCATCTACAAGCCTTCCAGTGCCTCAACCAATCAAAATGCTTGAAAGAGTGCTTCATGGCAGCGAGCCAATCATTGGAGATCTCCTATGTATGACTGAAAAAATAAAAATGATGGTCATGTAGATTGTCAAAAAAAACAAAAATTCCACAATTTTAAATTAAATGTCTGAAAAACTAAAAGTAGGCAGATGTTTTGTCTGTATATAACTTGCAAATATACAGTCTGAGTTATGACTGAAAAGTCTGACCGTCACAAACACTGTTTGAAGAATCTTTTTTTTTTAATAACACCTTCAAGATGTCCTGTGTAGAAAAATTAACTTCATTGCTACTCAGGTGTAACTTTGACCATTTGTTTTCTTGTAGACTGTCTGAAGCTAATTTGGAGGATTCCTCTCTGCCTTCAGCTCTTTTCTTTTAGCACTTTTATTTTCTTTTTCTGAAACCAACTCAGAACTTGATCAGCTCTGTGCTTGGGACTGATTTTTTTTTTCTTCCATCTTCAGACTATTACAATTATCTGTTAGTTTGGTGTTTTCCTCCTCTGTATCTTCAGATCACTGGATACTAGCTGACCATTCTAGAATATTTTATAATATACAGTATTTTAAAAATATATAACTATAACATTTCTATTCATGTTGGAAGAGTTCACGGCTCCCTGGAGATGAACTGTACAACTAACGTATTTTGAAACTCCTACCTGGATGCAAAGTGATGCAAATAAGTTTGTTTAGAAAAACACAAAAATAAAATAAAATTTCACAAGTAATACAGCGATCGCAGTGGCTAGATGTGCATGTTTTTGAGCTTTTAACAGAGATGTCAGCAGGTTCCTTTGCCACCCTGAACATGGTCAAAAACCAAAATATTGAAACAAATGACGCCTCGCCCCCACACCAAGCCAGCAGTATATCTGATTGACCGGTGAAACCAAACCAGAAAACCGCCAACGTAGCTGAGTTATACAAAGAAAGTACTGACTAAACCAAGCAAATTACTTTGCATACAGGTACATCTAAAAAATAGAATATTACATAAACGTGCAGTATTTCCTGCCAGTCATCTCAGAAAGTGACGCATATATTATAGAGTCAGTGATATAGTCTTGGGCTGCCATGTCATCTGCTGGTTCTGGTCCACTGGGTTTTTCTGGAGTCCACAGTCAATCCTGCTGACGGTACCAAAAGCTGCTTCAGTGTCCATGGTTTTCCTGTTGTTGATTGGCCAGCAGACTCTCCTAACCTTTAACCTATAGAGAAGAAGATGAGCGACCCAACGATGAAGATGATCTGAAGGCAGCTGTCAAAGCGAACCACAGGCTGACCTCCTCCAAGCCACGGAGCATTGACGCAGTAATTCATGCAGCAGGAGAACCGACTGAGTACTGAGTGCAGAGAAATGTAAATACTTTTCAGAAATGCTTGGTGTTAAAACATTCTTTTTTAACTGGTCTGATGTGATACTATAATTTTCTAAGACAGTAATTTTGTGTTTTCTGTACCTTTAAGCTATAATCACTGAAACTGCATAAAATAAAAGCTTTAAACATTTTACTACTGGATCTCTAAAATGACTGAGATGACTGGTAGGAGATATTGGACTTTTACGCAATAGTCACATTTTTTATAGATCTACCTGTATATTTTTGGTTAAAAAAACAACTACCTTCTCTTTTTTTAAGAATGTATTTCTTTAAATGAAAATGACATCTATAGTTACAGTGCTTGTAAAAAGAACCTCCTCTTTAAATTCTACAGTTTTATTAATAAGGGTGTATTAAAAATTGTTTGGTTGGTATCAGCAGAAAATGTTGTTTATGTGTATTATTTTTGCTATAATCAGATAATATTTGTGTTGTTATATTGGTTTGATGTTCTGATACTGAAGTGTGACAAACAAAACAAAAACTGAATTCTGAAAGAGGGTGAACACGTCCACACCACTGTGTTCATCTTATTTTCTAATTTATTGAATATGATTGCATTAAGTTCTTTCTTAATGCCACTGTGTTTTGTGTTTTTGCATCAGATTGACAATGTGGACCAGAGCGTCTGTGTTTCTAATTGGAGCTGTCTACTTGTGGCAGGTACTCATTCATTTCTTTATTATCTCTATTTTATAATATTGCACCTACATGAGACCCATTGAAAAAAATTTGCAAAACTTTTTACAGGAAGACTAATTTGGATATTTTGTTTCTCTTACAGATTATTTCAAAAGGTGACAATGGCTTACTGATTTTTTTGTTGTTGTAGTTAATTCATTAGAAAAATGTTTTAATGTGTGTTTAACTTCCAAACTCACACATCTGTGTCTAATGTGTTTTAATGGAATAATCCTGTCTACATAGTGGAAAGCACCGATATTGGACAACTACTCCAGATGTTTGACAGTAACGTTGTCTACACGTCCATCTATACATGTGAAGAAGTCGATGGTATTCTGATTTTAACAAGTTTATGTTTCTGATTATGTTTTTTCAGACTCTATCTGGGTTTTGTGTTTAATGGGCTCCTGAGAAATAAACTATCTAAAACAGGGGTGTCAAACTCCAGTCCTCGAGGGCCGCAGTCCTGCAACTTTTAGATGTGCCTCTGCTGCACCACACCTGAATAGAATAATTAGGTCATTAGCAAGACTGGGAGAACTGATCTACACAAAGAGGAGGTCATTAAGCCATTTCATTCCAGTGTTTTGTACCTGTGGCACATCTAAAAACTGCAGGACAGCGGCCCTTGAGGACTGGAGTTTGAGACCCCTGATCTAAAAGGATAAAAACAGCAAATCTGCTCGCTATTTCATTGTCTTTCTATAGTGTACATTTGGCACCACCTGCTGACTTCCAGTATTATTGTCCCTAGACAGTCAGCACAGTGTGGGCTGCACTAGAACGTCCAAAAAAGTCAAAGTAAAATTTGCATCACCCAGACAGTGGAGCAGACTGAGTCAGTGCAGAATGAATTACGCCTCAGTGTGATGGTGTATCTATTGGAAAAAAATAAAGTCTAGTTGGTACTGGGAAAAAATGGAAGTCTGCTATCAAGTAGGGAAAACTATTAGGAATATACGATAAATGCACAAACAGCTTGCCAAAAGCAGGCTGTTATATAATTATTTGGGTTGCCATATTGGCACAGTATCCTCGCATTGCTGGGGTAGATCAAGAAACCCAAAACCTTTGGTACTGCTAAGTAAAACTACCCATGGTATTATTATTGCCGTCAGGTTTTGTATTGCTTTGGTGTGGAGAGCTTTAGATTGCCGCTCTAATTTTCTGCTGTGCCACTTTACACCAGGCATTAAAACCCATACTGCATCTGGATGAGAGTGGCTGTCACCTGTAGCATTCTTTGTCCAACTGTATGCTAGACATGTAATGTTTGCTGTAATGCTGATTTAGCAAATGTAAAAGGAAATGGTTTCTTGCTCTATTTTAGGAAATGTTATGATCAGAAATGTGCAAAATGTCAAATAAAATAAACGGTCAGATCTTGTGACACCCGTCTAGGTTAGTAAGCGTTGTGTGGTGATGGGCTTATGCCTTCATTAGGATGATTTGTGCCCATTTTGAAAAATTGGAGCCCATCAATCAAATCGTCAAAAGCCTTTTGTATCTTCTCAGAATTTTGGGTAGAGGGTTCAACTCAACATATTCTTCCATCTTTAGATATTACATGTAAAGAGCCTCCATATGGAATCGGATTAGTAGGTTACAAAGTGTGGGCACCCTGTGGCGTGGGCATGGTGGGAAATATGACAGCAGTTTGTATGGAAAATGGAAAATATGAACGAAAAGAGGACAACTGTGTCCTCGCACCTATTCAGGAGATGCTTGATAAATCTAAGGTAACTCACTCATGTTTACTATCATGACACCAAAGCACAATAAAAAAGACTCTGATATCAGTAGAATGCAACATTTGTATTTTTATTTTTTACTTTAGTAAAGAAAAATCAATTATATTACATCCTGTCATGTTTTTGATAAGCATTTCTGATGCCTGTGCCTCTTTACAAATAGTTTTCTAGAAGAAAATACTTGGAACCATTTTTCTCGCTGCCTCACATTAAATCATATTAAACTTTTCCTGTTCTAGGTCAGTTTGGATGACTGAAATATTTATGTTATATGTTCTCGACGAATTCATCTGAAAGCATCATTTATGTGTTCAGTACAATTTTTACATAAAACTGATTACAAATTTAAAAATACAATGGAAATTTTACTTTTTGGTCATGGTGATCACATAACCCCCCAAAAATATGATGTTTTGGTTATGATCTGAAAATCAGATTGTTTAAAAAAAATCTAATTTCAGAATTCAAACATTCCTACAAAAGTCTTTTCATACTTGAATTGAAACAACATGAATGTAGCACAAATAAACAAGACTGTATTTTTAATGTATTGCATTACATTTGGTTTTATCATCAGAAACAATTTAAAGTTAGCCAAATACAAACCATGACTTTAACTGTGAAACTAAAAATTTGTTTCTTTAACTGCAACAGACACTAAATGACTCAACATTGCCAAATTTCTTGGAGGAACTCAGAAACGTGACTGTCGACAACACTGGGACTGTTTCTGTTTCTCCAGCCACGATCAATTCGATTGTTACGATCCTTAACAATGTGGCTAGCACATCAACATTGTTAACTTTGCCGCTAACTAAAAAATCAACAACGGTAGGTGAGGGTGTGTGTCAGGTAAATTCTCCATATTTCAAAATATACATGTTCAAATCTAATATACGTATATTGTGTTTTTAAAAACAGTATATCCTGGAAACGGCTGGCGTTCTCACGTCCATTGAATCAAAGGGGTCATGGGACAAGCTCAATAACAAAGACAAAGAAAACCAAAACAACGGCTCCACAATACAAAGCACCAGCTCTGCCTTGCTGAATCTTTTTGAGTCAGTATCGAACAATCTTGTCAATGAATCCTTCACCATTGAGACAAGTTTCATTCAACTGAATAAAGCGATGTTCGAAAACTATTTTCATCATGATTTTAACTTCTCAGTGGAAATAGACATACCAGCGGAGGCCAGCGGAGGAAGTCATTTCATTACTACAATTGTATTCGCGTCCATGGATAACGTGCTCCCTCCGAGAAATGAAGACAACTCCTCATCCATGGTTATCAACGGAAAGGTTGTTCTTGCTACGACAGCAGCCATAATCAGAAATATATCAATAACATCAGGAATTCTGAATGACACCCTGGGAAACCCAAAGTGTGTTTTTTGGAATTTCACACTCTTTGATGGTCTTGGAGGATGGAGCGACTCGGGCTGCTCTCTGCTGTCCCACAACAGTGAAACCATCAGCTGCAGCTGCAACCACCTCACCTCCTTCTCCATGCTGATGTCCCCTGACATTATTGAGGACGAAAACATCAAAGACATAACAATAATTGGAGTTGGCATATCCATGGCTTCTTTGGTCATATGTCTTATCACAGAAGCTCTCACTTGGAAAAAAATAAGTACCAACACCACCTCCTTCCTGCGTCACGTTTCCATCATCAACATAGCCGTTTCTCTCCTGATCGCAAACATCTGGTTCATCATCGGAGCGTACTTTACAGACGATAGTAAGAAGAAAAGCCCTGCGCTGTGTGCAGTTGTGACCTTCTTCATCCACCTCTTCTACCTCGCCATGTTCTTCTGGATGTTGGCCTCAGGCCTGCTGCTGCTCTACCGCACCGTCTTCGTCTTCGAGGGCGGATTGTCCAAGACGTCCATGCTGGTTATCGGATTTGTTCTGGGATATGCTGCTCCGCTGGTCATCGCCGTAACAACCATGGCAGTGACTGTCCCATCACATAAATACGTCAGAGAAAACCATGGCTGTTGGCTGAACTGGGAGGACTCCAAAGCTCTGTTGGCCTTTGTGGCTCCTGCACTTGTGATTGTGGCGATAAACTTCCTCATCCTGCTAGTAGTGATTTATAAAATGTTGAGGAGAAGAGAAGTAAGGAATGCAGGCCAAGGCAAAGAGCAGCATGTTTTGGTGGTGATTGCCAGGAGTCTGGCTGTGCTCACACCGTTTTTCGGACTGACTTGGAGTTTGGGAATCGGAACCATAATTGCCCCCAAAAACAGGGAGATAAATTTTGCTTTTACCCTGTGCAATTCACTGCAGGTAACAACAATCACACATTTACTATGTAGAAGTATTCTAAAACTCCTTACTTTTTAAAACTTTTTCTGAAAACCTTGTGTCTTTTTTGCAGGGTTGTTTCATTTGGGTGTTTGGAACACTGCTGGACAAAAAGGTGTGCATGTCTCTGCTCCCTTTACACTACATTTTAAATATTTTTGAAAATGCTATCATTTATCTAAAATCTATTGATTTGAAATATTTTTTGTGCACAAATCAATCACTCTTTTTTTTTCAGGTGCGGTCAGAAACTATAAAATCACTGACTTCAGCTGATAAGTCCACCGCTGGTTGATGAAGTAACTGCCTGAAGAGTTCCTATGATGAAGAGGGAAAAACGTTGGTTTTAGCCTGTTATTCTTTGTCCTACATTAATTTTCTTGCATTTTGTTTATCATTGTTGCTATGGGAATGTACAGTAATACCTAAGCCCTGCATATGAACATAAAGCCTTTTCAATCTCTTTTTCTAACAAAGTTCTGTTTTTATCTTGATTGAAAAACCCAAATGATGATTTATGCATCTATTGTAACTCGTCACCAGCTCTAAACAACCCCAGCATCTTCAAAACAACAAGGAAATGCGGCAAAAAAGTTTTCACGATTGAGATGCAGCCATATTGGAAAAAAGTGGTTCATGGTTTTTTGTACAATAAACTGAAACAGATTTTTTTTTTTTGGCTGCTTGCTAATTTTTATTATGTGTACATGCTGTAAAAAATAAAACATTGTAAGGATTTTCTCAATATCTTTTTTTGCATGGTTAAGTTTTTTCATGTGCCTTTAAAGTTCGCTTATGTAACTTCTATTAAAAAACATGTTTTCTTTACATTTGTGATGGGCCACAGCAAAAGTAGAAACTTTTCTTAGTTTACTTTGGGGGTCTTTTGAGATATTCACAGATTCAAAAATTGTAAATTTTAAGCTTTCCAATGATGTCAAACACGTGGAAATAAAACATGAAGAAAAGGCCATTTGAATACTGGAACTGTGAATCCTAACATTTAGAGAAAATGGCTTTCAAAGGTTTCCACAAACTTGCTGAACAACCTGGGAGTCTCAAAATTAGCTGTTCATTTCCATCACTTTGCATTAGTCCCAGCTCTGACCATAAACCGGTAGGCAATACCTGGGAAGCTGCGCAGAAAAAAAGCTTTCATAAGCCAACATTTGTTTGGCTTATCTAGCTGGGAAAATATATTTTTTATAAGTTGTCAGTTGTTGTCCATGTGAACTTTAATCTTGTGAACTTTTCTCATGGGGTCGCGAGAGAAACAGAGGTTGTAATGTGATTTTGGTGACAGAACAAGTATTATTTTCTTTGAAAATTAAACACAAGTTTCATTTTAATTCGCTTTAGCAGAATGTCTGTCACACCATCATCCTCGTGTCTGCAGTGGCATTGAACATTCAGAAAACCTCCTCTGTCTGTCATGACGATGTTCACTTGTATTAATGACATTAAAGACGAAGGCAAAAATA
This sequence comes from Xiphophorus hellerii, assembly GCF_003331165.1. NCBI lineage: Eukaryota > Metazoa > Chordata > Actinopteri > Cyprinodontiformes > Poeciliidae > Xiphophorus > Xiphophorus hellerii. Next base: position 22,497,167 of record NC_045686.1, on the reverse strand, counting down.
ATGTTGAAAAAAAATAATTTTATTTTGCTAGACATGTAAGTAAAAGACATCAGTAAAAGTTTCATTAGAAAAATTTTAATGGTAAAAAGCATCAATATAACACTGGGAATAAAACATCAGCAATAAAAAAGATTGCAAAAATGTAAATGATGGCAGACAGGCAAGAAGTATAAAATTATTTTAAAAACTTAAATCAAGAAATGAAATCAAGTAAATATTCAAATAAATAAAAAAATTAAAAGGTCTTTTTTCCAAACATACGTATTTTTCAATATAGAAGTTATTGGACTAATACACAAGGTAATGTATATGTAGAACAGGATAAAATACTTTCATTGACGATAGAGAGTGCTTACTATCTGCAACACTGTTGATAATTTGTATAATTTCTATAAAAAAATAAATCTTTACACATACAACGCTCCTCAACAGGCGTTATGGTGAGATGCCCAGGAGTCGACCCAGCAGCATGATGCTGGTCTCCAGTGTAGTTCTTGACAAAAGTGTGGCTTTGTAAATTCTGAAAATAATAAAAAATATTTCTTTCAGATTATAGATTACATTAATAAGTGATCATATTAACAAGTGCTACACTGAAAATTAAAAGCCACAGTGCTACCGAAAGTCCAACAGCTTCATTTTTACCTCGTTATACATTATTATTACTGTGTTAAAAAAATCTTTAACACAGTAAATTAATTGTAATTTACATTGTACAAGAGATTTATTTTGTAATCAGTTTGGGTGTAGCTAGTGATGTATTATGGAAACTTTCATTTACATTTGGAACCCAGAGCACCACTTCAAACGCAATGAAGGCCAAATACAGCAGCCAGTTTGGCTGATGGACAATAAGACCTATAAAATCTATCATATTTCTTTTGTAAGAACTGGATGCTTCTGTAGATGTTGAGTACTCTCATGTCCCGGTGTCATCTTTCTGCTGCAAAATAACCCATCAATATGTTGCACATGAACTGTGGAGAAAGTTTGCATCTGCATGAAAGCATCCAAAGTTGAGAGCTCTCTCTTCTTCTTTAGTATACAGTCAGATTTTCTCCATTTCGTTGTCATTTTCAAACGTTGTGGTGGCGAATCTGGTGATGGCTTCTGATACGTTGTTGCAGCTCCTCCATGCCACTGGCATTGGCAGCAGCCTCGGTGTAGAAGTTGCCATAGCAACACGTTATTACAGCCACAGTTTGGTTTGTTTTTGATTTTTGTCTGTTACCTCTTCTTGACATGGGTGTCCATTGAAATTAAAGTAGAAAATAAAATAACTTCCTTAAATGTATGTAAAACACTTCATCCACAGACAGAGGCGCATTGTCCTCTATGTTTCCTAGCAACACCAAATGATGATGCAGTTTTTCTCATTAGTCATAAGTTCTCACCTTACATGGAAAATATACTTTTTCATAATACCTTGATGTAAAATCATCTTGCAAAAAGCAGTTACTTTTATAGATCTATTGTGGTAATATTCAGTAGCTTTAGTGGCTTTAGTACTAATTAATGTAACAAATTTTATATTTTTGATGAATGATTTTAATTTTGTATGGATATATATATTTATTGATATGTTTACATGCTCTATTTGGGTGTTTTGGTAATGATAACCGAAGTATTTTTGTTTTATTTTTATTTCTACTGATTGTAGCAGCAGAAGCCACAGCGTACGATCCCAGTGAAACTCTCCACCCCCCCGGTGACACCCCGCTCAACATAACTCCGTGTTTCACAACATTATTCACATTGTGAATTCTGTTGCTGATGATCTGTGTTATGGGACAATTTAATGTCTTATTGCTGACATTAAGGGATTTCATGTAAACTAATATTACTTGTGCTGGAACAGTAAAGGAAAAAACAGGTAGGAGGTTTGGGTTTTTTTATTAGAAGTAGTTATTTGCCTTTTTGTGTCTGCACTTTTTAAAACATGACGAGTTGTTGTACACAGAACTGTTTAATAGAATGTCTGACATTAAAATGTCAGCAAAAAGCGTCAAAAGCAACTTAGTTTGCCTCAGAGACTAAGTAAATGTCACAGTAAATGTAATGTAAATGTGTAAATGTGCTGAACTTCTATAGAAGTTCAGAAGAAGGAGACGATTGTTCAACTGCTTTAAAGTTGAACATTAAAGCACTGTTCAACATATTTTGTTTAATGAAAGTAATTTCTTTTCAGGTTAAAAATGCAGATCAGATCTGATATGTATCAGAAACTAAACAGAAGTTTTTTTTCTGACCCATCAGGCAAATATTCTGGCCAAAAGATTTTTGTGCATCAAGAGACTTTGAACTAAACTATATTTATATTTATATTTGTATGAACAGTTGGATAGTTATCTGTTCAAAAAAAGAATGGTTACATTCATTGCTTGAATTTAAATTTATGTAAATTATCTGCAATCTACATAAAACAATAAAGTCAAAAATACATGATTTATAATTACTTAACTATATATTAATCCCCATAATACATAATATTCTGACTCATAAGAAATTAAGTAGGTTTAATATGTGAATAATAATATAAAATAAAACTAACTGCCTTAGGTATATCCTCACTCTCACATGTCATCCTTCATATTAAAACTAATTTAGAAATTTAACTATGAATATATAGTCTTTGTGTGTGTGTGTGTGTGCTTGTGTGTGTGTACTTGTTTTTGTTACCATGGAAGGTCAGAACTCAGGGAGCCCAACAAAGAGGGGCCCTGTGTCTTCATGGGACCCATAATCCTGGACTCCACATGGGAAACCATTCTAAAGCAGCTTGGGATGCTCATACGCTGTGTGTGTGTGTGTGTGTGGGGTGGGGGGGGGGGGGGGGGGGGGGGGGGGGGGGGGGGGGGGGGGGGGCATGTGTGTGTGTTTCAATGTGTGATTGTTGGCGTATTTTCTAAACCATTGTTTCTCAGGCCCTGTATCTGAATGTTTCAAATGTGTCTCTGTTCCAGAATACCCGATTCAAACATTTTCTTGCAAATGTTTTGAGTTCCATGTTTATTTTTATGTTATTTCATCTATGCATTTTGATTTTTTGTCTAATGTTAGCTTAAGATTTTTCTCCCTCTTTCATTCATAGATCCTCCTCTGTCCAAGTTAGTCTTCCATGTGTGTGATCTGTGTTGTTTCGTCTACCCTCAGCCCCCCTACTCAGCCCTCTTACATCTGTTTTATGTTCCCCTGATTGGACTGGTACAATTCCCTTCAGTGACATGCCCTCTATATTAAGCCTCTGGTTGTTCATTGCTGGTTCCATTACTTTTCCTGTGCTCCATGAACTGTTCTTTCCCTTTCATTAAAACTTCCTTCTGCTTTAGCTGTTGTCTGCATTTTGGACCTGCTTTAAACTTGCAAACCCTGACACCTACATATGAAGTTCATGGGTCAGTATGCCTCATCTCCAATTAATACTGCCCATTTGATCTTTGCATATTAACCATTTCATCCCTGTCTACTTCCACTTCATATCCAGCACCTAAACCATGGTGTATTAGTTTTACCTTGTATTTTAAAGTAGCACCACAACCACATTTCATAACAGTGGACTGATTACTATATTAACTGGTCTAAAGCAACCTGATTCCCAAGGGAATACCGGTATGTTGACTCATAAACACCCAGTTGTGGATATGATGGGATTAGCCAGAACAGGTTACATTCTGTACCCAAATCTGCTTTGGTATTTTTAGAACTGAGGCCCATTGTTTTTATCAGCTAAGAAGCAAGTTGTGGAACCTGGTGCCACATAACTTGATATCAGACTGGAAATCCAACTTCATTATTCAAGGATGTGGATTTGGAATTTCCCTAAACTTTCCATATATGTGCTCACTTTCATGTTTCCTTTTTCTAGTATTTCCCTCCTCTAATAAAGTCAAACAATTACACTGTGTGGCCAAAAAGGTTGCCATCTGAATTATTTGAGCAAAGGGGGATGAGCTTTCTGTCAGATGCATGGACAACATTCCTCCAGCTGCGACAAGTTATATAATCACAGCTGATACAATCATTAACTAAGTATTTCTTAAACAACTATGTGGAAAGACATTCTAGTAGAAAATCTGATTGTTTAAGAAGGGTCAAATCTTTGCCATGAAGTAGTGGATACATTTAATGAGATTCCAGAAACTGCAAAAATTGAGTTGAAAACTGTCCAACGCATTATTAAAAACTGGAAGGAAAGTGGGGACCCACTATCTTTGGGAAAATAACCTGAATGGTGATCACTTAAAAATTTGGTGACAGAGAAACAGCATTAGAACTCGGGGCTACGTTTAGACTTTGATTTCATTTCTTTGCAGGTTATATGTTTCCCTTCTCAGTACATTATTAGTTATTACTGTATCCCCCAATCTCACCTCTGGCTGCAGCTTCTTCTTTGGAAGGAGGTTGAAACTCATGTGAGCGTCTTTTAACTCTGACTTCACTGATTTTTTGAAAATTTGCAACCTCTTTTTTTATTTCCACAATTTTTCTTGTAGGTCTTTGGCTCTAAACAGGAAGTTCTGTGTTCTTTTGGACCTTGTGAAATGTTCATAAGCTGGTGGAGGAGGTCAGAGGAACAGTCATTTTTAAAGTAGCCTCTTAGGACAGGTTTCAGAGTGGATGATGTCAATCTTCTTCATTTCCAGGATCTCTCTGAGATGAAGACCTGGGCTTACTGCTATGACTGCTTCCAGGATCTCAATCTCTGAATGTCTGAACTCAGTCTGCTTGATCGGGCTCATATAGGATAGCTTATACCACTGATCGTGAGCGTGAGTGGAAATAAAAATACCAATAGGTATTTCGTTCCATGTAACACAGTAGGAGTGTAACCCGTAAATCTTTTATGAATGCAAAAGCAAAAACCCCCCACTTGATGACTTTGTGTTTCTGTGTTTGATATGATGTAAAGCACTTTGAAATGCCTTGCTGCTGAAATGTGCTATACAAATAAAATTTGATTGATTTATCAACTTCTGCAATCTGTCCACAAAACCAAAACTCCCGCCTGAGAGTCACCTGTAGCATTTTAGCTGGAGAAGCACGTGGGTGGTTCAGTTTCCTCCCTTTGAGCCCTCAAGCTCAGTTTTTCCTCTAAAATCCAATTTTTTCCCTCCAAATGCTGTCAGGCTTTTTTATGTTCCTCTCGCAATTTCTTGTACTTGGCCTTTAGTGAGCTTAATGCACCTTTCTCAGCTTGTGTCTGTTCTGGTGTCTAGCATCTTACAAAGTCAAATATCCCATAAAGGCAAGTAAACTCTGGAGAAACTGTTGGAATAATTCAGGTTCTTCTTAATTTTTAATATGATCTGGTGTTGTCTCAGCTGGTCTGATGAAGGAACTTCAGGCTTGGTTGGTAAACCTTTCTGAAGGTTGACCAACTTTGAATGCTGTCTTTTCTGCAGCATTTTGCTCATTTCACCATGAAGTTGCTACATAGTTAGTCTCTCCTCTTGCTTTTCTAGGTTCATCTTCTTTGGGTTGATCACTTTTAGTTGGAACTCCTGGCTGGCTCGTAAAATGTGTTACGGTATAGACAACAAAAAATGATTGGGTTCTTGATGCAACAACAATTAATTTAAGATCTGCAATACAAAGATCACAGAGCAACTCAGAGACAGGACAAACAACCACAATCCAACTGACAGGTAGAACAATTTAGAGCAACCATTCAACCTAACTGTCATGTTGTTGGACTGTTGGAGGAAGCCAAAGTACCTGGAGAGAACCCAGGCATGCAGACTAATTACAGAACGACATCGGGAATTCAAAGCCAGGACCTTTTACTGCAAGGCAGCAATGCTAGAAACGACACTACTGCGCAGCCCTCCAAACATTGTGTTCAATTTAATATTTTATGTAATCACTCAATATCTCCCCATCTGTGAGTCTGCTTTTAATAGAAACAGATGAATCCAGATGGTTTAGTAACAACATCCTGATCCTGAATTCTGTTGATTTGCCTGGATGAGAGAAATGCAACAATAATTGACACATACAGTTGGGCTTTTGTTTTTTGGCTGAAGTAAAAACTGGTTCTGGTCATAGACTTCGAATGGAGCTGGATTGACAGAGTTCAGGTTGGCTTTCTTTATAAACTTGGTAGGATGACTGTAACAAATTCAAAGGCAAAACAAACTTTTGGGTTAGGTCAGCTCTCTGTCTACTATATTCCCTCTCATACTGCTCCATACCTGAAGTCCATATTCCTACTTGTCAAACTTTCAGATAACTGTTCTTTTTTTCTAAATATCACTATCACTAATGAATGCAGGATGGCTTTTACTCTTCACATACATAAAAGATTATGTTTTTTTTTTTATTTGCTCTACTTAGTGTTAATTTGAAACTGTTTCCCCTCTAGGGTAAAAATGCAACCTGTGGTGGCTTTATTCCTTATTGGAGCCCTGGGCATGTATCAGGTACCCTTCTTTCTCAAAGTCAACAATAAACTATTTATATTGCAAAGAACAAGACAAAATGGTGTTATATTAAACACACTAACTCCATTGACATCACTAATAATTCTGGTATTTACTTGTCTTTACTCTTGCAGGATAATACTGCTGGTAAGACTACAATGTGATTTAAATAACTCCTCTTTGAAAACGGAAAAAACTTCCAAATATTTAATGGCAGCGGATTCTCCCACAAAATCATAGTCTACACATGTGACGAGCCCGCAGGTATATTTTCTTAGGAGGTTGTTTCTCCTAAGAAAATATAGGAGATACAACCTCCTATATTTTGCCTCCAGGGCAGCTTCGTCATTGTGCTGCCCTGATGATGGCCACACAAAAAGCAAGGAGTATCATGTGGTGACCCCTGTTCTTCGAAAAGACCAACGGCAGCAGTTTCTTCCAATATGTCCATAAGCCAATATTTCTACAAACTCTGCTTATTGTGACTGTGATACATACAGCTCATTTGTACTAGAGAACACAGGACAACAGTTTTTTACTTTTACAGGAGCAGATAATGCATACTCCATGACAGAATCTAATCCTACGCAGAGTACAATAAATTACCGCCAATCTGCTGCCATGACGACCACAGGTGAGTTGACAATTTCTTGATCTAGCTCTACACATCTGTAATATGTTATCTGTGAAATTTCATCCTCACAGAAAGGCCCTCTATATACATAATGACAGAATCTGAACCCACGCAGAAAATAACCACCAGTGTTACCCCAGGTTAGTTGACAATCTCTTAAATAATCTCTACACATTCTGTAATAATGTGTTAACTGTGAAACTCCAATGTCTATGGCTACTTTGTATATCAAACCAAAAGGTTGAGCTGAATGAGGTTTACAGTTTTAAAAATTACTTGTCAGCATTATCAGAGTTACAGATTCTCATGCTCACTTTGCCCAGACATACTCCTCTCTGAAAACGGAAAAACTTCCAAATATTTAATGGCAGCAGATTCTCCCACAAAATCATAGTCTACACATGTGATGAGCCCGCAGGTATATTTTCTTAGGATGTTGATTCTCCTAAGAAAATATAGGAGACACAACCTCCTATATTTTGCCTCTAGGGCAGCTTCGTCATTGTGCTGCCCTGATGATGGCCACACAAAAAGCAAGGACTAGCATGTGGAGACCCCTGTTCTTCGAAAAGACCAACGGCAGCAGTTTCTTCCAATATGTCATTATCCACAAATGTGTACATTTTGCAATTATACCTTTTGAACAAGCACTTTTCATCTGAACACACATAGATTTATAGTGAAGGGTTCTGGTTTCTTAGTTTATTTCATACTTCCAGGATTTTATGCATATTAAAACGAGACTGGTTGGTAACAAATTGAAATCAACATTGACAGATTGATGCAGATTCAGAATCTCTACTTGGAAACAATTCTTTGACACAAGTTAAAATAAAGAAAAGTATTTAATAAGACTCTTCAATGGATTTTATTCTTTAAAGCTGGTACTCTTTGCAGTTGCCAGTTGCACATCTGTTTGTAGACAAGTAGACTTTTTATGCATACTGTCCATAAGCCAATATTTCTACAAACTCTGCTTATTGTGACTGTGATACATACAGCTCATTTGTACTAGAGAACACAGGACAACAGTTTTTTACTTTTACAGGAGCAGATAATGCATACCCCATGACAGAATCTAATCCTACGCAGAGTACAATAAATTACCGCAAATCTGCTGCCATGACGACCACAGGTAAGTTGACAATTTCTTGATCTAGCTCTACACATCTGTAATATGTTATCTGTGAAATTTCATCCTCACAGAAAGGCCCTCTATATACAAAATGACAGAATCTGAACCCACGCAGAAAATAACCACCAGTGTTACCCCAGGTTAGTTGACAATCTCTTAAATAATCTCTACACATTCTGTAATAATGTGTTAACTGTGAAACTCCAATGTCTATGGCTACTTTGTATATCAAACCAAAAGGTTGAACTGAATGAGGTTTACAGTTTTAAAAATTACTTGTCAGCATTATCAGAGTTACAGGTTCTCATGCTCACTTTGCCCAGACATACTCCTCTCTGAAAACGGAAAAAACTTCCAAATATTTAATGGCAGCGGATTCTCCCACAAAATCATAGTCTACACATGTGACGAGCTGGCAGGTATATTTTCTTAAGAGGTTGTGTCTCTGTCATTTCCTGTATTGTCAACTAATTTGACTGCATCCTCTGTGTTTCTGGGAAACATCCAATGTGCTGCCCTGACGATGACCACACAAAAAGCAAAGACTATCATGTGGAGACCGCTGTTCATCGAAAAAACCAACGGCAGCAGTTTTTTCCAATTTGTCATAATCCACAAATGTGTACAGTTTGCAGGTATACTTTTTGAACAACTCCTTTTCACTAAAGTCAAAACACACATAGATTTGTGATGAAGGGTTCTAGTTCCCTAGTTTATTTCATACTTCCAGGATGTTATGCATATTAAAATGAGACTGGTTGGTAACAAATTGAAATCAGCATTGACACATGCATGGCAGCAGATTACCGCCAATCTGCTGCCATGATGACCACAGGTGAGTTTACAATTTCTTGATGTAGCTTTACACATCTGTAATATGTTATCTGTGAAATTTCATCCCCACAGAAAGAGCTTCTATAAACAAAACAACAAATCTGAACCTAAAAAGATAATGAATGTCTATGGACATTCATGGTGAGACTCCAATGTCTATAGACATTGGAGATTCACAGTTAAACTCCAATGTCTATGGACATTTTAGTTTAAATGTCAAAGGTTTGTGGTTTGTACATCAAACCAAAAGGTTGAACTAAATGAGGCTTACAGTTTTAAAAATGACTTATCAGCATTCTCAGAGTTACAGGTTCTCATGCTCACTTTGTCCAGGCGTACTCCACTCTAAAAACGGAAACAAAAACTTCCAAATATTTAATGGCAGCGGATTCTCCCACAACATCATAGTCTACACATGTGACGAGCTGGCAGGTATATTTTCTTAAGAGGTTGTGTCTCTGTCATTTCCTGTATTGTCAACTAATTTAACTGCATCCTCTGTGTTTCTGGGAAACATCCAATTTGCTGCCCTGACGATGACCACACAAAAAGCGAGGACTATCATGTGGAGACCCCTGTTCTTCGAAAAGACCAATGGCAGCAGTTTTTTCCAATTTGTCATAATCCACAAATGTGTACAGTTTGCAGGTATACATTTTGAACAAGCACTTTTTGTCTGAACACACATAGATTTATGGTGAAGGGTTTTGGTTCGTTAGTTTATTTCATACTTCCAGGATTTTATGCATATTAAAATGAGACTGATTGGTAACAAATCAAAATCAACATTGACAGATTGATGCAGATTCAGAATCTCTACTTGGAAACAATTCTTTGACACAAGTTAAAATAAAGAAAAGTATTTAATACGACTCTTCAGCTGTTAAGATTTTATTCTTAATAGCTGATACTCTCTGCAGTTGCCAGTGGCAAAAAGATTTTTATGCATACTGTCCATAAGCTAATATTTCTACAAACTCTGCTTATTGTGACTGTGATACATACAGCTCATTTGTACTAGAGAACACAGGACAACAGTTTTTTACTTTTACAGGAGCAGATAATGCATACCCTATGACAGAATCTAATCCTACGCAGAGTACAATAAATTACCGCCAATCTGCTGCCATGACGACCACAGGTGAGTTGACAATTTCTTGATTTAGCTCTACACATCTGTAATATGTTATCTGTGAAATTTCATCCTCACAGAAAGGCCCTCTATATACAAAATGACAGAATCTGAACCCACGCAGAAAATAACCACCAGTGTTACCCCAGGTTAGTTGACAATCTCTTAAATAATCTCTACACATTCTGTAATAATGTGTTAACTGTGAAACTCCAATGTCTATGGCTACTTTGTATATCAAACCAAAAGGTTGAACTGAATGAGGTTTACAGTTTTAAAAATTACTTGTCAGCATTATCAGAGTTACAGATTCTCATGCTCACTTTGCCCAGACATACTCCTCTCTGAAAACGGAAAAAACTTCCAAATATTTAATGGCAACGGATTCTCCCACAAAATCATAGTCTACACATGTGACGAGCCCGCAGGTATATTTTCTTAGGATCTTGATTCTCCTAAGAAAATATAGGAGACACAACCTCCTATATTTTGCCTCTAGGGCAGCTTCGTCATTGTGCTGCCCTGATGATGGCCACACAAAAAGCAAGGAGTATCATGTGGAGACCCCTGTTCTTCGAAAAGACCAACGGCAGCAGTTTCTTCCAATATGTCATAATCCACAAATGTGTACAGTTTGCAATTATACCTTTTCAACAAGCACTTTTCATCTGAACACACATAGATTTATAGTGAAGGGTTCTGGTTTCTTAGTTTATTTCATATTTCCAGGATTTTATGCATATTAAAACGAGACTGGTTGGTAACAAATTGAAATCAACATTGACAGATTGATGCAGATTCAGAATCTCTACTTGGAAACAATTCTTTGACACAAGTTAAAATAAAGAAAAGTATTTAATAAGACTCTTCAATGGATTTTATTCTTTAAAGCTGGTACTCTTTGCAGTTGCCAGTTGCACATATGTTTGTAGACAAGTAGACTTTTTATGCATACTGTCCATAAGCCAATATTTCTACAAACTCTGCTTATTGTGACTGTGATACATACAGCTCATTTGTACTAGAGAACACAGGACAACAGTTTTTTACTTTTACAGGAGCAGATAATGCATACTCCATGACAGAATCTAATCCTACGCAGAGTACAATAAATTACCGCCAATCTGCTGCCATGACGACCACAGGTGAGTTGACAATTTCTTGATCTAGCTCTACACATCTGTAATATGTTATCTGTGAAATTTCATCCTCACAGAAAGGCCCTCTATATACAAAATGACAGAATCTGAACCCACGCAGAAAATAACCACCAGTGTTACCCCAGGTTAGTTGACAATCTCTTAAATAATCTCTACACATTCTGTAATAATGTGTTAACTGTGAAACTCCAATGTCTATGGCTACTTTGTATATCAAACCAAAAGGTTGAGCTGAATGAGGTTTACAGTTTTAAAAATTACTTGTCAGCATTATCAGAGTTACAGATTCTCATGCTCACTTTGCCCAGACATACTCCTCTCTGAAAACGGAAAAACTTCCAAATATTTAATGGCAGCGGATTCTCCCACAAAATCATAGTCTACACATGTGATGAGCCCGCAGGTATATTTTCTTAGGATGTTGATTCTCCTAAGAAAATATAGGAGACACAACCTCCTATATTTTGCCTCTAGGGCAGCTTCGTCATTGTGCTGCCCTGATGATGGCCACACAAAAAGCAAGGACTAGCATGTGGAGACCCCTGTTCTTCGAAAAGACCAACGGCAGCAGTTTCTTCCAATATGTCATAATCCACAAATGTGTACATTTTGCAATTATACCTTTTGAACAAGCACTTTTCATCTGAACACACATAGATTTATAGTGAAGGGTTCTGGTTTCTTAGTTTATTTCATACTTCCAGGATTTTATGCATATTAAAACGAGACTGGTTGGTAACAAATTGAAATCAACATTGACAGATTGATGCAGATTCAGAATCTCTACTTGGAAACAATTCTTTGACACAAGTTAAAATAAAGAAAAGTATTTAATAAGACTCTTCAATGGATTTTATTCTTTAAAGCTGGTACTCTTTGCAGTTGCCAGTTGCACATATGTTTGTAGACAAGTAGACTTTTTATGCATACTGTCCATAAGTCAATATTTCTACAAACTCTGCTTATTGTGACTGTGATACATACAGCTCATTTGTACTAGAGAACACAGGACAACAGTTTTTTACTCCTACAGGAGCAGATAATGCATACCCCATGACAGAATCTAATCCTACGCAGAGTACAATAAATTACCGCCAATCTGCTGCCATGACGACCACAGGTGAGTTGACAATTTCTTGATCTAGCTCTACACATCTGTAATATGTTATCTGTGAAATTTCATCCTCACAGAAAGGCCCTCTATATACAAAATGACAGAATCTGAACCCACGCAGAAAATAACCACCAGTGTTACCCCAGGTTAGTTGCCAATCTCTTAAATAATCTCTACACATTCTGTAATTTGTTATCTGTTAAATTTAATCAGTTTTAAAAAATGACTTATCAGCATTCTCAGAGTTACGGATTTTCATGCTCACTCTGCCCAGACATACTCCTCTCTGAAAACGGAACACAGAAAGATGTTTTTGTCTGGGGATTGAGAATTGAAATTTCAAATTTTCAGATTCCCCAAACAATATTATTTTCTCTATGGTCAAAGATTATAAAGAATTTGTATGTTTCATAGTGGTGGCCACCAGAAAAGGTCCAGTGACTTGTAATGAAAACGGTACTTCTGGAGGTGATCAAGGCAATTGCGTCCCTGCAGCTGTGATGCAGCTGCTTGATGAATCTGAGGTAATGTAGCACTTTGGACATTTCTGACCCACCAAAACAGAATTAAAATCAGTCCACAACTCTGTTTTGTTACATATTGTCTAAAATGCTGAGTCCATTTAAAAGGTTTCCATTAGGGGAAGATTTTCTATTCTACTAACTAAATAAGTATTACTGAACAGCTAGAAAGTAAAAAAGAAAAATGAATATTTTGACGTTAAAAGTTATGGACATTAACAATAGACATTGCCTAGTAGGAATTTTATGCATAGGAATTTTATACAAATGTATATTTCTGGGAATAATTTCAAACCTGGCCTAATAGTGGAGAGCAACAACATGTAGGATTCCAAGGCAATGGCAAAAAATGTTTCTGTTTAATATAAACTACAGAGGTGATTGGTGCTACTTACCAGCGTTAAAAAAGTCTCCCCGTTTTATTTTACTTGAATAAATGATTTCACAAAGAGAGATTTTTTAACATTTATTATACTATAAGTGGGCTACAGATGTACAGGTTCTACAGCAAAATCCCTCCAGTGTTTTATTCAGCAAATCCTAAACTTGATTATTTTCAGTAAATTGTAGTGTTTAAATGATTTGGTCCAAGTAGTAAAACTGGAATCTCACAAAAATGTGCATATGAGCCTGAGAACATCGTAAATAATAAAATAAACTTCAACGTTTCAGTACAACGTATGAATGACAGGATCACCAACTATGTACTTGTTCCAACTATATTTTACATAAGATGGTTCATTACCAGCTCCTACACATCAAGATCAGGAGATATACACACAGTGATAAAACCACTGAATCTCCCTTTAACTTTAGTAACTTTAAAGACACATTTAACACTATCTAACCAGAGTCCCTTCAGTTGATCATAAGAAATACAATGAAACAAAAATTTAAAGAGAACGTTACTTTAAACTGAGAGGAAATAATGTTAAATCTTTCTTTAATCCTGACAGAAACTGAATAATGAGACGCTTCTGGTATTCCTGGAGAAACTCAAGGTTGTGTCCGTTAACAGAACCAAGAACATTTCCAAATCTCCAGATACAATCAGTTCCATTGTGAAAGCCCTCAGCAACGTAGCAAACAGATCTTCAATGTTATCCATGCCAATAAATAAACAATCAACAGAGGTAGGAGAAGGAGGATATTACGTAATATTTCCTTTTTTGAAGACATAATCTAATACATAATGTGTTTCTTATTACAGGACATCCTGAAGATCGCAGGTCTTCTCACCTCTGATGAAACAAAGGCATCATGGGATACCCTAAACACCAACGATAAAACATCGAGCTCAGGCACAGAGAATGGTGGGAAAATAAAAAGCTCCAGTGCTTCCTTGCTGAACCTCTTTGAATCAGTTGCCACCCTCCTTGTCAATGAATCGTTCTCTGTTGTGACACCTTTTATTCATCTGAGTAGAACTCAGTTAAAAAACAAAATAACTTTCAACAACGTATTTAACACCTCAATGGAAATAGACATACCAGAGGCCAGAGAAAGTCAATTCATTACTACAATTGTATTCGCATCCATGGATAACGTGCTCCCTCCAAGAGATGAAGACAACTCCCCATCCATGGTTATCAACGGAAAGGTTGTTCTTGCTACAACAAAAGCCATAATCAGAAATATATCAATAACATCAGGAATTCTGAATGACACCCTGGGAAACCCAAAGTGTGTTTTTTGGAATTTCACACTCTTTGATGGTCTTGGAGGATGGAGCGACTCAGGCTGCTCTCTGCTGTCCCACAACAATGAAACCATCAGTTGCAGCTGCAACCACCTCACCTCCTTCTCCATGCTGATGTCTCCTGAGATTATTGAGGACGAAAACATCAAAGACATAACAATAATTGGAGTTGGCATATCCATGGCTTCTTTGGTCATATGTCTTATCACAGAAGCTCTCACTTGGAAAAAAATAAGTACCAACACCACCTCCTTCCTGCGTCACGTTTCCATCATCAACATAGCCGTTTCTCTCCTGATCGCAGACATCTGGTTCATCATTGGAGCGTACTTTACAGACGATAGCAAGAAGGAACACCCTGCGCTGTGTGCAGTTGTGACCTTCTTCATCCACCTCTTCTACCTCGCCATGTTCTTCTGGATGTTGGCCTCAGGCCTGCTGCTGCTCTACCGCACCGTCTTCGTCTTCGAGGGCGGATTGTCCAAGGCGTCCCTGCTGGTTATCGGATTTGTTCTGGGATACGTTGCACCACTGGTCATCGCCGTAACAACCATGGCAGTGACTGTCCCGTCACATAAATACATCAGACAAAACCGTGGCTGTTGGCTGAACTGGGAGGACTCCAAAGCTCTGTTGGGTTTTCTGGCTCCTGCACTTGTGATTGTGGCGATAAACTTCCTCATCCTGCTAGTAGTGATTTATAAAATGGTGAGCAGAAGAGGACTAAGGAATACAGGCCAAGGCAAAGAGCAGCATGTTTTGGTGGTGATTGCCAGGAGTCTGGCTGTGCTCACACCGTTTTTCGGACTGACTTGGATTTTGGGAATCGGAACCATAATTGCCCCCAAAAACAGGGAGGTTAATTTTGCTTTTACCCTGTGCAATTCACTGCAGGTAATACTATCATTTTAATTGATTGAAATTGTTTTACTGCTCTGTACTTTACAATATAGCGCAAGTTTATTTAAAAAAGTAAAATTGCCCTTTTGTTGACCATATGCTCCTCTTCCAGGGTTGCTTCATTTGGGTGTTTGGAACACTCCTGGACAAAAAGGTTTGTTTGTCTCGTTTTTCTTTCACCTAAATTGTAATTGGTTTTAAATAATACATCATTATCAAGAGTTATAGAATTATTACAGGTTATTCATTTTTAATCTTACAAACTAATCAAATATTCCTACATTGATAAAACTCATATTTTCTTATTGTCATCTTTTTAGGTACGATCAGAAACTATAAAATATCTGAGCTCCCAGGATAAGTTGGCGACTGGTTCATGATGTCACCCTGCTTCATGAGTCTTCATGTGCCGGAGGAGTTCCTCTGTGAGAAGATTGTTTAACCATTTTCATCACCCCTCGTGTTTTGACATTTCATTTGGTTTATTGGATTCCAAGATTGTAAGTTGACAAGACTTCAGCTAATTGGCCAATTTATACCCTTTTGGCCTGTTGGTTCCTGTCAGATCTGGGAAAGTCTGACTTTTTCTTTTCTTGTTCTCCACTGAACTACGTTGGGAGCCATACGTGTGTTTTCAAACGTTGTAGTCCAGTAGACTCGGTTTGACTGGGAACCAAAATTGCCACATTTGTTATACTTTCAGCTGCTGGGTTTCACTTTCACACTGCACTGTCAAATGAACCAAACCCTTTGAAAAAACTGATCCCCTCCTCGCCTTTGGTGGTGTTGCACCGAGAACCACTGAGGCAAATCCCTTTTTTATAAAATGTAAACAAAAATTTATTAGATTTTAGCAGTTGTATTTCTCTTTTGTCTTTGGTAAAAGACCACAAGCTTTTCCTCCCGCTAGCACTATGCGCAAGAGTTTGTTTTGGTTGTGTTTACCAAGAATGCCCTGCCCTATAGTCCGCTTCCTGCTTTTGGAGAAGTCTCCATTCCATTTGTCGTTCACATATGCAATCAAACCATGTCAGAGCTCACTTAAACTGAACAGAGACCGAGGTTTTTAGATGGACCAGAGTTTGCTTTTTTTGTTCCAATCACACATTCACGCCTTTCCAAACGAATAGGACCTCAGAATTCGATAAAAGCAAACTAAGCAGAGCTGGTGTGAATGCACCTTAACTTTAACAAAAAAGAATGCTGAGCATTACTCTGGAACTTTCAAAAGAGAATTCAGTTCAGGATTTTTGGACAAAATTGGTGCAACAACAATTCCGGGGTATAGTGAAATATAATTCAGGACAAAAATAATCTTAGTTGAACATCTTTGTTTTTTAAATGGCTCCAGTTCAGGAAATCAAGCGAGTTCAATGCAATGCAGTTTAGCACTGCAACTCTGAATGTCACCACCATCAACTGACCTCCACCCATGAACTCATACAACTGTGGATTTAACTGACAAAAGTACACTCAGTATTGCTTCTTGGTGCCATTGTTTTAGGTCTTTCAGTCGCCCTGCACTTCTTTGTACCAGAGTCTATAGACATGAATGATGACCTGCTATTGATTACATTTTTGCTCTAGAATTATCTTGTTATTTACACTACTGAAACTAAGATTATTAAAATAACGTGAATTTACATGCAGAATCTTGTATCATTTAAGAATTTAAAATTTCACCCTACATGACAAGATGTTCACTGGAATGAAGGGCATGCTGAGAACCTTGTTGTAACTTAAGGACTAAATGTTGCTAAATATGGTTTAGCTTGATGATGTATCTCTGTTTTTGGGTGGAATATGTACAATCATTTCTTGAAAACTGTTTCAGGTTTAGGTTTGTACTTAAAATGAGGACCAGATTGAACTGTGTGGCCTTCTGCTGCTGTATAATCAAAAGCTTTAAAACTTTGTTAAAAAAAAAAGAAAAACATGGATTACTTTCCTTAAATAGTTACTGTAATGTAATGTAAATATTATTATATTTCCTTTAGCTAAAATTCAAAGGTAAAGACTGCTTACAGTGTATGGCTATCATGCTCCGGTGGTGCTCGTCCATTTAAAACTTTAAATTCTAAAAAAAAAAACAATTCATCACTCAAAATGTGGTGGGACTGTAGAAAGGTAGGATGAGTTGAGTCAGACGTCTTACTCTGGTTGGACTCTATTGCTTAAAGAAAGTTGATTCTGTCTTCTACAGAAACCAAGACTGTCTGGAGAACAGTTTGAGTGCAGGCTCTTTCCAGAGTTTTTCCTTCTTCTCTAGCTGCAGTGGAGATTGTAGAAAAACAATGAGCTCATGCATGTTTATTCAGCCTAAAACTGTTTACGTTTTCTGCTACTTATGAAATATTTTCACGTTTTTGAATGTGATGTGCATTAAAAAAAAAGTTCAAGAAGTCATTGTTAATTAATTAACATCATCTGTCATTTTATTCATTTGGATATAAGTTATGTAATTATGTTTCTCTTTTAAAACTGGAGATAAGGATTTCTCAAATGCATATTTTTCTGTGTTTCTATATCTTATGTAATGTTGAAACTCTTTCCCTCTAAATGTGTAAAAAGAGTAAGTCGTAAAAAATCTTACAATAATACACTGAAAAAATAAATAAAATATGGTTTATTGAACCTCAAATACTTTGTTGATTAAAGATGTGATTTTTAATCATTCCATTGGTTTATTGTGTCCCATTGGAAACCAGCTGCCTACAGCAGGAGGATTATATTGAGATTGATGATTCAACTCATTATCGTCTAAAATGCCACATTCTCTAAAATTTGGTCCATGAGCAGCTATCTTTCAATCAGATTCATTGATTATAGAGACTGTTGGAATAATTCCCCTACCTAATAAATGAACAGTGATTGACAAAGTCACCACAAGCATTCAGTGGACGGATAATTTATTGTTGTTTTTAGTTGCCAATAAATGAATGGGAGACATATTTATTTTGAGACATTTATTTTAATTTGGCAGTTACCTATTCTGGCCAGCAGGTGATAGTGTGGACTCATTATTACACTTGTATGGCTGGAAAGCGCTGTGTGTCGAATGATTTTATTTCTTTTCCTGCTTACAATAAGGCACAGGAACTTGTTAGTTATTTATTCTCTTCTTCCACTGATAGAAAAAAAAAGAGAAATCCAAAGATTCCATCAGCTGGTTTACAGCAATGAAGTCTCTTAATGTGTAAGACTGACAGCAGGGTAAACAGAAAAACAAACATTTGATTAATTAAATGTATTATCTGTTGATATGAAGATGTTTCATTTATTATAAGTTAAATCATGTCTGTTTTTTGCAAGGCTTTTTGAATGTGCTCTAAATGCATCAAGATGGGTTTTTTTTTCTATCTTTAACACTAAAAGCTTACAGTTTCACCACTGATATGTACTTAGTTTATGTTTTAAAAGTTAATTTGATGCATTGCTTGTTGTAAAATAGCAACAAAATGTTACTTTATTCTTTAAAATTATTTTTAACAAACATTTACGTCAAACTTTCTATTACAAATGTGTTCAAAACCTTGTCAATTTTCAGCTAATATCGAAAAACACAGTGTTGTGTTTCCATTAAATAAGAAATTCAATTAAAATCACGCGTGAATAAGTTTGTTCACGCGATGAGTCACTAAAAAGCACACCGCGCCATCGTAGTCTAACTACTTCCTGTCGCCTTTGTGTCAGAGGCAACATGACATGACATGTTAATCATGTGATGCGAAAATACTGTTTCCTATATTTTGTGTTTCCTTTTTTGATACGGCCAAAAAAAAATAAAAACCTTATTCTAGCTAGAAAAAAAAATATTAAAGAACAAGAGTTTTCTCAAAATGGATCTGTTACCATTGAGCAAATTTCTTTTTGTAATTTCAATCTGTGCAGTTTTCTGATCGATGGAAACTCAACTACCATTGCTAAAAGTAGAGGGCTACCCGTCCTAATCATTGGAATTAGGTGTTTCAACCACTTTAACAGCCAACGGTGTAAAGATTTCTTCAGTCATGCAAGCAGACAGATTCTACAAGCATGAATAAAAGATTAGGTCACTCTCATCACCTTGGTAAGTCCTTTCCTTAACTTTCTGTTTTTCCAGCAATGTAAATGCAAACAGGAACAACAGCTGCTCAGTGACTGGAGAGCAGCTTGTGATAGCATGCCTTTAGACATTAGCAATAGACTCCGAACTTTATTGTCGTTAGCTAAAAAGCAGAGCAGACCCACTTTTTCACATTGTCTGACATTTTTTAGCTTTTGGATTTTTGTTAGGCCCGTCATTAGCTGCGGCTAGGCTAAAGGTTTTTTATGTCAATGGCAATGGTACCTTTATTTTCCCCAACTGGGAGTTGATTTGCAATATGTCCACAGGTCCAAAAACACATACATTTCATAGCTCATGCAGTAAAACACTCTGCTTTATCACCCTGTCACCGACCACACTGGTGAAAACAAGCTTTCTTGTGGTTTAAAACTGGGGGAGATATTTACCTGTGTAAACATGCAGTGTACATAAACTGAAAAGTATTACCCAGAACTGCTCCACTGACCTAGAACTTGGAACAAATAAATTCAGGCCCATATGCCTCCCAACAGAGCTACCTTTAGTGCTGTTTGCTGTATCGTATCTTATTATATCGGTGGATGGTACTCCGATTGAGTCAGCGATTTTAACTGAATCAAGACTCCATCTGACATCAGTGAAATAAGAAACGTTTTTTTGTGTGATCATCACCATTTGGATTGTGTGTGTGTGTTTCTTAAAACTCACACCAATGGCTGATTCTTTGAGTCTCAAGTGTGACCTGATTGATGGACTCACATATAAATGTTTGCGACATCACCAAGCGGACTGTGTACTTTAGATATGCTGATAGGTCATCATACTCGAGGTTATGAACAAAACTTTCAATTTTTCTCTTTCTCCATTTTTGAAATATTTTTTGTTTTTCTGCCTCGGATGGTAGGGACATCTCTTGCAATATATGTGGATTTCTTTTTAATGGTTTATGATGGTCTATTATTTTTAAACCATTATCACCAACAGTCTTTAAGGGATGTTTGTATTTTTCCACGTTATTTCATGTCCGAGTGCATAAAATCATCTCTAGATGTTAAAAATATTTGGAGAAATTGAATTCCGCCAGATATTCCACCAAAGCCAATGCAAAATGGCTCTTTCTTCATTTAGTTTGCTAACCAAATGAGGCTCTGTAGCACAGACATATTTGTTCACAGGCTTATTTGTTCAAGGCGTTTCGTCACAGAGACAAATTTACCAACCCAGTCAAATTGGCCTGCAGACGCATAAGAGTGTCAAGATTTCCTGCTGCTTTCGTTTCTTATGATAATTTAAAACATTTCATTCGTCATTTCTTTATACTTTGTTGTTGACGTTTCATCACTCCTGCACAAAGCAAAGAAATTACCCCAAAAAAATGCTTTTACATCGATTATCCATTATTTCAAGATACCTTTAGGTCGCCATAAATGCCTTCCTTATATCAGAAATAGATAAAGAAAAAACCTAATCAAAATTTTTAAAAAATGACTTCCCATCTCAACTTCCCATCCAACAAATGGGAAGATAATCAAGGTTCATTTGAGTAAAAAGTTTAATGAGCAAACTGATTGCTGAATTCTTTTTATCTGTTCATTATATCTACAGTAACACATTTTAAGTGTTTTTTCCTTCTTACTTAGATTATTCAGTCTTGCAGCTAAACAAAACCTAAAATTCAGATTCTCGGAACATTTAAATTACATCAAATCTGAATTATTAAAACTGAGACGTGGGCCTCTTAAAAACAATTCTTTACACATGGAATTTCAGAATAAAAGCCGTTCATTATCCCAATTTCTTAATCCCATCTTTTGCACCAGACGTTTTCTTTCCGCTCAACTTCCCATCAATGTTCAAAAAAAATGCTTTTAAGCTGATTTCTTTTTTTGAAATCGCTTACCCTTTAATCTATTGCCCTGAATTATTATTACTTTTTTATGCTCTATATTCAAGTTGCCCCACTAAAATCTTGATTCATTATAGGTTGTTTGTTCGTGTTGATTTTTAAAAATTGTTATTTTATTTAATTTTTTTGCCTTTTGTTTAGTTTTGTTGGTTTTTCTGTATGTTTTGTGAATACATAATGTATAAAATAAATATATACTATGAGGTTGAATGTATATGTTCACATAAAAAATAACTTTCCGTCAAAGTGCACAGCAATTTCTGACCAGTGATAATATTAATTATAATAATAATAATATTAATATTAATAAATAGAATAATAAATTCAATTCATAATTACTTTTATTTCTCCAGCTGGTGTCTCAAAGGGCTCATTGATAATGGCTAGCTACTAGTTTGTAGCTGTGGCTGACAGAAGCGAGGCGGCCATATTCGACGGCCATTTTTGCGCCATCGAACCCGATGAACATGATCTATAACTGCTAAATGTTTTTGGCTCACTCACTGCCTGTCAGCGGCTTTGCATGTGTTTTCATTTCCTTTACTGCTATATCAATGTTGTGACATGTTGTCTGACACTTTGGTTATGTGTGATGTAATATTAAAGTTTTAGGCTGAGTTAAAAAACAAACAAAATCACGTTTTTGTTGTTTTTGGTTTTTTTTTACAGAATTTATATTTGGGAACTTAAAAAATAAAGTTTACATTTTACATAGTACTTTAGTTCATGTCACGTTTTGTTCATAAAATATCGGATTGTATTCTTTGTTTCTTCCTTGCAGTGTCCCTTCAGGACGTTTTATAATGATGTTTTAAAATAATAACCTCAAACCTGTTACTGTAGCTCCTTTCTTTCATCCTTTCTTCCTTTTGGTCTTTCCTTATTTCCTTCTTTCTCAGAGGTAATGACAAATCTACCCAAACTTCAACTTTCTATTTCTAAACACAGATTTAAATGTATCGTTTCGAATTAGCAGTGAAAGGAACCCTGTTATTCTTTTTGGAGTGGGGGGTAGTAGGGGTAGGGGTATGGGGGGGGCTGTGGCCAACGCTGTCAAACAAAACGATTTACCTGTAATCCCTCAACTTCCGACAATCGTTTGTTTAGCAGGCTTGACAGGAAAAAGTCTTTTCTGGAACCACGAGCAGAAAATCTCATGCAAATGATTATTTGCAGCACCTTTTTTTTTTCTTCTGTTTTTTTAGGTGTCATGTTTTCGGTCCCTCCAGCTTAATTCGTAGATGTTGGTTACTGACATGCCAGGAAAGATTTGCTTTGCTAAAACGCTTTCTGACGATGGCATCCTACTTCTGTGGTTGACTTTGTGAGTCCAGACTGGATCCAGCATCAAGCCGCGTCGATGGAAAAGTAATCTGTGTTTGGATTAACTTGAACTGTTTGGATTATTTGTGTTCGGGTGTGAGTGTGACAAATCTTTGTCTATATTCCGCTGATGTCGGAAAAAACATCATTTCGCAGTTGTGGCGTTTCCGTTAAATAAGAAACACAATTAAAATCAGGCGATAAAGTCATTATAAAAAACATACAGCTCCGTGATCCTCCTTCCACTTTCTGTCGTCTTCTTCTTCGTGGTTTGCGCCAGCGGCATCATCCAGTTGATGATCATGTGACTCGTTTGATGGGAAAAAAATTTGCTTCCATTACGGCCAAAAAAAAAAAGCCACCAAAACATTTAGTAAAAAAAAAAAACACGTTTTTTCTGGAATGCTTTGTTTCCATTAAGCTAATTCATTTTCGATACGTCAAACGGGGCAATTTATGGTAAATGAAAGTCAGTGAAAGGTCATTGTATGCATCATGAACCTACGCTGCCCTTAACACAAACTCCGCTGACCAAGAAACGGTAACCTTGAACGATTCTACTGGTGTTAGTTTTATTTGACTGGAGCCTAATGTCACCAGCGGTTACTCTGCAGGTCAACACGTCGGCCTTCTTTTATCTAAATACTGATGAATTTATCGGCCTCCTTGCAGCTAAGGGACACCTGCTTGTAAGAGAGCTCAAAGACGTTTGTGCCACCATGCAAATCCCCAGCAGGTGCTGCTTGTTTGCCAACCTGAAGTTGAGCAGAGAATTATGAAAACCAGAAGCTGGTAAATAATTTGTCAACGACAGCGACCTTTTCAAAGTTGACCCTGCCGCCAACCAGACTTGATTGTGAGCACATGATGTACAGTAAAGGCGCAGTGTGTCGGGTCGGTGTTGTTCTTCGGGACCATGTGGCGTGCCTTAAGTCGGAACATTGAAATGAGGAGGTAAATCATGAGAAAATGCAAAAACATCATTTGCACAAGATTCCCTGTGTGTGCCTTTTGCTCTTCTAATGTTTCTTTCTGACAGAAATGGGATTCATTTAGACGCTGTCTAGAGCGTACTGCACTGATGTGCTCTGATTTCACTATGATTATGAATATGATTATTTTGCTGTCCTGTTTTTTTGAGAATTGGGTGAAATATTGTTATTATATGGGGGCCATAAGTTTCCATACATAGAAAAAATAAACATTTTATGTTGGACAACCGTTTTTTTTTGTTTGTTTGTTTGTTTGTTTTGTGGGATCTGTGTAATCGCTGCATATCTTGGACCACTTCATGGTTGGTCTGCAACATTTACAGTTTTCTGAAACTTGCAAATAAGTTTTGCCGCAGTGTGGTGTGTGACGCTCGTTCCACGTTTTCTGTTCAAGTTTCGTGCAACCATGCGTCTGCTTCCTGATCCAACCGTCGGTGTATTTTAAATTCTTTGCTCTTTTGTCAAACGCATCTGGTTGGGTGTCTGAAATATTAAAGAAATATACATTTTACATTCTCCTATGTATGGAAACTTATGGCCCACCCTGTATAAAAATATTGGTAAAAGAAGGTGTTAGATCATAAAAATACCAAAATGTAACTTCATGGCCTATGTGCAAAACATTCAGAGTGGAGAAAATTGAACACTGATACTGGAGTGTTAAACCATCCAGTGGTGTCAGAATCCCAACATGTTCCCAAAAACATGTTTGTATCCAATTATCAATTCCATTTCAATTAATATGAGTGCAGTGATGCTCTTTATATCCTACAGATAACAGACCAATGAGTATAATTTATTTGTCTTACATTTAAAAACACATCTTGATTTCTTTATTGTCCAATGGAAAAATCTACAAAGAAAGAAAAACAATACTTACACATGAAATTCATTTTAAACATTGACATGGACTGAACTGATATTTAAAGCTTTTCTTTTTACTTGGTGGCATTTCTAAATGAACTTGAGACATCTATTCCGCTCAGAGTCAATTCGACCCACAACGTAACAGGAGGGTTAATCAAAGCATGCGAATGTGTTAGAATGGAACAGTCAAAGTTCAGACATGAATCATGACAGATGGTTTCCATCATGGTCTGGTCCAAATTCAGCTGTTTCCTTGGTACAGACACATGGGACCTTTCTTTACACAGTATTGCTTAGAATGACAGAACTGTGTTTTCATTAACCATAAAATTGCACAAATTGAAATTACAAAAAAAAAAAAGTGCTTAATGGAAAGACGGCAATTTCTGATTGGCCGGCAGATGATGAGCGCCATGGCTGAATTAAGATTAAATGTCATTTATATTCATTTCTGCCATGATTTTTAATGACTTATCGTGTGAACAAACTCATTCGTGTGTGATTTCAATTTAATTTATCATTTAATAAAAACAAAGCCATTGCAAAATTGTGTTTTTTAGATGTTAGAATATAGACAAAGATTTGATTAACATAAACTGAACAGCGTATGTTCAGTTTTTGTTCAGTTTGCAAAATAATTCCACAATTTGTCTCCAACTTCACGATTGCACAACGCTGAGTCACATACAACCCCAATAAAAAAATAACAAAAAAAAACATTCAAATTTGTGTTTTTGGTTTCTCTAACATGGAAAAAAGGGTAGCCTTTTCAGGAAATGGGAAAATGTAGGAAAATGTGTTTTTTTTCTCTCTCTCTTTTTTTGATAACAAGGTATCATGAAGTCATCTTAAGAAACGAACCTCAGAGCGAGTTGCCCCAAGGAGAGTGGCTGCTCTTCCTGAAGGAGACGGCTTGATTTGGTAGACAAATGTCCATGGAAAACCTGAAGACACGGGTCCTGCCCTGAGCAGCCCAGCTGGACTGCAGACGAGCCACGGATGCAAATGAGCCTCCAACAGAAAGCTGCGTCAAAAGAGCATCCAACTCCCCCACCCCTCCCAAAAAAAAAAAAACCCAGCACCACCCTGCTCAGCATAAGCCAGCGTTAGAGGCGAATGTGCACACTTACTGGGATTCTGATCTCTGATCAGCTGCTGGTAGATATGGGACTACATTGTTACTTGGTTAGCTAAAGTCAGAACATTTCATACCTTGGTTTTCTGTGAGACAGTGGGAGCAAACAAAGGTAAGAGTTGCTTCAGATTGATTTGAATGACTTTGTGGCATTTTTCCACATTTTTATTACGAAATCTGCGTGAACATTCAATTTAATACGCATAGCAATATTAAACTCATTTTCATGCTTGATCACTTGTTCAAGTTGTTTAATGAACATTTAATTTGGTGTAATGCACTTTGACCTGTAGCAGCTAATGTCCTTTTTTTTTCTTTCAAATAACTGGGATAAAGCTGCATAAATATATCATATGTTCTGAGAACATAGATTTATATGAATTTTTTTTTTTTTTTTTTGCTTTATAGAGGAAATGATTGACTGTACTTGGTTTTAAGCTTTTTTTTAATAAATGAAGAAGTGATGTCACACACAAAAAAACACTCCAACTTTTGACGTCGGACAGATTTCAGAAACAATGAGCCGCAGGAAGCCATCAGCCAACAGGGAAATGTTGTGGGTTAAAGGATGTGCTGCGTTTACAGACGTTTTACTGCAGTGGTTTTTTACAGCTGCTTCTGCGGGCAGAATTTAGCAGTTTCCTGTGTCAGAGGAAAAAAAAAAAAATCCCCACCAGTTTACTGCCATTCATAGCTCAGATGCAAAGTAATGCAAACGTGTTTGCTTAGGAAAATACTCACAGCGCAACTTTCATTAGAAAAAAAAAAAAAACAGATGGCTGCTGATAAATTGTGTAAAAAAAAAATGTTTGGAGAGAAAGAAGTTTTTAAACA
The DNA here is from genome assembly GCF_003331165.1 of Xiphophorus hellerii. Lineage (NCBI taxonomy): Eukaryota > Metazoa > Chordata > Actinopteri > Cyprinodontiformes > Poeciliidae > Xiphophorus > Xiphophorus hellerii. Next base: position 22,470,496 of record NC_045686.1, on the reverse strand, counting down.
TAAACCGGCACGTTTATGTTTTTCAAAACTGTTTTGAAAGCAGAAAGTCTTCTGCATTTATCTATATTTATGTTATAGATACCTTTTACAACATAACATTTATTTTAATCAGGATTTACACAAAAAAATTCACAAGTCACAAATATATGCTTTTGACGCCGATTTATAATGCAAGTGATTTTAGTTGTGCTTTTTATTTGTGCTAGTTTCTATAAAGTGACTCAGAAAAACTATTTTAGAATGAAACACACAAGTAAGTTTCATAAATTTCGTCATATTAATTACATTATACCTCATATTAATGGTTGTATTGTCATAAAAACATGTTATTTGTTTTTATGACAGTTTTACATTTACAACTTGATTTTTGGGCCCCTAGGACACAAGAACAGATTTGTAATTTAAAAAAAGAATATATAGTCAATAGTTTTAATCCTTGGGATCCTTTGTCTACTACGGCAAGGTAGCAACTGAGTTTAGGTTATTTTATAAATATGTTTTAACTAAATGGGTTAATTTAAAGCAACATGTATCCAAGGGGGGAAAAACAGAAAAATCATCTTCATTTCTCTGAAACTCTGACGACTGCAAAAAAACAGAGACCAAGAAAGAAATGAAATTGCTACATAATGTGTTCAAACCTTCAGTGAATGGGAGGGGAAAAAACGTAGAATAACAGATATTTTTTTAAGGCGTATGAAAGAGTGGAAGCTTTATAAATATAAAATTGAAAAAATACAAAATCTACAGAATGACCCAGGTGGGTTAAGGAGAAGTAGACAGATAAATATGTTTTAATTCACATTTCTCATTAATATGTTCACATTTCGACTGCTTTGGTTGCAGAGAAGATCAGCTTTTAGTCATTATGTATTTCATATTTGCTCATTTGAATGTGGTTTCACCTGCTCCTCAGGCTGCAGTTAGGAAGGGAAAATGCTGCATGAGATCTGCACTGTTATTTTTTTTATATTATTGGAAAATCCCCACACACATAATTCCACTGCATCTAGACTTGTCCGAGTAACGGTGAAGTAAAACTGAAGCTGAGGCTATTTTTGAAAATTATTAGTAACTCTCAGTACTGGGATATTTCAGGAGAATGTCTTTATTGTCTTTGTGAAAGCCAAGGACTTTGTTTTTCTTTTTAAATGTAGTCGGTTACATATGTATGTATGTTCTCGAACGAACTGCAGTGTTTGGCAGGACAGGAAAAGTCCTCATTGAAAATGATCTTTGAACAGTTTTAAAATCTTTTGTCTTTCTTTTCCCATCAGAGGAGCAATGTGGACCAAGCATTTTCTTTTTCTGGTCGGCGCCCTGTGCATGTGCCAGGTAGAGACAACCTTCCTTCTCAAACTTTATATTTGTACGGCCTGCACTATTTTTCTCATGAAAACAATGTAAGCCCAACTCAATTTGACACAGACACTAATTACGGCGTTTTCTTATTTTTTGCCTTTGTAGGTTTTTTCGCAAGGTGAGAAATTCGACAGCGCAGCGGAGACGCGCAAAAAACCCCCCAAAACAAAACACAGTTTTCACAAACTACGACTCAAGGCCTCTTTCTCTCTGTTCACTGTATAACTTACGTCATTCCAAATAGACTGTCAACCTCTTATGTCAATCAGGACGGTAAATTGTATTCTATCTGTGCTTGTCAACTCATCTTCCTCTTCCTCTTTCATCAAGACATCTATGTTGCGGAGGTGATGGTGGAGAGCAACGTCACGCTGACGTCTCAGAGCATCCTGACGAGTTGGAGCCCATCCGTTTCCCTCAGTGTGGGTGGAAACAATGTGCTAATCTCCAGCAGCGAGCTGGTCGCAGGTATTCTATCTGAACAACAACTTCATGTTGTTCCAGCATGAAGTCAGTGGACAGATGGGAGCTTGTTGAACTACTGGTTTGGGAAAGTAGTGTCTGTTTGGAGTGAAAAACTGTTTTTTGTTTTTGTTTTTTAATTTGATCTTTGTTAAAAATGCAAACAAAAACTTGTTAGGAAGTTTTGCATTTATTTTACCCGTTGGACCGAATATTAAACGCGCAAAATCCTGGTGCGGAGCTGGCCGTGCAGTCCTCACTGGGCGGTGTGTTAATGTGGGTCACACTTTGTTCAGGAACTCCTGCTGCGTTTAGCCACGTTTGTAGCACCGATGCACCCGAGTGAGTCTGGCTGTTTTTCTGATCCTTTATTCAGAGGATTTAAAGCGGAAGCAGAAACTGCTCCAATTCTCGTCAACAAGTCGAGTCAAACTTATTTGTGTAGCACATTTCTGCAACAAGGAAGTTCAAAGCGATTGAGATGATAAAAACGCAGCACAACAAACAGAAGAGACCATTTTCTCTTACAAACCCTCTTGCGAACCTAACCCTAACTGAAAAGCTTCAATCCACAGAAGATTTCTCATTAATCAAAGGCGATTCCATACAGGCGGGTTTTTTCGTTTTGATTTAAAGCACGTGTGAAACTCAAGGCACGTGGGCCAAGTACAGCCCGCCATAGCTTTTTATGTGGCCCTCTGGATTCTAGACTAAACACTAAGTGAGCTTAGATATTATGCTATCAATTAAATTTATGCAGTTTTCATCTGAGCCCTCTAGGTTCTTGAGAATTATTGTGGAAATTCAAACAAAATCAATAAATCCACGTGCTGTGTAATTGGGAGTTTATTGCAGATTTTTCTCAAAAATTGTCAAAAACTTTCTTACTTGTACTAAACAGCTTCCTCAGCCTTAATTGATGTCAGATGATATAGTCCATGATCTACACAGCGAGTAACAAAACGTTGCATTTACCGTCATAAATAAGGGCAAATATTTCTAAATTAGTATCATAAACACTTTGATTTTTATTTCAAAAATTTATTAAAAAGAATCACAAAATCCTGGAGGGACTGAAAAGACGATCAATAATGTTATTTAATTGTAAGAATTTATTGGGTTTTTTTGCTTTTTTTTAACAGTTTGTGAACAGGTTTTATCAATACATTTGGCACAACCAGCACTTTAAGAGCAACCGTGATCTTGATTTGGCCCAAAATGAAAATAAGTTTGACACCCCTGATTTAAAGGAACTCAGTGTTTCGGCTTTTTTTTCACTTTATTCTTTGCTTTTTGAGTCTTTGAATCTTTCAATTTTACCCATATTTGTTTTGGACTGGAAGTACTATCTCAAGTTGTTGCTTTTTTTTTTTCTTTTTTTTTATTCAATTGTACTTTTGTAAAAGTGTGGACAATGCAGGACTTCATCAAATCACTCAAACTTTTCCTAAAGTGATTTTACAACGTGCTCTAAAGCTAATGTTCTCGTGCCTTTGGTAACAGAAATCTGTTTTCTGTGTCACTCTCCAGAATGCCTGGTTGTTGGAGAAGAATACAGCTGCAACTGCTCTACAGGCTACGCTTGGAGTAACGAGGTCTGCTACAATTACGGCTGCTGTACTGAAGCTCCATGTCTGAAAAATGTGTCCCAGGCGACATTCATCTGCGTTGAGAAATTCAATGGTAAGGGCCCGCCAATGTCTTTCTGACAGTTTCTGAAAATTGGCCAGCTACCTAGGAGGTCCAAACGATTTGAACCATGCTACCTTTTGCACATGCTTTGATTTTGCATCAAAACTTTTTTTTCCCTCATTTTTATAATTTGTTGGAAGTTATCATCAATGGATCCGTACAGCTGACTTCGGGGTCCTGGGCTTCTGCGCAAACCACGAAGGTATGCGTCGCTCTTGTCTCAGAAGAGGTTTGTTCGACATTCGGCTAAGTGCTAGAACTATTCTCTTCTCTCTTCTCTCTGTTTTAAGCTTGAAACTGGGCTGAGGATGCTGAATGGTGTGGGATCCGTGAATATCACTGGGCCGAGGTTTGGACTCTGCAAATGTCACCAGGATGTTGTCGTTTTGCTGACAAGTACAACACAACCGAAATCATGAGATATTTTTTTCCAAACTCAACTGTACACAGAGTCTACTACACACTTTCACGTGGAAAAGTGAAAGTGTGTAGTAGACTCACTTTCAGACTCAGATTGGCAGAGCTGTCTTTCCACATCTATAATTAACTCCAAAATTCAGAAGCTTATTACGAACTAATTGCAGATAATTTCACTGTGCTCACGTTTAAACATAGACGTTTGCAACAATGGTTTATGGAAGGGAGTACAGATATGAATAAGAAAAGACAAAAACGACAGCATAAGGAAGAAAGGGAGTAAAGAAGTAAATAATTATACTGACTATGTGCTTTGTAAGTACATAGACATCATGTAAGCACTATGTGACTTGAGATTGTGCCATAAATTGTTGGTTCTCTGCCAAAAGACAAACTGTTTCCATTGACAGACATGTTTGTTTTATCCATTATGTTTTCCAAATCCTCTGCAGACCTTTAGAAACGACCACTGCTGACTTTCAGATGGACGTCTACGTCAGATTAGACCTAACTAACCTTCAACAGATTCTGAATGGTCTGACTGTCAACCTGTCATCGGCCCCAATTTACGTCGACACTAAACGTCAGTAAACCTCACAGTTTTATTTTCATATTTCATGATCTGTGTGATGTCACTTTCAGGCCTTGTGCACACGTAGGCATGTTTTCATAGAAAAAAAAATAAATAAATAAAATCTCCCGCATCAGTTGCAGGAAAATGTTTTCATCCACGTGAACCCGCATAAATCCAGCGCTGAGCATTATTTTGAATGCAGTGCAGCACAAAGCTAAAACCTGTGTCAGCCAATCAGATTGCTTAAAAACATCCAAGACTTTCTGTTAGGAATTAACCGTGGCGCCAGGATGTTTGCTTGTGTGGAAAGATATGTAGGTTAAAGTACTTTTAAATAGCAGTTTAAAATTGCTAAAACAAAACTTCATATTTCAGTTTTGCTAACTGAAATATAAAGTTACCAAAACACAAGATAGTGTTAATTGGGAATCATGTCAAGGCAAGTATGTGGACTTATTGACTCCATTACTTGTTGCAGAGTATAATGCGTCGGACTGCAAATCTCCGTTTTCATATATACACACACGCAAACATAAATAGAGTTTTTTTCAATTCTCCACTTTGGTCTGGGTTGTTATAAATAACAACTTTTAGTTATGTCAAACTGAGTTTCTGTGTGGATGAAAGGCCAAAGCGAGTGAAAATGTGTTATTTTTCCCAGACATCTGGCTACATGTGGACCAGGCCGAAGTGTGAAAATGATTGTGTGGTTATTTTGAAAGTGCACCGGATCAGTTCCTCACATCTCAACTGATTAACTACTGTATGTCTGTAATTGTTCTTCTTGAAGCTTTCTATAATGTTCATTAGCAGTTGTTAATTTGTATATGTTATTTGTTTCTTGATTACTCAGGCAAAATGCTGCCCTTCCATGCATGGCAGAGGCACTTTTTTGGGGCTGTAAACCAAAGGATGGAATTATTTCTGGTCTATTAATTTGACTGATTTTTCTGTCTTCTACTATGACATAGAAATGGTAAACATCTCTGTGGTGAGCGATACAGTGAAGTATAAGGAATCTATTAGTCTTACCTGCGTAATGGAGGAAGCGACAGTCAGCGCTGGGTGGAACCTAAGTAGACCATTTGAGCGCTTTTCGATCAACAAAGGCCTTCTGACCCAAATTACCAAGGACTGTGCCACTGCAGAATACATGTCCTGTGTGAAACTTGTTGTAACTGAAGCAACAGGTGCATGGACAGGCAAGTATACCAACCTTATCTGGATTATCTTAATGTTTAACTGAAACCAGCTTTGATATATAAGATGAGACTAAACTTAGTGTGTATTGAATGTAATTACTATGTAATCAGGTTTTCTAAAGGGAAAATAAACGTCATAACGAAGAAATGCTTCAGAATCCCAGACAGGTGGTTCACACGGGATGACACAGTCTGGGCCAGCAGTATTATTTCAGTTCAGTCTCTCCTGCTGCCTGTTCACCTGATTTCTGGAGACACACAGGCACTGAAGGGTGACAAAACGGGGAAACAACATCTCTTATTGTAGTTAAAGAAAAACAAGGGGAAGAAGAAATGTCTATGGTCACGGTTGATGAAATATTTTGAAGCTTTACTGAATCCAATTCAGTATAGCCTCAAAACATCTCTATGGTGCCCTGTTTTTTTGTTGTTGTTGTTTTTTTAACATTACCAGTTAGATTACAAAAGCATTAAGTGCTTAAGTGTGTCTCAAACCAAATTTTCTCAAGCAATGTATGAGCAGTCATTTGAAAGAGAAAAAGTAAGACCTTGAAATGTGTCTGTGTGTTCCCATCAGGTACATATGAGTGTGGATTTACTACTGGAACAATCAGACACACTGCCAGCATTCCCATAAAAGTAGTTCTCCTGCCGGATGTGATTACCATGAAGTTTAGCCCTCTGATTGCAGATTGTTCTGGCAGGAATCCTTCTATATCTGTCACAGCAACTATCCCAAAGTCCGAAGAGGTATACACATACTATTGGAAATACAATGGTATCAATGGACAAGAGCACAATGGTAAGAGAATTCTACAGTCTTTTGGACATTTACTATTCTTAAACTTAAATCAGCTTCCTGACAGAAACATCAATCTTTGTGTTGCAGCAAATAATCTCACAAGTTTCAATTACCCACTTGAGCTGGATTGTGCATATAAAGGCCCACAAGTTGTGAAAATCACTTTTAAAAACAACCTAGGTCAGGAAGCGACTGCAGCTGTGGAAATCCCTGTGTTTCGTGGTATTGAATCCATTCAACTTGACACAGTTGACACAATACTTCTAACTTGCCTTTACGTTGACTGACATTAATCCTTTTTTTCTCAAGAAACTGCTATATTCTGCAAAGAAGAGACTCTCAACAATGAGCTTTGGCCAAAAACTCCAGGTGGAGTGACATTGACTAATCAGACTTGTCCACCAGGCAGGGTAGGGTTCAAGTCACGTACCTGTGATCAGGGGGGAATATGGCAAGAGGTTTTCTCCAAATGCATCAGTGAGGAGCTGAGCAAAGTTACAGACGCAGCTAACGTGAGTTTGAGTTTACCCACACAGAATGTCACACTTATCTGGTCAAAGAGAAGACCTGATTTAATGCATATGCTTTTTATTAGACTTTCAAAATATCAACCGACCATGTTTGCAAATTGCTGAACTGTAAGCCTCTGCCAGGATTGAAGATGTTAAGCAGTAACACCTTCCTTTATCTTTTCACCACTAAGGCCGCAGAAGGAAAATCATTAGCATTTCTGCAGGATTTATATACTAATGTTTGCTTCTCCATTGCTGTTGATGTTTTTTCTAGAAATTTCGGGATGGACTTGGAGCCACACAGGAAGTGGCTAAGAACATATTTGAAGGAGTCAAGAACAGCTCTAGTTTAAGTTCCGATGGCTCTGGTGGTGACGTTGCTGACATTGGTGCTTCCATTGGCATTATAGGAGTGATGGCCAATGCTTCAGTCAACATTGCTTTGGATGAGAATTTGTTTCCTGTAAGATCATTTACTGTTGATATAATTCAGTTTCAGTGTAAAACAACACTAATGCGCTACTCTAAGTATTTTCTTTCTTCATCAATGTTTTTATATCTACACTATCTATTTTTGAGATGTCGGGGCATAATCATCACACGGATTGCTAAAGAATGCATTTTGTTTTTAGTAAACAATATGATCTTCAAAATGATGATATAAAGTAGGTAATATCTACAACTAAATATCATTTGGACAATACTCACTTTAAAGAGTTCATCAGCAGTTGTGGGATACATTGTCTTGCTTCCCACATGGATCAAAAATTTGATTAATTCCAAATTAGTCATACTATCAGAAATAAAAAACTTAATTTCAGCTACCATTTTTATGCTACTCTCAAACTGATAATGTACTAACCTGATTACCACATAACATGCATGTGTGTTTTCCTAATATCTTACAGGATTTAATTGATGCAGCCAGCAATATGGTCAACTCAAACTGGAGTGGGGTAAATAACACAATCCGTCACGGCATGTCTGCAAACTACCTTTCCAATGTGGAGACTTTGGTGAAGAACATCAAGATCAACACCAGTGAGGGTTTCAACAGTACAAACCTGGAGCTCAAATTCTGCTCAAGTGATGACTGCAGCATTTCTGTTTATGGCATCGATGTGAATTTGAACAAGACCAATGGAACAATGAAAACCATGGGCGTGAAGAATCTGATGGAAAAATTGGAAAACAAGAACTTTCCAGGCAGAAATCACAGCAGCATATTGCTGTCAACCACCCTTGAAGGCAACAATGATTCAGATATTAAGATTACAATGTTCTTCCCTGACGAGCAACCAACCGCCACAGAACGTCTCTGTGTCTTCTGGGATACAAATGCAAAAGACTGGTCCAGCAAAGGCTGTATTGCCAACATCACCGACGACAACCAAACACTCTGTGAATGCAACCACCTCACTTCCTTCTCCGTCCTCATGTCCAAAGGCGTCAACCCCAACACCAAGGATTCTTCGATCCTTGATATGATCACAAACATTGGACTGGGTGTGTCTATTTTCTCCCTGCTGATCTTTCTTTTCGTCGAATCCTTGGTGTGGTCGGCCGTGACAAAGACGAACCTGTCGCATTTCCGTCACACAGCCGTGGTGAACATTGCCGTGTTCCGCCTGCTCGCAGACTGCAGCTTCTTGGCTTCGACTGATCCCAAAAAGCTCTCCGATACCTGGTGCTTCACCTTCACCGTCTGCAAGCACCTGTTTTACCTGGCGATGTTCTGCTGGATGCTTTGTCTGAGTGTGATGCTTGTCCACCAACTCATCTTTGTTTTCAGCCCAGTCAGGAAAAGAGTCTTCATGTACCTCTCCAGCATTGTAGGCTATGTTGCACCAATTGCACTAGTGGGAATCAGCTATGTGTATTACAAATACAAAGAACAGGACTACTATAGTAGAGATACCTGTTGGTTAACTTATGTCCGGCTGTTGGAGGGCTCCATTCACGCATTTCTTCTTCCTGTGGGCACCATTATTTTGTCAAATGTCTTCTCCATGGTGGTTGTCATTGTCACCTTGGTGAAGACCTCTGTACCAGACAGCAGCAAATCAGATGACAAGGACACAGCCAAGAGCATTCTCAAAGTGATTGTCTTTCTAGCTCCGGTCTTTGGAGTAACGTGGATCATTGGGTTTGCTATACTCCTGCTGGATCAAAACAACTCCTTGTATGGGGTTGCTGAGTACGCCTTCGTCATCCTCAATTCTTTCCAGGTAATTTACTATGCAACTCACAAGCCCCTTTCACATCATGGTGTCGATCCGTGATCTTCACACACTTTGTACACCTTGCGATCAACTGAAAGAAATCAACACATAATGGGCGAGGGAGAGGTTGAAAGCAACACATAAATAATACACCCCACGGCTACTAGCTGAGCACAAAACACAGGATCCGATGCAAATAATAACAAGATGGAGAAGGTCCACAACAATTTTGCTTGTACCTGCAGCCCTGAATGGTTTCCTCTCAGTCGATAGAACAACAGGGAGTTGCTAGCTTGGTAAATACCAGCTCTTTGTTCTTGGCTTTGCTTCATACAGAATGGCTGGACCCTCGGCTATTGAGAAATGATTGCTTGCAGGAGGCGTACACTCTGTTGAAGTTTTTTATTTAAGCCAACTGCTAACGTTTGGCCGTGACACTTGTAATGTGCCAGTTCGACGCTGTGAAGCCTGAGCTGTAAACAACCATCTTGCACTGCAAAGACAGAAGTGCCGATCCGAACGAGGGCGCTGTTAATGATAATTCATTATTTAAAAGCACCAGTGATCTTGTCCTGACACGGAAGGCCTTTTGGTGCTTGTGTATTTTTTGCAGAACCATGATGTGAAATGGGCTTCAGTTTCAGTTGTTATTAACCCAAACTTAATAACAGTTTGGCTAATTTTTGTCTTCAGGCAAAAATTGGCCAATTCAGACAAACTTGCAGTCAGTAGTATACATACAGTCATATTGATAAATATATACAAGATCCATTTGGATCCATTTGAAAAAATGCTATGTGTAAGCCTTTTCTTTCCATTGTAAGACCAACATCAGTGACATAACCATGGACTGAAAGACAGGCCTACTATAAACCCAACAAGGAGGTGTGGGAGGCGGAAATTTGCAGCTGTCCACACAGACAAGTCAAATATTTTCAAGGGAAACATCGTATGGATTAGAAAAACTCCATATTAAATTAGAACCTTAACAGTTAATTAAAGATTCATTGAAGATGTATGTTGTATTATTGACCCATCCCAAATAAAGAATGCCTTCAATGAATAGCTAAAAAGTTGGGTAAACATGACATTCATAATGATGAAGTCAAAACTGTACATATCTTCTCCTGTAATCTGATGGTAAATAAGCAAATCAGCAAACAGTGAGCCACTATATTCACAAGGAGCCCAAAATAACATTTCAGAAACAGCTTTTGCATTGAATATTAGCTACGTGCGCAGCTCGTAAAAGTGCAAATATCCCGGTTAAAATTCCAGAATGACTTTCAAACCTATTCCAACACAATTCAAATGAAAGAAAATGTTGCACACCCTTAAGGCAGTGCTGTGCTTTACTCAAACATAAAGTGATTCAACTGTCTTAAATTCTGACCCGCCGTTACTTGAATATTTCCAAATAGAATATAATAGACACTCATCTGAAGAGGACGGTGGATCAGACATGTCCTCACTATCTGATAGTTTTGGGAACTTTTCTAAGGTAGACTAATATTACAAAGACGATACACAGAATGCAGATAGCTGTAACAAGCCCCCAAAAGTGATGATAGAAATTTAGTAAAAAGGTCTTTCAACTAAGCTTTAACCTGAAGACATCTCCATGGAAGCACCCAGGTTGTCGACCCCCTATTTGATTGATTTGTTTAAATTTCAGTTGAATTGTACAGGACACAAACACCACTAAGGGTAAAAATGTTGAAAAACTGTTTTATAATTTCACCTTTAGTAACAGTGAGACAGTTATTTTTTGTTTTTAAGCATATGCACTGACTGATGGCACCTTTTAAATTTCGTTGTCCTTGTGACAATGACAATAAAGATTTATCTATCTATCTATCTATCAAAAGGTGAGGTGACTGAAACGCAGATGCTCATATCAATCATTAATTATGTCTAAACAACATGGACAAAATGTAAGGGGCAGCTAATTTTGTGATTACAAACCATTTTTAACAGCTTGACACTCAGGAAGAGTGAGGCAGATTTCACAGTCAGACAACAGGGAAACCCAAAATCACGGAAAAGAAAAAAGCGTGGTCTACTCAACACCCCTTTCAACATTTTACATTAGCAATGTAAAATGTCTGCATTGTCAGAAGGTAGAAGATGGCGAGCGTGTTATGTACACAGTGGAATCTATAGGCTAAGTGATAAAGAAGAAAGCAAAAATACAGGATTAGTTTTAAAGGTAGTGGCACCAGATAGAAATTTAGTAAAATATGCTTTTGTCTCTTTCAGGGCCTTCTCATTCTACTAACAGGTTGTGTGGGAGAGCAGAAGGTAGGTTTGTCTTTTAGACCCTTTGCGCTGTACTTCTTACTATATTGAAAACACAAAGATGAAATGAAACCAAAAAATAAAACCAGTGACTCTGAAGTGATCATACGTTAAGTTTTACCACGTCCCCTGTATGGAAAGACGATTTTTACCATCATTCTGGTTATGCTATCCCCAGGTGAGGCAGGAAGTGGTTAGAATCATAATGGTAAGTTATTCAGCTGGAATACTTTAAGCTCTGATATGATGGAAACACCCAGAAGAAATCATGTTGTTTTTTGGGGGGTCTTTCCTCAGGTAAAAACTGGACGAGACACCGATAGTACCAAGAAACTGACTAATAGTTCAACTACACTCTACACAAAAGACAAATGATGAAGGTAAGATGTCCTATACATGGTCTATTATTGACCTTCGATTTGAGATTAAAAACTAACTGAATGTAAGGCTTAGGAGAATGGTATAAGTTATAAAAGTGGAACTATTCAATGTGTTGATAAAAGGACAGTGATGCTGTCATTTATTCAGAACTGCCAGCTTCACTGATCCATATGTGATTCCAGTTTATCCCCGTTCCAAAGTTGCGAGTCTTTAAATGGTAACACAACCACCATGTTAAGTCTCTGCTGTACAGTTTTTGGGGGAAGTGCTATGATGTGGAACTATATGAAGTGATCTCTAACATCATGGCCCTAACACCTGTTGATGGACTAAGATTCCTAATGACCAGGTTTTACAAGAAGAGTATGTTTAGGTACTTTAGGTCAGTTTACCCACTAAATCTTAACCTGTCATACCTACATATTACTTCATACTTTCAAACCTGTCGACAAAACATTTTGTACGCATTATATATGAATTTGTCTTCTGCTGTATTTCAATATGTTTATGAAACATAAAGACCAATACACATTTAAATGCTTAGATCTCATGTAAAATCAGCTGGACATTTCTATCTTGACTCATAATCAAATCAAAATTACTCCAAATGACCTCCTGCTGGTAGATATTATTAATTGGTATCATATGGAACCAAAAAATATAGTCACATTTTATTACAGTTATTATAATGTTGCTTTATTATATTGTTACTTTTTGTCCTCAGATTTTGTTTTTGGATTTGCTGCCATGATCTAAAACTGAGACTAATTAATACTCATGGGATGCTGCAGGAAATTCTTAATGGAGACCAGAGACTGAACGATTATAGTTTGGATTGAAAGATCTATTTTATCAGACATGGTCATAGTAGCAACAGAGAAAATATAAACATTGGTCAATCTTAATCTGGACATAGATCTGTTAAATGGCTTGTTATATCTACTGTCTCATTCCTGAAGTTCTTGTATGTGAAGCAAGAGACATTCAACGGTTGTTTTTGGTTCTGACGCAAAACTTCCTCTACCTGAAGCTGCCATTTAGCTGATTGATAATTGAAAGCGAATTAATATTCCTAAATGATTCCATCTAGTAAAAAATTATAGTCAGCTGTCTGGAAGTTTTTCTCGTAGTGAATACCACAAACAGCTTTTGTTTTTAAGGAAACTGATTGAGAAAAATGCTAGCAATGAGCGTTAGCATGTTTGTTAATAAAGTAAATAGCCTACTGCAGGCTACCAGAGCAGATAAGAGATGATACAGTTACTTAGCAACTACTTGTCAAGCTACTAACACTGTGTAAAGATCAGAATGACAAGAAATAATATTTTATTAATGTAACTAAAATTGTTACATTTTCTTCTTTACCTTCAGAAGTGTCCTCTTTCTACACCTACACTGGTTTAAAAATTTGTGCACATCCTTGGCTCGTTAATTTTAGCTAACACTATTTTGAAATGTAACTTCAAAGCTTCACGTTACATTTAAAACTTGCATTTAGGCTACAAAACATTAATACTTCACACCAAATTAAGTTTCAGTGTACATGAAAAACATTGAAAGGTAGGACTGGTTTCTGACATAGAAGCCAAGGTGAACCATGACAGTTAATAAAACTTTGCTTTAATAAAACTCTAACATTCAGCATTTTGCAACCTTACACACTCTAGACGACAGGCTTGCATGTCTTTTATGACATCACATACAGGTTTTCTAGAGAACTTGATTTGCATTGGTCAGCCTGCTCAGCATGTACCATATTATAAGACTATATCATGTGGCTCGTGGGGGTGATCTTTGTTTAAGAAAATAAAGTGGCACAGTAAACACCAGGGCGATGGAAACTACAGCGCTGCTGACTCACTTATCTGGTTGGACCAACTGGAAGGAGGAGGGACAGCGCATCTAGCATCTGGGCGCTAAATCAAGTTTAAAGACACGGTCCACAACTTTTCCTTAGGTTACCTTGGTACCATCTCTTCTTTATTTGGTAATAAATGAGCTAATAACTTCATCTTTTTGCTAGCTATCCAGCCTGATCTTAAAACAATAACACAATCAGTGCCACATGCTAGTGTTTTTCGTCTTTAAGAGTTACTAAAATAATCCACCTAGCTTTACAGATCACCGTCTAATTAAAGAAGTCAGTCGGCAACACACTAACATTTTGAACTTCTAAAGTTTGTTTTCTGGTCTTAAATGTTGCTATTTGTGTGCCACAGGCAGTGGAAACAGAAAGAGCAGCTCTGGCGACCGCAGCGCCCCCAGGGGAGAACACTTCTTGAAGTTTGCAATGTGGTAGATTTTGATCCGTAGACTGTTCCAAATGTGTAGCTGATTGCTCTAAGAACATAATCAATAACCAATCAAGTAGAAAACTAATGATAATTAGTGTGAGTTGGTGATATTTCCAAAATGATGCATATATACTGTAGAAGTACTTTCCATATGTGTTACTGACCAATGAGACAAGCAACACATTTAAATAACCAATATTTTCTTTAGGTTTAAGGGTCAGTGTGGAGCTTTTATTTATTATAATTTTAATTAAATAATGCAAATAGTGAACAGTGACTGTTTGGCTGTAAACGTTATGCTTCTCAGTACAAATAGCAACTTCATGCAAATTTTTGCAAATTCTGTTCCAAACCAATGTATATAGAGCAAAGTACAATTTTATCAAGTCTGTTTGTTATTGGTTTATTTTTAAAAAAAAGTTAATTTACATAGTTTGATTAACTACAAGCTGTAAACAATACTTGTATATTGCTGTATGTATTAGAAGTTATAATGAAATAAAGAGGTTTAGAAACTCAAGCGCCGTCGTACATTTTTATTTGCTGAATCTGTTACCATGACAACAAGTGCTACTAAACCAATATTATTGAATTAATTTAGTTAATTAAAGCCCATATTGCAACATAAATTATTCACTTTTCTTCCCTGTTGCACACCAAGTGAGTGTTTTGAAACTACTTCTGCTAAACTATCCATTTGTATCAATGTTCTCAGTGTTTTCCTGGCTTTGAGCGTCTCTTCTAAGAATGGAAGAGTTCATTTTTTTAATGTGAAACATTTCTGTATGTTTAAAGACTGGACCAGCACTGGTCCAGTCTTTTGCTGTGCTAAAAGGGAACCCGTACATTTTAAAACGGGTTGTTGTGAGATCTCCTGATGACAGCGAAGATGGCCAACGTTAGAACCACAGTTCCCGCCGCACCGCCGATGAGAGCTCCCAGGATGCCTCTGTCTATTTTCACTTCCTCACACCTCGGGCCAGAGTAGAAGGTGGCCTGGGTTGTTGCACACCTGGGAAGAGAGACAAGACGTTTCCGTTCATATGTTAATGCTTTCTCCTCTTCCATCTTGAACTGCAGTCACTAAGGGTGTTTTCACACCTGATAGTCCAGTAGACCTGGTTTGATTTGGGACTAAAGTTCCAACGTTTGATATATTTTCAGCCGGTGTGGTTCGCGCGCTGCTGTCAAAAGAACCAAACCCTTTGAAAAACTTGCTCACCCTCTCGCCTCTGGTGGCGCTGTACCAATAACTGCTTAAACAAATGACTCAAAAATCCCCTGAAGAAGACACGAATGCAACTTTCTAAACAAAAACGGAGTGGCGTCAGATTTTAGAGGTTGTCTTTTGTCAAAAGATCACCAGCCATTTGTCCCGCTACACTGAAGGGTTTGTTTGGGTTGTATTTACCCAGAATGCCTTGCTTTCTGGGTAAATACTAAGGGGGTTGGACAGAGACCGAGGTGGACCAGAGTTTACTTTTTTTGGTCAGCATCAGAGTTCAATTCAAACCTCCCCAAACGAACCAGACTTTGTAAATAAATGAACGAGAGTTTAATTAAACCGGACTAAACAGGACTGGTGTGAATGCAGCATAAATAAGACTACACTGTGGACATTATACCAGTTTTGCATATCTGGTTGGTAAGAATAACAGACAAGTAGTTGTGGCAACAGAGAAACAAAAATACCCTGAATTTGTTTAAAGTCAGCCTAAGCTCCTGCTATAAAATGATCATGTGGAAACAGATCAAGTTTCTTTAGACATTCAGTTCTCAAAAGCCACTGTCCTGTTTTGTTTTAGAGCCAATCCTGCTCTAACTCATCTGAATCAAATGGGAATTTCTAAGCATATTCAAGTGTCATACAATTTTTTAAAGGTTTTGAAGGCTCTACTGGCCTTTTTTTGAAAGTGGTCAGACAGGAGAGAGGGTGATGAGAAAGAGGGAAGACACGCAGCAGATGTCGCCGGGGCGGTACACGAACCTGCAATGGCCATGTCGAGGACTTAGGTATCCATGTGTAGGGATGTGCTTTGCCCCTGCGCCACCACAGCACCCATACAAATGTTTTAATCTAACATGATGTCATAGATTTGTTGTTCATGTCAAATTTGAAAAAGTCAGTCATACAGATCCACACTGGTCCTGTGTTAGTGGATTGGTATCCAATCAAGAATTCTCTTTTGTCACTTTAAAACTAATGAAGACAATTGTTTGCTCTGTATTGTATTCAGGCGAGAAATTTCCGGATGTAAATAATAACATGCAACGTCTATGAAAATAATGATGTAACAGTTTCTTCCTTGTTACAAGATTTGCACCAAGACTAGATTTAGCCTATGGTGCATAAACAACCTCAACAATTCTGATTCTGATTAAAGTCTGATTTTACTTTTTATGCTTTTGTGTGGCCCTAATCCTCTTTTGTAGGTAACTGAATGGGAACAAAATACGGCTGGAGGAACACAGATGTCGTACCTATCCAACATGAAAGTACAAACCTGCACGAGGCTTCGCCTGCAGCCTCCACACACAAGCCTCCGTTCAGGCAGGGGTTAGGGTGGCAGAGGTCGGCGGCGCGCGGCTCCCTGTGCTTTGGCGCTTCCCGTTTCATTTCCACCTCACGGTCTTCCTTCTTGTCCGGGAGGTCTCTGCCTTGTACGGAGCGCTCCACTGGTACTTCAGTCTTGATCAGGTGGGTTAAATCTGTTGGAATGACATTTTGATAAACATCTTAGACAGGTCAGAAATATACACCTCAGAAGAAAAGTGCATCTTGGATCCTAACCATTGAAGTCAGCGGTTATGATGAGGTCATCATTCTTGAGGAAGCTCCTCCGCTGTAGTTGGATGTGGGATATGAACGTGCTCCAGCCGTAATCTTGACCCCGGTAGCACTGGCAGCTCTCATCCCAGACTGCACTAGACGTGGCGGTCGGCTTGTCCCAGCGGGTGTTATTGTCTGGTAAGGAAAAGGAAATCCAGGTTAGACTACTCAGAAAATCTCCATGCTTTATTACTGTTGGACCACAAATTCTTTGAAGGAACAAAACAAAAATGAAAGGTCAATTAGTGCAATAACCAATTGCTAAAATTTAAGGGATATGGTTTTGAGAGTTGTGAAAGCACAGCTCATCAGATGAACAGACATTTTTGACTTGTTTGGAGAGTCATGAACCAGCAGTACAGTGAACATTGCCTATCTCTGCCTACCTGAGGTGAAGCTTCTTGTGGAAGACATCCTCAGTGTAACATCTGGGTCCTGATCCAGCGCTACAATGGTGGCCTGCCTGTTTTCTGCTGGCCACTGCATCACTCCGTCATTTTCCCCACTGCAGAGATGCAACGTTGCGCCAACATAATCCGGGTATTCGCTCTCTCTTCCATTCGGGTAGACAGTGACTCCAAACGAATAGCCCTCCGCGCTATAAACGCATTTGCTCCTTACGGGCGTGCCGACGGGAGTTGTGGCGAGAACGCCAGTGAAATTGCGGATTTGCCAGACAAGACTGGGACAGACGGTCTCAGTTAGAGTGATGTCATCGATTAAGATGGCGCCCGAGGAGCCGGCCGATCCTCTGATTCCTTGTAAAACGTAACGGAACTTTTTGGACATTTTAAGATTCACGTGAGCAATTTTCCAGGCATCATCTCCGTTGCCTAAGAAACAAACATAAACAAGTAGTTATTAATCCTTTGATTACTTTTATTAGTCATCCCAATCACTAGGCCTTCCTAATTTAACGCAAGTTCAGTTTGAAGGGAACACACCTGTGATAGTGTGGATTTTTCTGATGGTGTTCACGGCTCCCGTCCCGTCATCACTTCTGATCCAGATTACCAGTTTGTCCCCGGCTGCTCCGGTCATCTTATAGAAGAACTGGAGACACTGTTCACTTCTCTTTGGGTAGAGGATGCGTGACTCCAGCAGGGCGCTGCTGCCCACTGCACCGGAAGAAGTGTCGAACTTTATAAAGTAGCCAGAATCTGAAAGAGATCACGCTTCAGTAAATGACAAATGTGGTTATATCACTTCTGAGTGTTTTTTTTTTTTTTTTGGTTTAAGATTTTGTTTATGACTATGAAACCTCCACAGTACCTCTACAGCGTCCCTCCAGGGTATGATCCCCGTCGCTTGGGCTGCTCAGCGTCTGGACCCAGTCTGCATTGTCGTCCTCATTCTGGATCATTCCACAGATGTTTATGAGCTCAAAAGAGCACTGATCCAGCAGAGTATGTGTCTCAGCTGAAACATGTTTGATATCAAACAAAATGGAATCTTAATAAAGGTGAAAATTCTCAATATCCATACAAAAACCGAAGGTGACCACAGTTATCTGTAACCTTGGAGAACTGGTGTTTTCTTTTAAAAGACTGGCTTATATCCTTTAAGTTATTACCCATCCAAAAAAAAAAAAAACAAAGGCAAATCTGTAATGTGTGATAAAGTAATAAAGTAGAAATACCCACCACAGTCATACATGCGGTTGAGCCTGGTGATGTCTACTTCGCTGAAGTCCAACCGCTGACCAATGACATTGTTAAAGTATGGTATGACGGTTGTAATTGTGGGGATGCTTTCATTCTTATTAAAGGACAACGGTCTGTAGTGCATGATGGACTCATAATCGTACGGTGTGTTCAGGTCTGTGATGAAGTCATCTTCATATTTGTTGAAATTGTGCCCCATCCCTATAAGGACAGAGCTACATTATCACCGACATGAAAGTATGATCAGGAGATAACTGTAGAAAATCTACTATAGTACATAATACACCATTTGTATATGTGGAAGTAATATTCAATACATTTTTGAAAGCTATTAAAAAATATGGCACAAAATACATGCCTAATTTGTGATAATCACGCACACACAAAAAAAGTTTTTTTCTTTTTAGTTTTGCTACTCTGAAATATATACAGTAGATGCACCAACGGTGTGGAAAAGTGTGTTGAAATCGACATTCCATTTTTAACTTATTAAAAAATAGTATTTGAGGTGATATTTGGCACCACAGATAAACTAGAACTTTAAAATCACCCCAGAAATTCAAGTTTGCGGTTTGGAAACATTCAGGTTTTTCATTCAACTACATCCTGGTGAAAAATAAATATACTAAGTATGTTAAATTTTAGCATACTTAAGCATACTTTAAGTCAGACTAATCATGAATATACTTCAAGTTCACTTAGGATTAGTTAACTTAACGTGTGACATTTTGGAACAACTAATTTTGTGCTTAGTGTATTTTAATAGGATTTAAATTATAGAATATAGAATAGAATAGAATAGAATAGAAGTACTTTATTCATCCCAGCAGGGAAATTACTTCGCAGTTTGATTGCATCAAAGCATAATTTAAAGTGTACTAAAATTTGTTCACTTTTTTAAACCATTTGTTCACCTTTTTTTTTAACATACATAGAGGCAGCAGCTGTTATCAGTTTGACACCCAGTTTTGCTGCTTGTATGAAATTTACCTACTCTTCTCAGAGGTTCTCAAAAAGTAAAATCATGCTGAACTCCAGTTACCTGAGAAGTTGGAACTAACATACTTTTTTTGAACAACTTAAGTTACACTTAGTATACTTTAAGTACATTGCTTTTTATGTAATATAAACGTGCTTGATATTTTGAGTGTACTATTTTTGTGATTGAATTACATTTAAAATATATTTAGAATGTAGTTTCAGTATATTAGCATGACATATTTTATATATTAGTAGTGTGATTACAGTATGTTACAATTACACTTTTGGTTTACTATTATTGCTAATGAAGTTCACTTTTTAGTTACTTAATGTATTTTATTATTCTGCTTTGCCACTTTGTACATTAGATGCTTCATACACACTACAGTCCTGCAAACACATCAGGCTGCCAGAACACAGAAGGGTCGATTACAAAACACTTTCCAGGTGAAACAAGTTACATTGTGCTTTCAATATATTAACATTTTGGTAACACTTTATTTAATGGGGTGTGCATATGATGGACAATGAAGCATGACCAGAACCAACGTTTTACTTCAGCATTTTTCAACAGCTATAAAGTACATAGCTGGAATTAATAACTGGGAACAGTATGGTCAAAACTAAATGTTTATGTACCAAAGTAGATATTTGTGTTCCACATTTAATTTTATTTAATTTACAAACTAAATATTTAGCTCATAACTAAATATTTAGGTCCAAGCTAAATATTTAGCTAATAAGCAAATTAGCTTGCTGATAAGCGGAAGTGAAATATCAAAATAAAAGCTGAATCACTTCAGTTGTCGCTCCAGTAAGTTTTTTTTTTTAAATATACCATTCTTTTCTTCTCAACATGTCCAACGTCTCACATTACTCGTGTATCTAGAATACATCTGATTTATGTTTGATTTAGAACTACTATCAAACTTTTTATACAAACAGCATATTGAGTCATTTTCATATAATTTTTCCATTACGACGGAATAAGCACAAATTCTTCAACTTTGATAGATGCCGATTTTGCTACATATTATTTTAAAGTTATATGAAAAGAATTGCCAAAGTCGAAAACATCTGACCTAACATAAAGTTCATCCAAGTCATGACAGCGGGTAGCACTTTTTGGCAATAATCGTTTTAAAAGGCTCGAAAACGTCAGCCATCTTGAAAACTGGCAGTCATCCTGAAATTCACGAGGCTAAATGAAAATGTGAAAGATGTGCAACGTAAGGGGTAAGCAAACAATTTTTTTCGACTACTAGAAAGGTTTTTACAGTAATACGAAGCCACACAAGCAGCTTTACTGCAACAGTTCTCCCGGTCAGCTCTACTGAAATTCACCAGCTGGTTTTCAAATGGCCACTCTACGCTCGACTGAATGTGAAATTAAAACAACAGACACCCACCTTCTTCAATTTCGTCCCACCAGATTTTGACGTAGTCATCTCGGTCTGAACGGGACTGCTCGTGGTAGAAGCCCAGCGCGTGCAGAAGCTCGTGCTCCACTATGGCCTTGGTGTCACACCGGTCACCAATGGACACGTTCTGGCCTGTCCCATCGTCTCCGACGTATGACCAGCAACTGCATGGTTTACAGAGAAAGCAGTAAGTACGCTTCTGCTTCTATTGAGTTTTACTTAGCTACTGGGCAAATGAGCATCTTGGTATCTTTGTATGACTCAATGACTGGACCATAAAAGTTAGGCAACAACCTAGCTAGCTACAAAGCTAGTCTCTCACCCAGAGAGCTTGACGAAGGAGATGTAGGTGGATTCTCCCTCATAGGGTTTAAAATCCACGCAGGATCTCAAGCGGTATTCCTCAAACGCTTGAAGAATTACACCCTTGGCGTTCAGATCTAAATCAAAAGGGAAAAGGGAATTTGTTTCCTTTTGTGTTTTATCAAATTATGACAATTTGCGCAACGTGTGCAAATGTGTACCTAAGGAATCAGTTAGGATGTAAGGTATGGGAAACGTCCATCTTCTTGTTTCGTCAAGGATGGCGTTTCTTTTTGGCTACAGAACACCGTGCAAGAAAAATCGATATTTGACTTCTCTACAAACACTTTCTACACATCCTCTCCGTTCACTTACATTGACAGCAATGTCTCCCTCAAACAGATGTGTCAATCCTGAAATGTGGGCAGTAAAATGAAAGTTGTGTGTTAGCAGGTAGTGGAAGTTATTTAGACCGCATCAGTGCAGAGAAAATCAGCACAGAATACCTCTGTTAATTTCAAGAATGTCATCTCTAAGTTCACCGGCATCTGCTTCATCATCTACAGGATAAAGTCAGTGTTAGACCCAAAACAAAAGTAGCCAACAAATTGCCTGATTAATGTGGACGATTAGACACCAACCAGTTATTGCCGGATCAGCCTGCACCTAGCACACAACGAGAAGGTCTTCTCAATCCAAAATGCTCAGCCAAAACTTCACTTTCAACTTCGTATAGAAAAGTGAGATCCATTAACACGACTTACCTTTAAAATGACAAAAACGCCGATCAGAACAGCAATTTTCCTCAATCTGCCTTCAGGTCCCATGTTGAACAGAAGCATGATTCTCCTTCAAGACAGCAGTCGAGGAGGAACTTTGATCAGGGTTGCTATTTTTAATGAGTAACTTTTTTTGTGTAGCTTTTAAAGCTGACATGGCAAGTGGAGGCGATAACAGCCATAAACTGTAAACTATGAACCGAAGATGTGCAGACAGTGACAGTCACAGCGAGATGGAGCGATACGGAGATTTCTGTCCACTCAAAGCTGCTCGGGGTTTTGCTTTGAGTGTTAGAAAGCCGAATCCTACTTTTGTCTCATAAAATTTTGAACTAAAGCAGCAACTTCTTGTCTGCACTTACACTCTGTAACAAAAAATATTAGGTCCCCAAAAAGAACGCTACGATTTAGATGTTATTCTGTTACAGATGCAGACGGGTGATGAGTGAGTAAAGTTGTTAGCAGTCTGCATTGCTAGGATGATATTCGAGAGGGTTTAAAGTTTTTCTTGGGTGAGATTTTGTAAAATTGTTGTGGTTAACAATTCTCTTGTTTATAGAAGAAACATGAGTTTTCTGGGAATTAAAAAAAATAAATACTGGGATTGGTAGATGGCTAAGAGCTTGACAGACATCTACCGCCTAATTTAGCTGACTTTAGCTTGTGAAATCAGCTTAAAATGAAGATGTTCACATCAGTCGGGTGAACAAACACATCCGTGACTGTACAGACCTATCCACATTCACATCTAAAACACACCTTTTCAAAGTACAACTATTGTCCTGTTTTATTATTTATTTATTAACATGCTACTTAAGTGTTGTCCTTTTATGACTTTGTTTGATGTACTTAGTGTGCTGTTTGTGATTTGACTTGATTCCTGTAGTCTCTGAGTGTGTAGAAAAGTGCTATGCAAATAAAAAGTATTATTACTATTATATTATGTAAATGGTTACTGACACCCTTCAATTTCGCAACAGGAAGAAGATATGTTTGCTGCTGTTGTGTCTGGGTAATGTTGGCTCCAGCTCATTGTTAAACTGTCAAAAGCAGTGAAAACATTGAGATTTTGCGATAGCCTGATAGGAGCAGTACTCTCCTGTGATTCAGAGTTTCTTATAATTACTTGAAAAAACAATCAGGTGATCCTGAGAGTGCAAAAGTTTACTTAAAAATCAGGTGAAGCAGGCAAAACTGGAAACCAAAGGTTTGCTATGACAAAAACGTTCCATAACCTCTGGAAACATTTAATATTGTTAAAACGATAGCGGCACAAACAGAACATTTTTGCTGCACAAATGGTTAACACTGATTTTATTTGATTTGAAGAAGGGGGTCAACTCAAGTCTGTGTGTAACTTTCTAGTCGGTGTCTGTTTACATCTCAGTAAGAAAAATGTAGAGGAACAATTTATTAGTACTTTGCATAAGTATTTAAGTATTATATTTGTTAAGACCCCTTGAGTTGTTTTTATTTTTATTTTCTATTAAACACAATTTTTTTCTTCACGATACATCCTCCTAAGCGTCAAAACAAATGAGATTTGTTTATGGAACAGCAAACCACATTCTTGTTTAAGGCTTTTGTTGACATTTCATAATGCATTGTAATATCCTGTAATACATCCTGTGCCGTCATCTTCACAGATGTTTCTTCTCATTCCAGCTCCACGTACTCCAACCAAATGCTTCAAACAAAAACAAACATTTCACAATAATATCTGCATTGGTGTCATTAAATAAAATAATACAGTTTGTAATTACTTACCAGTTTGTTGTGTTATAAAGTCCTTAGTCATGCGACACAATAGGAACTTCTGTTTTGATGAGTGATGTTATGTCTATAGAGAAGGAAGAGTTTTGTTTGCATTGTGGGAGTATTAGATGTCAAACTTTTACTGATTGAGAGTCAAAAATAAACAACAAACCTTCAAAATCAGCAAAGATGATGAGGTCATCATCCTTGAGGTAATTGCGCCGCCTGAGGTCAAAGTGCTTGATGAAGTTCCTCCAGCCCCATGATGTACCGCGGTAGCACTGACAGGCAGGGTCGTACTTTCCGACCTTGGAGGGATTGTCCCACAAAAACTGTCCGTCTGATGCTAGAAGCAAAAAGAGCAGAAAGATAGTGAGGAACACGATTCCACAGCTTGAACGATGATGTAGAACAGCCTGTGTTGACAGGTAACTAACATTACTGATGAAAGCAGGTATAAAGATCGATGATAACATTTCTTGTCAAAGTAAACTCTGTCTCCCAAAAGTGCTATCCAGTTACTGCTAGCAAATTAAGTTTACACCCAAAGTGCCATTGGTCTGTCTTTGTCTTGCTCGCTTTTTCCTCCCCCTGAAATCCCATGGCAGCATGGTGCACCTCTGCAACAGCTAAGGTGAGAAATAACAGCATAGATGCTGACCACCTGGCGTTAGATTGATGTTAGTAAGTAGTAAGTGTGGTGTTGTTTCTATTAGGCGGTTCCTTTGATGAAGTAAAATCACAGTATGAGTACATCTTACACAGGAGTTCCGTCGTTTTTACCATGGTTTTTACTGTCATGGAGTAATGTTGGTCCCTTTTCGCTAAGGGCAAAGAAACATACTCACTTGTCGTCAAATCAGTTGTGAGGCTGCGAGCAGAAGACATCCTTTGCAGAATATCTGGGTCTTGGTCCATCACCACCAAGGTGGCTTGATGGTTGACAGCTGGCCACTTCATCACAGCGTCATTCTCCCCACTGGTCAGGTGGAAGTAGAGCCCTACGTAGTTCCCAGTGTAATCACTGTAACTGGTCAACGGCATGATGCGTATGCCGTAACCGTAGCCTTCACGGCTGTAGAAGCGAGGGCTGTCAAGAACAGTGTTGACATTAGCCATTTCCATGATCTTGGAGAAGTTACGGATTGTCCACACTGCGTTTGGGCAGTGCGTTTCCGTCAGGCTGATGTCGTCGATGTAGATGCCTCCAGTGGAAGCGGTGGGGTCTCCGCGCGTGGCTTGGAAAGCATAGCGAAACTTAACGTCTATCTCCAATGGAACGTGGGCGATCTTCCAAGAGTGTTCAGAATCGGCTGGGTAGAAAGCAAAGGTTAATGTTTAAGAAATGGCGTAGTAGCAAGGTTAATTTAAAGACATTGTAGTAAATTATTCCACATTTACTACTTCAGCGTAGACACTATATTGTGTAAGGCACCAAATATGGCTTAGTGTTTCTCAGAAGTATTATTGTGTTTTTTCTCCTGCAACAATGTGAAAAGTATACCTTTATCTGTAAATTGATTCTTACTCTTGACACAGAAAGACATTAGCTTAATATGCCAAAATAAAAAGGGGAATAGAACCTGTTTTTTCTTGTTCTCTTATGCTTAACCTAAATGGCAATTTAAAGAAGTTGCTACTGTGATCAGCCAACATGTGTTCTCAGTTTTAGAATTTGTCACTGCGTGCAAGCCAGCACTAACAATTCGCCTAATTTAGCAGAAAGTCTAATGGCAGCTCGAAGGGCAAATTTGTCTTAAACAGTTGGTAAAAATCCATATCTGAAAGTTTTTAACTCATTCATGTTGATTACTCAAAATAGGAATGTGAGAAAAAAAGATTACATGTTAAATTTATTTATCAGCCTGTAATCAATACCTATGTTGTATAAAACTTTTCGTACAGTGGACCTCCACTTATTCTCAGATTTTTCTGTAGAACGTAACTCCAAATTATTTGCGGAGAATTTGACTATTCTTGAATTTGTTTTGTAGAGCACATCTATATTATTTCAAAGATAATGCAGCTTGGGCAACTGAGATACCTAGGCCCAGTAACACTTGACATGCTTTTGGCTCTTAGAATGGTACGGCAGCCGCACCGTTCATATTCATTGGTGTTGATTGACTGTGTCCCCAAGAGCAGAGATAAGGAAGACTGTCAATGTTAGCTTCTGTAGTAGTTATACAGTCCCAACTATTCAAATAAGCAGTTAGAAGCATTTTTTGGAGGAGTCTCAACTAAATCCCACGAATACCGGGGATCACTGTGTTCTGAAACCATACCAAAAAAAACTACACTAGGTAATTCAATATTTCAAAGGTAGGTGGAGAGCCTCCTATTTGAGAGTTTTTAAAAATACCTTAATTTGATAACTATATTTATTCACCTGTGCACCTGTTTCACTCTGGCTCATACTGTCTGCATGCAAATCAGATTAGACAAGCTTCAATGAGTTAAAAAAAAAAAAAATCCTGTTAAAGGCTGTGAAACATGGCCTCTATTTACCATAGAAGGTATGTATTTTCTTCATTTTCCGGACAGTGCCGGTGCCATCGTCCATCTTGGCCCATACAACTAGCTTGTCTTGGGCGCTTCCAGTCATCTTGTAGAAGAACTGCAGACACTGGAGCTTCCTTTTGGGGTAAAGGGTTCGGGATTCTAGTAAAGCAGACTGCAGAGGGTCTCCGGTCCGGGTGTTGAAGTACATGAAGTACCCTGCATCTGGAGATAAGTGAAAGAGGAGTTTTTTAAAATAGTCTGAACTTCAGTTTTGTTGGGTTTTAGAAGTGTACTTCTTCAACTCTGACCTCTGCACCTTCCCAGGAGCGTATGATCCTCATCCCCTGCGCTGCTCTTCAAATGGACCCAGTCGGCATCGTCATTAGAAGACTGGATCATCCCACAGATGCTTGCATACTCAAAGGAACACTGATCCAGAAGGGTGAGAGGGCCGGCTAGGGTAAAAGAGAGGGGCAACTTGAATGTTTATTTCTGGGGATTTATATTTCTAGCTAGAAAGTCCATAAGAAGCTGACTTTGCAAAATATACAGTTGTGGTCAAAAGTTTACATACACTTGTAAAAAACATAATGTCATGGCTGTCTTGAGTTTCCAATAAGTTCTACAACTCTTATTTTTCTGTGATAGAGTGATCGGAACACATACCTGTTTGTCACAAAAAACAGTCATAAAGTTTGGTTCTTTCATAAATTTATTATGGGTCTGCTGAAAATGTCACCAAATCTGCTGGGTCAAAAATATACATACAGCAACATAAATTGTCAATTTTGGTGACGTAGAGAGTTGTGTCAATCAAATTAACTTCATGTCATGGCCTCTTCACTTCTTGTAAGTGATTCTGATTGACTACAGCTGTTGACTTCTCATGAGCCCATTTAAATAGGGCTCATTTGACCCAGTGATTAGACTCAGCCACAAAAGCTACAATGGGAAAGTCAAAGGAACTCAGTGTGGATCTGAAAAAGCGAATTATTGACTTGAACAAGTCAGGGAAGTCACTTGGAGCCATTTCAAAGCAGCTACAAGTCCCAAGAGCAACTGTGCAGACAATTATTCGCAAGTATAAAGTGCATGGAACAGTTGTGTCACTGCCACGATCAGGAAGAAAACGCAAGCTATCACATGCTGCCGAGAGGAGATTGGTCAGGATGGTCAAGAGTCAACCAAGAATCACCAAAAAGCAGGTCTGCAAGGATTTGGAAGCTGATGGAACACAGGTGTCAGTCTCCACAGTCAAGCGTGTTTTACATCGCCATGGACTGAGAGGCTGTCGGGCAAGAAAGAAGCCCTTGCTATAGAAAAGGCACCTTAAGACTCGGCTGAAGTTTGCTGCTGATCACATGGACAAAGATAAAACCTTCTGGAGGAAAGTTCTGTGGTCAGACGAAACAAAAATTGAGCTGTTTGGCCACAACACCCAGCAATATGTTTGGAGGAGAAAAGGTGAGGCCTTTAATCCCAGGAACACCATGCCTACTGTCAAGCATGGTGGTGGTAGTATTATGCTCTGGGGCTGTTTTGCTGCCAGTGGAACTGGTTCTTTGCAGAAAGTAAATGGGATAATGAAGAAGGAGGATTACCTCCAAATTCTGCAGGAAAACTTAAAACCATCAGCCCGAAGGTTGGGTCTTGGGCGCAGTTGGGTGTTCCAACAGGACAATGACCCAAAACACACATCAGAAGTGGTAAAGGAATGGCTAAACCAGGCTAGAATTAAGGTTTTAGAATGGCCTTCCCAAAGTCCTGACTTAAACCCCATTGAGAACATGTGGACAGTGCTAAAGAAAGAGGTTTATGCAAGAAAACCATCACATTTAGCTGAACTGCACCAATTCTGTCAAGAAGAGTGGTCAAACATTCGACCTGAAGCTTGCCAGGAGCTTGTGGATGGCTACCAAAAGCGCCTAGTTGCCGTGAAAATGGCCAAGGGACATGCAACCAAATACTAATGTTGCTGTATGTATATTTTTGACCCAGCAGATTTGGTGACATTTTCAGCAGACCCATAATAAATTTATGAAAGAACCAAACTTTATGACTGTTTTTTGTGACAAACAGGTATGTGTTCCGATCACTCTATCACAGAAAAATAAGAGTTGTAGAACTTATTGGAAACTCAAGACAGCCATGACATTATGTTTTTTACAAGTGTATGTAAACTTTTGACCACAACTGTACATACAACAGTTATACATCCGGTTGAGCCTCAGGGTGTCCATCTTGCTAAAGTCAAGGTATTGGCCGATGATGTTGTAGAACTCTGGGATTTTGGTGGTGACGGTGGGAATGGATTCATTCTTGTTGAAGGAGAAGGGTCGGTAATGCATGACGGATTCATAGTCGTATGCCGTGTTTTGATCGGTGATGAAGTCATCGTTGTATTTGTTGAAGTTGTGCTCGAGTCCTGTGGAGAATTTTATCTATACGTCAAACAACCGAAAAATTTTCAAACTCTCATTTCATTCCTCACATATTCAGGTGCCGGAGGTACCTGGTGTCACCTGGTCCAGCCAAATGTCAACGTAGTCATCTCTGTCTGTACGGGACTGTTCGTGGTAAAATCCCAGAGCGTGCAGCAGCTCATGTTCAATCACAGCCTTATGGTCGCAGCCTGTTCCCAAAGACAAGATCTGACCATTCTGCTGGTCGCCAACGCTCGAGAAGCACCTGACGGGAGAGGGAGCTGGTTAAAGACAGAATGTCCCATAAATACATGCCACTCCAATGCTGTTTGCTGCTGCGTTTCTATTGGCCATACAGTTGAATATTGACAAAGTTTTGTAGCACAAAACTACAAACTATTGTCACAGTATGATGAAAAGGGTGTTTGCTTGTGGACTGATGTGACAAAATTGTGAAGTTTTGAAAGGTATGCGCCCCATTACATCTTATTTAAAACTAACCCATTTGAAAAGAAGAACATAATGCAGACAGTCAAACACAGTAGTGATAGTTGGGCCTGTGCTGATTAGGTTTTCATGGAACAGTTCGTACTGCTTATACCATTTTGACAAAACTTCTGGATATTGTTCGATGTTTTGGACACGGAGTGAACAGAAAAGACAGAGTTACTGCCTTACCCTCCCCTCTTCTCAAACTTGATATAAGTTTTCTCTCCCTCATACGGCTTGAAGTCGACACAAGACTTGAGACGATACATCTCGAACGCCTGGTGGACGCAACCTTTAGCGTTCAGATCTGAACAAACGAAAAAGGAACTGACAGGATGATCAAGTACAATGTGAACAACAAACATATCCCAGGAATAATTAATGGTCTTTACTGGCACTCACAGGCTCTAAAGATATTGATAGATGTTTCAAAGCTGATAATTTATTGATTTAGATTCTCAGTCAACATGGATAAGGCTGTCTTAAGTTCTAGAATATTAGTCAACAGGGTTTTAAAGAAGTGAAAAAGACCAGTTGGCTTCTATTCCATTTCCCCAATTAGTAAAATGTAACTAGATAGATAATCCACAAAAATACGTTTTTTTAATATCTGAATGTCATTCAAAAAGAATTTTAGGCATATTTTTCTGGTTTGAATAAGGACAAGCCAAACTGAAATATTCAGTAAAGATGTGAGTGGATGTTCTGAGTTCTGGGACTGTTAGAAATCAAATCAACAAAAAGAGAAACATTTTACACAAAAAGCCCTTTAAATAAGGTCTACTGATGTTTCTATAGGAACACTTTGATATCTTGATATCATGCGCCTGTGACAGTTAATGGTTACAAATTAGTTATCATGCAGCTATTAATGAAAGTATACTATCAAAGGTCAAATGACCCACACACTGATATGAGATTAGATCTCTCTTTCTTTCTCGCTCTTTTTTTCACACACACTCACACACCCCTACAAGTGAACACACATGAAGATGCACCCATGCAAAGATGGAATGAAAGATATTCTGATGGAATGATCAAGTTGGAATAATTCTCATTCATCTCAGGGATTATTATCCTGATAAAATGAGTTACAACATGCTGGTCATCTTCAAGCTAAAGGTTTAGGACAATTGATGCCCAGTATTGCATCCAAAGTAAATCCTATGTAAATTTCCACTTACTCTACATTGTAAGCTACCAGTTGACTTAATGTTTCATTCAGCAATATTTATATGTTAATTTGCTTTTACAGCATGTATTTCTCTGAGATTTATCAATTCTGTTCTTTCAACTCAATCAGCTATGATGATGATGTTTGAACACAATCATTCAGTGAGAGTATCCTAAACTTTATATGAACTCACCTAAATCATCCCCAAGAATGTAAGGGATTGGAAATTTCCACCTATATCTTTGGTTGACCAGGGCATTCTTTCCTTTCTGCAACATAAAGTCACTTAAGTAAAACACCCAATCAAAAAACACACTTATTATCTCAGAGATGCTGCCCTTTAGTCTCTAAGGAGTACAAGGACCAACAGCTCTCAATAATTACTGACATTAACGTGATTTAGCAAAAGAAAAATCATCTGGTTCCAACTTACAGGAAGCAAAATGTCTCCCTCAAAGAGGTCGGCATCAGAATCTGCAGCAAAAGTGACCACGATTCAACATTTTTGTTTTAAAGTTAAGGTTATGAAGTCAAGCAATATCGCTGCTTACCAATGTTCAGGATGGGGTTCTCATCTTCGCCATTCTCGTACACCTCTGCAACACATACACGTGGGTTTATACCTGACAAATGGTATCTTATTGTTATTAAAAAAAATGATAATAAAAGTTTTCTCCCTTTTTACGTACCGTGTACTTCACTGGAACGCGGTATCTGAACAAAACAAACCCAGTGAAAGTGAGTGCAATTAAAATCAGTAACACTCACGATGAATTCTGCATATGTTCAGTACTTACGGTGAAGGATGTAGTCAAAACTACAAGTCCCAGCAGAAAGAGTATTCTCTCCATTGTGATAGAAAGTGTGTGACTAAATGCTGCTGCTGGTTTAAGCTCTGATGTGTTCGAAGGGGATCATATTTATGATGATGAACCAAAGGACTTTGACTCACGCTGTTACTGATTGTTACAGTAAGTGGTTCTCACATGTGCACCTGCTTGTTTGTTGTTGAACTGTATCCGATAGGATATTATCTAATCTAACTGCTAGCATCTTATATTGGACGCTAATGTTAACTAGCAACATAAATCCAGATGACTAAGACGATTATGAGATATTCCAGGGTAAATAAAAAAAAGAAAGAAAACAAAACACCAGCTGACTCTGCAAATCCTGGTGAAGTTTTCATAGGAGTATTTAAGTTTGTTCAGAATCAGCAGATTTCGATTGGCAAGTTTACAAGAAACTTATACCAGATGACTATGGCTTAAAAGTGAAAAAGGATAGATATTTGATTAGAAGATTACAGTAAATGGCTGGAAAACTAATGGTTCCTATACTCACTTTTTGACTCGGGAGCCTTTTAATTAAGGTGAAAAAAGGAATTGGAAAATCCCAATACACTGAGAATTTGACATCCTTGATGGATTGCAGCATTCTTCCTGCAGGTGTTTCAGAAGGCCATTTTGTTGATTTTAGAAACAGAACAGAATGTCTGGTCATTTGAATAGACATTATGAAAAGCAGTTTTAATTTCTTTCAAATAGTGAAATTGTTTAATAATTTTCAATTTGATAGATATAAATTCATATTTTGAAGCTTTTGTTTTCTTTTGCAAATAAAAACCACAGTCATTGACTAACCAAACTTGACACAGAAAGGGATAAGAAATCGCTCTGAACTCCACAGCCAATTAAATATACAAAAACTGAGCATAGCTTCTCTGCTTTCAAAAGCAACCGGCTAAAATTGTGAGGTCATTGCAACAAGTGACCTCACAGTTTTTGTAGCAACATTTGCTACATGCAGCAAATGTTGTATAATAACAGAAGCAGAAGGAGATGTGTGTTCCTTCACATTTCCGGGCAATTTCCCAGTCACAAAAATGAACTGGAACGCATTCCGAAGTCGGACTTCCCACTTGGAAAGAGGAAGCAACTCCGTCTACCCTGGTTCTGATTTGTAACGACGACATTTCAATAAACTGACGGAAACACGTTTTATTATAAGCAAAGCTTGTCTAAAATTAATTAAGCTACTTCCAGCGCTTGCAACTCCAAATTGAAGAAATTAAAAGCGGTGTCTGCTGATCGAAAAACAAAGTTTAAAACGATGTTTGCAAAAGGTATTGCGAACAGTGTCTACTACTCGGGAACGCTGTCAACCCGAGTTTTCACTTCAGAGGCAAACGAAACGCAGGTAAAAGCGGCTCCGGACCAGCCTAGCATTACCACAGTAGACTAGCATGCTAGCCGCTCCTGCCAGCTACATCTGGCTTAACTACAACAAAACGCAGAGTTTTGTTCAGGTTTAGTCAGGAAAAAATAAATATATCAACATAGAAAGAGGTGATATGGGGTCTGAATACTCAACACCGTGAATGTTATGCACTCGTTGCCAGGAGGACGAGGTGGCCGAGTGGTTAAGGCGATGGACTGCTAATCCATTGTGCTCTGCACGCGTGGGTTCGAATCCCATCCTCGTCGCATTCCAGTAACTTTTTTTTTTGTGGCCTAAATCGAAATTTGAGTTTTCCTTTTTTTCTCTCCATCTTTTAATCACTATTTGGACTCGGTCTCTTGGATCTATGAATGTAGGTATGATTTGCGCTAACCACAGGTTCTGTTGGAAGTTATAAAAAGATACGGCCTGCACCTGTTCTTGCGTATTGCTTCTTATGACTTTTGTAGAAAGTCATATGAAAATCTACATCCAAGTCAAACTATTTTTTAGAAAACTTTTAAGCTATTGTGCGGTCACATTTTCAAAAGCATGTATCAAAATTAACTGCTTTTAGTTCAGCTTGTTAAAGGGCGCCCTCTGCAGGCACAAAATCTTACTGTCACGGTAATTCCTAACAAAGTCCTAACAAATGACATCACGTCACCACGTAATTTACGTACGGCTTGCACGGATGTTCATGGACAGAGATGTTACCTAGATGCTACTTTGTCGCATTTTGCAACACACTGCTAATCCATTGGTGACAACAAATGATTAAATTTGCACTTTAAATTTCATAAGTGAAATTTGTTTATCAATCTGCCTTGATATGAACTATATGTATCATAAAACGTTTTCACCTTTCATCTCGGTGTTATGGAGGCTTAGGTTACTGAGGAACAAAGATCTTCTATTTCTGCTTGGACGTCACCTTAAAATAAGTACTGATCAGTTTTAGTTGGTTTGATTAAATTTAGTTCCACTGCCCTCAGTTACATTCATCGGGTTTTACTGAGAACATAAAGCTACGAAATATACGGAAAACATCAGGCTGTACTCTCCTATTTATTGCAATTATGAGCATTTCCTGCGGGAGCCACAAGAGGGCGCTCACGTATCACAGATAGGTATGGAAAAGCCGTAAACTTGTACGTTTTATTTTCACAGCAGTCGCACCAACAGAGACAAAATAAAGTTACTAAATATAAGAAGAAGATTTACATACGGGTATGACATTCTCATGGTCTGAGAACATTGACTAAAAACACAAAAGTTTTATATTAAAACAACAACAAAAAAAATGCATTTATTTATATAGTTGCTTTCATTTAAACAGAAAATTTCAGGTTTTATCTAAACTGCTGCTAAAAAAAAACCTTAACATTATTCAAGTTATACAAAGGTTCTTAATGCATATTTGTTATTTTTATTGTATTACAGTGATTCTTACAGGACAAAGTTTGTTCAAATCCTCCCTTTGTATTCAAATATGAAAAATAAGGTTTTGGGAATGTAAATATGTTAAGGTGCAGGCTCTCAGCTGCAGCATTTTTTTGAAAATTACATTTTTACTGGACCTGACCGAGAACTTTGTCGACACTGTCAGACAGAAATAAGTTATAAGATCATTTTTTATAAACTTCTTAATGATAGTTTTCCTGTCTGTGGTGTCTTGGTTCTTTTAATTGGTGAATTCAGACATTTTACAGACAAAATGCCTATGAAGAAACAAAATGAACATTTAAAACAAAAAAACAACATAAACTCCACGTGACAGCAGACAGAGAGCTGACGGTGGAAACGCTGCACATGAAATGACATTTAAGTTGAAGTAATTGCTGGAATGTTGTACAGCATGAAGAGAAAATGTGAAGTAACCACAATTAGATTTTAATCAAATGAATATAAACGAAAAGATGTAGGAAAAAATGATTTGAAATACATTGTGAACTAATTCAAATCTTTCTAAATCACACTTGGACTCTGAGGTTGTGCAGATCCCTCTCTTTTCCTGCCCAGTGTAGAACACGCCTGTGACCTGCGGGAGATTTTGCCCATAGTGATAATATTGTACTTCTGAATATTGATATTTTTTATTTATCCCTCTTCCACTCTCTTTCTCCATCGTTTCCTTTTATGTAAACTCTTCCTTCAGCTCAGGCTGGCTGTTCATTTTTGTTCTCCCATCCTGATACTCCCTGTTCCTTGTCTTCTGCTCCTCCACTGATATCTTTTCTCTGGCCAATCTAGCCTGAAATACATACGATTCTACAATCGGAGCGCTGTTCATCAAACACTTCCCTCAGGAAATAAATCACACCTTATTAATATTAAAGGACTAATAAAGTCATGTTAAATTTATACCATTAAACTATGCAAGTTGTTGGAAATAAACAGAAACATATTTGAAAAGAAATACTTGACGCCATTTATGTGAAACACATTAAAATGAGGTAACTGCACTCTGTTGTCAACACCATCACCAAGAGTCAAAAGTCTGATGGTGAAACTTCCTCCATTTATATGACGTTATTCTGAAGGAGGCCATGTTGCACCTTGAAATCTTTACAATGTACCAAAGTTAAGCATTTATGTCACAAAACTTCATCAACATTTTGTAAATTGTCACTTGTGGCGTTGACACAATATGGTTGTGACGAACAACGTAGGAATAAAGACGAAGAAAAGACAAAAGAACAACATTAGCCTCTCTTAGCAAAGGAACAATGAGGAAGTGGTCATGGGGTCCTCAGAATTTCTGATGCCCTCCAATAATGCCTGATACTCAGGACACAATTTCAATTGAATTTGAAAACACATAAAATGATTTTTAACTCAATGTATTGATACTTATGAAATTATTTATTTGAATATTTATATTTAGTTGTCAAGATATATTATATTAGAATTCTTTGAAACTATGATAATGTATTGAGTTCTGCTCCAGGCTTTTACAGACACCATCCACCTTCTACAATGTTTAAAATAAAAAACACTCAGCAAACACCATGAAAACATAACACTGTTGTGGTGACATTGCCAGGTTAGTTTATTCAGTTATTTGAAGAAGTTATATTTTGAATATATTTTATTCAAAGTATGTACTTTATCCAGCAGACATGTTCTGTCCCTCTTCTCAAGAATCAATAAATATACAAACTTATGCAAAAATACAGAGTAAATCTGGCTAAATATAGTAGAAGTTTCAAATGCTCACTGTGCATAGTAATGCTGATATTAGTCAGGCCTGCCTACAGTCAGCTGTTAACATATTCATACTTTTAATTTCATATGATGAATTTGTCTTCCTCTTCTGCATTAAAAAAGTGGAAATAGTCTTATTGTTGCCAGCTGCACTCAGCAATAGGTTGGGGAGGGGAGGGGTAGATCTGTGCCATTTTTTCTTTCTGCTCCTTACACGTAGAGAAAACATTGGACTCAGCAACATTTCCTCTGGTATCTCCAGAACCGTAGGGATGCATTTTATGCAGTTCTGCCACCTACATCGGTTTCCTCAATGTCTTTGCTCTCTCTCAAAACACATTTGCTGTCATTAAAGCATCAACCCGAAATCCACATTTCACATCAGGTGTTCACATTCCTCTCTATTTTCAGTCCTGCTGCTTTATGACTAGCTGTCCTCGTCGCGTTGATAGGCTCTGTTTTGGCATCCTTGGTGTTTGTCTCCATGATCGCGGCTCTCGCCAGGATCGGAGGGACTGCTTACGCCTCCCGTGGCTCCATAGTGACCCCCTTCTAGCCCAGGGGAAAGGTGAGTGTCCTCTGCCTGGTCCTCCAAATGGTGACCTGTAATCTGTGAGAACGTCAGAAAGACTTGCAAGCACTGAAATACAAAGAATATCCTACGTATGCTGTAAAATAACTTAAAAATCGTCTAAAAGTATCTGAGTACGTGGGGTTAATGGAGCTGGACATAAGATACTAGACATAATCCTGAAAACACGATCCTGAGCACCATCACCGCTGTGTGGTAGTGACAGACCTAAAAACATTTGGTTTTATAAAGTTTTAAATCAGGTGAGCTGGATGCAGATTCACTGCTTCACAGCTACGCTCTACTGTGTGTCGGCCTATTGCAAAAAAAAAATTGCGTTGCGTACTGATTAGATTTCAGATATTCCTGAGCTGCAGGTTACCTTCTGCTCACGATAATATCGATCTACCGCATATTGATATTTGGCTCCATTCAGCCCAAGAGCGCCGGCCAGTCTCTCTCCAAGGAAATCACAGGCTGGTTTTAGAAAGACAAAAAGCATCTCGTTAGTCTTCCTGTCATTAGTCTGATGACTTTTGCGGCACTACGTACCCAACAGGGACATCCTCCCAACTAGAATGGCAACATTCTTGAACGACAGCCGGTTCTGAGTGAAGGAAGACACATCTATCACATGATCTACCACTTTTGACGTCCAAACAGATTTCATCCTCTGAACAGATTCCCACCCTCCCCGTTGGCTCTGGGGTTCTGTGTGACTTCTGCTCCTCTGCCTCGTCTTCTTCAGAGTCCTCCAGCTCCAGACTTTCACCGCTGGAGAAGTAGATGATCCTCTTCTGCTTTTGCAAAGGTGGACCGTCAAACTCTGTCTCCTGGTCTTGTGGAGAAACCTGACGGATTAGAGAGATTTTTGCATAAACTTTTATTTCAAACGGAAACACCAAGAGTTGTTGTCACTTATTACACGACTCACTTCCTGCTGGCTGTCTGTGTTCATTCTGTGTTCACGCCGAGTGTCTGTGAAGAAAAACCAACTGCAGGATACCGGATGAGTCCTGAAACCTGAGAGGACAAACAGAGCAAACCTTAACTCATGACGAGAGCCGTCACTGCCCTCCTGTCAGTTTCCTTCTTATCCCCAGGAGGCCGGGCTTAAAGCTGAGGAATGTCAGAGTTTACTGTCATGTCTATTTGCCAAACGTTGGAAACCTACTGTCTCACACTACGTTTGAGTCACACCCTCTTTTATTCCTCACAGCATAAAAAAATGACTTACCATGGGGTCATAAAAGAATACAAGAGCAGGTTTTGGTTGTTAACATAAACCATCGGTCATTCCACCCTCAGCTGTTGCCCACAGTGCGTGTTGTCTTCAGTTCCATTGTCGCCAAGATCCAGACACATTTGTGGCAGTTACCTGATGATTTTATTCATGCCTCACTCTCCGCTATGCTGCCGACGTCTCAACAGTTTGTCAGCAGAGAAAACAAGACATTGGGTATTAACTCAAATGTTATTTCAAATTCTTACATCTCCAACCAAGATCTCTGCAGGGCAAATCAGATCACAACCTTGTTTTTCTCTGCTCTGAATGTACAATATACTGTAGTTCACTCACTTCTATAGTGAGTAGTTCGCTTCTTCCTTTTCTTTTTCAAACAGGAAAGTAGCGGTAAACTATTTTTCTCTTGTCATCCTACTACTGACTACTTGTTTTCTTGCTTTTAAAAACCAGTTTGAAGTAAATAAATAAAATTAACCACTTGGATGCAACTGAGAAATAAATCTATTAGAAACATACTATAATAGTGCACATTACAGTGGGGGATGGAAAGTAAATCCAGGTAGCATTTTCAGAACTACTGTTACTGTTACTTTACTGTACTATTGCGTGATATTATACTGTCACTTTAATATGCATTTAAATGTCATAAAATGTCTCAAAAAATATAATTATGAACAAAACTTACATTATGACTGCACTAAGATGTGCAAAGACAACACGTTATAGATGGCAACTTTTCTGACTGATTTAATACCACATGGGTTACATTTTACATGAAGGACACCACATGAGGAGGAGGAGGAGGAAGAAAAGGAAGGTGTTCACACTTCAGCAACGGTGTGGCGCCCTCATGAAGAATGGATGCGCACAATTAGCACCGGGCCGACGCCTGCGGCACCTCAAGAAGCTAAATCCGTTTCTCCAAGTGCAACGAACTACATGTCTAAACCAGCTCAACTTTAAAATCTGCTGAGTAGAGAGGTTCCAATGTGCTATGAATACAACAGGGTGGGTTAGGTTGGTGCATGGAAGCAGCTTTATACAGTCTATACAAGTTTCCAGCGGTTTCTAACTTACTGATTTAGATTTCATTGTCAAAGCGGGCAGAGGTCGGACAGCGGGGGCGACTCCAGTGAAGCTGCTCTGCAGGAAGATCTAAAACTACTGCGGAGGCAGATTCTGCTGTTTCTGTCTCTTAGAGCCACTCAGGACTACATGATGACCCAGTCTAAAACATACCATGTCTTTGTGGCATTCACATTTACAAAGTTACATTTTCAAAGGAAAATGGTAGCATAACATGACAACCGATTTGAGTTAAAACAATTTTTCCTCCTGCTTCGAAAAAATTCCCCCCCATTCTACATTGCCATATTGTTACCGCCAACACTTTGTAGTATTTTGAAACACAGCCGGAAGGAAAATTATAGAAAACACAACCCAAATAAATTAGTAGTAGTTTGCTTATTGCAGGAAGCGGGCATCGATGTTGATCTGCTCCAACAGTACGTGCTTCTGTTAGCATGCTAGCTAGTTTTAGAAAGAGTGATGGGTTCAGTGTCACTGTTTATTTTTGACTCGTCATATAACTTGACTTGATATTTTTACTGGCTTTAGGTGTTCCTTACATTAGAAAGCTGGAGGTTGAACAATTCTGGATACTTTTCTAGTTGTTCTTATAGTAACCTTTTTAAGCTAGATGGCTAGCCGTGCGTAGCAACAGGTGGCGTAGGGAGAACTCTGAGATTGCTACGGATATTCTTTTACATCTCTCTCTACAAGGACTTTAAACTGTAGGTATAGTTCAATAGAAGATGTTGCCGACTGTTTAATACGGTGATATCAATAACAGACCATCGCCGCTCAGTTCATACCTACAGAACAAGGTGCCTACTATAAACAACAGCTACTGAGAAGGTTACATGGTTAGCATTGTATGCTGAGTTCTAATATCCATCAGAAACATTGCCTTTCAGCTGCACTGAACTCTATGCTAAGTGTTAGATTGTCTCCTATAATGTTCAAGAACCAAAACATATCAAACAGGCTCACATGTGTGTCTGAGTTTTGTCACCTCAATGTAATATTTAGCCATATCCAGCAATAGTAGGGTCTCTTTAAAGGAACAGTACATGTAGAAAACAGCTTAATGTCACATACAAAAAAGAGAAACTACAATACATGTGATCTAAATCAAATCAAATCATCAACGACTACAGCTAAAACAAAGTAAATTCACCATCAATACACACAGTCCGGTGTCTCTTGGATTTCTTGTCATTATAAATGATTGGATAATGTGATAGAGGGAAAACCTCTCAGCTCAGATACTCTGTATTCAGGTAGTACTCAGAAGGATTGTACGTATGCTTTTTCTCAGTCGGGATAAGTTATACCTGTAGTGATGAACATTCCAAACAAACGTTTTATAGTTGGAGTGCAATAAGTGCTTTTCTTCGGGTTGAAATTCTGGATCGTGTTACAGAACCGAACACATAAAACTTGTTTCTCTTCCTGCAGCTCATAGGTCAGGATGGTTTGGTCCACCCATCTGTCTCCTATTAACCGGTTTTGGAGAATTTACTGTCTTGGGTAGAGGGAACTGCGTATGGTAAAAGTTCTTATCCCAAAACAAGCCACAATATTCCCGTTCGACAACACACACGGTAAACACACTCGCTGCATGTCTTCAATTTAACTCCAGAGGAACATCAGATGGGATGGGCTTTCTATTCTTTTCTTTTCTTTTTCTTGGACTAGTGCTTCAACTTGCCATCTTTTGCAGGTTTCAGCACACAGATAGGATTGAATTGTGGGCCTGCCTATCATACCGTCTGGAGCAGATTTTACACGAGTCAGGTTGTTCTGGTAGTGGATCACATCCAAATATAAAGAACATGTTTCAGCATGAATGTAAAATACCATGGATTAATAGTGGGGGGAAAAAAGTCGATGGAGGAAGATAAACAGATGCTGTCTTTATAAACGATGTTTCTTCAGCATGGTTGATGCAAAGATGGAGGCTCTAGGAGAGAACACAGCCTGTGTCCTTCTGGGGCTTCAAATCAGGCTCCTTCACCGGCTTCACCTCCTCTTCCTTGAGCTTGGCCTGGTGGGACAGTAGAGCACAGTAAGACATGAACACTGTACGAGGTCAGCTTTTAATAAAAGCTGTTTAGCATGTCTGAATCAAGCCGTATTAGCATAACGTGACTTGAAGCTGCAGTATAAAATTTTACAAAGATGTGTTTTGTACATATTTCTCAAAGCTGTTAATGTCATAACAGCGTAATGTGAGACGGACAATATGTGAAATAATCCCTGCCATCTGCAGAAATACACCACTACCAATCAGAGCAAAGAGGATCTTAACACTGTCAATCATACTCATGTACGCACTCCTTCATTTGTTAATGGCGGAGAAACTTCTGCCATCATCAGTGGCTATGCTAACTACCCTTAGCTATTCATGACAGACTCCGTTGTGTGGAACCAGCTGTAGTGTAGCAGAAAGATGTTGAAAATGAGAATTTGTTCTCAATCAACTTACCTGGTTAAATAAAAGGTTAAATAAATAATAAAAAGCACAGAGGAAGGGATGAATAGCATGTACACGAGGATGATTGTCAGCGCTAAGACCCTCATTTTGGCTCTGATTGGTTGTTTCTGACCGAGCTGTACATTTATGCGGATGGCAGTAGGACGACATGGCAACGACACAGGAGCATGATTTTTTCACAAATTATCTGTCTCATTTACT
This sequence comes from Xiphophorus hellerii, assembly GCF_003331165.1. Lineage (NCBI taxonomy): Eukaryota > Metazoa > Chordata > Actinopteri > Cyprinodontiformes > Poeciliidae > Xiphophorus > Xiphophorus hellerii. Next base: position 22,428,953 of record NC_045686.1, on the reverse strand, counting down.
CTCAGAACATAGTGATAAGAGTTTCAACAAATATGCAAAATATTAGTATTTTTTTTTACAAAAGTTTCCTACTGCACCTTTCAAGACTAAAGAGTTCTAATGATGTTTGAACAAAAACACTAGCGAGGCTTTTATAGACCGGTATTAGTAGATTACTGCATGGATGCATAAACCGACGGCACACCTTGTCATTTTTGGCTCCCTTGGTGAGGTCGAAGGTGGCGTAGACCTCAGGAGTGCACTGCTCGCTGAGGGGCGGCAGCTCGAAGGGGACCGGCTCCGCCAGACCGTAGCTGGCCTTCAGCTCCAGCTGGGGAGGCTCAGCAGGAACCTTATGGAAGTATCTGTGGAACGACATCCGGAAGAACATTAAATAAACAAAAAAAACAGGAGAACTTTGGATTGTTCACGTTCTTCTCAGCTGCTTGCTACTGTAAAACTGACTAACGTTCGATCAGCTGCTGTGACAGTGCAGTTGCGACCAAGAGTATCCACAGCAACGACTGCTAAAACACTAACATTGTGTTTTCCAATGTCTTCAAAGATCTACTGAAGATATTTTAGAAGTTTTAAAGACTTTTATGAGCAAATACTAAGAAAGAATATTATACCCAAGTTAATATAATTGGATGATTTAATGGACAATGCTACTGATGTAAGAGGGGTGAGTGTAAAAAGAAGTTGATGTTTCTATCCACTCCTTTGAACGTGTAAATATACATTGCTGTTCTTTTTTTTGAAATTCTGTTTCTTTGTATATAACTTTTTATTCTTTTATTGTGCTACATTTAATAATGTAGCACAATATGTAACAGGGTTCTCTGGTTCATGTCAGACGGAGGTGTTTCAACGACAAACCACCAGAGAGCACTGCAGCTGAGTCAGCAGTAAAATGTGCGCGCAGGTGCGTGGGTGTGCGTGTGGGTGTGCGTGTGTGTGTGTGTGTGACTCACATGAAGCCGTTCTCTCTCTGGCACTTCTCCAGCGTGGTTTTAATGAGCGCGCCCAGCTTGAGGAAGAACAGCTGCTCTGACGGCTTGGCCGTGGTGCCGGGCCCTTTGGTCTGACGGTACTCTTTACACAGCGCCTCCGCACGGGAGTAACCTGAACACACACTGTGTTAAAACCCACAACATACAGGGAGCACAGCGTTGTCGGGGAGGAAAAGACCTCTCACAACTCATGACTGGATGTGTACATAACAGGGCAGTATGATGGAAATGTTTTATTCCCTCTAGAAAAACATATCTGGAGTGTTGCCTTGATTCTTTCATGCATGTCCTTTAGTCTCCCATGGCAACCATTCGGCTGTGCAAAACATCTGGCTGGACCTAGCACAAGTTTCGAGGCGGTTTCAGAGCTTAAGCCCTCCCTTCTGACTCCCCGCTCAGCTCCTTCAAACTAGAGGCAGCAATTATCAAACTCCTTGTGGAACTACCCATCTGCTGAGCTCATTATAGGAGCTACTTCTCAGTGAAAGCTCCTTCACTGTCCATTTTGAAAACCCGTCTGAAAACTTACTTTTATTCATTGGCTTTCAACTCATCTGAGACTTGATTTTACTTCATCTTTATTGGTATTGATTATATCTGATTAGTTGTATTGTTTTATTGTGTTTGGAATTTAGTTTTTAACTCATTATTGTGTGCTTCGCTTTGTTCCTCTATTTTTATCATTTCTTTTATCTTATTTATTACTGATGAACAAGATAAAAAAATATTTTATCTTATTTATGAAATAAATAAGTCAAAGCACACAGCTTTGTATCAGCTGTGTGCTTTATAAATAAAGTTGATGAAAAACATTTTCAAAGGGTTCATAAAGGAGTCGTGTTGTGACGAGTTCCTGAAGGCGGACTTTCAAAAAGAGCAGGAGTTCTTAAAGCAACAGCGGCCCATTTTCAAGGTTTTAGATTATGAAGTCAAATATCTTTGAAGTCAAATTTGATAAATATAGCAACAGATGGTAACAGTTACTTAATTTAGCTATCAAATGGCCCCATGTGCCTGGAAAATACATAATACTGCCCCTTTAAATACACAGAGGCAGGAAACAAGAAGCAAACACACAGGAAGCACCTGTGGCATCACTGGCAGTCATTCGTTCTGACTCAAGTGGAGAGGAAACGCCGCAACATGTAGCTCACCGACGCATGATGGCATGTGTAAAGTTACAGTATAACATCTCTAAGGTCACAAACAACGTATGCTCTCAATAAAGCACAGTATGAAAGAAGCGCGTACATTTTTCGGCCTCCTGTAGGGATCTTATAGACTCTCCACATTTGTCGCTGGCCAGCAGCGTCTGGCCGTGGTAGCAGAACGCCTGCAAAGGAAAGCAGAAACCGTTGGGACCTTTCATGGTTAAACGTGTTTTGTTTTTGTTTTTTGTTCCCATCCAAAGCGAAGCTGCAAATGTGTGTCAGCTTACATAAGCCATGTAGAAGTACTGCTTCAGCTGCAGATACTTCCTCCACTTGCTGCTGCACTCCGGCTCCAGGGTGTTCAGTGTGTGGTCTGCACCGGCACAGATAAAAACAAGGTTTTACCACAAAACTATCAGAGTAACAATAAACCCACAGGATCAAATGTTAGAAACATTTTACACTACCAAACAATATGGCCGCGTAAAATGCCATATTGCCATTTTTTGGGGGGGGTTTTTGTCTAAAAGGTTGCAAAATACAGCGACAAAGTTGCTAAGTTATCAACAGTGGGGTTACTATTGGCAACCGCACGTGCCAGATGTGCAGATGTCACCGAGTGGGCAGGCAACTTATCTTATATGTGAAAGAATCTGTAATTTTTTAATCTACAGTATATTGACAAATTATTGACTTAGAACAAGTTTATATATGTTGCTAAAATGTTACTTTTAAATTAACGTTTTCGTATTTCAAGTGTGCTAAGATATTTTAACTAAATAAGACTTGGTAAGACTTTGTGTTTTTGCAAAGCGCAAGGAAAATGAACTTAAAACCCTTCTGAGGTGCTGATGTCTTGTTTTAAATATGCTGTTTGTTTGTTTGTTTGTTTTTACCTGCTGGTATAAAAACACTGACCAGCTTTCTGATAGAAGTTCGCCGTCTCAAAAGCCAAAGCTGCAATCAGGGAGGCGTTGTGCTTCAGCTCGATGGCTCTGGCAATCGTCACTGGAAAAATTAAACTGAATGTTAGATTTTTAAAAGTCAGTTCTGTTTAAAATGATTCAGCACAACACCAAAATCTTACATATTAAAAAAAAATTAAATAGAGAAGAGTAAAATGTTGGAATTAAACGAGATGTGACTAAAAACTAACGGCATTCACTTCTTTCACCCTCTCACACACTTAAGTACTATCGTTGTTTTTATCAATTTTATGGTCAGACAGATAAGATTAAGTTTTATTTGTTGTTAAAGAAACATTGTGTTATCAAGTTTGAGATGCAGTCCAAGTAATTAAAGGTCAGGCTTTTTATCTCCCTGGTGATTTAGTCCAACGGTACCTTCCTGTGCCTCGGCTTGGCACTGGATGATATACGCGTCCATCACTCTGGGCTCCAGGTCTCGGCCCTTTTCAGCCGGGGTGATGAGGCGGGGAACGTGGACCTCCTATGGGAGAGATACAAAAACTTTTTTTTTATTTTTAATTTACAGCTCATTGATCTGTCACGTGTCCGCTTTCAGAAATATGCAGAGTTGGTGCCGAGATCTAGCAGCCAAATGTTGGAAGTTTAAACTCGCGGTGCATCCGCTTCACCTTGAGAGTTTTGAAGATTCCAGCAGCAACCTTCAGGCTCTTGTGAACGTCCTTGGCTTCAGGCTCTGTTATGCTTTTGGAGAGGCAAACATGGCCGTCAGTATGCTACAAGAATATCCTCGTCATTTTCTGTGTGGTCAGTTGGTATATTTGGGTGACTAGGGGAACCAACTGTCAGCTCAAAACAGTCAACAAACACACAACCCAGGCAGTTTATTGCTAATCTCACAGGTTTAAGTCAGAAACAACATTTTGTTCATCAATAATTAATTTCAAACTTTTTAACAGTAGCATATCCATTTTTTTCCCCTTGTATGAAGTTCTGTTTGCATTTTTTTCACTAAAAAACAAAAACAATCAGCAACAACAGTGTTACTGCATAGATCCACTCACTGGCCACTTTATTAGGTACATCAGTTCAATTGGTTATTAACATAAAATGCTGAATCAGTAAATAACCCCGCATCAACTCAGTGCATTCAAGCATTTAGATAACTTCCTGAAGTACAAACTAGATATGGATGAAAGGCCATTCAACTGATCTCAAAATCTCCTGTCTGATTAAAGCAGGCTAAACAGGGCTAGTGTGAATGCACCCACAGGGTGTTTTACTGAAGGCAAAAGGGGTTTTAATGCAGTACTAACAGGGTGTACCTAATAAAGTAGCCAGCTAGTGAACAGACTGCTTAAGCAACACTTAAGCAATAATACCTCTGAGGTATCAGAGGTATTAATAATACAGAGTTGCAAAAACTTGTTTCTTTTACATGCTAGAAAAGCAACAAAGACACTTACTTTTCCTTCCCAGCTAGTCTTGAGGCAAACTTGGTGTACCAGACGGCTAAATTGAAGGCCATAGAGACCAGCTCAAAGACGGCATCCTGCTGGGCACTAACAGCAGGCCAAAGAGAAACCAGGAGTTAGGATTTCTACAAAACAACAATCTGAACATTATGTCAATCAGATCAGGTTAACTCTGTCCACAAGGGGCCTCAAAACCACCACAGCTTCCTCAAAGATGCCGTTTGATACCTTGGGATGTTTCCTTGTAAAGTGTCGGTCCACTTAAAGTTCTGGATGAACCTCATCTTGTTCTCCTGTGTAGTTCCATCCAGGGACGAGATGAGGCCTGTTGGTCACGGCACAACAAACACTGAAGACGTCAGGTAGGTGCAAGTTGAGGAATGAAATATAAGGGTGCTTGTTGGGTAGCATCTGGCAATTTTGCGTCTCTGCCATTTCGGTTGTGTAGTAACTGGCTTTTCATATGCAAAGGATAACAACCCACATTGACAATAGTCTGCTGTAAGGAAATGGTGTTATATGAATAAAATAAATACGATCTACAAGAAAATTATCATATTTTAAGCAGTAAATCAATTAAGCACATGATAAATTAAGACGAGCTAATAGAAATTTTTTATTTGTACAATTTATTGTTACGTGCTCTATCTTTCTACCAAAAAATGGATGACAAAAGTCTTCAGTCTGGTGCTTTGGTCTCAACTAGTCCTTTTTTGAAAGACTAATTCATTTTATTTCTTGTTTCTGTTGCTTTCTTTATTTATTTACTTATTTTGGATATTGAAAATGTCTTCCTGGTCCAGCGTTAAATATTTGTTAGAATTTCAAATTTATTAATCTTTCAGAATGTGTTCTTGCATTGTTATGCCATTATCATTAAGCTGCTTGAAAATGGTCTCAAAACCACAATATAATTGTTTATGGCAATGACTTCTTGGACAATTTATTGTGCAGCAAAGTTTGATACTGTTACACAGCTACAGTACAGACCAAAAGTTTGGACACAACTGTGTGTCCAAACTTTTGGTCTGTACTGTATATGAAACAAAAATTACGATTAGAGTATTTTTACAGTTTCTTATAAAAAAGAGAGAGAGAGAGAGCCAACGTGCATCGTTGAAAGGCATAAACAGACCTCTGCGCTTATTTCCTTTCAATAACTGTCCGTTTATAGAAAAACATGCTGAAAACAACATGGCCGACGTGAGTGCACTTGCCTTGCAGCAGAGAGAAGTACGCATCCGAGGCGTTCTTCAAGATCTCCGGGGTGCAGGTGGAGTCGGTGAACATCTCCAGCAGCCTCGCTCTGGTCGTCCTCAGGTCACTAAACGCATCACACGGACAGAAATCAGCTGACGATGTTGTCGCTCAAATACCAACAGACTTTTGTTCAGAATGAATAACCGATTGAAATTCTCTGTTTGACATCTACGATCAATTGTGACTGAATTGAAAGGACTTTTTTTTTTTTGTAAAGTGCCTCAGGAAGACATTTGTTGTGAATTGGTGCAATAGAAATAAACAAAATTTTATTGATTTTTAAAAATGTACAAAAAAATACTAAGAAGAGCCAGAATATCGGTCAGTTTCCACAGCGTTATGAAACACCTGCTGTATCAGACCTGGGCTGGTCTGAGGGTCACGATGGTATGATAACCTGAAGTAAAAATAGAACAGCTTGACTGATGATGGCATCACCACTACTCTTTTTAAAACAAAAATGCATTACATGATTGATTTCTATGTAGAACAGCTCTCCAGCTAGCGTGTTAGCTTACCGGTTGTGGTTTTCAAACAGTGCTACTTAATAAAAGTGATGGATGGCTCTTCTTTAGGTCCCAAACTATGACCATCTGCTTTTTGCAACTGGAAATATTTTATCTCATCTTTATACTTGGTAAAAGCATAGTCAATGTAATTACCACCTTTCAGCTACCTGAAGTGCTCAGTAACAGGTAGGGGAGGGGCAGCAAAGCAATATTCTATGCTCCAAGTGAGGAAAAGTTGTTGTTACTTTTTAAAAAGATGTCTTCTACTGACACCATCCGTTAAATCAACAACACTTTTTATCACATCGGATTATTTACCTTTCAAAAAATATTAGGACTATTATTTTCACTGTCATTTTCCCATTGACTTCCATCACCAAATGAAGAGGATTCAATTACTTCTGGTTGGGTTTTTTTTATTCAAATGATTTCTGGTTAAAACCTCAACAGGCAGTGATAAAGGGCGCTTTCAGAGCGGACTATGGGGACATTAAAAACGCCTTCCTTATTTTGCGATCCAGCTTAACGTGTGTGAATGTAATAGTTTCTTTAAAGCTGCGAGTCTTGATGAACAGAAACACAGGAGCATATGAAGGCGTCCGTGTTGATATGATGAGAGACAGAGACAGGAAACTGTGAGCTGCTCCTGGTAGAGCTGAAATGAGCCGACTGTGTTTACAGGGTCGGTACAGATTGAGCCCTTTGGGTATAAATCTGGATCCTCCCACTTCCTTTCTGAACCGCCCGGCATGGTGTAGATCGGTCCCCTTATCTCATGTTTACCACAGTGTTGAGGATAATGTTGGTAATTTGCTACAGTGATGCTGGATAAGCAATATGCAGACTCATAAAATCTGCAACATTAGTAGACAATTGTTGCCTTCTAAAGAATCCTCACATTAAAGCTGCTATATGTGACTTTTATAAGAAATATATATATATATATATATATATATATATAAACATATTTCTTGAAATTCTTACTATATCCTGACAGATTGTTATGAGAGAGATCATCTGTGAAAAAGATTTATCTCCTCCAGCTCCTTCCGGTGCTACTATTTCCATATGGAGTAATGCACCGCTCCCAACCAAAACCAACCAATCAGAGCCAAGAGGAGGGTCTTAGCGCTGATATTCATCCTTGTGTACTCGCTGCTAAATGTGCTAATGGCAAAGAAACAACTTACTGCAACATAAAAATTGTTTATCCGCTGTCAAAGGTGGCTGTGCTAACTACCCTTACCATTCATGATAGACTTTGCTGACAGGAAAAAACTGCAGCTTAGCAGAGAGCAAACAGAGAAAGGGACGAGGAATGAGCAGCGCCACACAAGATTGTAATTGTCAGCACTAAGACCCGGCTCCTGGCTCTGACTGGTTGTTTCTAGTTAGTAGTGGGAGTCTGTCCGTCTCATACCATACTGTAACAACATGGTGATAGTTTCAACAAATATGTAAAATGTACATAATTGTATCTCAAAGTTACACACTGTAGCTTTAAAACTGTGGTGATGACACGTCCAGAACATGTTGTGCAACCCCAACATGGGCCGATACAGCCTGGGAACCGAGTCGACAAACCATTTCAATTTGACACCAATCAAACCCTGTTGAACACTTACACCTGTCACTTTTTTCCTGCTTGAAAGACATCTTGTTTATTGCTAAATGTTCCCTAATGTTTCCATTTATATTTCTAGAATTGTGGTGCTCTTAATAGCTGTTCCATTAGTTCTGATTTGTTCTTTTGTAACCTTTCTTCATCTTTTCTTTTTTGATTGAGGTGCTACGTTTGTACAATTATTCCCTTTAATATTTTTTAATTGATGTCCCACCACTAACAATTATTACAGTGAACTGATAAACACTTGCATTTTTTTGTTGTTTTTGTTTTGCTTTTTTAACCTGGTAGAAATCTTACTGTTATGTCTGTGTATCTTTCCGTTTTCTGTAGTATTTGACGTCCATATTGAGTGTGCTGCCACATTGAGGTAGTCAGCCCACATGTGTAATCAAATCAACGCCAAAGTGTTGTATATTAAGTCTAACAGTAACCAGCCAGAGGAACATGTTCGGTGATGACGTTGCTGTTTCAGCTGGTGAACATTAGACTTACTTGCATATCTTGTTGGCAGCCGGGCTCCCTGCCACGCCATAGAAGTTAAAGGACACCGGCGCTGTTGCCTTCAGCGGGTTTCTGTGAAACCAATGGGCCATTATGTGGAAAGGGGCACACCTGCAGAGGGGAGGCTACAACACAGTGACAACAGGTTAATGACACCGACACGTTTGCTGTGTGTGTAGGATAGAGACTAGCTCGTAAACAGCTCGTTTCAATGATCATTTCTCCAACACGCGACATTTGTAAGCGAATGAGAAGGGTTCCTACGTCACTTTTACGACGTCGTGGCTCCATCTCACCGTGTTAGCATTCTGATAAAACGCCTTTCACGTCAGTTCAAACATACTTCATATCGCAGAAAGACCCACACTATTGTCCCAGTCGTGGACTGCGACTAAATGTGTTATTTCCCCTACTACATAAAGACAAAAGTCCATGACGTCAGCTAACAGAGAGCAACCACAGCTAACTGGCTAACTGGCTAAATGTACAGCCGCAAGCAGGAATAGTTCGGTAGGGCAAACACAGAGTTATCAGATGGCTTTATAAATATACACGAACTGGTCTGAATGTAGCTGAACTTCGACTGTTTACCTGTCAATGCGTCGCCGTAGGTTAGCGATTTGGTTGCCTGGAAAGTCTGACAGTGACAACTAACTCACTTCCGGAAATAAACACGAAACAGGGGCGGACCAATGAAAACGGGCGCTCTTGTCACGTGGCATACTGGAGAAAAAGCAGTTCAGCTCTTGACTCACTGTAGGGGGTTTCTGTGCGGCGTTTGACATGTAAAACACGACACGCAGTGCATTTCTTGTTGGACAGGAGTTTTGCTTGTAACAGTTATAATTTTAAGGGCTTCTTCCTTTTCTAGCACATTAAACATACGTCATGTAATAAATGTAGCTACAGATATTGTGCTTCTAAAATTAGTCATTATCTTCTATTGACAATAAAAGATTAAACTAAATATTGTGTTCATGAAAGATTGTAAAAAAAAAATATCTGTCTATAAACTGAAGCCAAACAGATAACTCTTGCTGAGCTGCATGATTCTTGTTTTATATTTTATAATTTCACCTTTTAACCAGCTAGGCAAATATGTAACCATAGTCTGTATGGTTAATAATTTCAACATAATTACTAGTTTTGCATATTTTGATCATCCACATTATCATATACACTACAAATAGCCATTGTTTGAATTCACAAAGTTGAGTTGCTCTGTTTCTATATTGTTTCAACAAAACATTTTTCTCTCAGCACCACACTCACAGTTCAACTCACACCAGCGTTCTACGTTAATCGGAACTTATTTGGATTTTTTTTCCCCCCACTCATTTTTTGTGCTATGATCCTCCATTTTCTTGATTTCTCATGTTGCCACATAAAAAGCACGGTTGAGCTATAGAGCTGAAACAATTAATCGGATTAATCATGATGAATCGATTATAGAAATAATTGTCAATTAAGTAATTGATTAATCACCAGCTGGAGAATACTGATGCAAAAAACGGCATTTTACTGAAAAAGAAACTATATATTCAGAACAGTAATTTAGCCATAACTGTACGAATCATGTAAACAGTTTATATTTAAGATAAAAACTGTTTTATCTTAAAGTGGCAGTTTTATCTTCACCCAGTTCAAATTCACTAGTAGAATACTATCTAAACATATTTTATTGCCTAAAATATGTTTTAGGCAATAAAATATTTTCTTATTTCTAAAATTTCATGAAAAAGGGCCCAAAGTTGAACCCAGATATTTTATTGTTTGAGGTGCTTTAAAAAAAAAAAAAATCACTTTACAAACTTTTTATTAGCATTTTTTGAAGAAATTACAAAAGTTCATGTTTTTCACAAGCATTTTTCCCATCTGACAAACAAATAATGTCCAGCTACTTCAAGTGATGATCAAAACAAATCAATAGAAAAAAAAAGGTGACCAAAACCAAAAAAAAAGAACAGGTTGATTCATACTCAAAAAAAGGAGTCATTAATAAGTCCACATGCAAAATTAATGGAAATTATTATTTGTGCCCTGGATTGTCATTACCGTCTCTCCCAGCGTCAATGTTGACGTGGAGTTGTTCTTGTCAGCAAAAACACAAGCAGAAATTCACTTCACAATCACATTCACTACAAATCAGGTGCAACAAAACAAGTAAGAAGCCCCAACCAAATCACTGTAACCATAAATCAACATTTAGATTTGAACGAATAAACCACCGGAACCAAAAAAATATCCCGAAAGAAAAAAAAAAAGGTTTCCCAAAATTGTCAATATGGTGTAAGTACTTAGTTCTTTAATAGTCAGCGCATTTTAAGAAGTAATCTCCAAACAAGGCACTTTTGGTCAGATTAAAGGCAAAAACAAAATCATGTAAAAAAAAAAAAAAAAAAAATCAGTGAAACAGAGGGATTTTTTTTTCTTAAATAAAATTCTCATTTAGTTCATTCTGTTCTCATTAACAAAAAAAAAAAAAAAAAAAAATCAATCTGTGAACATAGAAGGTGCAAATATAGAAAAGCAGCATTGCAGGTGATCCTGATGTTTGCAGAACCAAAATCCTGGTTCCAAAAGGTCACTTTTTGGCCTATCAGAAAGTAAATAAGAGCATAAGAAAAAAGTACTTTCTGGCTCTCTAACCCGAGATCAATACAACAGGAAAAGAACAAAAATGCCCCAATTGTCCAGTACAGAAAACAGTTCACATTACCCGACACATATTGTATTGGGTGAACAAAATAAGGAGCTACAACATGATGAACAAACCCCAAAATTCATCAAATTTGATGAAGGCAGATAAACTTTTTTGAAACCGACTCTCTCATTTACAATTGTACCATCAAAAGCACATGGAAACACTTTTAAACAACTTCCCCTAAGCAGCTATACTCAAGCAGAAATTGTTCCTGAAACGAGTCCCTAGAAACCTACAAATAAACAGAATACGAAGGGTTTTCATTTGAGAGGAAGTGCCATCGGTATAAAATGTACCCTCTTGATACTGTTTAATCTAACATTGAATCACATCTCCGGATGCTTTGGCTTGTAAGGCAGACAGAAAAGCAAAAGGCTAAGCTTGCAGTCACAATGTAAAGACTTTGGCACTTGTGGAACTTTGGCGAAATAAAAAATTATAGTTCAGATACGATCAGCATGCAAATTTGCACTTTGTCCCATAATCATTAGGTGACGACTTTGGTGGTTGAGAGAAAAAGAGCCCAAAATCCATTACATCCCCGAGACACACGTGGTAGGTTCTTCAAGATGGCACATTTTGTAGACTATCGATGAAAAGGCGGAGCTCATAGACGTTTGGAATAATTGTTGCATAGAGCATGGTCTCGGACATCTCCCCAGCCTCCGTTCTTCATGTGCGCCTTGTGCTCCACTGGCTCTGCCCTACTGAGGACAAGGCGTGGAGGATAGAGACCTTCCTTGGCCTTCTGAAGGCTCTCTGCTGCCTTTTGTGAGGCCTGTTCTGGTCTGCAGTTGTCCTTCTGGTGGAGACCGCAGTCTCCGGTGTGTAGAACCCTGGAGCCCTGCGCAACCAGCACCTTAAGGGGCTTTGATATGCAGGCTCCGGACAGATGCTGCAGAGTCCAGTCCCAGTTGTAATCATCGTAGGTGCAGTACTCATTGCTGCAGCCCATCAGCTTGTAGTAAACCTCCCTGGATATGCCCATGCCTATGTTGTGTTTAGTCGACATCCATCCTGAGGTCAACACCTTATCGGACATGCTGGTGAAATCTATCACGCCGTTGTGGTTGCCCAAAGCCAGCATGTCGCAGTCTGGGCAACTTGTCTTCCTAAACCCAATCATTAATTTATAAAAGTGGAAAAAGTCTGGTAAGATGTAGTTGTCTTCCTCGAGGAAGACGGCAAAGCCGCTGTAGCCCTGCATCGCCTGAACTCGCTCCCAAACGAAGTGCAGCTTCCACCACCAGTGGTGTTTGGTTTGAGTGACGAAGGCCTCCCTGTAGTGTCCGTAGGAATCAGGGTGGTCCGCGTTGAGGCATCCTGTTTTCCGAGCCGCGTCCTTGGACATGTCTCGGGGACAGTCTCGTGGGTCCTGCCCAGGAAACTCTTTGGGATACAGCTGGGTGCTGAAGGGGAAATAAATCTGCAGTACCTTGCAGAAAGTTATCCCTTGCACAATTGTGTTGATTTCCTGTGAAAAATAGTCGTGGCTGAAGATAAGGAGAAAACTGTGCACCTCAGCAGCTTTCTCCAGTGACCTGATGAGGAGCCGGAGGTATTCAGGCCTGTTGTGAACCTGCACGACCAGCACCAGCTGGGGCTCCCCGGGAAACCGATCTGCATTGTGGACACACTGCTTGTAATTGGCACTGTAAACGGACTGAGTCAATTCTGACACGGAGCCGAAATTAAATATCTCGCAAGAATTCGTTCCCTGATTTCCATTCCCGTCCACGTTCCTGGAGCTGCCTGTTCTCGCGTCGTCTTCAGAAACTACCAACACACGTGTTGAAAACAAGAGAGTCACAAGTACAAAGATGACTCCCAGCAGCAGGAGCAGATTCCGTCTGAGCAGCCGAAACCTCATCTTTTCCTTCCTGAAAGCAAACTTTAGACTTCAGCAGATATGGCTTTTGTTCACCTCCTCGCGCGCGACTGCATCGTTAAAAGTCCTCGCGGCGCCGCGACCCTCCGTTTCTTGGTGCGGCTCTTCAAAGGAAGCCCCAAAACGCCGCGTGACGTTTTTTCTCTTAAAATCCGAGTACAACCTTTTTCTCCAACACGTCCGTCTTTCCGCTGGAAAACCGAGTCATTTTCCCAAGCAGTCGCCCCCAGAAAGAACCTGTGGAGGGAAAAAACATTTCAGGAAAGAAAACAAACTTCACGCAAGTCTTCTGTTTGTTGTGAGTTTCCAAAAAACGAAGCGGACACACTTACCCGAGCTAAGAGTGAAGTGTCAACACGTTAATACCAGGAAGAGAATGACAGAACGGTGATGCAAGTTATTGACTGCTGACGTGTACAATCCAGCCAACGAGGAGAGAGCGCGAGCTGCTCCTCAGCGAATCGTTGTCCTGCTCTAGGTCACGTAACATGAGAAGGAAATGTAATCTGCAGCCAGCAGGATACTTTTGAAAACTCTTACCATCATAACTTCATTGTTCGTAAAAAAGGTTCCTACATGTAAACTAGAAAAACTATGGAACTGATTTTTCCCCCCCAGGTCTACATACATGGAAAAAACCACAGCATGGTAGTTTATTCTTTATCCCATTTTCTAAAACATGTCTGTAGCTCCACTTTGTGTTTAATCCTTTCCCACTTTCTTGACACTTGTTCTGTACTTTCTTTCTTTCTTGTGTTTCTCATTCATTCTTTTTTCAATCCTTCCTTTTGCTTCTTTTGTCCTTCCATGACGAGTCCCTCCTTTCATTTGTCCTTTAATTTCTTTCTTTCTTTTCTACATCTTTTCGTTTCTCCCTTGTCTCCATCATGTTCCGATTCTTCTATCCTTCCTATTATTCACACTGCTGCCCTTCCTTGTGTCCTTTTTTTGTCTTCTTCCCACAGTCTTCCCTAATGTCCCCGTCTCAATATGTTTCCCGTTTTCCTTCTTGTGTTTTTCTTCTCTTGTCGTTCTTCCTGTCTCCGAAATTGTCAGGTACCACATTTTAGTCAATAAACTTTGGAGATCTGAATCTGGAAATGTTTTTTTTTTCCATGTAAAGTTTGTAGGACCCCTTGACATATTCATCTTTAGAATGTCAGTGTAAGGTAATGGATTCCTGTGGAGTAATAAAGTTGGACAGCTCTCTGTTTTTAAGTCATTTAAAAAGAAAAAAGAACATCCAAACCCTTTGGCCCTGGGTTTACACCTACAGGTCTTGCTGGTTTAGCAAATAGCGAAAGCATGGACGTGGCTATGCCTGAAACCATTAGGCTGGAAAAACCTGATACCCCTGTCAGGACGAGACAACAGAAGATGGAACCAGAGAGGCTGGGACTTGTGTCAGATACTGGGTCAGGATTATGCTGCAACAAGATCCTGTTGCATGGAGAGCTAAGATATGCACTGGTGCATAAAGAAGAAAAAAAACATTTTAAAATCTTATTAAAAAGGACATTATTGAGAACAGGACTGTTCAGGACATATATTGCAAATATGTCCTGCACTATATTATCACATAACGCCACACATTTGCATTATCTCTTGTAGAGAAAGGCTTCAAGGCCAACCGTTTTCAGTACATTTACTCAAACACTGGGATTGGTCTCATAAAGTTTCATTTTGATGCTGTTTATTTTTTGTTATACACTTCAGAGAAAAAGGCAACTTGACAAGTACGTTAGAGCAACAAGCTTCTGTCATTTGTACTTAGCCATTCAAAATTTCACAAACTAAAGTTCAATAAGGCAACAAATAGCACCGTTAGTGAAACAGAACGTTACAACAATGACAAGATAATGCAGGCGTCGCATAGAGAGAAACCATAGAATGTGAATTTAAAATAAATAAATAAACTGCTGTGAACAATGATATTTACCAAAACAAAAAAACAACAACAGTTCATCTCATGTTTTCAGGGAGTTTGACCCAGAACCCAGGAGCACAGAAACCTGATGCTGTCTTCCTTTGTTCCCTTCCGGCACTCTGAACATGGAGTAGACAGGTTTCTGAGGCCTTGAGGCGTCCAGATAGGTCACACTGTTAGAATAATTATGTTTTGTTATCATTCTTACGTAAGTAGTTACCAGTTTGTTTTTCATTTAAAGGTTTAGTATTCACACCCCAGGGAGGAAGAATCTGTTAAACCGTGTGAAAGACAAACTTTGCTTTTTCCCTAAACCTTGAAGCTGCAGCTGCTTTCTAATCTAGGGATCCTCCTTAAAGGGCCTGTGTGTTAGTTTATGTGTTCTTCCTTGTTTCAGAATAGCCATTCTTTGATTTATCACTCTCCCACATTTCACTCCCTTCTTTTCTCCTGCTTAATAAAAAGACAGGCTCTGCTGCAGGGAGTCAGAACGCACTGTAAACACCTTGGAGAAGTGGTTTGCTGTGTTTTCTCCTTCTGCAGAAGCTTGGTTGAAAACTCATAAACGTTGTCTGTGGTTCTTTCTTTGTATTTAGGTAAACAAAATACCTATCACACACCTCATCAGTAAGTCTAAGTGTTAAGTATTTAGGTCTAAAACTATCCTGCGCTTCCACTTTTGGAACTTCTTCTTCCAAAAGTGGAAGTTCCAAAACTTCCACTTTTGGAAGTGAAAGTTCCAGCAGCGTATCAAATACTTATTTTCCCCACTGCATATGTACTGTAGCCTTGAGAAACACCATCATATCTAAACTGTGTTTGTATCCTAAATTAACACATTTGCTGATAAGCTGCAGTAGGAAAACTTAATTTGTGGTACTCAGTAGCCTGATCATTGGCTTCCTAAATAATTCCACTTGATTCTCATCACCCTTCTCTGTTTCACCTGAGATTTCTCCCACTGAACTCGATTTCTCAAGATGAATTTCAACGGGACCAATCAGTGAAAAGCAGGAACGATGACATCGATTTTCTGCACTGTTTTAGAACTCTAGTCTACCTGTTGTGACTTTAGCAAAGTGAACAAAGCCATTAAGTCTGTTTCGGTTCTGTGTCCTGCAGCTGATATTTACAGCCATCTTGTTCGGCTCGGCACTTTTCTCTTGACATTGGCAAGTGGTTGTTTACAGCGCAGGCAATTTCCACTTAGCTTCATAGCGTAGCGCCCTGCACAACCAAGGTGGTGCATTAAAGCCTAACATTAGTGATTGGGTAAAATCAGATCCAACAGTTTAAAACCGAGTCAACAGACACAACAGAGTCCACGCCGCCAAGAAGTAATAATTTCTCAATACCTAAGAGCCCAGATACTGTTCTAAACTAAACATTAAAAGAAAGAACTAGTTTGTTAGCGATCAGTTATTATCAAAATTGTCTGGATGATCTGGAGTTTCTGGAGAACTGCTAAGCTACCGTCCATGGAGCCACTTGCTGTTTGACCTGTCGCCTGAGTTTTATCAGTTAGCATTTCTGCAAACTCATTGCAATAACTGCTGGGCAAGAGCTCAAAAAGGGAAACTGGTGAAGGGTTCGTCAGACTGTCAGCGCTGCGTGTTTGGTGCTTTTGTTGATTCATTCGTGGTGAAAGGTGTGAAGGCTTTTTAGAAGTGTCATCCCACTTTCTCCTCATCTTTCACTTGCACCAGCAGGCATGAGTGTGTTCTTTTATACGACAGCTTCATCACTTTTCAAAGGTTTACATGCAGCGATGCTGTAAAAGCCAAGAGTGATCTAACGACATAGGCGAATAAAACACGTTTATGTGTTTTCCCCATTCACTGCACTGGTGTATGTTAAATATGTAGAACTAATCCAGATCATGACATTAGTTTTTCATCGTTCTGTGTATCCTACTTATGGCAACATTTGCATTTTATTTGTTAATGGCAGCTGCAGCAAATGCAAATATCTCTGTCCTCTATTCTGCACCTCATGGTTAATGAAGGGGCCTGTTGTTACTAGATTTTTTTTATTTATTTTTTTTCATGTGAATTAGACAATCATATTTACTGTGTTCATTTGGTAATAAAATGAGGTGGTCTGGATGTCTGGTTAGAGATCATCTGTACAAGAGAAAGAAGTGAAAGGATGCATTTTGGACACAGTGTTGCTGAAAAACTATATTTGCGAGTTGCATAACTCTCTGGCTGGAAATTGTTTCCAAATTTAGTTCACGTTTAGCAACTGAGTGTGAAAGATTTGCTCTGCTGTGCACAGGATGGCGAGTTGGAGCACACAAAGGAGGTTTGATCTCGTCAGTCGGAGGTCGAGTGGAAGTGCGTTGGATGACATAAATCAAGTAGTGGAATGATTTCTGCAACAAACACGGCAGTCTGCTGACTGCAGCCTGGAACGTGGTCCAGGTTTAGTAAAACTGTTAACAGTATTAAATTTGGACTCGTTTTGGACCTTTGTTTGGATTTCTCTTTGCTTTAAATGATCAGAGAAGTTCCTGGTGTTAAGCTGCTCAGAGCAGTTGCAAGGAGAAACAGGCAAAACATGTTTCATGTTACGTTTTGTTAGTTTCTCTACTTCTGAAGCCCTTTAGAACCACACTGGAACAGACATTTTAATCTAAATGTTTTACCTTTTTTTTCCCTCAATGTTTTAAATAAAATCTGACAAAACTTTTTTCTGTTTTGGGTCAGTTATGATTACCAAACATGTTTCTGTTTGATAAACACCAGACCAGTGAGACTTGTTTAAACTTCTTCAGACTTCTTCTTCAGTCTACATACGTCTGGGTTTACTAAAACACAGACCATAAATTCTTGTCCATTTCTAGATTTTATGACAGGAGTAAAATGGCCACACCATACCTCCAATATAGGAAAGATGAGCAAAGTTTCACCTTTTATTCTAAGGCACGTTTTTTTTTAACCAAAACTAGACTTAAATTTCCATTATGCATTTGAGAAATTTCCCAAAATCTGCATCAGAATACCCAAAAGATACCAGGCACAGTCCAATTCCCTATGTAATATGTATTACTATTGTACAAGACAGTACATGCTGCAAAACACTAAGTAAAACGTGGTTGCCATGGTTTTTAAGTGTGGCTCCTGTAGCTGTTACCTCAGGTGCAGAGCTGTTATCTTGGGGGCGTGGCCTGGGCTGAGCGTTGTGGTCACACCTGTGTCCAATCTTCTAATCCATGTTACAGAGTACGGAGCTTAACGCCTAATGGTCAAACATACTGGTTAGAAAGTCAAGCCAAAACTGACCGGAACTAAAGTTTTTTTGGTTTTTTTTAAGCATTCCATTCTGTTTTCCAGAACAAAGATTCACCTGATTGTGAAATAAAACGACTCTTCAAGAAACTACTCAAAACTGTTATCTTGCCCTGGGAGGCTTCCTGCATGTGGGTTAGAAAATGACCCCCTATCAGAACAATAATAGCCTCCGATTGTAGCATGAGAACATTTGAATGCTTTATGAATTTGCACGACTTCACAGGTGCAGCTGAACTAGATGGCCACGGAGCAGGGTTCGTTTTTTTGTCTGTTTATCCGTTTTTCTCTGTTGATTTGATCCCATTTTATTATTATTATTATTATTATTATTATTATTATTATTATTATTATTATTATTATTATTATTATTATTATCCCTGTACCAATGATGTTGCATTTTTAGTTTTCTGATAGATGTGAGATGTCCAAGTATCACAAAGAGTCCATGACGCTGTGCTGATCAGCTTAAAAAAAATTAAAAAGAATCATATGAAAAAAAAATCTGTCATTTTTAATTTAAAGGAAGTGTGCTACTGGCAATTCTGTTAAAACACTCATTTCGTCACATTGGGGGACTTGGGATTATTTTTTTCTTCTTTTTTCAATATTATATTTCTCTAAAATATTAAGTGTAATACTTATGCTACTGCAACAAGAGATGGATTTACTTTAAGACTTTTCACACATCTTTTCCAGGGCTTCTAATAAATGCAGCCTGCAAATATATATCCTATAAATTCTAATAGTTTAATAGTTTTGGATTTTTTGTTATGCTAAGAGGACGAGCATACTTGGACTCATTTTACAACTGCAGTGAGGAATAGAAGTATAAATTGTATCTGTTATTTCCATGTCTGTGGTTCCCAGGCTGTGCAGCCTGAGGGTCTCCCATACGCTGTTGCTTCTTGGCCTCCAGTGAATCCTTAAAACCCCTCTGAGGCTTTTACAGGAAGTCCTCCAAAATTCTCTTATGGCCACTTAGCTGTAAATGCACATCAGGTGGAAAAATCTTCTGGAAAACATCTTAACTGTCAGGCATAGATTTATTTCATCTTTACTACATTTTGAGATTTTTGGGCATGGAAGTTTATGGGCTTGAACATTTGTGGAAGACTTTGGTCTGTGTCCATGAACACGAATCAGAGCGTCGTTAAATCCACTGGGAATTAAATTTTTTTTTTCTATCTGGTTTTAACTATTCATTAAAAAAACCATTAAAAACTAGTTCTTATTTTTCAATCAATCCGTCTGGCTCTTTTCCATGCAGAGCAGCAACTATATTCTGAGCTCATTCCAAGCAGCTAGCCTTAATTTTAAAAAAAATGTTCGTTACGTAAATATGTAAACAAGTAATTTTTACAAAAGTCACATAGCCCAACTTTAAGAAGATTCATGAGTATGAAAATGTGCTGCATTAACAACGGCTGCTTTCCATTTTTGCATCTATGCATGTTGCATGTTTGCTGGAATGTATGAACCAATAATTGAATCTAAATGGAATGCAGTAGATTTTACCTACACCTCTCTTTTCCCTTCTTGTTTAAGTCAAAATGGCGGCGGCCCGTTCCATTCTAAACTCAAGAACAAATCTCAGATATCTCTAAACTCTTTTCTCTGGCAGCAGCTTATTTCGACACTAATATCCCCCTTCTTACCAGCTCAGATCCATGGCCTTAGATTTAATTCCCAACCCAGCTGTTTCCCACTCAGTTGCACTACGACAAAGTGTTAGCTGGGGGTTCTGCATGATGGGTCTAGCAGGAGTGTACCATCTGCAAAAAGCAAAAATGAAATCCGAGGTAAACAGAAAAACACTTTGTTATCTGAGTGGGCCATTAAAGTACGTCTCCAAGGTTCTGTGGTAAAGGTTACAAACAGGGCTGGATTTATGGGGCTCCGTCCCCCTGAGCAAGAGACGGTTTTGGGGCCTCATTCACATAATGCTGATAATTAGGTACACTAAATATAGTTTCTCTGGGACTGGACTCTGCAGCATAATGACCTTTTTTAATAGTTACAGTACTCAAAATCATGGCGTCGTTTCTACAAATGACATCATCCCTACAAAAAATGGTCCAAACTGATGTAATAACTACGTCAGGCCTGTGAGGGGCGATGAAACACGGTCACCGAAATCGCTATGAGCAAAGAAGGAATGGAGAGTCTACTAAACGCTTGCTTCTGTTAGGTCTAACATCCATGGCATTCAGAAGGTAATCGAGAGGTGGAGTTATGGAGCAATGTTCACATGTCATACTTTATAACACAAAGCCAAGCATGAAGTCTGAAAGACAAGAACATGTCAAGTTTCAAGTCTTTTACACCAAGTCATAGTCAGGCCTCCAGTTTTTGCTCCAAGTTGTCTCTCAAGTTGTTGCCAATAACTATTTATAACATTTAAAATCATTACAATGTTGCCCTTCCATATTTATATTACTGGTTACTACGTGCATCGATGGACACAAAAGTTGTGAGAAGATTCATCTTTCCATAAAATTATGTGTTTTACCAAACACACTTAAAAAAAAAAATGTTAACATAGTCACACCCACACTTTCAGGAAAGAAAACTACAAATCAGGATGTGATCAGAAGCAAAAAGTATGCAGGATGTGTCTCATCTCGTGCCTGCTGTGTTATATAAGTGCTCCGTGGTTCCACTGATGTTTAACAGGAAGCCGTGTTGATGTTATGTTGCTGACATGCCACAAAAGACTATGCAGATAAAAGCCATGAAACGATGACTCACGAGTTTCATAACTGGGCGCTGCAGTTCTAAATGCGGCCACATGGTGGCAGCAGTCAACCGACTGATCCTGAAAAAGTTTGTCAAAATGTAAACACGATTATGCCGCACGGTGACGTGATGCAACGCAGCGTACATAAACTGATTATAACAGAAGTGGTCTGACGACTCGTCATTCAGTGTGTGTGAGCTGGACTGTCCCTTTTCCTCCGTGCATCAGAGTTTTACTGTTTGTTTGCCACACATCTTTTTCCAATCACACGTCTGGATCGCTCCAACAAAACCCAGGGCAAATATTACTCTTTGTGAGCTGGCCTTGGCTGCTTTTCAAGAAACACACACCATTTTCTACCCTCCTCTAAACACGCTGTGTGTATTTAAAAAAAAAATTGAATAAGGCTCCGGCAGAAACGATACTAATCATTCTGCAGTGCTGTAAAAAATGTTTTTTATTATCTGTCCAGCGTTCGCACAATATGTTCTCACCCTCTGCTTAAAAAAGAATGTGGAACTGATGGCACTGACGGCATCAGTCCTCAGTTATCAGGGCCTTGCAAAAGTATTCAGATCTCAGGAATACGGGTGGGCATTTATTGTGTCAAAAAATTCTTACAATAACAATTTCGATTTATTGTTATCTTGATAAATTTGCATTAATGTTAAAAAAAAAAGAAGAGACATTATTGGGGCCTGCCATAGCAATGTATGAAAACTGTCTGGAGTAATAACTGACATACTACTGATAGTGTCAAAATGCTAGTTGCTCTACAGGCTAATGGTATGCCTCATGCTAACCACTATTGCTAAAATAAGTATTTTAAACAGTTTTGTATTCAGTAGCTATGTTTATAATGGAGTAAGTCAATATTTTCAGTGATACCTCACATGCTACTGACAGCATTTAAGCTAACCTTAGCATTTTGGTTAATTTTAGCTTCTACATTTCTGAGTAGAGTAAGCCACTGTGATAACCCATATTCTACTGACAGTGCCACATGCTAATCGCTCTACATGGTAGTGATAGTCCTCATGCCTTAACCTAAAATAAGCATTCCGGCAAGTTTTAATATATTAGCCACATTTATCGTAATGAATGGAAAAGTCAATGTACGTCCACATTTTGTGATACCCCACATGCTACTGACCCCACTGAAGCTAACCTTAGTATTGTTGCTCATTTTTAGCATAGCAGAACCCCAGATTCTGGTCAGATCAGGATGCTGGATTCCAACCGACACACACACACTTTGGCCAACCCCATTTAAATTTCTTCAAAAATGTTCTAGTTGGAAATGTTATTTTGAATATTTTCTCTTCTTTTTGTCCCACAAATATCAGTAAATTTCAAAATTTGATTAAATGTAGTTACTGTGTGCAGTTTAGTAATATAAATCAAACTTCTTGTAAAATGGAAAGATAATCATTGATGGTTTTTCCACATTATTCACAAATAGAACTGTAAAGTGTGGCGTGGCTTCGAAGTCAGCCTCACTCACCAGAACAGGCTCAGTGGGTTGTAGAACCACAACTGGCTGATGCCAGGGGCGCCGGCAAAGGTGGATCAATGGAGGCCATGGCCCCCTCTTGAAAACTGTTGGCCAACCCACTTGTTCTCCCAGAGAATCATAAATGTGAAACCAAGTAAATAAATATACACATATATACACACGTATAGAAAAGAATTTGTGGAGGTGTCTTATCAGCTTCGTGCAGCTCGGTGAAACATTTCGCTTTCATCGTGATCTTTGAGGTTACTATTCCACCACACATAAAGTTTAGATGTAAACCAAAAGATTCAGCTTTGATCAAGTCTGACGTCTGGATCTCTGCTGCTCCTTTAGAGTTCCCTTTGACCTCTTGGCTGCGTTGGATTGCGCTTGTGGACTTTTGATTTATGTTTCCAAAAACGCTGACAGGAATACTTTCTCAAGGCACTGTACATGAGTTATTTCTTGAGGCTTTAGAGGGACACCCTGAAGGGTCACAGAGGAGTTCAGTTTCATATTTCCAAATATTAAATTCCTTCCAGTTTATCTGTCTAATCTGATCTAAATTGTTGTGTGTGTGTGTGTGTGTGTGTGTGTGTGTGTGGGTGGGTGGGTGTGTGTGGGTGTGTGTGGGTGTGTGTGTGTGTGTTTGCAACACTGCTGGACTGCAGACGCCAGGCTTTGGTCTGTGCTCTGTACTGATGGCCTTATCGTTGTAGGGCACACACACACACACACGCACACACACACACACACACACACTCCAAGAAAGCTGACCTTTTATGGCACTGGGTTAGGAGAACAAACACTCCCACAGCTGGATTTGAGGGTCAAACCCTGTTACCCATTCTCAGGCATGTTTTTATGACCATTATTTATTAATGTCCCCAGTTTATAAAAGCGTCGTCATCCTGTGTTTTATTTTAGCTTCAGTAGCTGTAGGAGTGGCTCAGCTAAAGCAGAAATGTCCAGATCAGACAATCAATTGGCTTGTTTCCAGGGCGACCCCAAGATCCCAAGGAGCCCTTAAAGGGGCGGTATTATGTAAAACTGACTTCTTTTTTAGCTTTACATTTTATAATTTTATTCCTCCGTCAAAATCATCTCTGGAGTTTTGCCTCGATTCCTTCATGCAGAATTACTTTAATCTCCATGGCAACCATTCAGCTGTGCAAAACGCTATGTGGGTGGACATAGCACCGCATTCGAGGATGAAGCTCCTCCTCTCGTCTACAGTTTCCAAGCGTCCGCCTCACAGAGCAGCCCTCCCCCATTCAGCTCCTTCAGACTAGCCAGTAGCAATTAGCAAACACCTGCTGAGCTCATTATGTGAGCTACATCTAGATACAACGCTAGTAAAAACGTTGTTAGAGGGTTAATAGAGAAGCGATGCTGTGATGACTTCCTGAAGGTGGGAGTTTCAGACAGGTCAGGAGTCTCTTAAAGAGACAGAGGCCAAATTTCAAAATGTTCCATTACAGAGTCAAATTCCTTTAAAGTCATGTTTGATATATATTGATAACAAACCATTAAACCATTAAAATATGAATAAATAGCAGTTTCTGCATTCACTGAGAACTTTTTAAGACGGATGGGCACAGAACGACACTAGGTGGTGCTAGTGCGCCTGACGTTTTTCCTCTGGACAAAAAGAGTGCCCTTCTGAAATGTTTTTTTTTTTACAGTGTATTATTGTGTGACCTGCAATAAATCTCACACTACTAAGGCAGCCGCTGTTTCTGAGAGCCAGACAAGGCGCCCATTTTATATATTTCTTCAGCACCTGCCCTCCAAAATGTCTGTTCATGTCAAAGCTTCATAAAGCTAAATAACGTTGAACATCTTTTCACACTGAGGTAATTTGGCAGCATACAGATGAAGACTGCTTTGATTCAATTGATAAAATATTATTTAAGCATTCAGCTATTATCTTGAAGGTCTTCCCTCTAGAGTCCAGAGGGACGCATAAAAGGTTATAGCGGGCCAGATTCGGACCTCAGGCCTTGTGCTTGATACATGCGGCCTAAAGGTACAAATACATTTGAAATTATGAGATAATTTTTAATTAATTATGAGATCATTTTCAATGATCTCATAATTAGGTATAAATGAACCAAGCGGGGCATTTGAGCTGACTCTGTTTGTTTCTTAATTTCTTAATAATGCTTAATAATCAGAATCTTCTCACCAAACCCGACACCATTTTCATTTTTATAAATCTTTATTTCACAAATGTAAGATCGTAGTGCAGAATGTTATGTTAAAACTGCCTTAGTGTGTGTACTTATTGTATTTTGATTAATTGAATAACAAGCATTAGTCATTCCATCTGTAATGGCGCACATCTGTCTTCAACAATCCCAAGAGTTAGTGTGACGCCACTGTAACGGGACAATGTTCAGATTTGCTTGTTTAGATTCCTCCGTGAACGTCGGGGGAAGAAAACACTTCATTTCCATTATGGAGCCCAGATTAAAGGGCCGTTTTTAATCAAAGGCAGTTCGAGAGGCTCCAATTCTCTGATGATGTGTTCAACAAGCACAAACAGCATTCCTGAGCTAGGAGGACCCCACGTTCACATGATCCAAGTGTGACCATTCTTCCAGACCACCCCAGAACGCACCGAGCGGCTTAGACGTCTACAGCCGAGTAACTTCCTGCGCTCTTTAACCCACATCGCTGCTCTGTCGCAATAAACAAGACAGGGTTTACTCTTATGTGTCTAATTGCTTTTTGGAAAGCTGCAATTCATATCAGTCATCTTCCAGAGAATAGGAGGCAGATCAGAGAATAAGTGATAAGCAATGAGTGGAAATCATTCTGGATAATGTAATCTGCAGTTGCAAATCAGATTGAAGCATACCAGCTCAGTGTCTGGGATTTTAGCAGCAGTTTGAGGCATCATGTTCCAGTTTTAGACTAACATAAAGCCGATCCAAAATGTTGCTGCTCGCAGTCTCACTAAAATCAGAAAAATACAATGTAGTGACAAACTGTATTGTTAGATTCAGATACACTAGTCACGTCCAGGACGGTAGAACGAGGAAATCCCTTAAATCACATGAAGTAAGCAGAGGCTGCATTCACACCAGCGCTGTTTAGTTCGCTTTAATCCAACTCTGGTTTGTTTGCCTAGAAAATAAATAAAAGTTGCACACTGCAGGTTTAAGGAGGAGGAGGAGTTTGATCCAGAATGGAGCCACTGGCTATCACCTGGTGGAGAGGAGATGACCGTCGGTCATGCTGTGTCAGGCATATCGTTTGGTATGTTTAGTATGCCAAGAAAGGACACATGAAACACAAAAACAAAACACAGCATTTCAGGAAAAATAAATAAATAAACATCATACCTAGAGTCAGACAAAGTGTTGTGACAGTCCAGCACCGCGTCACTGTTTTACTGCCTTAGGACTTACTAGTCTAGCAAACATGTTTCTTTAAGAAGCGGAACTCCAAGACTAACATATTTTTTCAAACATCTCTCCACATGCTTAATGTCAAATTCTTTGAGTTCTTACCGTATACATTTGATGCGTACAGTGGCCGTCAGGTGCAAACGTGCAGCAAACAGAGAAACGAGCTGCAAATATGTGAAAAACAAATGCAACAGAGAAAACTCCTGCAATAACAGAAAATAGAAGCAAACAATTAACAAAACAAATGCAACAGAGAAAACTCCTGCAATAACAGAAAATAGAAGCAAACAATTAACAAAACAAATGCAACAGAGAAAACTCCTGCAATAACAGAAAATAGAAGCAAACAATTAACAAAACAAATGCAAACAAAACAGGCTACACCACAAATAAAATGCAGCAAACACACACACACACACACAATATATAAATATATATAGGAAAAAGGAGCAAGGGAGGAAAATAGCAAAAACAACTCACTCCAGAAAACGGAAGTACTCCAGACCACTAGGGGGCGTTGTACAAAGAACAATTCATATAGAACCGGATACAGGATTTTGAAAAAGAAGGTTGACGGAAGAAAGAAAAAGTGCGTCATACTTTAATTCTTTTCAAATACGCACTCTTTTACAATATTATAAGAGCATATTTAATAGGTAATGTTTACAATAGTGACTTTAATTAAACAAATTTGCAATGTGTTAGTCATTATAGTGAACTGCTGCATATAAATTTCAAAAATGCCTTCTTTCAATCTTTTAGTACGTTGCTAATTAACTCACAAATGTTTCATCCCAAAAATGCAAATTATACCTTCCTAAGCTATGTTTTTCAAAGAGTCACAATTTCCTAAATTGAATACCAAAGTCATCAAAATTGATTTTAATTTAAATATTAAAATATTATAGAAGGTACATGTTTGAAAAGTGTTTCTTTAATTTTTTTATTGAAGTCATTTTATATAATTTTACCAATGTATCCTTGGAGACTAAAGATGTTTGTCTGGGAATTTTTCAAAAAAATGGACAAAGAACCAGCCAGTCATCCAAGAACTGGACACCAAAGTCATCAAAGCTGATTTTCACAAAGAAATCATTATTTTGTTTGTAAAAATCAGCTGTCATTGATCATCACTACGACTAAACACGATTCATTGCCTATTAGTGCTCTATTATTAATGCGCACACACACACGCCCACACATGACGTAGTGGTAGGAGTTTGCCCTGCAATGACTCGCCTCTGTCCTTGAGTCCTTGGTCAAGATGCTTCTCCCACCTTTCCTGCTGGGTTTGGTCAGACGGGCCAATGGCCTGATATAACGGCTGTGGCTACAATCCATTAGCGTATCACCATAAACGTGCACATGAATGCAAATTACTGATATTATGTAAAGCGTCTTCGAGTGTCCTAATAAACCGGTCATTTCCATGGAAATCAAATATGTTTATGAGGGCATTTTTCAAAAAAATAAAAGAGTAACAACCAAGAACCATCTATTTTTCCAAGAATTGGACAGACATTTAACTGTTTTTTCAAAGGCTACTATAGGGGACATACAATTTTTAAATGTTTTTAAAAAAAAAAAAAAAATTAAATATTTAACGTCTTTCATTTAGCGTATCCATGGAAACTCATTGTTTATCACGCATTTTTCAAAAAATAAGGGTCAAATTATAAGCTTGACATTAATTCAACTAATTTGACCATAATTAACTAAAAACATATATTTCGTAAATCACTACATCACAGTTGAACATTCCTGACATTTACAGCGAATTTCAGTCAAGAAAAAGGCTCATTAGATAAGAAGGATTTATGCTAGCAAAGTATGCTAATTGTCTTTTTTTTCTGTACAGCAGTCGGAATTTCTTTAAAAACACACACAAACATCAAATAAACTAAACAATTCACTAATATCTTAGTAATAATTTGCTTTCGTTTATTAAAAATGGCAGAAGAATGACATTAACCTTCCGGCTGGTCGCCCTGCTGGTACTTGTCCTGACCAGGATCCATCTTTCGCAGGTTTTTCAAACGCAGGCTTCGTCACCAAGTGCTTCTTCAGCGAGTTTTGCTAAGCAGACTTTCTCAACAAGCTCAAACCTTCCGGGGCTCTTAAGGCTCTTTCAGGCGTCTCCTTCAAAAGTCCAGTCGCAAAGAGGAAGAATTCCGACGGTCACGGCGATTTATAGGGTTGCCAACGGAAACGTTGTTTCCATGACTATCAGTGACGAACGCACGCGCTGGTGCGTGAGAGATATAATACAAGTATCGAGTTGTCTCGTTTATCACTCCTTATGCTGCCACCTACTGGCAATTAAATGTTGTTGTAAGTCATTAATTCAGATTCTTCAACGAGTTATTGTGAATGGTGAGGGCTGTTGTCAGGAAAGGTCTTTTGTAGCAGTCTGTATTACAGCAAATTTGAAGAAGCCTCTGACTGAAGGTACTCTGTTTTCCCTAGACGGTGTTGAGGAAAAATGATTATTTTTAGTGCTTAATACAGTTAATCTTATGGCATGTGTAAAAGGTATATTGAACACTCTTATTTTGAACAAATTTCTTAATTTTGAACAGGTTTGTGTTAAGGATTTAAAATTAAACCAGATGGGCAAGCATTCAGACAACAGGAACCAAATGCAGATCTCTCAATGGGCCTCTTGCTGTGTTGTCAGAGCACAGGAGGCCATAAAATTAGCATCTCCTGGAGGGCAGTATCACTTGGGCCTGGAGGAGAGAAATCTGTTTGGTTCACAGAAGATCAAAAGTCTTCCAGAAACCAACATCTGGGATGGTGTAAAACTGAATACAACATAGAATGTTGAAACCACTAACATTTAATTTCTAAGACATTTTTCAAAGTATTAATAGCATGTTTTAATAAAGATTGTATTATCTAATTGTAGAACTACTAATCTAGTAAATGATGAATGTATTTGAAAATTGTACTATCTGTGACAATATCAGAATCAAATGGAAATTGTTTAAATGAAAATGTTTTGTTTAGTATTAGAGAATTGCTCAGGATTTATGCTAAATGGGGTTTTTGTGAAGATAACCTTTCCTTGAACCAAATTACTGGATTTAAGTTTCTCCTGAGAATCTATGTAAGGAGAGATAACGGGAGAGACTTCGGATTTCACAAGTATCTGTGAAATCTTATCTCATGTTTCTCTGTACCCAAATGACTGTAGAATCCAGAAGGCCAGGACGCAGCTGTTGGCTCTTTTGTTCTACCAGAGAGCAAATGGCCTTTGATCTTTGGTGTAAATTAGGGGGAGTTTCTAAGTTTCTCTGAGTGTCCAAGGTAGCTTCCAGTTGGTCAACTGGAGGTACGCCTTAATTGAATATATTAAAAAGAAAAGACACACCTTCAGTATAAGACTTCGTGCACAGGAGTAAAAATTCAGAGAGCTGCCACTATTTTGCTTTTTTTGCATCGGCTCTCTCCAAAGACGTGTCTTTGTTTTTGTCTGTCTTTGTTTGTCTGTCTTGTCTGTCTTTGTCTGTATAAGGTAATGAATGTATATCTCTGTTCCTCTGCAGCTTTGTTGTTGATTCATACGTTGCTTTGTATGGGATTAAACTCTGTAACTCTGTGACGTTAACATGCATTGTTGTTTCCTTGTGGCTGCACGTCGCCCGCTGAGAGGACCCGGGAGTTTGAGGAAGAGAGAGCCAAACTTTTTTCCAAAGTTAATTTATAAATTATTCTTCCTTAATAACGGTCTCATGAAGAGGATGGTCAGGAATGTCCATAATTCCTCCACCACTGAGGTGAAGAAGGATAGGGGAACCCAGTTGACAAAAAAAGTAAGAAAACATATTTTTACCCAACTAACAATTTTAAATATGGATGAATTTGAGGCCAAATGTCAAAACTGTTCTTTCCTCTGTCCATGTATATTGTATTTATTTAACCCTGTTGTCTTTTCTCTGTATTTCATTTCTCCATCAACTCATGTCACACGATTTGAGTTGACCAACACCTAAAGCAGATTCCCTCCTCCATCTGCTAATCTACTGGTTGTAACAGTTTGCGAAGAGGTGACTCCATGATGATGCCTGGTCTGAAATTAATTGTTCGTTGTTCTACTCCCCCTAGTGGTCTGGAGCGCTTTCGTTTTCTGGAGAGAGTTTGAGGATGTTTTTGCTATTTGCAGTGGTTTTCCCCCTTGCTCCCTTTTCCTGTAATTACAACAAAAACACGAACTGTTATTGGTTACTCCGAATTTAGTAGAAGTTGTTTAAATCGCAATACAGAAAATTGGAGGTGGGAAAAAAATTTCAAGGTTTAGTTTTTCATTTTTGCTGTTGTTGCCATCAATTTCAGTTTTCCGACAACCAGAATCGGGGATTTAGAAGGATATGATCTCCGGGTATGAAAAAAACCTACAGGCCCTATCTGCAAAAATATTTTGGAGAAATCTAAATAATGGCAGTTATGAAGTATATGTAAAGATATGAAACATATATGTAACCCAGTGTTAAAAACACAAGTAAAACTTAAGAGTTAAAAAGTAGCAAAGTTGAAAAGGAAGTTGATAAATATGTTAATAGATATAGGTTAAAAGTGCTATTGATCTTTAAAAACTGTGAAATATTCCTTTAGATGATTATTGTTAGTGACGAATTAAACAACCAATGGCTGGCACAGTCTGATTTCACGTCAGCCAATGAGGTTGATTGTCCCGCCCCTTTCAGCTGCTGTGCTGAGGTTTTACTCAGAACGTGTCAGACAGGCTTGAGAGCTCATAGCTGACTGTTGTTTCCATGAAGAGCTTGTCGAAATTTGATGAATCTGGAAATCTGTAAGAAAAACAATATTAATATAAATTCGCAAAATATATAATTAAAAATAGTAAATCCGCTTTTGTTAGATCTCGGAGGGTTTCCCTTGTGAGCGACTGAAGTCCGGAGAAAGCCGTTGGTGGCGTCGGTGGGTGACCGCACGCGCTAGACAGTTGGCTCGGTAAATTTGTTGAAAATTGGCTAAAATACGTAATATCTGATCAAATTTATTAAAAATAAATTTTTATTGTAAGATTTTGTATTATTATTATTGTGGGTGTTGTATTTTTTTTCCTTTCTCTGTGTAGTTGTGCTTGTGTTTTTTATTAGTAGTACATGTTCTGGTATTTCAACGGTGCTATTTCAGTTAAGTGCTTTTCCGTTGGCATTGCAGGGAACGTCTAATGTTGTAGATGTTCTTTATTGGCACCTTTGGATTTAAATATATGTTATTATTATTTACCTTTACCACATATAAACTAATTTCTTTAGTTTGCTAATGTGTTGGAAACATTGTATTCTGAAGACTTGGATATTGTTGTACAACATGATGGAAAAAAAAACTTGAGAAAGTATGCAAGATCTCTTTAACTATAGCTTAAGCTTTATTGATATTGGCATTTCATTTTATATTCTAAGATGTTTTACTTTGGCCTTGTTCCAGGTCAGGTTTTTATTTTTGCCATGTTATGGTGCAATTTCTGGCCTGTGGTGACCAGAGACCTGATGATCATCCTCATCTGAACTTAAATGGCGAGCCCCAGCCCAGAGAATCAAGAGAACCGGTAGACAGTGACCCGACTGGTCACTAACTGTGAAACATTGAATTGACAGACACATTGGAAAAGACTGTGTTATTTATTTTATTTTATTTTCTCTTTAAAAAGCGCGCAATTTTGATTTGTTTATAAATTTGGATCCACAATTGTTATTATATTAAATTCTATTCTTTCTTATAAACACTGTGTACTCTCTGTTGTTACTCACATCCAGGCTCCCTAGAATTTAGAATCTTCTGATCCGGCCCAACTTTCTTTGTAACTGTATAGATTTGGTATTAGTCATTGAAGGAAATTAATTTATTATTATCAGGTGAATTTAAATGAACCTTTCTTGTGAGTTACATATACATAAAAAAGAGCTGTGTTATACTGAAGAGTTCTCCATTTCAGCGAGAAAACGTGAGGGAAAAGTGACTCAAAACAACTTCATTCTACAAACTTTCACTCTACAATTGAACAATGGAAGCAATTACATAAAACGTGTTTGATGGTGGTTACATAACATTTCTTCATGCAGCCTTCCTTAGGGTCAGTAACTGTTGTTAAAGGGAAGTTCAAACAAGGATAAGTCTGAACGTACAATCACGTATACCTTAAGTTCTCTTACACAACAGCAAAAAGTTATGACCGTCAGCAATCACGACGTTTTAGCTCAACGTCGTGTGTTGGAGGAATGGTTTTGCTAATGTTTAGGAGTGTGTCCAGAATGTTTTTCACAATGGGTTGCTTCAGTTCTGGAACAGATTTTTCCTGGAGCCAGAGCGCAAAACGATTTCACCATAAAACAACTGTGGCATAAAGGGAAAACAAAGGGGAAGGAAAACAATTGGCAGTCTCTGTTTTTCTGTCTGGACAGTGCTTATGAACCATAAATCCCATTGGAAAGTTACCTTGAACTGAGAGTTGGCAGTTCTGACAGAAAACGGTAAATGAGGAAGTTATAAAAAAGCCAAGAAATGATACAAAAGCCCCATGATTATGGTGATCTTGGAAACTGTAGCTTCACAATTCTTTGATCTGACTTATGACAGAGAAATTAGGTCTTATTAGAAAAATGATTTCATTCAATCATTTCACACAATGGGTTTTCTTTGGAAGTCTTATACGTTTGCCACATCTGGGGGAAATACACATAAAATGAAACATCTGGTGCACACAGAGCAGCAGATTCACAATTTTCCAAAATATGTGACTTGTGAAATACTTTGATCAGAACAAACAAATGCATATGATAACATACTGAGGATGATGTGCAACAACCTTGCTTGTATCCAAATAACTGAATGCATTTGAACAGTCTGCATGTGTTGCGACACAGAGCTCATCCATTTGTTAGATTTCCCTTGAGGATTTTGGCTGTTTAGTCTGTTTTAATCAAACTCTAGTTTGTTTGCAGGTTCATTTGTGCGCAATAAGACTCTTCTGCAGACCCATAAAGTGAACTCTGGTCCACCTACAAACTTCGGACTCAGTTCGGTTGGAGTGAACTCCGGTGCGATTCAGATGTACATATGAACACCAAGCAAAGCTAAGACTGCTCCAAAAGCAAGAAGTGAACTATAGCGCAAGGCATTCTGGGTAAATACAACCAATACAAACATGAGTCCAACGCTAGCAGGAGAAATGGCTTGTTTTTTTTTTTATACCAATGACAAAAGAAATCCTACAACCGCTAAAATCTGACGCCACTCCATTTTTGTTTACATTTTGTGAAGAAGCAAGTTGCGCTCAGTGTCTTCTGAGGTTTTTGTGTTGTTTCCTTTAGCAGTTATTGGAGCAGCGCCACCACAGGAGAGGAGGGGAACAAGTTTTTCAGAAGATTTGAATCGCTTGACACAGTGCAGTGAGTAAGGGAGACACAGCAGCTGAAAACAAATCGTCACCTTCCTAAAATAATGGCCAAAATCATTTCTTGCCAGAAGTGATTTTGACAAAAAAAAAATCAATACCCCTTTTTATTGTCAAGATGAGTTACGCATAAACATCACTTTTGCTTTAAAATGACTTTATTTTAGGAAGATGATGAAATATTGCAATTTTTGTCACCAATCAAATCCAATTTACCAGACTGTGGGTTTGTTGAAATAGGTGTATGATGGCCACTCCAACTCCGTTTCCATAACAAGCAGACTGCCTGGGATCTTAATAGTTGATCCCAGGCCAACAGGAGTCTCTCCAGGATCTTCGTGATGTGAGGTGTCAGGGTAACATGTAGAATCACTCATGGCTAATGTGTGAATTTCCTTTAGCAGTGGAACGAGGCAGAATATCTTCCACAGCACTGGAAGTTTTCTTGGTTCTGGTTAAGGTTGAAGAAGTGTTTCAGAAATCCCACAGAGTGCTGTGGGACCCTGGAGCCGACACCATCTGGACCTACTGTCTTTCCACCGTACCTAACACTGGATTTATGCGCCTGATGTGTTGGCACATAATTGAGGCAACAGCAGCAGAGTACAGTGATTACAAGTGGGAAACATAAGCAGACACCAGTCAAATGAGAAATGTCTAATGGATTTAGACCAGTTTTGAGTTCTGATGACAATCATCAACACTTCATCTTTATGTTGGCATCCATCATGACTTGTTTACCATCAGTGTGATGTTTCTTATTCAAAGTCTGAACTGCTTTCAGCAGAAACATTTCCTCAGTCTGAGCTGTTGTACTCCTCAAGTTCATCCAGCATGGAGTTCTTTAAAGCAAACAAATCACTCTGAAACTCTAAACTTTGTGTCAGCCTTCTCGGTGATGCTTGTTCTCCCCCTATGATATCAGATGACCCAGATATTCAATAAGGAAAAGAAATGCAACAATTGTTGAAATTGAAATCCAGCAAATTTGAGAATCTTGGAAAATTACCAACTTATTCTGGAGTCAAACTTACAGGCTTCTATCCAGAACAGCTGTGGCTCGTCCCAAACTGGGTCACGCAATGTAGAATTGGTCCAAAAAACATCTGCCACTCTGCACTACTAAACACGAGAAATCATGGTGTTGCCAAGGCATGCTAAGTCTGGGCATGCTAAGCTGCTTTGAAAGTCTAATTAACTAAAAGACCATTACAAAGACTGGGCTTTCTTCTTTACAGAAGAAGATTTCCCTCTGAAATATATGAGACTTTCAGGGAAAAGTGCCTCAGGTCATTGCTGCTAAAAATGGTTCTACAACAAAAAAATTTTTAATACATTTTGCTTGTGTTTCTATCAGTCCATCCATTTTGTATCCTTACATAATCCTCATTATGGGTGCAGAGGTCACATGAGTCTAGTGTCAGGGTTCAACATGGATAGGTCACTAGTTCCTCATAGTAGGTCTAATGGGAATTAGATTTTACAAGGCAGTTTTGAATGTATCATTCAAAACTGCCTGAATTATACAGGCAGTTTTGTCTGGGCTGCATTTCTGAGAAACTCATGCATGGAACTCTCCACTGTGACGAGGTTCAACGTAGCAATTCGTGGTGAGGCTGAGCTCCATGTGCATGACTCTTAAAAACACGAAGAAACCACGGCGCTTACGTCAGAGTCTGAGTTTATTTACAAATCTCCAAAAACAAAAGTGCAGAGTGAGTTCACTACTGAGGGAAATATGCAATAAGCTGAATTCAATATTTATATGTGTATGCAACTCTCTCTTTTCCCGAATTATTTCTTTAGAGAGCTACATCAACGTACCAGTCAAGACTAAAGGTTCTTTCATACAGTCGTCACGTGGTTGCAAGATATGTGTAGTCATAAACACCCATCACACACGCCATTCTTCCTACAAAATTTCCCAGTAAGAATGGAATAAAAATGGCAGCATCCAGACATTCTAGCCTGGCTGAGACCAGCGGACCAACTGATTCCATGGTGTGACTATAGCCAAAGGTGCATCTACTAAATAGTAATTTATGCAATCACTTATGTGAAATATTTGTATTTAATTGTCATTATTTTGTAGGAGTTAGTTTTCACTTTGACAGAACTGGGGGAATTTTTTGTTTAAAAAATATGTTTGGGCTAAAAAGCTAAATTTTGTGGATTTGTAAAAACAATTATAAGGTAAAGCTGACTGGCAATTTCTGCATGATGGTCCTGGAAGCTGCATTGACTTATTCTGAAGCAAGAAATCTACTCTGTGAACAGGTAAAGCTGAATTATAATCCAGAAATGCATCCATCCGAAAAAGTACTGATCATGCTAACGCTATTGCGCTGAGCTAAACTGAACTAATTCAGTTTACTGTTTTGTTTGAAGCTAGTGTAAATGCCCTGAAGAAGGGGAGTGTTTTAATAAAAGAGCTGGACACGGTGCTTCTGCTCCAACGGTTATTATTAACTCGATTTAACAGCAGTATGTTAGCAACAGCGCTAACAACGGAGCTAACAACAGAATTTAACATTCGGAGTGCCAAAAGAACTCACAGCTTTCTGAAAGTCAATAAACTAATTTACAATATACAGGTGTGTATATATATATACTCATACCTGAAGAAGGGGAGTGTTTTAATAAAAGAGCTGGACACGGTGCTTCTGCTCCAACGGTTATTATTAACTAAGGAGGAAGTTCCGGTGCTCTTCACTATAGCTAGCGCAAGCGCTAGACTCCCCCTGCTGGTTGGATTTGACCACTGCTTCAGCCAAATCAGACTAGCCAGCCTCTGAAATAATCACATTTCAATCCATCACATACTCCCCCTCAAAGTTAGATGTTGTCCTCAACATCATGAAATACTTTTATAAGGGCGGTTCTACAATGAGTCTTACAAACCTGGAGTTATGAAACATACAATTTTTTTGAGTCACATTTTGTCACTCGAAAAACTTAGAAAAGCTTCACGAACACTGCTAAAGAACATTGAAATTTTAAATTTCCACATAAGTCAGTTCACAGTATTTCTTACAAATCATATAAGCAAGTTTATAATGTCCTCACTTCTGGTGCCTTAAGCATCCTCAAAACCAGTCTGTTTTCCTTATCACTTCTTAAGTGCCACATTTGGAAAAAGTCCACATATTTCATTTTACAGTCCATACAAGTAAAGGTGCTGGTTGTTGCATAGCTGTACAGGATGTATCCAAGTTGGAAGTCTTGCATAAGAGGGAAGTGCAGCAATACTGTAACACGATGGAGAACCCATTTTATCATATTTTAGTGTCTTTGGGGGCCGACGCAGTCTTTGTGGTCGATGTGGTCTTATGTCCATTTCACATTCAGAAGAGCAACAAGTGTGATCAGTTGGGGTCATGGATGTCGCTGCACCAGTATCAGGTGAGTGTTGAGTGTGAATCACCTGCTTTCCTGACTGATGTTCAGAATCAAAGTCAAGCTGGTGAGCTTCCAATGCGCGCTCCATTGGTGCTGGTTCAGAAGAATCAGGTGTAGCTACAGGTGCCTCACTTGCTGATGTCGCTGGCTGAATTGATGAATGAAGTAAGTTCATGGGATAATAATCATCTTCATCGTCCTCTTCCTCACATTCCTCCCTAGTGTCCTCTTTTGCTGTAGCTTTTCTTTTATTCTTTACAGGTCTGTTTGTCCTAGTTTCCAGTGGTAAGTGATCGCAAGGCAAGATGTGATTCCTGTGAAGTGTTCTACATCTTCCTTTCCCATGTTCAGGTCTTAGTTCATACACTGGGACATCTTTTCCCACTTGGCGAACAACGGTATGTATGACATCCTCCCAATAATTCCTGAGTTTACCAGGACCACCACGAGGAGTCAAATTCCTCACTAGCACCCGGTCTCCTGGAAACAACATTGAGCTCCTTACTTTTGCATCATAGATTCTTTTGTTTCTTTGGGCAGATTTCTGCACATTTTCTTGTGCAATGGCATACGCCTGCTGCATCCTTTCTTTCCACTGTTCAACATAAGCATGGTGATCCTGGTTACCGGTTTCTGCTGGTAGACCGAACAACAAGTCAATGGGTAGTTTTGGGGAGCGGCCATATAACAGATAAAATGGTGAGAATCCTGTCACCTCTGTGCGTGTGCAGTTGTAGGCAAAGACAAGTTTATTCAGAGAGTCTTTCCAGTTTGTCTTGTCCCTGTCTGTGAGGGTTTTGAGCATCTGAATCAGTGTCCGATTAAAGCGTTCGACTTGACCATTTCCCTGAGGGTGGTATGGGGAAGTCTTTGATCCTGCCATACTGCAATATTTGGAGAGCTGAGAGAAAAGTTGGTTTTCAAACTCGCCACCTTGGTCATGGTGGATCCGTGCTGGGAACCCAAATCTCAGTGCATAATCATTGAATATTTTGTCAGCTACTGTCTTTCCAGATTTTGATGTTGTAGGGTATGCCTGTGCGAATCGTGTGAAATGGTCCACAATCACTAATATGTATTCATAGCCACCTTTACACCTATCTAGATGGAGAAAGTCCACTGACACAAGTTCAAAGGGCTGTGTGGTGACTATGTTTACAAGGGGAGCCCTTGTCTCACGGCTAGGTCTTTTCTGTTTCAGACAGGTACATCTCATTACATACTGTTCTATTTCGCGCCGCATGTAGGGCCAAAAAAAACGATCCCTGATCAATGATACTGTCCTATCAGTGCCCTGATGGCCCATCTGATCATGTAGGTCATTTAGGACCCTTGCTTTGTGTTGTTCTGGAAGAACCAATTGCTTCCTGTGGGCAGTCTTTCTCCAAAGCACCCCAGATTCATCCAACTCCAATTTATCCCATTCCCTTACTAAACACCGACCCTGTGGCCCAAGCCTGTTTAGCTCATGTCGTGGGGGTCTCACTCCAGACAATTTGGACTGCAACACCACCCCAATAAGTAAATCATCTTTTTGGTCTTGTTGTATAGCTGCTGGGGCTAATGAAACAGAGTTCCCCTGAGTGTCTAGCATACTGCAAATAGAGGTAGGCATTGACCAGGAGGCATTTGGCTCGAACTGTGTCTCTACTGCCATTACAGTCGCTCCTACAGCATCATAAGACATCTCCTCTGTGCACTCAGCCATCAAGTTCTCTACATCCAGTGGCATCCGAGACAAGCTATCAGCATCAATGTTTTCTTTGCCCGGACGATATTTAACTGTGAAATTAAAGTCGGCGAGCTCTGCAACCCATCTACTCCCTGTGGCATTCAGCTTTGCAGTTGATAACACATAAGTTAGGGGGTTGTTGTCACTGTAAACGGTGAAAAAGGGGGCATAGTATAAATAATCGCGAAATTTCTCTGTGATAGCCCATTTAAGAGCAAGAAATTCTAATTTGCCTGAATGAAGATTATAATTTTTTTCTGGTGCTGACAGTGTTCGCGATCCATATGCAATGACGCGCAACTTTCCGTTTTGTTTTTGATACAGTACGGCTCCAAGGCCTTTACTGGATGCGTCTGTATGAAGAACGAATGGGAGAGAAAAATCTGGAAATGCCAATATGGGTGGCTGAGTCAGACAATTTATCAGTTGCTCAAGAACTTGTTGGTGACTGTCTGTCCACTCAATTGGAGTGTGGGATGGCACTACTTTTGCATTCCTGCAGTTTTGTGACTTCCTCTCCTTACAGCACGACTGGTTCTGATCTTTAACTGGCCCCTTAGTTAGATCATACAGAGGGGCAGCAATGCGGGAGAAATCTTTGATATAC
This sequence comes from Xiphophorus hellerii, assembly GCF_003331165.1. Lineage (NCBI taxonomy): Eukaryota > Metazoa > Chordata > Actinopteri > Cyprinodontiformes > Poeciliidae > Xiphophorus > Xiphophorus hellerii. The sequence continues at coordinate 22,389,891 of NC_045686.1, read as the reverse complement.
TGACGGTAGTAACTTAACAGTCCCAAAATTTGCCTCAACTCACCGACTGTTTTTGGTTCTTTGTCTTTTAAAACCTGGACAGCTGCAGTGTCAGAAGGATCTATCTTATTTCCCTCGGCTGATACAATCCTCCCGAGGTAACGGACTTCATTCTTAAACAGCTCACATTTGCTGGGTTTTAGTTTTATCCCATGTTGTCTGAGTCTTTGCAAAACGTTTCGAACATCATTAACATGACTTTCAAATGTTTTACTAAAAACTAGTGTATCATCTAAATATGGTACACATATTTTGTCACGCAGCCCTTCTAGGCACTCTTCCATGCAGCGTTGGAAGGCTGCTGGGGCATTCATAAGCCCAAATGGAATCCTAGCCCACTGATATAAGCCCCAGGGCGTGACAAAAGCTGTCAACTCCTTACTGTCTTTCGCCATGAACCCCTGGTGGTACGCCTTTCCCTGGTCAAGCAGTGAGAACATGGTGTTTCCACCAAGTCCATCCATAATATCCTGAACTCTGGGGATTGGCTGTCGATCAGGGTAAGTTTTCCGATTTAGTTCTCTGTAGTCGATGCACAAACGCAACGAACCACACTTTTTCCTGACACAAACAATGGGGGAAGCATAGGATGAGTGAGATTTCTCAATCCATCCTTGCACAATCAAATCAGTTAGGTGGTTCTTCATTTCATCGTACAATGGTTTAGGAACAGACATGTAGGTACGAGCAACCGGTTCAGAATCTTTCAGTTTAATTTTTAACTGTAGTTTCTCTATACAGCCAATATCACTGTCTGATAGGGAGAAAGAATCTGACTCCTCCCTTAACATCTCACGTACGATCTGTCTTTGAGTCTCATTCAGGTGACTGAGATCAATCGGTGGATCCCAGGGTTCTGTGGAAGCGTCATCTTTGGTATGGTGGGTCTGAATCTGATTTACAGAAGCAGACAAATGTGAATCGTCGTTTAGGCTGAATGGATACACAGATGTAACTGACTGTGCTGTGCCTATAACTGTTCTTTTTGTTAGTGTAATGTCACGATCAGTGGGGTTTTGTACACTAAGGATAACATTGGGCTGTGCACCTCTGTGTATTCGAAATAGTGTGTCACAAAACTGAAGTCCCTCTGGCCACAGTGGGTTTTCATCTGGCTCAAACACTAGAGTTGTGTCCTCTTTGAAAGGTCGGACATTTATTCTGCATTTTACTTGGACGGTACTACGGCTTGGTACAGTCATTCTCTGACATGCTGTGTTAACTAGGTACTCACTTGTTCGCTCCACACTCACTGCTTTAATGAAAGCTTTTTCATTTCCTTTTTTTAGTTTTGGGAAAGCCATGTTCACTGTTTTTAAAAGTTCCTCTGTCTCTTCATAGTTCATTTGTTTCTGTCTGTTAATAATAATACGTTCAATAACATTAAAGCCTATTATGGGACGGGGAAGATGGCTGCCTCTCATAACAAGCATTGGAACATAGAACCCTTCAAGACCAGCTGCTAGTTTAAACATTACTTCTACCCATCCTATGTATGGCATTTCTGTGCCATTAGCAGCCTCAAGTTGTAGGGGATCATCTGAGTTAACAATTTCTGCTATATCTCGAAGTTTCGCATCTGGGATGTTCTCCGCTTTCCAGGCTTCATCAATTGCAGAAACCTGCGAACCAGTATCCCAGAGCGCCTGTGTTTTCTTCTGCTGTAGATAGCAGCTAACAAGACACTTCTTCCCAACAAGGTCAACTAACGTAGAGTCTTTCTGTGACAGTGTGTTTTTCTTTTTACCTGTCATAGTTGTGCATAGATGTATGTTTTCAGCAGTTGTTTCAGTGTTTGTGGGTGGCTTACACTCTTTATGTTCTGGCCAATGACTCTCCTGGCACTCCTTGGAACAGTAAAGTACTCTTTTGCACACTGAACATTGTCCAAACGTTTGGGATCCTTCCATTCTTCCACAATTGGCACATTTTTGGGACGTTTTGGTGCACATGGTTACTCCCTGTCCCTCGGGGGCAACCTTCCTTCGTTTAAAGGGTGTTCTCTTGCAGTGGAGGGCGTGCGTTGATATCCTCTACATCCAGCCTGGAAATGTTCGCTGCTTCCACACCTGTAGCAGTGCTGGCAGAAATTTTCTCCCTGCTGCTGACATGCAAGGCACCTTGGTCTGGGGCGTGGCACTGGGTATCTTTGTGGTGCAAATCTCTGTTGAAATTGAGTAGTTCCTCTAATTGACCTCGGATCATAGGTTCCTTGATATTCCTGCAGAGGTCCTCTTTGATGATGAGCAGCTGCTCCCTCGGTGCTCCAGGGAGCAAGCTGTGGAGTAGCATAAGCCCTGTGGTGGGGAAAACCATATTCTGCTTCTGGACACACATCAGGTTGTAATTTAGTTTTATCTTCTTTGTTGTAAATGGATTCTCTGATTTGTGCAACTTCAGTTTTGAGATCTTTGAGCAAAACCATATCTGCTTTGATTTCTTTCAGATCAGACAGCACATCTGGGGGAAGTGCAGCAACATTTTGGTGTCCCCCATGTCTCCTTTCATTATTTGTATCATTAGACTGAACTGCGTGCACACCGGTGGACCTTTGTGTGGTGTTTCTCTTCTTATCCTGTCTCTCTTTGTCATTAGCAGAGGCAGTATTGAGAACCTCTAAGAGCAGCTCATCTGAAGTACTTGATTTCAACAAGTGAGGTTGGAGATCAGTCTTTATGTTATCACTCTGAAGGCCTGTGAGAACCGTGTGCATGAACATGCTTTGCACTAATGCAGGATCGTACTTAAGGCCAGACTCAGCCTCTTGTGAAGCAAACAATATTTTTTGGCGCAAGTCCATTGCTCTGATCACAAAATTCTGTGCTGTCTCTCTGCTGCTCTGCACTTCTGTGGTAAGTTGTTTATATAACTCAGTTGCACTTCTCTCTTGATAATGTGAACGAAGGATTCTCCTAAGAGTGGGAAGGGACAGGTCACTCTTTCCTTCTAAGTAGCTGCGCAGTTGTAGGCCAGGTACTATTGCCCTAATGACAGCATCCACTATCTCTGGTTCAGGGTAACCTTTGCTAAGACCATTGTCTATTTGGCGGGCCAAACTGGAAAATGTTAACCTGTCCTTTTGTCCAGGGTCGCCAATTTGACCTGAGATCTTAAATTCTTTTCTCCATGGGAGGTTGTTTTCATGGGCAGGGGAAGCCTGGGCAAACGCTGTTCTAATGTCCTTTGTATTTTTGTTTGCCAGGGTTTTCATTTCAGTTTCTTTCTGTTGAACTATGAGTTTTAGTTGTTCCAGTTCTCTGCTTAATTTCTCCTCCTCCTCATTTTCTTTTTCTGCTGCGCTGTTTTTGACAACTGTCTGCACTGATTTTATCATGTCCATTAAACTCAGCAAAGCTGACATTCCTTCATCCTCTAATTGTCTCAGTTCGTCACTTTCAATATACTTGCTGATCATTGAAACAAGAATATTACGACTTTTGCCTGTAATATTGTCTTTGCTTGTTCCTGAAATTCCCAGGAAATCACATATTTCGCTCAGCTGGTCACTGGTAAGTTGGAAGAGGGCTCCTTTAATCTCAAACTGTAGATTGTCCATTTCTGAATCCATTTTTTTCATATATGTATATATATTTTTTCTTCTTCTACGTCAGTGGTAAAGTGTGCTGAAGAATAGTGTTTGCCAGTTACCGCAGAACTGTTGTTTCCTAGTAGCTTTTCTGCACCTCAGAATACACAGTCCTCTTGGCTGGGCGTCACCTTGTTGTAGCTGCACTCTCCACTACCTGGGTTTTGATAATGGGATGGTTGATATGGGGCGTTCTCCTCTGCTGTAGGATTCCAGCGCCTCACCATCAACATCCGAGCGGTGCCTCCAAATGTAAATGCCCTGAAGAAGGGGAGTGTTTTAATAAAAGAGCTGGACACGGTGCTTCTGCTCCAACGGTTATTATTAACTCGATTTAACAGCAGTATGTTAGCAACAGCGCTAACAACGGAGCTAACAACAGAATTTAACATTCGGAGTGCCAAAAGAACTCACAGCTTTCTGAAAGTCAATAAACTAATTTACAATATACAGGTGTGTATATATATATACTCATACCTGAAGAAGGGGAGTGTTTTAATAAAAGAGCTGGACACGGTGCTTCTGCTCCAACGGTTATTATTAACTAAGGAGGAAGTTCCGGTGCTCTTCACTATAGCTAGCGCAAGCGCTAGACTCCCCCTGCTGGTTGGATTTGACCACTGCTTCAGCCAAATCAGACTAGCCAGCCTCTGAAATAATCACATTTCAATCCATCACACTAGCCCTATATTGATGGTATTCCTGCTCATTTTTTTTTTTACATTTGTGTCTGAATATTTCGTCTTTTTTATTTAATGTAGACTGAAGAACCTTTTATGACAACTACAACTGTTGGTGGGTGTAAAGGAAAATGATTATTTTTGGTGTTTAATACAGCTAATATATGACATGTGTAAAGGTATAGCCAATACTTTGGAACAGTTTTCTGTGGAACATGTGGGAACTGACAATAGCAGATAAAGCAGGGCCTTTTCCTCCCCCACTGACACACAGAGAGCAATAAAATTTGCATTCCGATAGAGCAGGAGACTCTTTGGCGCCAGGAATCTCCCCGTATCAGGCAAAGATGAACACGAGGTGGTCCGACCGTGTACTTAGACAAAAACCAGACATCTTTGCCGTAAATCAGGGAGTCCTAACTTTCTTTGGGGGGCCGAAACAGGTCTCTGATTGGTTGAAGAGCAGAACGCCTTCTTTGCATATATTAAATAGGGAAACGCCTCTTTAGTAAAATTCCAGGGGCAGCACCGGAGAGTCTCTGAGAGTTTTTTCATCTTTTCTCCACGTGGGCGCCTTTGTCTGTCTCTGTGTTCGTTTGTCTTCCCTTGTGTGTTTTTATTTTCATGAGAAAATGCATATCTCTATCTCTGCAGCTTTGTTGTCGATTGCTCTGTATGAATTAAACTCTGTGATCTGTGACGTCATTCTGTTTCGCCGTACTTTTGCAGCCGTGATGACATCCGCTCGCGACCCGGCTAACAGGAGGAAAAGGAGAGCCATGCTTTTTCCAAAATTTAAGCTAACATAATAACTTTTCTCCTTAACATGGGCTAAACTAAGCTAATCCAGTTTACTGTAGAGAAGTATTCTCTATGTTTTGTTTAATATTAGTTACAGATTTATGGCATTCATGATGATTTTTTTCTCATTATCTCTTGTCCTTTTTATTACACATAAAGAGGAACGTTTTTGGGGCCTGCCCATAGCAATGCATAAGGAGAGCAGTGACTGACTTGTGAAGCCAGTCACTGCTCTCCCTATGCATTACATGTCAGGCACCTATGGACCTTACCAGAGGGGCCGCTTTTCATTGGCTGATGCCCATTCTACATGGTCACGTGCCAGGCCGTCTCACAAACACCGTTCCGTTAGCTAAGTACAGCATAATGGCAGCACTGATACAACTTCTACACCTTGAAGCCTGTCTGCTACACAGTCTTACGTTAGCTAAACAGATCAATATGTAATGTGTCTGTATCTGACATACACTAAAGATTTTATTTTAGCAGAAAAGGCTTTGGACTAAACTGCTACTCGTGTTAGCCACGTTAGCACCAAGTACAGCTAGTCAATCAACCATCGCTGTGTTCAGGGAAGCGCTGATTAACAGAGGTGGGGACTCGAGTTACATGACTTGGACTCGAGTCAGACTCGAGTCGTTAAAATCACGACTTGAGACTTGACTTGAAAAAATGCTCAAAGACTCGGACTTGACTTTGACTTTCATGCCATTGACTTGGGACTTGACTCGACTTGAAGCTGTTTACTTGAAAAGACTTGATATTTTTTACTCAAAGTCTTAAAATTTAAAACACATTATTTATAAAGTGGCGTCATTAATTAATTTCACTCATTCCGTATCAATATGCGCAGACCGTCACTATGTTTTTCCTCTCTCCTTATGTATGTATGTGTACGTAGCTGCAGGACAACCAATCAAATTAACAGGATTTGGACGTTTAAAAAAACGCGGCAAAGCTACAGAGCTCAGGGAACGAAATACGAAATAACCGCTCGAATATGCTTCCGCGAGTAATTTCTTTTGGCTACGTAGGTTATGAACTTTCGACTAAAAAACGAACTGCAACTTGTAAAACATGCAAGAAGAGAATATCGGATGGAGATGCCACGACGTCCAACTTTGTCCGGCATTTGAAGCTTCACAAAGATCGGTAGGTGGCACTTTTCTTTTGCTGTAAGATAGTTGACTTTAGCTAACTTCGTGTTAGCATGTGTACTCCGGGTTAAATTGGTGATGATTTACCATAAATCCGGTCCTTCAAATGCCTCCACAAATAATGTGCACCGTGTTAGCTCAGGAAGCCGGTGGATAGTGAGCGGGGCTCCGGAACAGAAAGCAGATTCTGGACCTGAACACAGGGAACAGAGTCTCTCTGTCCCATCATGATGATGAGCCGGGTCTAGTATCATCTAAGGATGGTTGGTGTATTTGAAGCATGGGCGTAGGTTTGGGTATGGACGGTCGTGACATGTCACGACCAATATTCAAGGGATATAAAATAGTCCCGACCAATTTTTGCCATATTAATTAAAAAAAAAAACAACATATGTATTCTTTAACAAAAACAAAATAAATAAACGAAAATCTACATTGATTAGTTTAGTAAGTTGTAAGGTCCCACCAAAACGTAGACCAAACCTACGCCCTTGATTTGAAGACATCTACGTTGGGAAATTATATTGACAATATATTGTTTACTGCAGTCAGTGCATTAAGTCAACTGTTTTTGACTTAATGCACTGACCGGCGTGACTGTCACATGTCGCACAGAACCCATTTCCAAGTAGTATAGCTTTGCTGGGAAAAAAAAAAAGACCAAATACAGTGACTGTCCCAAATAAATTTTGTGTTTAGAATATCTGTCCCATATTTACGGAGGACTGAAACTAACATACTTAGAAATAAAAGCAGAAAAATAAATGCACCAGACCTTCCTGAGTTTACTTGTGATAACTTCATTTATACTTATTTCATTTTTTGAAAACTATGATTGTTGTAGTGTTGATGTTTATTTATGAATAGAAGGAGTAAACTAAAGTCAAATGTAATTCATGAAAGGCTGTAATTTATTTTCTGACATCTGTTTACTTCTGACAGATTTGAAGAACACCAGATGTATAAGAGGATCACAAATGAACCTCAAATACATATTTTAAAAAGAACAAATGGTCTAATATTTGAATTTTATGTATAATTGCAAATTATTAAAAATAAATAAATAAAAACGACTCGAAATGACTTGAAATTAAAGGTTCCTGACTTGAGACTTGACTCAACTTTTGCCTGTCTTTACTTGAGACTTGACTCGGACTTGAGGACAGAGACTTGAGACTTACTTGAGACTTGCAACACAGTGACTTGGTCACACCTCTGCTGATTAATAATCGAGAAATAAATATCAAGCCTGGAAACTTGATATCGTAACGGACTGAATGTTATGTTTTTAACGTAATCTCTGCTCGTCTTGCGGGGCGCAGGCGGTTGCCACGGTAACAGGTGTGCTTAAACTACAAAGAGAGAGAGAGTAAAAAGGTAGGAGTGGTTTTGAGTTGATCACCTGTTCAGGTTATTTTACCTTTGTTTCCCTTTGCTGTGGCGCATTACAGCCGCTGTAGTTTCTGAACGTTGGACTAATTACCTCGTTCGTTTGTGAGTTTACATCATTCACAACAAACATCAAATAGAACAAATATATTTCATAAAATTTTAACAAATGCTTCTACCGCGGTAATTATGTGAAATTAAATTAATTATATCCCAGCTTCAGAAGATTTGCCTTTACCTTTACAGAGCTCTTTATGGCAAGCCGTTTTAACATAAATTCGGTTTTGCCGCCCTTACATTCCAGATATCTTAAACTGTCTTATGACTAGACGTTTTAGCGATTTAAGATATCTCTAATTACATTCTGACTAGTCATAATACCTATTTAAGATATCTCTAATTACATTCTGACTAGTCGAAATGACGTCAGATTTACCATTGAGTTGTATGGAGACGTCAATTCAAGATATCTACAATGAATTATTGACTATCTGAAATACACATTTCAGATATCTACAATTAAATTATGACTAGTCATAAAGTAAATTCAAGATATCTCGATTTTAGTTTTGACTAGTCATAATTCTAATTAAAGATATCTTAAATGACAACATAATTCAAGATATCTTAAATGTATTTTTGGATAGGAGAAATGTAGTTTTGACTAGTGAAAAGTAAATTATAGATATCTTAAAAGCACATAATGACTAGACAAAACTAAATTAAAGATATCTTGAATTGTAATTTTGACTAGTCAAAATTCCTTTTAAGATATCTCTAAATGAATTAGAGATATCTTGAATTATTCAGCTTTTCCATTTAAGATATCTTAAATTGACATTCTGACTAGTCAAAATGACATTATTGATATCTTGAATTAGCATTCTGTCTAGTCAAAACGTCACAGATTTACGTAGCATTTTGGCGGGCAGGCATTCTAGCCTTAGGCTACTATATTGTGCTAGTCCGTGGTCCACAATGTCAGGTCAGTCCAGCTCAAATGCTCGTGTTTTCAACACAATATTCAGCGCTGCAGCTCGTGCTCGACACGAACTAAGAAATACAGATAATTTATTCTCTGCAACAAGAAGACTTTTTCGACGTCAAGTACAGAGAAGTCAAGGTAAGTGGGTGTTCAGATGTCGGTTCATATAACTGTAGCTTTCCAGGCTACGTTAGCTTCGTGCTAGTGGAATAAAGAAATATTAATTGGGAAAATTTAAGTAGCCTATTTAGTTAGCACTGGAGTTGCCATCCGCCCTATAAAATATGGAATTGTCTATAAAATAAAGAATAGTCCAGTATTTTGGCAAATAAATTTTACGTCCCGAAGCGATATGGGAAGCGATTTGTTGTGTATTTGATTTGTTCTCATCTCGCACCAGCAGCGGGCGAGAGGCGGGGTACACCTGGACAGGTAGCCAGTCCATCGCAGTCATTGTTCATTATGAGAAATTAAATTATTGGCTTTCACATTTTAATTTCACAATTTTCATAATCTACATGAGAAGCGGTGGTGGGCGTTCCTTATTGAAACTTATGAAAGGTGGCAACCCCAGTTAGCACACTCCATGTTATAGAATACCATGGAGTGTGTATTCCATGGTATACACACTCCATGTGTACACCATTGACACAGCAGAATCAATGGTGTGATTCTGTTGTGTTCATTGCAGGCTCTGTTGGGAGGCTGCCGAGCCCTGTATGGAAGACAAATATTTTCTTGCTTTCTGGCCCTAATGTTGACGTTCTCCCTTCTCCCTCGGATGTACAAAGACTGAAGAACCATGGATTAGGTGGGCATATTTTTTCAAAAAATACATCATTTCATACACCCGCATAATGTGACAGAAGGAGGTACTTTTGCTTTTACCATCTCCATTTGGGTTTTAATTCACCACTTCATGATAATTTTACTCTTTCACCAGAGTCATCTAGCGGGCTGATGAGTTTAAACTTAAATGACTTGTTCTTTGTTATTGTGTTTTACATTGCTTTGTCACTGTTGATTATTCAGGCAACCCTGTGCATGAGGGGACCGAAACCAAGAGCTCCAAAATTAACCTGAATTGGAGCTTGTCTGAACTGAACAACTTTGTGTGTCAAAGCTACCCACACATCAGCCTAAATCTGGTTGGCTTTGAACTGGCAAGAGCTGGAAAAGGACGAAAGGTAAAAAAATTACAAGTGAATTCTGTGAGGGAGCTGAAGGAAAAGGTTGGCAAAAGCAGACTCTACATTCTACCACGAGCAGATGTGTCACAGGTATGATTGTTTTGTACACAAAAATAATTTTATGTAGTATGGTAAATCCAGAGTAATATCTTCCACTATAATTTGAAATGTCTTGGCCATGTCTAGGTAACCTACTCAACCTCAGCAATGTCCAGCAGTTTGTTTCCAGAACCCTCAACTGCACCAGTAGTACAGGATGTCTCTCTAGAGGTGGAGAGTACCAACACACAACATTTGGGGGAAGAGCAGGTCATTAATTTCAAGAACAATATATGCATTTTAGTTTTATATCTTATTTCTGATGTTGACTTTAACAATCTTTGTGCTGTATTCACAATAGACACTGCTAGATTGGCGATCTCTGCGGTCCCAGCAAGACGAAGAGTATGAAGAGTCTTTGTTAGCAGACCAAGAAAAAGTGACTTACCATTTTTGTTATCACTTGGTGTTGCTGTTGTTGTTGCTACTCACAATTTTTTTTCTACCAGGAAAGGAGAAGACAGTGTTACAAGGCCTGGGAGGAAAGACGCATAAAAGTAAGAACTATTACATTTTTAGGATGATAGTGGTTTATGGATTACCTAAAGGCTTTAGTGCTCATGTTTTAGTCAATTGAAGAACGCCAGCAACGACTGGCGGCATATGAGGAACCGTCAAGTGGACTGCTGTTGAAGTTCAAATATCCGAATGGATTTATCAGAAAGAGAACTTTCAATGTGTCGGACCCAATTCAGGTAATGTGTTCATTCAGAGAATGTATCTTATTTATTTTCAAGTAACTGAAATTGCATTACCCTTTTTTAAAGGTCTTGTTTGACTTTGTCGGACAAGATGAAATGGCAAGTGAAATATTCAGTGTTCAACAAGCAACATCATCCAAACCAATTGAGAGTACCTCATCAGGCTCACTTATGGATCATGGCATAACAACATCTGCAACTCTGTACGTGCTTTGGATTTCAACTCTAGATATTCAGGTAAAGTAATTAAGTCCAAATTCCATACAGTGTCGTCTCAGTATTTTTTATTTTTTTCCCCAAAATGTTTCAGAATGCTGCAACTAGACTTTTTACTGGATCCCAGAAACGAGAGCATTTAACACCAGTATTGGCTTCTCTGCATTGGTTACCAGTTTGTTATCGGATTGATTTTAAGTCTTTTATTGGTTTTTAAAACTTTACATGGCCTAGCTCCAGCTTATCTTCAAGACATTCTTCACGACCATTCCAGTGCTAGAACACTTCGGTCAAATAATAAATTGCTCTTACATATTCCTTGCACCAGACACTTCATATCGCTCCTTAAAACTCATTTTTATTCTTTGGCTATTTCTAAGGCCTGACATTGTAATTTACTTGTCTGTTTTAATTTGTGTTTTATTCTTATGTATTTTTGTCTGTGCTGCATGAATACTGTACAGACCTTTGGTGGAATTAATATCTGTTTTGAAAGTGCTTCATAAATAAAATTGACATGATTAGGTTTTTGTTTTATTTTGTTTAGGAAAGGTGTCCAGTTCAGGCGAATGTAGTGCTGGAGCAGTCACTGTCTTCGGTCCAAAGTCTACAGACATCGCTTTCTGACCAAGCACTGACATCTTTGTCAGCCCAGTCACCACTGGCCCCAGCATCTCCTCAAGTGCTGTCGACCATGCTCAACTCCCCAGAAACATCAACTTCGTTCTCCTCCCAGGCAACTGTGTCCCAGCCCTCCACTCAAGTACAACCAACTTTGCCGTCTTCTGAAGTTTCTTTGGTTGCAACCTCAAGGCTGCCCCTCTCCTACAACTCTAATCTGACTCCACAGGTGATGACCATTGAGGACCAGGCATCAGCTTCTCCATTTACTGAGCAACCTGTAATTCTCCTGGAAGACCAAGAAGAGCCACCTGAGTCTCCACAACATCCACCAGAGTTGCCTTTGGATGAGTGAGTCAAAATTGCATATTCTGGCAGTGTCTTATGAAATTAATTTTGACAGTTGCAAACCATTGTTTACTCCAACAATACACAATAAAATGTATTTTCTTTTTACAGAACAGATCTTCAGACTATATTAGCAAAACTATACAGCAAGGTTGATATGACTTTCTCTCCTACAAGCAACCAAATAAATGTGTGCAGAGACAGGATTTTAGAATGTAGCCTGCATGCCTTCAGAAGACGCCGTTTTGATCCAGCAGCAAAACTGGATGTTATTTTTGTGGATGAAGAGGACAACGCTGAAGGGGCAGTTGATGAAGGTGGTCCCACACGGGAGTATCTAAGACTGTTAATGAGGGCCATTCATCAATCTAATGTGTTTGAGGGGCATGAGAATGACCGCCATCTAGCTTTGGACACTAGTGGTCAGTATTCTTTCCATTTTTTTCTTCCCAATTCTTAAGGATGGAAAATTGTCAACTAACATTTTTTTTTTTCTTTAGCGCTGGAGTCAAAAATGTACAACTGTATTGGAAAAATGATATCAGTCTGTTTGGTGCATGGAGGCATTGGACCACATTTCTTCTCTCAAAGGCTGTATGACCAGATTTGTGGCACATTGTCTCAACCTACCCTGGTTGAGGAAGTTGTTAACCATTCATTCAGACAGCAGTTGATCAAAGTTAGTAGCAATTTTAAGAATTTTGTTTATTGATCATAAGCTTAAATTCAGTTTCACATCTTTTTTTTCTTTTAAGATTCAGGATACAAACACAATCGTGGAGGCAAACGAAGCCATTATGCAGGCAGCAGATACCCTGAGCATTGTTGGAGCATTAAGGCGTGTAACTACTCTGGAAGAGAGGGACTCCCTTGTGCAATCTGCTGCAGACTTCTTTGTAAATGGCCGAGTGTGCACTTCATTGCAACAGTAAGCAAGATCCTAATTTTTTCTATTAGAAATCTTGTATTCTAAAAGTAAGACCATATTCTCATTTCTTAAAGGTTTATGGAAGGTTTGAAGACTCTTAATGTGCTAGACGAGATTCAGAAAAACCCTGAAGTCTTTCATGAATTGTTTGTCTGTGAGGAGAAACCACTCTTGGCACGGGACCTGTACACACTTTTCCAAGTGTGTTTTTCTGTGCAAGGCAGCAATAAAAGGAGGATAGAAAATCAAACCATATGCTACTGGAGAGACTGGTTGGTGGATATTGAAGGTACAATTATTGTGATACTGTAAACACAATCTGTATCAATTACATTTTATGACCGATATATCACCACTGTCCAAAAAGAAGTAATCATAGTTTGAGTACAGAGGCAGACTTTCTAAATGACTAGTGACAGGACCAAAAACAGTTAAATTACTAGAAAAATCTATTTCCTGGAAAGTCTTTTTGTTAAGCTGCCATAGAAATTGTCTGTCATTTACCAGTGAATATATATATATTGGGTAATTTGTTGCATAAATGCATACTTTTACATACTATTTACAATGATCATGCTTAGTCATTTTTCATCTTCAAAATGTTTATTGATTTATATTTACTAACAAGAAATGCATTGTCACCACCAATATAACAAGATTGAGGAGGAACAAGGACAGATATTTAACACATTTTCTTCCATGTCTTTAAGAGTACGTACACACTGGATACCTTATAACAAAAGTAATAATTTCAACATTTTGTCTTTCAGAAGGAGAATGCAGTTCCATTACCCTTGAAATGATACTGGAGTTCGCTTCCGGAGCATCCACGGTACCTCCACTGGGCTTTCCCCATCGTCCACAAATTGAATTCCTCCATGAGGCTAACAGAGTCTTCCCAGAAGCAAATACTTGCCTTGTAGTACTCCGCCTTCCTGTACACCCAGACTATGAGTCTTTCACAAAGTACATGACAGACGGGGTGCTGCAGGCACCTACCTTTGGTGTTGCATAATCAGCTAAGTGTAATAAGCAGTTCTTTTAAAAAAGAGTTGGAACGTTTTGAAAAGTTAAGTGTTTTAAAGCAAGTTATAGTAAGGGTAATGTAATGGCCAAACTTGGAAAATATTGAAATGTAATGTAATTGCTTCTTTTTTTTTCTTGCAAAGAATAGATGTCTTATTAACCACTTTTTGGTTTCATAATTTAAAGGTGGATGTTTGAGCCACACTGCAAAAACAAAAGGTCTTATCAAGTAGTTTTGGACTACTTTCTAGTGCAAATTTCTTAGTACACTAGAGATAAAACTAATATACATGTAACTTTTCATCAAGATATGAGCTTGTTTTAAGTCTAATTATTTAGCATTGTTGAAAAAATAGTTACATTGGCATATTAATTTCACTTATAACTGGACATCTTTCCCTTGCCATAAATGAACTAATCTGACAATGTAATAAGTTCTTCTTCATCAATATTAAGGAAAAAATGACTTAAAACAAGCTCATATCTTGATGAAAAGTTACTTATATCTTATTTGAAGTGATTTTTGCACTGGAAAATCTTAGGTAAGATTTTTTTTGTTTGTTTTTTTCTGTGTAAATGGGCATTGTAGTTTAATCTTTTGTAATGATTGTTCTAGTTCATGTAATGAAAACGGCTCATTTGGATTAAAAACAAAATCCAATTCTAAAGATGCTCATAGGTTCCAAAAGATGCATTTGAAAAGGGGGTTGGGATATACTTGTTATTTCTACATGAACATTTTCAAAAGTAGAATTTTTATTGTTCTTTCCCTCTCCAGAATGTATATTTAATTTGTCATGTATTTAAACACCTTAACATTTTATAATTAAATTTGTAAGGTTACATACTCATATCAGTTCTGAGTTTTATTTGTAGTAATTGTATCTTTAGAACAATGCATTTGATCAAATGTTCTTGATGTTTGTCACTCCGCAAACAGTGACATGTACTTAAATCAATAAAGCATTTGCTATTTCTGCACAACAGGCCTGGTATTTCTCCTTCAGATCTGAAATATGATTGACTGCAAGATTAACTGACTGAAGTTGCTGCTGACTGAGCCTGGTTTGGGTTGGTTCTACAACTACACTAGGAACCTCTTCAGCATCAGTGGTTGGTAGTGGCCAGAGGCCATGCTGTTGCAGAAGTTCTTCAAGAGTCTCTGGTGCGTTGGAATTTTCCCCAAACACGTTGTTAGTTGCTGTGCTGTTGGCACCCATGTTTGCCAACATCCGTTCAGTCCAGATTTGTGTTGGTGTTTTATTATTTTCTGTACGCAAGGAATGGTGGTTCCATGCCTTTCTGAATTGTTCTAGTCGGCTTTGAATCTCAGGAAGAAAAACTATGTGAAGAGAAAGTTTGTGCACATCATTGCTGGGATCCAAGAGGGCTGAATCTTCAAGATTATAAAATGGTTCCAGAACATGTAAAAACACATCCCTCCAAAGACGCTCAATTCTCTGATTATGGATGGATTCCCCAGTTAGATGACTCCGACGTTCAATGCCCTGAAGGAGGTTCATCACCAGTGCCACTTGCACATTCTCTCCACCATGGTCTGACCTCACTCTAGAAGGTAAGCCATAGAGGCCTGTTGCCTTGAGAAAATGAAATAGCACTGTTGAGGCGCGATTGTCTGTGCTGCAGTTCAAGTAAGTGATTAAGCGAGAACATCCATCGATGCCACCATGGACCACAAAGCCCCACCTAAATGGAAATACAAAAAATGTATAAGGAATAATGTATGCAAATGTGTATAGTGAATTTAGTTCTAAGACATCTACTCTGAAATACATCCTTGATATTTTCAGATACCTTATGAGACGCATGTTGCCATCAATATGCCATAAACTGTTGGGATACGGCACATGATAGACACGTCGAGACACTGCACTGCTCCACCTCCTTGCAGTTGCCATTGGGTTGATTCGAGCCATCATCTCACGGACCTTACGCCGTGGAACCACTAGTCCTCGTGCATGCAACAAGCCTCGCATCATCTGGTTCAATGAAGGACATGTGGTCTTACTATTTCGAACCATCACACAATTTTACATTTTGAAAGTAATCTTTTACAAAATATAGGTTTCAGATTTCACATCTGGTCATAAAATAAATGATTTTTTTTTTTATCATTATTTGTGACACTTAACATTAAATAATTAGTATTCTGCACCACCACTGTTGAACATATTACTTGTTCAGAAGTAATATATTTAGATTCCATACCTCAGTCCCAGAATTTGGATACAGGGATTGAAGTTGTCTGATATTAGTTTCAAGGTCTTCATCAGTCACTGCAGCCAACCTTCCCCTGATTGGTACCCCAAGTGCTTTGGACTTCTTATAAAGAAATGATGTTGAGCATCCAAAGATGTTTGCCATCCTCTTGACCGTGTGTCCTTGGGCCAAAAGAAAGTTGATCTGCTCTTTTGTAATATGAATTGCTGGTCTACCTCGACCACCTAAAATAGAATCATATTCAAATGCATCAGCATAATGTTTACTTTATACATCTGTTTTTCTCTGTCTGTCTATATCTGTCTATCCTCTACAGGTGTCCCTGTGTCTCCTAAGGGTGACACTATGCACTTCACATAATGTATAAATTTATTTTGATATACATAATTTCCTGTTGCAAATGCATGAACACAAAGCTTTAAACTTTTATAGACGCTGGAAAGCAACTTAAAGTGTGAATCAGACATGAACCGGGGCTGCGCTTTTTATTTTCAGAGGAGCTAAAGGAGGGAGCTGTAATGCCTTGTGTCGTCTAGCATGTCAAAATCAAGAGCTGGCTGGGTTTACTATCATTTCCGAAGAGGCAGATAGCTTTACCACAATATAAAAACTACATCTGGTTATTACCTGAACTGGCCCGGGCTGCAGAATATTCCCCACTTCCAGCTTGGACATGGGTCGATAGTAGCACTTTCAGCTCCCCTAAGCCGTTTTTCAGTGCATTGTGTGTGTCGGCAGAAAGTAAATCAGAAATTCTTTGCAAATTTCTTAAGCATTCTTCAAGTACACGATTTTCGCGCTCTCCGCATATCCCATACTGAAGAGCTCTTTCTATATTGTGGCATTTTCTTACAATTTTGTCCAAAACTGCCAGCGCCATTGAATGTTCATGCAATTGTTTGGACAGCTCAGTACAGCCAAAGAGGGGCTTACACGCAATTTCTTACTTCAGATATCTAAAACTGTAATTCTGACTAGTCATAATTACGTTCGAGATATCTTAAATTATAATTACGGATGTATGACCCTTCCGATGACGAATCCGGTGACGTCATTTGAGATATCTTGAAAGGAATTTTGACTAGTCAAAATGTAATTGAAGATATCTTGAATTATTATTCTTCCTAGTCAGAATGTAAATAGAGATATCTTAAATTACCATTCTGGATAGTCAGAATGTAGTTTGGTCTAGTCAAAATGCAATTTTAGATATCTGGAACGTAATTACGGATAGTCAGACGAAACCGAATTTATGTTAAAACGGCTTGCCATAGCTCTTTGGTTCCTCCTATCAGTCTGTAGCTTCTCATATTGACGTCATCAAACCAAAGTTCAGATCTACCATAACTGACTGACACCTAATGGCCTCAGGTTGGCAACCAGCTTGTGACTGAGAAACCAGTAACCTCCTCCCAGATGATGACATGAACTTGTTAGTTCCTCTGTCCATTTAGTAGCTGATATATTGTGAAAATCCGGTAGAAATGATGCACTAATCCAGTCATGTTTACATAGAAACAACGCGCCGCGAGGCTTTGCTTGTGAGACTTGCGGTCACGTGGGTCGGTTGTGGGCGGAGCTTGGTAAGGTCCATGAGCCTGCCTTTAGAATTGCTTGTGTTTTGGGCATTTTATAACTGATTTTAACCAACCATTGTTACACACAGGGTTAGTGTGGCAATTTTAAATTAATTTTAATACAAATTTCAAAATAAAAGCCTTGACAGTTTTTACATTAGGTAA
Source organism: Xiphophorus hellerii (assembly GCF_003331165.1). Classification (NCBI taxonomy): domain Eukaryota; kingdom Metazoa; phylum Chordata; class Actinopteri; order Cyprinodontiformes; family Poeciliidae; genus Xiphophorus; species Xiphophorus hellerii. The sequence goes on along the minus strand of NC_045686.1, from coordinate 22,372,142 downwards.
TTGCTCTTTCGGGCATTATATAACTGATTTAACCCAATCACTGTTACTCATGGGATTAGTTTGGACATTTAAAATGAAGCTTACTGAAAATTTCAAAATAAAAGCCTGAATATTCCTCTCAGGTCTTTCAGAAAAACTAACTACATCAAACTATTAGAATTCTGTCTTGCGCAGTGAAAATGCATTAGCATTAGCCGTTTCCCTAAAATAAGCTTTTAGCTATTTTTCTTACATATTAGCCATGTTTACGACACTGAATGTAGGAAGTCAATCTAAGACAACATTCTAATGATACCCCACATGCTACTGACAGCATTTAGTCTTACATTAGCATTTGGCTAATTTTAGCCAAATGCTAATGTACCATTCAGTATTTTAACATACTGAATGGTGCAAGTCCAGGTTCGTCAACATGCTTGCTACTCTTCACATGCTATTGATTACATTGCAGCTCTCTTTAGCATTGATGCTATATTTCAGCATCAGAGCGCTGGGTCCAAACCGACGGGCACACTTTGGCAGGCCCCGGTTAAATTTCTTCAGGAATTTTATAGTATTCATATTATAATTGCTATTATTATTACTAAGAATAATAACAATTATTATTAGAAACGAGTAAAAAAAAAAATTCTATTATCCAGCTATTATCTAATGTGCACAAAATCTTTTTTTACTGTGGGAGGAAGCCGGAGTACCCAGAGAGAACCCATTCATGCACACGGAGAAGATTCAAACCTGCCATACTAAAATCAGGAGGAGCATGACAGAGGAATATTATGTGAATTAAAATATGGGGCAACAAGGTTTTTTAGTATAACGTCTGCGTTGACTTTCACTCATTGCAGCAAGAAGTCTTCTCTCTTCATTGCAAACGTCGCAACCTGGTAATATTGGCGGTCTTGGTACCTTTGGATACTCGTGACGTTTGCTAAAATCGTCCCCTCGGACCGATCTTTTTTCCTTGGTCCGGTCTTTTAATGCCACTTCAGCAAAAGTTGAAGGAGACAGTTTGGGCTCAACTGTCTCCTTTTCAGAGCAAACGTTCGCAGCCGCAGACGTTTGCTCTGAACAGGAGACAGTTGAGTTTTTGGGCTCAACTGTTTGCTCTTCAGAGAGACTCGATGATTCTTTCTCTTCTACAGAGCACTCCTCTCAAATCTCAACGCAAATTTCTGCTGCATTTTCTCTGGCCAGAGAATCCATGGAATCCTTCTCTGGTTTCCCAGCTGGAGGATTGAAAAGATAATCATCAAACGCGTCAGAGACGGTGTACTCGTTCTGATGGTTTAAGTTTTTCTCACAGAAACCTTCTCCAGCCGGAGACGGTTTGAAAAGATACTCATCGAACTCATCATACTCTGTGCTCTCGTCCTGGTAGCTACTGGTGTCAAATTCAATACCTGGAAGCAGCTGGTTGAAATCTTTCCTCACTCCAGTGGTGATCATATATCCAGTGGCAAAAGTCAGGGGGAAAAAAAAGGTAGCTAAGACTTGTTCCATATTAAGATCGTTGAAAAACACCGTGCTAAGAGACCAAGAGCTGCTTGTGAAATACCTGATGTTTTGAGATGGAAGCATTTATAACCCTAGATGTTCTTTGATCTATGACATAGATCTATGTCTACAGACACTGCAGAATGTTTTGGGCATTATAGAACTGATTTAACCCAACCACTGTTACACATGGGATTAGTGTTGCCATTTAAAATGAAGCTTACTGAAAATTTCAAAATAAAAGCCTCAATATTCCTCTCAGATTATTGCACCGCCTATGGCGGTGCAATAATATTAGCCTGTATTATCTTTACCTGTCAGGTTAGTGCGCTGCCTTGCACAGCAAGGCAATGCATTAGCATTAGCACAAATATTAGCATTTCACTTCCTTCCACTATGATCCTTTTCCCTAACATAAGCATTTTAGCCATTTCTTATACATTAGCTATGTTTAGTATACTCAATGGAGGAAGTGAATGTAAGACAACATGCTAGTGATACCCCACATGCTACTCACATCATGCATGCTAACATTAGCATTTTGGCTAATTTCAACTGATACACTTACTTTAACATACTCAATGGTGCAAGTCCATGTTAGTCAACATTCTTGTGATTCTCCACATGCTACTGTGTAATTTTTTAGCTTAGCTTAGCATTGATGCTAATTTTTTGCATCAGAACGCTGTGTCTAAACCGACCAGCACACTTTGGCAGGCCCCGGTTAAATTTCTTCAGGAATTTTCTAGTATGACTACTATAACTGTTACCATGAATCAGGTGCATACAGCTATATAAATTATATAGTAGGTGCTTATGTGCTAAGCTAAATTAAGCTAAGGTAAGCTAATCCAGTTTACTGTGGAGAAGGATTCTCTTCATTTTGTTTCATGTAGTCCTAAATTTATGGCATTCCTGGTCATTTTTTTTTCCAGGTTTTTTTTCTCATTGTCTCCTGTCTTTCTTTATTATGCTAAATCTAAACAAAAGAACCTTTTACAGCTGCTGTAACTGTTGCCATGAAACAGGTGATTACTGAACAGTATGCACCTACATAAAATAAAGTCCACGTTTTATCCTTAGGCATTTTTCGTCAACCCAGGAATTGTTACAGAGCTAGTTAAACTGACGTGCTAACCTCACTTTACAACCCTTTAAATATAACCTGATGTTTTAAATGAAATCCTGACCAGTAAAGCAGCAGAACTGAGGCCGAATGTTCTTCTTACCGTCCCTGTATGTTTACAACTAGCCCATAAATCGCTCAAAGTGATCATTAACACGATGAAAATGGGGTGGTGACCACATAGAGTATTTACAAGCCAGTGGCTCTAAACACCTTCATAAAGATCTAGCATACATTAAGTTCTCCTTTTAATAATTTATGCGTTTTTTCCCCACATTTATACCCTTCAAATAAAACGTCATTATGGTACTTTTATCAGCAATTCTCCTCTTGCGGGATTTATATGCGATTTAGGGCGTAAAAGCGTCTTTAACAGAATAATACTGTCCTGCTGGCTGACAGATGTTTCTGTACAAATTACAGAAAACATCTCGCGTGTTCGTCCGATGATAAAATAAGTGACTTCACTTTGCTGAAAACCACAGCAGTGAAGTTCAGCCCTGCTGGGTCCTGTTCTAGTTCCCTTGGAGAACACTTGTGACACCAAACCACATACAGAATGGGCTTACTGTTTAATTTCCACTGTGGCTCGAGATCACATTACAAAACAAGACATGTTTGTTCATTTGGAACATAGCCAAGGCTCTTTGGAGGTCATATACCATATTTTCTGTCATTGTTAAACAGTGTACCTCACCAAGAGAGGGATTTTGTCCAAGCAAACTTAGCTGAAGCTATGAAGGATATTAAAAATAAAAAGAAACTCATGATTTCATTCCATTAAAAATATTCTGCTTTTGCAGTTTACCCAGAGTTTGGTAGAGGATCCAAAAGTTCTACTCAATTAAGAGTCGCAATACTTTAACCCAAACTCAAATTAAAGTAAAAGGTAGAAGTCCAAGAAAATGACTAAAGTCAGAGTAAAAAAACAGCTACTCAAGTAGTGAGTAACTGATCATAACATCTGATTCAGTCTTGTAAAAATGATGTATTCAGACAAAAACAAAAAGTTATCTGCAAATTCTTATATGTAATAAATGCACATTTATTACATATAAATATATATAATGGTTCAAGTGATATTTTCTCAGATTTTCTTAAATGGTCAGTGCAAATGATGGTCAGTATAATTTTCAAGTCATGAACTGTTACAGTATAAATCAAATTTTACTGAAGATGAGAACAGTATATTTTTTTCAAAAATAAAAAACTCAAAATTCACTGTTCCAAATAATTCTGCACAGCAGATTTTCTTAACATTTTATGGATTATAAAGAACTGCAAACGGTCATTCTTTGAATGTGCAGCATTAAATGGTCACATGTACTAAAATCAAAAGCTATTTCAATCAAAAACATCTTAACAGACCGAGTTACATGTTAACATAGGACCTTCTTTGATATCACAGCACAATTCTTGATCCATTGAACTTGTGAGTTTGTGGAAAGTTTCTGCTTGAATTTCTTTGCAGGATGTCAGAAAACCTTCCTAGAGCTGCTGGTTTGATATGAACTGCATTCCACCCTCAGATCTTCTGCTTGAGGAAACTCCAAAGGTTCTCAATAGGGTTGAGGTCAGAGGTCAGAGGAGGATGATGACCACACCATGAGTTTCTCATAGCAGCCAATGACACAGTGGTATTCCTTGTAGCATGAGATGGTGCATTGTCATGCATGAAGGTGATTTTGCTACTGAAGGTTCGGCTCTTCTTTTTGAACCATGAAAGAAAGTGATCAGTCAGAAAGTCCATATACTTTGCTGAGGTCATTTTCACACCTTCATGGACTCTGAAGGGGCCGACCAATGATTCTCTCCCCATGATTTTAGCCCAAAGCATGACTCCACCACCTCCTTGCTGACGTCACAGCCGTGTTGGGATGTGGTGGCCATCCACCACCAATCCACTACTGCGTCCATCTGGACCATTCAGGGTTGCACAGCGGTCATCAGTGAACAAGTCTGTTTGAAAATTAATCTTCATGTACGGCTGGGCCCACTGCGACCGATTCTGCTTGTGAGCTCTGGTTAGGGGCCCAATAGTAGGTTCATGCACCACAAGCCTCTGGAGGATCCTCCACCTTGAGCTTCCAGAGGCTCCAGCAGCTTCAAATAACTGTTTGCTGCTTTGTAAGGGCATTTTAACAGCTGCTCTCTTAATCCGATGAATTTGTCTAACAGAAACCTTCCTCATTTTGCCTTTATCTGTACAAACCCATCTTTGTTCTGAATCAGCCATAAATCTCTTCACAGTACGATAATGCTTCAGTTTTCGTTAAATATCTAATGTTTTCATATCTTGTCATACGGCACTACACTATCTGATGATTTTCATCAGAGAGATCCTTTCTCTTTCCCATATTGCTTGAAACCTGTGGCCTGTTTAATAATATGGAACATCCTTCTTAAGTAGATGTCCTTTGATTGAGCTCATCAGACAAACTAATCAACCAGCTCTCTGAAATTAATTATAGTGATTCAGAGTCCTGACACACAATACCATCTATAAATGTAATGGCACAACAAAAATTTTTATCTTTATGACACTTAAATCCAATTTGCATAATAATTTGGAGCACAGTGTATATATAAATATATAAATATATATATATATATATATATATATATATATATATATATATATATATATATATATATATATATATGTGGAAAATGTCCATCAATCAGTTTATGAAATTAATGTCATGACTATGTTGGGTCATCCAGTATGGACAATGGTCAGAAGCCTACTGGAAAGCATATAGTATTTAAAAATGTAGATTTTAGAGTGGCACAGTCAAAGTCCTGACATACATCATGATGATGTGAAATGACCTCAAACAGGCTCAAATACCTTGATGATAAAATGTGTTTATCTGAATGGACGTGCTGTGGTGGCGTAGGGAATAGCGCGACCCACGGAGGGCCTTGAGTCCTCGACGCGGCCGTCCCGGGTTCTATTCCCAGACCTGGCGACATTTGCCGCATGTCTTCCCCCCTTTCCTGACAGCCTACTTTCATATAAGGGACACTAGAGCCACTAGACACTAGAGCCCACTCCCCTGGAGGGGAGAGAAGAAAAAAAAAGTGTTTATCTGAAACATTTAAGTGTGGTAAAATAATAATGTAAAAAGCAAAGATAAGAGCCTTCTAAAGGCACATTTTATTTTCCCCCTGTATATGTGTCAGTAACAGCAAAACACAAAGAAGCTTATGATGGGTTGAGAAAATGCAGCTGGGTGGATAAATGAGGAAATATAGAATGTGTTAAAAGTACGGGAAGAAGGTTTGACTTTATGCTCTGCTGGGGTGGAACATGCCGTGCCGCATGCAGGGGTCGTGACCTGGAGAGGGCGTGAGTAAGTGAAAGCAGATGAGGGCAGGCTCACATGCAAAGAACGCCTCTGTTAGACACTTCAGCATATCTGCAGTGCCAGGAAAAACGAAGGGGGGGCAACGGGGCGGTGTGAGTGGGGGAGTGTGTGATGGGATTACCGGAGGGGATTTCTCTCTTATCAGGTACGGAGATGTGAGTCGTCATCGTTTCTCTACATCGTTCTTCAGCCCATATCACACGTTCCTGTACGCGTGTGATCCTCTTACTCAAAAATGCGTGAAATGCTTTTTGTTAAAAATAACAAACTACCTCACATGCTCCTCCTTGGGTTTCTCCATTTCTCAAATAAATGGAAACAAATGTGGAGCTTTTTTGTTTTGTTTTTTTTGTACCAAGCCTGCCTGAAAGAAAACGAGGTATAAAAAAATTCTCCATTGCCAAACGTTAAAAATATCCAAATGTCCAAGAGCTTCTCAGCTCTATAGATCTATATGTTCAGGAAACAGGGTTGTTATCTGAGATGTTCAGGCAGTTCTGAATGCGGGGGATGCATTGTGTCCTTGTTAATTGCTCCCACTAACATGGTCGTTGCCATGGTTACACTGGCAACAAAAGTAAGAAAGCGATTTTAATTCCATCCCTTCTTTAATCGAGACACCGCAATTGCTAAATTGTGATTTTTTTTCTTCTTCTTCTTCTTCCATCGGCAGAATATCGACAAAGATTTGGGCACACTTTGTAAATCAAGCTGATGATCTAAACGTAGCAAATCTGTTTCTCCCTACGTTCAGTAGGCAAACGCAGTTTCTGAAAGAGGCTAAACAGGGCTAATTAACCGCAGCAGTGTTTGCCTCCAATGTTCTGACTTCCAGCTCTGCCAGGGGAGAAAAGCAACCAGGAGGAGACAAGTCGCCTCCACCCAGCCGTGCTTGTTTCCTTCCCTTCGCTGCCACCAGAACGGCACAGGTCCTTCGCAATCCGTCACTCTTTGTTCCTCGCCACGTACATAAATATACGTAAATACGAGGTCAGATTTTCCCTGCAGGCCTCCTCATTTGGAGGTGAGAAAACCGAAGCCCTCTTTTGCCCAGTTGTGGTATTTAAACACAGACTTTCCTCTTTGTGAGCAGTTTGAACATAAAACATACACACGATTTCTGGTCTGTGCACATTCATCATGTACAGTCAGCGTTGCGTGTTTTCCATAAAGGCAAAAAAAAAAAAAAAAAGTATTTGAGTCATCAACCTAACCTGGGTGTGGGAAGAAGTCAAGAGTACCAGGATGAGAACTCAACGTGCAAGCTTCTCATGCGAAGCTCACAACAAAGACATTGTTTTAGTTCACCTCAGTTTAGACTCTCCTGCTCCCCGCTGTGGGAATACAAATCCAGATTTGTCGGGACAAATCTTCCCCAGTCATTCACCAAAGACTCAAATGCAGCAAAACGCGTTCACACATGCCACAAAATCCACTGGGTAAATAAAATATGGAGCTACATCAGTCAATCAAGTTTATTTGTGTAGCACCATTTCAGCAACAAGGCAGCTCAAAGTGCTTTACGTCGTAAAAACACCCACAAAAAACACAAAGTTGTAGAAGTTGGTCAACAGTTGCCGAGTGCCGTCGTCACACATCAGAATGTCAATGTTTCAATGATTATGTTTCAAAAGCAAATCTACACAGGGCAGCTTTTAGTCTAGTTTTAAATGAACTCAGAGTTTTGGCTATTTTGCAGTTTTCTGGAAGTTTGTTCCAGATTTGTGGTGTATAGAAGCTGAATGCCGCTTCTCCATGCTAGGTTCTGGGGATGCAGAACCTAGCATGGAGGAACCTAGCATGGAGGAACCTAGCATGGAGGTTCTGCATCCATGCTAGAACCTCCAAGTCGCTCTAAGTGTTTCAGACACTAGGAGCGACTGAAACCTCTTGGAGTGAAAAATGAGCATGTAGCTGCAGCAGGGGCGCCGCCACAAAGCTTGGGCCCCATGACAAAAAATGTAATTGGGGCCCCCTGCTGTTCCAATTTCTTGAGTATATTTGACCCATAAAAAGCGGCACAACTTTAAAGGCATGCAGCTGCCTTGCTTTCTTGTCTTGACAGTTTGTTATGAGACAGACAATCTGTGAAGAGATGAATCTCCTCCACCTCGTCCCTGACCTACAGTACTGATGGCTAAAGATTGTGATTGGCAGCGCTTTGAAAACCTGACTTTATCATTTTTCTTGGCGACATCATAACTGCCACAGTCGTTCTGGTCTCCTACTGACTGCTGCTGAACACCGTCGCCGCTAAGCAGGAAGGAACCTTTTCATGCAGGTTCAAGGGGGGTTCAGTGTAAATTTGAATGTGTGCGTTTTGGTCTGGGAGTGCTAACATTTATTTATTTTTTGCTGATGAAAACAATTTTAAAAAACACAATAAAATAAATTTTGCAATTGACAAGGCCCCGTTTTTTAAAAAAATTATTTCTATGAAGAAAAAAAACCAAAACTATTTTGTGGAGGGCCCCCTGTCGGTCAGGGGCCCCTTAGGATTGTCCTAACTTTTCCTCCCTTTACGGCCCCTGAGCTGCAGCCATCAAGGCAGGTGGCAAACTAAACCATCAGAAATCAAAAGTACAGCAGGCTGGACGGTACAGGTCAAGATAAAGTACTGAAAATAAAACCTCCGACATCTGCAGGTTGTAAATAATCTTATTAACCTTTAGTTTAAATAACTGAAATAATGTATCCTGGTATTCTTCCTGCAGGTGACAGGTGCTGATGTAACATGACAATCCCTCTGTTATGTGTTGAATTCCAAATCATGTTCAATCAACTGAATTTAGCGAAAGTGAACTCCAATCCCAAGAGATCCACTATGAATAGATCATTAACCTGTGATATCAACAACTCACTGGATGTAAATGCACCTGAAACCACTTGGAGGTTTTGGTCCATTAGAACCAAAGAAGACAGGAAGAAGTGAAAGACTTTGGAGAAGTAACAGTGCCCTTCTGCTGCAGCCACGCCAACAGAGACAGCAATAGAAGCACGTTGGATGCAATTAGAAAGTCGGCTCAGACGTTGAGAAGGCATGTTCTGTTAAATGAACGCCACTCTTAATTCTGATTTCAATCAAAGTGCTGTGAAGAACCTCGCCACGTTTCTACGTTGTGGTTCAGAGTCAAATTGTTTCAATGTATGAAAACTCCAGATTATAAAATATGTTCCCCATCTTTGTGTTGGGCAGCAAGCTGAGCTTCGAGACGCTCAGTATATTTGAGTATATACTGAAATACTCTATAGGGCATAAAAATCTGGCGCCGCGGCAACTATACAATACTATATAGCTCCCAAAAACTAATAGAAAACCCATGATTTATTTTGATGCTACAGTTGTTCTAACCTACAGTTGCTCCGTCCTGTGTTTGTTGGCACAGGCGAGGTTCCACGTGGACGGGCCGGGACACTGTGAACGGAAGCTCCACATCTGGTTTTAATCCCTCCTGGATGGGGCCTGTCGACTTGGGCCCCCGGCGCTGAGAAGGTCTTCGCTGCTTCCAACGCGCTCCAGTCCAAGTGCTGAACACAGAGCCGAGAACCACGGAGGGGAGGGACATTGGGAAAAAAAACAACAACAAAAAAACAGAGAGTGATTCATGGTGCTAGGACAGACGCAAGGAAGGTTTTGTAAACAGTGGTGGTAGATCTCAGAGCTGGGTTGTGAACTCTTCTTTAGAGCAAGAAGGAAAAGCAGCTTTGTTCGTCACAGTTGCCGCGGTGCCAGATTTTTGGGCAAGTTCTGTTGCTTTGCTGACCATTCTTGTTCCTTGTAATGACGCTCTTGCCAAGGCCTGACAGTGTTCCTAATCCCAGTCAGATGTTCAGACAAACATGCCCTAAATGAACACCATGCACTGCCAGGCTCTCGGTTCTTCAGATCCACCCGGCTGACCTGCTGCTCCTTTACTGGGGATTGACCTTCGCTTGCTTGCCTTACCTCGCCCGTTGCCTTACTCCGACATTAGTATTCCAGGTTTATTTGGTTTGGTATTTGGACTGACCACCTGCAGAGTAAAAGAGCAGTTCATCAAATCTGCCAAGTCAAACATTTAGGTTCAAACAGCGCACTCCAGTGGCTGTAGGAGGAACTGGGCCACCTCGTCCACACCACAGGAGGATCCACACCAAAGTTCTATCACCTGCTTGACTGATCCAAACAGGTGATAGAACTTGGTCCCTATTTGAGGAACATATATATTCATAAGCAATCAGCTCCCTTGTAGAAAAGCTTGTCTATTTGTGGGTACAATAATTAGATTTTATTCAGGCATAACATGATGACCACCAGCCCCTTCTTTTGGCCAGCAGGGTGTGTGTGTGTGTGTGTGCGCGCGCACGTGTGTGTGTGTGTGTGTGTGTGTGTGTGTGTGAGCTCACAAAGGGAGAGAAACCTTTTTTTTTTAACTAGCGAAGTGGAAATCTTCAGAGCTTCGTTTTGCTTCATGTGAACAACGTCTAGTAAATGTGTGACATTGTTATGTTGTGTAATGTGAAAGCAAAGCAGACAGAAAGATAATGTGAATTTTGTAGCATTTCCATCCAAACTGTTGCAACAGTTGTTGTAATTATTTTCAGACACAAACTAGTTACTCCCAGTTCAAAATAAATGAAATGCTTTAACTAGACCTGCAGACAACTCGTGATTTTTTTTTTTTTTTTACCCAGAGGAGCAATAATGCTATCATACAGCAATTTTGGGGCTGAACATATTTTCTACTAAAAATTGTTACTGGGTGCGTCTTTTCCTTTCAGTCCTGTTTATGCTGAAGTTTTAAGAAGATGATCATAACAGCTTTAAACAGAAATGATTAGAGACGCAAAAAAGAGAGAAACGGAGCAGTAACTGCTTTGGTCGAGCATTTATTGGGAAGTAATGTGTTTTCTAAAAACGAAGCACAACCCAGACAGATCTGCAGACAGAGCTGTTCCGCTGTCGACTATTGAACTGTCAATAACCATTAAAAAAAACTGCAGAGAAATCTAACACACACGCAGGAAGTGGGAAACAATACGGCTGCTCTGCCGGGTTGAATGTCTTCAGATGTATCCTCACAAAGCTCCCAAAAACTCATAGAAAACCCAAGACATGTATTTATTGATTTATTTTGATGCTGCAGTTGTTCTAAATTTACCCCGATGCGTCTGACCGGCTCTTTCTTTGTGTGTGTCAGAACCGGTTTAAGACGTCTGTGGTCGTCTAAACGTTCATTTTGTTGCCGCGCTCCGTCAGCAGGCAACTTCATTCCCCGCTGGCATGACTAAAAGCTCCTGTCTGCCGACATTCGGGGGATTTCCAGTGTGCCAACGTTTTCAGAGGAACATCTTCCCACAGACTGAGCAGGCAGGCAGAGGCTTAGAGAGGAAATACCATGGAGGGCAGAGCCAGGTGGGGGTCCTGGGGCCATCTGACTTTCTATTAAAAATGTTTTTTATTAGCCATATTTAACTAGAAGCAGACAGAGGAAATTATATGAATAAAGGATATTTTAAGAAAATAGATGCAGTGTAATAAACGATTTAACTGTGGAATTAAGTGAAACTTTATTATCGGAAAATGGCCTAAATTAAATGAGAAACTACCTTGATATATTATTGTTCTTATGGTAGTGTTGTTAGCATCAATATTATCATTATTATTGTGATTGATACTATTAGAGATACTATTAGCAATACTAATATTGTAAGCACATCACTGAATGTATTGATTTAAATCAGAATCTGAGAGCAGAATGAAGGTTTATTACTTTAATACTTATAAATAGGAAGAGATCATAATTGTGATGTTGCTGAATAAGAGGCGTTTTAATAAGTTTATGCTACTTCCCGCTCCTTTGAACATTTATTATTTATCGTTTTGCTGTCATTATTATTTTTTATTTTTAATATTCAATAAACTTCGGAAAATACAAATGCAGACCCACAGCGTCAGAAACCGAACTGAAGTTTGACTTTCTTTTCTGCAAGTTTGTGCAAGTAGACGCCTTTAAAGCTGCAGTATCTAACTTTTATTTTAAAAAAACCCAAACATTTTTCTACATATTTAGTACTGTCATGACAGTATGAAACAAATATTCTGTGAAAAAATATAAATCAAGCTCCTCTCTTCTGCCATTGCTAACTGCAGAAATCCAATGTTCTGTCAGAAACAACCAATCACAGGCCAGTAGGAGGGGCTCAGCGCTGTCAATCAATTCCTTAATATGGATGAAAAAGTACAAGTTCCACTGGTAGATTATTTTACTCATTTTCCCCATGTTAAAAGTGAAATAATCTGTCAGTGATTATTTAGTAGTACGTCTTCATCAATATTCAGGAATTACTGACTTAAAACAAGCTGCTTTATCTTGCTGAAAAGTTACTTGGAAGGGAGTTTTGTCTTATGTTAGGTGCACTTAGTGATTTGGACTAGAAATTAAACCAAAAAAGAAAAAATAAATGTAGTCAGATTTTGTGTTTTTGAAATGCAACTTATTCTACTCTATACAGAGCAGAGATACTTAACATTCTGGTCAAAGTGGCGATAAATAAATGTTTATAGAGTACATTATTATAGCTGTAATAATTAACATATTATTTTAGAAGCTATTAGCGCTTGCTGTACATTTTTGCTTGTTTGTGTAAACACAGGCATGTCGTGGCTCAAAGTTAATATGTTATGAGAATCTCATATCAGCCTTTAGCCTAAAGGCAAGATCAGTCAAGTGCATGAACTCAAAGGTTAATGTAAAGAATAGGACCGGAAAGACCCCAGCTGAACCGTGGTCAGCAGCCGGGTCACTGTGTGTGTGTGTGTTGGGGTGTGTGTGTGTGTGTGTGTTTTGGTGTGAGGGGAAGTAGTCTTCCTCATGTTGGACTGAAAACTGTTTTTTTTCTTTTTTTTTAGATTTTCCAGTGAAAGTCTAAAAATTATCCCCCTTTGATTCCCATGTTTGTCTGTCTCCAATGATTAAGTAGATCTGGAAAGTGAACTTTTAATGGCAGCGTGACATTAACAGCAGCTGTTGCTCAAACTCTGGCACAACGTCCGAGGGAGAGAAGCGGCGGGCCGAACAGTTGAGAGAGAAGAGCGGCTGTAGTCCCTTGGAAGTCGTGTTCCTCTTCTTGTTTTCGTTCCTTCTCTCCTGCTGGACTCTGGAGTTTGATTGCAAAACTCGTAGATCTCTGAATTTCAGCATAGATTCATATTTCAGTCCAATCCGACGTCAATGTCAAATTTATTTATATGGCACTTTAAAAACAGGTGTAAAACTGCACAAGAACGACAATAACACAAATGGATAAAAACAGAGTATCAAAACACTACTTCAAATAAATGCTAAAGAATAAAAATGAGCTTTGAGAAGAGATTTAAAATGATCCAGGCTCTGGGCAGATCTAATTTGGAAAGGTAATTTGTTCCATAGAATCAAACTTAAAACATTTGTGCTAGAAAGTTTGAAAGTTGTAGTTTGAAGCTCGACCTACTGGCATAAGCGAAGTAGTTTGTAGTTTTTGCTGAGGTGAAACTTAGAATTAAACTAAAGTTACATCAATCCACAGTTTAAATTGTTTAACTTTGAAAGTCCTGCCTGACCCAGAAGGAGGAAACCTACAGAGAGCAGGAAAGAAACGTTTTCCACTCAATTACTTATCAGATTTTATTATGTTATTGCAAAAGAGAAAATTGGTAGAACACACTGAAAATTAAAGATTTTTGATTACTTTTAAAATTTCTGAATGCCTGTCTCTGAATAAAACTGTAAAAAAAAAAAAGAAAAAATAAATAAGGCTAACCAGCGATGTTGGTCTGAGTAACTTACGGTTTCTCTCCCTGTTTCGGTTTCAGAGCGTTGACCAGAATTATTCATGGGGCTTTAATGAATCCCTCTGTAAGCGGTCAGAGCATTCCTTCATTTTGGTTCTGGCTGACTGACCAGAAGCTCATCCAACCCACCAGAAGTTATGGTCGGGTTTTATGGGAACGCAACAACAACATTTCTAATAAGCCTCCATGCTTCCAGCCTGTCCGGATATCCATTTGTTTCATAAGTTCAGTCAGGGATTACGCAGCACACAGAGATGTAATGAGAATTGCTTATTTGAAGTTCACTATAAATGATACTCCAAAATCTAGCTACTCTAACTCTGCAGCTGCAGCTGCAACAATACCAGATAACACAACAAGAACTTTCTTTAAGCAGACTTGTAAGAAACATGATCCAGACTGATGTTTATTTTAAATAATCTTCCTACCATAAACAGAGGCTAATTATTTAAAGTTCAAAATGTTTTTTCCTGAAAAAGGATTTTAATGGTTGAATATCTTCACACCTAAAACATTATTTTATTATTATTGTTATTATTATTATTTATTTTATTTATTTTTTTTCTTCTTTTTTTAGGTTCAGTACATTTTCATATTTTCTTCAGGGTCAGTGATGGAAAAAAACAGTTTGTAAGCTGCTGACCAAAAAATTCACTTTGTGAAAATTAATATTCTTTATGCCATTAGTGTCATCCTTTGTGGAAATGATCTGAATATATTACATGGAGGCGCAGTTGGTAGCACTGTTACCTTGGAGCAAGAAGGTCTTCTTAAGTGTGTGTGTGTGTGTGTGTGTGTGTGTGTGTGCATGGTTTGTCTCTGTATTGCCTAGTGATGGATTAGTTACCTGTCCAAGGTGTATCCTGCCATAAGCAAAATTACTGCCACCCCCAAACTCTAAAGGTACAATCAGGAACGGACATCGAATGAAGAAACAAGGACTTATCACAGCTCTCTACAAGTTAAGGAATCAGTCAGCCAAGTGTCCAGGAACCTCTGAGGAACATTGTGTTGAGCAACACAGACCAAGCTGGAACAGTGGCAAACTAACCTCAGAGATCCCCATTTCTGTGGTTCATATTTCCATGAATGTCTTTTGAAGTAATCTCGGTCTCTTGCCTTTGGGGTTTGAGGCCGCTTTGACAGCAAGACCTCAGCTCAGTATGACCGGAGCGACTCCAGATTTGTATAAGACTAAAGCTGGGCTGCTAAAGATTTATGACTTGGCATATTACTGACGGATTTTATTATAATACCTCAGCCAATGACATTTAATGGGAGCTGCGGTGACACAAACAACTCACTTGCCAAAAGGGATGTGTAGACAAAAGACACATTTTCCTCCAAAGTCAGCAGCTAATAAAACTGAGGTGGCTGAGAGAATCCGGCGCCTCGGCCAATATGGTGAAGTTTCCTAAGACCTTGGATATGTTGACTAACAAGCGTTGAAAAATGATTGTCGCTTTTTGTTTAACTAGAACTGGCACACGTACTCGGAGCCGTGATCAAGGCCACATCTGTAAGAGCCAGCGTCTCACAGGGTGGGACCCTGGCCACTAAAAATACCCAGAAGGCCGTTCTCTCCGGTGCTGAATGGGTTTCTTGACATCTCAAGAAACCCATTCAAAGAACACAAAGAGATGATATATGGCAAGATGGAGGCGCTCCTTTCTCTTGTAAATGTTGGACTTGAACGCCTGGCAGCTGTTCGGGGTCACATCAGGATCACTGAGGAATATTTCTGTGACCTTTTAGGCGACTTCACTCCTTGACCTCAAAACAAAAGGTGTTGACAAAAATCTGTCATTTCTCCAGCAGCACAAGCTCATGTCTGACAGGTATTTTTCAAACATCCAGGTTGTAGTTTCCAGCGGAGAGGTGAGTTTGATGTTATCTCAGATTTTACCACAGGGTTTCCACCAAAAGGTCACGTTTTAGGCGTATTTATGTTCAGGGTCACCGGAGCAGGCCCCGGTGGGGAGGTCAGCGAGGTTACGAGGCCGACGCCGAGAAATGCAATGAGGAACATATGCGGCCAATTACAGACTACTTAAAGTCACTAATTAACCTAACATGAAAATTTTAAATAGTGTGGGGAAGCAGGAGCACCCCAGGGAACGCCATCAAATAAACAAGGCAAAAAAGGAAACAGAATAATAACCAAAGGAATCCCTCTGGAAATGGCAGTAGGACAGGACTATGGAGAAAGATTTAACGTTTATCCAGCCAATATTAGTCAGTCCGATGAATGACCATGGGCCGTACGATTGGACTTTTTGTTTGTGGGTGGAACAATGTAAACATCACCGGTCAGACTTGTCAACTTGGAACCCAAAAGTCTAAAAACGTATCAATCAGTCGTCAAAATACACAAAGTTTTCGCTTTGCTTGCAGCTGGAAGGAGTTTGTGTGCACCGTCAAAAATGGCAATAGTTGTTATTTTTTCAGTGGACTGCGTCTTTTGCCTTCAATCAAGCAATGTTCTTAATTAGGAAAGTAACCCTCCAAAATATAGATTTCTTTAAAAAAACGACCAGTGAGGGACTCAAGCTACCGTCGCCGGTCGATAAATTTGTCGAATCTCCCAACCTCACTGTACAGTACAGCGCTTTACAAGCTTTACAAAAGTATTCCCAACCCTCACATTGCTATGTGGTCTTCAGCCCTCGAGGACTCCAGCCCTGGTTGGTTGATCTACGTCCAACCAACCAGAATCAAAGTACTGAATTACTTCCTCATGCACTCAAGCATAACCTAATTGTGAGAGTCGACTGTGTTGACAGAGCGACATCTAGGAGTTGAAGGACTCCAGCTCTCGAGGGCTGGAGTCTGACATCTGTGTTCAAGATTCAAGATTAACAAATGGAAGGACCCACATGGTTTTCAACAAATTTCCAACAAAGTAAAAACCAGAAAATTGTGACATAGGTTTGCATTTATCTTCCAGAATTTACTTATGAACTTTAACTGGGCCATTTTAACACATGTGCACTTTTGATCTGTCTGTGTGTTTTAGGGTGGTTGCCTGCCTCTAACCGGTTTTCTTTCAGTATCGCTTTTATTCATCTCCACTTATCTTTCCACTCACTCTAAGCTCTTCCTCTGTGACCTGCTGGAAAAGCAGCTAAACTGGCACCATGAAGTTTGTTCAAAAGAAATAAAATTGAAACTGGAAAAGAAAACCTCGACTCTGAAACGTGGCTTTGAACATTTCTTTCAGTTGCACATCTTTCTTTCAGTTTTAACTGGTTTTCAGGTTCATTTGTTTTCCTGTTGAACAAACTTTATGGCCCCAGTTTAGCTTCATATGATACTGCCAGTGCAGAGTCTTTCCACAGGGACGGTGTGTTCAGGGTTAATGCTCTGCTCGGCCCAGAGTTTTGCTTAAAGGCCAAAATCCTCTGTTGTTTTCTTGTCTGCCCGACGCCCTTCTTCCACACGTTTCCAGCGTTCCCAGAGCAACTGGCAGCAAACTTTAGACCGAACGCTCAAAGCTTTTGCTCACAAATGTCTTTCTTCTTCTGACTCTTTCATAAAAGCCGGATTTGTCTGGATTTGTGGACTACATGACTGCCGTTGCAGCAAATTGATAGATTAGCTTTTGTGAAATTCTACATTGCACTGAACTGTCGTTCAGACGTCGTAGAATAATCTACGTTTGATTCAAAACAGGATTATGAGTCAAACCAAATAAGTGGGTAATCCACCGATAAAATCCAGGGAGTCGGTGTGAATGCGTTCTGTGACGCTAAACACAGATTTCCTACTCCTGGGTTTCCCACTGTGGTCAACAAATAACTCTTGAGGTCAATGTTCTGCTTCTAAGCTGCGTTTTGTCATCTTTTCTGAATAGGAAGATGTGGTATGAACTGATTGACCGGCTGGAAGCTCTTGAAGTCCTCTGCCTGTGGGAGGAGTGTCCAGTGAGTAAAAAGGAAAATACGTTCATGGAAATCATTGTGCAGGTCGTGACGTCAAGTCTTTTGCTTGCGCGAATTACTGATAATTTGTTGTCACTTTTCATTTTCTTTCTTAGTCACTTTGAGTGTTCGTGCCCTCTCCAGTCAAACTCGAACCAGAAGTCAGTGACACACACTCACACTAAGCTGTGATTCCTGGTCCAGACGGAAGCGACGGGTCACAGATGACACCAAGGCCCAGCCTGTGATGCTCCGACCAGGGGACTTTCTCCTCTCCCAGATTGCTTCACTTTGACATTTTCCCCGCTGCGATCATGAAGAGGAGGCCCGGAGTGGCTGCCAACTCAAACAGTACTCACCGTCCAGGAGGACACAGGCTGAAAAGAACAGGACGTGGAAAAGGTGCTGATGGTAGTTGGTCCAAGTTCCACAGTTCTGGTTTTTTAGGCAAACAATCCGTTGGCCCTGTAATGCCCATAAATATACAAGACAACAGTTATCCACATTTGAACAACAATTTCAAGAACATAAATCATATTTTTACGGTTTTACGTATTTTATTCACGATATTAGAGATTTATAACAATTTCAACCTGGTTTTTGACTTGGAGAAGGTTTGCAGTGTTACAGGAAGAACACTGTGCAATAAGTATTTGATATGTCGTTGATTTTTTCTGAGTTTTCTCTCTTGAGAAAAATGAAGAGGCCTGTAATATTCATTGTAGGTATACCTCAATTGTGAGAGACAGTCTGGGGTAGTAAAATCACTAGGAGAGTCACATGTGCCAATAATCCAGAAGCTTTTGTTTACAATCACACAGTTCAGACATTTCCTGTCATTATTGTTCCGGTTTGCAGACACTGCAGCAGAGAGTTTGGCCCTTTACTCTGTAAAGCTCTTCTCCAGATTGTTCAGGTTTTGGGGCTGTCGCTAGGTAACATGGAGATTGAGCTCCCTCCAAAGACTTTCTATTGGGTTCAAGTCTGGAGACCAACTAGGCCACTAGCCAAGCTGGTTACCTACCTGTGGCTAGCTGCATTCGCCACTTCTTACGGAGCCACTATGGAGTTGCCCTGGTTGTGTGCTTCGGGTCATTTTCATCCAGCTATGACCCGTCTTCAGTGCTTATAGCAGGAGTTCACCAGGTCCGGTCCTCTAGAGCTTCTGCTCTGCAACTTTTCGAAGCATCCTAGATCTGCCACACCTAGATCAAATGAATAGCTCTTTGCCCAACTTGATGGCATGCTGAAGAATTAATTCAGTCATCGGATTCAGTTGTGTTGGAACAGGGTCTATCTAACAGTTGCAGGGCAGCAGCAATCTAACATGGAGAAAAATGGGGTGGACTCCTCTTGAGGACTGGACTTGGAGACCCCCTGGTTCATACTGAGCAAAGGAGGTTGTTGCCTAAAATCCTGCGATACATTACCCCGTCCATCCACATACAGTCGTCCTGTCACCTTTGCACCCAAAGATAATCATGCTTCCAACCCCATGTTTTATGTTTGGGATGGTGTTTTAGGGATTGTGCTCATCCTTCTTCTTCCTCCAAACACGGCAAGTGGAAATTACACCAAAACGTTCTGTTCTAGTTTCATCTGACCACATGACCTTCTCCCATGTCTCCTCTGGCTCATCCAGATGATCACTGGCAAAGTTCAGATGTGTTTAATACTCCATGAGGCAAGTTCCTGGCTAGAGGGAGACAGTCATCTTGAGTCAATTTTCTAGTAATTTGTGCCATTAATCTTGTAATGGAGCACCCTTTTTGTCACTTCCTGTTGTCGATATTTGCACTGATTTTCACCAGGGGAGTCATATTTTTTCTAACGAAGCAAACCCACGTCACTACCATCCATTTAGATGCCTTGTGGTTCTCTGAGAAACCAACGTCAGTAAATGTTTATCAAGACTGTCTCATATTACAAATAAGACCGCTCTAATGCATTTATCATGTGGAAGGCTAGTAAGTAATTTGTTTCTGCTTTTTAAGTGCCTTGTGACGGTAGAATCCATATGTATGTATTATGTTATTGTTTTCTCTCAATGTCTGAGCCAAATGAAGTACAGATTGTGTTTCAGCATTTTGACATCATTGCTAAGTTTCAGATGCAGTAGTGTTACGCAGACCATGTCTCTCTCTGCCTGGCAACCAAATGGACATGTAGGGGCTCGGGGGTAGGGGCCTGGGGTTTGGGGCCTGGGGTTTGGGAGATCCTGGTGAAACAGGACTTGCAACGTGTCAAGGATTGGTGCAGGGAGCTCGGCGTGTTTGTTTCATACAGACATTTTGGACACTTCCATGCTCCCAACTTCATGGAAACAGTTTAGCCCATTTCTTTTCCAACATCATTTGGCACAAAGGTCCATAAAAACATGGATGTGCAAGCTGGGTGTGAAGGAACTGGTGTGGAGACCTGAATTCAGCCTAATAGAACACCTTTGGGATGAATTAGAGTGAAGACTGTAAGCCAGGTTTTCACATCCAACAGTGCCCGGCTTGCCAAACGCTCTGTGGAAAACCTTCTCAGAAGAATTCAAATGGCTGTAGCCGCAAAAGGGGAAGTTGCCCAACACTTTTGTAATAAAGTTTTTATTGTTTTAAGAATGAAATCCCTTCTTTTGATCTTAACTCCCTTCTCCATTTTTCATGACGACAGGTTTTGCTATTTTAAGACAAAGCCGCCGAGTCTCCCAAGGATTCTTTTCAGGAACCAAAACCATCACAGATCTGTCTCTACTTCTGTTTACAGTTCAAGTTATAACATGTTTGACTTTTACCTCTTGTCTCTGCAGCACAACAAAATGATGACCGCAGCAGAAATCTGAACTTCAGATTCACTCCCTCAAAACCCGACCGATCCCGATCCTACAAGAGGAAGGTCAATCTGTGCCGTTCACGCGCAGATTTTTTACTTCAGCTGAAATGACGCTAAATATGGTTTTATTTATCCATCCGACTCCATCCAGACATTCCAAACATTTGAGTTTACCTTCCACTATAAAATAAGACTTTGGTTCAGCTCCATATTTCAAGTGAATATGAAAATACATCTCAACTTTGGCAGCAGCTCTTGAAAATATTATGACAAAGACATGCATCCTTTCCTTCGACATAACTAATGAATATACGAGCGTGCTCTCTTGGCACGTCCTCTTTTCACAACAATTCCTCTGTAGCCTCCTGATAAGTAGAAAACTATAAACAGGATAAAATACGATCAGGAAGAAGAGCGGAGAGTTGGCCAAGTACGTTCAACACTTAGAGCTCCACATTTTACTGGAGCTGTCAGCCAGAAACACCTAATATTAGCACAGCTGCTGACTGGGATGGGACTGCTGGTCAGATTAAGGGATTCACTTTAGCTTTTTTTATTTTATTCCGGATAAAAAAATAATAATAACTGAAGTTGAAAAATCTAAATGGCTAGAATGAAGGAAAACAAGATAACCACAAACCAACAAGACGTAATGACATCAGCCGGAGGAAACCAGCTGCTCAATCCGTACGTCCTTCTGCAATGAGGAGCTTTCTTTCCCAGCTCTGTCCTGGCCTTCGGCGCTCGCAGGGAAATGACAACCTGAGAACAAAGGCTGGACCCACTTGAACGTTGACTGATTTCGCAGTTAGAGCCACATGTGAGGCCAGGTAACCAAATGAAAAGATTAAGATGGGCAAAAGAGCACACAGAACAGAGGAAGATTGGAAAAGGGTGTCGTGGAGACTTGGATCTAAGTGTGAGGTGTTTGGACCCCAAAGAAGAACATTTATGAGATGCAGAACAAACGAAAAGACACTAGTCGAGTCCTTGATACCGTCTGTCAAACATGGGGGAGGAAACAGGATGGTTTTCTCACTGTCTGAAAGTAAATCAGACCAAAGTTTTTTGTTCTGGCTTAGGTTTGATCCAAGTCATACATTTTAGAAAACAGTTGTCCTTGGTACTGTCATGACTGGGTGGTGAGGCAGAGGCAGCAGACCCAGGGTAAGATGAATAAGATGGTTTAATAACGAAAGTAGTCCAAAAATCCAAAAAACATACAAAGTCCAAAAGACCAGGTAGCACAAAAGGAGCGCAGAGCAAATCCTCACAACTGGCAGACTAGACAAACACGACGCGACAAGAGACGAGGAACAAAGAACATAGGTGGGGTTAAATACACAGAGGGTAATCAAGGAGACAAGAAACACCTGGGAACAATCAAGGGGAGACAATACAATACGGAGACTCAGAGAGACAGAAACTCAAAATAAACACAGATACGGAACAGATCCTGACAGGTACTGACCAAATGTATGTAGGCTTTTGAATTTGATGAAAGTTACAAAGAAAAACAAATTCTAAAAGAATTTTATTTTTTGTTATGTTTACTGACATTTAGCAAGTAGAAATTATTTTTGGTAATTCTTACTAAGCTAAAACAAGAAAAGTTTGGTCTGATTTGACTTCAGATAGTGAGGAAAAAAGTGTTTTTGTCTTATTTGGGATATGAATGTGGCTTCAACTGTATATTATATATGAAGAGAAAAACATTTTAAACCTAAACATGGAATTTAATTCCAAATTGGCTAAATCTCAAAAAGTTCTGTTAAAAATATATTGGAGCAACAATGAGCTCTGATTAGCTCTGTTCTTCATAAATCGTCTATTATATCGTTACAAGATGTTTGTTCTTTGGTGAAAAGCAGAAATCCCTCCATGTCCAACACGACTTCAACATTCCTCCCATGTGACATCAGCCAGTTTTGATTCCACTTTTCTTCATTCCCGTTACAACAAAGCCAGAGTTATTGCGCAAGGTTTCCACTTCGTTATCCTCGCCAAATATTGTTGCTGCCACCCTTGAACCTGGCGGTCTGTCATTGTTCAAATACGCCCATTTTATCAGCGGCCGACAGGCGTTGGTCCGGGAAAAGAAGGTGAAGAGCGAGTTTCCACTCGTGTTGGTTAATGTGCCGTTTAGGAATCAGAAAGGTTTGGGGCGCTGTGTAAACAAGAGGCAGGTTTCCCGAGGGTACGCTGGATGAAAATGAGCTGGAGACCCTGAAGATTAAAGGTTTCCTTGGGAGTTCAAAAACTGTTCAACTACAGGCCCAGTTGTGTTGATGTTTCTGTCCCTTGTTCTTATGGGAAAACAGGAACAGTGGTTCATCCTAGTATGAACAACTCTGCCAGAAAAAAGTTCATCAGCCTGTAAGTTAAACAAAAATATGTATTGTGAATATAAATATAAAACAAAGGACTGTTAAAACAAATACTCACATTTTATTAAAAAAACATTTAATTCTTCTTTTAGCTCCCTTCATGAACCGGCCTCTTGTCCCACCATGTCAGTTCTGTTCATTGAAGTTCTATCAATGTTTTTTTTATTTTTTAAACTAAACATTCTTGAATTTCTATTTTTTTATACAGTCTCACACTTCATGTTCAAAGGGCCAAATCTGATTTCCAAGTAGGATGGAGAATAACTACTGATTAAGTTTCCTTGGACGAACTAAAAGAAATGTTTCTTCATGCCAACAGAAGGATTTTTCTCAAGCTGCTCTGCCTTCTGACGGTAATTTCAGAAGGCAATTAGCCTACTGCCTCCTGGGAAGTTCAACTTCAAACCTGAAGTTGAACTTCCCCTTTTACTTCTCATAAACGTATCCAAACTTGATTTCGGGAGGCAGCAGGTCAAGGACAGAAACCCAGTCATGACTCCGTCCATCGAATTTCTACTCAAAATAAAGCTAAAGAAACTAATACTTCCCAGTGCTACGGCTGATTTCAAGCGGTGATGTAGGAAGTCAGGATTTCCAAATTCTGACTAACGGGAACGCAACATTAGTCAGAGTGAGCGCTCCGGTATTAGCTTCGTCTGAGAGAAACCTCGCTGTAGAGTAGTTTTTACATTTCCAAGTCCTTCAGATCTACAAAGCTAGCTAGATACAAAATCCTGTGACACAAAACTAGCTTCACATTTGCTAGCAGGTCTCAGTGGGTGAACACTTTCAAACATTGAGAGATCAAGGTGCAGTTATCTTGGGAAAAGTAGCTACATGTTTGTTTAAAATCTCACAGTGTGGAAGTTTTTCGGTTGGATGGTTTTGTGCCATTAGCTACACAATAAACATTTACTTAAAATCTTGCTCTGCTAACTCAAGAAAACTAGCTAGCTATTTTCTAGCAGGTTTGCGAGGGGAGAAGTTTTCACAGTGCAAGGTTATAAACTGGGTAGACATCTGCTGAAGTTTTGCCTACGTTTATCTGTATGTTATGTCAGGCTCTGGAAGACTCTAGTAAAACATAAAACAATATAATATTTGCTGTAAGTCAGTTTATTAAAAACAGTTGCTTTAAGGGGTCTGAATACTCGTTACGTAGGCCCAAGGTTTCTAAGTTGGCAACATCGATTAAATGTTGTTGGGTTCTGTTTTTGAACTCTGGAGAACCTGGAGAAAAGTTCCAGCCCTCCGTGATGTAAAACATTGTCTCACTGTGTGGGAAAACGGGAGTGTGACTCAAATCTATAGCGTGAGAGTGAGGGTCTGCCAGAAAGCAGCTTCTGGCAGGACGAGAAGCTAAGTTTGGAGAAAGAGAAGATGTTCCCACAGAATGACATTCTGCTGCTATTACTTCAGGGAGTTCAATGCCTGGCGGTTCCATACAGCAGGGACATTTTCCATCCAGGATCATCAGTTAAGATGTCCTCCCTCACCAAGGTCCTCATCCGTCTCTATAGCTGTAGAGCACGGCTTCAGAGAGACGTGCAGGATGTGTGGGAATCGTTCTCTTGACCCCACGCCCCTACATCCAACATCTCTGGATGCCCTGCAGGGTGGAAAACACACGGATCACATGAAGACCGTCAGAGTTTAAATTCATCCATGTCGCTTCCAGTCCTTCTATCCAGGCATGTAGATGTTGGGGGCTTGAAGGGAATAGAACGGCTTCCCAAACATAGCTATAGGCCAGGGAGGGATGGCAACAAGAATAAAAAATAACAAACCAAACAAAAAACAGCATAAGTAATAAGCGGTGGAAGTGGGAAATGGATGCACTGCCCCAAGAATTACAGAGCACTCCTGCAAAAACAAGATAAAACATTGTCTTGGGTTTATTTTCTGTTCAAATCTTTGTTTTTTTTCATCTTCCTGAACTGCAGACTTCTCGCTAATATTGTCGTTTTAACAATATCTTAGAACAATTACCTGACCTAATCTTATCAGAGCTGCACTGACTTCTGCTTTCCTGCTGCGCAAAAAAAATTACACACCCTAAACACGGGCAGGACTCGGTGAAGAACACGAACAACTGGAGAGGAAAAAGAAATCAATTAGTGCGTGGACGAGGACCGGCAGCCATTTTTCAAGCGTCCAGGGGAGAGCATTGTTGCTCTTGAGGTCGGGGGGAAGTTCAGAAAAGTTCTGCATGTGTGCCAAGTTGGCCTGCGCTCCGCGGCGGAGCCGTTTCAGCAGGAGGGAACGCACAAACGGCGTTCCTGTGCTTTCCGTCTTGCTGATCAGCGGCGGTGCAGGTGGGACCGGAACGAGCAGGGAGGAAACCTGAGAGGGAAACCGTGTGGAGCAGCGGCGGCGCGTCCAACACGATTCCGTCCTGTCGATGAGCCAAGATGACAACTTTTGGGAGGTCAAGGAAAAATGATTGTTACGATTTTGTTCAGCCACAAGTTACTATAAATAATAGTATACAGATAAAATAACCTTTCAGTGCAACCTTTAGAATCATGTCATATTCCTGGGTGTTTAGGTTTTGATTTTTGTTTTTCATTTATGTTTTTTTACTCTGAACATATTCCGTTCATTAAATAATGTTTATTGCATTCTGTTGCCAGATCAGTTTGTTTCTTTTAGTTTCCTTGTTGCCTTGTTTTCTGCTTTTTGTTTGTTGTTGCTGAAGTGCTTAGTTTTATCCCAGGCTAGTTCTCTTTTGGTTTGTCCTTCCAAATGAATGCGTTCAATGGAAACACAGCAATTAAAAAAAATAATTTAAAAAAAAAACTTATTTTTTTGATAAAAATGTTTTGGCACTAGGATAAAAGACTGCATAAAAGAGTGCAAATGGTTTGGCACTAGCACTCGTGCCAAAACTAGCTCCTAGTTTTGGCACTAGTGTTGTGCAGGGTTGATGCACAACCCTAGTGAAATATTCTAGGGACATATTCCCTGCAATGGAGGGCACTAGAACCCTACATTGCAGGTTTGTTTTTTTTTTTGGACGCATCAACATTGGTTTATTTTTCATAACTGCAATGGAAATACTTTTTTCGCATCATATGAGTCACATGATCAGCAAACGGACGTTGCCACTGGCGCAAACTACGAAGAAGAAGACAAGAGGATGATGGGATAATCATTTTTAGAGACCTATCCTGTGAACAAACCTATTCATATGATTTTCATTGTGTTTTTTTATTTAATGTAAACGCTTCAATTGCAAAATTGTGTTTTCTCGACATTAGCGAAACATCAATTAAGTTTTGCGTGCATTTGTAGTGGAAACGCAGCTTGTGGTACAAGTAGAAGGCAATATTGTGCATGTAAATATATTATAAGACTGAATGTTCAGAGCATTTTGAAACTTTCCGCTATTTTTAAGTCAATCTCACACAATGGCTGCAGGGACGGCTGTATCCTTGGCACAGCCATCCATCTCTCATCACCTCATGCAGGTGACAACATGAAGTGTTGAGTGTTTCACTGCAGTATTCAGCCTCCTGTTTACCTTGCTTCCTTATTACATAAAGGACAATAGAAGGAAATGCAGCCAATGGTGACATGTGCTAATAAATCCACCGTTGCCAGGCCCACAGTTGACCTGGCAACAAATCAAAACGCCCAACGAAACGCAGCTGAACCGATGCGGCGATCGGACCCCGGACACTGAGGCTCTTCTGTTTGGCTCGACTCGGCCGGGTGTGAAAAACGAGCCGAGGAGAATCTGGCTCTGTTTGCGAGAGCAGGCCCGTTCGGATCAGGAGATTCCAGCAAATTAACTGTGGAATGAAGCAGACTGGCTGCAGGCCTGCAGGAAACAGAGCGAGTCGCGCGCTGACACAGGCTTCATCCAGGCGCTGTCCTCCATGTTTGATCTGTTCTGTGATGAACAGAAGTGAGCTTGTCTTTACATAACGAGCTCGATTTTATATTTTAGAAAGTGTCTGCAAAAGACACGTTGTAAACATTTCTTTAGTGATAGACCAACACAAACTAGAGCGTAATGGTGACGCATGTTTGGCCACGAAGATCTAAAGAACTAACACCGCTTCTGAAACGTGATGAAATGAAAAGATTACTTTAAACTAGGGCTGAACCAAAATGACCGATATTGTTATCTGATATAAATACTGGTGTTATGACCGGTAACTCATAATTATCAAAGTTACTATATACATTATATATATTTAGTTACTCTTGGGTGTAAAGACGATGGACGGACGGACGGACGGACGGATGGATGTTTAGTTACAATTTGTATTCCTTGAAAAAACACACAGCTGACATTGTTTCTCTGCTTTAGATAAACACCCAGTATTCCCAGTATTCCTGCACTCCATCACTGTTACATGACCAAAACCCAATAGAAGCACAAACAGCAACACTATGGAAATAAACATTAATATCTGACCAGTTTTAGTTATCAGATGTGTCTCTGGGCACATGGTACGATTTTAGAACACAGTCAAGTAAATATCTTACATTCAGTTGTTATAAAAATGCATAATATATGAAATATGACTTTGTAATTTTAATGCCTTGAAATCGGCCCTTTGTCTCTTTAAGAAAGTCATGTTCTCTCTGAAGCTCCGCCTTGAGGAAGTCATCACAACATGACTCCTCTCTTTAACAACATATTTACCAGTGTTGCACTGAGAAGTAGCTCCTCCACCAGGTGTTTGCTAATTGCTGCTGGCTAGTCTGAAGGAGCCGAGTCACAGAGGAGAGCTGCTCTGTAACGAAGCTCGGAAACGGCAGCTCTGAGGAGGAGCTCTGCCCTCAAAGGCGGAGCTAGGTCCGTCCAGGCGTTTTGCACAGCTGAATGGTTGCCATGGGAGACTAAAGGATTTCTCACACTTGCATGAATAATTCATCTGACTTCATAAGGAAAGGTTAATTGTTGAAATGTTTTGACAGCTAACTTTTAAAAGGCAATCCCATATCTTTGATGTTCCAGAACAGGTCGCCGCTTGATTCCAGTCTTTTAACACCAAAAATATTTCTGTTCATAAATATCCTTTGTTTATTCGTGTTTTTTGGAAATATCTCAGAAGGTTCAATGTCAGAGGAAGGAGAATTTTATTCCTAACAGTTTTGTGTTTTACATCTCTCAAAACTGTGTTGTTAATGAAGTTTACACTTGATTTCTCTTCTAATGTGTCTCCAGCACAAGCAGAGCAGACCAGTAACAAAGAAGCTCCATGTTTACATGGATAAAGGTTTTAGATTAAGACTTTTTTTTTTTTTTTTGCTTGTTTAACCTGAAAGCTTCACACAAACGTCCTGTAGGGAGGGTGTTTCCTGCCATTGAGCGTTTGGCGCTACCTTTTCCCCCCCTGTGTACCTCGGCT
Organism: Xiphophorus hellerii; assembly: GCF_003331165.1. Lineage (NCBI taxonomy): Eukaryota > Metazoa > Chordata > Actinopteri > Cyprinodontiformes > Poeciliidae > Xiphophorus > Xiphophorus hellerii. The sequence goes on along the minus strand of NC_045686.1, from coordinate 22,343,845 downwards.
CAGGACAAGAGCAGAGCTGTTATCTGTCTCAGTGGAACAAGAGAACCTCACAGGTCAACCAGAAGGACGGCAGGAGGCATCGCTGCCAGAGGGAGGTGGGGCCCATTTCACAATTCACTAATTCCCTTCAAGGCACTGATGTGTTTAAAATTGTCAGTGACACTTTGCCGTTTTGCTTTTCTCGTGAACTGCTTCTTTTAACCTTTAGCTTTTTAAAAAAATATATTCTTTCTTTCTATGTTTTTCTTCCCAAACAAAGTCTTTGCAGCTCTTTGACTCGAGAACCCGAAACGGTCGACGGACGTGATTAGGACCGCATTAGATCACCAACTGGATCTGAGTCTGATTGGGTTGTTCTGGAATTCATTGGATCATTTGGAAGTTGTACTGAAGTGGTTTGAGATTGCATTTGGTGTAAACTGATGTTCCATGAACTAAACAGATTAAAATCAACTCACGGAATGAACTGGAGTTGCCCTTGAACACAATAAGCACCTTTTTTATTGTGACGATTTTAATCTTGATTTTCAAATAGAATTTGTTCCTTATTTCCTTCTCTTTACAAAGCTTTTTTTTTGTATTTTTTGCTGCTGTAGATAACTTCTACATGTAAGCCAAGCAGCGCTCTATCCTTAGACATAACGAGGGCTGTAACGATTCACCGAATAATCCAACAACCTCCACTCTTAAATTCCTCGAGGCAAATTATCTGCCTAGAGACTCACTGCAGTTAAATTCTGTTTTACTCTTTAGCGCACAGCCAACAGGAACGTGTTTGTGGAACAGAACCTGCCCACTGACCACATCTACCTACAAAGTTCTATAAATCAGTCACTGTTCCCTTATGCCGGGAGTTTCAAACTCATTTTCATTTTGGGGCAAATCAAGATCATGGAAGCTCTTAAAGGGCCGGTTCCACCACAATGTATTGATTTTTTTTACCAGCTTAAGTAAAAGAATCTGCAGAACAGGGTGATTTTTCATTCCATTACTAAATTTATCATCAGAATGATCGATACATACTAAAATACTCATTTATAAGAGCCCTGGACATAATGTTTGCCTTTTTGCTTTTTCTTTTAATAATCTCCCTGTTAGTGTACAATCACAGCTGAAATGAGTTTAATCCCGTTATCAGTGTAATTCAGACAAATAAAATTGTTTTTCATTTAAAAACATTTTTTTAAAAGTACATTCATTCTATTTAGAAACTACATGACACAAGTTGAGGTACGTTTCTGAATATATTAGAAGTGAAAGTATTAGCAATGTTTTTTGTCATTCTTTGCCCGCGCGTCTCTTCGTGTCGCTCTGGGTGTTTACATAGAGACTAATCACTTCCTATGGAAGATAAACCGAAAAGGGTCTGAGATGGGTGTAGGTGCGCGAGGTCACATGTGAGGTCACACATGAGCTGTCCCTGCTGGCATGGAAACGCCCGACTTTTCCTGCTCTACTGATGAAAGCCATTTGACTCGGTGCAGCACACTGAGGGCCGGCTCCACGTCAGCAGACGACCGACGTCAAACTGAAAAACAGTAAAAAGGTTTTCTGAGGACAAAAGCCAACCCTGCCGTGAGTTTGCCAAGCTGACCCTGGTTTTAGAATAGAAGATAAAGAGCGTCTAAAAATGGAAACCCCGACTCTCATTTCATTCCACTGTAATAAAACCCAAGTGAAGGACAATGAAGGTCAGAAGGTAGTCTAGTGAAGAAAACTCAGTGAACCTTGAAACGTCTGAAGGAAGGCGGCGCCACAGTGAGAGACGAATGGAGACACAAACGGGTCTGGACACGGAAAACCAACATCTATGGGTCAACGTCAGTAAATTACAACATTGTCGTTTTGAGGATTTTGGCTTAGACTTGATGGAAACCCCAAATTCTGTTCCTCCGAAAATAAGAATATTACATTCAGATCAGCGACAAAATGAGTTTTCATCCAGAAATGTGAGTCAACTAAAAAGTATGTCCATGTACTGCACGTTACATGTGGTCAATACTTTGTCAATACTCCTTGACACCTTATAGATTTTCCGTGGCGTTCAGGTCAGGCACAGGAATACCTGTATTGGTACTTTTTTTTGGCATCAGCCGCAAAATCCGACTCCAGTCCACATCTTGCTATTCTCCCCCAAACTCTTGAGTGGACTTTGTTTCACTCTTGTGGCTGCAGTCATCACCGTGGCTTAGTTCACCGCTTTCCTTCCACTAAACGTCCATAAATATGCTTGGATCCCTGGAACGGCCGGCTACCATAGCAATGTCCTTTTGTGGTCCACCGTGTTAGTGGAGACCAATAAAGGAGGATTTCTGGAACAGAGATCTGTTGAGAGGTTAGTTCAGGGACATTAGAAGAGGAATACATACAAACACCAAACCCTGAGGACCGGAGGGCCATGCTGTAAAGAAGATGAAAACTCCTGCAGTAGCCTGAGCCAACCCAAAGGCTATCAGAAATGTTCAACCTTCAGGAAGAAGGCGCACATGAACTCTGCAATGATGCTGGTAACATTTTATTTTAGTAACGAGTCAATTGTAAGAACTGGCCGTCCTTGGCGTATTCGCAGATTTGCAGCAAACACTTTTTACAAGGTAAGATTAACATCAAAACACCTCGGAAGCGAGTAACATGGAATCCGATTTTGCATATGTAGAAGGTACGCATCCAATCATAAGTAACCATGGAGATAGTACTCCGTCATGTAGCCCACCAGGTACACAAATTAAAACCGGTAAGAATCTTTTGTACGCTTTTAGGCCTCCGCCTTTGTAAGGAGAAATACAGTTTATGACAAACTGCTATATTATTTATTCAACATAAGCACATGGAGACTGAAGTCAAATCGGATGAAACGACAATAATCCACACAGATGTACGGGAAGTGTTGCAGGCAAACATGAGAAAAAACAAAGAATAGACTTCTGGGGCTAAATGAACAAAACTTAATCTAACAATCATTATCAAAGGTTGTAGGTATACGAGTTCAGGCCTTGCAGGCTCTGTAGGCAGCAGACACACAAAGTGATTATGGTGCCGCTATGAAATGTCTCTCCAGGAACAAGTCAGTGGATGAGAGGAAACAGAGGAGTACAAAGGTGTTTGCATAATGCTGAGCTCGCTCAGCGGTTTTCCAGCGTTATTGTGCTCTTTTCCTGCTCACTGCCAACAGGATGAGGTGGTCACCCAGAGCCAGGAGCCGCTCGGCAGCCTCTACGCTCCACAGAAAGGAGCAGGAAAGCAGAGAGGCCCCCCTCAGCAGTTTCAACCAGAGCAGAGCTTTAATGAAAAACCTGAAACTTTTCTTTTCCTGTTGGATTGGTATAACAAAAAGAAAAACTGGAAGGAAGAACGAAGGAGCAGACTTTGATTTAAAGGAAACATACAGTACCTTACTAGTGCTGCTGACTCACAGTCACCCTCAATAAGGAAACACTGATGGCGACGGGCTTTCTTGGACTTTATTACCAATCTACCAAAAATGTTTCTCTCTTTGTTAGACGTAATGTCCCCACCCACAATACAGTAATCCTGACAAAAGCGTGAATGTCAATTGCTCATTATAAAAACCTTGATTATTTCTTGTTTGAACAGCGTGAACAAAGAATGTCCTTCCTTACGCCCCTTCCACTCCCTTCCCTCCTCTTCCACCTCACCACATCCTCCAACACCTCTGCGGGGGAACCACCTCCTTTCTCTACCGCAATTCGTTGATATTGAAGTGATAACGCAGCTTCGTGGGCGTACAACAAATCACAGCCTCGTTGTGCTTCGTCCTGTCCTTGTGCGGACGGAGTTCATCCATCTCTGAGTCGCTCTGAGAGGAAATCTATGAGGTCCGATTGCAGGTTGTTCGACCGATCCATCGCCTGAAACGGAGCAATGGAAATGTAGTTTACTGACATGTTTATGGAAGGTTGTCATGGCAGGTTTCTACATCCTGTGTGTGTGGGGGGTAGTAGGGGAGGAGTGAAGGAAATCTATTCAAACTCCTGGTTCCAAACTTCCTCCTTGGAGCCTTAGCGCTTCCCCCCCACCCTAGGAAAAAGACTAATATGATGAATGCTTTACGAGTAATTACTGATTTATACAGACTATAAATATGCCTGTTGTACCTACTTCAGTAGCTATTCTAGGAGCATATTAGGATGTTTGTCCGTCTGAGTCAGGGTCTCTCCTGGAACTAGATTTTGCTGCATTTATTGTAACGGATGTTTCTATCATTATACAGGTATCATAAATGCCTGCCATCATATTCTTCCAAAGCCATAATTAGCTGCCTTAGCGGTTACTCAGAGGAAGTGTGAAGAGTTCAATATGTAGACGTCTGACGGTCAGTTGTGGAGCGGCACTGAAGACGATGCGTTTCATCGATTTCCACGTCTCAGAATAGTTTTAAAAGCATCCTGGCGGACTCACGGTCACCGCAAAAAATCAGCTGATGACGTGTTCTGATGCAGACCGAAGGTCTAGTCAAAGTAACTCCACGTAGTGACAGGAACATTGACTGGCAGAACAAAAATAGCCCCATTGATAGCAGTGGTTTCTTGTGAAGTAGTAGACTGCTAATGTCTGATAGAGTATTGGAGTCCACAGATATGAACACTTTCAGGATGAGTTACTTCATTTTACTTTTGCTCTTCAACACAGTCAGTCTCCATCTGACTAGCTTGGTTAGCTTTCATCACGCAGGAGAGGTTTTTACATTTTCATCCAGCTCTCCACAACGTCGCATCCATAGGGACCTATCATTTATAATAACTTTGTAAAACTTCTTCACGCAAAAAACTGTCCTGACCCTTTAAGTTGCTGGTTGTCAAAGCAGCAACTTAATGTCAACTGGTACAGTTGTACACAGATACTGGATATCAAATGACAAAAACCGCAAATGTTGAAAATAGGAAAATGACGAGCAAGTCCCTTAGATTAGAGACAAGATACGGTTTCTAACCTAACAGTTAGAGACAGAAAATACAACATTTAGAAGATTTATTTTTATTTTTTTACTGAAAAACAGCTGCTGGGATCATTAGGCGTCAATGCGAGTTGGACCTAAATCAGTAATTTTATCGTCTGTGTTTGGGGATTAGAGTGGAATGCAACTCAGGCTTGTTTACAGCCAGTTTCCAACAGAGGTCATCCTTGGACAAAGAACATCAGTCGCTGGTCATTTCAGTCTTTTGCCGTTTTGTGCCCGATTTTTTTTAAGCTGTTTTGCGCCGACCACGCAACAATTTCACAGGGGAGGAACAATTGTCACCCACTCTGACAACCGATAGGTATAGTGCTTATCTATGTTTTACTCATAGTCTCAAAGTAAAGAAATCTGGTTTTATGAGTCTAATTAATGACATCTAGATTGTTGACTCGCAGCCAAACTCATTTCAACCACGAAGGATTACAAAGTGTTCAGAAAACAATGTGCAATAGCATGAAACTGTGCCTAAGCTTTATACATTTCTGTAGAAAAAAAAAAAAAGTGGCGCAAATGAATCAACAACAAAGACACTGGGCAACAATGGCATCCATAGAAGAGTTCAAATGTCAAAAACCGAGTCCAAAGACTGTTGGGGAAAATGTTCTGTGGACTGGAAAAACAAAATTAAAACATTGGAGGCGGCTCCATGTCCTGTTTCGTGGAGCATAAAACGTCCAAAACATTTTGAACATGATTCCAACAATCCAACATGGAGGCTGAGATGAGATGAAGCTGCTTTGCTCGGAACCTGGACAACATGACACCAACAGACACGCCTGCAAACAAAAAATACACTCCGGTCTCCGTCAAACTACAAAATATAAAGTTTGATGTTAGGGTCAATTTTTTTTTTTTTTTTTAATTGAGACATATTTGATCTGTCCTGTCAAATATTCAATAAAATGTCAAATTATAAACATGTAAACTGAGAACTCGTTTCATTTAGTGAGTAGACACGCAAAGCTTTTTGGTTATTTTTCATACTCTACGCGAATAATTGGGAACTTTCAGAAACATGGGGCTTTGAGTTATTATTCACTTCATCTCCTTCTGATCAGATCCAGACTCAAGTCTTCTTCAGCCTCCAGGTGCTCAGAGACACTGACCTGATTCAGCCTCCGAGGTCTGGATCGTGTTTTCCTATTAATCGGAATCAGAGTGGGACATTTCCCAAATTCCGAAGAACTAATAATCTGGTACTTCTGGGTGATTCTCCTCCCATGAGACTTCAACTTTTGGTCTCGGCGCAGGTCGCAGCTGGAGGACGGTTCTGGTCTAATTATATGTCATCTCATTAAATGTCCGTGTGCGTTCATGTGGTCTTGAGAAAATGTGTCGCCTTATGAGTTTGTGTATGTGTGTGTTTGTGTGTGTGGTGGTCGTGATGGCCAACTTTCCTTCGAGATAAGGACAGGATAGGGGTTGAGCAATCTGACCACGACTCCTCTCTCTCTCTCTCTCTCTCTGGGCTGAACGGAACTTCCTTCCTGACTTGGACCAGCGCGAAAACAAACACCGCGAGGAATGTATAAATGCGCAACTCTGTTTCGGCTTCGGATCATCGATTGGAGCCGTTCGATACACCCGGAGGTCACAGTTAGAAGTCACCCTCACTCCGCCGACATGAATCTCGCGACTCCGGCTCTGATTTTCTGCGCGCTGCTCCTGCAGGAAGCTGCCGCCTCCCGGCGCGCCAGCTGCTCCGCGGGTCTCTGCTGCTTCCAGCACTCGGCAGACTTTGAAGCCGCGGCGAAAGCCTGCGAAGAGTCGAGCGGACAGTTGATCCGGTCCGTTTCTGACGAGCAGATGGGCGCGTTGGAGCGTCTGGTGAGAACGTTCACGGGGAGGTTCTGGTTGCGCGGTGGTACGAACTGCACCGCCGTCTCCGCGGGGAGCGGGACCGGAGTCTCGCTGGGGCTAGAGCCGTGCCGAAACACCCTGGACGGATTCTTGTGTCTGTACGAATCCTCTTCGGTCTGCGGAGCCGTTCGGAGTGGCGGAGGCACGTCGGTTACGTACAGAACACTGACGGGCTTTGACGTGTTGGAGTCTGAGACGTTTCCCCCGGGGACCCTGGCCCTGGTGGGACGGCTCGGCGATCAGTACCCGGACTCCAAGCACCTGTGCGAGTCCACGTGGTTGCAGTCTCCGTGGCCCTGCGAGGTCTTCCAGGGCGGCTGCGATTACAGCTGCAACAAAACCTCCAACACCTGCACGTGTCCGGTCGCGCGCTCTCTCCATCGCAACAACTTCTCCTGCACGGAGCCCACAGCTGCCAGACCCCCGCCTGAGACCCCGCGCTGCCCCGAGGGCTACAAGCCGGCGGCGGACGGCGGACGCTGCGAGGACGTGAATGAGTGCGCGGAGGCGCTGGATCTCTGCGCGAACGAGGGAGAGCAGTGCGTCAACCTGGACGGGAAGTACGAGTGCAGGTGCGGGGACGACTTCGTGGAGGAGGACGGCGGCTGCGTCAACACGTCGATCTGCATCTTGTGCGAGCACATGAAGTGCGACAAGGTCAGCGGGGTGTACCAATGCGCGTGCAAGGAGGGGTACCGGGTGTCCCCCAAAAACCCCACCGAGTGCGAGCAGGTCTGCAGCCAGAGGGAGTGCCCTGCGATCTGCAGCAGCAATACGGCGCCGGAGAAGAAGGACATGCAGCAGTGCTACTGCCCCCAGGGCTACATCGTGGACCTCGAGGGCTCCGCCACCTGCTACGACATCGACGAGTGCGAATCACAGGCGCTCTGCGACCACGAGTGTGAGAACCTGCCCGGTGGGTTCAGGTGTGTGTGCAGGAAAGGCTACCGGCTGCAGGGGACTGACAAGTGTGTTCGTCTGCAGCAGGGAGGGGAGGAAGAGGAGGAGGAGAGCGCATCGGGGTCGCCTCCTGATCTTGCCAGCACGCCGGTCAGCCTCCAACCGGCCGCCGTGCCGTCTTACATCAAGGCCGGCAGCGTCCTGGGCATCGCCGTGTTCCTGGTGCTGTGCGCGGCGCTGCTGGCGTGCGTGGTGAAACACGCGTCCAGACGCTGCGTGTCGCTGAACCTGAACTCCTTAAAACACCCGGACATCGATATTTTCTACCTGCAGCAGGTCTCAACGGAGACCTACAAGAGATTATCGTTCGATAAGCAGTTTAAGAACGACTCGCAATGAGTCTGAGCGGCGATGAGCCGATCAGATGCCCATACCGATGTCCGATTTGTTCGATGTTTCGATTTTTCTCTCAAAACATAAAACCCAACTGTGCTTCAGATGAAGGAATTACAAAACTCCAAGGCACAAAACCCGATTTTTTTTATTTTTATTTTTTATAAAAATGTAAAAGAAGACATCATATGTTTATGGACCAAAATGATGATTTTTGGTTATTTTTTGAGCTGCGAAGCATTTAATGCTAAGAATTGCAGCCTATTATTAATTAGAGAAAATCAGTGTGTTTTGATCGGTGCATCCAGGTTTGTCCTTGGAGATGGAAAATATCCTGAGGCCACATTATGTTTAAAAAAATTTAAATCAAAATTTAAGTGAGAAATGAAAACAGCTTTAAGATTTCTGTATTTGGTTTTTTAAACAGAACTAAAACTAATTCTGTCCTATTACAAAAAAAAAAATCTTAAATTAGATCAGTTTAGTCAGGTACTATACAGTTTCCAACATTTCCTGAACATGCAACATTCTGTGCATGTATTTGCTGCATTTCTCTAGTTTATTCTGCTTTAATTGTCTGACGAAGTTACATCTAATGTAAAGCTAAAACCAGATCGAGACTGGATGTGACTGAAAAAGAAAGAAAAAAAAAGAGCTGCCTGATTTATGGACCTCTGACACCGCAGATCTTCTCATTGGGAGAGAAACGCAGCGTGGAAATCGGGCGGACTGATGACTGGCGAGTCTTAAATATAAAGTGGTATTTATGTTAACAGTTAAATGAAAGCTGGACTTCAGGTTTTTAATGACCTGAATTGTGTAAAAAAATAAAAAAAAGACTGTGTGACGAACGAACTGTGAAATGACTGTCACTGACTAAACCACTTAGCGTTAGCGTTAGCATGGTTTGTACACTGCTACTCATAACCTCACTGTACCAGGCTGATTCTCACCGGTCAGCTTCATATGAATGTAAAAACTGTGCTGCTATTACATGTATTACAGTTGTATACATCTGTACGACAAGCCTTCTTGTATAAAATTATGGTTTACTGTGTATTTGTTTTCTAGGTTATTATGCCAAAGCAGACCAGTTCATAGTTTGCTGTCGTCCAAACGAATATTTGGACGACAGCAAAAAAATAAATAAAAAATTCCCCAGTAATTCTTATGATTATTATTTTTTTTTTTACCTTAATTAGTCATTTTTACTTCCATAGAAAAAAGTCTCATCGCGTTCGGCACCATGGATGTTTTCCTGTTTGAAGGTCGTCCTTAAGCTTATTTTCTGACTTGTTCTTAGATGATTTATTGAACTCAACATTTTCAGTATGAGTTTTTTTTTTTACCACTAAAATTGTTTGTAAATCAATAAATAAAAAGGGAATAAAGATGCAAAGTTCACAGAAGAATATATGTGTCTCTTCAAAACGACAAAAGATGAAAAAATAAATAAATAAATAAAAAACCTGCAGCAGATGAAAAGTATGTTTTTACAAAACAGGGAAATGAAACCAACAGAGACCTGACAGTTGATCGTTGTTGGTCATTTTCTCTTTTCTTTCGTGGTTTAATGAAAAAAGCTAAAGACAATGTTTTATTTTGTATTTAAAAAACAACTTTATTTTATTTTATTTTGTTTTTTTAAGATAAAATGATTCAAGCCCGCATTACAGGACCGTAAAAAAGAAAACAGTTCTCAATTTAAATAGGGGGAAAAATGACTCAAATTAGGTTCGATCGCCAATTCAACTAGTCGACTAATTATTCGACCAGCATACTTTCAACAATTCAGTTATATTTGAAATAAACATATAAAGGAAATAAAGTGACTCCAGCCTTTTACACTATATATCCAACAGATCGTATTTACTTCTCATAATGAAATAATGCGGTTGAAACACAAATTAACGGATTAATTGGTGTATGGCAAGCAGTTATGGAAATATTCAATAACCTCTGCATCAGCCCCTCCGTTCTGGTCACGACTAAACTAGAATACTTTCACTTTTGCTCAAACTGGTTCAATACAAAGAAACTCTTCTCAGCAACTCGTTTCACGGACTGCTGGCACTTTAGCCTAGCAGCTAAACGTCCAACTAGCAAAAGTGCTGCATTAGCGGCACAAGTGTCTCAACAAGTGGGCTTTTATTGTTAACAATACCAAACAACTGATGTACTTATTGAGTAGTAACCCTTAAATGTGTGAACTAGTTCACTGTGAGCTGCAAATTCAACTAGTTGACATATTAAAGCGTTTAGCGAGCTAGTTAGCCTTACAGACAAAATTGTGTTTTGAATGGTAGTTAACTAGAGTCAACAAGTGCAGACATGTAATGGTCACTTGGAAATTGTTTGGGCCAAGTCTGTAATGGCTAGTTAATATGTAAGGTTTTAAAGCCAAACCACTGACCAGTGGGGTCTGGTCATTGACAAGTGTGTCAAAAATGCCACTAAGATGGACGTTTCTGCCACCGCTCAAGTATGTTTTGGTTTTCTAACGAGATTTTTACTCTGACTAGTAGAAAAAGAGTGTGACTAGTTACCAAAAAATGTGGAAGTCTTTTTGTTGTTGTTGTTTTTTTTTGCTAGTGCAGGAAAACATTGTACTAGCGTGAGTAAATGTTGTAGTAGTGCAGAGTAGTAGCAAACGGCTCGGCTAAAACTGATGGCTGGTGTTGACATCAGCTGGATGTTGAGTATTTTAGTCCAACTTCTTGCCAGATTTGCAAAACTGGTCAACTAGTGAAGAAACCAACATCAGAACTGACTGCTAGTTAACGTTCTGATGAGCAATTTCTCCTGTAAAGGCAATAAAGTTGACTTAATATGCATTGTAGGGTTGACTAGTCATTCAGCTGAACTGCTGGGTCACACCAACCACAACTTTAAGAAATACTTGTAAGTTGGTGAGTGAAATATGTGGACTAGTTAACATGTTAGGTCAACAACTCACTAGTAGAACATATTGACTATAGTATGTGAAGAAGCCTTCTAGTTTGGGACTTGTGGTGCTTAAAATATTTAATAATGAAATAATGAGAGCATATATCTATCTAGTAAGGTTTAGTCACAAACCATGTGGGTAAGAAGGCCATAGCTGACAGTTTCTACAGAATATCTAATATTTACACAAACTGTTTGCCATACTGGAGAGTCACGCTGGCCGGGGGAGAGTTGGGAGGGGCTACGAGGACATATAAGGGTCTTTAGGGGGAAAAAACAGTTATGCGTAAGACCGTAAAAGCCGTGCGTAACTGTGGATGTGGAGTGGATGGGCAGCGAGCTCTCCGGCAGCTCGTTACTCAGAGCGCCTTCCTTCCTCGGCCGGGTCCTAATATGGAGCTTGGGGCTTATAAATACCACCTAAATTGTTCTCCAAACAATCAAGTCAAAGGGTTGCCGGATCGCGCAAGAACCTAAAGGGGGCACAGCTGAGATCCAAACATGAACGTCGCAGCGGGGCTGTTTGTGCCGACGCTCGTTTTCCTCCTGGGAAAAGATGCGGGAGCAGAGCGGAACAGCGGCTACTGCATCGGGAACTCGTGCTTCACTCTGTTCCGGGACCCCGGCACGTTCAGCTCAGCGCAGCGGCTCTGCAGAGACCAGAACAGCCACCTGATGACGGTGCGGACCTCTGTGTCCAGCGACGTGCTCTCCGTCCTGCTGGGAAACCTGACCGGAAGCTTCTGGATCGGCTTGCACCGCCTGAGCGGCTGTCCGGACCCGTCGGAGGAGCTCCGAGGCTTCCAGTGGGTAACCGAGGACGCCAAGAGCGACTTCGTCAACTGGCAGCCGGACCCCGACGACAGCTGCTCGGCCGCCTGCTGCGTGTCCGTGAACGGAGAGGAAAACTTTAAATGGAGCCAGACCCCGTGCGACCGGCCCGCGGCGGGCTTCCTCTGCGAGACCGTCTTCACCGACCCCTGCACTAACCTGCCGCACACAGCGCAGCAGTCTGTGCTCTACTGGACTCCCTACGGGTTCGAGGTGGAGGATGTTCGGTCCGCCACGCTGCCGCGTGGAAGCATCGCCACCCTTTTCCCGTCCAAGACCAAATACATCTGCGGCACCTCCACCAAGTGGCTGCAGGCTCCATGGAGCTGCGAGATAAACGAAGGCGGGTGTGAATACAAGTGCAAAGTGGACCCCAGCAGCAGCCCCGTCTGCTACTGCCCGCCGGGCGAGAGCGTGAGCCCGGCCAACGGAGTCTCGTGCCAGGCGGAGGGCCCGGACGACCCCTGCGCGGCGCTGCGCTGCCAGCAGACCTGCTACGAGGCCGGGGGCCGGCATCAGTGCGGCTGCGAGAGCGGCTACAGGTTGGTCGGCGGCGCGTGTGTGGACACGGACGAGTGCAAGCTCGCGCCATGCGAGCACGACTGCGCCAACACGCCCGGAAGCTACGTGTGCTCGTGCTTCAAGGGGTACCGGGTGGACGAGAAGGATCCGCACAAATGCAGGCGGCACTGCGGGAAGCCGGAGTGCCCCGCGGAGTGCGACCCCAACTACAACCTCCTGTGCTTCTGCCCGGACGGCTACGTGTCAAGTGAAAGGGGGGGCTCTGTCTTCTGCATAGACATTGACGAGTGCGAATCTCATTACTGCGAACAGAAGTGCCGAAACACGTACGGCGGGTACGTGTGCTCCTGCTACCCCGGTTTCAAGTTAGTGGGTGAATACCAGTGCAGAGAAGTCAGCGACGGGGACGGCGAGACCACAGACGTGGACAGCTCCATCTTCAGCTCCATCCCCACGTCACCCACAGACCCGACCGAGCGGCCCTCCGCGGTGACGGCCGGGGGTCTCGTGGGGATCATAGTGAGCACGGTCTTCGTCGTCGTGCTGGCCGTTTTCGCGGCGCACGTGCTGCTCCTGCGCAGAGGGAGGAAGGAGGAGGGCGCCGCGAGCGCGAACGGAGAGACCGAGGAGGACACGCGCGGCCCGGAGAGGCCGAGCGACAGCGGCAGGGACAAAGTGGTGTAAGGAGAGAGACGCTTTTGGACGAGAGGAATGAATGTAGGAGCCGAGCCTCCAAGAAGCACAGACTCAAAAAAAACAAAACAAAAAAAATCTCTCACTTTGAGGAAGAAGTCTGGCAGGATGCAGCTCAGGCAGAAAACTAAATGAAGCAGCAAACGGTTTACAAAAAACATCAGTTCGTGTTTGTATTTACTGCCCAACTCACACGCAGCCTCCGACATGGAATGAAGCGACAAAAGAACTGTTGACAGTTTTTAAACAGAAAAAAAACTTTGGTATTAAAATGTAATATGAACAAGTAAATGATTAGAATGACTTGTTGATTTTTTTTTTAACGAGTCCTAACTGTTAACTCGTCTCCAGCGGTAGACTGGTGCGCCATCTGGTGGAAATACATTGATTTGCAACGGACCTGTTGCTCAGCCCATATCTGCTCAGATGCAGTGAATCTGGTGGCTCTCAGTCAAAATCAAATCAATAAATACTCTATGAAATGAAAACAAATATTTTAAAATGTATATATTTTTTAGCGGGTCGCTTGTTTTGTCGATCACAGATGTTTATTTATTGTTCATTATCAAAATGATCAGTGTAATTATTGGAAGTGACCACATGATTGCACAGTTCTGAACGAATTAGGCCATCAGATGGATCATATCGTGTTAGAACAGCAGTGACCTTCGTTGTCTCAGATTGAGGGGAATTCAGGTGACACCTGAATGCACCTGCATGCATTTTCATACAAAGGTAAAAAAAAAAAATATAAGAGTAACAGTAAGGACACATTTACAACCTGAGAAAAGGTGACGGGGAAGAGAAAATACAAATATTGTTTTCAGATCAGTGAGAAGAGATCAAAGAATCAGTCCTGACTCCAGATAAAGGTTCCGACTTTTACAACAACTCAAACTCTAAACATCTGCAGGAGACGAACCGTGTCTCGTTTTTCTGCGTTTGGTTTTATTTTTTTATTTTTACATGAGATGAAAAAACGGATGCAGAGGAACAGGAATCACGGTGAACGGCAAGACATCCTCTGTAATCATGCAGCGTTTCAGCAATCAGTGGTGACGACATGGACAGTTTGCAAAACCCTTCACAGCAACTCTGTTTTCATCAACATGACCACGATGACCACGTCTGTTACTGAACAAGAAATAAAGGGAAAATAACGGACTTATCTGCTACTGTTTTCAGTAGGTTCAACTTATAATAACCTTATTATTACACAATATTTTTTTCTATTCTTCTTCTTCTTATTATTATTATTATTATTATTATTAACAATTTGCACTCGTACAAGACGAACAAAAATAAGCTAAAACAAACATTGTTAAACAATGAACTTGCCTGAAACATCATTTTGTATTTTATTGTACAAAGTATTTAAATCTTGATTCAAATAACAATTGCTAGTATTTGTTTATAGACCCATTCAACAAACTACAATATGACCGAAACGTTCATTTATTTCAGTTTCTCCATTAGAGTCAAACACAGTCTGATGAAGCTTTACTTCTGTTTTCCTGCTTACAGCTAATTTTTTTAAAAAAAAACGACATTTAAGATTAGAATATTACATCAAACCTGTTTCTTTTTTTCCACCCTTAAAAAAAATGTATTTAGGAATGTGGCCTTAGGAAAATGCACGTTTAATATTTAAAGCATATTTCATTAAGCTGTAAATATTGAGCATAAGTTAGGTACTTTTATTCTGAAAAATGAATACTAGTTTTCCTTCAAATAATAATAATAATAATAATAATAATAATAATAATAGAGGGTTAGAAGAAATGTTTGATATTGCCTATTTAGGAATAGTCTCCAGTCATTGAATTTTGCACACACGCAACCCTAGAGAAACAAACTTTGCGCAAACAGCCGGTGAAGGGCCAAGTTATTATTAGTTTTCCTGCTGCTGGCCCCTGATATGTTAACCCGTTGTGTGCTATCTGTTCTAACTGCCTGCCTGCCTGCGGGCTCATCCTGGTTCTGCTCCCGGGTGTGTCGGAGTGCCTGCCTGCGGAGGAGGCTCCGGGAGCGGAGAGGAAGTGGATCCCATCAGCCAACACGGAGCCGCGGAGAAAAGGGAAAGCTGCAGGAACGGAACATGGCCACCGGCCAGAAAGAGGAAGGTGAAGCCTGTATGGTCACGAAGGAAATTGCGAGTTGTGTGCGTTTATGAAAGAACAGAGAATCGGGCTTTCTAAACACAAACACACACAGAGAGACAGAAAGAATATACGGAGCAACTTGGACGCTCGGAAGACGCGTTGAAGCGAATTTGTCCACCAGTGAGGGATTCCTGTCACCGTCTCACTCAGCAGCAGAGGTAAGACGTTTCCCCCCAGGTGTCCCACTCCAAGTCCGAGCGGAGGCTTTTGCACGTGACCGTGTCACTTCGCAGCTTTTTTAAAAAAAAAAAGTCTTCAAAATCAGTGGAGTCTGTTGATCACTCACTGATTCAGAGAAGCCCGAATTACGCAATACATGTAAATCTGCTGTGAAGCCAAACCTGAACTGCACCTGCGGCTCACTGCGCAGGTAGAGAGGGTGGAGGAGGTGGAGCTGCTCATCAGAAATAAAAGCAAACAGTCGATCTTTTTAGGTGTAGTTAAAAAAAAAAAGAAAGAAAAAAAGATGAGCATAAATTAATTAGGGTTTAAGCTGAAAAAGAAAAGCGGTCAGTTGCCATATTCTGACGTGCTTCACTCCGTGACGTCACGCAGAGTCCCTTCACCTTAAATGACAGGTAGAGCTTACATAGTATATAGTATTAAAGAACATCACACATTCAAATTTGTCCTGTTCATACGGTCTTGTGTCTGTTCTGGAGTCTAAAGGAGAAACAGCGCCTCCTACTGTCACAGGCGCAGGTGGCAGTTTAAGAACAGAAAATACTCACTGCATTTTTGTTTCTTACGTTGCTTTTCTTATTTAAACATTTAAAACAACAACAACAAAAAATCAAACAAAATTGAAATTGCACTCCTCCGTCACTGACAGCAGGACCGAATGCAACAACTGTTGACAGATCGGTGCAAATCGGATCCGGATTTTCTCATCAGAGGATAAAAAACTAAAAAAAAAAAAAAAAAAAAAAAAAAAAAAAAAAAAAAAAGAATTATTAGATTTTGCTCTAAAAATGTAACATCCAAATTTGAGCCGTTTAATTTTGTAGCAAAAAGGAAAATTTCATTCTTGTTTCCTATTTTCTTGTTATCTTCTATTTAAAGAAATTCAGAATGATAAACATATGCTTAATGTCTTTTTTAGTCGTGCAAAACGTTTTTTTAAAAAAAATATATATTTATAATGTTTAAAATATGAAATCAAAGAAATCGTCTGTCTTTTCTAATGAAAAAATATCCAGTTACCTGGAGATACACATCTGATCTAGTAATATTTGAAGACTGGCCCATTTTTCTCTTATTTTTGCTAGTTATATATAAGAAGCAGGTATTTGATTCTCATTTTACACTATAAAATATACAAAAACAGCGTGTGTAGAGCTGTTTTTGTATTTGGTTTGATTTTCTGTTTATATTTTAAAGAAATGTTTTTTGTTTTGTTTTGTTTTTTTAAATCAGAAACAACGAAATCCTGTTTTGTCTTCTGAACTCCATATTGTCACATAAAATGAAATATTATATCAATAGTAAACAACCGAAGTGGAAAAGCAGTTTAGGACATTTGGACTCAGAGTTGCTAGTCTGAAACAACCATTTTTCCGACACAGCTCTAATAATCTGTACACGTTTCCACTTTCATATCCGCTCGGGGCAAACAAATCAAGGATTGCACAACTCTGTGGACAGTGTAGTAATAACACGAGCTGCTCGGGTGAACCAAAGTAAACAATGGGACGGTTTGTCCTCCGTAGGTCCCGGACAGTATGTGGCTGCTGGCCCTACAGCTGATCTGCGCTGCCTTCTATCTACAGGTTGGTGTCTAACATTGACCTTAGCTCACATTTTCTAGAGATTTAACCTACTGAGTGTTGTTGTTGCGCAACACCCCCCCCCCCTCCTTTCTGTCTCTGCTCTCTCACTCTCTGCTTCCTCTTCTGAGAGGGGAGATGTGCTACCAGCTCTCCTTCTAACGGGTTAATTGAGTTTCCTAAATCTGCCGGGATTTACCCTGTCCAGAACTGAAGTAAACTCTGTTTAAGCTGGTTTCGAGAAACGATTCGCCTGGTTTTCTGACGGCCTACATCCAGGTGTCCCACCCTTCTTCCCCCTGTGAATTAGCCAGACTGAGCAGCCTACAGCCAACTAGTTTCACAGAGCACACCCGTTAACGGTCGCTCGTTCTCTATTTTACAACTTGCATTTGTTATTGAACCAGGTAGGTTTTAGTGACTCGGGCGAGTCCCAAGGATGACGTTTTAAATTTGGGCTACCAGCAACCTAAAAACATTTTCCACTTCTTCCTCTCCAGAATCAAACATCATAGCTATTTTACAACCATCAAAGAACTTTAAGGTGACTCATTAACTGAATGTCCACAACATCTTTTAGATTTTCTTTATGCTAAATATTTTATTAGTAAGGCATTTTTGCAAGGGTCAGTACAGCTTAATTCAGTAGCAGAAATAATCAAATAAGTAAAATCAGTCATCTAGTCTATCTTTCCCTACTGCTGACACTGAGAACTAAAAAAGGGAACCTTTGAGAGAGACGGACGGAGTTTGGTGTTTCGAACCCCAGACCTGGCCTGATGATGAAGAAGATGTTGCAGCAGGAGGAAGATGTTGATCAGCGAAGGCAGGGATCTCTGTAGGTCTGATGAGCTTCTTCTCCGCATGGATGGTGAGGTCACACAGGACTTGGTGCTGGCAGGAAAAAAGGCACCAGTTCTTCTTCTTTGTCTTTGCCTTTGTCTTCATCTTTGTCTTTGGGGTCTGAACCCAGCTGATGAGAGAAGTGCGATTCGAAGCCACAGGTTGTGGGCCTGACGGGTTGGTCTCCATGAGAAGGTCAGTCTTCGGCTCCGTGGCCCCGGCTCTTCTTCAGCTGCAGAGTTCTTTGTCCATCTCTTGGCTCGAAGCTGCCCGGAGGATCCAACGAAAGGTTCCTCTTTTGCACCTACCTTTTATAGGGTTTATCCACCCTTTTGGTGCGTTTTCATTGGCTGTCTGCTTAGACAGATGACCTCACATCCATCACTGTCCTTCAGACATTATGTCCTGATGTCTGTGCTAATGTCTCAGGGTTGCTCAACCTCCTATGTCCGTTGTCTGCACGACCTTTTCTCTAAATAAGGCGTTGGTCATCTCTGCTCTCCTGTTAGTTCCCCTTTTTCCCTTAACCGTTCACCTTTCACCTACTATCTACCTCCAACATATCAGTGATGTTTTAATTGCAGTTACACCTTTTACACCATTTCAAGTTCAATGTCAAAATCACATTTATCACATTTATTTTCTTTAGCTTCTCTGATTTATCATTCATTTATAATTTTATAACTTATTAATTACTCTTATTATAATCCTAATGTGAGTTATTACAGATGTTTTCTAAAATGAAACCAAGAATAATCCATGATTCTAATTATTTGATACCAAAGTTACAGTTACTTGTTTTTCTTGTAAGTGTTCCCACAAATATACGTGTAAATATTATTACAAGTAAACCAATATTAATATAAGTATTTTACTTTGAATCTTATCAAATTACTCAAAATGTTTAGATTTCATTCTTTAAACTTTCATGCTTTAAAATAAGGAATAGTCTCAGCTATTTTTATAAATCTACAGGCTGGAAACTTACTTTCTCTTTTTCCAGGAAACCTGCTTTTCCTGTTTAATGACTCTCTCTGACTGACTATGATTTCTTATGATTAGATAGAAAAAAGTAGAATTAAAGCAAAGTTTGCATGAGACAAAACAACACACACAACCAGATTTATTTTATTGACACCTAAGTCTACTGTTGGGCCTTGATGTCACTTGAGTGATTCATTTTAAAGATAACTTTATTTATTATTACTGTTAAACTAAAATCTCCAGCATGGGGAAGTGGGATGAGCTCGGATTTTCTTGACAGTGTACAGTTATATTAATACTTTTAGCTTTACTCATCAACTTTCCCACTGAAGGGAAGGAACAGTTACTTTCTATTCTATTTGAAGCAATGTCAGTGGTGAAAGGTTGGGGTAATACACAGATAAATATCAACCATCGGCCGTAGCAGAATTATTAATATGTGATGGACATTGATATTGGTCCAATATTCTCCAATAGGTGAATAAATGGTATATATATATAACATATACTGTATATATCAATTGCAATAACATATCATTTGACTGAGCAAAGGGCAGCTGTGTTTATGTACATATAATACACACACACCTACACACACACACACACACACCTACACACACACACACACACACACCCCAAACATGAAATCATAATGAAAAATGTCTATTTTTTTACTTGACAATATGTTCACATATTGTGTTCATTATCTTTTTCTGAAATATGTTGTGTTTCTTTTATCATAATCAAAGAAGAAACAGCTGGTTATCAGAATCACTGTAATTCTACACGTCAGATCTGGTCATTTTACTGAATAAATACAGAAATTGCAACACTTACACAATAAATTTGGTGTTTATACGGTAAAATCGCCACAATTTCACTATAAATTCGAGCAATTTTATGAAAAAATATCTCGAATTTATAGTAAAATACTGGCAACCACAGCTGCCGTAATTTCATTGTAAATTAGAGAAGTTTTTTTTTGTTTGTTTTTACATTGTGGCAAAGCCAAAAATTTCACACATTAATATACCTTAATGTGTTATTATAAAGAGATAAGGCAAACAACCCTAATCCATCTTCATATTTATGAGCAATCTGAAAAACTTGAATGTATAATTACTTAGTCCTGAACTCTTAATGAATCCATCTTTTCTCCCTGCAGCCAGCAACATGTCACCCATCATGCCAGTTGTGGGGACAGAAAGCATACTGCACCGCCCGGAACTTCACCTGGGTCCCTGTTCTGCCCCCCAACATCACCCATTTATATTTGGATATAAACTTCATCCATGAGATCAACAGGACTTCTCTCAGAGACTTCGAGGAACTCCAGGAATTAGACCTGGGAAGCCAGAAAGTAGTCCTCACCATCAGGAACGACTCTTTCCTCAGGCAGAGAAAGTTGACCACACTGGTTCTCGGCGACAATGTCGGCCTTAAGCTGGAGCCGCGGGCGTTCGCCGGGCTGGTCAGGTTGAGAGACCTCTGGCTGGATCACTGCTCTTTGACCGACTCCATACTGGCAGAAAACTACCTGGAGCCACTTCTGTCGTTGGAAAGGCTCAACCTCTACGGGAACAACATAGTGATACTCAATCCGGGTCAGTTCTTTTGGAATCTCACAAAGTTCTCACAGTTAATTCTTGAGCTGAATCACCTTGAGAAAATATGTGAGAAAGACTTAGTTGGCTTCCAGGGGAAATTTTTTCACCTCCTGGACTTGCGGTCGAACAGCTTCTTCAGATCTGACGTCGACTGGAAGGACTGCGGAAACCCTTTCAAAGGAATGGCCTTCAACACCCTTGATATCTCAGGAAGTGGAATGAATTTGGAGACATTAAAATTGTTTTTCAGAGCAATCAGAGGGACTCCAATTGCTCATCTTAAATGTTCTGGAAGTCTTGGAAAAGACTTTTCCTATAACAACATGCCTGATCCAGACAAAGACACTTTTCAAGGCCTCGAGGCGAGTTCAGTTGTTGATTTAGATTTATCAGGAAACAGGATTTTTGCTTTAAAGACTGGAGTCTTCAGGGCTCTGAAAGACACAAAGAGGATTGATGTCTCCCGGAATAAGATAAACTTTATAGAGACAAACGCCTTCAATGGTCAGCAGAATCTACTACAACTCAACCTGTCATCCAATCTGTTAGGAGAGATTCGCTCCAACACCTTCACCAATCTGATGAACCTTCTCATTTTGGACTTGTCTAACAACCACATTGGTGTTCTTGGAGACAAGGCGTTCAGTGGTCTTCCCCAGTTACATCATTTATATCTGACAGGAAACTCTCTGCGACAGCTGGCATCTCCTGCGCTGCTACCGAATTTAGAGTTCCTCCTCCTAAAAGACAATAAGTTGCATTCCATCAGCAGCATCATTAGCTTGTGGAACAGCAGTGTCTATTTAGATATTTCAGAAAACAGATTCACAAACCTGGAGGACCTTTATGTCGTTTTAACTCATTTCAAGCGTCTGCTGTACTTTTTTTACGGGGGCAACACCATTTTGTGGTGCACTATAAATCCAGGGGTCTCCATGCCTCCTGGTAATAGTTTGGCTGTGTTGGACCTTCATGGCAGTTCCCTCCAGATCTCTTGGGCACAGGGGCATTGCCTGGACATATTTGATAATTTGCAGAATCTGATTGGTTTAAATATCAGCCTCAATTCCCTGATGACCCTTCCTCATGGGATATTCAGTGGTCTCACCTCGATTAGAAATATCGACCTTTCGTCCAATGCCCTGACCTATCTGGAGGCCAGTGTTTTCCCAGCCAGCCTAAAATCGCTCGACCTCTCAAACAACTTCCTAGTCTCTCCCGATCCGATAACTTTCCACTCACTCAGCACCCTCAACCTCTTGGGAAATCGGTTCCAGTGTGATTGCGCTCTGGAGGGCTTCCTGAAGTGGATGAACACGACCAATGTGACTTTCCTGAGCCCGGCTCAGGAATACAGATGCGAGTTCCCAGCTTCTGTCCACAATCTTCCCCTAGTGGAGTTTCCCACCATCATGGAGTCATGTGAAGATGAGGAAGAAGACGTTCAGGCTTTTCAGTTGGCTCTTTTCATCTGCTCCGCCATTCTCGTCTTCAGCCTTGTACTCGGCGGGATTATTTACGCCCGCCTACGAGGGCAAATATTCATCATCTACAAAAAGATCGTCAACAGGGTTCTTGAGGGCCCCAAACCGCCTGCCCAAGAGAACAACTGGCAATACGATGCCTTCCTGTGCTTCACCAACAGCGACTACAGGTGGGTGGAGGCCGCCTTGCTGAAGAAGCTAGACAACCAGTTTGCAGAAGAGAACTTGTTCCACTGTTGCTTTGAAGCTAGAGACTTTCTACCTGGGGAGGATCATCTGTCAAACATCAGGGATGCTATTTGGGGAAGCAGGAAGACCTTGTGCATCGTCTCCAAGGAGTTCCTCAAAGGTGTGGCTTTGTGTACACCGAGGTTTGGAGGGAAATTGACTACATTTGTTTTCTGATTACACCTTGAACCCTGTCAATCTATCTTTAGCACCTATGAGCACATAATGAGAAGAAAACAAATCTCTAACTGCTTTTTCAACATCACTCCCAAATGAGGTGTAAAATTGTAACTTCTGAGATAAGATACAAGCAGTTGTATTCACAAAGATCCTTCTTTGAAGTTCTATGTTCTCACTTTTGGTAGATGGTCATAGGGGTTCCCATTCCCTCATTCTAATGCCAAATTAGCATCCTGTTAGCCTCATATATGCAAATAGAAATCCAGGTGGCGTATCTTAAAGTAAAAAGAACTAAGAGTAATTTCCAATGTGGCAGTATTGAAAGCCTGTATCCAAGAAGACGCATCCAAGAAATCCTTCAATAATTTCTTGGTGAACTTTATTTGATCTCAGAAAGTATGAAACCAAGAGATTTATTGTTTTGTCCTTTCAAGTAACAAAGCCCCCTACAGCTGTGTCATCTTTCTGACAGTAGCTTGTTAGCTACCACAGCCGGGCCGTTGTTTTGCTGCTGTCTTTGTTTCCGTTCATATGAATGACTACGTTTCTGCCTCCCTACAGATGGCTGGTGTTTGGAGGCGTTCACTTTAGCCCAGGGCCGCATGTTAGAGGAGCTGACCAACGTTCTGGTTATGCTGGTGGTAGGGAAGGTGTGTATATGCCTATGCTGCTGACACTGGGTTAGTACAAACGACTGGTACACAACATACCTGTGACTCGCCATATATTAGAATATTATTAAAAGGTGATTTATGGCTGTTACTTAATTTATTATTTCAAGAGTCTGTTAATATTGATGATTCTGGCTTACAGCTAAACACAAAATTACTTTCCTCAAAAAAATTACATTATTGTATACAGCCAATGTAAAAGTATTTCATACAGAACTTAGGCATGAACTACTGCATCAATGCAGCATGAAGCCAATCATATTGTGGTCCTGCTGAGGTGTAATTGAAGCTTTTGAAACAAAAGTTTCAAAAACTATCATATTTAGCTGTAAGTCTTTACCAGCTAAATTAACAAACACTTGAAATAAATCGCCCTGTGAAATGACTATGTACTTTAATATGTACACCCTTGTTCTGTTATTTCATTTTACGCCCGTGTTTCCTGCTGTGAAATGTTTGCGTGGAAATGCCGCCCTCCATCTTAACCATCTGCTCGTTACAAACCCAAAGGTTGCTCACTACCAGCTGATGAAGTGCAATGCAGTCAGAGCTTTTGTCCAGAGGAGAGAGTACCTCACCTGGCCTGAGGACCCTCAGGACCTGGAGTGGTTCTATGAGCGGCTTGTCTCGCTGATCCTCAGAGACACCAAGGTGAAGAAGTTTGCTGAGGACAAGCCTGAGTTTGTGAAGCCAGATTGTCAACCTCCTGCTAAAGACAAGATTCCACTTGAGAACATCGGAGTCGTTGCCAACTCCGATGTTGGCAACGATGTTAATGAACTTACCTTCATTAATGTGAAGGTAAGTTCTTTACATTTAAGAAGACCTCAGTCTTTGTCAAACTTAAACAGCCTTAAATGAAATACCCCTGCCTTCAAACAAGTCTTTAAAACTGACTTTAGTTTCGTTTGCCTTTCTTCCTACAGGAAGAAGGCCTTTATGAGCCAACGAAGGCAGACTCTACTCACTCTGCACAAGTTATAGTCACCAGTCCATAATCGGGGACATTGAGTGTAATACTGTGAACAATGTGGTGCAGGTTTCTTGTTGAGTGCTGCCTACACTAGTTTTTAGTCAAAACGTTCAATCAGAATGTGACCTGCGGAGAGAAGATGCGTGTGTTCGGTGTTTAACTTGGTGGTGGAGTTGTAAGGAGTTGTCTGTAGTGCTGAGGAGTTCATTACCAGTGATCAGTAGCAATGTTATACATATATACATAAATTTGTTGGAAGATGTAGTTCTTCCTTTTTTGTTTTGGTAAGTCAGCACTACTGGTACCATTGGGATGTAAATGCTACTGATTTTGGGGGGAATTTTTGTAAATCACTGGAGTTTGATTTTCTGTGTTGTGTGATGGAGCTTTCATCAGAATCAAATGTTCTGTGAATAAATGATAATTTAGTTTGATTTAACCGAATGTTTAAAATTTTATTAAATTTTTTATTTTTTTTTAGAAAACACTGAAAAATGAATGAATGAATGAAAAAATTAGGGGCAGTGATTACAAGCTGCTTAGCAGATGGTGTTGCATTCAGGCTGCAGTAAAAAAAAAAAAGTATGGAAATGGTTTTTAAATGGCAGCTGGCAAAATAAAGTCACATAATAAACATTTCATCTGTTTCAAAAGCTTTTAATAAAAATCACATCATGTTTTAGCAAAGATTCAATACTTATAGAACAGGCCTTTCTTTTAGAAGATGTGCTAAACTAGCTTTCGTCACTGTAAGTCTTAAAATCCTAGAATTACTAAAGCAATTAACAAATTATTCTAAAGTTCCTGTACTGCAGTTCTCCGTATAATCATTGGTACTGTCCTGTGGCCAACAGAACCAGATGCTAAAATCTGAATGGTCAGTTGGATTACAAAGTTCCCTTTAGACTAACTATATTGACCCCTTTTATTCAATATTTATATTCTCCCACTAGCTCAGGTTATAACAGGAAATAATATTAGCTACCATAACTATGCAGATGACACACAGCTCTACATTATGATGTCACCAGGTGACTCAGAGCCCATCCAATCACTGAACAGATGCTTAGAACAGGTAAATGTGTGGATGTGCCAAAACTTTCTCCAGATGAACAGAAACAAAATTGAAGTTATTATTTTTGGACTAAAGAGAAACGATCTAGAGTTATAGATCTAGAGTTATAGATCTAGAGTCAATGCACAGCTTCAGTTATTACAACTAAAAACCAGTGATCAGCCCGAAACCTGGGAATAGTGATGGACTCTGACCTGAACCTCCAGAGCCACATAAAGACAGTCACAAAGTCGGCCTTCTATCACCTGAAGAACATTTCCAGGATTAAAGGACTAATGTCTCAGCCAGATCTAGAGAAACTCATTCATGCGTTCATCTTCAGTCGTATTGATTATTGCAACAGCGTCTTCACAGGTCTGTCCAACAAATTAATCAAACAGCTGCAGCTGATCCAGAATGCTGCTGCTCGCGTTCTCACTAAAACCAGGAAGATAGAGCACATAACACCAGTTCTAAAGTCCCTCCACTGGCTCCCTGTAGCTCAAAGAATAGACTTTAAAATACTGTTGTTAGTTTATAAATCACTGAACGGCTTAGCACCACAATACATTAAAGATCTGCTGTTGTTGTATCAACCTTCCAGACCTCTCAGGTCTTCTGGTTCTGGTTCTGCTCTGCATCCCCAGAACCAGAACCAAACGACGAGAAGCAGCTTTCAGCATCTATGCACCACAAATTTGGAACAAACTTCCAGAAAACTGTAAAATAGCTGAAACACTGACTTCCTTTAAATCTCGACTAAAAACCCACTTGTTTAGGATTGTATTTGAAATGTAATAAATTACAAATTTATTGATGGAACTTGACTTAATGTCGTGTTTTGATTGTTGATTCTATATTGCATTGTGATTCTGTGTTTGTAATGATGTAAAGAACATTGAAATGCCTTGCTGCTGAAATGTGCTATACAAATAAAATTTGATTGATTGACGACAATAGATATAACCCTGCCCATTGATTGTGATTAAAAATATGGATAGATGAAACAAAATCTGAGCTGCAGCAGGATTTAACTTATATGCTTTTTATTAAAAATTTATTCATGCATGTATTAAATAATTTACGTATTTGTTTCTAATTGTACGTACTTCAAATGTGACTAAGTAAAAATGGTTCGTTTTTATAGATTCGGGCACATTTGGACCTCTTTACAGTGTTTGGTAGTTCTGAGCTTAGGACAAAAACTGTACAAATTAGATTTTTGTGATTTCATTTTTATCAACCTTCGTATTCTTCATAATAATCTTGACGCAACGCAAACTGTCACTATAAAACCAGAAGTGGTAAAAGCTGAAAAAAGTGCAGCCTGTGTAATTTGTCCTCCGTGTTTTAACCACTAGATGGCGGTAGCTGCATCTTTACTCGGTCCTTGTGGGATTTCAGTGAATCCTACCTTTTTGTTTGTTCTTAGAGCTTTCTGATCAAGATATTTAATCTGCTTCATGTAATAACGACCCTGTTAAATCCTTACCATAATTCCAGAGCTCTGCTCAGTTGGACTGGCTGAAGCTGAAGGGGTCAGCCAGTTTCCTTCCATTCCATATCCATCTGAAAACAGGAAGCTACTGGGCAGTGGGAAGCTTCCGGCCCTTTGGCCCCGGCCGCCTGTATCCTCTCAGCTTTTATGAGCCAGCTGCTCGGAACATTAATAGGGTGAGTCTGCAGAGTTGGACTACTTATACACTGAGGACAGTCCATTAATGTGAACACATTCGAACCCAGACATCTGCCCAGCCTGCTGATATAGCACAATAGTTTCTGGTCATTTAAAGATAAGAATACTTGCATTTATCAAGAGGCAATAAAAAATTATACAGTAAAAATGTTGCATCTGTTGCGAGACCAGAAAATTAAATCTGAACCACAAAGTTTGTTTCTCAGTCAGCTGAAGCAACAAGAACCAACAGACTTTTTGACTTCTGTTCCAGGGGGTTGTGAAGGCCAGCATTGTGTCCCAGTAAGGAAATGTTTCCCAAAATTTATATTCAGGACCAATGGCAGCACAGCTACTGTTGCTCCTCTCTACTTCAGCCTGATCAATGTGGTGATTAAAGTGTGGCGTCCTAAATGTCCTCCTGATTCAAACCGCCTCCTTTGTTTGAGCCGCAAGTCCTAGAATTTCCAGATTGTCTGTATGTCTGGTAGGCATTAGTTAGTGCTAAAAGGACACATAGAAGCATCTTAAGGTAACTTCTAATATTAGAGAGCAGATTAAAAACATGCACTCCAACAGTGGCATTAGCACTGTCTACAGGCCAATTATCCACATTCTGCTGCAGATATTTATGCACCTTTATACACTATGAAAGCCTCAGTTTCTGAGGCTTTCACAGATCAAATGACAATAGAGAATATAGATGTCAATCATCTATATATTTTTTTGCTCTATTTAAATGTAAAACTTTCACTCTAAGTCTCCATAATTTACATGATTGATGATTAGCCTCTGTCAGCCCAAAACGGGGGTAGGGAGTCGATCTAAAACGATCTGTACAACGCCAATTAATTACTACACCGCTCAAGTGTCCTGAAAATTAAATGCTGTTCTGATCATAAATCTGGAGCAGCCCAGCAGCTCCACCAGCACGTAATTTGAAAATTGGAAGCAAATGTTTACCCTGTAAACAAGCTCTCGAGCTCACAGCTATTTCAGGCCTGTGGGTCCTAGTCAGACCAGATCCACATGCTGGAGAGAGAGATCCTCCCTCACGGGGTAACGTCATGAACCCCACTCCACGGCCACAGCTAATATTTGACCTCTGTTTAGGCAAATATAATTACAGGGAATCTCTGGGGAAGTGGACTCATCTTCACAGGAGCGATTGAGCTCCTGAGGAGAAAGAAGCCCAGCAATGGTGGGGGTGCAGTGGATTAGAGACTGAGCTGTCTGAGCCCAAATTAGATGTTTCCTTCAAGAGGCATCAAGCAATCCCAGTGTGGGTGTTAACTTATGTAATGTGTTTTCTAGGACCTGTTTGAATGTGTAAGTTTGTTTTGGGGTTGAGGGAGTGATGGCGGATCAGAGCGAAACGGTAGCAAAAGCACAGTGCTACTTTTCCTTCACAGAGTGACTGTTAAACAGGAAGGACTTCAGGATTGAGGAGCATTTCTACAACCACACCCAGTTTTTAAATGCTGATATAAAACACCACCAATTACAAAAGTAGCAAGTCCAAAATGGAAACCAAAACATCTCTATTTCCAGCTCATTATCAGAGTTAGCAAGGTGTTCTTAGGCCAGAAGGAATGTACAGTCCCTCTTCCCAATGTAGCCTGGTAAACCAGCCGCTTGTTCTACACTTTGCTTCGTAAAGAGAGTCTGGGCTCTTGGGTATTGATAAACGATTGTTTCCTGGAGGCGTGGACTCCATTGAAATCTTGAACTTTACCCAATCACAAACGTTTGGCCGTGATGTACATAATGCGCCAATTTGACGCTAAGAATGTTACCGGAAATTGCCTGCGCTGTAAACAAGTATCCCCCAATGTGAAGAGATAAGTGCTGACCTGAACGAGGGGGATGTCGATGTTAATTCAATAAAGCATGGCCAACACAGACTGGATGGCTTTCTTTACTTCCATTGCTAAAACTACAGGGAGACTACAATCCTAAAACGGTGCAGAAAACCAACATCATTGTTCACAATTTCTCCTTCTGCTGGCTGATTGGCCTGGAAAAATCTACTTCAACATGAGGAATCTCAGATAGAGCACCCAAGGGTAATGAGAATCAAGCAGAATTGCATAGGAAGGCTAGGTATTCCCAGTGGGACGTGTACAGAAAGCCTCCAGTGACACACCCAGGAGGTGTCCTGATTGAAAGCCTAAAGCAAGTTCATGGATTCAGAATATTGATTTTGATTAGTTCCTGCAACAGTGCACTCCATATCCAATCGGTTTGACTCTAACACACAAGAAGACACCAAGATACTGTAAATCTTTAGCTTCAGGCAAATACTGAACCCTGACCGAAGGGAGGAGTCCGTCTTCATCCAGTCAAAAAGGACGACCTCACATTTAGAGGAGCTGACTATTCGGTGGCTGCTTTACACTTGGTTGTGAAATGCTTAAGGTCATGGCTAGAAGACGGCACCAAAATCACATTTGTTAAAAACAAAGATGAGACCTTAAAGTTCTTTATGCCTTGAGGTCCGGTTCATGAATACCTCAAACCAGATCAATGACGAGGGCAACCCTAGAGTAAGAGCTTCAGTTTGTGGAATGTCAACACAGCTCTGTTTATGGGTGTACAAGGATGGGATGCCTTTAAAACTATTGTTAGCACCCCAGACTCCTGCAGCAATGCCTACAGTCATGGCCAAAAGTATTGAGAATGACACAAATATTATATTTTCACATGATCTGCTGCCCTCTGGTTTTCATGTGTGTATGTCAGATGTTGTCATCACATACAGAAATACAATTGCAATCATATTATGAGTAACAAAAGCTTTTAATGACAGTTAGAATGAGTTAATGCAGCAAGTCAATATTTGCAGTGTTGACCCCTCTTCTTCAGGACCTCTGCAATTCTCCCTGGCATGCTCTCAATCAATTTCTGGACCAAATCCTGACTGATAGCAGTCCATTCTTGCACAATCAATGCTTGCATTTTGTCAGAATTCCTAGGTTTTCGTTTGTCCACCCGTCTCTTGATGATTGACCACAAGTTTTCAATGGGATTAAGATCAGGGGAGTTTCCAGGCCATGGACCCAAAATCTCTATGTTTTGTTCCCTGAGCCAGTTAGATATCACCTTTGCTTTATGGCAAGGTGCTCCATCATGCTGGAAAAGGCATTGTTCATCACCAAACTGCTCTTGGACTGTTGGGAGAAGTTGCTCTCGGAGGACATTCTGGTACCATTCTTTATTCATGGCTGTGTTTTTAGGTAAGACTGTGAGAGAGCCGACTCCCTTGGCTGAGAAGCAACCCCACACATGAATGGTTTCAGGATGCTTTACAGTTGGCATGAGACAAGACTGGTGGTAGCGCTCACCTTGTCTTCTCTGAACAAGCTGTTTTCCAGATGTCCCAAACAATCGGAAAGGGGATTCATCAGAGAAAATGACTTTACCCCAGTCCTCAGCAGTCCACTCCCTGTACCTTTTGCAGAATATCAGTCTGTCCCTGATGTTTTTCCTGGAGAGAAGTGGCTTCTTTGCTGCCCTCCTTGAGACCAGGCCTTGCTCCAAGAGTCTCCGCCTCACAGTGCGTGCAGATGCACTCACACCTGCCTGCTGCCATTCCTGAGCAAACTCTGCACTGCTGGTAGCCCGATCCCGCAGCTGAAACACTTTTAAGAGACGGTCCTGGCGCTTGCTGGTCTTTCTTGGGCGCCCTGGAGCCTTTTTGGCAACAATGGAACCTCTCTCCTTGAAGTTCTTGATGATGCGATAGATTGCTGACTGAGGTGCAATCTTTCTAGCTGCGATTTTCTTTCCTGTTAGGCCATTTTTGTGCAGTGCAATGATGACTGCACGTGTTTCTTTCAAGATAACCATGGTTCACAGAAGAGAAACAATGATGCCAAGCACCAGCCTCTTTTTAAAGTGTCCAGTGGTGTCATTCTTACTTAATCATGACAGATTGATCTCCAGCCCTGTCCTCATCACCACCCACACCTGTGTTAATGGAGCAATCACTGAAACGATGTTAGCTGGTCCTTTTAAGGCAGGGCTGCAATGAAGTTGAAATGTGTTTTGGGGGATAAAGTTCATTTTCTAGGCAAATATTGACTTTGCAATTAATTGCTGTTACGCTGATCACTCTTTATAACATTCTGGAGTATATGCAAATTGCCGTTATAAAAACTGAAGCAGTAGACTTTGTAAATATTAACATTTGAATCATTCTCAAAACATTTGGCCATGACTGTACAAAATGCCTGTAATAATTGTAACAATTGTAAGCTGGCTCACAAGAACAGCAATACGTTACTGGTCCTGTGTTCAATGGCCTGGACGAAAGCCATACCACACTCCCCTGAATCTAAGGTTCAACAGTGGGTCGACGCATCTTTGCAAGGCCGCAGACTCCTGAGGTTAACATCTTTCGAAGACATTTTATGTCCTCGAAAGAACAAGAAAGAAACAAAGCATGGTCATATAAAGTTCTTTCAAACGAGATCAGAGGCAAACAGCAGATTTTGTTCCAGCTTTTTCCCCAAATCTAAAAAGCATAACTCATTTGAAATATGAATTTGTTTTGAGTAGCAAACCACCAGTGACGGCAACCAGCTTCTCGGTTTCTATGTGTTCTATGCCAGAGCGTTGTCTCCACGTAATTAAAGCTGTCTGCTGCAGCCGGCCTGTAAGTGCAGAGCGTTTCTGTCAGTAGACGTCATGATGTAATGTAATGAGACTCTCAGCACAGGGATGTTGTTCTCATCCATCTATTGATGCGTCTCTGTGTTGTAGGTCTCAGCAGATCTTCAAATACTGGCTTTGTGAATAAAACTGTACACGGATTTGGACTCCAGGATCACATAAATGCTTATGAAAAACTTCATTGCTGTGACGACTTACGACAGGTCTACACAAGAAGAAATCCCAGGTTGTACACGAAGAGGCTGAAAGGCACCAGCCTTTATTAGACAATGAAACAGGTGTACAGCTGTTATTCATCCTGACTCTTTACCTTGGGGATGATACCTTCTGGGAATACAAACAGTAACAGGACAATGGGGGTAAGAGAAAGCCTTTTAATCACACACCGCAGCTTTTATGCGAGACGTGTGAAGACTTGAGCAAAACCGGAGTTCTCAGAAATACAGAAGGTGACACATAAACCACCTTAAGCAGCTTGTGAAACATGGTACAATGGTACGGTTGGCATGATCATTGAACGAATGCGATAAGTGCACATCCGATGCCTTGCAAAAGAATTCATTCTCCTGAATTTTTTTTATGTTATTGTCATTTTCCAACCACAAACACTAAAGTATTTTACTGGGATTTATGTAATGGACTAACAGTAGCTGTATCTCCATTAATCATAGAATTGCGTGAATTGAAAATACAAAAGTAAATTTTCTCAATGGAAACATGCCAATTTTGAAAAAACTCACGCTTTTTGATCAAATGTTTTTGCGGTAGGATGAGGTGTTATTTTTGGCCATAAACAAAATCGATATATTTTGCAAAACTTTTTTTGCATCACACAGGTGACGTGATCAACAACCGGATGTTACTACTGGCAGAAAAGACAAAGACGACGACAGAAAGTACCAGAAGAATGATGGTTTGTTTGGGGTTTCTTTTAGACAATGCTCCACCAGAGCTCTCGTAGCATCTCGGTTTATAAAATGTTGTGCGTCATTTCAACATGTTGAATCCACAGCTCTTCTGTGAAATGGCCAAACGTTGCATACGTAGCTGCTACCACGTATATGGCGCTTGTCGCTCCAACGCGTGAAAAACACGCCAACGTCTCCTCTGATGGCTGATGGATGAAGAGCGCTAGCACCATGGCTTAACTATGAATTTATTTCATGTAACTGTTTACATCCGTCGCTGCCATGATTTTTAATGACTTATCAAATGAACAAGCATATTCACATGTGATTTACAATTGTGTTTCTCCGGCATCAGCAGAATATCGACAAATATTGCCACATATTTCTAATGGAAACGCAGCTAGCAAGTACAGCCTAGTTGTGAAGTGGGATAAAACGGTTCAGTTCATCATCTGAAACATGGAAAAGGTACAGACAACGACCATAAACAGAGCAGGAATTGCCTTTACCTTTATAATGGCCCAATCAAAACTCTGGCTTAATTCAATTAAAAATCTATGGCAAGACTTGAAAATGCATGTTAATAGATGCAATTTCCAACCTGAGCTTGAGCAATTTTGCAAAGATGGATTCCCCCAAAATTATTGGCAGAAAATATTAAACAATTTATTATTTCCCCCCAATTTATAATCATACACTACTTAGAGATGATCTATCACACAAATTCCCAATAAAGTACATTCAGGTTTGTGGATGTCATGTGACTCCATGTGGAAAAGATCCAGGGGTTTGAACAGTTTTGCAAGACACCACAGTTCAGACACTACAGTGGGGTGTAGGGGTGGTACAAATGGCTGCTAGATGCATGGTTTCTGTGTAAAGAGATGATCATTCTTTTACATGACACCGGATTATTAGTATGTTCCACTGGAAAAATGAAGTACATAATCTGGCATGTGAAAATGTGGTAAGTAGGAAACAATAAAAAAATCTTTCATAGTTCAGCTGGGATTTGGTGAAAACACAGACCCAGCATCTAATATGATTGCACAGAAATGTGTGAGTCATTTTTGGGTTATTGATATTTTGCCGATTTTACCCATGAATCAGCATAAGCTTTCAGAGGACGGCTGAGTGTTCACTGCAACAGGAGGCACTCTGGCTTCGCTTTTTGGCAAGTTAAACTCTGAAGCTGAATTGCATTTCACTTTCAACGTCCCGTTAAAAGAGTAGAGTCTCTTTGGGGAGGCGGAGGACGCCTGAACTCTTTTTGAGT
This sequence comes from Xiphophorus hellerii, assembly GCF_003331165.1. Taxonomy (NCBI): domain Eukaryota; kingdom Metazoa; phylum Chordata; class Actinopteri; order Cyprinodontiformes; family Poeciliidae; genus Xiphophorus; species Xiphophorus hellerii. The sequence continues at coordinate 22,310,237 of NC_045686.1, read as the reverse complement.
TCCGTTTGCACTTTTTCACACTTTGCTCCCGTGTGACGGGATAACTTTCAGGCCTCTCCTGGTTACCAGGGATTTTACGACAATCATCGATGTCTGTGATTGAGTCTGTATTAATGGCGGACGCAGGGTTTTTGTCACAGCAGTGTTCGCGTTCCTTCGTCCTCTGGTTTTCACGATGAGCTGTTAGTGCAGTGGGGCTGGGACACTGGCCATTGGGTCGGGTTGGGACTTGGGAGTTCCCATTCTGGGTACTGCCAGGACTTAAATGCTTTGTCTCTTTGTCTGGAGTCTGTGGAATAGATGGTGAAGCTTGGCCAATGTCCTGGTTTGAGGCTGGTTGGACGCAGTACTTCCTGAGATGGCAGGTATGGGCAGGTCCCTGCCTGTGGCCCACTGCTCTGCCCTGTGAGCAGTGATGGAAATGGGTGAGGGGGCAGTGGACATAGTGAACACAGCAGTCCATGTGTGAATAGACCGCGTCCACGTTTGGAGGCAACAGGGCTGCGTTCTGCTTGGTCCTGGAATTACCTGCGAGATGGAGAAGCTGAGGGGTGGGGGAGCAGGAAGGGGAGTCCTGGGGAGGCAAAGTACAGGAATGCGGGGCCCTCTGCTGTAGAAGCTGGGATGGGGAGTCTATACATGTGCAGTTGTTGGGAGTGTAGTGGCACCTGGATGGCGTAGTGAGTGAGGTTACTAGCCCATTTTCTGGCTGTGTTTTTCTGTCTGTATCATTGCTGTGAATGTGTGGTATAGACATGGTGTGGTTAGTATGAGAAGGGGCTCCATTACAGAGTCGAGTGCCCAGCTCTTCCTCCGCCTCCTCCTTCTCTTCTGGTTTAACTCCAGTTTTCTGATAGGAGGCCAACGGCTCCAGCTCGTAGTGCTCTGCCTCTCCGCCCCTGCTGTCCAGCTGATACTTCCCCTCAGGAGAGGGGCTCGAGGGTGCGTCTTCACTGAAGGCCTGGCACTGCAGCTTCTTGGGCAGGGGAATCTGACCGCAGGTGCCCTGGGGTCCGAGGCAGCAGCACATGCACTGAAAGAAGAAGGTAGCAAAAGCCCAACTTATGCACATGATGAGCATCATGAATGTGCCCAGCTGGGTGTAGGCCAGGACCGTTGATGGCATCATCATCGCTCCGGCAACAAAGGTGGTCACTGCCGCCATGGCGATTGCAGAGCCCATCCGGCTGAGGGAGAAGATCACTTTCCCTTCCCGGCCAGGTTCTGGAGCGAGCCTGTAAGCAACGCCATAGTGGACGGCGAAGTCCACGGACAACCCCACGGCAACCGAGATGGTGACGGACTCAAGGACGTTCAGCTCCCAGCCCAACAACACCAGGGAGCCCACTGTGACAAATATGGTCCCGGCGATAGACAAGATGGCGTACAGGCTGATGATGACATTCCAGGTGGTTAGCAGCATGACGCTGAAAGCCACTGCCACAGATAGCGCCATGGCAACCAGAGTGCCACCAGACAGACTGTCTTGGAGGTCATAGAATTCCAGGTTGCTGATAAACCAGCCATGGCTGAGACCCTCTGGGGCGAAGCGGAGCTCCTCTGTGATCCAGGCATCCACCTAAAACATAAATATGATACCAGAGGCAAAAACTTAATCTGAGTATAAAGTACTCTCACACAAATTAATTATGAAATTATTTGAACGAGCACTACCTCACGATAGAAGTGGTACATCTTCTCATAAGCCAGAGTGAAGAGGTAGGTACTCTGAAACTCCAAAACGATGGCTCTGATGGTGTCGTTGATGTCAAATCGAGGTCCGGGGGTCTTGCTGTCCAGATGGTAGCTTGTGCTTCGATCCAGCTCCATAATGGCTCTCTTGATGCACAACTGAAACACATCCTTCTTATAGGGAAAGGTAGACTGACTGCAGCAAGGGTAGACAGAGGTCTCTTCACAGTCTTGGTTCTCCATCCACTATTAGAGTAGAACACATACTATAAGGCAGTGGTCCCCAACCCCCGGGCCGCGGACAGGTACCGGACCGTGGACCAATTGGTACCGGGCCGCACAAGAAACAAATATTTCCGTTTTATGTATTAGTTGAGTCTGGAGGATCTTTTATTTTGAAAATCCTTTAACCAGATTCTCTGGGTCACGTCTTGAGCCAACATTGAGCCCACAAGCAGCAAAATGAGTAAGAAACAGATCAGATTCTTTGGAAAGTTTCTTTGTGAAGGGGAAAAGGCCCAGAGAAGAGACAGGAGAATGGATTTATCCCGGACCGATAGGTGATTCCCACATACCAAGTCCGCTCTAAATAATATGCGATGACCAGCTCGCTGATGAGGCAATGAAGCTTCAAACTGCTTCGCCACATAGAGACCAAGCAATCTGTGCTTAAAAACACTTTGGGTGTCATTGTCTCCCAGATGGGACTGTCTCGTTGCAGAGAAACAAGCTCAGGGCTGCCATTAATTTGTCGTTATCGTGAGTAAAGATTTTCACAAAAGTAAAATGTTTGTTTTTGTTGAGCATCTGTATCTTATTTTGAAGGAATGTTTAAATGTTACTATAGCGACCAGAGTCGGAGAGCGTTAGGACAGTGGTCGAGAGGAGAGAAGTAGAGCTTGTGAGTTTTAGGTCTGGTTCACACGGCACGAAAGTACAAGAGGTTCGATCGGTTCGTGTGTCCAGCCACACGGCAGGAGCAACACACCACACACAAACCGATTCCACTCACCAACATCCCGATTCCAGAAGGAAATCCCGTAAAACCCCAACATACCAAACGTGAATTTAGAATAAACAGACATGGATGACTATGTAGAAGCAGCAGTGATAGTTTGTGGCTCATTTTAAGCGAAAAAAGACAAAACAAAAAGAAAAGGCGTTGGATAAAAGATGGCGGGAGCAGCCGCTTTATTTGCTGCACTATGATTTGGAGGCGAGTTATTTTTTTTCATAGTTGTTTTAACTGAATAAACATCCATGTTTATTAAGCAGATGATAGTTTCCACATATCTCCGATGTCCACCAGACTCTCGGTTGCGCCACGTCAGCTGTTTGGGATTTCCCTCCGCGCTTACGTCACAGTGTTTTCTGATTGGCTACTTGTCACATTCAACATTAAACAGGTTGCGTTCTTGCTCCCAGTTAGGGAAACCAGGGCAAAAAATTTAAAATTGTGCCATGTGAACTAGGCATTAGTTTACACACCAACATGCAGAATCCTTATCTGACGATCCCCCCACCCCTGGGCCGCAGTGAAATAGCCAAGTCTTGACCAGTCCGCGGTGATAAAAAGGTTGGGGACCACTGCTATAAGGTATCTCTTCAACGATGCGTCTGTACACGCAGTGTCTGACAAGAAGTCATATGCCTTAAAATATCCATAAGGATTGCAAGAACAAACTGGATTTTATTAGATTTTTAAGTGATAAGACCAAAACAAAGTTGTACATAATTGTGAAGCAGAAATTGTGCTCCAGTCTCAAGTCATGTGAAACTTTTCTTCCAAAATTGTTCTGTATTTAACTCCCTCCATCTTCTATGTCATCTGACCAGAGGACCTTCTTCTTCTCCAAACAGGATTTCTTACCGTCTTCCTTCAATAGTGGATTGTTCTCGCCACTCTTCCATGAAGGCTAGATTTGTTGAGTGAATAACTAACAATTGGCCTGATGAAAGATTGCTTGACCTGAGCTGCCAATCTCTGTAGCTCCCCCAAAATCACCATGGTGTTGTCAGTTTAGGTGGGAGGCCATGTCTTGCTAGGTTTGCAGCTGTGCCATCTTCATTTCATTTACAGATGATGGACTGTACAGATCTCTGTTAGATCTTCAGAGTTTGTTGTAGAACCTAACCCTGCTCTAAACTTCTCCTGTCTGCTGTGTTCCTTGGTTTTCATGACGCTGATTGTTCTCTAGCAAACCTCTTCACAGATCAGCTGGATTTATACTGACAGTAAATTACACAAAAATATTTAGTCATTAGGTGACTTCAGAAGGTGACAGGTTGTGTAGGATTTTATTCAGAGCTGTTAAGAGTAAAAGAAGCGGATTTTTTATTTTATAACATTTCATAGTTTTCTCTCTATACAAATTGGAAAAGTGTGACTTTCAATTCACTCCACAATCATGAACTTTTTTGTTGGCTTATTACCAAATAAAACACATTGAAGTAGTGAAAAAGGACAAAATCCACAGCACTGTGTAGGTGAAGAGGTACCAACCTGTTTGAACGTCTCGATGAAGCAGCTAGTGAAGTCCTGATCTTCTGACTGAAAGACAAAGCTTTGGTTCCTAAGCTTCTGGCAGAAGTTAAGGATCCACAGTTGAGATGCTGGACTGGCTATGTTAAAGCTGCTGTCCAGCATCAGCTTCCCCTTGTTTTTGGGGTTCAGGGGATCTCCGTTATCCTCCGGCGTAACCCCCCAGATGATTGTGATGGGCATGTGGAGGTCCTCGCCGTGGTTAACTCTCTCGAACATGAAGAGCTTTTTGTACTCAGCGTCATAGCGCTCGAAAGGGTGAGAGGACCGGAACACCTGGAACTCGGCCAGCTCCAAGGACGGCAGTTTCATCTTGGGGTTCACGCAGACCACGTAAGCTCCGCCGACCGTGATGGCGAGGAACCAGAAGAGCCAGAGGTAGCGCAGTTTGATGACAACGCAGGGCAGCACCTTCTCAAAGAAGATCCGTGATCCCTCAGAGAGGGTGAACAGGCATTTGTGGATCTTGTGGCAAACGGAGGCCCAGAAGACCTGCGTGAAGCAGTTTCCCTGCTGCTGCTGAGGGGGCTTGGAACAGATGAACAGGTTGGGCAGGTAGCGCTCATGCAGCACCACGACAGCAGGGAGCCACGTCACCATCAGAATGTAGTTGACTAAGATGGCAGTCCCGGCGTAGACCCCGAAGCAGCGTATGGCGGTGATGTTGCTGACGTAGTTGGCATAAAACGCGGCAGCGGTGGTGAAGCTGGTGACAAACATTGAGAGGGCGGCGTGGTGCAGGGTCACGCTTACCGTCTCCGACAACTCGGCGTGTGGTTTGTCAAACTTGGTGTAGTTCCACACGTCGCAAAGAACAAACGCGTCGTCGGCCCCGATCCCTACCAAGATGATGAGGGCAGTGAGGTTCATGAAAGGGAAGAACTCAAAGTTAAAGACCATTCGGTAAAGAAAGTAGGAGACGATCAGCGAACTGATGATGGCGATTATTGTCATTAGAGTGATGAAAACCGAGCGTGTGTACACGCACATGACCAGCAGGACTATGACTATGGCGATAGCGGGGTACAAAGTGTCAGTGAGGAGGTAGTCCTGGAAGAGGTCGTGTTTGATTCCGAACTCAATTCCTGTGACGGTGGTGATGCCGTCGGAGGAGTTCCAGTTCTCAAAGTTGTCCAGATAGATGTTCATCATGGACTCTCCTTTCTCTGTAGGAGAGAACAACATGCTGTACTTGAGCACTGGAGGATGCTCCACACTCTTTGGGCTCAGGAAGTCTTTGTCCACCAGGAAGTGAAGGATCTGGTACACCGCGTTGTACTTGGTGCACTTCCGTGGAACGCTGGCACATTTCAGCTGATCTTTGCGACGTAGCGCCATGTCCCAGCAATCGGGTCCAAGCGTGCCATTATGGTAGTACTTGGCGCACGATCGCAAGATCTTGAGAGTGTGGGACACGTCCCGCTCTGTGATCTTCTGGCAGGACGACTTGTTAGTGAGGACAGCTATGTAGTTGCCCAGTGTCCAGCTTGGACAACAGGAGACATTATTGGTGCGCTGACAGAGATTCAGGTAATCACGGTGGGAGCGCACCTGGGAAGCACACGAAAAGTAAACACATAGACAAAAGAAGTAACACTAACACAGCATGGAGATAACAGTGAAGGGTTCCACTGTTTAGTGGACTTACTCTTGTGTTGTCCTGGCTGCACATTGATTTGATGGCCTGAATAGTCCACAGACTTTTCCCTTCAGCCGACGCAAACACCAGTCTGGAATAACTGTCACCTGCAGAAAGTTAGAAAAATCATCTTAACTCTAAGAGGAAACCATCTGAAAGACAAAAATAATTCAAGGCTCATGCTCTCAACTGCCTTTCACAGAACTAGTATGAACACAACATGTACTAAATTCGTTGAAGATCATCCAGTCATCTTTTAGTCTGAGGAGGATGGGTGTGCTTTTTTTTATACTTTGTCACATTACGAATAGGGAAGCACCAATCCGCTTTTTTCACTTCTGATGCTGGTACAAGAAAAAGAGCTGAATTGACATAAAATGTTGTTTTTATAAACACAGAAATAATTGTACTGAATTACAAATATATATGATACTTCTGCACTAGTATAGAACACTTAAATACACCCATACCTTCACAAGTATAGTCAAACATGTAAAACCAATATAACTTCAATTTGTTCAGTCAGTGCAAATAAAAGTGCAATGTAAAATAAATAAACTGACCAAAACAACAGGTTGACTACCTCGGTCCAACATGGAAAAATAAACTGCAAAGGACTTTCTTTCAAATGGTTCAGAAAGTCCAATTAATTCTAGATAAAATAATTAAAGTCAATGTAACATAAATAAAGAATGACATCGCTCAGAGAGCAAAGCATAAAATTAGACTGAATAGATCTGTCCTTATGAGTCGAGCACATTTTCAACAATACTCAGTGTAGAATTTCTTTCAATATTCTACCAATACAAATATTAATCAGATTGGCGCATCTCCAGGTACAAACTTAAAAATATTTTGTTGGGGTTTTACTAAATACAAAGTGGGGAGTAATAGTGAAGTGGAAGGAATATTTAGGAGAAGCTGAGAAATAAGTTTTGAATAAAAATTTATATCATACATTAAACACATTCATAGTTATCCCATCACTACAAAACTATCCATTACTTTGTGTGGTTCTATTACATAGCTAAAAAACAAGGACATTGAAGTTTAATGAATAAAGTGCAAAAACTTTAGCACAGCACTGTGCCAGATGTTTTAGTGCTCTCTTATCTGTATATCTAATCTTACCTGGTATGTCACAGAAGAACTCTTTGCTGAAATCCCACTCAACCTCCCGCTTGTCTCTTTCAAAGTGGTCATCTGACCACCGAGGTTCCTGGTGACTGGAAAACAGTGGCAGGAGATTCACTCTGTTAGATTCAGGTGCTGAGCAAAGTTCTGGTCAATTTTAGAAATGAGAAGAGAAAAAAATGTAAGGTAGTCCTCCATCCATTTGTGTTTAAATTTGGACTAAATTCAACGGAAAACTGATATACTAAGCTGAAAAAGATGGGATTTACGCAAAAAAGATCATTTTCTTAGTTTCACTAAATGTTTCTGTCAACTCAGGTAATGAGCTAAGCTGTTCAGAAAATATCTGAACCTTGTCCAGATATTTTCCTCTCTTTCGTTTTTTTTTTTTTAGTTGAACACTAAAATTACAAAGTTGAAATGTTCCATTTTTGCCAGAGGCTCATCATCCTGTTTAAATATAGAAATACTTATGAGTACACCTGGAAACTTCAGCAATGTGAAAAGTGAAGGAGGGTAGAAGTTGAAGTCAGCAATCAAGAACAGAACACTGCAATCATTATAATCAGAATAACTATCCTGAGTGAGGTGGGACTAGAAGTGTATTTGAGACTATGCATCTATTGTGAATATACTGTATGTGCTTTGAGCAAAAACAGCATGGTCTGTTGACTTTAGATTTTCTCTGCTTCTTTGCTATGATCATTGATTAATTATTCATACTAGGAACAGAGATAAAGTCTGTTTGAGGGAGCAGTTGCTGTAAAACAGGGTTTATTTTAAACCAAACTAAATATTTATAGAGTTGATATTTTAAAATGGCTTCAGCATTTTGTGTTAACAGTTATAGTGGACACTGAAGCACAAAGGAAAAAAACAGCAGGCTTCTATCTATGTCCTAAACATTACAGATCCTAAACTTAGAGGCCAATTAGCATGTTTTAATGTGTGCAATCAAGATGACATTGTTGTTCGGCAATGTAGACACTAGAGGGCAGGTTAGCTGAATTAACTTCTGAGTTCAGAGATATGCTTAAAAAACAGCGAACATCGCAATGTGCCAGAAATATTGTGAACCTGGTAAAACATCACAAAAAAGGCGCATAGTGGATGGTGGTGGGCTTTAAATAAATGGCAGCATGTGGCTGAAGAGGTCATGCTGCTGTCATTTTCTGTGTTTCTTTTGCTGATCTCATGCGAGCGATACAGCATCACTGCCCCCATGGTCACCAGCGGCATTGTTCCGTTCGCTCTCTCCCATCAAAAACGAACTAAATACATGTCTCAGTAGTTTCTTTTGAAACAGCTGCACTTCCTCTGATTTCATTCTAAAGCCCTCATCGATACTAAAAGAAGCTAACTTTGAGTCTTCTTTCTTCAATGACAACCTCCACACTAAAGAGTGTTACTGTCAGCATGATTGGGCAGTTCATAGATATGATGTACTCAAGATGTGTAAAGGGTTACCTTTTGGCTTGCTCGTCTGCATATTTGAAGGGGTAGTTGGCCAGTGTGGCTTTGTAGCCTGTATTCTTCACCATGTTGTTCCATGTGACCAGCCGCTGGCCAATGGCAGTTCCCCGAGGCTCAAACCCCTTTCAGAAAAAAAAAAAGACTTAGCAAAAAATTTTTTGAAAGTGAAAAAATGCTGATGCCACCCAAAGGGGTTAAATATTCAAATGCTTTCGACAGCAGTGCAGAAAAACAACTCATCGTGTCATTAGCTGTGTTTACATTGACCATATGGTCGTGCAAATTGGAATTTCGAAAATAAATTGACTTAATGAAAATATGCCAATTTCGAAAAAACATGTTTTTGAGCAAGGATGAGGGATTTTCCGCTGTATCAAAATTTGTGTATTTCGCAACACTTTTCGCATCATACGAGTCATGTGATGAACAACCGGATGTTAGTACTGGCTGAAAAGATGACAGGAAGTGGTAGGAGAATGATGGGGTTGCATGCAAAATCACATATTCACCAAAACCACATATTCATCTGTGATTTTAATTGCATTTCTTATTTAATGGAGACACCATAGTTGCGAAATTATGTTGTTTTTTTTCCAACATTAGTGGAACATTAACACAGTTGACCATTAACATTTGTAATGGAAATGCAACTACAGTCCACTGAAGATGAGGAGATAGAAGGTATGTAAAACCTCCTTTGTTTGGCAAGAAACCTTTAACACCATTATAAAAGGAGAACGCAATGTGTCTGTACTCACCAGGAGCGGGTCGGAGAAATCTGGCAGGTCAGGCACCAGGACTCCCACCAGCGCGCAAATCACGATGAGCACCGTACACACTCCCAGCACAACCACTGGCCAATCAGCTATCAGCTCAGAATAGCTGGAAACATGACAGAAATCCAATCAGCCTACTTTACATCCAGACTTTTGGGAAGACCCACCCCCCCCATCCCTATGGACAGCCGGTAAAACATGAGTCTTTTCTCGGAAACGCTCTTCCTGCTATACGTTAGGCTGCAGAAGAATGGACAGATGAGGTGATCCACACTGCTGGTTACTGGAGGCCAGGTACAGGGAGAAATACAACTCCCTCCTCCAACTCTCATGAGTCATTGCTGAGGAATGATGGCTCCAGAAGAGCAGTGATGGATGGATGACAGGACCAAAGGAGAAGAGGGGAGGAGGAGAGTTTCGCAAAAACCAGAACATTGACAGAGAAGAAACAGTTTTTGGCAGGTCTTACCTTTTGGGGACTCGAAAGGGCCTTGCAGGGCTGAAAAAAAGAAAGGAGGAGATAAATCAAGTTTACATCCTGGAGTCAAAGCAACAGCCAATCAAAAACAGACCTGTGGAGACTTTAGAGAAAGAGTGGACAGCCTGTCCTCAGCAGCAGAGGTCTGTTCCAGCGTGGGTCCTGGACCACTGCTGTCAAAAGTCATTTCTAGCTAACTTGTCACCAGACTTTGCTGCAGTGTTCAGCTGGTGTTACTAATATACAGACACCCAAAGTACGGACATTAACTCTATGAATGGACAGACAGTTAAGATCAGGATTAATCAAAAGCCCCTTCAAGCACGCCTGCAGATTTACATTGCAGTTTCTGTCTTTAATCAGTGCAGAGCTGAAACAATTCCTTGGATTAATGATGAGGAATTGATTCTTGAAATAATCAACAACTAACTTAGTAATTGATTAATTGTTAACTACAGTACACAGACTCAAAAAAAGCCATTTGCTTAAAGAACAAAGTTCTCAGAGCAGTAATTAAGCCAAAACTGTATAAAAAAACTATACATTTTGCATTTGAGTAAAGAAGAATTTTAAAAACTGCCAATTTGGTTTCACCTAGCTCAAATTCTGTAAAACATTATATCTAGTTATTCATTGGTAATCCAAAAACTAATAAATAATGGAACTAAGAAGTATTGTTAGAAATACAGAAATATTTTTTAGCTGTAGAAACAAATGCTACAAATGATCAAGTTTTCATTAAAGGTTATTAAAGGTTATTGCATTTTAGGCAATAAAAAAAATACATATATATATATAAATATATAAATTTCCTTTCTTTAAAAGGAATTTAATTATTTTTTTCTATGCATCTTTTTATATATTTCTAATGTGGTATTAAAAGGCTTAAATGAAAAATCTCCCACTGTTTATTTTATTTTTTACCATTTATCTTGCATGACAAAGTTCCATGTCTGAAGGGCTCCTTGCCATCACCCTAATCTTTAGCTCCCTCCACAGACTGTCAAGTCAAAACTCTAACTGGGCACCTTTAAAATGTTGATAATACTTCCAGTCAGAAGAAATACTTTAAACATAAATCTCTCATGAGTCCAAATATTTAATACAGACCTAAAAAAATGAATCTCTAAGTTCTTAATATACTTTTGTGAATCTGCTCTGAACCTCAAACTGGATGCATTCACCAATATTCACCACAACCTCATATAAACTGCAAAATCTACAATTTTCCCAAAACTATTAATTGGGCCAGCAAACGTGTAAGAAGAAGGTTTTCTGGTGAGATGAGATCACAATTGGTCAACAGCAAAATGCTTAAAATGGTGAAAGCTAAAACTACACATGGCCCTGCACTTCCCGTCAACACCCTAAAACATGGTGGTGGCAACGTCATGCAGTGGGGAGGCATATGTACTATAGGGAAAAGAAAGTCATTGAAGCTAAATACAGAACATTAACCACAGTGAAAGGTTTTGCATAAAGCATATCAGAGTTTCCCAGGTGTATTACAAGTCTGGCGGGCCACCAGGCTTTACTTACCAGCCCCACCAGGCTAAGTGTTGTTTATTTTAAATAGGGTTTTTTACACAGTGACAGTAAAGACAGATTAAGCTAGATTTATAGTTGATGAATTGAATTGCACCTGCCTGTTGGCCTCACTGTTGTTTCCAAATTATGATTCCTCCTCATGAACCTCTAAGATTTCAAAACTTTTAACATTTTTCAGCACAAGAACACAGTGTGATACTGATGGATTGCTCTAGTCTCCCTACCACCGGGCTTAGCAGGTTTTCTGGTGGAAACCCTGCACATTCATGTGCTGGAATGGCTCAGTCAAAGCTCAGTACTAAATCCTAATGGAAATCTGGGGCAAGACATAAAAAAAAGAAAAGAAAAAAACCCACTTTCATCGACAGACTTCATTCAAGTTTGATCTATTTCACACAGAAGGTTAAGGAAAACTGTCAGTCTCTACATCTGCAGAACTGGTGGAAACTTACCCTAGGAGATTGGCAGGTAGAACCGCAGAAAATCCGCTTCTACATTTGTCATTCTGAGACAATTGTCAAGCGGATGGATTAGATTTACTAAATAGACCTCTAAAGGCAATTGGTTGCAACGGATTTTACTTTGGAAAATAAAAGTAGAGATGCTGGAATTCACATCTGATTTTCATTGGTAAAATATTTTGGAAACATTTTCCTTTTGCTTGTCAATCATGCATATCTGGTAGTTAAGGTCCTATAAACCATCTGAAAAGCAACAGAGCCCATACTCCCAATGCACAGTGTTAGTGAAATGTTATCTACTACTGTCTCTAATAGTCCTTCGTGACATTGTGGTATTGACCCCAGAATGCACACACACACAAACACAGAAGGCTTTTAGCTGTGAAAGATTTATCTAGACTTCTCTTCAACTCCTCCAGAGAGCAGCGGGAGATATGTGTGTGTGTGTGTGTGTTGGTGTGGGCGTGTGTGTGTGAGATGGGGAGCGGGCGTTGGTGTTTGTGCGTCCGGTATGCTAACAGCAAAAGTGGAAGAGGGTGTGCGTGTGTGTGTGTGTGTGTGTGTGTGCTAGAGGAAGTAGGAAAATCAGATATGACCACCTGATCACAGCGGGGCACCAGGAGATATGGGATCTGGGATAAAATGGTTGACAGAAGAGGGAAAAATGTCTGAGGGAGAAACGGCAGAGGGAGGAGCGAGACAAAAACCTCTCTGTTCAAGTCCCTTGAGAACTTTTAGGTCATCAAACTTTAGTTCAATCAATGGAGCAGATTGTGTCTGGATTAACAGCTAAAAGCAGCCAAATTTGTCATTAAACTGGAATATCTGAGATGTGATAGTTGGAGATAGTATAAATCAAAACCAAACAGAGGAATATAAGCGGTGAAATCATTCTGAAAATTTCACCTAGAATATAACAACTTTGGGTTAGGTTTTCTTGTTTTGTTAGAAAAATTTATTGTAAGAATTTTGATTTATCATGATTTCATTTAAACTCCAGTGAATGACATTGAAAAACCCAAAAACTCAGAGTTTTGTCAGATTTCTTTTTATTTTCTCGACTGTTGGTTCCATGAAAGCATTAATAAATATCAGTAAATTGCAACAATATTTAAACATTAAATGCAATTACTGTGTGCATTTTAGTAATAAAACTGCTCTTTATGAAACTGTTCTCCTTTAAAATCTTCTTCAAGAGCAGCATTTGTGTTTATTGTGGTATAACTGCTGTGCAATGCACTCTCAACCATACAATTCCCTAAAAAAGGACTGAGAAGTGATTTTTTAAATCACCACTATTATAGTTATCACTATAGTCCTAGAATATTATGATAAAATTTTAAGTCCATATCACTCACAGCAGCAGAATCCTCAATAGTGCAGAAAACAAATTAATAGACCTTGCCCATTTTTGCATCAAACAGCCACTAACCTCATGACAAAAAATAGTACATCACAATACATGCTTGTGAAGGGGGAAAAAAATGAATCAGATTTTTCTCTACAGGTCAGAGGTGAGCTAGAAAAACATGTCTGATTCTGATTTCCTGTCAGTTAACTTATGAACTAAATAAGTTCAATATTGCCTTGGTTGCCTTTGAACTGATGGCCAAGGAAGAAGTGTGTTGGGAATGCAAGTCTTTTCATTGTGCAGTCGGTTAACTTTCCTTGTATGGCCTTGAACTGCAGACCTCAGGACAAAGTTATGGCCCAACATGGAGGAGAGGGGAACAAAACACTTGGAATGGATTCAGAGCGCTGCTGTCAAGCCTATCTATTTGTCTGCTATAGGTCTGGCTTGAATTTCGCTGTGCAACACTTCCAATGGGAATTTGCTGCAGCCAACTGGAAAGACGCACAGAATACTTGAGGACGGGTGAACAAAAGATAAGGTTGATTAAGAATCCATTGGGGCAACAGGAATTGGCTGCATTTGAATATATCTGAAGTTTGTGGAGTGATGTGTGAGAAAGCAAAACATACAGTATTGTACAGAAAACAAAGAAATGCGGAAAAAAGAAGGTGGAAGGAAGGTAATGGAGGAGGATGGTGTTGATTGACGAGGCTGTAAAATCTATCAGCCAACAAGCCGCCGTGTCGGTTTTCCTCTGAGACACTCCGATCTCCCTTAATCGCCACTCGTCTGCGCTCTGCCCCTCCGTACCAACTTTCTCTTGCTCTCCTTTAGCCGTCAGTCTACTTACCAGGAGCAGTGTGTTTCTGGATCACTGGGCTAATTAATAAGGTAAACACCGACCACTAGTCGCTCACTCAGCACTGTGCTGACAGAGGGGAGAAGAAAGAGGAGCAAATGAGAGCTGGTGCCTGACGATGCTCAGCTCTATGATCCTGTGCTGCACTTAGGCATACTGACATCGTGTCAAATAACAACAATAATATTGATATTTTAACTTAAAATACTCTGTTTTAGTGTTACATGACCAGGACACTCCATTATGTCCAGGCTGATCTGAAGGATGTTGTGTGTGCAAGGCATCTGCAAGTCAAATTTAAAACTTAATACCTTTTTAATTGCTGCCTTGAGTGAAATTTAAGACCAAGAAAACTGTAAATGTAGGGGATGATTGGGGGAACTGAAGCTTGAATCCAGCTTTATGCCCATGACAGAGGGAACAAAGCTAGCTAGCTAGAAAAGGTATATTAGCAGCTAGTTGCCATTAGCTTCAACGCTTCGAGCCACACAACTCGATGTTTGCGTGCTACTCAGACTTTATTGTCTTAATAAATTTAAGACAGCATAAGGCCTTAATTTTAATACTTTTATCTTTAAGCCTTTAAAAGCACCCTGCTGCTCACAGTTAGCCCTCACCCTTATGTCACATCACTTTCACTGCGTGGACACAGTGATTTAACATGTCCACTTCACTGTATTCCAGTGGAAAATCTATGGACAACCCTGGGCCTCTGGCAGAAAACCACAGTGCTCAACACCTCTCCCGATATCCTCCTATCTAGCCAGGACAACACCAGACAGTTACAAAACTGTGTGGAGTAGTGAGAGGTAAATGAGGAGTTCATGTATCGTTTCGACCCATAGCAAAACTGTATTGATACTGTGTCGATACTGTGTCACTGAATACTGACACCTGCTGGACATAAAAAATCCCTACAGGCAACGTGGTTGACAGGCTGATTTGATGACCCATACAATAAGATTTAAGTCATTGTATTTTATTGTATATTATATATTGTATTATGTCATATCTTCAGTTAAATGCAAAATATATTTGATATTCTTCGATACAGTCAATAAATAATGTGAACATGGACCAAGTGAAGAAAAATTAAGGGAACGTGTTTGGAATGAGGATGCTTGTGGACTGGGGTTTTTTTCACAGCAACATGTGTTCATGCTAAAGTGTGTGTGTTTCTGGAGTTCTCTGGGATGACTGAAGCCACTGGTGAGCACGGCCTTTTCTGTCTGCACCTGTCACTTCCTTGAATTCCTCGAGGTGAAATACGGGCGTGCACAAATTCCAAGCAGACAGTCAGGATTTGAGGGCTGCAAGCCAATGGTTGCAAGCTGTCATTCTGTGTGACATCTTCATCTGGCCCGCTTTCCGCCTCTTACCTCTCAGTCTTGGATTTAAACCAAAAACCGTGGCTTCACGGACAAATTTGAAGTTTTAAAGCAAACTACTCCATGTTTGGTACGTTGCAACCACAAAAGTCAACGGATTTTTGGGGGGGTTTTAAATGATAGAGCATCAAAAAAATAGTGCATGCTAGAGAAAATTAAATACATTTTACAAGGATGTGCACAAAGGTTTTACAAAAAATGGCAATGTTTTCTTTCCTATTTTTCAAACTTAGAGATTTTGTCCAACTGAAGGTGCTTTTTTTTTGGTTATGGATATTGGTGTATTTATTTCGGCTGAGGTCTTTTTGTGTTGACTTTGGTGAGCTGAGATGTGATGGCGGTTGTGTTTGTTTCACTTTTGATTTAACTTTTTTCTTTTACTGAAAGCAACAAAAATAGGATTGAAAATGGTGCACTATTTTGTCAGCATTACATTATTAAGTGTAACAGGTGTATAGATACAATAAGAACTATATTTTGGATATATTTAGGCGGACCAGACTTCATTTCTTTGCGGTTTGAATGTGATTAAAATAGGCAAAAGCTCAAGGAGTCGGAATACATTTGAAAGGCATTCTACAAACTGTGCCTGGGTAAATCCTGTGCTAGGGAAGTAATGTCACTAAAAGTCAACATGTAGATAAGACTTCCAGATGAAATCACTGGTCTGTATGAGGAACTGTCTAAAAAGTAGAAGGTGGGTGCAGAAGACTTGCAGAGGTGGAGGCATTGGGGGTTTAGTGTTGCCTTCTTTCACGTCCTGTTCATTTCTACAGCTCATTTGTTCATGAACAAACAAGGTCACTATTAAATAAACTTGCACCAAAGAGTTGTATTATATAATAGCACCCCACACCCTCAAAAACAAAGGTTGTTGATTCATGCTGCATTTAGAACCATTTTTACTTCTCTGTAAATTCCCCCTTTCAAAGCCCAAACCATTTCAAAAAGCAAAAGTGAACCAACAGGTGTGGGAGACAAAATCGCAGTGAGATGCGGACATAGAAGAGTCTGACTCAATTAACGTATGCCGGAACTTCATCTTTCTGTTAATTTATGACCTAATTTAAGGAGTGAAAAAACTGAAAGTCATTGTGACGCCAGGACAGCTTCAGGTGAACGCATATGGTTACACACTGCATCCTGCAGCATCTGCATAAAGCAAGAGGTATTTGTGCAAGAAGGACACCACAGCCATTGTTAGACTGGTTCTGTCTGGGATGTTCTCATCAGAACTTCTTGTTTCTTGTGTCAATCAGTCATTTGCTGATGTAGACTCCCTCCAATATTTAGCTCAGATCAAGCCATGTGCGGTCATGAAATCTCAGAAGCTCTAAAGTACAACTAACAAATATTTAATCACTATTAACCTACTCACCAATGATACAGTATGGGTTTTCAGTGAGAGAAACATTTTTGCAGAACTGCCTTAAGTTTCTAAACATATATCCAAGTTGATGCACACAGCCATGGTCTTTAGTTTAACTAAAGTTTGGTTTGATTTAGACTAAAACGAGCAAATTCATTCTGATTTAATGACTCATTCACTCATATTTTGCTGATAACATATTTCAGGGAGTTAACTGTAAACTGAGAACCAAACAGAGAAAACGTTCTATTGCTTTCTAGATGAAATGCTTTGCTTTGCATGTTGTAACATTTAATAGCTAGTTTTCCTTTACATGCTGACCAAGATAGAACGCATTATGATCAAATGACATTTTATGAAGGTCCTCACATTTACTAATGATCACAAGATCAAGCCATTTGATGAGCAGCACTGAAAGCAGAACTTGTCCACCAGTCTGAAAGAGATGAATAAGTTCCCTTATCTCAGACTAATGGCGGCTAAGTTTGATAAAAGGATATAAAAGTCCCTGTGCACAACAACTCAAGAATGTGCAGGGCTTATTGTAGACCCCAGAAAATCATATTTTTAAAGCAAAGGGAGAAAATTTGTTCTTCCTTTGACAAACCCAACAAAACTATCCATTATCTTGTTGGAATGAAGATGGCTTCACATGTATCCCTGGCTAACCTTGTGCTTCTCCTCCTACGGTGCAAAGAGGATGGGAGGAGGAGACCTGCAGGATGTCTGTAAATCTCCTCCCTATCCTTCACAGAGGCCTTCCACTTGCCCCTGGAGTCTCAAGACATGCACATAAATACACACACAACGCCTTTTTCAGATGGAGTCGTCTCATTTCAGCTGACTTTTACAACATGCGAGTCAGGCAATAAAACCTTGCCTTGTGAAAAGAAGCAATTGAAACAGGTAAGGAAGTAGAACTTAATAGATCTTTTTAAATTGAACTTAAGAAAAACGGCAACAAAATGACTGGTGAAGGAAATCAGACAATGTTCAGGGTAAAAAAAAGACTTTTGTTTCTACTTAATGAACAGGCGATGCTAAGAAGTTCTGGCTGTTTGGTCAGCCTACCAGAAGTGTGGATGCTGTTACCAGAGGTGGGGACTCGAGTCACATGACTTGGACTCGAGTCAGACTCGAGTCGTTAAAATCACGACTTGAGACTTGACTTGAAAAAATGCTCAAAGACTCGGACTTGACTTTGACTTTCATGCCATTGACTTGGGACTTGACTCGACTTGAAGCTGTTTACTTGAAAAGACTTGATATTTTTTACTCAAAGTCTTAAAATTTAAAACACATTATTTATAAAGTGGCGTCATTAATTAATTTCACTCATTCCGTATCAATATGCGCAGACCGTCACTATGTTTTTCCTCTCTCCTTATGTATGTATGTGTACGTAGCTGCAGCACAACCAATCAAATTAACAGGATTTGGACGTTTAAAAAAACGCGGCAAAGCTACAGATCTCAGGGAACGAAATAACCGCTCGAATATGCTTCCGCGAGTAATTTCTTTTGGCTACGTAGGTTATGAACTTTCGACTAAAAAACGAACTGCAACTTGTAAAACATGCAAGAAGAGAATATCGGATGGAGATGCCACGACGTCCAACTTTGTCCGGCATTTGAAGCTTCACAAAGATCGGTAGGTGGCACTTTTCTTTTGCTGTAAGATAGTTGACTTTAGCTAACTTCGTGTTAGCATGTGTACTCCGGGTTAAATTGGTGATGATTTACCATAAATCCGGTCCTTCAAATGCCTCCACAAATAATGTGCACCGTGTTAGCTCAGGAAGCCGGTGGATAGTGAGCGGGGCTCCGGAACAGAAAGCAGATTCTGGACCTGAACACAGGGAACAGAGTCTCTCTGTCCCATCATGATGATGAGCCGGGTCTAGTATCATCTAAGGATGGTTGGTGTATTTGAAGACATCTACGTTGGGAAATTATATTGACAATATATTGTTTACTGCAGTCAGTGCATTAAGTCAACTGTTTTTGACTTAATGCACTGACCGGCGTGACTGTCACATGTCGCACAGAACCCATTTCCAAGTAGTATAGCTTTGCTGGGAAAAAAAAAAAAAAAGACCAAATACAGTGACTGTCCCAAATAAATTTTGTGTTTAGAATATCTGTCCCATATTTACGGAGGACTGAAACTAACATACTTAGAAATAAAAGCAGAAAAATAAATGCACCAGACCTTCCTGAGTTTACTTGTGATAACTTCATTTATACTTATTTTATTTTTTGAAAACTATGATTGTTGTAGTGTTGATGTTTATTTATGAATAGAAGGAGTAAACTGAAGTCAAATGTAATTCATGAAAGGCTGTAATTTATTTTCTGACATCTGTTTACTTCTGACAGATTTGAAGAATACCAGATGTATAAGAGGATCACAAATGAACCTCAAATACATATTTTAAAAAGAACAAATGGTCTAATATTTGAATTTTATGTATAATTGCAAATTATTAAAAAAAAAAAAAAAAAACGACTCGAAATGACTTGAAATTAAAGGTTCCTGACTTGAGACATGACTCGACTTTTGCCTGTTTTTACTTGAGACTTGACTCGGACTTGAGGACAGAGACTTGAGACTTACTTGAGACTTGCAACACAGTGACTTGGTCACACCTCTGGCTGTTACTGAGAGAAGACTCAAAGTTAGCAATTCATACCAATTTCATTTGCTGTTTTTTCCTTGCAAATGTGCGTCAACCTTTTTCAATATTCTGTTAATGTTGGAAAAACACAATTTACCAATTGCAGTGGTTCCATTAAATAAGAAATTGAATTAAACTCACATCTTTTTCAGGTGTGAAAAAGATGTGAGTTTACAATACAATACAATTGTATACAAATACAATTCTCCTTGTATTTGGAAGTGGGTATGTATGTGGCATTTTTGGGAATTTGTAGTTGATGTTTTTACAGAAGAACTGTGGATTCAACACTTTCGAATGACAAACTCAACTTTTGATGAACTGTGCGATGCCGTGAGACCTCTGGTGGCGCCAGCTACGTGTTGCGGCTGTTTGCATACTGGTGTGATGGTTTTGGAGCAACAAGCTCCTTGTATTCTGATGCAAAAAAGTGCTTCCACTGCAGTTTTACTAAATACACAAATTTCTTTATGGCTGAAAAACCACCTCATCTTAGCACAAAATGTTTTAGCGAGAAAAAAATTAGCTGTGTTTCCATTAAGTGTAGTTATTTTCGTGATTCCAATTTGCGCAATTTTATGGTCAATGGAAACACAGCAAAATGAGGGGCTTTAAAATGATAGAAAAAAACCAACAGACTCCTTCCGATCATTATTACTTCCATGGCCTTTATGTTTATTATGATCCGAGATAAATGTGATTCCACTATGAGAGTAATATATGCTGAAAGCTCACAAGGCGATGAGCTCAGTGGCCATCTTGTATGATGTGAAAGACGCTCTCCCAACTGAATATGGCGTGATATGAGCCTTGCTCCTAATATGATGAATTAATGACCGTTCACAGAAATAAGAAGAGAGAAAACATTTCAAAGCTGTTCCAATATCTTCTTGCATCGCAGAAATCTGATTTTACTTTTTATTACAGAACAGCTCATACATGCCAAATGGCTTTATTTAATAAACGGTTCCTCAAATAACTGTCAAATAATTGCAACATGGGTGTGTTGATTTGATGCAGCTTAGTAACATCATAGCAACCAGAACGGAAAAAAAACATATTCAATATTCAAACACATTCCACTTAAGAAAACTGATGTTTCCTGAGAAGGCGCCAGCAAGGGAGTAAGACCATTTTTTAAAAAAAATTATTATTATTTAGTATTTTGAGAAGGCATGGAGTTAAACTAAAACCCATGGTTGCCATAAACAACAGGGGCTGTTGTGGGAGGCATTGGGGAACAAGACATAAACATTTACCTCCAGGAGAGCAGAGACTGAAAGGGAGAGGTTAAATACTCAACGTGACCCTGGATGCCTGAGTGTCAGGGAGCGCCATGGCAACTCCAACAGGGTCAACAGTGCAGGTAGAAGCAGGTTGGCTTAACTTCAGGTGCCCTGAGGCGCCACATAATTTGTTTTATTCTTGGTCTCTGGTTACAAAGCTCTGGCTCTGGACTGCTGTTCCTATCTGTGTGCGCGACACAGCTGTAGCTGCAGCAGACGGTTGCATTCTTTACTCCAGGTTAACACTCGCACTGCAACCTTTGGGCATTTATCTGCAGCAAATGAGTAATTGTCTTACAAAAGCTCATTCTCATTGACCAATAATAAGGTGCTAAATACCAACCTTTGGTATTTAGTCATTTGGCTCAAGAGCTGCTCAGCTAAAACAGAGAGGTGAAACTGGGATTTCACCCATTTCTCTACTACTCTGGCTAAAATCTCTAAACCTGCTGGTACATTAATAACACTGTCTACAGAAAATGCCTGTAATAGATTGTCCCACAATTCAAAAAAACTTGCTCCTAATGTTTTCAACACATATCTGGAATCAGAGGAGGGGGTCGGGGAAGAGTGGTGATTAAACTTTTTTTATAAATTTGGGTTATGCCACAAGTCTTTGATCGCTCTCAAAATAGAAACATTAGGAAACCAAGCATAGGATAATCTCGTTAAATGGAATGGATTACCATTTTGTGAGGCGGGAACCGGGGCGTAAAAATCCCCCACCAGGTCTGAAACGTAACACAGATTAATCCCTAGACAGCTAATGTTTCAACGTATCACTCTCAGGGTGTAAGAAAGGAACAGGAGAGCTGTGATCATAGACGTAATCCCTGGACTAATCTGGCAGATCACAGCTCTGAGGCAGCTCAGGCTGATACCTGATGCCATCTACTATGACCGTTCACTCCCAAAATGACCAAGAGTGGAATAAAAGTATGCAGTCCCGGTTTATGTGTGTGTAAGATATGTTTCACCTCTACAAAGCTCTTTAAGGATATAAATGAAGGGGTGGAGAACTGAAGTAAAACAGAGATATGGTCTTAAAGTGACAGAAAAAGGCCAACGCAGACAGTCTTGTAAAAGTATTCATATCCCTGACATTGTTCCACATTTTGTCACTCCATAGTCTTCATGGCATTTTATTTGGATTTTATGTGGGAGCAAAACATCCATTCGTCATGGACTGGAAACTCATTGGAGCTGCAGTGAGAACAAGGTTGGGTCATGACCAATCTTGTTCTTTTGGCAACTACCCAACGCTCAATACCAAAGGTGATGGTGGGAACGTAGATTGACCAGTAAATCAAGTTTTGGCTCCGATCTCTCTTCACCATGACAGACCAGTAAAGCCCGCATCACTGCAGGACCAATTTGTTTATCAATCTCCTGCTCCATTTTTTCCTCATACGTGAACAAGACCCTGAGATACCTAAACTCCTAGACTTGAGGCAGAATCGCATCCCTGACCAAAAGAATACGCTCTACCATTTTTCAGCTAAAGACCATGGTCTCTGATTTAGAAGTGCTGATTCCCACCCTGATTGCTTCACACAAATTTTTAGAGATGCACGATATAATCGGCACTAAGATTGGTATTGGTTGATATTAGTAATTTCTTGATATGTTGGTCCAATAAATAAAACTGAGCTGATAGAAACATCCAATATTTTGCTTCAGGAGGAGAAGAGGTTGGTCACGTGGTGCTTGTTTGGTCATATAATAGTGATAGTGATGCACCAAAGGATTGTGGGGAGTTTAGCTGAAGCACAGAAGCAGTATGGTTGATTTTTTTCAAGGTTTTGAAAGGGCAGTAAAATATATGTAATATATGCTGGTAAATATCAGTTATCGGTCATAACCGCAATATTATGCTTATTATGCTATATTAATTTATGTGATTTTTAGTCACATAAATTAATTTTAAAGCACAATGAAGTAATTATGTCGCCTTCAGTTGTTATAAAAATGCTGTATATGTCAAATATGACATAAAAGAATTTTGACTTTGTAATTTAATGTCATGAAATTGGGCCTTTGTCTTTTTAAGAAACTCCTGCTCTTTATGAAAGTCTGCCTTCAGGAAGTCATCAGAACTTGGCTCCTCTATTATCCCTTTAACAATGTTTTTACAAGCGTTGCTCTGAGAAGTCAATCATACACCACCGGATGTTTGCTAATTGCTGCTTGCTAGGAGTTGACATGATGTAAAGCTCAAAAAAGTCACTTTAATCCCCTTTAATCAATATCAGCCCAAATTTCCATTTCAGCTCATTTTTAAAAGAGTGCATCTTTTTGTTCAACTTTACAATTATTCCATTACTTCGCTTTAGCATTTCATGTCAAATCCCAATAAAATGAGGTGAAGTTTGTAGTTATGTGGAAAAACGTGAACGTCCCAACTAGTGTGAATACCTACACACCTCCTCATCTGACACACACCCAGCAAATACCTCTCTATAGGACATGGTGCAGTTTTAAAACAGACCCAGGCTGGGTCATAAAAGCCTCATCTGATAAATGAGAAAAAGGTTGAAGATTCAAGACAGAATCGTCCAATCCTACATCTGCTCTCCATTCTGACGTAGTAGTAAACAAAGATTGAGTGAGTGTTAATAGAGTGGAAGAAAACGTGATGGTAGGAAGGTAGAGAGTGGAAAACCCCCACAAAGGTCAATAGACGCATCTGAATGGAAGCAACACCATCCAGTGTTGCTTCCATCTGCCCACCCAGGCAGCAACCAGCTTCTGGGGCATGTGCCCGCAGCAGCTACACAAACCTCATCTTTTAGCACCACCCATAATGCCACTCTCTTTAATGAAACGTATGGTTTGGGGTGTGGAGAACGTTCTCAGGAAAGTCAGTGTCCCCCCGCAGGAATGAAAAGCAGTGTGACATGAGTAAACACTCAAACTGTTCAGGAATTATACAAGTGATCAGAAAAGGCATTAAAGAGGGTTAAAATAGGATGATAGGAGAGGCTGTGGTTCAGACAGCAAATCGAAAGAACCGATGCACTAAAAAAAAAAAAGGGATCAGAAGAGCAGAGGTTTACCAAAAAATGTGTCCAGAACTCCACCTCAGACAGAAAAGACATAGTTACCACATGTTTACACACAGCTCATGTGGGAGTTTGCTCTCAGCTTCCATTTAGTTAACAAGAATGAGCTAACTGTTTGTTGTTTCTCTTTGCATCTTAACATTTTCAACACACAAGCTTGGTATCGCTCAAAAAAACTCCTTCATGATCGCTGTAGCCAAATAAGCCAAAAATGCTTACATGTGAATCGCTGATGGTGTTTAAGAAGGGCTGAGTTCAAGGTGAGGAAATCATGACATTTTCATCAGCTGAACTGGAAGTGTTAGGAGCAGTTAGCTGTGACAAAACATGATAAGGTTCTGTTTGTATTCTCCTCCATTGCCTCGAAAGATTGGTTCCTAATCACAACTTCCTACTGTAATTCCTGACTGAAAGGATGCGTGTGTGTGATACGTTATAAAGGAACATGGACAACCGGAGGTGTTTAAGTATCAATATTTCCCAGGCCTGTCTTTTATATGCTTAGTTGGTCATTATTGTTGCTACAACAACTTTGTCGTGTCAACTAATCAAATCTCTACTATTTCTAATCCAGTTTTTTTTTTTAAATTTCAACCCAGATCCAGAAAGTTCCCTTTGAATATGCTGTGTACAATTCTAGAGTGATCAGGGCTTCAACACGCAATCTGGACAGATGGCTGGATGAATAGATATCGGACAGACAAAAGGACAGATAGGTGAATAGATAATGGATAAAACAAAGAATGAATGATATATTGACATTGGTTGATGTTACTTATTTTTTAACATATCAGTCCAATAAGTAAAACTGTGCCAACCAAAGTCAATTCCCATCCTGTTGCCATTTATGGTTCTATATTAATTATAGTGATGCTATGAGGACCACAGGATGCTTAACTGAAGCAGAGCAGTTGCATGGTTGTTTTTTCCCCCCACCATATCCAAACGGTAGGGAAATGTATCTAATATACATATATGAAATAATAGGTTAAGTCTTTTTTTTCCCAAACATTATTTTTGCAAGAAATATATATTTCATTTTTTTCCCTCCAAAATATGTCTTTAGACCTTGGAAAGACACATCAGCCATCTCCAGGATGCGTAAGCAGCATTCATTCAAGACAAACAGACAGAGCACCAACCTGATCCCAGGAGGATGTATCTGGCTCTGCAGGTGCTCTTGCCAGCGTTGGTGATGCAGAGACATAGGGGAGGCTTGGTGATGAGGAAGATGGTGAGAGTATGTGCAGGTGGAGAGGCAGCAGGGGCAGGAGGAGGTGCTACCTGGCTGTGGACTGGCGCATGGCCCAGGGCTGGCGGCAGGGCTCCGGACAAGCGGGCAGTCCGGCTGTCCGCAGGGGCAGCACAGGGTGGAGTGAAAGTGGCAGTGGGGGCAGCAGAGAGCAGACGGCGCTGGCGGTGACAGGGTGGAGGCCACGTGGAGTCTGTTTGGCTTCTGGGAGTCTGTGACGGCAGAAGACGGAGACGCAGCCGCTGATGGCGGGAGATTCCTCAACGAGCCGTTGAGTTTGACCAGCCCACCGTTCTGGACGGGCCTGCTGGCTCTCTGGACGTGGGCTCCCTGCTGCAGCTTCACGGCTCCGTTCCTAACCACCATGTCTCCGTCTCTCTCAGCTGGGAGGAGGTCGCAGCTGCAAGCAGCAGAGAGGGGGTCCAGGTGGCTGCGGTTTTCTGTACTGGTAGCTGAAGGAGCATTTCCACTGGCGCTGAAAGGATGGTGTCCACCGTTGCTGAGCAACAGCGGGTCTCCACTGGAGTCAGTCAGGGCCATGATCTTTTCCCCGCAGGTCTGGGACCAACACCGTCACTCCTCTGAGACCACAGGGAACACATTTATGACACAAACTTCAATTTTAAAAGCAAAAAAATAAGTAGAACCATGGCAAACAATGGATATGTATCAGGGTTTCCTCTAGGATTTGTTAAAACACTGATGGTGGTCTGTGAGACAAGAACGCTACTAAGTAACTAGCATAACTAGGGAGCCTAATATCTCAGACATTATGCATGATGGCCAAACTATATATTGTATTTGTTGTTCAAATGCAACGTATGTAAACATTAGGGTCATTTTGTCAGGTTTGAACTAAAAATGCATTCTACTTAACCCTCTAAAGTACCTTTCTTTCACCTTTTCTCTCCCTCTACTTTGCACTGTCATCTCTAGTTTTTCTTCACTCCTGAGTGCAGCCAGTAGTCTGTCTATCCGGCAGCTAGACAGACAGGAGCCGGAGGTGTTGGGTTTTAAACTAAAGTGAATTTTAATGTTTCATCATATTTGAAATTTCAAACTCTTATTATGTTTAGTACAAGTGTGCAAATGTAGGCTATAAATGAATAAAACTTAATTCTGAAGGTGTGAATTTTATTGTTCTGTGGTGCTGTGTTACGATCAATTATATGTAGGGGAAACCCTGAGTGTGATATGTACCGTACATATACATATATAGTATTTGTGTGCTTGTTCATTTCTTGGCAAAAAGCAGCTACTATCTGGAATAACAAAAAATAAATAAAATAAATAATATTTTCAGGGGGAAAAAATCCTTGGAAAAAAATAACGTTTTAAAGAATTACAATTAACTTGAAAACCAATACCGAGGTATGTGGAACACCACCATTTATATAAACAGTGATCTGGTTATTGTTTTTTACATGCCTAAGTCTGTTATTTAAAACCAACTTCAAAAGTAATTTGTAATGTAATACCCTTACAAATTGGAGTTTTTTCCCCACATTTTAAGAAGCAGTGGAAGAGCATTTAAACAAAATAAACACCCCACGGGGTTTTATTGTAACCATCAACAAGTAGATCATGTATAACAAGCTATGTATGCGTTATCAGACAGTCTTTTGAAAATTTTGAGACCACACTGATCAAGCTGCTGCGATGTGACATTTCATGTGCCTTACAACTCCGCTTCGTTACATTGAGCTTAGCCAGCCGTATCTTATTGAGCAGAAATGTGGCCGTTGTCTCTGACTTTCCATTTGCTGCGTCTTTGCTCTGTTGATTGGTGGTGACTTGGCATTTGGACTTGATTTGCTCTACAAATTGCCAAGTCTGGAGCACATCTGGTCTCACCACAGCTGACTGGATGACGAATAACCATAATGGTTTATAAATTACCACATATAGATTGTACTGTCAGTCATGCTGGGCCCAAATATGTTGAATTTGAGGTAACTACATTGAACTGAAGCTGTAGCATTTTATACCATTGCTGCCAGATGGCATCTGTACTAGTTATAACTAAAATATCCCAATTATTTCTGGTTTACTTTAGCTAAACATGTGTTTACATGCTAAGCATGTATACACATGTTAGCTAAACATGTATACACGTTTATTTTTTTACATATGCCTTTATAAAACACCTTTCTTACTTTTTTTTATTTATTTCCAGAGTGGAAAACTTTAAGATGATTACTTTCCTACTTTCTCCTTAAATATTAGAAAATGTATCTTAAAAAATGACTTCAAAAGTCCTAGGAGAGAACAACAGTGCTCTTTCTATGACTTATGTTTTCATTCATTTAGAATTTACATTTCTATATGGTTTTTTACAAGAGGGTTACAAACAGATACAAAAAAAACTAATTCAATTTGTGAAGCTGTTTAGACTAAGAATAGAAGAAAGCAGCTGTGTTGGCTTGTGTGGTTAAAAGCACACCTGATTTCAATTCCACAGAGAAGTAACTTCAGCATTTTATGTCCAAATTTACATCATGGCGTGATTTGAGAAGCTCTTCATGCGTAAAAAAAAAACAGGGGAACACTTTAGGGCTGTTGTAAATGAATATTTTAGTAATCGAGTAATCTATCGATTATCCTTGCGATTAATTGAGTAATCGGGTAAAAAAAAGATAAAGTAAAACATTGGTAAATCTAACATAACAGCAGTGTTATCACATATCAACATCAGTAAAATTTTTCACAGTTGAGCATCCCTAACAATAACTTTTCTATGTTTAGAAAATTTACCTGTCACAATAATAGCTCAATTTCCAAGTTAACCTGAAGAAAAGCTATACAAACATCTGAAATTATATTCAATTCAATAATAAAGAGGCAGGCTCACAAACATGCTTATACAAAAAAATGTCTATACTCCAGCTTTTGGTTTATGTATTCATCTTTAGTCAATTTAATAGATGAACTCTCACCTTGCCCAGACTTTTTTGCTTTTGTGTTCATGTTAGCGACGTGATTTGACACCTTCGTTCGTCATACACAGAAACATCTACCAGCTACGTGGCGTCACGATGCGCTCCGCCACCCATTTGTTGAGACCGGGATGATATGAAATACATTTTCCGGTAAGTCCGTAAAGCTACACTTACGTTAATCATCTAATGATTTCCACCAGGACCTTGACCTCCAGGAATATTTTTATGCGATAAAATAGACGCGCTTGCATTGGAGCGGCAAACGATACGTCACATAACGTCCGCCGTTCCCGTCCGACACGCGACGCATGCGAGCTATGAGCTCTGTGACACCTCAATGTGAGCGAGTGGCGAAATATGAGAACGGGAGTCTGGTGGGGTCAGAGGTGGGCTTGGAGGGCGAGGTTTTGGAAAAGAGGCGGAGACAGGGAATAACTTGGGAGCCCGGAGAGCCACAAATACACCGAGGGAAACCCAGATGAAGTCATTCACTTTGGTTCTGTTGATGTCAAAAGCTTGGACCGATTTTAAAAGCTAGCCTGATGCTCAAGAATTGAATTGCCACTGAATACATAAGATGCTTAAGGTATAAAAAGAGTATGCATATTTTGATAACATTGTAACAAAGTCTGCTTTCTCGGCCTCGGATCTTTGTAAATGCCAGTAGAGGCGTTAACAGGCAGGTGAGACATCTTGGACTGACTCTGGATAGAATCAGTCTTGTGTCTAAAAAGACAAGCTTTTTTGAGCCCAGTCAAACCAGAACAAAAGCAACTCGAGGTTGGGCTTCAAAAATGGCACTTGAGGATTTTTTTTTAATTGCATTATGAAAGAGATTTGTTGTCTTCACCAAGAGTCTAGAAATATTACAAGTTGACAAAACATTTGTGACTGGTCAGCAAGTAAAAATCCCATCTATTTCCCACACAGCGGATGCAACATATCAAAGCACCGATGACTTGCACTGCAAACACTCGTTGGTGTGGAAGTTAATACTGCAGGAAGAAGACTAGAGGTTAGAAGTATTTGAGTTCTAGTATTTTATAACACTATAAACATTTTGTGAATACTATAACATAAAGAATATTTGAAAATATATATTGAATGTCGTTATTTTCTAGCTCTTAGAGATAATGAGCAGGTAAAATAATTTACAAAACGGATAACCAGAAACGGACCACAAAACATCAGATTTCCAGATTTATTGTGCTAAAATCCATGAAAATATAACTTACTAGCATGTTTTTATGATTTGAAAAAAAAGATAAAATGAACCACATAAACCAATCCCAAAATGAGGTTGTTTACATGGGGATCAGATTTTATAATGATAATAATCTTTCTATAATGACAATAAAGATTATTAATGTTATTGATATATACTACTATATCAAAGTATTGATTGCCCCCGCTTTTTCCATAAACCAGCCATTTCTTGAATAAAAACACACAGTCAGAGGAATTATTTCACTACATTAAACAAGCCCAAAACACCAATTTGTAACATTATTCCCGGTGCAAGTTGGTTTGGAACAACGAAGGTGATAAAGTGCTCCTTCTGCCGTCTTTCATGTCAACTTTATGATTACGGGGTGTGTGAGAGAGATGCTGAGACCTAGGGCAGCAGCATAAAGGCAAAGCAAAGCATCCCACTTCCCTTTAATTAAAACTAATAGGCAGCAATTACCAGGTATCAGTCAAGAGACTGTTAATAACAACATTGCTCCTCACAATAATAACATCAACAGGAGGCACTTGCCCCCCTCACCTCCATGAACAGCCGCTGTGCATGGCTTTCAGATACAGCTTTCTCTGACAGCTTTCTGTTTGTCAGGAGTGGTTTTTAGTCATATATGATCCCCTCAGGGCCCTTACTCACAGCTGGGTTGTTAAACATACCAAGTGGAGCGGCTGGCTCAAGGCTACGAGCTGAGTCTCAGAGTTAAACAGCCGGTTTTTATGAATTTAACAAAGGCAAATGTTTAAAGCGATTAGCTGATTACAAATCAATGTAAAATGTTCGGATTTAGCTTAGTTTTTTGCCCAATTACTGATATTTTTATTTTAGCTGACAAGCTCAAAATCCGCGCAAGTCATTAATAGGAGTGTCTGTGTATGGTCGAGTGAGTATAGTTTGTTAAGTTTGTGCAAAGTAAGTCAAACTAAATTTACAGTAAGGTTGGATTATTCTCCGATGGATAAGATCAGAGATCAAGGGCAATTTCAATAACTCGTGAGAGCTAAAGGAAATCTAGCAGTATGGTGTGAAAAGAAAATATAGTGAGACGTTTAGCTATTTTTTTATGTACTGCTAGTGACGCTCAATGAGGGAGACCCAAGGTCCCAAAAGGGACCAAACTGAGCACATTTTTGGTTCAGTGTTCCTCTGGAGGAAACACAGAAGTCTGAAGAAACCGAATGCAAATAGTAATGAGTGGCCAGGGTTTCTCGTATCCTACCGTGTTTTCGTGCCTCCCGGGGCGTTGCGTTGCTTATCTCCTGTGGGCTCCGTAGCAGGCGTCGCTTCGCAAACACCAGAAATAAAAACAAGAAGAAGAGGAAGGGGGGGGAAAAAGACGCCCGGTTGATTTAAAATGTCCGCGAGCGCAGTTAAACAAACAACACAACCCGACACGGCAGCAACAAGTCCCGAGCAGAGAGGGGCTGTTTCTCATTGAAGTGTGTCCTGCCAGAATGACAAACAGCCACACACACGCAGACCCCGGCTCTGTGCTCTGCTTCTCCCCTCCGTGCGGAGGGGAAGAAGGGGAGAAGAGGAGAAGGCGGAGGCTGGGACTGCTCCGAGCAGCACTGATAGGACGGTCGCACCGTCTGTTTTAACCCGCTCAATGCCACGGCGGCGGCACGAGCCGACATACAAAACGCTCACGCGCCTCGTCACACACATTCAAGACAACTTGGATGTGACTTGAACCAGCGGTAGCGTCACCGAAAATACCGGAATATAAGCAACTCTAGTAGAGTACAAGGATTAATCGCCATATAGCTAACGAGGAACAGATTAATAATTAAAAATGCTAACATTTAAGTAAATATCTTTTTTTTTTTTTTTTTATGAAATTACGTCCAAACGGCCTGCAGAAGTCTGGCCAAAGATTTATTACAACTTAACTTTTCCCAACTTGCTTTTATACCTTTACATTACTTATACGCCAAAAATTAGACCTGCTTAGCCAAATCTGACAGGCATGACAAACGTTGCAAAAACCTGGTCTTGGATTCAAGAACTCCCAGTTACTGACAGCATCTTTGCTAAATAAGATACACACGCACACACTAAATCAGTGGTCCCCAACCACCGGGCCGGTTCGCGGACCAATTGGTACCGGGCCGCGCAAGAAATAACGAACTACTTCTGGATGTTTTATTTTGAAAATCCTAAACCGGATTTTACCGGTTACGTCTTGCGCGTCAAAATTGAGCCAATTTACAGCAGAATGAGTAACAAAACAACATCGGAGTACTGCGCAACAAAACGTGTTACAATTAATAATCTCAGTAATTATTGTTCAACTAGGTGTTGCGCAATTCAGCGCGTTTCGGCTCCATTAACAAAAAAAAGGCGAGTCAAAGACCGACTGACTAGCAGAGCAAGGATTTAAATTACCTACTCAACCACCGCTGTGTTCATGAGAGGCTGATTAATAATCGAGAAATAAATATCAAGCCTGGAAACCTGGTATCGTAACGGACTGAATGTTATGTTTTTAACGTAATCTCTGCTCGGTTTGAGGGGCGCAGGCGGTTGCCACGGCAACGGGTGTACTTAAACAACAGAGAGAGAGAGTAAAAAGATAAGAGTGGTTTTGAGTTGATCACCTGTTCAGGTTATTTTACCTTTGTTTACCTTTGCTGTGGCTCATTACAGCCGCTGTAGTTTCTGAACGTTCAATAAACGACAAACTTGGACTGATTCTCTCGTCTGTTTGTGAGTATACGTCATTCACAACAAACATCAAGTAGGACAAATGTATTTCATTAAGTTTTAACAAACAAATGGCTTCTACCGCGATAATTATGTGAAATTAAATTAATAATATCCCAACTTCTGCCTTTACCTTTACAGAGCTCTTTGGTTCCTCCTGTCAGTCTGTAGCTTCTCATATTGACGTCATCAAACCAAAGTTCAGATCTACCATAACTGACTGACACCTGCTGGCCTCAGGTTTGCAACCAGCTTGTGACTGAGAAACCAGTAACCTCCTCCGAGTGTCAGAATCTCACTGAGGAAGAAACTGCATTAGGTTTTCTATCACTTTATTATTTCTGCTATAACTGATGTATATTCGCATATAAAATAAGTCAATACAGTTTAATTTACAATTTTTATGTCTTCGTGTCATGTGGTGGATCTCAGCCAACTGGTGAGAGAAAAAGTAGATCTTGGTCTCAAAAAGTTTGGGCACCCCTGCTGTAGATGTTACCTCCCATGGTAGGGCATGCTAAGATGGTTTCTAACGCATATTCGGTATGTGAACTATTAAAATATTCAGTTATAAATGTTTTTAGAGAGGGTGTTAAGTATTCATGGAATTTAGTTATTCGTCGAATTCTGGGTGCCCACTGTATTACAAAAAGTATACTAACTACATTTGAGGCACATTTAAGACTAAGGACCATTAGTGATTACATTGCTAAATATTAAGTAGCAAGAATAACATCAGCTATATATAGTACTTTTAAAAGACAAATAATGGCTTTCATTAACCTTTCTTGAAGAGACAGTTAACAGCCTTTAATTATCTGACACTCAACCACATAACTCTTTGAAAGGGACGCACCCAGGCTTGACACATCAGCTTACTGTAATTACACATGACTGACTGGATATGTTGGCTTCTTCTCAGTTCAGTTTAATAGCTACTTTAATGCTCTCTACCGCATATCTTCAGGAGGAAAAGGAAAGATGATCAGAGTTGACTGGATGACGGATGAAGCCACATGAACGACGATCCAGGACGAAAACCTGCTTGTTCCCAAACCCTAATGGACCCAAGTCTTAGTAAATTTAGCATCAGCTGTATTCTCCACATGTGCAGAGCTTGTAAAAGACAAAATACTTGCTGCTGCAACTGCAGTAAGACGTGGCTCAACAAAGTACAGACTCAAGGAGGCTGAATACAAATGTATGTCCCATTTGTCCAGCGAGACATTTCCGGGCGAGTGGCTGGGTACATTCCTGGACAGGTCGCCAGAAACATGATGAAAAGCTCAAAAAAGTAAGTCGGTTTTCCATAATGCTGCCCCTTTAATGTGTCATTTTACCTCACATCCGTCCACTGCTTTGTGTCTTATCACATAGAATCGCAGGATTATAATCTTTACAGTTCATCAAAGGCTTCCGATACCAAAAAAACAAAACAAACCAACAACAACAAAAAAACAGTTGAGCCAAAGTTTAAAAATGCATTCAGGTTGTGCTCAGCGGGGGAGTTGGGTTTATCTCAGGGAATGCTGGGAAGACGGGAGGCCAGTACCTGGCTTTAATTTTAGCTGTCCGCCACGATTAGGACACAGTTCATATAGCAAGTGTAATCATCTGCAGTAGTGAAGCGCTTGTTCACAGCTGGCCCCGAGGCCAGTTAAAGCCTAAGCCACGCAGCGCTTTGTAGTTGACTGGAGTAATAATAACCTGGTAGTAATAGGTTGTACAGGGTTCAGGGTGTTGGACTGCGCCTCCATTTCATCTGACGGCAGATAAAACACAAACGCATTTAAGCTGCAACGCCAGCGTCTAGCTATTTATCCTCTACGGTTAAACACGGCGTTAAAAAAAAAAAAAAAAAGTACTACAGAAGCTCAACTTCAGTGGAGCAGGGCCGAGGGTTACCCACATGGAACTAAAGGAGGGACTACATCAAAGGACGCGCACTGTACCAGGAAGGATGGAGGCCCTGGTGAAAGCAGAACGGCCCCCCGAAAAGATTGCACACAACTCATCAAAGTGACAGGTTTAGTGGACAGAAAAGAAGAAGAAAAAAAAGGAGCAAAAGACAAGGGTTTAAGGGAGGGAGAGAGGGCAGAGGAGGACAGAATGCCTCTGAACCGTTTAAGGCTCTGGCAGGAGATGTCAGAAATAATCTAACGGCTTTCCAATTTTGCTTTCAGATCATTTCACCCCCGCTCCGCCTCACAATAACAATCAATTCCTTTTCACTGTCGGTCTTTGAACTGAAGAACGCGGAGCAGGCTTGCACCCCCAAAACTGATAACTTGTTGTTTTCAATGAGGAAAGAGGAGAAAAGAAAAGGCCGTAAAACCTCAAACAGCTGCGAGAAGAAAGAAAAATGGGAGAGGAATAGTAATAATGAAAAAAATGTAAAACCCTCTGGAAGGTTTTGTTCTGTTAGGTTAGACATGATCTGACTTGTGTGATTTGCAAAAACATGAGCAAAGAGCTAATAGAGCATTAAGATGCTGGGCCTTAATGTGCACAGGCATACAGTATATGAAGAAAGGGGGTGGGTAATCCTGGAAGCCCCTTGAGCATTGCAGCTACCCCTAATGCAATAATATCTGGTTATTATAAGAATGAAAGTAATGGAAGGAATATTGAAAAGGTTAAAGTGGTGTATCGATAAAAAAAGAAGGCGTTTAAGTGAGGAAGAAAAAAAAGAGACCAAGCATGAATGTCTCACTTCGCACTGGCTTCCGAGTGTCTGAGTTTCTGAAACCCAATCCCGTCGACACCTCGGCTGTGAGGATGGATATCTCTCACCTGATTAGCGCTGCGGGCCCCTGACCATGTCCGGAAGGAGCCAAAGAGCCCGAGGAGTGACTGAAAGCCGAGCGGGAGCTGATGCCTGCTAAACTCTCGCTACCAGCCGCGACATTAGGCTCTGCTTCATTTAATCCTCTCCTCTTTCCTATATGCTGCCGAGGTTAATGTTTCACTGCATATAAAATGCAGAGGGGAAGCCCTAATTTAGCACCACAACCATCTGGCTCATACATCTGTACATGTTCTGGGTTAGCTGACAGGTGATCTTCCTGGGAAGCTTGAATTTTCTTTGGAATGCGTCCAAATGACGCCCGGCGCTCCGGTTCGACATGCATGCGAGTATAGTCTGCCTCTTTAGATAAAGACGTTCTTTGAAGGTTATCTGTGTTGCCCTTTAAAGTGGCTACATGCAGGTGTTTTAGTTTAAAGTCTTATCTTGGTTTGTACCTTCAGAGTCGCGCTGGAGTCCAGTCTGACCTCAGTCCGACGTCTGGTTTCCTCTCAGCTTTCATCATTCCTCTGATAAAATACATGCTTTAATTATTTGTTATGATCAAATAAGAAGACACAAAACGAAGATCTTAAAGGGGCAGTATTATGTATTTTCAAAGCCCACAGTGCCATTTTAGAGCACAATCAAGTAACTATGTTCTATCAAATATGACTTAAAACAAATTTGACTTTGCAATTTAACTTCCTGAAATTGGGCCTCTGTCTCTTTAAAAAAAACTCCTGCTCTTTCTGAAACTCTGTCTTGAGAAAGTCACCACAACATGTCAGTAACATGGCCTCTGTGAGGTTTGGAAGCTTGGAAACTGTAGTTCCAAGGAGTTGCTTCGTCCTCAAAGGCGGGGCTATGTCCACCCAGGTGTTTTGCACAGCTGACTGGTTGCCAGGGAGATTAAAGCATTTCTGAAACATGCATGAATAAATCCAGGTAAGAGTTTGATGAGGGAATAACATCATAACAAGATGTAAAGTTCAAAAAAGTTGATTTTACATAATACCGCCCCTTTAAGAACAAGTTATTTAGATTTTACCTCCATGTGTAACTCTCAGTTCAGTCATTTTGGCTTTAGCTTTTGCTGCTACTGATGGCGTGCCTCTGAAATAAAAGAATAAAACAGATTAGAACTTATAAGATAGAAATACATAGAGATGTAACCCCAATGTAGACCATGTATGCATGAGGATAAGTTCAAGTTGGAGCTGTGAACTTGACATCTTGATATAAGTTTATTTGTTTATCTATTGATTTATTAGATGTCCCAAGGACAAGACTGAAGCATTTGGGTGACTGGACCTTTTCAGTGGGAGCAACTCGACTCTTGAACAAACTCCCTCTAGACTTTCGCTCCAAAAAAACATAAACAAAAAATGTAGTATAGTAAAAATATTCCTAAAAGTAATTCCCTTCCCCAATCGACACCTATTTTTAATCACACATTAGAGACATTAGGCTAAAGGGAGTTTTTAAATCAGGAACATCATGTTTCTGAACAGTAAAGGTTCGAACAGGATCACTGGGGGGGCATCCTTTGTTGGCTCCAATGGCAGCCAGAATCTGGCAGTGGGTTGTTTGACAGGAAATAATAGGGGCATAGGTTTTGATGCATATTTGGTGCTGCTGATGTATGACCCCCTGTAGGAAGTTGCCTCTGGTGCTTGGGTGTCAAGAGCTGTGATAGATGTCCATACATGTGTGTTGTGCTTTACTAAATGACTGCAAAACTTGTCTTAGCAACCTCTCGAACCTAATCCGAGGAGACATCTATGTCTCAGCCAGAGCAGACCAGTTTAAAAGGTGTTTTTAACTCTATTGGTTTATCCCCATTTCCCCTGGGTTTTGCTTTTCTTCGTTTTATTACGCTAGCCAAAAATAAAGCCATGTGCAATTCCACACATTCTTGCCTAAGGTTTTCACCTGTCAACCAAACACGCATGTTCTGAGCTGTCAGTCAACACCTGGAAGAAGAATGTCGAGAGGAGGGTGACGCTAAGATTCCCTGACGATCTGTTTTAGTTCAGGTCAGTTACTTTCACTTGTTTCATGTATCTTCTGTTTTTATTCGTCAGTGCTATGTCTCGAAATGCTCCGAAGCTCTGTGACTGTTACAGATGACATAGAAGCTCGCCAGCTCAATGAAGATACCCATGCAAACACTGGAAAAACACAAAGCAATGAGCTTAAAGTACAGCACTGTATGTTGAAGAGAAATTTCCCCTGCTTCCTGTATCTCGCTTAATTTTCTCTTCCTCTTACTGTACCCAGATGAAGAGGCGGAAATTAAATGAAACCGGTGGTGCTGGACTGTTGGTAACAGAGTTAATGGTACCAGGGATCGACGCTGGTTCAACGTCAAACAGATTTGGTTCCTGCTTATCACTAGCGATGCAGTTATACAGCTGTTATACCCCTCCTACCACCATTCAGCCCACATGTTCTGTAAATGGACCTCCGGATCTGGCAGATCAACTGAGCTACGGCTGACATTCGAGTCAAACACATTTATTTGGGGAAAAACCCGAGGCTAGCCTAGTGAGGACTTGAACACAACACCGGTAGTCCACAGCAGTACCAACAGTGTCTGTTATAGGCACTGTGTTGCTGAAAGACTGCCATAGTGTGGCATTTCAAGAAGACTGAAGGCTCCCAGACATCTGGATGTACTGAGTGTATTTTGTGAGACTCCGTGTACTGTCGAGATTTCATAGTCAAGGACATCTCTCATCATCTTTTTCTTCCTTGCCTTGACAAATCCGTATTTTCACATAGCTCAACACAGTACCTTAGCCATTTTTTTTAAAGTTCTTATTTTCCCTCATTGATATATTATACAAGTTTCAATATTATCAAGTCCCGTCTCAGATGCTCTTCAAAATTTGAGTCCATTTTGTTCACAAGATGGCGCAAACTCTCAACCGTATTAGTTTGGTGTCGAACACAAAACAGTTCCATGTGGACACGGTTTCCTACTGAGCAGTTAATCTATTTGTAACAAAGAGGAGACTTTTACTTTTTAAAGAAAAATAATTAATCCTTTTCCGTCACTTCTCATCCTTTCTCCTTGCTATTAGCCCAATTTTGTGTACTACAGACCAGGCACAGAAAGAGGGGCCCCACCAAGGCCAGCATTCATCCAAGAACCCCCACTGTAGACAACTCCACTGGCCAGAACAACCCACTAACGCTTTGTTTAAAATTGACCATCTGTGATTTATAATTCAAGGCATATAGTAATTAAAAAAAACTGTAAACCTTATTTTATAGCCAGACTGAGAGCCCCACAGGGTTTTGCAAATGCATGCAGAATCAATACTTGCAAAAAAAAAGAAAAAAGAAAAAAAAAAAACCTTCTTGGCACATGAACAAACCAGCATTTGGAAATTAGAAACACCGGCCAGCTGTTTCACTAGTGTTGCTTTAGCGCATTAAAATATGTACACTCATGGCTCGGTTTAGTCTTTTAATTACGTCTGTTTTTCTTCAGGTTTCCACATGATGTTAGAAGATTTAGAGGCTCGTTTGTCCTCCTTTAACGTAGGACACCCTCTGCCTTTATCCCCCAAATCCTCTCCATCTCTCACTCTTCTCTCATTTCCAAAAGCAGAGGAACTTCCTTGCCTGGAAAACGACAAAGTTCGATCGAAACTCTTAAGTCTGAAGGCAAGGACTGGGGTGGGGACCGAGAAAGTAACAATTTAAGTGAAGTGAACAGAGTTCTTCTGTGGTAGAAGGGAAGCAGAGGCCTGTAAATGAGGAGGGTCTTCAGAACGGAACAAGGACATCTTAAGGTGCTACAAAAGACTCTTGGTTTGATCTGAAAGAGGGAAAAAAAGCGGGGCCGAGAATTGACTTGAAGGTCGCTGTAGGAGGAATTTCACAGACAGATGTTTTGTGCGTGTGAAATATCTGAAGAGAGAGGAGCAAAGTTAACATTTGCTCTTCAGGAAGAGAGCAGCCTTTAAGGAATGGCTCCCCTTCAAAGGCCGTTCCTAACACACCATGTACATGAAAGTGTTTGCAAACATCTTCCTCCAAAGATCGGGATGCAGCTTAAAATCTTTCAGTTACTCGCAGAATACTAGTGAGCTGTGCAGTCATCTAAAGTGAGGGTGCTTTCAACTTTACAGGCAGGAAAGCAAAGTTTAATGTTGAACACCTAACAGGAGAGAGCTAATGCAAATACAGGTTAACATGATGCTGAACGAAAACTGTGATCAAACCTGGAAGATAGCAACCGTGTGTCAAATTTCTCCAGGAGGAGTCTCGGAGGGAAATCTGGACTTTTTTTTCTCCTCTCTTTTCCGTGGCTGAAATTAGTGGAGGTGTGAGATAACATCTCTGTGCCTAAAACGTTTTGGCTGTCAAAAGTACAGATGTGGAGGGGGAAAGATGGGGTGACGGTGACAGAAAGAAGGATGGATGAGGGTATGGGGAGGAGGAGGGAGGGAAAAAAAGAAAAGAAAAACCTCTGTGATTCTAGAAATGCAAACTCAGGGCTCTGTAGATGGAAGTGTCACTTAAGTGTCGCCAAAGTAAGCAGCCCATCAACAAACTTCCTTCACACTCAGGCCCCTCTGTAGTACTTAACGCCGTCTCAGAGGATCGTCACGATCCAGACTTAAATCCACAGATGAAACTCATTTTGACTAAATACAATGCTCCAATGTGTTCATTTCTCTGTTTTCCATCAAACCCTCATTTTTTGTCAACAGGAGGGACTTCAGCGTGGTTATTAGCTTTGTCTCATCCCTAAAGCATCACAGAACTGCACTGCAACACACATTTCTAATATCAACCATCTGCTTTCATTCCTGCTGGTGTCTTATTTGGCCCAGATGCAAGCACACCAAAAACTAAAGACGATTATGTGGGATAAACGCGCACACCTCTGCAATCGTCATTTCAGCTATACGCTATGAATTCGACACGCTTTGCAAGCTGAATTCATGGCTACTAATTGGCTGATTTATTATCTGTTAACATGCAATAGTATATAAATAGTAATAGTATATAATAATGCTAATTTCAGATGTCTGCTAACCTGGTAGCAACCAGACTACGCTTTGCTTCGTACAGAGCGCCTGGACCCTCGGCTGTTGAGAAACGATTGCTTCTTGGAGGATTGGGCAATGTTGGGGTTTTACCCAATCGCTAACATTTGGCCGTGACATAAGTAATGCACCAGTCCAACGATTCGCAGCTTACCAGATCTGTGCTGTAAATAACCATCTCGTACTGTGAAGAGAAAAGTGGCTGTCAATGTTAATTCAATATTTGGAAGCATGGCCAACATGGACTGAACAGTTTTGTTTGCTTCCTCTGCTGCCACTGCTAAAACTACGGACTGACTGACTACAATTCTAAAACTTTGCAGAAAGTTGACGTTATTGTTCGTAGGAACTCTACTGGAAAAATCAATGGGACAAAAAGCCCAGACAGAGCTGTGAAGTGAGATTAGTATCAAGTAGAATTGCACAGGAAGACAATGGTCAGGCTAGATATCTGCAGAACAGCACAGGTTTCTGGTTAATTACAGGGTCACTTAGCAATCTTTTAAAGACTATATCTCATTTCACAAAACAGTTCAACGTTATAGGCGCAAAGTTCCATTTGGTCACTATTTTGTCAGTGCTACTCGGAAATTGAGCTGTTAACATGTCATGACAATCATGAGACGCCTACACCATAATCATCCCCTATGACTCTTTGAAGATACTTGGATGTTTTGAGCTTAATTTATGAAGTGAATTGAATTCTTTTCAATGTACTAAAGATACATCTGAATACGGCTCTCTAGTCAGATGCATGTTCAGCTAAAGAAGATGAAGATTTCTGTCAAAATTTCAAAAAAAAGAAAACTAAATTGATTTAGTAACACTATGCAAAGCAGAAGACTTGTAGCTAATAAATAATGGCAAAAACAATAATAATGAAAAACCGATCTGCTCTTTCAGCTTGCCTACGTTGTTGAACCTCTTTGTTTTACAGCCTGGTTCCTCTCACTGAGCAGTGGGCACAGCGCTCCGCTGTGAGAACAAGGGCCTTGGCAAACTGGCGCGCCGCTGGAAGATAAAGCTGCTGGCGCCAAGGCAAACACAGTGACTTCATCCTGTGTCATCTCACTGAAGGACAAGTGGGCTCTTTGGAGGGTCCCTGTGGGGGGGCTGAGAGGGTGGCAGGCCTGGGTAAAACTAAAAGAGTTGTCCTGGTTCCCATCAATATGACGGGTACAAGAAGGGTGAAAAAAGAAGAAGAAACAAAAAAGTTCTCAGAAAACATGCTTTACAATTTATCTATAGCATAGCCACTACGCAGTTAGTACTGATAAACTAAATGACCTAATTGGTCTAAATAAAGTTAAAAGAAAATAGGAGATAAGCTTCTAATATGATCAATTGCGTATAATGCATTAATCCATGAAATCTGGGTTATGCATGTGCGTGCCTGTGTGCAGGAGATGGGATGTCTCTGTTTCCGGGGAGCGTTGAGCTCAGGGCACTTGGAGCCCTTCCTGCTCCCCGTGGAGAGGTCTGCGCCAGAGGGACGAGAGCCAGGGCCTCTGCAGCTGCTTTCTTCTCTCCGTGTCTCGCCCTCCAACACACATGCACACTTGACAGTTTATCACGGTACTCGTTTCAAGTCTCTCTCGGAGAGTATCCCGTCTTGCGTCTTGAATTTTCATGGTCCGAGCTAATGAGACGACCCCAAGAAAAAAATCAAATCAAATCATAAAAATAATGTGTGAGCAGTCACAGACTTAAGATGTGCAAGTTTACAACGCAAGTCACGACACAGAAAGACACGTTGAAAATATGGATTGATTTTACACGATTGTGCACTACTTTGTGTTCTATCGTGTAAAATCTCAATAAAATCCATGGAAGTTGGTGTTTCTAAGGTGGCAACGTTCGGGGATACAGGAGGTCTAGTACTTCTGTCTGACAGAAGTCACATGTGGAGTACCCCAAGGTTCACACCTGGAACCCCTCCTATTTAATATTAACAAGCTCCCGCAAGCATTTCAATATTAAATTATCCACCATAACTACGCAGATAAAACATAGCTCTACATTATGATGTCACCAGGTTATCCATCCATGTGCTAAACAGACGCATAGAACAACAACAAAAAAAGTGTGAGTGAGCTATAACTTTCTCCAGCTAAACAGAAACATAACTGAAGTTTTAATCTTTGGACCTGAAGAGAACAATCAAGAGTCAGCACCTATCTGCCGACTCCAAATTTGGCTGGTAGAGATTTTTTTTTTTCATCTGAAAAGTCACTAAATATAGTGACAATGTCCCTAAGTTGGAACCAGTGGGGTGACTATTGGTAACCGCGCATGTGCAGACATGACCTGTCAGTCAACTCTCTCTCCTGGTATAGAGAAATCAGAAAGGACTGATTTTCAGACCTTTGTCAAGCTGGATAATAGGGGTGGGCAATATAGACTTAGAAAGAAACTGTGTTTTTTTTTTAGGTGACGGCACAACACAGAATTCATAGCTCCACAAACCCAATGTTGCTCTTGGAAAAACTCTCCCCGTTTGAAATACGCTTCTTCAGGACATCATACACTTTAAGACGAGTAATTTATATCACTAAGCCGCATATGGACACTTCATTTAAATTATTCGAATTTACTGATATTTACTGATGCTCTTGTGGAAAAAAACAGTGAAGAAAATAGAAAAGTTATATTCTAGTCCCTTTTTTAAAAATCATGAACTGGAACTTATTGTGGCAACAATAAATCAAAAATCTTATGATATGAAACTTATCAAGATGAATGAAAAATGCCACGATAATTGCCTACACCTTGTAGACAAGATCTGTGGACAAGATCGGTTTGTCACGCAAGTGTCGGCCGATAGCTGAGCTCCCAAATCAAAACAAAACGTGACCGATGTATCGGTGCCCCAATACATTCAAGCAGCTACCTAAATCCAACATCTCTAGGTAGAGCTGGGCTTCCTGCCTCTCTCAGGATCACTTTCTTGTATTCATTCATCTTTTGTGTCAGTGTACGTGTGATACACCATAAAGTGGGAGATTGTAATAATCATTTGTTTATATAGTCAAGAAAATTTAAGGGTATAAGCCACCACATAAATTATTAGTATTACGATGCACTATATATGTTTTTTTAGGGTGAAATTGACCAAAATACCACGTCAAATTAAAGAAAAAAAAAAGGAACCAAATTATAGACAGCGTTTCACCAGGAGACCTAGAGTGAGGAGCCCCGGCCCCTCGCGCCTCAGACAGAGTTTGGGGAAGAAGACGGCGGTCGTTCTTCGTTCGCTAAAGCTGTTCTTGTTTACAGGTTAGTAGTGTGAAGCTGGTGGAAACTGTCCCCACTAAAATGTAAATTTACAAGTTCATTTGGTGCTGATTTCGTAATTGCATGCTAGACGTGCTTAGACGTTCAAGGGAAAAAGAGTGATTTTGTTTCATAATTACGGTTTTTAGCTATAACGGTCGTAAAACAGCCGTTATAGAGAGTTTGCTACATGGATCTAAACTTCGATCCACTCCCCGACCCAACCTTATTAAGGTTACAGTGGTATCCTGACGTGTTGCGTTATCTTTTGATAGGAAGTGTTAAAGTTACTCTGTTACATGTACCGGAAATCAGTTCTCATCAGTTTCATGATGAGAACATCATGAAATTACCACATATAGACATTACCACTTTTCCCCTACTACCCTGTAATTGATTCTACTGTAGTAGCTTAAGCTAGATCTAGTCATCTAAATATGTCCATATTAAATTATAGAACTAATAATATGATTACATTTTTCAGAGTTATTACAATTCAAAGAAATTAGTAGCCTTAAAATTTCACTGCACTTGAGAAATAGTTTTCTTTTTATGTAAATCTGTAAGATTTAAATTGATTGTTGAATTGTTTTGATTTGGCCCATGGATGCTGTCACAGCTGGTGGGGGCTGATGTTGTTTATTGAAGTAGATGGAATATGGTTGTTTTGGAGCAACGGAAGGACACATGGACATGAATGCACAAAGGAATGTTCAATGTATGATTGCATGATTTCATGATTTTGACTATTTGTAATAAAAGAGACAGAGTTTGGGGAAGAAGACGGCGGTCGTTCTTCGTTCGCTAAAGCTGTTCTTGTTTACAGGCTTCCCACTCGGAAGAAAGGAGAAGCAGAGACAAAAATAAACAAACATCAATTGTTACAACTGTTTCAATACAGCTGAGACGTGTAACATACGGCATACAGTAGCGCTCAGAATTGTGCGCGTGCACGTTCCTGACAAGAGTGCGTACGTCAGACTGTTTGTGTCAGGCCTGGTGTTGAGTGTCTGTTAGAGTACCAGCAGCCTGTAATAGAGACGTGGTGGGAAAGCAGCAGGTCTGACAACAGTGGGGCTCCATGATGAATGCAGGCTCTGATAAATGGATCCCAGAAATACTCCCCATGAATGCGCCGCTGCCTCTTCCGGACACACAAAGACGCACATTGTGTTTGGTCCAGCGCAGCGGACGGACTGCGAGACTGCAAAATGAGGGCGAGTGAAGAAGGTACGAAGGTAGCGGGAGTTTTCTCCATCCCTCTGCTCTGCTGGGGGAAATTCTTCTGATCAAAGGTGCCAGCTTTAAGATGGGGGGGGAGCAGACTACTGAAACAATAGAGGTGCCCCTTTCTCCTTTTGACAGCTCATCCACTTTACACAACATCTGACCCCCCTCTGCAGCCTCTAAGCCTTGACGACCAAAAACAAACTGATACAGTATCATAGGGGGAAAGAAAGGGCCAACAGGTGGTTCTTTGCGTGTCGGGGTGTGTGTGTG
Source organism: Xiphophorus hellerii (assembly GCF_003331165.1). Taxonomy (NCBI): domain Eukaryota; kingdom Metazoa; phylum Chordata; class Actinopteri; order Cyprinodontiformes; family Poeciliidae; genus Xiphophorus; species Xiphophorus hellerii. The sequence continues at coordinate 22,265,735 of NC_045686.1, read as the reverse complement.
TGTGTGTGTGTGTGTATACAGTTGTGGGCGTGTGCAGGTGTGTGTTTGTCCGCACATGCAGAGCAGAAATGATCCACAGACAAATCAGGGTACGTTTACCTGTGAGTCTTTCCCCCTCCCCCATCCTTTCTCCCTTATGTGTGAAAACAAGTCGTTATTATAGCATGTTTAATGGTGGGTTCAGCTTTTTTGGCTCCACACAGAACCAATAATGGTGAAAAGAAGGGGAAAAAACTCGTACAGTTTCCTTCCACCTGTGTGGACTTTATTAACAGTCTCTGTATGTCCATAAATAGTTATAAACAGTGAAAAATTGTTCTAACAGCAAATTAGTGGGGGGAGGGAGGAGTAAAAAAAAATAAAAAAAATCCACGCCCTGTAAATGTCGGAGGCTCAGCGTTGGTCTGGTATTAATCTTAGAGTCATTAAAAATGAAGAGGAAATTAGTGGTGACAGGCTTATGGAATTACATCATGCGTTGGGTCAACGGGCCCCAAAAGTCATAATAATGGGAGGACAAGAGGTACCACAGTCATGTCTGTAAGTGTTGGGATTGCTGTGGAGCTATGCAATAAGTCTCACAGTTGGGCGTATGGCGAAACCAAACGTACAAAATACAAGGGGAAGGGTTTGGGACTTAAGCTAATGTATTGGAATCAGGCCACTGGACAAAAAATGTAATGTTCCAGAGATGCTCCTTCTGCACATAGTGTCACAACAGGATGCTCATACGCAGGTTTAACGCTGAATAAAAGATTTCCACACTGAATACACAGAGCTATTATAACACTTCCAGGACCCTTGGACTGAAACACAACCGCTGAATCTGACTCATCTGCTCAGGCTGCTTCGCTTAATGATTTCCACATTTACCTGCACATATTGTTAACGCAGGCCAAGAACATTACACTAATGTATGCCACGTTTGGTTAAGATTGCGCTTAACATGTATAATCCTGTCCCTTACAAACCAAGCTAACAGAAAACATAAATACTAGAAGATTTGGCTGGATTTCTACTGTCTGCTGTTTACCCCCTCTAACTCTAGCAAGAAAGTGAAAGCTGCACTTTGGTCATATTCAAAGATAAATCAAATAACAAAAGGGAAAAGCCGATTAAAGTTATGTGGGAATGTGATAATTAGTCACTCCCAAACACGTCATTTTAATGAGCAGATGCTAGTTCTAAGGGGTTTGACTTGCTGTACAACTCTACCCTGGTAGAGTTCTTTGAAAATGTATTGGTTTCTACTCCATTGTTTTGGTGCGTTTAAAACAGACAGACAGGCTTATATTGCTATCTGACTGGGGGAGACAGAGAACAGGCACAAGGGGAGGGTACAACAGAGTGTGCATGTGGAGCTAAGCAGCCCCCCAGAGCTCAATCACAAAAATTAAACTCATAGCATCAGATTGTAGCTATGGTAACACAACAAACTACCAGTATATAACATGATGTTTTTTGCACTTTTACAAAGTAACCTAGACAGCTCCTAAAAAGTCTTAAATTTAAATGATAATGTATCATTTATTTTTATTTATCTATGCTGTACCCTTTAGAAGGAGCAATTTAATAGCAATGTCATTCTTATTAAAAAAAAAAATATATGCATTTATGGGGCCCCCAAATGCCAAGCAGCTGCTTGGTTCATTTATGTCTTGGGTCAGCTCTGAACGTGACCAGCATTAATTAGCTTGTTCAAAAAATTTAACTGAAGTACAAAAAAATGTATATTTATTTTAATTGTATTCGTTTTTTGTTTTTGTTGTATTTGACATATTTAGGACTCTGTAGTTAGGTGTTTAAGTTTTGTCAACAATGTCTTCCAATAATTACCAAGTCCTTTTTTAAAATTTCCTTTCATCTTTTTTATATACAAGTCTATTTTTCACAAAAACGCGTTGGTCTGCTGGTGGACTGTCCTAGAGCAGAATTACAATCAATATTACATAATAATTCAGACACAGACATAACACTAGTCATATATGTTTTGATGGGATGCTTAAGTTTGGCTGATTCTGACCCAGATTGTACCATATATTTTTTCCAGTAATTACTTCCTGGATAATAATGAGCATAAAAAAATACACAAGTTGGTCTTTTGATCGACTTAAGCCTGATGCTTGATATGTCCGGAAAGACAATTTTAAGTCAAACTACACAAAGATTTATCTTTTTCAGTCAAGGAGGGGCTTTAAGGGCAAACAACACTGCAGTAACAGTCAAGCTCGGTGTTGGCAGCGTCATGTGGCGGTTATGTCTCATTGCTAGAGGTTTTGGTGAGTTGTACTTAATATTTGGAATAATAAATCAAAATTAACATGAAGATGGTTGAAACTTGGGTTCAATTGAGGATTCCAACTGGACAATGTTCACAAACGCCCAACGAAACACAAAGCTGTGGCCTCAGCTATACATAGAAGTATGGCAGGAGATTATTGAAATCTACTTGCTACGGAACAGTTAACCAACGATGTATTTGGGCTTTTATGTATCGTTTTGTGTGGATAGTTTACAATTTGGCGGGTCATTCTTGTCTTTACAAAAACACAAAACAGCGAAGTTGGACGTTGCGTTATCCTTGGAAGAGGAAACAATAGAAGTTCACCAATAAAAGCCAAAAATTCACACAAGATTTGTGAGAATGGTAAGTCTGCGCAACTTCTGGCAAGAACTATCTAAGGAGAAAAGTATTAGTTTGCTTTTACTGGAATGAGTCCATTTATATTCACAATGTGCTCAAACAAACAAGAACCAAAGAGATCTTAAAATTATGAGTCTGTTAGTCAAGTGTCTCATAAACTCTGAGTTCTCTGGCACACATGGATCCTATCCCTGCCAGGCCTTTACCCCCTGCTTTTTCACACCATATCTGACATATTAGAACTTCACTGTGGAGCTCCGCCAAAACAAATCTTATTGGGCCAATTAACATGCCTGCGGAGAACAACAGCGCAGCAGCAAGCAAATTGACAATGATTTGATTTGGTTGCTGCCTCAGGAATATGTGCTGACTCAGTGGCTGTGTGCTCTTCTCAGCAAAGAAAAAAAAAAGGCCGGGAGATAGACAAGTCCAAAAACGTGAACTTTTTTTATTTTTTTTTTCCTAATCTGTGTTCAAAGTGCAGGGCTAAGCTAAACAAAACAATTTTAATACGTTCTTAAATCTGTTTGGACTTTTTTGTTTGTCTGTTTTTTGGCTTCAAAGTATTCTTACTTCAGCTGCCTCCTGCAAATCCAGCACTTCTAAGTGAAAGTACAGGAAGTGCTTAACTGCTGAGAAATCCTACCAAATGAACCTGCATGGAAGCACCTGCTTGTAATTCGCCGTGTTTCAATCATTGGGACAGGTGCTTCCTTTATCGTTTAGCGCACTCTGTGTCTGTGCTTCATCACAGTAAAGCTGCAGCAATGCTGCTTCCCCGTTGCACTGTAAGTACATGCAAAAAGCTTATCAGGCCTACTTGACATATTATTGGACGTTTGGTTCTAGGCAGTTTTCCTTCCTCAAATCAGATTGACATTTCATTGTGCACAAGAAAACGAGCTAGCATTTCTCTGGGATCGTGAATGTGAAAAAGTATGCACTGGATAAAAGCATAAAAGGAGTGTACAGTATAATCTTGAGGGCAGCCCAGTGAATAACATGAGGCAGAATGCTGAGCAGCAGCCTGTTGGTTTTCAGTTAAAGGGGAGGATGTGATGAGTGAAATTATAAGTATACATAATAGTGAACTAGCCCTTTAGCTTAATGCCAACTGGAAGGTTCCGAGGCTAATTCTAACATTAGCATCAATTGTAGTTACCCATTGTGCAATTCTTACAGTGCCTATAAATCTACAAATCAAAGTCTTTTCCCTTCATATTTCAAAAATTCCTTTGGGATTAATAAAGTATTTTTGGATTTGAATTGAAAATCAGAGTCTCAAAATGACTTTTGCATCCAGGGCTCTTCAAAACAGTATAGACATTTTGTCATACTGACAGAAACAATATGAGGGTTTGTGATGGTGATTTTCTTTTGACAAGAAATATTGTGGTCTTTTAGTATTGCGAGGTCTTGTGCCAATAGCTCACGTTATTCACAGGAGTTAGGGACTCCTACTTGAGCTCCAGTCAGAGGTTCTCTCTCCCAAGCTGCCTCATTGTCATGGGGGGCTGATAAATATTTACTCTTCCCAGCTTGGCAGGGAAACGAGTGGGAGGAGAGCGAGCAACCCATTGTGACAGAGAGGTCAGAGACGCTGACAAGCCAGCAGGGTCCTTCCTTTCCCCACAGACACCTAAAAATCCCAATATGCGATTAGCTCTGCACTGGGACAGAGCTCAGCCTGTGTGCGCGAATGTGGGCGTGTGACAAAGAGGGGCAGCATGAAAGGCGGAGAAACGCGCAGACAGTCAAGAGGTCGACCGCAGAAAGACGCAGGCCTGGAGGAAGGAGAGAGCATGTTAGAAAAGGATTTCTCCTCGAGAGCCGTTTACGCTGGGGACCACCAGCGGAACTAGCAGGACAATGGTCCAAAGACCATCCTCTACATCAGACAATGCCGCCTAAAAGAAAGACGCACTGGTGTCACAAATACACGTCCCTTTGGGCTACATCTCCCAACTAATCCAATTCAACACAAAAGGAACCCAATAGGCATTTTCTAAGCACACATAAGACATTAGTTTCTAGACGCAACCAAAGAAGCCGAAATTAACCGAATTGCCTTGCCAAAGTATTCATACACTTTGCATAGCTAGAGACTCGCATATTTGCCTATACTTCTTTGATAAATTACCTTAAGCTCTTAACATCATAGAACACTGTGAACATCAATTTAAATTTTTTCTCAACAGATTCTTAGAAAAAGAAAACCATTTCCTTGTACCCCTTGTATGTTTAGAGTTCTTGTCCTGATAGAAGGTGAACTTCCATCTCAGACTCAAATTTTCTGTCCTTGTTAACATGACATGTAGCAAATTTTAAATCAGACTTCTATTGGTCTATCTATCTTTCTTCTTGCCACAAAGGCCAGATTTGTAGAGTGCACTGCTAGTCATCGTCCTCCCACTTGAGCGGTGGATCTCTGTAGCTCCTCCAGAGTTGCCATGAACCTCTTGACTTCATCTCTGATAAATGCTCGCTCTCTCTGGCTAGTTCAGAAGAACAGAAGGGCCTTGTCTGTAAGACTGTTGTGGGGATGTACTATATTAGAATAGTAAGAAATTGCAATATTGCCATTGCTCTCTAAAAACCTCTGAGGCCTTGAACATCTGCTTTTATACTGCGGTTAATTTACACATAGGTGGATTCTGTTTAGTAATTTATTGGTTTGTAGGAAATATTTTCTTTTAGGAGTAACATCAAAGGGGAGAAATTAGAAATGCTAACTTTTCAGACTTCTTTATTCCATAATTTGAAAAGCCTTTGGCATCTTTGTTCAGATTCAGAGCCACGTCGTGCTTTGTGTTGGTCTCATCACATAAAAGCCCAATAAAATACATAAAAAGGTTAGAAAATAAGAAAATAAAATTCATATTGAGAGATGTGAGCAGGAAATCCAAATCATTAAAATGCGACCATCTGAACCGCCGGGTTAAAAGCTTCATCCTTCAGCTGCTCCATCCACACACGACCTCTCTCTCTCTGTAACTTCTCAGAAGGAGAAACAGCCTGGATACGCGTTACAGTGAAAATAAGCATCCACGTACGCACACACACGAGGCAGGTCGGCCAAGTGTCAGACACAGACGTATGGGTCAAGCTTCCAACCAGAGGGATCAAAGCAAATTGTATGAAAAAAAAAATCTCAGTTGCTAAAACAACAACTGTGCCATTCCTTCATTTGCAGCCCCCCCCCCTTTCAGTGTGTGGGATACGCTTTCTCTCTCTCTCTCAAAAAAAAAAAAGAGGATCGGAACTTAACCTGTCGCGAATTCAAAGCAAACATTTCTCAGACTACGGGCTGAATACTACATGACACTGGTGAAACTACACCTCATTGATCTACGAGCCAAAGAACTTGGTCAAACAAGATCAAACGGAGCCATGATAAGAGTCTGCATGCTCTGCAAACTGAAGATTGAACTCAAAAGAATATTAAATGTCACAAGTTAGAACTGTGATGTTTCAATTCATCTTTCTCTTAGGGTTTATTTTAAATATTATGAACTTCAACAGTGTTTTTATGATGAGGGAAATTTTGACTGTGCCAACAGATAGTGCCAGGTACTGACATGTCAAAATACCAGATTTTGACATTTTGACAGAAAACACGTAGCAGGCGACTGAGTGAATCCATGTAGATACAAAAGTCTCATGCAAATTATCAAAGACTTAGAAGAGCCAAGTGCAAAATCAGAAACCAAGCCCCAAATCAGTCACCTCAACCTAAACCAACCGGAAGTTAAACACACTGTCTGGCCTCAAATTTGCACAAATTGGAATTCCGAAAAATACATTTGCTTAACAAAAACACTGCAATTTTGAAAAGACACGTTTATCGATAAGGCTGCACAATGGTGCAGTTGGTAGCACTGTTGCCTTGCAGCAAGAAGGTCCTGGGTTCGATTCCCGGCCTACGGTTTTTCTGCATAGAGTGTGCATGTTCCCCGTGCATACGTGGGTTCTCTCGGGGTACTCCGGCTTCCTCCAGCAGTCAAGACTGTTCGGTAAATTCTCCCTAGGTTTGGGTGTGCCGTGGTGGAGTAGGGGTTAGCCGCGACCCATATTTGGAGGCCTTGAGTCCACGACGCGGCCGTCGCGGGTTCGACGATATTTGCCGCATGTCTTCCCCCGTCTCCTCCCCCGTTTCCTGTCAGCCTACTGTCATATAAGGGACACTAGAGCCCACAAAAGACCCCCTGGAGGGGTAAAAAAAATATAAAAAATTCTCCCTAGGTTTGAGTGTTTGTGTGCATGGTTGTTTGTCCTGTCTGTCTCTGAGTTGCCCTGCAATGGACTGGCGACCTGTACCGGGTGAACCCTGCCTCTCTCTCTCGAAATGTCTCGCTGGAGATAGGCACCAGCACCCCTCCCAACCCCACTAGGGACAAGGGTGTACCGAAAATGTCTCCCAAGAAAATGGATGTTTGTTACATTTGTACTTCTGGTGAAAAAGGCGAAGTCAACAGGAAGTGGTGGGAGGATATTGGTGCAGCGTGTTTTTTTTAATGAATCCACCGTACGAACAAACTTCCTTGTTCATGTGATGGGATTTTCCTTTAGTGGAATTTTCATTGAGATTTTTATTTCATGGAAACACCCCAATTGCGAAATTGTGTTTTTTAAGGTCTGTCAGAGTGGAGACCGATCCATGTGTGAACTACTCTTTGACAATCTGATCTTGATGAATCCTGGCCTTGTCATCTTAATATATGACTATGCCATAACTGTACAAAAAAGTCCATTGATGAAATAACCTGGCCATTCAGCCGTTGGTCAGCTTATAATGTTGCTGAGCCTAGACCTGAACAACTGCAGCGTCCCCAGATCATACAGCTGCCCCCACAGGCTTCCACAGTAGACATTAGGAATGATGGGTGCATCACTTCATCTGCCTCTCTTCTTACTCTCAAGCACTCATCACTCTGGACTCCTGAGTCCACATGACCTCTTCCATTGCTCTAGAGACCAATCTTTATGCTCCCTTGCAAATTGTAGCTTATTTTCTCTGGTTAGCCTCGCTGATTAGTGGTTTTCTTATGGTTCCACAGCTGTTCAGTCCCAACCCCTTGAGTTCCCTTCACATTGTGCGTGTGGAAATGCTCCTACTTTCACTGTAAAACATAGCCCTGAGCTCTACTGTGTTTATTCTTCAATTTGATTTTACCAAACGTGTAAGTGATCACCAGTCACAATCCACCACATATTCCCACTTTTCTTCCAGTTTTTGATAATGTCTTGGACAATTCTTTATCCAATTTTTTACATAGTTTCTACAATCTCCTTAGATGTTTCTGTGCTTAATGCAAATGATTTGATCATTGCTAAACAAACTAACCTCATTTCCAAGATACACCAGGTGCGTCTGTCAAACATGAGAAGCTTCTTGGGGCTAAAGAACTTGTTGTCAGCTGAAAGACAATGGATGCAGTAATTATCCAATAGGAGGCTCGTACCTATTTACTAAGTTAAATCCAGATTGTGGTGGTGTTTTTGGCCAGGAAGTGCATATACCAATAACAGTCTGAAATGTTGGGTTTTAATATTTCATAGCGCCATTGGTTTTAACCAGTGGCGCTATATCGCTTATAACAGTATTAAACTATTACATCAGCCTTGTGTTTTAATGGCCTACAAAGATGTGCCATTGAAACACCAGTGACAGCCAGTGTGGGAATTGGTGTGATGTGGATTCAAAGAGTAGAAGAAGAAGAAGAGGTGACAATGAAGGATGAAGAAGAATCAGAAGGGAAAGAAAAGTCTGTGATCCTTCCTGTCCCTTTTCTTACATTCTCATTCTTCTTCCTCCGCCTTATTTTGTTCATGTTACAAGTCTTGTTCTCCATCAAGACGCCTCGTCTATTGCCGGGCCACAATTGGAAAGAAGACATTTGGTCTTAAGTTTGTTTTAATACCTTGCGCCAACTGACATAGGAAGAATTTTTTTTTTTTTTTTTTTTTACTTTCCATGATATGTCTCCCAAACTTAACCTGACACCACATCTGGCACAAGCACAATGACTTCCTCTGCTTCATTAAAAAGGAACCGGTCAACATGCACACTGCATAATTTTCCTCTTGTACTATTATGAGGCTAAAGTCTGGAGGATTACTCTTGACATATTTTGCTTTATTATAAAACAGTCAGGAAATGCTCAGATATGCCTGTAATAGAGCGCTGATGATGAGGGTTTGGTCATTTTCTTTTGGGGAAACAACACGCAACTCCTGAAGCTACACAATTTCCAATTCTTACAGCTAACCTGCTGATCACAGACAAAGACCTAATGCAAAACACAGCCAAACATCTTGTCAATATTTAAACAGGCTGAGAGGCTCAATGCCAACTCCAGTATTTATTAAACTCTGATGCCCATAATGCATCCAATTCAAGCATCTGTTATTGATCACTCAAAGACATATTATTTACATAGTCCAAAACATTTGCAGTTTTTCATCATATGTTAATATATTTTATTCATTACTCAGAGAAAGGTTAATTATAAATCACATCTGGATGTTTTTTCAAAAGTAAAAAAAGTATATATATAATTATATTTCAGCAATACAACCACTTCCAACTGAGCTCAAACACTGATGTCATTTTAGAACACCTGTATCCTATTAACCGAAGGAGCGCTGGTTTTCTAATGCTCTCCAAACAATCACACAACAGATTATTAAAATCAACAAATCATAAACTTTAATGAAGAAATGATCTGCGGCCATCGCAGCTGAGGCTTCTAATGAAGCGCACGCCGCACAACTGTCTGCCAAAGTGTGAGCTTGTTGGACACGAACTGGCTGCCGGAGGCGTTTTCAGTCAGACCCGTTACAGCACAGATAAACATCGCCGAGGCATTCATTAGGCCAATAAAGCCCGGTGGATGACCTGAGGCATGGGGCGATGGAGCAGCGGTCGTTTACAGCGAGCCATGATCAAAGCAGAGGACTGGGTGCTGCGTGCGTGCCGATGGCGGGAAGAGCAGTGAACTGGCTGCCAGACTCGGCCCAAAAAGTACAGTCAGCCACGTAATCAAGGGTTCCCATGCACGAGACGGTCAACACAGCTGCCAGGGAGGAGCGGGGAGGGTGAATCAGCCATTAGTTACAGACCCAAATGTTTCAGCGAGACCGAGTGTCATCAGTAATAATGGTTAAACCCCTACCCTGGATGCCTTGAGTTGCTACATGTTCTCATTTCTCGTGATTTTTATTTTTTTTTTAAAACAAATTTCACTTTGTGTGAGAGTTACTTTACTGGCTATCTTGAAATCCGACCAAATTTAAGTCCGAGATTTGGACTATGTTCACATTGCAGGCTGAAGTGACCCGAATAAAAAATTTTTGGCCTTATGCGATCTGTGTCTGATCTTTTCATGTCAGTTTGAACAGCACAGATCGGATTTTCACAAACGCGACCCGGGCCACTTGGATATGTAGTGCCTACTCAACAGACGTCACTATTCTGCGTCCTGATACGTGGAAGCGTGAAGAAAACAGCAACCAGTAATACAGATTAAACTGTTAATGTCCATGTGCTTGTTGGATAATAATTTTAAAATCTCTCCACCTTTATCATCCATGTTTACTTCCGCAAACGCTGAGCACACTCGCTACATGCGATGTCATTGCGCCCTCTACTGCGAATGCGGGGCATTTTTAGGTTGCTTGCATTTCTTACACAGGAGATCACATACATATCACATATATTTGGAAATGTGATCGACAACACACACAAGAAAAAGAATTGGATTTCATAAGCTCCACTAGTTAGGTTTAGAGATACAGTACACAGTTGTTCAGTTTAGAGGTACTAAGAATATGCTGGTATGGGTTAGGGAAAATGTGTGGGTTAGGCATAAATACACTTACTAAAATGAATGGAACACAAAGTTGTCAGTTAGATACAAGTAACCATTTTGTTTGTGTGTCACAAAAAGCTAAGGAAGAAAGATTTTGGGAGAAAAGTGTATATCTGTGTGCGTTTGTGCTGGTGTTTCCCTGAGCGTCCAATTCTCTATTGCTTCCTGAACGTCAGACTTCTGCCACATAATGAAATCAAATGTTAAAAACAAAAGCAATAAGATCCAGATCACCCTGGATTCTGTATTATTTTCCTTGCTACAGAAAATTTGTGAATGACCACACAACCCTGACGCCGCTGTAATCACACATCATCTAACATGTTTTCAGAGGAGGATTGCCCACAATTTACACATCAGTGCTGCCAGAAGCTAACTGAAAAATGATTTTTTTCTTCCAGCTTTGGATAGTCTGTTCAGACAGAGCTGGAGGTAAATATCGCTACCTGGCTCAGTGACCCAGCTGTTGCCAGGTGAAGAATAAACATCTTCAGCTTTTTTTTTTTGGTTACAGCATGCTTGTCTGGACTTGCCAGACAAAGGCATGGTGAAAGGGGGAAGGCCTGCAGCGACTCTTGACTCCTTGCATGTTTTCTTTATTAGGCTGCTTGTGATTAAGGGGCATTGATGAAAGGGGTCTGACTTTTCCAGCACATAAAGAGGAGGTGGGCGGATTTTACGTCAGGTTCATAATAACGGGCTTTTAAAGGGCTATTCACAATATGAAGTCAAGACAAGCCTGTCAGAATGAATATGCGGTGAATGCGAAAGCCTATTAAAATATGTGTTTTTCAAATTGATTGTGGATCTAGTTCAAAGACAGCGTTTGTACTACAATATCCAGTCAGCTCTGCTTCTGCTCCTTCTTCAGTGGTGTGACCTTCCACTCTAATATATTTTTTTGGTTTCTTTTAATTGAACAAAATAAATCAAAAATACTATTTGTTCTCTTCTTGGTTTTATGTTGGCAACGGTGCATGAAAGGTTGTTATGATGATAACAATCGATGGCCTTGTTTTTATGCATTTGGTTTTCTGTCATTTGCCTTACGAAAACATTTTTAGGTCGTTTCACTGAACCTAAAAATTGGAATGTTCAGCTCTACTGCTATACATTCAGCAGTAGAGCTGAATGTTCAGTCTCTAGTAATTACTGTTACTAGAGACCAGTAACAGCAGTGGTTTGTTTTTGTGAACATTTTTAAGTAATTTAGTCATAATAGTATTATGAGTGGCATGTCTGTTAAGCAGCAGACTGCAGGCTGGCTAATTAACCTGCTAATGTTAACGTAACAGACTCAAAGTTTTACCCTATAAAGAACAAAGAAACAAGATATTACAATACTCCACACAACGACTGTATTTACTTACTGAATTTGTCAAAATAAATTTGGCTTTAAAAAAATGTATGTCAGTCATCTGCATCAGTACATGAAACTGCTGACTCTCATTTTAAACAGAGACTGCCAGCAAAAAATACAAGAAACAGCCGAGTATTGCTCAGGAGCCACTGATTTATTTTTTGGTCATGTGGCAACCATTTAGGCAGGCAGTTATCATAACGAGCGTGCGCCACAGTTTTCAATATTATTGTTGCTAAGGATGCTGCAATGCCGACAATAATAGCCAAAGATTAATTGCCACCATCGTAATCTCAAACTGTGACTCGCAGACGCCCAGACTTTGTAGAGAGGCAAAACTATGAGCAATAAGAACATCAAGACTGTTGATATTTTTAGATAGGAAATGGAAAATGTTGCCGCATGCCCAAGAGATATGGTCAATTTCCTGAAGCAAGAGAGTTTTTGATAGAAAAGAGTCATAAACAACCCCTTTTCACACACTGCATACAAATATTCACTTAGCTAATACTGTTTACATAGAACAGATGAATTGATTCAGATCAATATAAAGATGTTTATTATTGTGATAATGTTCTGAAATCAAGGGAAAAAATGAAGGCCATTCTCCAGATTGTGATCAAAAAATGTAATAACTGCATATATTTATTGACCTATCTGGTACATGTCTGGTGAAAGGGATTTTGTTTTGGATCAGCGTGTCTTACCTGCAACATGACACTGGAACGTGCTCTGCATCCATTCATGTGTTCAGACCAGCTGAGGCTTTCACATCTGGAACTGTGGAAAAACAAAGAGAATATTCTGTCTCTTTTCTTTTTTTTAATACAGGTATTCATAATTTGATCAAGGCTGAAGTGTTACTATTTATACTCTGCAGGTTATAACGTCAATCCATAGTAGTTAAAAAGCAGAGAGCCTGGGTCTTACCAAGAGGAAAATGCATCCACTACATAAGCGGAGAAAATAAGCACCAATAAAGATCAGTCAGATTGGACACACAAACATTTTAATTCTTTATAAAACTTGAATCCGGGCTGCTGTGGTGGCACAGGCGTAAAGCACAACACACATAAGGAGGCCTTAGTCCTTGACGCAGCCGTCACAGGTTTGATTCCTCACCTCATGACCTTTGCCACATGTCTTCCCCCTCTCTCATGACCTACTTTGCTGTCTAACCACTCTCAAACAAAGGCTACCAGAGCCAATAAAACCATAAAAAAACTTAAATACATCAATATCAGCAGACTTGGACATAACCCATAACCATGCTCCAACTTTTGCACAAATGTATGACGGTAAATGTGACTTTTGTTTCTCACCATATCCATCACAGTCTATAACTTGACATCAAGTAAGGTTGAGGCAGCAGTGTAGTAGAATAAAAAATACTGCAACCAGCAGGTGAGAGTGACTTGTCACAAAAACCCAATGTTTTTGAACATTTTTGTGGGAAATCAGCAATAGCAACTCACAGCTATATTAGCTTTGTGAATTTCTACGATCGTGGAACTGCGAAAAACTGGAGGGACTGTTTGAGTTGGTTTTTCAAAATAGTCAGTTAGCATTAACTATAGAGATAACTCAAATGCTAAAGTCTCATTATAATTTGACTTTATAAATCTATTTCAAAGTCTTTACATCATGCCTCCCTACCATGATGTTTGAACCCCATTTGGGTCAACTTAGTCCAACAAAACATGAAAGACCATTACTAGGAGCAAAATAAAATTGCTGAACTTAAATAGTGAACTTCTCAATTTTACACCGTGTGACATGACCGAGACCACCAAGGCACCCAATGGTAAAGGAGCGAAAAGACCAGCGCCGGATGGCAAGTCAACAACCTAAACTCTGACCCCATAAAACACAAGTTCCCAAAAAATGCAAGCGTTTTGCACCCAACCCCATCCAGCTGAAAGGTCATACACCCACCTCATACCCCTGCTTTGCTAAAAAGTTCCAAGCAGGTCATTTAACTATGAAGATTACCCACAATGACAAATCTATATCCATTGTGTCTTGAAGTAATATGTTTGATTTGACAGATCCACCATATGAGAAGGCCAGAAAAACGGAAACAGGACTGGACGGCTTAATCCCTCTAACCGTGATGGCTACCAAGCCAGCGACAGGTAGCCCAATAACAAGCTTATAATATATCTTTGACTATGTCTAATGGCTTTACAGAACAGAAGGCCATTCAAGCCAAACATATGGTCCACATCACCAATTACTGAGGTGTGTCGATGTGGAGAAGAGAGAGCTAGCCACAGTTTAAGAATTCAATATGGACAGGAGGGGGAAAAAAGCGGAACTTTTACCCAATTCAGAGGAATGACCTCAGGTCAAAGGTAGTTTCTTTACCAAGAAACAGGGCTTAAATTTCAACCAGTCCTCCCAGTCTGAGGAAAGGTTATCCAAACCAGAAAAGACAAAAGGCTGGAAATCTAGAGACAGATTCAGATAGATGCTTTAAGAGAAAATAATTTAAAAATATGTTGATATGTAACATTGGAAACATAGAACCAGTCTCAAGGAACCTATTTTGTTAAGCTAGTGTGTTAGAGTTCACTCTAAAGCATGGTGGTCTGGTTTTAAATCTTGAACCCATAATTGTCCAAAAATGGTTTCCTTTAAAAAATGAAACCCTAATGTTCTAAATAATGTTCTACTCCTGTTGACCTCCTGTCTCAAATTGGAGTGGCTTACAATGAACATGTAACCATGTCACTGTAAAAAAAACAAACAATAATGCTCCCATGCTGATATTCAGTCTGAGTGGAAGTCACATTGCTGGTAGTCCTAGGCAGGCAGGTTTGCAGCAAATTATCCAATGTCCAGTGTCTTTTAAATGAGTCGCTCCAATCCCGAGAGGTGAAATCCTTACTTCTCCTCAAACTGAGATGTGAGGCAAGCAATTACCTCATTTGAAGAGAAAAAAGCTCTAACCTTTTCAAAACTCTGAAAATGTTCCCTTTGAGCCTGTGAAGATACAAACAATCTGTTGATTCAGTGGCGGAATCTTCCCCCTAAGCCATTATTTGCTTTAGCAGCGATGACAAGGGGAGGAATTTGAGCAATGCCTGTGTATTGTAGACTCATTTCCTCTGAGTGAAAGCCACTTCTAGACAGGCAAGACAGCTCTGAAATCTGGTTTATTCCTGCCCCGTTCGCAGGTTACGCAGTGTAACAGAGAACCTGCATTGATGTTGTAAAGTTAGGCTCAGGTCGTCAGCCTCAGACACTCACCCTTGTATAATTTTTCGCAAGATATCTCTTTTCTGCATTCCCAAAGGTGAGCATCACACCCATGCATAGAAGTGATATGTTACAATGTGGGTTTTTGAACTTCCTGCATCGGTTTGAGGTCCACCCATAGCCAAATAAACCCCGCTGTCTTTTCCCAACTCAGCATGAGTGGAATCAGGTTGGTGTTGAAATCCACCCCAGTGTCGATCTGCCGGATCTTGAGGACCAGTAATAACAGCTGTGGGCCATCCTGCCGTAGGAGGGAACACAACAGCTGCTTGTATCCAGGCCCTAAGGGGAGCTACATCCTAAAGACGTGAAACCATCAGTGGTTTCCATCACTCCACTATCCATTAGATCTGATATTTTAGTCACATGAATTTTCAACACGCCCCGCTTGCTTTCATTTTCACCACTCTGTGTGTGTATTTTGTTAGTGCTGTATATTTTACGCCCCGAAAAAGGAGTGGGACCTTTAAGGGTATAAGTAACTTGTACATGCCATTAGATTAATAAGGAGCTAATAATTTGTTGTCTCAAATGCTTTGCAATTATTAGCAGATGAGATAATAAAAATTGTTTTGGAGCAAAGGAGTCTGAACAAGCCCTACTTCTGGCTCTATGAGTGATTTTTTATATATACATACCAATAAAAAAAAAGTATGATTAGAGAACAGAGAACTTTCTATAATGAGCTAAGGCTCTCTTGGCCTGGCCGTTGCCTTCTTTGCAATTCCACTCAATTCTGATCTCTCTTCAGTGTTCCATCTGGGATTTCTCCCATTGAGCTGGACTTCCTCAGGAATCATTCGTCAATAGCCAAGGGTCCAGACTCTCTGTAAGAAGCAAAGCATAAAACAAGGGGCTGGTTTTTAACCAGGCCAAGGCTCCCCCATGCTTCATCCATAGCGACAAAAATTGTCTCTCGATACACTAAAATAGCTACATCTTGTTAGCAGGGAGGCTGTTTTTACTCATCACACAACTTTGTGCGATGAGTTGTGTGACTGGTCAGAAGTTTGTGGGTGTGTTTTATGCCTTAGTGCATTGGGACAACAATGTTGATATTGCACTTCAACTAGTCCGCTTTCACTATACAATTTTTGGACCCACAGATGACATCAATACTTTTGAGGAGATATTTTGGTGTGCACTTGGCCCGTCGTGATATTTTGCCCTGGTATACAATATGTGATAAATTTGCGTGTAAAAAGGGCAGGGAGTCTTTTTTTCCTCGTGTTCTCAAGTTAAAGAAAAGAATTGCAGGGCCCGCTACAGAGGTAGATTAGCCGTCTTTGTAAAACATGAATGTCAGCCAAGAAACCTCTACCCACTCCTGTCTCCACTTGTGTCTTTTTTCAGCTGTGTGATTTCTTGCTAGACACGTGAATTGCAATGGGACAAGTCGGATTTTAAAAGAAGAGGGGTGGGGAGATTAAGCCTGTATCAAATTACATGTGCATATCGGCATGAAAGATCTACAGCGATGAAAGCAGCAGTGCAGGGAGAGACTCCAAAAAGGCAAGGGCAAACCAAAACAGGCCATGGTGACTAAACTAAATAGGTTCATGATGAGAGGAGAGGTTGGTTTAGAATCATATCACAATTTAGTTTTGATAATAATTTTAAATGTTGGAGCTGCCTGATTTAACCTACTTTCTAACAAACTTTCTTGCTCAGGATAAAGGACATACATACATCAACCCAATACACCGGTCTGCTGACTTACTCCAATATGTTACGCCGATAAACCAAGGAGTAAGCATGGAAAATGCAAGAGGTCATGGTCAACAAAAATATTTTATCCATGCTTTATCTGCAGCCAAGAGTTTCAGAAGATGCATTTGGAAAAAAAGAAGCTGTGTCTCTGAGGTGTGCTGTGCATTTCTGTGCTGCCCCGTTTACCCTGTGGAGAAGTTAAAAGCAGGGGCAGAACAGACTGTACATTTTGGGGAGATTATGACGTTCTTGGAGTACTATGTTACAGATCTTCTATAAGCCTGTTGTGGAGAGTGTAATCTGTTCTGCCATCATGTGTTGGGCTAGCAGTTTCATCAGAGCCAGAGACTCTGATGAAACGCTCGACAGGCTGATAAAGAAGGCAGGCTCTGCTAAAAGGTCTACTCTGGAGATGATTGTGCAAAGAAGGATTCTTCTGAAAAATACAGACAATCCTGACCAAAATGCTGGGAGAATATGACCTGTCTCCGCTAGCTGTGAACTCAACAAATGTGACTGGGGTGGGCACTTATAAAAATGTATTGTACTGTTGTGGGACTGTTAGTTTTGATATTTTCTCCACTGTTTGTTAAATGAGAATTTCAATAAATATCAATACATTTGAAAATATGATTAAAAGCAGTTACTATGAGCAATTTAGTGATATAAATCACACTGTCATGTGACTGGAGATGCACCAATCCGATATCAATATCTGTATCGGTCCTGATGCTGAAGAAAAATTCTACATTGGGTATTGAATCAATATGCCTATAGGGCAGATCTATTCAAATTAATTCTATTCTTTACGCTCTGAGGAATATTATACTTTATTTATTTTACATCATATTTAGAATTGCACTTTAACCATCTAAAAGGAGGTTTATTTGTTTGCAGCTTGTTTTTTTACACATTTGACCAAGGTAGTCAACCTATTGTTTTATTTGCTTATTTTACATTAGCTGCTAGACTCATAAAGGCACTGACAAAATAATTTCGAGTTGTTTTTACAAGTTTGACCAAGGTTGTCACGTTATTGATGTATTTAAGTGTGCTGTACTGGTGCAGAGTTATAAAATAAATTTGTAATTGAATACATGTATGTTTGAGTTTAAAAATAGAAACGCTTGAAGTCAATTCAGCACTGTTTTTCTTTATCGGATCGGTGTCAGTCGATATGATACAGATGTCATATTTCTATCATATCTGAGATTTAGTGTCAGAAGCGAAAAAAGTGGATTGGTGCAGCACGCCTACACGTGATTGGCGTCCAAAAGAAGCATATTACAAAAGAGTGTGTGAACTGCATCTTTGTTTTTGTGTCATGTAGTCAAACAGCCATACAGTTGCCTAAAAAATAAGGCAACTGTATGGCTGTATGAAAATAGTTTTCATTGTCACTTTTATTGTTATCACCATAGTACTACAAAATATCATGATAAAACTTGAAGTCCATATTGCTCACCCCTAAATGTGACCCATGTGGTAAACTGTTCAGAATCAAAGAGATAAAATGTCTCGGTTGCAGTCATTTTATCATGTTGGAGTCATGTAAAGGACAGAGCACACACATGGAAGCAGGGGCTACAATCAGATGAGACCACCTTTGAACTTTCTATCCCACACGCGAAATGTTTAGTGCTGTGGGGAAGCTCTTCTTTGCTGTAGACGTCCATGACACCTCAAGCGAATCACTCATGGGGATGTGGTTGGTGTTTATGTTCCTGTTATTTCCAGACAAGAGCAAGGGATGGAGCAGCTGTTGCTGTGTGCCTTTGTATGCTCACTGTTTGAGTTCCCAGGAGATGGGGACAAAGTGCTTCCAGGTCGCCCATTAACCTACCTTCTCATTACCGAAGGTCATCCTGCAGGAACGCAATATCGACCTCCCATGGCAAAGGTCACTTATGGATAAGGGGGACGGTGGGAGATTATTAGGAGAAAAGTAGTGAGGAAGGTGAACAAATGGTAAAACTAATTGCAGTCTTGATTCCACCCCCCCACCGCAGTCCCCCAATCTGACTTAACCTCTTCATCAGTGTCGGTACCGTTGCTTTCTGCATTCACACAGCTGTGCGAGGCAGAATCTGAAGCGATTTTTACTTCTCTTTGGCATTTTCCCAACCAATCAGGCCTCTTTAAGGAATCTAATGGGAAGTGTGTCCCCTCTACCCCCCAGCTGTAGGTATCCAAGCGTATGGCATTTGCCACAGGGTGGAGGGGGAAGAGTGTGTGTGTGTGTGTGTGTGGAGGGGTGCCTGTACATTGCATTCCTCACAGAGAGCTCATTAGCTCTGACCTGTTGTTGTGTTCACTCAAACCAGACCAAAGGCATTATCGGGTAGAGATTTAAAGAGGCTAACAAAAGAAGGAGGAGCAAAGGGACGGATGTATTAGGCAAGGAGCTAATGAGGAGTTCCTGTTTTCATCTTTAAAAAGGGGAATATTAAGAAAATAAAATTTAAAACGTAATATTTTTGAGTGTGTTTATGGCTAAATAAACTATCTGTTCAATAAAGGCCACTACAGCCTAAAACAGAAAAAAATGAGGATGGGTGATATGGACTTCAAAATGACATTGATATTTTACACCTTAACATAAAAAGGTGGTTATTCAATGAATTAGACTGTATGTTCGAATGAGGTTCATTTGTCACATTAAAAGCACTTGAAAATGGACAACATTCAAACAGGTATTAAACATATTTTTCATTAAGGTTTTAAAGGTTTTCAATCATCCGTTTGTGTGCATTAATCTATACGATGTGTTTCACATCTGTACAATGAAACACATCTGTACAATGTGTTTCACATTGTGTAGACGTGAAATAATTTGACTTTTCAATAATACTCTAATTTATTCAGTGGTTCTGCAAAATACCCAAAGTGAAACATTGGTGTTGGCAATAACATGCTGTGAGAATGCTCTGTAACGTGTTTCAAAATGTTACTTGTAGAGGTTATTGAAAATCACATAAAGTTCCTCCTAAAAATACATTCAGGTTTGTGATGGTAACTGTGAAGATGGTTGGGTGTGTGTGAATGTGTCTGTGTTGAGTAGGGGGGGGGTAACATCTGGATCTTGTAGTACATGCCTCTGAAGTTCACCAAGAACACTGTTCACTTGCATTCTTCTACTCAGTTTTTTTTTTCTTTATTCTCCAAACCCCAATCTACACCTCTCACCAGTAAGAACTGGTGAAAACTCCCAATTATCGGAAACATTGGATGCGCTAATGGTTGGACATGAACCTGGAATTATGCAAAACACACCAAGCCTTCACAAGAAACACACTGGAATGTGATTGGATGCATCAGGGAGTCGTAAAGGGCCCCCTCAAGATCAATCTAAAGCTTTCTGTGCAGGACTGTTTAAGGAATGACTGGCACCGGCAGGAGGAAGAAAAGGCTTGTGCCGGCAGTGGAACGGACCTTCTTTCAGAGTCAACAAATGGAGAACAAAGAACGTTTCACCAGCTGCCATCAATCGGAAGCTTTAACAGAAGATGGAAAAGAAAGTCGAGACAAAAGAAAAGAGGGTTTGTAACACCTTAGCAGGGTGCCAGCAACCGCTCTCCGGTCCGCTGGTCTCTTGGTGATACACTTCATAAATCCTTGTGATTAGCTACAGTAGCGGTCTTAAGTGGCACTTAAACAGAACCCCAAAGGGTAAGTTGTTGCGACCTTTGGTCTTCAGAAACATGGTTTTGGCCCAAGTGATAATTGGAAAAACAAAGCGCTCTCTGTTTCCCTAACAAGAGAGGATGTTGGGAGGATGGGCACAAGAGACGGGTAAGGGAAGCAGAAATCAGTAGTTTTCTAATAGTAATCCATTCTTTTGAAGAATTTGTGGGAGTCAGGAGGAATAACTCAATTATTAAGTCGTTAGGCAACCTTCAGCTAAGAGGTAGTCCACTGTGCTTTAGTATTCTGGGAAGGGTACTGACCAAAACCAGATCCAGATGTTATTATAGGAGCAAGGCCAATGTTTTTATAGAGATCATTTTCAAACTTCTAGCTCATCTCATCCAACTTTACTCTTAAATCAAAAGGAGCACTGAACTGTTTATCGATTTATAAATTGTCTTCCACCGGACACCGTCTTCCAAAGGTGACGGGGACGACGGGAGAAGGTCTCAAACAGCTCAAGACAACGTCACGGAAACATCCACCGTAGCCAGAATAACGACGGCATTAACCCCACCAAGAGCTGGTCAATAAAGAAAAAAAGAAAAAAAGAATGCGGCTGACCCCAAAAGCATCAAGTACACAAATCATAATTAGGTCCACAAAATAATACAGCAGTCCAGGCTGTAGAGCGGAGTCTCCAGAGGTCCATAAACATGCTGTGATTGCGGTGAGAGAGCCGATGGCACAGCGCAGGCCGGGTCTGTACGAGGACCGCTGACAGCTGACAGAGACCAGGCTGCGGTGCTCTCCAACAGGAACTCATGTTGGAGTAAACTGTACGGGATTCCTGCATACAGTCTGTCTATTAAATTACACTTCGTTATTAATGACAACTATTACTGCTACTCAAAGAGCTTGGTGAAGAACATTTTGCGGCAATTATTCTTTCCTTATGATTACACATTTAAAAGCAGGGGGGAGTAGTAAAGCAGCAGGTGTCTTTAAACCTTTTACAGTAGACATTTCCACCAACAGTGCCATGCCTGGTATTAGTATCTCTGGATCTTTTTAAGTTGTTTTGACATTTTGTCATGTTAAAACCACAAACTGCAACTTTTTTATTTGGATTCCATGTGATGAGAGAAAAAGTAATGTACAGTTGTGAAGTAGATGGAACATGGTTATTAAGTCTTATGTACAATCGACTTTTTTGGGATTTGCATCATGTTATAATGTTATTCCCTCATCAAAAACATACTTGAAGTGTTGCTTTAATTCTTTCCTGCATGTCTGAGAAATTCTTTAGCCTCCCATGGCAACCATTAGCTGTGAAAAACACCTGGGTGGACCTAGCTCCGCCTTCGATGACAAAGCTCCTCCCCAAAACTGCAATTTCTAAGCTTCCAAGCTTCCGCCTCAGAGAGTAGCACTCCACCACACCTCTCCCACTCAGCTCCTTCAGTAGCAATTAGCAAACACCTGGTCCAACTGCACATCTGCTGAGCTCATTGCAGGAGCTAATTCTCAGTGGAAAACAGGTAAAAATGGTGTTAAAGAGTAAATAGAGGAGCGTTGTGATGACTTCCCGAAGGCGGAGTTTCAGAAAGAGCAGCAGTTTGTTTAAAGAGACAGAAGTCCAATTTAGTTAGTAAACTGTATTTTATCATATTTGACTTAACTTGCATTTTCATACCAAGTTAAATTAACATTGTTATGCCATAAAATGTCACTATGTGCCTGGAAAACACATACTGCCCCTTTAAGATGCAAGTCCGTTGGGTTATTCTTCTGTCAGCTGTGCATACTCCAGTTTTTGATGCAAAACTGTTATACTCTCCTAAACCATACACCTGAATCAAATGGCTGAATCTCCTCCTCAGCAGGCAGTGAGATTCTTCGGAGTCCTGCTAGCTATTTGCTGTAGGTGTGTTGAAGTGGAGACAAATCTAAAAGCAGCAGAGGCCCAACCAAAGAGGAGAGGAATTTGACACTCCTGATTTGAATCATTCTATTGCAGCTCTGACTCCGTGGTCTCATCTGACCAGAGCACATTCTTCCACATGTTTCATAAAGGCCAGATTTGAGGAGTCCTACTCACCATTGTCCTGTCAAAAGAATCTCCCACCTGACTTGTACAGCTCTGCAGCTCCTCTTTTCTGTGAAGCTCTTTGCTTCTCTTTTTATGCTGTGTTGCATTTGTTGTCGGAACTCAGAAAATCCGACTTCAGAGTTGGAGAAATCAACTGGAACGCAAAGTTGGACTTCCTGTTTGAAAAGCCTGAGGGTTTTTTAATCACTGACTTTGAGACCAGATATGGCAGCTTCTTGCATCAATAGTAACTTGTGATGTGAAATGCTTATTTTTTACACTTATAAGAGTGTGTCTACAGTCAATGTTACATGTAGCTCCTGCAGTTCTAAACTGAACAGATTCAAAGTAGCGTTTGATCGTGGAAAGTAGAAGTATTGTGCATTTTCCACAAACTGCATCATTTTATTGCAAATTAAGTAACTATGTTACCTTCAGTTCTAATGAAAATGCTGAATATATAAAAAATAACTTACATAATATGACCATGCATCATCTGACGTTTAGAAATTGTGTCGCTGTCTCTTTAAGAACCTCCTACCCTTTCCGACACCCGCCTCCAGCACGCCTTCATAACAATGAATTTCCATGATCCCGTTTCGAACTGTGAATTATGTAATAGTAGTTTGCATGATGAGTTCACCAGGTGTTTGCTAATTGCTGCTAGCTAGTCTGAAGGAGCTTATTAAGAGAGTCACAGGGGAGGGCAGCTCCCTGTGAGGTGGAAGATTTGAAGCTTGGAAACTGCAACTAAGAGGATAAGCTGCATCTCGAAGGTGGAGCTAGGTCCACCCAGGCATCTTGCACAGCTGAATGGTTGCCATGGAGACTTAAGAATTTATCAAATATGCATGAAAGAATTGAGGCAGCACTCTAGGTATGCATTTGATGAGTAGTAAAAAACCCGACTTTACGTAGTACTGCCCCTTTAAGGAATAAAGAAGCAGGTGCTGTACTATCAAAGCAAGCTGCTTTCCCTCCAACAAACCAAAGCCCACAATTATATGGACACACACATTTCTCTAGTCAAAGATTGTGCAGGAAAGAGCTTTCACGCTGATCTTGACAGCTGCGGACACGTTGTGTGAGAAGGCTCACGTCTGCGCTTGGCAGCCGGGGGCAATCATGAGTCCGGTCCAACGGGCTGATGTAAGACTTGGACGAGCTCACCGAGGCTTGTCTGCATCTATACGCAAGTGCTGATGTTTTCAGAGAGGAAGCTATCCGGTCCTAAGAAGGTCGAAAGAGCTCACATCAGCAGGAGAGGTCATTATTTGTGCGCCACCTACTGAAACCATGGGGACTGCTAAGTCAGAATGCAGGAAATGCAGCTGAATGTACCAGTACTACCAAAACATAACATGCACTCAAGAAAAAGTAGTTTTTTATAGCGGAGTATTAGAGCCACACTAAAAAAGCAAAAGTGTAAAATTATGAGAATAAAGGCATACAATAATAAAGTTGAAGCATAATAAAGTCGCAATTAAGAGAATAAAGTCAATATAAAGTCAAAATAAAATCAGAATAAGGGCAAAATAAAATAAGAATAAAGTCCTAATATTACGAGTAGTCATATGAGATGGAAGTTAAAATTATATGAATAAAGTCATAAAATTATGAGAAGTCAAAATAAAATGAGAATAAAGACATAATATTACAAGAGTAAGGTCGTACGAGAATAAAGTCAAAATAATGAGAATAAAATTGTAACATTTTGAGAATAAAGTAAAACTACGTGAAGTCGAAATCAAACAAGAATAGTCATAATATCCCGAGAAAAAAGTTGCAATATTGCAAGAGTAACAATATTATGAGAATAAAGTTCTGTGAGGTTAAAGTCAAAATAAAACAAAAAAGTCATATTACGAGGATAGTCGTAATAAAATGACTTTTCTCGGAATTTTATGACCGTTTTTTTTTTTTTCTTTGCGTGGCCCTGATGCGCCGTCGTAGTTAGGTTGTTCAGTAAAGTGACTTATTTTCTCCACAAGGAACAAGACTGACATGTTTACCCGCCTTATGCAGTAAACAGCTAAAGCTCTGTTTATGCGTTTCCTCCAAAAGTCTACATTGTACAGTGTTATAAACAAGTCATTTTACACGTTTCAATCACCTGTTTGTTGCCCTACGAGCATTACTCTATCCATAAAAAGAGAAGTCTAAACCAGGCGAGGGAGTGTGGACTTTGAGGATTCGCTTAATTACTTTCCATGCGTCATGTTCTGCTCGAGGTAGGGCTTGTTTACTGTTATTTTGGGTCTAGTAGACTGTGGGACGCTTGTAGCCTCTATTTCTGGGACAGCTCTCCGTTTTATCCTGCTGCTCAGTCAGACGGTTGACAAGTCTGTCTGTTTGCTTTTGTTTAGCGTTCAGACCCCATGATGTCACATTGTTTGCTTTGTAGGATTTTCTACTGAGACGTGCGTCTTCCAGACTTTATTGTTCACATTGGCATCGGAGAAGCCTTTCCTGCTTCCTTCGTATATTATTGAAAGTTTTATTGCAGATTTAAAACATTTTTTAAAAGTAATAAAGCAATATTAAAAATCAGCCTGCACAATGGATGCACAACATGTTTTCCTAACAATGTGCAACCATAATTCACAGCATTGTCACAATATCCTGATTACGTAACATCTGAACAGCTTACAAAAGTAAATTCTGACATGGGAGAAAACTATTATATTTTAGCAATCACAGTACAATGTGTTGAGAAAGAGAATATTTAAAGGGACAGAATTATGTGTTTTCCAGGCACATAGTGCTATTTTATAGCACAATCAAGTAACTATGTTGACTTCAGTTGTTATAAAAAAATGCAACATATATCAAAAATCACTATATAAGAAATTTGACTTTGTAATTTAACATCTTGAAGTTGGGCCACTGTCTCTTTAAGAAACTCCTGTTCTTTAACAAACTCCGCCATCAGAAAGTCATCACAGCATGGCTCCTGTGCAACATTTTTACCAGTGTTGCACTGAGAAGGACCTCTTATAATGAGCACAGTAGATGCGCTGTTCTATCAGGTGTTTGCTAATTGTTGCTGGCTAGTCTGAAGGAGCTGAGAGGGCGGTTGTTGGGGAAGGGCTGGTGTGAGAGGTGGAAGCTGTGAAGGTTGTAAACTGCAGCTCTGAGGATGAGCTGCACCTGGAAGCCACTGCGAGGTTCCACCCAGTCGTTTGCACGGATGAGTGGTTGACATGGGAGATTAAAAGATTTCTCAAACATGCATGAGAATGAGAAAGAATCAAGGCAAAACTCCAGGTATGTTTCTAATGAGGGAATAACAAATAATGCTGAAAAAGTTTTACATAATACTGCCTCTTTAAGAGCAAAACCTGGCATTTCTATAACAACCACCAAAGGGCAACAACTGGGATCTAATCAGTTCATATGGGTTCCTACAGTTGGGCTGGCTCAGTGTCTTCTTGAGAGGTTTTTGTGCCATTTCCTTCAGTGTTTCTTGGTGCAGCGCCACCACAGGTGAGGGTGGTAAACTGGTTTTTCAAAGTGTTTGAATTGTTTGACATGGCACACTGTGAAAGTGAACCCCACCACCTGAAAATGTAACAAGTATTGCCATTTTGGTCCCCAATCGAGCTGAATCTACCGGACTATAATCTGTAAAAACACCCTTAAGATGGCAGCCCCCATACAGGACAGAGAATTGTATCTGAAAAGTTCAGACCATCTCAAACTGGTTTCTTGAACATGAGTTCACTCTACCTCCAATGGCCTCACAGATAGCCTGTTAAAATAGACCAAAATATCTGAGGAATGTTTCTTAAACAATGATGAATCTATGCCATTAACAATTAAGGCAGTTTAGACGCAGATTTAACAGGATGTACTTACCATTGTGGGCAGTAAACGTGCAACATAAGCTAAAATCCTTCAGTGAAATACTAAAAGGACAGAAATAGTGTGGAGAAGTGGATTGTGCAATAAAACTGCAACAAAAAGCAAGGGCTTGTATCTAAAGCAGCTAGTACATCCTGCTTTTACTCAACGTTGTTATCCAGCAGGGACCAACGAAACCATCCAGCAGGGACCAACGAGGTGCCAACAACCAGCAAGTTGAGCAAAGAAAGGAGGCAGGGAACTGTTAGTACCCTGGGCTTCTAAATGTCAAGGTCCAACAGGAATCAAAAACAAAATAAAGTATTAAGGAAAAACTACTTGAGACAAAGAACTTTAATGTGCTCCGTCGCAATTTCATCCCCTCCCTACCGTCTACAGAAGAAGCTGCTGCGGAAATGCAAGCCAAATGTTGCTGTAGTTCACTCGTGCTGTTATGTACGGCCATGCCTGCGCCTACATGCATAGCTGCACCATATGGGATTGTTCGAACACAGGTGTGTCTGAACAACTTCATCAACCCGAACGTGCTTTTTGTCAACTTTAATCCCCCATGGAGGACAGGAAACTCCCCAGCACAGAGAGAGAGAAAGGAGAATCCAGAACTTCAGCGGAGAGCTAAGCAAACACTGAGAGAAAACTTCATGCTAATGAGATTAGATAGGATTAGAGCGTGATTAAAACTAATTGTGCGACAAAAATGTCTGTCAAACTGTTACACGGAACTGATTTAGAGCTCGGAATAAGAAACGATAGACGGACAAAGAGATTACGATACAAGACCGCTCCGGACGAAGGAAGAAATGACATACTGTCACGTCTTGTAAGGAGTCTGCCTGAAGAGACGACAGGGGCCACTGAGAAAAGGGGTCAGACACAGAGGAGCAAGATGAAAACCAGAAGTTCTCACTCCTAGAACGTTTTCATGTTTTATCTTAATACATCCACAAAGCTCAATGAACTGTGTTTGAATTAATAGACCAACACAAAGTAGCAGAGTTATGCAGTTGAAGGAAAATAATCAAAATCAAAAGCAACCAATCAGCTTTGGAAGTGTGCAGAGCAACATGAAGACCAAGGAACACTGCCGGTGGGTCAGGGATGAGTTTGCGAAGAAGTTTAAACACATTGCCATCTTATAGCACAAAGAAGTTACTATGTTAACTTCAGTTGTTATGAAAATGTTGCATGTATATATGTCAGATATGGCTTAAAAGAAATTTGTCTATGTAATTTAACACCTTGAAATTGGGCTCTGCCACTTTAAGAAACTCCTGCTCTTTCTGAAACTCTGCCCTCAGGACATCACCACAACATATCTCCTCTATTAACACTTTAAAAATGTTTTGCACTGAGAAGTACTGTAGCTCCTATAATGCAAAAAAAAGGGAAGGGAAGCTGGTCAGAGCTGATGGAAAACAAGTTGGAACTAAAGACAGGATGTTTCTGGAAGGAAGCCTGTTCAACACTGTCGAGAATGATCCACCTTCCAGCAACACCTAATGGCCCAGTCAAAGTCCAGACCTCAATCTAAATGATAATCTGTGGCAAGGGTTAAAAATAAATGCCCAAATGTCTCTACATCCAATCTGGATGAGCTTGAGCTTTGCTGCACTGAATAAGCAAAAATGATGTTGAAAACTGGCAGAGACATCGCCTCCAAAACAAACATCTTCCAGCTGTAATTGCTAGTATTGACTGGTCAGCACTGAAATAGTTGAAACTTTCCTTCCACTTCACAACCATGCATCATTTTGTTTTGGTCCATCAGAAAAAAACAATAAAACATTGAAATTGTGGTTATAATGTGAAAATATATGAAAAAGTTCAAATGAAATGAATACGTGGTTAAGATGTGAATGTTGTAAAATTGCATTTTTTTAAGCACTACTAGGAACACCTTGCCGTCCTCAGAGATTATGTTTGTTTTCTGTCATTCTAATGACCTAACTGGTAATTAAAAGTATACCTAGCTAAAATCCATAAGTATTTACAGTCTATGGATTGTGAGGGGGGAGAGAGAGAAGGCAGTTTAAATATATCTGTGAAATACGTTTCAGTCCAGAGAATCTTAAATATGCCTTACATTTGCACTTTTTTTCCCCCTTGTATTTTATTGAGGCTTCAGTCTCGTAGACGCCATTCGGGGAGGGGAGGGGGGGGGGGGGGGGGATAAAGTGGAGAAAATATCAACAAAATGCTTAATCAATTCATTCCTAAACTGAATATAGCGAAAAAGGTTTGTTGCATTTGATCAAAAACACTTAGCCAAACGATAAGGTTTTCAACACGCCGACCTCGTCAACCTTAGCATTATTTCAGATGTTTACACTCTGTTGGGAGCATCTCCTCCGATTTTAGTGCAACTTCCACTGAGGCTTTCAGATTTTCTGTGTAGATAATCGAGTCCTAACTTCTTCATAATATAAACTTTGCCCTGACCACACTTGGATCCCTTTTGGCACACATCGGTCCTGGCAGAGGGAGGAAGACATTTTTGAGAAGAAAGAGAAAACTGTTGTTTGATTGGCTCACAGAAAGTTGCTTTTTTTTTGCTCCGCAGCTTTATCTATTCCAGTAGGAAAAGTATTCCGAGTTAGAATTCACATTTGTTGTTCAGGAGAATTTTCTATGACTTGCGTGTATTATTTACTTGCATTAAAAAGTTACATTTTGATGCATCAGAAAGATAAAAGTGGTCAGTACTTAATCTCCCAAGCAAAGAGTCCGGACAACAGAAACATTCAAAAGCAGAGAAGAATAAAGTGGGTTTTTTTTATTACTTGTTTGTTGTTTTTTTTTAAGTGTTCTGTCCGGCAGTGTGGCACTGAAAATTGCTCTCCGAGTTTCGAGGCGAGGCCCAACAAATTTAATTTAGAAGCGGAGCGCTACAGCTTTCACTGATGATATACTTAGTATAGGTGTAAAACTTTGTTAGACATTTCTTTGGGATTATTTCAAATGTAATGGACACAAAGATGAAAAAGAAATGAGAAAATAAAGAGAGAAAGATGAGGAAAGGTTTAAAGGTAAAGGAGGTAGGAGAGGAAAGAAAAAAAAAGCACAGAGAGAACACTGTTGAAATCTGCCTCCAAACCTGCAGAAAGACAGAAAAGAAAACAGAGAAACCACAACAACAAACATACGCATTAGGGCTGTCACCACGACAACCTTTGCTGGACGATTAACTGTCCAAGAAGTCAATGCAATAAATGATGATATTGTTGTTTCGAGGCCATTTTCAAATAATATAATGGTAATGGCATAATAACGCAAGAGCACATTAAACTTTAAATTCTGATGAATATTTAACTCTGGAACTGGAAGACATTTTTAATATCCAAAATAAATAAACAAAGCAACAGAAACAACAAATAAAATGGAAACTGAAGTCTCCGTAAACAAAACTGTCCTTAATAAAAGGGCTAGTTGAGAGCAAGGCACCAGACTGAAAACCTCTGTCATCCAATTATTGGTAGAAAGACAGAAAGAGAAAAAACTATAAATTATGCAAATGGATTTTTTTTTTAGCTCTTTTTAATTTATCATGCGATTTATTGATTTATTGTGACTGGTCTACTTGTCATATGCATATCATTATTGAAAAGTGCACAGTATGAGGTAGTACAGGAAGTATTTAGTGGCAACTGCAGCCCAACTGCAAGTGTATCTGACAAACATCTGAATCTAAGAATCTAAGAAAAATAATATAACAATCGGTATTTTTTGGAACGGACACCAGAAACAATTGAAAGCAGAGACGTATTGTGTTTTAAGCAGCTCCTTTAAGAGAGCAGCAAACAAGGAGCTGATGTGTGGCGATAAGGGAGCGTATTGATGTTCTTATCAGAGCGTGCAGCCTCTCTTCCTGCATGTCCTTCCTACTTCCTGCTCAGCTCACACTCCTCCCGCCCCCAAAGGCCTCCAGACTCAGGCAAACTGCACACGTCTCTTTCCTCCTGGCAGTGATGCAGAGGAGGAAAAAGATCATCAGAATAAACCGGCTTTCCAGCTGCGATCATTACGGTCCACATTTCCAACAATGCTGCCACTTTCCTCTTTCTCAGGCGGCGCACACTGAGGCATTATGGATCTCTATGGAGGCTGTGCAAAAGGTCCGGGCACTAAATGCAGACATTGTGTGAGAAAACGATGACTAACCGGCAGTTTCGCGACAGCCGATAGAGATCCCACATTTATTTTTAGGAAAGAAAAGCTTTTAATGTTGAAAAATGTCAAGCGTGGATTTTGACGTGCCAGACCTCTTGTTTAGGTATTAATAACGTCTTCCAATAACAAAATTACCCAGTGATATTTTCAAACTTACCGCCAACTTCAAACATTTTGTAACTCGAAAACAGCGGAGACCATGACATTACGCAACAAATCTTGTTGTCTGGAACCACGTGATTAAAAACAGCAATGAAGACCAGTTTGAATAACCTGGTTACATGGAATGAAATGAGTTTTGGCTTGAGTGGCAAATATTTACAAAATAGGTTTGTGCATAAACTTCTGTAACTTAAATTACCAGTACTAGGTTAGCATAGCTGCCTGGCTTTTTCTTAAATAACAAAATATCAAAGAATTATTTAAAATATATTCAGTGAGTCGACCATATTCAAGTATACTTCAAAATTGGAGCAAGCGAAGACATACAACCTTATTATTTTAAAATCAATTTTGGAGCATTTTGAATCTATTCAGAAGTCCCAGGACTTGGAACTGCGATTCTTTACAGAATCTATTTTTTACCACAATTCTATTGGTCTCATAGCTGATAAGTGATATTTTTGGATGGAATACAATATTTCCCTACCCTGTGGACAGCATGATAAAAAGACCACACCACTTACATTGCCTCCCTGCTTCCGTTAAAAGATCCCCGCAACCGGGAGCTGCGTCACAATCCGCGTCACGTGCCAAAATAAATTCAAACCTAGAAAAGAACAGACAGATCTTTCTGTTTGGACTGGATCTGGTGTTGCTGTAGTTCATACATGCACAGAGTGGAGTTGGGATTTCAAAGCTGAAAATCAGAAGGGAGTGGACTTCTTAATGGAGCACCTTCTACACAGAGGGAACAAAGCAAAGACTTTTCAGCAATAACAGCAGTTCTGTAAGGGTACGAGGCTTTCTGAGGACTCTTTGTACTCAGGGTAATCACTGTATTCATGGGTGAGTGAAAGCAACATACAGGCCATCTATTACCACTGTGTATTCCTGGAAAAAAAAACTCACATTCCCGATGTACGGCTGTCGTCTATTGAGAGGGATGTGAGCATTTTCTTTAAGCTAGCTTACAATAACAATATTCAAGGTGACATTGATAGTCTGGTCAGACATTGCACTTACCAACCCTTCTTTTAATGAAAAGCAATCCCATACATGAATGATGATGCCATGGCATCCAGTTGACAATGGCAGAACGCCCTCAGTGAGGCAGGCTGAGCTGGTTTATCTGACGGATTGAATTAACTCAATGCTGCGTCTTTTTCCTCAAAATTTAAAGGAAAACAGAGGGAGGGACAAGGTCAGGGAGTTAGTGTTAAGTGACTTCTCTACATATCTGAAGGAAATTTGGTTCTCTGACATATTTACCTGGGTTTGACCTGTGCCAATGGTGTGGTTTTGAAACCGTTACAGTTTTATGTCAACGTATGCCTCAAAACAACACAACCATGCCATAACTAATGTGTATGTTAGGAAGGGGAGATAAAATCTATTTCTCGATGCGTCAAGATGCTGATTTGGATGATTCTGACTAGGGGTGGAGCGACTTCTTGTAAGCTTCAATAAAAGTAAAAAAAAGAAAATCCTCTAGGCAAAAGCTTTTGCCCCAATTCTTTGTGTAATTAAATATTACTTTATACTGTTCAACGGTCGTGTGGTTCAAAGTGGACTGTTATTGCGGTTGCACGGCGTGCTTCTGTTCACATCAGCTGTGATAGAGAGACAAGAGATATTGGGCAAAACAAGGACAAAGACAAAAAAATTTAAGTTTCGGTCTCTGTTGAAAAAAAAGAGAGGAGAGACCAGCATCCTCATCAGCATATGTGTCCAAATTTTTTGTCAAGTGGGCCAAAATCATCAATGCAAAAGCACTCTAGGGACAAAAAACTGAAATTAAGCAATTACAGTAGTCCAATATTTTTCATATGCATGACTGAAATTCATCACTGCCTTTATAATAAAACATCTAATTTCTCCATCCACATTTGACTTGTGGACACGCTACTCAAGAAAAGTGGATTCCAGTAACCGACTGAGCCACTAGAATATCTTGAGTTTCATTACCAAAGAGTTACTGGATTTGGAGAGAATACCTGAGTTAACCTGTAAACATAGAGTAAAGCCAAATCCCATTTCATGTCAGCAAGTGAAAAAGGAAGACCAGGTCGTATTTGCAGAGCCTCCAGAAGCACCGTCAACAGAGATAACTTAAAGTAATCATCTTCTGTTTGACCTCATCAATCTCCGGCGGAGGAATGTGAAGGAATTTTGGCCTGCTCTTCTTCACAGCACGTCTTAAGTTCACTGAGGATTTGCTGGCAGTAGTTCATCCACCGTTTTCTCTTCAGGTTCCACTGCTGAAACTCAATCAAGCTGAGGTCTGGACCATTGCAACATGCAGATTCTCTTTCTTTTAGATCCATTTTAATGGAGATGTGTTCAAGATTGTTACCCTGTAGCAAAAGAAAAAAAAACAACCTCAGCTCTCCAAGCATTGGCCTCACATTTATCAGGAATCCTTGTGATGGCAACATTTCAATAAGCTCTTGATTTATCATAACCGTGAGTCCATTTTTATTTTTATTTCTTTTGCATGGCTGCCTCAGTGAGTCTAGTTCAGAGGTAACTGAGCCCATGACTGGAAGTCACTTGAGCCAAATCTGATTTGACAAGGCCCAAAGCTGCAGGGTCAGGCCTCAGTTAGAAACATGTGTCTCTGGGAGAGAGGGCTGAGCTGTTCCTTCAGCCAGAATGAATTCTCCAGTTTGGGCAACAAACCCTAATGAGGCTGCGCTCCGCGGGGGAGAACCAGCGCCGTCTCTGGGGATTTGTTTTGAAGAGCCGCACAACTAAGGACAGATGCAGTGATGCAACGCACCTTTTTAACTACGCTAATGTACCAAAAAAAAAAACAGCAAAAAACAATGCAAGGACACGGTTATAGCAGCATACAGCACTGACGTGAACTTTAATGTGTTTTAGTTGGTAAAAATAGAAAGAGCAACACAAAGCAGTGTAGACTTGTGAATGGAAAGCAAAATTACACATTTAATAATCTGAAAAGTCTGTTGTAGTTAGGGCAGCAATTTAAGATTATTTTACTTACCGAGTATTCTGATGATTAATCGGATAAAAGATTTGTCACATTTTGTAGGTTTTTCAATTAACCACTTATGACTTTTTATACAATATTGTAAATACATTAAAAAAATGCAAATAACCAAATCAATTAAATCCCCTTAAACAAGAAAAGAAACATTTTGTTGCCTATTTGCAATAACGTAGCATTCTTTTAGTGAATTTGAATCACTAAGAGAATATAAGGGGAATATAAGAAAATGTCACTAATATATATATATATACATATATATATATATATATATATATATATATATATGTATATATATATAGTAAAATTTAGGTTTACTTACTGCAGTGAATATGGTGTTTCATCAGAAAATGCCCTTTTTGAAGTCTGAAAACTCCAGTTAATTAACCGATTACTAAAGAAGTTGATTATTTCAATAATTGATTCATCACAATTAATCTGATTCATCCTTTAATTCTTCTTCTTTATTGATCATCATAGCTACATCTGGCTTGATTTAGGGGGATCATATTAAAGAATTAAGATAACCATTCTAAATAAAAAACTACTTAGACCGTGTTTTAGGGTTGTAAAATAAATAAATAAAATCAGCCCAATTTAAAAATCTGAAGTCAGCATTTTATGGTGCAAAAGACGTCATTTATAATGAGTCCCAAGTAGTTTGGTTGCCATCCAGCAGCAGGCGCTGCTGATCATCCTTAAGCAGAATTAGTTGATACAGAAATAAAGATGGCGGAACCATACCAGAACTGAAAAGTGGAACGATACAAACAAAGTCCAGTGTGGGATGCAAAATACACCGTATCCGGTTTTGTTTTGAAATATAAACAATCAACAACCTTGGAGCCAAGTTTTAATATTCCTTTAACAGCAACCACAGTTGCTCATGAATGAATAGATAAGATCAATCAACTTTAAAGATTAACTCATTAACAGGGTTGCATGTCTGGTTAAGCTACTGGCAGAGAAGATTGAAAACCGCAAGCAGACCCCAAAAGCAATGTTGCTTCAATTATAGTTTCAGTTTCATATTGAAATGTTGAGCGTTGCAATAAAGACAAAAGACTGTCTATGTCAAGGAAAAACTCAAAACAATGACTGCGGCTCATCTTTTTGCGTCAAGAAAACGAGAATGACAAAATCAGTTCCAAGTTTCCATCTGTGGTTGATATTCACAGAAACACTAAAGTCCAGCAGAACTTGCAGAGAAGAGACAACAGGGCAGAAAATGTCAACGTTTAAAGAGATTCCCATGTTTCTGATCTGCCTCTTGGCTTATTCCACCTGAACCACATTATCCGCCCCCACCACACAATCCCGCTTCCCTTTCTGTGCCCATTATTTCTCTTCAGGGCAAAAAAAAGAAGAAAAAAAGACATACATTACAATGATCCATTCTGACAACTCTATTGACCACAACTCTTTTTTATTTTTTTACACCTCCCCTATGCCAGAGGGGGTCAGAGGAAAGCAGTGGCACTAATACGCAACACCTGTTCCTTTTTGGTTTCCGTCAGTATATCTCACATATGAACAGTGACAGCTGCGGTGCCAGCAGTGATACGGCACAGTTCTTCGCCGGGGCCGATGTAAAACGCAGATAAGTGGTGGTGCATTTTTCAGAGCACTTCTTCCCTCATGGGGCCCTCTGGAAGTCAAAAAAAAAAAAAAAAAAAAAAGGCACAGTGTCCAGAGCCAGTAATATTTCACATCTGGTATTCTGGGAGCACCAATCGATTTCTTTAATCTCAAGCCCAGGGACTGGATGGAAAAAAAGAGCCTATCAGTCTGCCTGCTTTTCCATTACGAGCGCCATAAAAACGCTGAGTTAGGGGCTGATCTGACGGATGCTCCGTGGTAGGATCCATGACTCTGTCTGCTTAGGTGAGTCTGGTGTCATCTAGGATTAGTCAAGACGCAGTCAGAAAGGTACAGTCTATAAAAAAGGAGCCCAGACCAAAACAAAATCAGAATTTTCTGGTAAAAACAGGACGAAAAAGTCAAATCAAGTTTATTTGTATGACACAATTCAGCAACAGGCAGTTTAAACTATAAAAAAAGAGGGCAAAGTTAGCTAGCTTTGCTAACTTTACAAATAACCAGCTAACTTTAGCTAGTTATGCTTGATTTCAGTAAATACCTATTTTGTTTACTGAAATAGGTGTAAAAATAAATCAGGGAAGGTTATTTGGGAGAACAAAAAAAAGCAAAATTACTTAAAACAAATCTCTTTTGAATCCATAACAATAATATTGCCATAACATCACACAGGGCACAAAGGGAGGCTAGTTAAGAAGAAATTAGCGACATGGCAGTGGGAGGATTTTCTTCATTGTCGTTTGGTACACTTTCTACTTATTGGCATTCTTACATTTCTGATCTCTAAGAAGAAATATATTGCATATTTTTCTAGCTGATACAGATTGTTATGCTCTTGACAAAGAGGCCAGTCTGCTATTCTCAGGTTAAGACTGAAACTTTGAAATTTAAATCCTGGATAGCGTTTCATCCTTAATGAAAGCAAAAATATTTGTCTCCTATAAGTCTAAATCCCAGCACTCGACAGGCTTGATAGCGAGGGGCTTTGTCTCCCGAGGTCCAGAGACAGTCTCCCCCCACCCCTTCCCAGTTCGGCGATCCGTCCAGCCAAGCTGTCAGCACCGGACGACACAAATCCACGCTTTGTAGCAGTTTCTTGTCTCCACAAAGACAGACAGAGATTAGTAATGCTGGTGCCACAGGGGTCCGCGGGATCCACCGGTGTCTCCGTCCTTTGGCTCCACATCAAAGAACGTTTGAATTATAGACACCAAGTGTGCGGTCATGCTCCTTGTGGCACCCGAATCCCAACACGATTAACCCCTGTGCCGCCAAGAGCGGGCCAGGATAAATTACAAAACCAACAACCAAGACGTCAACGACGGAAAGAGAGGTGGGCTGCTTTTCGACAGCTCAATCCGTCCACCGTGACTCCGGAGTGTGGAAACGTACAGTAAAGAAAAAAAAAAAAAAAAAACGCGACGGGGTTAACCCCTGCCAGATTGCTGGTGTGCACGTGAAAATGAACCTTCCTTCAACCATGTTACAGTCAAACAGCATGGCACAACCAGAAAATGATGGACATGATGCAAAAATAGACCCTAAAAAATGATTACTCGTTATTTCCAGGTCAAGTTCAAGGTTGCATTTACAAAGTTGCTTCTAGCCATTGGCCGTTTTGTCAATGACGAACTTTCAGCTTCTTACGTAGAGATGCACCGATCCGATATTAATATCTGTATCGGTCCCAATGTTGAAAAAAATTATAGATTGGGTCCCCAGTCCATAAGGGCAGATCTCCTCTGTCTAATTCTGAGCATTTAGTTTATATACTTTAGATCAACATTTAGCACCATGTACTTCATAGAACCAAACATGGAGAACCAACATTTAGTTTTATGCCTACTTTTTTTTTGGTTCTTTTTCAGTTTTTTCTTTTGGTTTATTGATTTGTTTGCATTTCCTTCTAATTCATGTGAAGCACTCTTGATTGCCTTGTTGCTTAAAACGTGCTATAATTATACAGCAGCGACGTCATGCTTTACTATTTATTTTGACGTTATATGTAGAATCTCTAATTTGCAGGATTGTTCACACTAATCGGTAACAAATCTCAGAAAAGAAGCACTGTTTTGCTGTTCAAAGAAAATGACGAAAAGCTACATTTGATTTGACGCATTACTCTTTAGAGATCGGCGCGCAATTTACTAACTTTTTCCAACCTCTTCCCCAACTTTCCGTTTCCGTCACAAACGAGAAGGCATCATCTTCCTTCAAACTACAAGCCAGGATGAAGCATCTGGAAAAAATGCTGCGTATTATCAGAGCAGCAGATAAATACGCGCTCAGACCAGGCTATTAAAATTCAGAAGACATGTGGGATGAATTTTGTGACAATGAGGACAAATACCAGAGTTGTGAGCTAAAAGCTAACGGCAGGGTTTTATCCCGAACATCAAAAATAAAAAAAAAAGAGAAAGAAAAGCACGCACGCATGCATGCACACGCTAGATTAGGTGCACAATCCGAAATGGCATCAAAAATAGCATCGAGACCAATTTTAGGAGCAGAAAGATTTGCCCTGCAGATGAACAGGGGGTCACAGAGGAACGTTGGCCAGATGTGGACAGGAGCCAGAACCAGAAATCAAGCAGCTGTTACAGGCAGCTGTCCCGGCCAGTTGTTTGAGGGGGGAGGGAGGGAACTGCATCTCAGAACGGGACAGACCTGGCTCTCTTCAAGATAACGCTTCCTTTTCTAAATCACAGACCGCTCAAAACAAAACCGCTTTTGAACAATCACCGCAGAAAGAAATTAGGCTAAACATACTGCAGATGTACTGTTTTGGGAGACAGAACACTTCCACAACAACTTAAAGACCACACACACACAGACACACACACGCACGCACAACCGCATAATTCTAGTGTTGAAACAGAAGTCTCTTTACTGACATCATCAGTAAATGATTTCCAGCCCTGTAGATGATGTGTACTTGTTGATGGGCATTGTTTGGTTTAAAAGCAACACAAGGAATACCCAGTTGAGCCGAGGGAATACCAGGCGTGAGAGCGGCCTCTAGTGGCTTCTCTTCTGAAACGCACAAGCGTGAGACGGAGTAAAAGCGTACCTCCAGGCTATTGTTGGAGAGTCTCTTCTCCTTCTCGTTCATTGCATGTTCACACTGTGAGTATAAGTGTGAAATTAACAATCGGGGCGTGTTTTTGTTTACTTACTGTGAATTCTTGGAAGGATCTGTGGGGGGGTTGTTTGTTTTTTTTGGTCCTGTGGCAATAGGATGAGTTCACCTGGCAGCTTCTGAGGAATCCTGATGAGAGAAAAGCAAACGCAAAAACAAAAGGTTGAGTTAGACATGTACCAATCAATCGTCTAGACAGTTTTCTTTTGATCAGATACTGGAAAAACAGGAATGCATTTCCTCTATTTATTAAATAATAAACACTTAGCATTCCAACAGTTTAGATCTATAAATGCAAGCACCTACTTTGATTTATTACAAAATTAAGGGAGTCTATGCTTTGACGCATGAATATATTTCTATGTCATTATTAAAAATTTTGCTGTACAATAAGTTGCCCCAGTAATTGTTGCAATAAACAATAATACTGTTGTTTAGAGACTATTTTCAAGCATTGATAAAAGGCCTAACAAAGCAAATCCACCCTGTCAGAGACCAATAAACTTTAATTTTTATAAAGAACTGTTTTAAATGTCCAAAATAAAACACAGCGAGCAAAAACAGTAAATAGAACGAAAATAAAAACCCACACACAGTCGAAACAATAAACAAAATGGATTATGAAGTCTCTGTAAACAAAATCTCCCATCAAGAAATATTAATCATCAAAATGGAAATGATTGAGCGCATTTTAATTGATCGTGCGATTAATTATTGCGACAGGAGTAAAAGAACCTGCAGCACGTATCCTCGTATGTTACCATTTCAAGCATTTTGCTTCTTCTGAAAATTAGAGTTAGCATATCAGGTTACAAAGAAAAATCAGAAAGTTGGGAAATAACCCAGAAACTCTGATTCGAACATCCCTTCTCACAGGCTCAACTAAACTTGGAAATGTCTCCAGATTCTTATAATAAGACCATCTAACTCAGTTTGAATAACCCACCAAAAAAATATTAGGACATATAAACAACTTACTTTGTTTTTCACTTCCAAGTTTTCTTAATTGTGGCTGGAGAGCTATATGATGAGGATAAGTTCACTACAAACTTATCACAAAAACTAAATGATTTTAAAAAAATCCAGTTAAAATAGTTAAGATTCAGAAAGTGAACATAAATTAAAAGAGTTGTGGTAAATCCAGGTGATAAACTTAGTTGGTTTTTTTTAGGAAATAACCTGCTGCCACAGCCAGATGTTTGAACACACAATGAGCCTCATACAGTATCGTTTATATGTGGCTTTAGCCTTAAAGTGAACATTTAATACGCCTTGTGAACGAGTATCATTCTTAAAATTAAAAGTTAACTCAGTACCTGATAAAAAAAAAAAATTAAAAAGTACATATGTAGGTTTTAGGTTCAGGAAGTTGGCTATTTTTTTTAGCCTGCAGTATTGTTTTCCATCCATTTGAGCCAGTTATGATTTTATCAAAGTAGCTTCGGCCTTATGTCAAATCACAGCTGACCCAGTCGAAGCTAGCCTGGCTCGTTTCCTCTGAAGCTCACAGGAACCTGGAACAACATTCAGAAGCATTCCTATCACCCAGCTCTGAATATTAGTGCCATTTCAGCTTAAAAAAAAGCAACAACAACAACAACATGGAGCTGGAGTTCACCCCCCGGCTCGCTAGCTACGGTTATGTTAGCTGAGTGACGCTGCTAGCCAGCTAACCGCTGACCAAAACAGCTGGCTGCTGGCTGAACAACAGCGGCTCCTTTCACCGTCGAGCTACTTACTCACAAGGGTTGCCACGGGCTCCGAAAGCCGAACGCAGGGACGGTGCCAGGACTGGGTTAGGGAAAAGTATTCCTGGTCGTCCAGATGGAGTTAATGCCGGATGCCTAAGTTCAATCATCAAACCATGTTGGGTGGGCAGCTGCGCACTGAGGTCTGTGCAGCCCAGGGAGGGCTGTAGGGAACTGGGAAGGGCACTAAAAAGGGGGTAGTTTACCTTATTGCTTCCTGGAGATCAGAAAAGTGATCAATTTGTAGCAGTATTTCATTTTTGGCGATGTAATTATTCATTTAAAAATGGAAACGGTTAGTTGATAGAGCACGCGCAAGACGTGGTTGTCCTGGAATAGATCTCGAGCCAATCTTTCACGCCGTATTCACTGAAAACCAGAAAATAAATAAATAAATAAATAACTGTAAATGGATGGAAGTGAATAAAAATGACTAATTTAATTTTGAAAAAATAACCCTGTCTGTCTAGTTTTGAGCAATTTATTTTAGCCAGATTTTAGAGAGCGTACTTTTACTTTAGAGGTAAATATGTCTTAGCTCAAAGACAAATTGCTTTATTTTTCAATTCGCATTTTGATGTAAATGTCTGTTACTGTTTTGAATGACCATGTTTCATGTAAAGTCTGTAAACTAGTAATTTAAGAGGTCACATAGAAGATAGCGTACAAGCCTGGTGGCAGAGCAGTGTATTTCTGTTTGTGGACACATGGGGGCGGTATAACCACAAGACTGCTCGGATTTTTATTCCAAATTATTAACATGAACAAAATTCAGTGTCGAGAGTTGTTATGGGGGAAGATTTATTCTTTGTTTTTTTGTCATACCTCACATTTACAAAACACGATCAAGCACATTTTAAGGTCAATACACAAAGTAAATAAATAAAAACAAAAACAGCTTTCAAAAAAATGTTTTATTACGAAAGGGGAAAAGCTATTCAAACCACCCTGGCTCCATGTGGAGAAAGTATTTGACCTTATAAACTTTCTTTAAGTGTTAGTGATAACTAGCTATATGTTTACATCAAGCAGGGACATTACATTTCTTTAGATTTCCATGCATGTGTTCTTGTGGTTAAGTAGATGCCTGTTTTCAAATCAAATGTTTCTGATGATCTTTGATAGAACTTGGTAACTGAGAGCTAAATGAGAAAGCCAAATGGAGTTAAAGCTTGCGTGTCCGCAGGGCAGAAAACTGAACAATAAAATGCAACTGCACCAGCTCTGCAAATGCAAAACGGGTGCAGACTGAAAAATATTAATGGTTAACACGAGTGACCTCTGTTTTTCAGCTGAAGCGTCCGACTTATTTGCATACTAAGTTAGCCACCTGGTTTCTGTACGATTAAACCTCATTTAATTTCATCCCTTTAACTGCTGGACAGCTGGGTCAACAACCTGGTGTTTGCACATCCATAACAAAACTAAAATATATGTTTCAAAACATCCAAATTGCATAGCTTTTAGCTAACCTGAACTTCAATAGGACTGCTTGTAAATAAAAAATAATTCAGAACTGAAACTTTCTTAATGCCATTTTGAGGCATTAAGCAAAATGCCTCAAAATGGCACTTAAGGCATTTTGAGGCATTTTGATTGTTAGAGTCCAACAATCGCTAACAATCAATAACTAATCTCTGATTGGTAGATATTAGTTATCGAGTCCCCATGGGTAAAGAACCCATGGTGACAAACATTCATGGCATCATTACCATTACTTTCATTTAAGCTAGTTTTGGATTCAGTTTCTTTATTGGTTTGAAAATTCTCCATTTAGTTCAGATCTGTTTAAAGTTTAGACGATTGTCCCCCAGATGTAAGGCAATCCCCTAAACATTAGATTATTTAAAGGCAGTATTATGAAAAAAGATTTTTTTTTAATTTTTACATAACGTTATAATATTATTTCCTCATAGCAAACACATCTGGAGAGTTTCTTTGATTCTTTCATGCATGTCTGAGAAATCCTCTAGCCTCCATGGCAACCATTCAGCTGTGTAAAACACCTTGGTGGACCTAGCCCCGCCTTCGAGATGCAGCTCCGCCTCAGAGCTTTCTTTTGTGTTCCTGCTTTCTCTGAAACCTTCTACTCCCTTTCTGGTTTATTTACAATGCAAACACCTTAGAAAACAACAAATTAGCATTCTGAAATATTATACAAGTACGTTTTGCAGTCGTCATCATTATCTGTCTTGTCCAGAATGTTATGAAAACATGGTCTCCACTTTATGTTGCTCTATCAGTTCTCATAAAACTATAGAAGAGGTTAAGGCCACACCTTTTCTTTTCAATTTCAAAATTAAATCTAGAATTAGAAAAATATTAGTCAGAGTTCTGAGATAAAAAAAACAAAAAAATCACCCCTAATCACAGTAATCCTCTTCCACATTTTTCCATATAAAATAGCAGAGGGAGTGACCAGAACATAATCAAATAATGAAACATTCTTTTGGATCAAATATAAAAACATATTTTATAGCTATTTATTTTAGCTCCCGGTGGCGGTTTAGTGCATAAAAGCAGTGATTTGTTTTCTGAATAAAATCACTAATACGC
Organism: Xiphophorus hellerii; assembly: GCF_003331165.1. Lineage (NCBI taxonomy): Eukaryota > Metazoa > Chordata > Actinopteri > Cyprinodontiformes > Poeciliidae > Xiphophorus > Xiphophorus hellerii. The sequence goes on along the minus strand of NC_045686.1, from coordinate 22,222,925 downwards.
TTTCATAAGGCCTGTATCAAACTCTGACATTACAGGGGTGCTCAGTGGTTGTATGCTTTCACCTCATCTCTAATTAGTTTGTGTTACTATGTCTTCTCTTTTTATAGCAAACTTTAATTTCATACCACTTCACTAAAATATTAAGTGTAATTTACCTTTTTTTTTTTAATGTACTGACAGGAAGACATTCCTACATTTTTTGTGGAGCATATGAAGCTTTCCTCCTGGCTGCCTGGCGCTGCTCGGTGCCCTGCTGCTGGTCTGTTTCTGATGTGACAGCTGTAGCTCAGCTCCACCTCGCTCTCCTTCCCGGGATTTGTAGTCTTTCGCCTGGAGAACGCCGCCGCGCGTCGTAAAGGCCTTTGTGGGAGTAAAACTACAGTTCCCTCTGCGCTCCTCGAAGGTGTTAGTTGTCAATATGGCTGTTGTCAGACAGACAAAGCGGAGAGGCAAATAATTCGCCTCTGATTAGAAATCCTTGGAAAAGGGTCGTGCAGGGCACTGCCATCAAACTGCGTTATAATTCGGCAGCAGTCAAAGACACCGCTTGGCTTGTGGTTTACTTTTGAAGTTAAATGGTGAAGTGGACTATTTGAACCGAGGTAAGTCATGTACTTTACTGTCTCCAACACTGAAAGTGATGTTATTAATATGAAACGCTCGCTAGCCAGCAACGGCGGCTAACTAAAGGCAGCTAGGAGCGGCTTTGGCACGGCTAGCACATTATGCTAATCACTTCAAAGGCTCGCTGCGACCGAAATAACCCGGGTTGAGTTGGCTGGCTGGCGGCTTCTGTGGTGCCAGCGGACTGTTTGTCAGGACCAATTCAGAAACGGGACCGCATTAATGAAGTAAAGTCGGACGTGCAAAACGTGTCGCAATGTGTGTGATATGATGTTTGTGCTGCTCGTGGCTCATTTTGGTGCGAAAACATTCCCTCGTCGTTGGCTTTTTGGGCAAAGGGCGTGAAAACTGGCATCAACGCCCGGGGCGGCGTGCCTGCAGCCCCGCCGTTCAGAGCGACACATTGGCGCTGTCACTGCGGGCCACATAGTCAGCAAAACAAAAACACATGGATGGAACAGGCACCACGAACCGAGGAGGTCGGTTCGGACAGAACCGGAGGGAGACGAGGAGCGTATAACTGAGCGTGTATGTTATGTGTCAGAAACCTGAACCTCTGATTTATTTTTCGCTGAAGTTGGCATTATTATCCACCACTAACAGGGGCGTATGTAGGAAGTTTAGGAAGAGGGGTAAGGAGTTCAAATGGTGCCCACTGGTTTTGGGTTGATGATCCAAAAGCCATAATTGGAACTACTTTACTTTTTCCTTTATGTTGCTGTTCAGTGTAGGTACAGATACTCAAAAGTGGAACATTATAAAAAAGAAAATCTTATGTGACCAGTTGTTAATTTAAAAATAATAATAATAATAATTAATAATAATAAATGCTACTTAACAATTTAAAGTGATCCCAATTCTTGGAAAAACACCAGAAGTTATTTTTTTGTCCTTCCACAAATAAAATAAAAAAAAAATCCCACTGTGGAATCATTCAGCGGAAACCAGCTGACGTTTACCAGTTTTTGGATTTTTGAGTTAAAATTAGGAAATGCGGCCATGTTTTCTTAACTGTGAGAGCACCGAATCAGAAGTTTACAAGTCGGAAAGCAGCTTAACATATTTAGAATAATAATGGATTTTATTTATAATGCCCTTTTTATATGCTTATCTAAGGGATGCCAAAACAAAATGAGCATTTACAATGGATAAAAACAATTAAATGAATAAATGAGAGCTTAAAAGAAATATCTCAAAGTGAACCAACATTTTTGCTAAAAAGAAATGTCTAAGGAGCTTATATTATCATATAATAACATGAAGATATAATTATAACTTCAATATAATGTATATATTAATAGAAATATTATCTTTAGACATATTTTTATGCAGTGGAGATGTCCACTCATCATTGACAGAAAAACGTGTAAAAATAAATGTCTGGGAAAACTAAATGAAAATTAAAAATAACTTTTTCAGCTCTCCAATGCGTGTTTGAGATTTAGGATTTTCCAAAAGAGCCATTTTTGTACCCATGTACTCAGTTTGTACCAATTTATTTATCGAGATTGCTTGGCATTATTATTGAATTCTGAAGATGGCTAATCATAAAAATGCATGAATCACTCCTATAATTTCATTATTGATCAGTTAATGAAGACTCAAATTGCTGCCTGGTTCTATTGATTGATGTCTTGATCCGTGTTTCAGTGACCTGACTCATGATCAAACCAAATACTCTGAGGGATCTCCTGTTTGCAGATGTTATTTATCAGAGTCATACATTTAAATCTCCTACAGTGGAACAGAAGTGGACGATTTATTTTAAAAGAAAAAAGATTGAACCTTGCATTCTTAACAGGGTCCAATCTGACTTTCCTTTCTTGTTTTTTTTTTTTTTTCTTCTACAGGACATCTTTTTGACTAGCAAAACCAGTGAATGCTTAACTTGGGTAATGCTTAATCAGAGCGCACATTTATTCAAAATCCTCAGGTTTGTTTGTGGGACACCTTTGTGAATTTATTTAGCAGAACCGAATCCCTCAAACAACAAAGCGCTTGATTTCTCAGCTAAAGAAAAGGATGTTTTATGCCTTGATCTAGACCATTCCATTGTGTTCTGTGTTTGCATGGAAGCTCTTGCTAACCAGTGTTTGCAATGCAAACCCACCAGAAAATCAATTTCTGTTCATATTCTTCATTCAAGCATTAAATGAACTTTCACTAAAAGGTGATTTTCCATATAATACTCAACAGAGAACTATATGGGAAATCAGTTTAATGAGCTATATACTGTAAGGAGTCCTCCATTCATGATTTATCCCCGAGACGTTCACTGCTTATCATTTATGCAGTGAACAACTTTGAGGCTAGTTTCACAGTTGGAAGAGGTGTTTATTTTTATCAATTATTTTTTGTTGTTTTTTCCATCCGGGAATTCTGAAACTTCAAGTTGAAAGAGGAAGCACCTTGTGGTCCCGTCGACATGTTATTCCACCTGAGCCGTGGCGCTCTGCAGCCCAACCGACTTGCATGCGCAGAAGAACGTTGACGTCACGCAGCGACACATATGGGATCCATTTTAGAGTTTATTCAGCAATCCGAGTTGACAGGATTGGCACAAGATCAAGAGACAAAACAAGAAAGCACAACCAATAGCAACGGGCCTTTTATGGAGCTTTGACTGCAACTATAGTAGGGAAATCTGATTGGTGGTGGGATTGTGATGTGATGCACTTCACTGACGGACTTCATAAGTTCAGAGTTAGGCCTGTCACAATAGCAAATTTTGTTGGATGATGAAATGTGCCAGAAGTTAATGTTATAAACGATAATATTGCTGTTTTGAGACCATTTTCTAATCACGTGATGCTAATGGAGTAATAAAGCAAGAACATATTCTCAAAAATCAATCAATTTGACATTCTAATAAACATTTAACACTGGAATAGGAAGACAATTTAAATATCCAAAAATAAACAAAACGGATTAAACAACTAAAATTATGAAGTTTATGTAAACAAAAATGACGAGTCGAGACCAAAGAACCAGAGTGAAGACTTTTGTCAACCGGTTTTTGGTAAAAAGAGAAAAATGATAAAACATGCCAATAAAAATGATTGAGCTTATTTTTAATTTATTATGTGATTAATGTTGCTGCTCATTGTGACAGGCCTAGACACAGTTATTCTTTTCATCTGTGGTTTGCATCCCGATTTGCCGCGTCTGGTTTCTTCTGGTGCAGGATTAGGACGCGCATCCACCTAAAATGACGCCAAAGTCGTTTACGTGAGAATAAATGCAACATAATTGTTAAAGAGTCTCCTCGTTAGTACAGTGGTGAGTATCCCCGCCTGTCACGCGGGAGACCGGGGTTCGATTCCCCGACGGGGAGTGAAGTTTGTTTCAGGTCCCTCTTGAAAGTGAGATCTAGATCTCAACGGGGTTTACCTGATTAAATAAAGGAATATTAAAGACTGTAAGCGCTGTATAAAATGGCAACAATCTGATTTTATTTATCTGGTCTTTTTTGTTGGGTGAAAAGTTTGGAGTTGGGCTGTTCAAATTGCTGTCAAAAAGTTTGCTGTGGGTCGAATATTAGCCAAAAAAAAAAAAAAATCAGATTTAGGATTGATGCTCTACTCTCTAGGCTTGTTGGTTTAGGTTGTCTTGGTGGGAACCTTTTTCTAAGGTATCAGAGTAAAGGGGGTGGAATTGAAACCCTTAAATCATATCCGGATTTAAGAAGTAAAGAATAAGGAACAATGGATTTCTTTTCCTTCCACTTTCTAAGTGTGCAGAACTTGGTTCTGGTTTGTAACATCCAATTCCAACAAAAAAACGGGTGTGAATACTTTAACTGCACCCTTCTTTTATTTGTGACCTCCAAGATGACTAACAACATATTCCCGTCGCTTTCCCACTCTGAACAGTAACAGAACTGTAGCGAGGAGCCGGTCACCCCCATTTTTTATTTTTTAAAGCAGTCGTCATGTCAACGCAGGCTGGGCCGCAGCCGAAAACGGCAAAAAAAAAAAAAAACATAAAAAAAAAATCTGCCGCAGTCTGTTTCCAGAGACATTGATTTGGAGTCCAGCAAATTGCTTATGAAAAGCATCCAGCGTGGGTGGCGGTGCAGCGCGGGGATTATGGAGCAGCTCTTAAAGAACGACAGTCTGAATGTTAAGATAGCATCAGCTGTCAAGGTGACTCTGGCAGGCTGCGCGTGTTGCCTGCCGCTTCCCAAAAATAGCTGATTTATTATTTTTTTTCCTCTGCCTTGCCCCTCCCTTTTCTCTTTCTTTCACACTTCTTTATCTTGCTCTCTTCTCTTCTTATCAACTCCTGCTGTTTTTTGTTTTTTTTCCTCCTTGTGTTTTTCCTTTTTACATATCATTCCTTAAACTCCTCCCATCATTTTTCATTTTTTTCTCCCCCTGATGCGACTGTTTCTTGTCCTCCGACATCCTGTGCGCTCCCACGTTGTCGGCCTGTGAGTTTCCTGAACTTCCCGCCTGTGCTTCCTGTTTGTCTCTTCCTGCCCAGCAGCAGCAGCAGGATGTCCGACTTCAGCGAGGAGCCGCGCTTCACCATCGAGCAGATAGACCTGCTGCAGAGGCTGCGTCGCACCGGCATGACGAAGCAGGAGATCCTGCACGCGCTCGACACTCTGGACCGGCTGGACCGGGAGCACGGCGACAAGTTCGGCCGCCGCACCTCTTCCTCCTCTTCCTCCTCGTCCACCTACCTCGTAGGCGGGGCCAACAGCTCCGCTGCCAAAACAACCGCCACATCCTTCAACAATAACGCCACTGCCTCGGCAACAACAACCACCACCACCTCTTCCTCTTCGGCGACGTGCAACGGCGGCGAAGGCGGCGACCACTCCTCCTCCTCCCTCGTCGTCGTGGCCGCCGCCGTCGCCTCGTCCACCACCTCCAAGATCTCCACGGCCACGCAAACGCAGTTCAACAACAGCGGCGGAGGGCTGTCCCCGTCGCCCAGCAACAGCTACGACACGTCCCCGCCCCCCGGGCCGCCACCGCCCTCGGCTGTGCTGCCATCGCCCGTGGCGCTGGTGGTGCTGTCGCAGAACGGACGGGACAGCCTGGCCGCCACGCCCAACGGGAAGCTGTCCCCGCCTCGCTACCCTGTGAACAGCGCGGCGGCGTCCAGGGCGTTTGGCTTCGAAGCCGCAGAAGAAGACCTGGACGTGGACGACAAGGTGGAGGAGCTGCTGAGGTGAGTGGTAGTGGCAGCTGGATGTGGGGGTGGTGGGATTTGGTCTCTGTTTACTTTCTCTCTCACTCCTTGACAGAATAAGCCAGATGAACACATAAAGTGCTTCTGAGAGCAGCTTTAAAGGCCTTTTTGTTGTTTTTTTCATTATTTTTGCTTTTACTCTCGGTGCATTTTCATCATGAATAGCGTGGAATTGATGGCTCTTTTTTTTTCTAAGCTCGAAGGTTCATGATGAAAAACGAGAGAAGCACATTTTCTTTCAGGGTTGCTGAAGTGCAGCTGGTGTTGGAGCACCATTATTTCTTTTCAAAGCCAAGACAACGTGTTCAGTAAAACGTCGCTTCAGCATCACACCAGTTCTGTCTGGAGGAGAGGCATAGAGACGCTGCAATCAGAGGCTTAGCTCAGTTTTTTTTTTCTAGAATTATAGAAGCATTTATTTTTGTCCTTCCTACAAGAGACGCTGTGCATCAGACGGCACAGTCTCTGAAAGAGAGGCCTTCTTATTAGGTATGTCCCAATATGATTATTATTAATTTTTTTTTTTTTTTTACTTTGAGTATGTTATTTGACTATGCGATATCATTATGAATCATGCCTTTTTTCTTCTCATAAATGGAAGAAGTTGATTATATAACAAAACAGCAAAAATGTGAAATGACATTCTGTCGGTTCTCAGAGCTTAAATGAACATCTGCCAGACCTTCTTACTGCTCCTCTGAGTTAAAAGGGGCAGTATTATGTAAAGTAAACCTTGTTTGAGCTCCACATAATTAAAAAGACACATGCAGTGTTGCCTTGATTCTTTCATGAATGTTTTAAATCTCCATGGCAACCACTCAGCTGTGCTAAACGCCCAGGTGGAGCGAGTTCTGCCTTGGAGGACTAAGCTCCTCCTATTAGCTGCCGTTTCTGAGCTTCTGCCTCACAGGGCAGCACCAACTCAGCTCCTTCAGACTAGCCAGCAGCAATTAGCAAACACCTGGTGGAACAGCACATCTGCTGAGCTCATGTCGGCTAACTTCTCAGTGCTTCGCTGGTAAAAACATTGTTGAAGGGTTAATGGAGGAGCCATGTTGTCATGACTTCCAGAAAGCGGAGTTTCAGAAAGAGCAGGAGTTTTTAAAGAGACAGAGACCCAATTTCAAGGTGCTAAATCATTAAGTAATATTTCTGTAAGTCATATTTTATAATAACTGAAGGTGACATGGTTAAATTATTATCATAAAATGTCATTGTGTCTGGAAAACACATAGTACCGCCCCATTTAAGATGTAAAAAGTCACTTTAGTTTTTGTAATAACTTCCCATTCTAGAGGCCCTTTTTTTCTTCTTCTTCTCCCTTGCTTTAATTATATCCACTTGATGATGGCAGACATACTACCACTTATAAAATTATTGGCCCTGTTAAAGCTCTCTTAAATTGAATTTGCAGCTACACAATCTCTCCACTAATTTTAAACCCAACCTTGTTATTTGAGAACAAAGTATATATTGTTTGCTGTTATTTAACTAAATTTGTTTGAACAGCCCAGAACACAAGAATATGCTTCGATATAAACCCTTCCAGTGTAAACTGTTAAAGATGACAGCATGTTAAAAAGCATGTAAACGTTTGCGGTGGATCCAGTGTAGTGAGTTGAACCTTTAGGCGTGTGAAGAGGTGCTGCTCTTTAAGCCACGCCAGTCCGGCTGCATTATGGAATCCATCTTCTCTGGAGACGATTTCTGTCAGCAGAAACGGTTCCAGTAGCCGCAGCCGTTCGTGGGGGGTGGGGGGGTGGGGGGGGGGGGGGGGGGGGGGGTTAATGTGCGAGCGTCATTAAAACGGATCACGCAGATCATCCGTAGTTCCTGCGAGGCCTATGTAGGTCACGTAGTTACATTTTGACAAATGAGAAAGCTCTGCTGGGTGCAAGTACAGCCTTGAAGCACGAGCGCTGATTAAATATTAGTGAAGCAAGTTGGGACGCATTTTGAAACGGTTTCAACTTCAGAGAGGAGATGATTTAAGACACACAAAAAAAAACCCAAAACAAATAAAACAAACGCAGCTGTTTGGTTTTGGATAAGGCAGGATTCTGCCCCGCACCTAGCTGGGAACAGAGAACGAAACTCCACTTATCATATGACATGGCGAGGAGTTAATTAGGCCCATTAGCCCTGAAAGGTTCAGTGTTCCTCATCTATCACGGTACACGTGTTAGTCATTTCCTGCTTCCTTCAGAGCGCTTCACACTACATCCTGATTATCACACGGCCGTACGATCGGGTCCTGGGCGCCGCTCCGCCCGGCCCGTCACTCATTCTGCTTTAGACTGCACATTATGTAGAGCAGGAGACGGCTTTGTTATACCTACTCAACAATACTCAAGGTAGGCTTTTTGTTGCTGCTGCTGTTGTTGTTGGAAAGGGATGTGTAAATTATACAAAACTTTAAAAGAGTTTTGCAGAAATCAAAGTGAGAAATCTTGCACATTCTCTTGGTATCCATTAGGAAAAAAACTGGAACCAATGTAGTCATTTCTGACCAATAAAATCAAAATATAGTAACCTTTTCCTTTGAAGATGCTTGCTGTAATTAGACACATTTAATAAGTTAATTAAAAGCACATTTAGGTGAAGGCAAGTCAGCTTGTTTTTGAGTAAAAGTTCCTGGATAGACATGGAATGCAAAGCGACAATAATTGGTATTGTATTAAATATCTTGTTCTACTTGTTGCAGTAAACAATAAATCAATTGATTGTGTGATAAATTAAAACTTAAATTTCAATTTTCATTATCCATTTTTCTTTTTCTCGTTTCTATCAAAACTGGTCTCCAGTCTGGTGAATTGGTCTATTAACCCTATTTTAAAATGTTATACATTTTTAGACTTTCCAATTGATTTTGTCGTTTCTGTTGCTTTTGTTTGTTCTGGATTTTTAAAATGTCTTCTGGTTTCAGTGTTCATCAGAATTGAAAGAAGGTGAATTCATACCGTCATGCCGTTAGCTTTATATCACTTAAATGACAAAACAATATTGTCGTTTTGTCACCAAGTAAAATTCATCATGAATGGCCTAATTCATGAAGATTTTACTTTGTTCATTTTGCCCTAATTAAATACAAAAAGTTTCCTTTTTTTAAATTAAAACAGAACTAAAGAAGATGGACACTAATTTTTAAAAGATAAGTCTACATCAAACACCTTTGCTTTGACGCCGATTCAGTTTGATTTTTGTTAACTTGTCAACAAAACCCGGCTGCCCTTCTCATTCCTCTTTTAAACTGCATATTTCCTCCTCTGCAGAGGTCGGGCCTTTATGTTGGCACCCCCATCCTCCTCCTCCTCCTCTGTCTTGTACAGCAGCTCTTGCTACATTGATTCGCTGGTGTCAATACAAGCAGCTTTTTTTTTTTTTCTTCTTCTTCTTCTCCAGGCTCTAATTTTAGCCGCGCCACAAGAGCACAACGTGGAGGATGTATATATCGACGTCGAGAGTCGTGACGCGCTCTCGGGTCGAGGATTCTTGGGCGCGCTGCGTTGCGACTGAGCCCGCCTGGAGCTGGGCGGGGCGGGGGGGGGGGTCGGGGCCTTCCTGTGGGAGACATCAACTTTTCTATGTGTTGTTATGGATAAACGCAGCAAACGTTGAACACATTCCGTCCCCTGAGGCGAGTCGGGGGGCCACGGCGGTCCTACGCCTGCGAATGTGTAAATGTATATATGTAGAAGGAAAAGTGGAGGAGAGGGGCTGACTGGATGCCAGAAGGCAGGGTGGGTACACTGTGTGACTGCACTCTCCTGCAAGTCTCTGCATGTTTTTATTTTATTTTATGTTTTTCCCCCTCCTCCCTATTAAGTCGGTGGAAATGTCGCCTTGAAGACATTTTGAAAACACGTTGATTGCGTCTCCATTTATAGAGCGGCTGCCTTTGTGTTCCCGTGGAACGCGGCGCTCATTATGCATAAAGGAACAAAAACGCGGCGAAGCTGTCAAAATGGAGGCCCGAATAAAACGGGAGGACTTAATTATTGGCTCGTGAATGACAGCTGTGACGTCTGGGGAAAAGTATTCATACCCTTGGAGGATTTTGAAACTATAATCATGTTTGAGTGGTTTTATGTAGTAGACCCAAGCTCAGACAGGATGGATCTGTGGACGTCTGTTCCTCATTTTCATTTGGATTCGGGTCTGGACTTTGATCTGAGCTGTTCAATTAGAGCTCTGACTGTAGATCCGACTGGAATGTGAACCTCCAACACTCTGAAAGCCTGAACTGGGTTTCACTGTAGAAATGGTGGGTAGACTAAAAAAAAATCGAACTCTGGTTTGCAGACAAACCTGGTTCTCTATTTGGTTGAAGTGAACTTCGGTGCAGTTTGAATGCATATGTGAACGCCAAGAGGACTGGAGACAGCTCCACAAACAGGAAACGGACTACAGCGCAGGGCACTCTGGGTAAGTGCAACCAAAACAAATGCACTAGCCTATCGCTAGCGGGAGAAATGTGTCTGGCTCTCATACCGAAGAAAAAAGAAATCCTACAACTGCTGAAATCTGACGCCGTTACATTTTTGATTACATTTCAGGAGTTTGAGCTCAGTGTCGTCTTCAGAGATTTTCATGTCGTTTCCTTCAGTGGTTCTTTGTGCAGCGCCACCACAGGCGAGGAGGGAAACAGGCTTTTCAAAGTGTTTGGTTCGTTTGACACAATGTATGAAAACATAAAAATGTTGCAATTTTGATCCTCGATCAAACCCAGCCTAATGGAGTATCAGGTGTGAAAACAAAACTGCTCTGTCTAACAGATTCTTTCATTTCTGCAGCTCCTTCAGTGTTACCTTGGTTGCTTATCTAATTAATGCTCTGGTTGCCATGCCGATTGATTGCAGCAGATGTTGGTTTCTTACCCTCTCTGTTCAGACGATGGATTGAACCGAGCTCTGGGAGATGATCGAATCTCAGGATGTTGTTTTAGAACCAAACTCCGCTCTAAACTTTAAAAGTGCAAAAACGACATCTTTAATTTAGCATAAGCTTCAGACACTTATTCCACCTCAGGCTGTTATTGCCGTTTTCCGTTCCTGCTGCTTGTATCCCGGTCTACTTTTTAATAGTGCTGCTGTGTTTCTGTTTGCAGACGGGACAGCAGTCTGGTCAAAGAAGAGATCAAAGCTTTCCTGGGGAACCGGAGGATTTCTCAGGCTGTCGTGGCTCAAGTGACCGGTTAGTAGCACATGAATCCACTCTGCTGCCAACTCAGCGACTTTCTTACTATATTTGGCAACATTTCCGACAAAAAGAAAATCTGTAACGGCCAAAATCGTAATCGCCAGGTCAGTCTTTTTAAAGCTCTGCAATCTGTGCACCACTACGTTAAATACAGGTGTAGTAATAAATGTTTTTATTTATTTATTTTATATAGAATAATTTTTGTTTAATTTCTTCAACAAAAGCCCCAGTAATAATTGTTTTGATTAATTAAAAACAACAACTAAAAAGCTAATATTTTCTACTTAATTTTGCACCCATATTTGTTAAAGTTTGATTTTTGTTCCTTTCATTTTAACACCGAAAATAGAAATAAAATGCTGGTTCTTTGGGGGGAAAAAAAAAAAAAGTTGGCAAATTTTATTTGGTAGCTATTTACTAAAAATATTAAGTTGTTTTCTGGCTCTAAGCAGCTTATTTGTTTCTGGACTGAGGACAAAATGGCTCTTTGGATTGTAAAGGTTGAATTAAACTGAAGAGGAGAAAACCTTGATAATATAACTAAAATCCAAATAATCTTCCCTCATCGCTTTTATATTGTCCCAATAGTTCACGAAAGTATAAAATGTGACTTTCCGTCCATCTGCACTCTAAACCTGCTGAGTCCTCAGTTTTTTGCCTTTTTAAAAAAAAATTTCATTTTAACACCTAAAAATAGAAATAAAATGCTTCCAACAGTATCTCTGTATCTGAGGAGACCAGAGCACCATGTGTGTAGAACGCATGCAGACCCCACATGGCGCCCTGGTTTGGTTAAGACCTACTAGTTGCTGTTTAACTGTCAGATTGTTGCATGTCAGGATTTGAGTTGCAGTAATGAACAAAGATGTTATCAACCAAAGGGGGAAAAAATGCATTCTTTGACTTTGCCTAAAGGAAAACGGTCTCATCCGTCACGCATTACTCTAAAGCCTTATCTAAAACTCCCATCTACGGCTCATATAGCGTTCATCTATAATTAAACCAAGAGCAGAATCAGACGTGGAAGCTAAATAAGAGGCATTGTTTGTAAATTACCGAAGACGTCGAGGTGCATTTCAGTGATTGCCAGCTGTGATTGGAGGAGGAGGTGAAATCAAAGCCAAGATGGGAGAAAAACACTTCACCCTCACTCATCTTCTCCTCTATGCTCCTTTGGTCTCTGCTTTCTAATTATCTGCGCGTTGTTCCGGCGCTGTGATTGGACACACGGCTGCCTTTTGCTTTCCAGGCATCAGCCAGAGCAGGATCTCCCATTGGCTGCTGCAGCACGGCTCCGACCTGAGCGAGCAGAAGAAGAGGGCTTTCTACCGCTGGTACATCCTGGAGAAAACCACGCCAGGTAACGCGGAGGGTTCAAAAGAACCCCGGGGCAGATTTTCAGATTTTTAGACGAGGAAATGTGACGTCATGGTGGAAGTGGAGCTCTTCTCAGTCTTTTCTTAGGAAGCATTAGCGTGGAAATGTTAGTCTCCTGAGCGGATGCAGTTTCTCATTACAGTGTGTAATAAGATGAGCTGGAGGAGTCAGCAATGCGGAGATGAACGCTGATCTCACCTCTACAAGATGAGACATCTTAAATGTTAGCGCACACACCTGAACACGTTTTTACAATTTTAGAAAACAACAGCCCATACATGTCAAGATCAAAATATTTACAATATGATATCCCCTCATATTCTCCCCAAAGAGAACATGAGGGGATATCATGATGGCTGCAGTTTAGGATAAACTATACAATATCATTTAGAAATATTTAATGGAACCAAAAATACCTGGGAGCGGCTGCATGTGCAGCATTTTTGGGAAATTGTTGTTGGCGATTTTTACATAAGAGCTCCATATTCAACACTTCAAAATGACCAGTTCTGGAGTCAGCTGTGCATGTTTACATAATCCAAGGAGGTATACGAAGTGGTGTGATGTGAAAACGGTGTTTCCATTGCGGTTTTGCGAAATACACAAAGTTCGATGCGGCTGAAAAAACACCTTATCGTAGCGCGAAAACGTTTTATCAGAAAACGTCACTTTTTTCAAAATTGGTATTTCCATATTAATTTTCAGAATTTCAAATTGCAAAGTTTTGTGTTGAATGGAAACGCAGCTACTTGCGTATTTTAATGTCATGCTATGCTATGCCGGTGTTCTATCTGCATTGATGAAGTCTGACTCACTTCCAGATGCCGAATGCTTGAGGAAGCTCCAGCGGCAGAGAATATTAACTTGAATAATTCTACCATTCTATTATTGACCACTTGGAGGCGCTGGTAGTGTATTGACCCGTATAGATCTTCTTTTATTCCATAATAAGGAATAAAAGAAGACATTATGGGACTACTGATACAGCAACGCACTGTGTTTCTACTAGTGGCTCTGCAGTTCTGGTTCTTTCCCGTGGGAGAACATGTGCTCCCCATTTACCACTCTGGTTACCCAAACCACTGTATTTCAGTTTGCGTCTCCTGACCACGAACCCACCTGCACCCAGACGAGCGGCTTCGCTCTCTGTGCAGCGCGTCCCGTTGTAACCGATCGCCGGTTCTGCTGCTGCTCCAGGTGCCACTCTGAACATGCGGCCAGCGCCGCTGCCTCTGGAGGAGATGGAGTGGAGGCAAACCCCGCCGCCCCTCGCCACCGCCCCCGGAACCTTCCGGCTGCGTCGGGGAAGCCGCTTCACCTGGAGGAAGGAGTGCCTGGCTGTGATGGAGAGGTGAGGGTGGAGGAGACGGCTTCATAACGCCGCGGTTATTTCCTATAGGAGTAAAAGGCAGTCTGGACAATGAAATGACTTCCAGTGTCTGCAATATCAAACATCAGCCCAACAATATTGTTGATATTGTCCTTCGTTGTTGTGAAATTAAATGAATCTGTGTGATTATTATTTCCAGCTACTTCAATGACAACCAGTACCCAGATGAAGCCAAAAGAGAGGAGATAGCCAACGCCTGCAATGCTGTTATTCAGAAACCAGGTAAGCGACACTAACAACTCCTCACTAAAGAGTAAATCAACTTTTATTTCCCATAAGTCATATTCTGTTTTTGGCTGTGCTCCAGTTCAGCCTTGGTGGTGACGTTTGTCCTGTACTAAACTTGTCCTAACCTGCAAAGTTATGCTAGCACTTTACTATTTCCTTTCATTTTGAAAGGTTAGCAATTGACTGAAAACGGGGCGTGTCTTCACATCCTTAAGAAGTCTTCAATTCAATCAGAAGTGAAACTAATTTGCCCTTAAATATATTAATCACATGTTTTAAGTTTTGTCATATCAGGACTATTTAATTTTGCATATTCTGTTCAGTTTTCCGTTTTCTCACAGGACTTTACTCAAAGTTTGAGTCGTATACAAATGTCTTCACTGCATTCTGTAACTTAAGGTAGCAGCTAGCGGTAACTAGGTGCTAGCTAGCATACTAGCTTTTTTTTTTTTTTTTTTAACCTCCATCATGGATAAGAGCAAATTTATCACTGGTTGGCTGGATGGTTGGTTTGTCTTCTCCTTTGGTTCGCTCTTGTTGCCAACCGGAAAACTTTATTTGTATTTTTTTTTTTTTTTTTTTACATTTGTCACAATACAGTTCCTAAATTCTATTCATAATGGTCTTAAAAAGTGGCTAAAAGATTGCGAATCATAAACACCCAGAAACTATGTTCTATTTGAAGTGAAGTTCAACTTAAAATGCTTTACTTCCTTTTCTTGTTTCTAAGGGAAGAAACAAGAGGTACTCTGTTTCTTGGTACCCAAATTGATTCCTTAACATTAATTGGAGATTTTTTTTTCTCTCAATGTTTCAGCTTTAACTGGCTTGAACACTGTGTGAACGTCTGTCTCTACCTGTAGTGCCAAGGAATGTAGCTGTTTCTGTGGGTCACACAGAGGTAAAGGGCGTAAAATGTACTGCAGCGTTTTGTTTTCAGACTTCAGTGCGTCAGAAATCGTGACTGAAGGAATCTCAAATGCCGCCAGCGACGTTTCTGTGAATCTAAACATTCTGAAAACTATTTCCATTAATTAAGAGGCGTGTTAAAGCAAGACTGCTTTGTGTGTTTACTCCATAGGGAAGAAGCTGTCTGATCTGGAGAGGGTGACCTCCCTGAAAGTCTACAACTGGTTCGCTAACCGGCGCAAGGAGATCAAGAGACGAGCTAATATTGGTAACGAGGGCGCCACTTGCTTAGCAGAGCACTTTGTGTTCTAACGAACATTTAATATTTAATAGTTGATGAACTGACTGTTCGCCGTAAAACCGATAATCCATCCTCTTCCTCCAAGAAGCAACAATCCTGGAGAGTCATGGGATAGACGTTCAGAGTCCAGGTGGACACTCCAACAGCGACGACATCGATGGGAATGACTTTGCAGAGCAGGTAGAGTGGCATGCACACACACACACGGCCACACACACACACACACACCCCCACGCACACACACACAGAACTACGCAGCAGCCTGTGTGCTTGGCATAAAACCTGAACATAAAAAGACGAGCTGCGGCGTTTCAACTGCTGCTTACCTCACGAAACTCTGTAGTCAGCTTTCACTAAATATAGAAAAAGTACACTTGCTTCACTCTGATGCATTGCCCTCATTAACAAGCCTTCCTGTTGTTGGAACAAATGGAAGCAGAAGTAAGGCAGTGAGCCGTCTCTGCTTGTTCCCCCCTCTCAGGCCTGCGACCTGCCCTACTTCGACAAGAGACCTCTCAGCCGACCGTTTGGCCTTTACCGCCTGGAGCCCACCTCACCTACACAGGTAACTGGGAGGAGAATGTAATGAGGGCTGGATTCACTGGTGCCCTCATGACAGGGGCTTGAAGGGGGCGGGGGGAACGAATGCTGAAACCTGATTGGCTCAAAGAGAAATGTACATGAAACACACTGATTTTTAAGGTAAAATTTGGAATAAAATGGGCCTAAAACGCTCTAATCTACATCAGGGTTGCAATAGTATGCAGTTTGAGTTTTGAAGACTGCTTTGAAAAAGAAAAGGGGGGAAAAAAAACTTTGCTTATTTAAGCTTTAACTAAACCCACTATGAGAAAGCATAAACCCGTCCCAAACAAATTTT
Organism: Xiphophorus hellerii; assembly: GCF_003331165.1. NCBI lineage: Eukaryota > Metazoa > Chordata > Actinopteri > Cyprinodontiformes > Poeciliidae > Xiphophorus > Xiphophorus hellerii. The sequence goes on along the minus strand of NC_045686.1, from coordinate 22,206,815 downwards.
GGAAAAGTCTACCCAAAGTGACACTGAGGAGCGTTGTCACTATTAATTTATCATTAAATCTGATATCCCTAAATTAAACCATGTACCATTGATTACCTGCACAAATCACCTAATTATATTATAACACACAAGTGGATTATGGGGATAAACACAGTTCTACTGACTGAGTTTGAGACATGGGGTGAATTTTTTAGTTTTTACATGAAAATACCTTAAGCTACAGTTTTTGAATTATTTAAAAGAAACATTTAATACACAATGTATCTTTTCCTTCTACCTCAGAAATATGCTCTGATTTGTTTTCCATCGCCTTAAATTCCAAAAAGATGCATTATTATGTGACAAACTGTAGAAAGAAAGCTGATAAAGCTGATAAAGGATTGACTCAGGTCTTCAGCTGCAGCTTATGAAGAGTTGATCATCAGACATCCTGTTTTTAATTTTCCCCCGTTAGGACGACGGTGCAGCTCACAACGAGCATCAGGACCCCATCTCTCTGGCCGTGGAGATGGCCGCCGTCAACCACACCATCTTGGCGCTGTCCAGAACCGGAGGCGTGCCCAACGACATCAAGACCGAGTCCCTGGAGGATGAATGAAGCGCTCAGGAAACGGGACGGAGCGAGGGAACAAAGCCCAGTCGAGACGGGGGACGACAGGGAGCGTTTAAAAAGGCAAAAAGAAAAAAAAAAAAAAAGACCACAATAATCCTACTTAGTAAAATTGTCTCCGCTCCTCCCAGAACTTCCATGTAAAACAGTGATTACCCCCAACTCTCCTCCCCCCTCCGCAACCTATTTTACTCACTATACTGACCCAGCTGGCGGACATTGCTACTGTAGGCTTTGTGACAGAAGAAGCAGCCGCCAGTTGTGAACCTGCCGCCTAACGGTGGCTCCTCTCTGGGACCGGGTCTCCCAGGAACTCCTCTCCCTTCCCAAAACAGGATACCTCTTCTTCAGTTTTTCTCTCCTCTTCCTTCCCTCAGCAGCCTGGTCAACTGAGCCGAACCTCAGTCTCACCTCAACCTCAGAAAAAACAAACAAACGACGCACTGTGTATATATAACGGACTTCTAAAGGTTCTCAGTCACCCTCACCTCATGACATACTACCTACACCCTCAGATTCACCTCTTCGCAGTGCAGTGTATCAGAAGAGGAGCCATCCGCTGATGAAGAGCTCTTCCTCCTCTTCTTCTCCGGCGGGGATCGTTTGACCCCGGCGCGGGTCCGGTCAGCCTCTACCGAAGTTCTGCTTTCCTTTCCCTCACAGTCGCGCTGCTACATTCGATTGACACCAAACCAACTTTGCAAAATGTCTGTTAAGAAGTAGCCTTACCTCCCCACAGCTGGTTGTTCACATCCCACAGTTCCAAAGCGCACAAACAAAATCTCCACAGTTCGAGTTTCTACCCAACAGCAGCTGCAGCAGGGTTTTTATTTATTTTTTTATTTCTAATCTCTTATGTTAAACTCCCCTCGGAGTCGCTGAGGATGAATCAACTTCCCCAAGATGTCCAGTAAGGGGACAGTTGCTTTTGTTTTCCATGCCATCCATGCCAAAGGAAGTGGCTCTGTACTGAGTGAACCCAAAGTGACCTCTAACTCCTTTGGTGTCGATTCCTCCTCAGTGTTCAGTGAAGCCTCTCCAGCTGCAGTAGGCTGGACACTACAGCAGGCCCGTGTCTGGACTGGTAGGTATTGGCGGGCACTTACATTATACCCCTAAGCTATTTACTACTTCTGTGACGCTGCCTCTTTATAATGATAATAATGTAAGCTATGTGCTTTTCTTTTTATACAGCAAATATTGAATTAGACTGAATCCACACTGGAGATAAATATCAAAGAACTCTACAAACTTCTGTTTATTTTATTTTTTCTATTTCACCTATAAATAACCTCAAAGGGAAGCGTTGAAGGGAACCAGTCACTTCAAGTGTCTTGGATTCTTGTCGTCCTCGATGAAAGTTCTCCAAAACCCTGGGTGTAGATGAGCCTAGCTTCCTCTCTACTGCATTATATTGTGGCAAGAAGTCAGGGAAAACCGCTAGCCTAGCATTGCCCAAAAATTGCTTTTAGTGTTGATAAATGGTTGGGTTGTCCAAAGGACAGGAAGTGGTGCAAAAGTTCCCATGATTGACGGTTTGAGTCTCTATACTAGGGTTTAGCCTGCATCATTCACTGCACCACAGCGCCATCTTGGGGTTCAAATGGAGTTGGTTAAATTCCTATTTCCTGGTTGGGGGGCCAGAGGGGCGACTGCAACTCTCCTCTGAAGTCAGATTTTCCACTGGGAAAGTGGGAGCAACTCCAGCTACCCAAAGTTACCACTTATAAGGTTGACTGTGAATTGAAATATTGCTGCCACGTGTGGCGCCCATGACTATAATCTGAACGAATGAAAAGCAGTGTTTGCTTATGGAAAGTAAAGCTTAGAAATTTCAGGTCTGACGTCAAAACCGACTCGGTTACGTCTGCGGTAACTGGAATACAGCGAAACTATGGATTGTATGTAAAGCTGAACCCAGTAATCTGGTAATAAGTTAAGCCAATGTAACCCTAAATAGTTCCCTTATTCTAGTGTTGGTTGCCAACTCTCTCCTTTTGTTTTTCCTACATTTACCCATTGGCCTGGGTAAAAAAAAAACAACTCGCAGAGTAATGCTCACTGACAGCAAGTTGGAGTAAAAATTATACACAAATCAAGAGAAAAATATTACATTTGTGCAATAAAATGTCAGATAATGCTCATTTATAGTGCTTAACTCTACATGGCAACAATATTTGACATGGGGTGTTTATATTTTTGTTCAGTATATGTATTTTATTTTTTATTTTTTTAGTTGGGTCAAGGAAAAGTGAACACGTTTTTAAATAGAGGACCCATTCAGAATCCTCCCATAGAATCAAACTGGTGTCAGTAGCTCCATTTGTAGGATTACATTAGACTTCAACGCATCATTGGAACTATCCAGCTTCTCATCCAGGTTGGTCAGCCATGGCTCATTGAAAACTTGTAATTGCTCTGATAGCCTCAGGCATGTAGGGGCTGTGGCGGCATCCACCGTTTCCCATGAGCTGCAACGCTAAAGGAAACACAAGATAATGTCTTAATGGCGACATTTGATCCAGTATTGAAATAGTTGAAGCAGCAGATCTAAGCCTGTAATGGGCTCTAAACTAAAACCACTTGCTAACCGCTGCTAAGCTAATATTCGCCGCTCTTGTTTTTGTAGTCATCTTGTTCTCAGACTTTAATACTGGAGATGAAGAGGATGGAATATTTTTCAGGAAAAAAAAGACGCTCACTATTCCTGATAGCAGTTTTAAGTAGTCTGCGTTTCTGATGTGGGACCATATTGTATGATGGCATATACAACAACATTTTAATTAACTTGTAGAGATGAGCTAATTGCTTTTATTCAATACAGAGAAGCACATACAGCTGCTTTAAACTGTTTTCTAATGTTTAACATTTATGACTTTGATACAGAAACCTAAGTAAAAATATACAAACGCAACTAAAACTAAATTTAGTTTTTATTTAAAATTTCGTATTCAGAATATTCTAGCTTTTTGCTGTTTTGCTCTTTAGATTTACAAAAGACTAACAACCTAACATTAGCTGGGTAATTAGTTGGGCTATCTGCTGAGGTAGCTAGGCCAGTTGACAATTATAGGTGTTAAACTGTTAACTTAAGAGTGGCAACTATGGCACTCCTTTAGTGCCATCAACTATGGCTGATGGCACTGAATTTAGCAGAACACAGTTAGAGATCTTGAGAAAGGTGAGGCTATGCTAGGCTAGATCAAACATCAAAAGATTTAAAAACTCAGTGTTTTCTGTTAGTTTATATTGCTTTGGATATGTTTGTGATCTAAAAATCTTGTTTATTTTTTGTATGGCTATTATACAGCTAATATTTTCTGTATGAAAAAAATGAGCTCACTCAAGATTCAAGATGCAAAGTGAGGAGCTATTTTTGGACAAAGTCAGGCTAGCTGTGCGTTTCCCCCTGCCTTTATGCTACCATTCTACCTTCATGTTAAGCATACTCATGCTAATACTTTTTTACCAAAAAACATAAATAAATAAGTGAATAAAATTTTTAGGCCACCGGGTACATGCAAGACTGTCCAATGGTTTTGGAGAACTGAGAAAAAAAAAACCACACCTCATGGCAGGAAAACATATCTTGTGATTCTTCATATCTAAAATGATTTGATGTTTGTGATGAACCAGGTTACATGTTACAACACTGAAAGTGTTTAACTTGAGTTTTTTTTTTTTTTTTTCCATGCTCATAACTCCCCATGCTGGGTTCTGGTCTAGAAAAGCTAATCAACAGCTTCCGCTTGTAAGAAGCTTAAAAAAACAAAACTGGTTTTTAAAGGAAGTGGTTAAAAAAAAAAAAAAAAAAAAAAAGTATGTATTTATGCTAATTTTTTTTTATGGTAATGTACAAAGACGAATGATATGCTTTGAAATGAAACATGCTTTATAGTTAAATTAATGCTTTTTTTTTCATTTTACCAAACTTATTTTTCTATTATCGTTTTAGCATTTGGCTGTCCTCCATTGTCCGACTGAGCAACAGTTTCATGAATAGGCCAACAAAGATGCACCTTATGAAAAGTATTGATGAGTAAGCTTGAACTGTAACCTCCACCAGTGTACTACAATACAGTTATACACACGGTGGGGCTGGTGTAGCATTAACACGTCACACATCGTGTCCCATCTGTGATGGATGTCAGTGTGTCTACACACCAACCAGATCGGTTCAGGTTAATGAAGGGTGGAACGCTGCAGAAGTGCGTTCAGAGATTTTTCTCTCAATAACTCGTATTCAGATGTCTGCCTTTAACTTTGACATGCCATGATCTGTCAAACTACTGGTTTGTGAGTGTGTGTGTGTGCGTGGGTGTGTGTGCATGCGTGGTGGACGCTTACCAGAACGGAGCCGTCCTCTTACGGTGTGGCTACGTGTCGGTCAATGTCTTCAAGTGAAATGCCACCCGGTTCATCCCACCATCACTTAGGAACAAGGACTGAATGCTGTTTTATCAATCTCAAATATAGTTAAGTTCAAAATTACTGTATTGCCCATTTCAGAATTTAGTGCCTTTTTTGGACAGTAGACTGTTCTGTAATTAAGATGTAGTATATAAGCATTTTTTGTACAGTTTCTTTGTCCATTTTTTAACTTGTGTTTATTTTAGTATGATATATATATATATATATATAAAATGTACAAGAGAATAAAGCTATATCAATGACGTTACCCATCTTGTCTTTCATCCAGTCCGAAGAGAAGAGAAACATCAAATAATCAATATCTTGTCTTTATTTTCAAATAAATAAGCAACCAAAGCAGTCAAATTGATCTGCCTAAATGCACATGTGTGTAAATATATATATATAAAAAACTTTATGAATCAGAAATTACTCTTAATTTTCCCTCTCCAAGTATTTTCACACACAAAAAAATTCCTAAAACAATCGACACACATGCTCGGCAGGAAGACAACCTATTTAGAGTAGATATTATTATTACTGTAGTAATCAAGAGTGCAAGTTTGTGTAAAAGTAGAAACATTCATTCTAGAACCAGTTCGATCTCATTGATCAACACTTCTCAGAGTTCCAGCAGGAAACATTTTGGCTGGACATGATCAAGGCACTCGTGTTGAGCAGTAGTTAAGGCACAGTAGTCCGCTCACATGCTCCAAATACACAAATATCATCCGCAAACAGCGTAATAATGTTAAAAGACAAGAAAAGGAAATATGTTTTAAAAAAAAATTGCATTCAAGTTGGAATTAGTGTCATCTAGTGAGCTCATTCCGCATTATTAAAAATTCAGAGAAGTTGTTATACAGTTCTCATCTACAGTACTTGTTAACGCAGGAAACCTTTTTTATGTGAAGCTTCTAAACAGCTGAGTCATGATTCATGTAGGCTTTCGAAGGCTGCTGGACTTCTGCACAACACTGCAGAATGTGCTTCTGTGGTTTTCAATGTCTCTAAAATAAATACTTTTCTGCAAATCTCTACTTAAAACATTTAATATTGATGCATTTGTCAGTGAAGTGATACCAGCCGTTCACACAGCAACTCTCACAGTGAAGGGCCAGATTCTGAATCCTAGATTAAACTTCCACAAGTACGCCACATTTCAAGTGTTCCACGATTTACGGTTCTCCCCTTTGCTGCGGCCGGCCGATCCCGTCTCACCTTTCGCCAGGGCGGTAAGAGCTGCCAAGTTTGGACTGGACCCGGACAGGTTGGCACTACGACGCTTTTGCTGCTGGCGCCGGCGTTTGGCACCCCCCCGGGTAATCCTGTCAGGCCTCACAAGCACTCCGTAGCCCGGGTTACAGTGGAAGTAGTGCTTCCCGCCTACAGAGCCGTCGTTCTTTCCTGCAGACGGACCAACAGAGATCCGTAAGGGGTGATGAGAAAAATCTGAACAGTAACGAGAGTTGCGTTTCTCACCTGCCGGGACCTCCAGTTCAACTCCGACCCAGGTCCCCTCGGCAAAATCCGTGGGCCCAACGTACCGCACCGTCCCACTCTTATTGGTCCCCACAGACACAAACTCCCCTTCCTTCAACCAGTCAGGAAGAACGTCCGAAGCGACTTCGTCTCCCTCCTCTAAGTCCGAGATGCTTTCCAGGCTCTCTGCCGGCACTGAGAGGTTGAGTCCTGCCCCTAGGCTGCCTCCCCGCCCCATATGTGCCGGTTTACCGCCTTCTTCACCCACAATCTGCTGGAAAGACTTGAGGTCTGAAGACTTGACTTTCTGAATCTTGAAGGGGTTGACTGCCGACGAATTGGACTTGGAGGGTTGGGCGGCACCGGTAGCAGCTTTGGTGGAAGACTCAGAAAGTGGTTTTGGACTGCCCTTAACTGTGTCTGAGGGTTGGATGGGGGTGCCGTTTGTACCGGAGGGTTCAGGCGGTAATTCTTGTTGGGGTGAATCTTTAGGGTTAGAGTCTTCCATAGGCTGAGCAGCAGGAGTCTGGTTTACATCTGGAGCTGGATCTTGAACACCGTCAGAAGCTGCCTGGTCTTGTTCCTGGTGCTGTGTAGCGATCGATTCTACCAGATTTTCATCTGCTTGCGTTTTACTCGCGAGTAACTGATCGCGGTTATCCTCATTTATAGAAACGATGTCTGGATGTTTTGTTGGAGAACCTTCAGAAGGATCCGTTAGTTGCGATTCTTCCTGTTCGTCGTGTCGTTCTCCCAGCGAATCAGTGTGATTCTCTGAACTTTTTGATTGCTCTAGTTCAGTAGTCGGAACTTGGTTTTGTTCAGCCTGGTTTTCTGATCGTGTTTCTGTACTTGCAGCAGCTTCTTCCAGACTCTTTGAATCAATGGACAGAGATGGATTTGTCTCTTGTTCACAGAGATCTGACTCTGGCTGAGTTTGGCCAGTACTCGAGGCGGCCGGCTCTTTGGTTAAACCCAGCTTTTCAGGCGAGAACTCCTCCCTCGCCTCGTCATCTTCCTCCCCTTCGTCTGCTAACAAACTGGGCAGGTCCCAGCTCAGCGTGTAGACGTCTGAAAGCCTCGAGGAGGACATGTTGGACAACACGTACCCGCTGGACATGTCGCTAGCTGAGCCAGAGCTGAAGTCGTCGCTCCTTGGGATGATTGGAGGTGGGAGGGGGACTGATCTGGGGACCGCCGTTTGGACATCAGCGGGAGGCGTTTCCTCAGCGGGAACCTGAATGAAAACACAACCTCATGATAGTTTCAGGCACAGTGTAATGTGCATTTGGAAATCAGGCATCTTTCAAATTTTGTTGCACTTAAACTCAAAACTGTCACCGGTCATCAATAAAAGGCATGAGAAGTTATTGGTCAAGACTTAGACCTCTCTTCCGTGTCACCCAGGTCAACACTCCCCCCTTCCGTTGGTGATGGTTAAACTCTGTCTCGACCTTGATGTCTTCTCCAAGGAATCAACTAAATGACTCCAAGAACCAAACAACGAGACAAAGAAGTCACAGAACAGCAACCTCTAAAGCTCCGCAGGACTCCCTCTCCTCTGTTAAGGTCAGGATCCATGACTCAAAAACGAGAGAAGAAAAAAATAACACAGCTGTCCAAAAACGATAGTCTCGCCTTCACCAAAAGGACCTCGTGATAATTCCCAAGGATTTTAGAAAAATATTCTGTAAAACTTTATTTGAAGGGGTGTGCACAAGACTGACATGACGCTGTCATGAACATGACATGACACCTGTCACGTTTATGACATGGAGTCTCTTCATGAACGTTTACGACTGTTGTCATACCATAAATAATGACAAAGTCGCATTAAGCTCGTATTAAAAGTCCATTAAAAGAGTCAACTTTGCATTAAAAGTGTCATTATTTACCAAATGACAGTTCATGACAAAAGTCGTAAACATTCACGAAGACTCCTTCTTCATGACAGGTGTTATGTTGATGACGGTGTCGTGTCAGTCTTATGCACATCCCGACAAATAAAGTGTTACCAAATATTCTGTAGAAACAAAAATGGAACCATTAGGGAGATTTACTCCTGGCCAAAAACTAAAAGCATTTCAGGAAAAGACTATTCTAACTAACCTGAGCATTAACGGCAAGAGGGAGGGTGTGAGCTGCACGTACCCGCGCCTGATTGACAGCACCAAGACCCTCCTCCGGGCTCTGATTGGTTGTTTCTGACCGAGCGGTGCGCTTCTGCGGATGGCAGTAAGCCCACAAAGAGGAGGCAGAGGAGCTCGATTTTTATCACGTTATTTGTCGCGTGGTGTGCCGTCAAAAGACGGTGAGAGTTTTTAACAAATGTAAGCAAGAAACAAACAACAAAATATATAAATAAAAGTTGCATACTGCGGCTTTAAGATTGAAAAGCCTCACACACGCCTAAATTAAAATGATCCGTCAGAGAATAGAGGCCCAAAACACCAGAGTGTTGTACAAAGCCCACTGCCAGTTATCACCAACGCCTGATGACTTTTTTCCCCCCCATAACAATGGAAATCATAATTTGAAAACCGCTTGTTATTTTTTACTCAGCTTATCTGAACCGCTTAAGAGCAACAACAAGAAAAAACAAAGTCCAGAGGGGGGCAAATGCAGCATAAATGTTTTAACACACAAAAAGTAAAAAGTCCTGTTCAATTAAATTTGAGCGATTAGACAGAAACGGTCAACTGGACGCCACATGGCTTCCCATAAACCACCTATGGAATGCAGGAATCCAGGAAGTGCCTTCCTGGCCGACTCACCGGCTGTTGATGTTTGCACATGTCCTCTTCGACGCTGGCCGACTGAACCACGATGCGGGGAAGACTCTGCGGCCGAAACAACGTCAACATGTTCATGTCTGTCCACAGAAAATCTGCTGCATTGTTTTTTTTTTGTTACCCATCAAATAAAAGTGATTATCTGCTAAGAGACGAGCGAACACACCGTCATGTTCTCCAATCTAATAGCCCTCCTACATCAACAGAAAAATAAGTGGTTGAATATTTCATTTGTTCCAGTGATCAGCAGGTGGGATGTTGATGTAAGATATTCAAAGTGCAATTAGGATATTTGCTCCGTAAATCACTGATAATCACGATAAACTGGAGAATCAGTCGAGATAATTGCCTCCTAATGATAATTGTGTTTGTGTTCATTTGTCTCATTTTAGCATTCATGCTACATGCAACTCTTATCATTTGTGCACTGATTAAATCTCCGCTGCTTTGCTCTCCAACTGTTTCCCCCCTAGAATAAAAACCATAATTATATATATTTTTTAATATCTGGTTGTAATTTCAGGCTAATAAATCAGAGGCCCAACTGGGAGTTCAGCAGACAGGTAGAGAATCAGAGTAAGGCGGATTGGTCCGCCCTGGTCGCCGCGCCGCATGCTCCGTCCGCGGTTTGATTCAGATTAAAAGCTGTTTTGTTTTTTTTTTTGTTCGGAGCCGATAGCCGGCGTTTACGTCAGACAGCAGGTCAAAAACGTCTATCCTGCCCGTCGGCGACTCGGGACGAGAAACCTGCAACGCAACGCAGAGGTCAGGCTCACCGGGACGGTTGGATGCTCTGGAACAGCATGCTGGAGCAGCTCTGTTATGTTAGTTCTGATTTATTATTATTTTTGTAGACTTTTGTTCGTTGTTATTATTATTATTTTTGGAACAGTCATTCCCTCTGGTTTTGGATGCTCTACTGGACTAAAGAGATTTATGAGAAGACGGCATCAGGGACAGACTGGGATTCTGCAGGAAGGACAAGCAGAAGACAGCTGTAATGTCTCTGATGGATCCTCCTGATTGGTTGGAATATTTGGTCAATAAAGGCGGAGTCAGGTTGAGACCATCAGTCCAGCCATAACTCGGTGATGACCTGTGTATTGTCCAGCATAGATCAGGAAGCTGAAACGTTGACCCAATTAGACGCTGTCGTTCTGTGACTGCTATATGTAAGGTAGGACATGATTATTTGGGTTAAATGTGATTAATTGATTATTTAAATGGTGGTTAACTCATTTATTAATTGATTTACTGAAAGAACTAAATATCCAGAGCAGTAATTAATCCAAAACTATGCAAACAATAAATGCATTTTGTATTTCAGATGAAAAACCTTGTTTGTCTGTAAATCTGTTCAACTCAGAATTCCCAGGTGGAATAGCTTCAGCGTCACCTGGGTCAAATTCTGTAAAAATAAAAAAATCCTATTAAGAACCTTTTGTTATCCGATTATTAGTTCATTAAAAAAATAAAAATAAACTGCTCATCCCTACACTTTATTAAAGGTAAACAGAAAGGCCTGAGATTTTCACATGTTGACGTTAAAAGTATATTTTCAGCTGAAGATGCTTCCCTTGCTACAAATGATCGAGCGTTTACAAAAAGAATGCTGCGTTATTGCAATTTAGGCCATAAAGTCTTTTAAAAAAGAGAATCAAATTCTTTATCTGCATTTTTTATATATTGTACAAAAAGGCTTAAGTAGTTAAATGGGAAATCTGCAGAAAGGGGCAATTTTTTATCCGATCGTCAGAATAACCGATTAATCGTCAGAATAACCGATTAATCGTCAGAATAACTGATTAATCGTCAGAATAATCGTCTGTTACAGCCCTAATACAGGCAGGGAGTCTGACACAGATCCACCTCAGGCTCCAGAGACTTTGAGGCATCAATACAATTTTTGTTGAAACAATTATGCTTTCATCTACATAAGTACTGTTTCCATAGCAACCGAACAAATGAAACTGGCTGCTGATTAGACGGGGAGATGTGTAGGGTCTGGGCCGTAATCTGAGGAGAGTACCTGCTGCGGGCCGGCCGCCGGCTCCCGCTCCTCCCTCCCCGCAGGCAGCAGGGACTTCAGCAGCTTGGGGACGGCCTTCACTGGAGAGAGATAAGACGCAGCGAAGCCTGAATGCGCTGAGGGTGAGGATGGAGAGGTCGCAGGAGCAGACGTGGAGAGGAGGAGAAGAAGAAGAAGAAGGGAGGTGGGAGGGGAGAGAGGAGCGAGAGTGAAAGAGATAAGCTTTTTGATGCAGAGCCAAGCTGAGATCCTGAGCTACGGACAAAAAATGAAGTCGCCACCGACACACAGAGGCAGCGAAGCAGGAGGAGACGCCTCAGAGCTGCAGACGGAGCGGTTTGAGATGAAGAAGCGCTTAGCAGACGTACCCGACTCTGCGTTCAGGTTCTGGGACACGGCGTCAGCCAGAGAGCGTCTGGACGGAGGGGGGTCCACTGAGAGGTCCTGGTGGCTCTCCCAGCCCTGCAGGGGGTCAAACAAAGGTCAAACAAAGGTCATGAGAAGGAAGGTTCAGCTGCCCAGATCTTAGAACAGTCTCTTACAGCCAGCAGACGCATAAAAAGATTATTACCACTGACCTGAAAATTAAAGAAAAGTTCCATGATTTTTATTCCATTTTCATGTAAAGTTTGACGTACATTTGTAGTCAGCCTCTTACATTCTGATACCCGGAAATAAAATGGAGTGCTACCACTTGCAGACAACACTTTGCAGCTTTTCTTTACCAGTGACAGGAACTCAGCCAAACACACAGTATAGTATTGTATCAGATTCCTAAAATAATGGCCTTTGTCAAGGACAAAAGTTGTTTTTGTTGTGTTTTTTTTTTTCGGCCAAAACATTTTTAAAAAACAGAAAGAGGTAGTGATTTTAAAAAAAAATCACCTTTAGTTAAAAAAAAAAGATTTGGACATTAATTTATGAATAATGTCACATAAAATATGAAAATAATGAAGTTTGAAATTAAACAAAAAAAGATAAAAAACTGAAGTCAAGAATATCTTAATATTTAGCCATCTATATTTTGCGATGAGCTTTAATTTCACATTTTAACTCAGCTCAGATCAAATAAACACAATCACAAGGTAAAACTTTTGATTCTGTTTGGTTGTTTGTAGATTTTTGCCTCCAGTTTCTGTGATTGCAGCATTTTTTTAGTTTGCAGCGTTTTTCTGCTGCATCTGTGTGTTTGTGACTTTTAAGAGTTGGCAACACTCATGCGCTCTGAACCGGTCAGCCAGAGTCACTTTCTGTACATCCCCATGTTTTCAGATTGGGATCATATGACGTTTTTCTTTTCTTTTCAGACTTTTAACTTAATGAAGGAAATAACCGACGGCGTTAGTAGAAATGAGAATCTCACCTTGAAGTAAGTGAGCCTCTGAGTGGAGGAGGAGAGGTCCAGACTGCTGGCGGACAGCTGGTCAGACGGTTAGAATGATGGACGTTAGGAGTTAGTGACGAGGAGGTTCCAGAGAAACAACAGAGATACGGGAAGTAAAAGAGCCCAAAGGTCAGTTTATGTTTAATGTTGGTGAGCAGATCTGGACCGAGACAACAGAGCTGAGCTGAGGACGGTTACGGCCACTGAAAAATAATAACATTTCTGACTTTGTTTTCCTCTTGGAATTTGAATTCGGACTTTTTCCAGTCAGAATTCTAAGGAAAAAAAAAAAAAAAAAAAAGAGTCCAAATTCTGAGAAAAAAATGTCTGAATTCTGAGAAGAGAAGAAGAGTGACAATTCTAACACTGTCAGAATTCTGGCAAGTGAGAATATTTACACAAAAATCAGAATACTGAAAAAAAATTCAGAACTTTTTGAAAAATGTCAGAAAAAAAAGAAAGAATTGAGGTTAAAGTCAGAATTTTTTTTTTTCCCAGTGGCACTGATATTCTTCCATAGAGCTCCTCGTGTTTTTTTTTTGTTTGTTTTTTTTTTTAAGAGCAGAACAGAACCAAAGCCAGACTGTTGGTGAAACAGCGTATTTCTCTGCTAACACAGTTTCTGTCGGTGTAAACGCAGGCAGAGTGAGTCGGGTCCGTCTTACCCGGTTTACGTTTGGCGAGCTCAGGCAGCGTCTGGCGGCTTTCCCTCTGACCGCCAGCTGTTCCTTCACAGCGACCTCCTGCTCACAGTCACACGCACACAGACACAGGGAGTTCTGGTTCATTCCAGAACACAGACTAAGCATTGGCTCTGAAGCGGTTCTGCCGGACCTGTCTGAGGCGATCCAGAGTCAGGATGTTCTCCACGGCCAGAACGCTGCGCAGGTACTTCTCTATGGCTGCCTCGCTGTCGGCGGACGTCTCGTCCTCGCCGCTGGTGGCCAGCCGGGCCAGCATCTCCCTGTCCTCCGGACCGTGGATGTCCTGACAGAACCGGGACCGGACCGTCATCAGCATTCAGTCACTACTGTCTAAAACCACCACGCTGCGAAAACACTAAATCTAACCAAGTATTTTTGCTCTAGTCTCCCGTGCAAATATCTTGGAACATTTGAAATTAGACAAAACTACAAGTAACTTTTCAGTCAACAATTCATTAATATTGATGAAAAATAACTGGCAGATTATTTCACTTATGACAAGATATTTTTCACATGAAAAAATCCCATAAATTCCTTCAGTTCATTTGAACCAAGTGAGGCTAACGCTAGGTCACTTGAGGAGTTTTGGGTAAAACATATTTACAGAAAAATCTAATTATGGTTTTTATCTTAACTGCAAAATGTACATATACTGTACATATCCTATATAGATTACAGGCTCCCCTACTGCTATGATTGCTGTTTTTGTTTCAGCTGACTGCCTTTCTTTGGGGTCCCCATGCTCCAGTTAAAGATTAATGGATTACTAAATTAGTTGATTATTTCATTAATCGATTAATCACAATTAATCATTTCAGCCCTAGTTGTGAGGGGCTTGTTCAGTCAGATCTAAAGGAACTCTGGCCATGTTGTACCCGTTTCCTCATCTTTTTCATCATCATTATTTTATGTAGACCTGAGTTCTGTGTATCATCAGCAGAAAGCTGAACTATTACACTTTCATTTATTGAATCTACAGTAAAGTTAGCGCGTTTCAGCTAGTTTCCGCTGGATTTTTGCAGTTTTCGTTACTCACTCCTGGGATGTTGGAGACTATTTCGAAGGTGACTCCGCAGCCAGGAATGGTGCTGCGCTGAGACATTCTCTTCAGGAAGCTTTGAGCGAAGCCCTGCCATAAAAAACACGTCTCTCATCATTCATCTCTCGGCTGAAGCAGCACTACCCAGCATGTCGGCGGGTCAGTTCCCCCACCTGCTTCCCCGTGACGTTGACGCATATGCGCTTCCTGAGGACCAGCTGCATGTGGGCCGGGTGGCTCAGCTGCACCACGGAGCGCAGCGTCAGGTAGACCCTCTGCTCCGGGGACGCCGCTCGGCTGAGCTGGGGACACTCGTGGACGGTGGAGTCCCAGGACGCCTCCAGCTTCACCTGGACCAGTCAGGAGGACAAGTTAGTCGGAAACGGGAGGGAAGATGTCAAATTTAAAATAAAAATAAAATAAAAAAACAAAAGAGGAGGGGGTGTCTTTACCTCCGGTTCGAAGTTTTTAACAATTTGAAGTTCAAAGAAGTCGTCCTCGTCTTCACCGCTCAGCAGCGCGTCGAGACCCCCGGCCAGGGGGGCCGACAGACTGGACTGGAAGTCATCAGCTGGAAGGAGGAACAACAGGAAATGAGTGGGTTTTATTGTCCCTAGAGGTAACGGATTGGTCTGAAATATTTGACAGAACAACGTTACCGCTGAGGTCCAGGAACAGAACGGGAATGTGGGTTTCCATCCCGGGGACAGGAACCCTGAGGAGCACATCCACATTTTGTGTTGTTTTCTTCTGTTGTGAAAATAAAGTCATGTGAGCGACAGAGCAGCTACCTCTCCACCGGCGCTCCTGGGATGCCGCTGCCAGCCGATGGGACCAGCACGGCGTTGCGTTCCTCTGTGAGGGTCAGACGACACTCCAGCAGCTGGGACTCCCTCTCCACGTCGTCCTCTGACTTGTCTGCAGGGACAGACAGAGGCAGAAGGAGACACTTATAGACAAACAGAGGACGCCGCTTCCTGATCTCACAAGCTGAGAAACTGGTGAATGAGGCACCTTCCAGGCCACTAGGGGGCAGTGTTTCATACCATATTTTATGAAAGAAATAGAAAAACAAGATTCATTAAAACTGACCCTTTGGTAAAAATGGTGAAGCTATTCAAATAGCATCTGAATGCTAAATACATAGCAACAGCACAGATGTCCTGAAAGCTAACATCAGCATCCAAAGTCCATGAAGCACTGGAAACCTGAATGATGCAAAGTGCTATTATACCCAAACTGATGGTTGAACAACAGATTCAAAACAATAAATATCTTTGCCGTTGAGCTCAGGTCTATTTACTTTACAATTTAGCAGCAAAAAGGATTTTTAAATTGAAAGTCGTGCTCATTTTGTCAATGTATAATTTGATTAAAAATGCGACTAATAAATTACAGACCCAGAAATGAACTCATGTAAACATTTTAACGGAGTCCCACCACAAGTTTTGATCAAAATGGAGTCAAGTCGAGAGAAAAATTCTGATCGTCTCGTCAGTCTGCGGTCGCCTGCGGCTGCTTCTACCTGGTTTAGTGACGATCTTCTGCAGCTGCTGGTCCAGGCACTCCTGCCTCTCGGTGAGTGTGATCAGCCACTGCTCCCTCATCCTCTCCAGGTCCACCTCCTGCACACACGGACACACGCATCAGCCGGAAGGAAACACGTTTTCCACCTGTTCTGACAGATAAGCACTCACGTGATAGCTGTCCATGTCTTCGCCTCCGTCCTGAAGATTTAATGGTGTTTAAAGAGAAATGTTAGCGACAAACCGGGGTGTAAATATTACTGTTCAGAGGTAACTAGTGAGGGTTTAGGGTGGGGTTCTCACCGGATGGGGGTTGTTCTTGGAGATCTGGCGAACTTTGACGTCCCCGAGTGACACAGAAACGATGGAGGCCACGATGAGAGGCATGGTGCCCGAGTCCGGCACCGGCCGCACCTCCACCCGGACCCGGTGAGACTGACCCTGAAGGCGGAGAACGTTTACAGACTACAGTGAGAACGTGATTAAAGGTTGATGTAACTCACATCATTCAAGTATCTTCAAACAGTCATTATGGATTATATCCCACATCAACACGTCCTGGATGATAGACTCAGTTGCTGGCAAGCACTGCTAAATCGCCTCATTTGCTTTTTGCTCCTCTTTAAATTTCTGTCTTGCTGCATTGTTAGAAAGCCACACAGAAAGAGGTTGAAGACGGGGATATGATGGTTTGAACTTCCTCCTTCTCTTTCTGCGATTTTGTCCTCCTCTTCATCCATGAAGCTTCCTTTTCAACTTCCCTTGGGTTTGAGGTCGTGGTTCGGGGATTATTTGAGCTTTGCAGATGCTAATCAGCTGATTTCAGTTGTGAAAACCATGCCTTGTTGACATGGTCATGCATCCTAACAACTGGTTGAAAATAAAAGCAGTAGCAGCAGACATCCTTCCAGCTTAGCAGCATCCAAAACCAGAGCGGATAATTGTCCAAACTTCTAACGCCTCAACCGAAAGAATGATGAACAAAATTCCACTAAGTGTGTTTTCACATCCAATAGACCAAAATTGAACATTTGTTCTATTTTCAGCTGGTGTGGTTTGTTTTCACACTACACTGTGTCAAACGAACCAAAGCCTTTGAAAATTATGTTCCCTTCTTTGCCTGTGGGGGCGCTGCACCAAGAATCACTGAAGAAAACAACATGAAAACCTGTGAAGAAGACACTGAGCACAACTTCCTTCTTCAAGAAATGTAAGCAAAATTGGAATGGCGTCAGATTTTAGTGGATGGAGGATTTCTCTTTTGTCTTTGGTAAATAGTGCTAGACTCACAGGTTTGTTTTGGTTGTTTTTACCCAAAATGCCCTGTGCTATAGTCCACTTCCTGCTTTTAGAGCGGTCTCTGATCCGTTTGGCATTCACATAAGGATTCAAACTACACAGGAGTTCACTACAACTGAACAGAGACCGAGGTTTATGGGCGGACCAGACTTTATTTTTGGTCGGCATCAGCGTTCGACTGATTCACACCTCCCCAAACGAACCAGACTTTCTAGGCAAACGGACTGGAGACGGATTAAAGCGCACTAAACTGGGCTGGTGTGAACCAATAAGAGCTAATGTAACAAAGCTACGGCAACATGACGCCACCATGAACAATTGTGCTCACAAAAAAAAACACACTCATTCACCAATTGGTGGACGAGTTTGGATTCAAACAAATTGATACGTAGTAGGGGAGAGTCAACAAGACAGCTACTCTAAACTCCACAGTTAATGCAAAGAGAACAAACTGTCTAATCTAACATTGAACTGCTACACTGCATCACCTGTTTGAGCTGGAAGACTCCGCCGGTGCGGACGTCCTTGGCAGGAAGAACCTCTACGGCGGTGAAGTCTCCCGCCTCGTTCAGCTCCATCAGCTGCACCCACAGCTCCAGCCGCCGGGTCACCTCGCTCCACCTACGGTACAGCAGGTCATCAGGGCACTGCTTGACATTGTTCTGATTCTGACAGATGTGAGGAGATATTAGGGGAAACACTCTACTGGAACTTGAGGTTTGGTACATAGCTCAAACAAGTATATTCTCCATTTCTGCCATTTTAGGGTGGGGTGTGTAGGCAGTTTGTGTGTTACAACCTCTCTCTGAGGGATCTGGTCTTGGCTTGAATCACTCCCAGGTCCCACAGCGCCAGGTTCCTGCGGTGGTTGGCCTGCTTGTGGCCATAAACCTCAATGGCCACCGCGCCGTCAGCCAGGAACTCCAGCAAGTCCTCAGACGCTGGAACAGATAACTCCTGAACGCAGAACAACAAAACGGTCGCCGTGTTTTTTCCTCTTAGCTACTGCTCTCTCCGTCTCAATTTCTCCATTTTCTGCATCGTTCATCACCTTGGTGCTGTCAAAGACCACGGTGCACTGCGGGTCTTTGGAAGCGGACAACGAGCCGGATGACCCCACCTCTGGAGCGGTGAACACCGGCTCCTCCAGCCCCCAGAAGTGATAGTGGCAAAAGACGAAGTTGGACAGGTGGCGAGGGAGACCGGTGGCCTGGAGGATTTTCACCTGAGAGAGACACGACTCATTACGTAGAGGAAGACACAACACATCAGTCTGACAGAGCTTCATATACGGATGTATGAACTAACGAGTGATGGGACGCAATTAAAACCTTAAATTAAGTTAAATGCAGGGTCTGTTATCAATTAATTGCATTTAACAAAGAAAACAAATAGACAGAATAAGCTACATTTTCAATTAAAATCCCCTTTTTTGCTGCTAAATTATTGAATAAGTTCTGAGCTCAAAAACTAAAGTATTTTGCTGTCCCCAATGCGGCAAGATGACATTGATGACTGATACATATTTAGCCTTGAGATGCTATTTTAGGCTTGATTAGCTTCTCTGCTAGGCTAAGGCCTTCTAGCACAGCTTGAACACAACAATAGCCTTTTCCGGCATCCAATCAGATCGGTCTTTGAAACTAACAGTTACCCCCAGTGGGCCAAAAGAAGCGACTTCGTCATCCATTGCTGTGAGCAAATGTTGCTTGTGCCCCAGATTTATGGGTGTACCGGAAACAAGTGAATATAAAGGTTCCAGCCAGAATCTTTGTATGTGAAAAAAAAGGGATTCTGTTACAATTCTTAATAGGTTAAAAATCTATGGACAAGGGAGTAAGAAAATGGATGGATGGATGAATTTAACATTAATATGTGTTACAGTCCTAACAATAATGGATTGTACTAATCTGTTAGTATAGAAGTGAATAAACAGGAAGCCAGTATGTGATGGAGACCACGGGTTCCATCCCATGTGGATTATTGATATTATGTTGTTTTCAGTTCAAATGTGTTTGTATTAGTTCTTTGTTTAGTTATATTGTGACATTTGGTGAACATTCTTTGTGGGTGGGGAGACTGGCCATCTTTCCTGTTCGGAGAATGGGGGGGGGGGGGGGGGGGGGATGTCAGTTCGTTTTGATTTAGATTAGTTCAATTTGAGTTAATTGAGTATTTGCCTTTCTGGGTCTCAGCAAGGTGGATCAGAGAGGGAGACGAATGCTCCTGGAGCATACCAACTTCCATTAAGAGGGGGAATACTCTGAGGATTTATATTTAGTTATATTTACTTTTGATTGACTTTAGATTAGTTTAATTTTAATAATTTGCATGCATGTAAATATTTGTTGGATCATTTATTGTTAGGTTTGTGTAAGTAGTGTTTGTTTGTCTTTTCTTTTTGGATCACCCCTTTACCTGGTGTAAGTGTTGGAACTTGCCTCAGGTATAAATGTCAGCTTCTTCGTTTCACTAGAAAAAAGGGTGCTGGTGTAATGAAGATTTGGAGCTCCCAAATAAATCCACCTCAAAGACATTTGTTGCCTCACTTCCTTCTTGAAACGCAGAGCCTCCGCCGGTCAAAGTGACACAGTACGAGGTGTAAATTTGCCTTCGTCTCACCACACAGTCCAGTTTGCGCTCCTGAAGCTCCCCGTTCTGCTCGGTGTCAGGATGTCCCGCGCTGCTGTCCTCAGAGCTCTCTGTACCTCGCCTCACTTCCACATGCAGACGCCCAGCCACCTCACAAACACAGATGCACACATAGCAGCTGACTATAGTTCATCTTACATCTCCATTAGTACATTTACATATGAAGTTTTTCGATAAATACTTTATTTTTTAACAAGAAAATTCAACACGACCATCTGTATTGGGAGGTGGAATCCTGTCGATATTGTAGGAGGGTTGTTTTTAAGTTCACCAGAAGAAGAAAAAAACTGAGGAAAATCCAGTTGGTTGATACTAAAGTTGTTTCCAAGCAGCTTAGTCTTTGTTCTTTATTCTCCTTGCACAGGTGCACTACCATATTTTTACCACTAGGAGGCAGTCTCAGGAATGAGTGACACAAATAGACCTTTTCCATCTTGTTTAGTTAATTCCTATGATTACTCTGTTCAGAGAGCATAGTATAGACCTGTTCTGTTTTGGTGTTAACCCCAGTGGTACGATATCCTGTACATATTATCTGCTTTTACCATTTGATACAATGCAAAACTATCTGCATTTACTGAGTAAAACTTGAACCGCAAAATTTTGTGGAAACAGCAGAATGTCTTCATTTACAAACATTCCTCATTGTGATAAACCCAGAGTAATCAACTGTCTGATACCAATTTTGAAAAAGTTAAAAGGAACAAAAACCAACAGCATGAAGTATTTGAGTTTGTAGAGCCTCATTTTGAAAGACCATGAACCTTGAATACCTCTCCTTTCTGGTTGATGATGGGCACTGCGTACTGCAGCTTGACGTCATGGAACAAGCAGGCCAGAAAAACGTTGGCCACCCCGATCAGACTGTGGTTCTCCTGCTCGTCAAAGAACGGGTCGGTGCGCTTAAAGTAGTGCATCATCTGAACCAGAGAGACGAGGTTAGGACATGATGAGGACACGCGCTAATGTTTTCATTCCTCCGTCCTGTACTCACAGGACTGTCCTCGTCGAGTCCCTTCCACTCCTGGTAGAGGTCCCTCATGTCCACCAGCCGGTTCTCCAGCTTCTCCAGAGCCCAGATCTGCTTCCCTTTGGCCTTCCTGCGGACCTGGATGGCCGGCTCGCTCAGCACCGCGTCCCGCTGCACAGGGACAGGAACCACACTCACTGATGGAATATTTATTCTCATTTATATATGTTGGAAAAAATATCTGAAAAATAATCGTGTTTCTCCGATGGCTGCAATTAACGATTATTTTAGGTATCGATTAATCTATCGATTATTCGAACTGTTAATCAGAGAAGAAAATTGCCACATTCTGACAATTTTTCATTTAAGCTTTTCTTACACAATGCTAGAAATACATCAAAGGATGCAAATAAACAAATAATTCAGTTACTTTTTAAAATAAGAAACATTTACTCGCCTCAATGCAGTAAAAGCATTCCTTTAGTGAACGCTAGGTCATCACAATTCATCTTCAGCTAAAAAAAAAATCATCCTAACAACGTGAAACTCTCAGGCCTTTCTGCTCGACTTATCAATTCAGTGTAGGGCCGATGTGTTGATTATTTTTTCAATTTAGTTAATAACTGGATAGCAGAAGTTGCTTTGTTTTAAACAGAATTTGGACCAGGTGAAGCAAAATGTCACTTCAGTAATTCTGTGTAAAACAGATTTACAGACAAAGTGTATTTTTATATCTTAAATGCAAAATGCATACATTTTTAGTCCAGTTTTGGTTTAATTATTGGTCTGGGTAAGTTTTTCTTTCAGCAAGTGGCCTTTTTTTGAGTCTGTATATTTCCATTAATGAGTATTTAATTACTAAACCAGTTAACAATTATTCAATAATCGATTCATTGCAATTAATCTGATTGATCATTTCAACCCAAGTTTTTCCTGTTTGGATGTGATCCTGCATCTTTGTTCAGATGGAGGATTAATCTGGACTCAACCAGCAGATGGAGCTACTAAAAAACTCGGCAAAGGATGTCCACCACCCTGAGTTCGGTTTCCATGGTAACACGTGGCAGCCCTAGCAAGCGGTTGGTCGTTTCCGCTAGCCGTTTTGCATTAAATCTGACCAGAAATGATGACCAGGAGATTTTTTTTTCCCACTAATCTAACCCAGATAACCAGAAACCTGCTGGTTGTCGCTCTCAGAAACAAACAGGTTACCTTCCTGTTAGCGTCCAGGTTGGCGGCAGGGATCTGCAGAGTCACCAGGTACTCTGTCCTCTTGTTGAGCTCTTCAGCGATGAAGCTGGCCTCCTGAGCCAACAGCTTGGCCCGAACTATCTGCTCCCTGAGGCGCCGCAGGCTGCGGGTCATCATCGCTTCTCTGCACCACAAACACCAACGAGTTCAACGGATCGTCCGGGCAGTCCATCCGTCCGAGCTACGATTTGACTCGCGTGTCACCTGTCCTCGCTCCATCGCCGCATTCGTTTGTGAGGTCCCGATGACGTCCCGGTGGCGGTGACGCCGACCGTGAGGGACGACGCGTCCGAGAAGTGGGAGGGTCTCTCCGGCGTGAGCCGCTGGCGGAGCTGTTGCAGCTCCTGCTCGTACATCAGCCTCTGGCGCTCCAGAGCGCAGCGCTTCTCCTCCTCGTGCTGCCTCTCCAGGGTCTGCAGCACCGACTGCAAGGGGTCTGGAGAGGAGGAGCAGAAGGAGCAGGACGAGTCGCATCAGCCAGATCAGAAGAAAAATGAGAAAGACTGACAGCAAAAGCAAAAACTTTCTGCATCAATTCAGATGCAGAAACTGAATTGATGCAGTTTCAATTCCTCAAGAAAACTAATCCTGGTGGTAGGGGGCGCTCTAGTAGACCACCACAGTGTGCCCACTGTGGTTTTATGTTAAAAACATTTTTTTTAAGTTGACGGGAAACGTAAAAATATGACTAGATAATTATATGCTAATGGAAGACATTATTGACAATACTTAAATAAAAAAAATACAAGTATAAATTTTTGCACTTCAGTTACATTTTGAGTCATCAGCCAGTGGATCCTAAAACAAGTTACGTAATGCCAGTCACATTTAAAAATGAAAAACAAAATATGACTTAATGAACAATGATGAGTAAACATCTTTGTATGTTTTACTAAATATTCTTAGGTAAAAAAAATTCTGGGATGTATTTCAGGGTTTTCCCCAGTATATTATAAGCCTGGCGGGCTACCAGGCTTTACTAGCCAGCCCCACCAGACTAGGTGTCATTTGTTTATTTTAAGTAGGATTTTTATACACCAGTGCCTGTAAAGACGGATTAAGCTAGGTTGATAGTTGACGCATTGAACTGGACATGAAAGGGTGCACGCTAGTTGCGCCATACCTGCCTGTCGGCCTCACGTACCATTATTTCTAAATTATGATGCCTGCTCATGCGCCTCAGATTTTTTGTAACTTTTAACATTTAACACAAGAACCTGGGCTGGGATGCACTATCGCCCCTTTAGAAACTCTGTACCAAGTTTCCTTGTGTTTTCCTAAAGCCATCCGTTTTCTTTAGTAACATGTTTTGTTTTGCTGGCTGTGATTTGTTGTTATTTATCCAAGTGAATGCAGTAAAGCCTGGTGATCCACCAGGATCACCTGCTCATTTATCTAACAGTGACCCTACTCTCAGCTGGGCGATCATCCTAAAAGGCTCCAGGTCTAATATTTCACAGCGTTCTTCACACACAACACAGCTACCGGAAGCTTAAAACAGGTATGGGTCGGTATTGTGTTGAATCTGCCGTCCATTCTGGAACTGTTTGGGCTCTAAATATTTACTCTCTCGCTTCCTTGAGGATTTTCAGTGCCTCATTCCAGGACAGATATCATTTAAACGAGCCAGAAAGGACAGAGAAAAGACGTTTCCTGCTGCAGGGCCTTTGTTGATTGGCGTTACTCACCGTTTGTGCCCATCCCCTTCATCATGACCTCCGTCTGAGCAAACTCGTATCCGAAGCTCAGCTCGCTGGAGACGTCACTGAGCGCGTCCGTGTCCACCTCCAGGTGGTCGGCGCTCAGACACTTCTTCATGGCGGCTCCACCGCCCTCGTCCTCGCCCGCCGCTCGCCCTCTGTGTCTGGGCAGGTTGATCCTGCGTGCAGGTTGGTTGAGAGACACAGTGCGAGTGACAGAAAGAGGAAGTTTTAAAATGGGAAGAGTTGGTCTGTTCTAAAACAGGTTTGTTGCTCTTCAGCAGGCGCCTACAACCGTCACGTCGTCCACAAACATCAACAAGAGGTAAGAGACGAAATTTACCCAAACAGCCTCCCAACGTGACACAAAAAACAATATTTATGAAAAAAGTTCCTATTGCAGGTGACAGATTTTGCAGCGCGAAAACAAAGGTTGCCTGGAAATACTCCCATTAACCACTGACCATTCAAACATTGAGGATCAAATTGTACACATTGGTGCTAATGATCCGGCCAAGCAGAAATCAAAAATTCAGAGAAATGACTTTTGGTATATTATAAGGATAATTGAAAACAAGAATGTTGATCGGAGAGCTGGACATGGAGATGAGAACTACAGCAGACAGCTCAAGATCAACAAATGATCAACAAATCAAAGAACGCTCTGCCAGGTCAGTGACCTGCATTTACAACCACAACATTTTCTGGGAGTGCTATCATCTTTTCGGACAGGCACGGAGTCGCTCTTCATCAAGCTGGGAAACCCTTTTTCACTGCTAATCTCTTCAACGCTGTTAAAGCAATGCCTCCAACACAGGACAATGTAAAGAACGAGATCCCTGTCCCAGCAAGAATTGTAGAAGGACAAGCACAGAGCCAGCAGGCGCAGACTGGACTCATATAGACTGAAACAGACGTTTCAGACGGGAACTAAGAAGGTGAGGGTTCCATTCCCCATACTAGTGGGAGACAAGACTGCTTATTGTAGCCCTGGCCTCCCGGCACACCAACTGGAGAGCTCAGTGTCCACACCCCTCCCTACTCCTTCTGCACCTCCTGGATCAGCGGCCTCGTCGCCTGAACTGGTGTTTCTGAACTTTAGTGAGAAATTGGCGCGTTTCACGTATAAAATGACTTCACTTCCTAGTGCTCCAAATCCAAAACCACCTGGCTCTGAATCCCCAGAGCTATCATCACTATATGACTCCGCGGTCTGACATTAGATTTACACCCGTCTTCCTTCTGAATACGTCTGATTCCCCGGCAGTATGAAACGGGACAACACCCGTCTGGATCACTGAAAGGAAATTTACAAAAATAAAACAGAAATACTAAATGCAGCGGTCTGAAACCAAACCTCAGACTCATTTTTTTCATGATGAGAGGCACTTTTAACTGCAGATGTGCGATACAAATAAACCTGACTGGACTTCTACTATCGAAACAGGACTGTTTTCCAAAGACACGAGAAAATCAGATGCCTGCCAAACCAGACCTGAAGTAGTGGTTGTTTCCCCACAGGATTCTGTCACCGTGATGCAGCGGCACTGGACTGGTGACTGCGGCGCCGTTCACACACGTTCTGCATGGAGAGGAGCAAACGTTTTACAGTTACGCATGTAGAAAAGTCACATCGGACGACTGTCGGCTTTTTCAGCACTGATTGGTGATCAGCCGGTCATAAAATGATCAATCTGATGACGCCTCCGCCATCACGGTTTTTGGAGTGGATGCGGATACTGAGAGATGGAGAGTGAAAAGGGAGCTATTTAGCTATTTAAAGTCGGAGATATAAGGAACTAAATTCATATTAAATCATGATTGATGCATTCACACTGCAAGAGAATGAAACTTTGAAGAGATAACAGGAAGGCAGACTTGTTACAGCACAGTTGCTTTGTTTTGGTCCTTTAAAGGGGCAGTATTATGTATTTTCCAGGCATACGATGCCATTTTAAAGCACAATTAATTAATTACGTTAACTTCAGTTGTAAAAATGCTGTACATATCAAAAATGACTTGAATATGATGCCTTGAAATTGGGCCTCT
This sequence comes from Xiphophorus hellerii, assembly GCF_003331165.1. Classification (NCBI taxonomy): domain Eukaryota; kingdom Metazoa; phylum Chordata; class Actinopteri; order Cyprinodontiformes; family Poeciliidae; genus Xiphophorus; species Xiphophorus hellerii. The sequence goes on along the minus strand of NC_045686.1, from coordinate 22,180,918 downwards.
GTCTCTTTAAGAAACTCCTGCTCTTTCTGAAACTCCGCCTCCAAGAAGTCATCACAACATGGCTCCTCTGTTAACCCTTTACCAACGTTGCTCTGAGAAGTAGCTCCTCTAACGAGCTCAGCTGATGTGCAGTTCTGCCAGGTGTTTCCTAATTGAAGCTGGCTAGTCTGAAAGAGCCAAGAGGAGGAGTGTAGCTTAATAACATTATAACATGAGGTATAGCTAAGAAAAAAGCTAATTTTACATAATACTGCCCCTTTCAGCTTCCGTCTCTCTGTTGTGGAACATGGTGGATTTGGAAATAAAAGTGGAGGATGTGAATTCTGTACCGGGCCCCGCGGTGAGGAGTCAGCACCACGCCGCTGCTCTCCGTTCTGTTGATGACGCAATGCTCCGCCTGGATGGCCATCCCACACAGCTGGATATCCTGCGAGTCGGCCGAGCCGACGCGCGTGTGGTCCTGAGCAAACGCAAAGAGAAAAAATAAAACAGTTGGAGGGAATTAACACTCTAAGTCTTTATATACAAGCAGCTGAGTTGTATGTTTGTGTGCAGTACTTTGAGGTAGTAGACCAGCAGCTCGTTGAGGGCGGGGTCAGCATTGAGGTTGACCAGGAAACACTTGTCATCCACCACTCTGATGCCGGAGGACTGAAGGGAGATACCCAGGCTTTCCAACTGCTTCTGACGCTCCTACAGGAAACACACATTTTATACGTTTGTTTGTTTGTATGGCATATTTCAGCAACAAGGCAGCTCAAAGTGCTTCACGTTGTAAAACCGTCAAACTATTATGAAACAACCAATGAACATTACATTTTGTCAAATGCCATCATCAAGCAAACACACATAAAATATGTTGATTAATGTTCCAGTTATTATAAATCAAAGGCAATTCTTAGCCTCGATTTAAAGGAAACCAGCGTTTTAGCAATTTTGCAGTTTTCTGAATGTTTCTTCCAGATTAGATGAGCATAAAAACTGAATGCTGCTTCTCCACGTTTGGTTCTGATTCTGGTGACGGAGAGTAGAGCAGAACCAGAAGACCTGAGTGGTTGGGAGGCTGAAATGATAAGAAACCTTTAATGTATTTTGGTGCTAATGATCTGGTTAGTACTGGACAGGTCATTCGCACACTGATAGTTTCAGAGGGGAAAAAAAGGTCGTTTGTAGTGAGGTTAAGAAAAAATTCCCAACAATTTCTACATTTTGAAGATTGTCAGATTAGTGAGCGTTGTACCTGTGCGATTGCTTCGGTCTTGCGGAGTTTCTCTTCCCAGCTGACGGTCATCTCTTGGATCAACTTCTCGGACTCTTCCAGTCGCTCCTTCAGCTCTGGAGCCTTCATAGACTGGAAGGAAAAGTTCCACATATTAACACTGCAAAAACACAAATCCTATCAAGTACTTACAGTCTTATTTCTAGTGCAAACATCTTAGTGCACTTGAAATAAGACAAAACTAACTTACACGATACAGGACCTTGTATTAAATCCATTATTCATGAATATTGATGAAAAGTTCTGCTTCCATTGGCAGATTTCTTCACTTTCACTTCCAAACGTCTCGTTATCTATATTCTTATTTTAAGAAGTGCCTTTTTTGTTTTTGCAGTGCTTATGATTTCCGCATTGAGACGCACCTCCGCCTCAGTCAGCTGCTCCCTCAGCTTGTCCACTTCCTCTCGGAGCTCGCGGATGATCCTGGCGTTGGGGTCTTCGTTCACCACGGCGTGGTTGACGATGCTCTTGGCCCTGTCGGCGTAGCGCAAGGTGGACAGCGTCTCGTCGTAGTTGTCCGCCGCCGGGCTGACTGTGGCCACCATGGCGGTCCGGCTGTTCCCTCCGAGGCTGTCCTGCAGGCGCAGAGTCAAAACACATCTCAGCGTTTACAGCGAGGGTGTCCAGAGTCTGGTGTTCATTTGCGGCAGCCTGTAAATTAACTGCAACTTTTAAATTAAAATCTACTTACAAAAATGTTTGATGCAACACAAAGCGATTATCTTTTCCAACCTTTCTGCTGTCCTTCTATTGTCATGGTGACGAGGAGCACATCTACTCTAAAGGACACCTTCGTGCACCCAAATCTGTTTTTAATTCATGTATTAAAACTTGGCTAAATACAGCAAGTGTTTTCAAATGAACACTGACCCAGATCTTGTTTTTGTTGCTGAGAAAAAACGGGAGTGAACACATTTTCTTCAACTGAGCCCAAATTAACAATTCACCTGGATGCCTTTCATCTAACAGGGAGAAAAAAAGCAAAAACCATTTGAAGTTTTGGATCAACAATCCCCAAACTACAATAAAAAGGATAATTTTTTAAAATAAAATAGTTTGCGCTTCGTCTATTGTTGAGCAGATGAAAAGAAAAAAACAACATTTTTGGTAATCTTAATTTTTTTTTATTATTATAATTTTTTTTACCAAAGAACTTTTTTTTGGCCCATATGACGAAAATGTTGGACGTCCCTGGTTTAGAGGCAGAAGGACATGACAACTTGGAAAAAAGAAACATCATTTTGTTGTGGAAAAGGTTTAAGTTACACATATGGGCTTCATTTGTTTCTGAAGTATTTTGTTAAAATATCACCTCAGGTACAATTGTTGGTTTCCAATGTATCAATATACTTCAGAAAGGACTATGTTGACAAGGAATCCGAGGCCTTTTGGAGGAAAATCAAACCCACAGCATAACAGACCCTCCACTGTACTACAAATGACCATAACAACATTGAGTGTTTGTTGATGAAAAGCTGTCTCAGTTTGTTACACCAAATTCATAGGTGAACAAAAAGTAAAGGATTTTTAATTAAACGTTCCTAGAAACTAAGTAACTTGACAAAATCAAGCAGAAAAAAAGGTCATTCGTTTCCCTGTGGTCATTAAGTTAAGGCTTTTTTTTAAGCAAGGCTTCTCTCCACTAAACACATTACAGAGAAATGCTTAATATCATTTCATTTTCAGATGGAAAAAAGAAAAATCAAGATAGTTTATAGATTTTACGCAACTTTACAAGGGGTGCTAACTAACTTGGCCAGAGTAAGAGTTGAGTTTTTAAAGGTAAGCAATTTTAATACAATCTATGACCAAATTAAAGCCAATTCAAAATGCTAACATTGAAGACTTACAGTGGAGGAAACATACCTTTTCTCGATTCAGCAGAGCTTTGAAACTCTCCAAAGCACAGCAAGTAACAGAAAGTTAATTACTTAGAGACTTTCTTTGGATTAAAAATAGGCTTATTGTGCCTGTCCAGCATGGTGGGTGGGGGTGGGGGAAACACAGGCGGGCCTGTTGGGGTGCGGGGATCTTTGTGTTTGTACCTTGAGCAGCCAGGTGAGCACAGAGTCTCTGTAGGGAACAAACTTGCTCTTGTTCTTTCCGGCTCCGTGATCAGCCAAGGCCGAGATAACTAAACCCAAAGTGCTGAGAGACCTGAGGGGAGGCGGTGTTTCAGGGGAGAGGAACGTTAACAAATCATCAGAATTTGCTCAACTGCACAAAGTTCATTATTTGCACAAGTGATTATCAGCTTATTTAAACTATTCAGATTGCTGAGTGGGACTCCTTTTCATCTGTTTGCATACTTGTTGATGTTGCTGCCTTCTTTCAGCCGTTCGCCGGCTGCTCCAGTTTTGGCTGCTCGCTCACTTCCAGCGAGGTCCACCAGGCTGAGCTTGCTCACCTTCTCTCCACTCGTCTGAACCAAACACACACACACGCACACACAGTATTAGTTCAGGTACTTTCCTTCTTAAAAAGCTGAAACTCTAAACACTAGAACAACTTCTGCATCAGCAAGTCAAATGTAAGACCTTTATGCCAGCTTGAATGAAATTTGAGACTGAAAGAAGTATAAATATAGATGATGGTTGGGGAAACTTGCTGCACTACAATCAAGCACAGCAAAAACTGTGAAAAAACTAGCTACCTAGCTAGCAAGAGTAAATTAGCAAAAGATTTTTTGTTCCTAGCCTGGTATGGGCTGACAGCAGAAATCAGCCAGCGGCAAAAATAAACGGACTGCTGACAAATTTGCACTAACCCTATGATAGGCACAAAAAAGCTAGCTAGCTAGCAAATGTTTATTAGCAACATTTTTTTTTGCACCTGATCTTCTCTGAGTTTTCAGTAGAAGTCAGCCAGTGGTGAAAATGAATGTTGTCCAGACAACTGCTGAGAAATTTGCACTTATCCACGATAGACGCAAGAAGCTGGCTATAGTTGCCGGAAGTCGGCACTGCCTTGAGTGACAGAACAAAATGAAGATGTTTGCGCTTGACTCAAACATTTGCCTGACTGAAAAGGCCAGAAAGGAAAAAAAAGTCCATCTTAAATATTCCTGCCAGGACTAAAATCAGGATCTTTTATTAACTTGAGACATTTTAAGGCCTTAATTTTTGGCCAATGAGTTTAAGACTTTAAGGATGTGTGAACACCCTGCTTTCATTTACATAAACGGTGTTCAGGTTTTCATCCAGCAGTGTATTTCTTACCCCAGACTGCAGGTCCATGAGTGTGTGTGTAAGGATGATGTTGAACACAGCGTGGGACCTGCTGCTCTCTTCGTTCATATTTGTGGCCGCCACGGTGCGAGATTTATTCCCCTCTGACATCAGAGACTCGATGTCCTGATGAAAACATATGTCACTAACATGTTACGGTTTTTCCTTTATGGAGGAACACAGAGCTCATTTTGGCATGGCTGTGCTACCTTGTAGCTGGCCACGGCCAGGCGGGACAGTCCGTCAACATAGGGACCAAAAACATTGTGCTCCCTCACTCTCAGCGCTTGGCGACTCCTGCAGAAGCAAGAAAAAAAACAATCCTGACTCTTTCAGCGTTCCTGTAGGTTTGAATGACGAATGACAAGCCAAGACAAATCTAAACAACGTCATAACAGCTAACGGTGAAACGTGGACCTCTCACCCTTTGGGGTCGAGCAGGTCTCGGACCTTCTCGTTATAAATCTCCATGTAGGAGACCTCCACGGTGAAGGTCTCTCCCTCTCGGGCCTCCTGCACCGTCCTGCTGAAGAGCGAGCTGCAGAGACGAGGAATCAGACCAGGCTGCTCCGCTGAGCCCATCATGGTGTACGACTTCCCAGAACCTGGAGACAGTTTATAAACCCCCGAAAAACATGACGCAGGACAAACAACAAAAACACAAGTATCCAATGATCTAAATACAGTTTGAACCAGATATTTGTAGTCACAGTACAAAGAAACAACTAATTATTGCCTCAGTGTCTGACTTTCAAACTAAACATATCACATTTCAGGTCAGTTAGGGTTATTCAAATTCCTTCTGTTTGCAAAAAGCTAAATAATCTATTTTGATAAACTGTTTTTTTTTTCACATTTTGACCTTTACCTCCCTTTAATATTTGGTGGAATTGCTTCTCACAACAGCAGTTTGCTGGAATTTCTTGAAGCCCATTCCAAACAGAAATAGTGCAACTGGGCTGGGTTTATAGACTGCTATGCTCTCTCTCACACCCACACACACAACCCCCCCCCCCAACACACACTGTTTAAACTCTTCCTACAATTTCTTGGTTTTGGTGCCACCTTGAAACATTGACTTTATAGTCTTTTGTTAATGACATAGCAGCATAGCTACAATCATTTCGAAGACCAATTTCTGCCCAAACTTTAACTTTATGGCAATATTGCCTCAATAATTCCAGATAATGTTCTTTTCTTGTGATGTATTTCTCATATTTAGTATAGCGCACCAGTCCCTCCTGCAGCAAAAAAAAAAAGAAAAGCTGCACAACATGACGCTGCCACTTCACAGTTCGAATGTAAGCAAGCAACAATGATGATCATGTTACCTGTCTGTCCATAAGCAAAGATGCAGGCGTTGTAGCCCATGAAAGCGTTGTCCAGCAGGCTTTCCCCAAGGCACTGGAACACCACATCCTGACCTGCAGGAATAAAAAAAATAAAATATAGCAGTAGTCTCACTGCGACAAACTGAAATCAAATTTTAAATTCAGAGTCTAAGGTAAATGATACGGACAGCAGGAGCAGATATGGACAGTTGTTGGAAAGCTCCCGAGCAGACGCTAGACGGGGTGAGTATTACGTGCAGAATCAATGCGTCTGACCGCACTGGTATGAAGAAATCGAGGCCTGCACGCCTGCTCTTTTACAATATTAATACTACAGACGAGCAGAGTGCTACCGTCTTCCATCCGCTCCCCTAACGGTGCCCGTTCCTCAGCTCCAGAAATAGACCCGTATATCAGGAAACATTGTGTCAGGAAGACAGGCTGAAGGGATGACTCACCAGCCAGCGGCGCAGAAATCACATGGACAGAGGAAAACCCACCAACCAACCTGCAAACTTGTCCTGTTGGGATTCGTCCATGGACCAGAAGCAGTAGTCATAGGCAAACGCCTGAGGGAAAACATTGGAGATATTAGAGGAATTTGAAATGCAAGGGCCACGATAAAATACTTAAAGCAAAGTTTATTTTAATAGTTACCTTAGGCTGGTTCCTGGGATTAGAGGGAAAATAAAAATGAAAGAGTGATTAATTATTGGCATTTAGAGATTAATAAAACTAAATACATTTGTCCTTTATGGTCTACTGAATTGAATGGAGAATGTACTAGTGTAAAAATTTACTTAGTTACAAAATAATGAAAAAGTATTTGTTCCCCAACAAACTTATATTTACTTCAATTTTATACTATACAAAAGTAATTATGTCACCTTCAGTTGTTACACAAAAATGGCTTAAAGGACATTTTATTTCACTAGCACTTTGAAATTGGGCCTCTGTCCCTTAAGCTCCTGCTCTTTCCGAAACTCCGCATGCAGGAAGTCATCACAAAAATGTCCATTAACCCTTTAACAAAGTTTTTTCCAGTGTTGCTCTCAGAAGCAGCTCCTATAATGAGGTCAGCAGATGAGCAGTTCAACCAGGTATTTGCTAATTGCTGCTGGCTAGTCTGAAAGAGCCGAGTGGGGGAAGGCTGCTATGTGAGGCGGACGCTGGGAAGCTTGGAAACTGCAGCTCAGGGGAGGAGTTTCGAAGGCGGAGCCATGTCCACCCAGGCATTTTGACCAGCTGAATGGTTGCCATGGAGATTAAAGGATTTCTTAAACATGCATGAAAGAATCAAGGCAACACTCCAGGTAAGTTTTTGATGAGGACGTAAGATTATAACATGATGTAAAGGTAAAAAAAAAAAAATGAGTCTACACAATACGGACCCTTTAATATCAGAGATTAAATGTAAGTAAATAATAAAGTTCAGTTTTGATGTAACTGGTTGATTTCAACTTTGTCTAAGATTTTTTACATTTTGTTTTTTTTTAAAGAAGCAGCTTCAGAGTTGGGAAGTTTAAAAACTTCCTAATAAAACGACGATCAAATCCGTTGCAACAAAAACGGACTCTGGTGGATGTAGAATGATCCACCTCTGCCTATGTTTGTCAGCACATGAGAGGCAGGGACTGTAAACGACCCAGACATGAGCAGAAATATAGCAGGCCTTCAGAGATATGGAGTCAAAGGTGTTTTAATCAGAGCAGAGCTCCAAAATCTGCCCAGGTTACTAATCCTCTTATGTTGCTGGTGACCCACTGGAGGAATGTTGAACAGTACTCTGCTGCTGGTTTTCCCGACATGCCGCGGCTGCCTAGAGCCCACACCTAGCTGCATTCCAGCAAGTTTATGTCAAATTCAATTATCCAACATACCCTGAGCTCCTGTCATGATATCACTCCTGTCACCAGTGCAGCTCTGGGCATTAATTACATCACCCATAGCTGAGAAACAGGAAGGCCATAAATGAGCTGTGGTCAATACTGCTGGTTACATCTTTTCTCTGTTTCTCCCCGTAGGATGGATGGTTGGAGAACATTCCTTTATCGGTTCTTAAAGGTTCACAGGCTTCCACCTTTTTTAGACTCAGCATTTTAAAGGTCTTAGTGTTTTTTTCAGCTCATTTTGAAAGTATGAATATAAATGAATGGAGAAATATGCTGGTGAGTTAATAAGCAAAAATGTATGGATAAAGGATACATGAAATGAGAAGAGATTGAACGATAGAGGGACGGCGGCTGGATACGGGATGGGGAGATGGATGGATGGATGGATGGATGGATGGATGGATGGATGGATGGATGGATGGATGGATGGATGGATGGATGGATGGATGGATGGATGGATGGATGGATGGATGGATGGATGGATGGATGGATGTGTTCCTCTAGTTTTTGCTTACATATCCAGTTGTGAAAAAAATAAAAACAAAAAAAACTTGTATTCCATAGTTGGCAAAATTTACAAGAGTTTATGAGAGAGAGGCTGAGTTTGGAGTTATCTGTGCTCCATTATCTACAGAGCAAAACCAACCTATATAGTTAATATGGAAACACTGACCAACAACCACAAGTTTGAGTGCAGAAAAACAACACATTTTTGTAGCTATATGTGTGGAGCCTCGCTTTAGTAGAAGTGCAAAGCAGGAATCAGAACATTACCTTCACTCAGGCAGAAATTATGGGGCCTTAAAAAAAAGAAAAGAAAAAAAAGCTGCAAATTTTGTTCTGGCCGCACAAATGGAGGAGCTGTACTGAAACAAGGCCTCTATGTGAGTGCTGGCTGCTCCATGAAAGAGCAACATTAAGTCTCCCTTCTCCTGGGTTTGTGAGGACATTCCTGAGATAACTGGCAGGGCCTCGGATCACCGAGGAGTCACTTCAGGAGGAGGAGGAGGAGGAGGAGGAAGAGCAGAGCAGGTCACCAAGTCCCTGACCACCAGCATGCAGGCCCAAGCGGCTAATCTGGATCCCATTCTAAATAATCTACATCAGGGTATTCGCATGTTTCAGCAAGTCAAATTTGAGACTTCTTAAGACCTGTTTTTAAAAAGCCATCTTGAATGAAATTTAAGATTGAAGATGAATAATATAGGGAAACTCTGAAGCCGGCTTTGTGCTTCTCACTCTGCATATGGCCTGTTAACCCTCATAGTGCCTAGCTTAAATGTGTTGTTGTACCTAGAATCCTATTGGTTGGCAAAATTAGTCAGCCAGTGGCAAAAACAAAAGTCATCACCAGTGGTAAAGTTGCACTAACCCATGATAGACCTAAAAAAGCTAGCTAGCTAGTTAGCAAGGGTATATTAGCAGCTAGTTAGCAGTAGCCTCAACCCCCTTTAATCACACTGATAGTCTGGTAGACTGTTTAATTTTGGACCAAAATTCCAGCGTTTGTTACATTTTCAGCTTTCTCTCACTGAAAATCTTCTTCACCACCACGTCTATGGTGGCGCTGCACCAAGAACCACTGATGGAAACAACATAAAAACCTCTAAAGATGGAGTGGCATCAGATTTTAGCAGCTGTAGGATTTCTCTTCCATCATTGGTAAGAGACTACAAGTCATTTCTCGCACTAGCATTAGACTAGCGCATTTGTTTTGGTTGTATTTACCCACAGTGCCCTGCAAAATAGTCCACTTCCTGCTTTTGGAGCGGTCTCCGGCCCGCTTGGCGTTCTCATATAGATCTGAACCAAGCAGAGAACGAGGTTTTTAAGTGGACCAGAGCTCACTTTTTTGACCCTCATCAGAGTTCAATTGCGCGTTCACACCTCCAGAATCAAACTGGATCTTGTAGACAAACAAAATTGAGTCAATCATTTGAATTTCTCTCTTAGTCCACAACCCACTTCCTCCATTATTTTTACTATTATTATTACTATTATTATTATTACAGTCACAGTTCTGATTACAGACGCTTTCAGTGAGTGCCAGCTGGAGACATCCTCGAAGGAAGAGGACACACAGGGCTGGTGTGAATGCACCCTAATGCAACTTACATTTTTTAATAAAGCAAATTAAGACATCCTAAAGTCTTAATATCAGACACACAAATTTAAAACACTGGATGCGCAGACCCTGTGTACATACTAGCTTATGGATGCGTAGAAAGATTTTCTGTTTAAAGCTAATCTGTTAAAGGAGACTGCAGCAAGAAGTGAATATTTGCCCGCATTAATCCCTGCTGCCTCTAGAGCCTGGCAGCCCCCTGCTGTCCTCCAGAGGTTCTGTAACATATTAACACCCCCAACAGAAAACACTAATTCACCCCAACGTCAACCAGCAGCGAGCTGACTCAGCACAAACTGTTCACATCTGGCTGCTCAGCCAGTTTCCTGAATATTTATCAGGTGACGACGAATCTAATCTCGCCTCCCTCGGTTTTTCATTCCCTTCGACCTTTGAGCTTTAAAACTACAAGCGCAAAAGTAGCTGCTGGTGTTGCGCTGAGCCTGCAGAACTTGTTCACGTCAAACCTCCGAAGGGGAAGCATGCCGCCGCTGGAGCATGTCGAGGCAGATAAAAACGCACTGACACTCGCAGAGCAAAAAAAAAAAAAACAAAGAAAAAAAAATGCAGAAGGTAATTATGAAATCAAAGGCTTTTATCTCAGGACAAAAACAGATTCACGCCCTCGTGTTTGCAGTGGGGATAGCCCCAAGGGAAATACCGAGTAAGTAAGGAAGACCGAAACCGGCTGAAAGCCTTCAGGGACATATCTACCTAAAGACCCCAAGCTTCAGGAAGAGCACGTTTTATGGGCTTATATATTAAGATCAGCACAATTTATGCACATTATCGACTCGGATAACTATTAAGCACGGTCATCCGACATAAATCTGGCTTCCTGCACCATCGTCTACTCCTTTACCGCAGGGTTAAGTGGCTGAGTAACAGACACACCTTCTGTAAAGAGAATGCAAAAGAAGGGAGGAGGAAAAAAGGAGATATCCAAGCAGGAGAGGTGGAGTGATGATTCAATCCGAACGTCTTCCAAACGACTGGGTGGGGGTAAAAAAAAAAAAAAAAAGCTTCAGCTACATACATGTGCTATAGCTCAGATCCACCAATCAGCAGCAGGATTAGAGGATTCCTCACTCTACAAACAGCTGCCCTGTTTAAGTGAACAGATGGATTAAATCACTCACTTTTTGTTGTGATTTGCAAAAAAAAGGAACTATAAACATGAACCAGTTCCCCTTTAAAATAAAAAAAAGAAAAAGTCTTACAAAAGTATTCACGCCTTCTTAAATTTGACATGTTTCGTTACTTCACGATGAACCTCAATGTGTTTTATGTGATAGATAAACACAAACTAGTGAAACTGAAGTGAAAGCCATTTTTTGTGCTAATAAAAGTCTGAAAAAAAGTGTGACTGCAGGGTTTTTTTGGGTTACGTCTCCACCAGCTTTACACGTCCAGAGGAACGCATCGGTCAACTTTTATCACTGTTGATACCGATACCTGAGATTTAGCATCGGGCCGATACCGATCCGATACAGATAAACAGTTGAACTGACTTGTTTCTTTTTATTTTTTTGAAACAAAATGAACCGAATTATATATTTGCTATCTCTGCACCAGTACAGCACACTTAAATACACCAGTGACTTCACAAGCTTGGTCATACGTGTAAGAACAACATAACTTTCATCTGTTCAGTCGGTCCAACTGGGAGTAGAACAGCCAATGTAAAATAAACAGAACAGGTTGGTAAACATGTAAAATAAATAAAGCAAGACGGCGCTCAGAACGCAAAGCATAGTACTAGATTGAATAGATGTGTTCTTATGGGTTGGGCACATTGTCTCCGATGACCGATCTAGAAGTGTTTTTAATATCTGCACCGATACAGATATTAATATCGGATCGGTGCAGCTCCAGTAAATGAATTCAAGTTCATTTGTCTTTGCAAAGAACTCAAACTCAAATGGGATGACGAGCGTGTTTGAACATCAATTTTGAAGTATAGCTGAAAATACTTAGTTGGGTTTAGGTCTTTACTTTGACTGGACCGTTCCAGCTCACGAGTAAGCTTTGATCGAATTCATCCCATTGCAGCTGTGGCTGGATGTTTGGTGTTTTGCTACAATCCATCTCTGAGCCACAGCAAAAATGAAAACAGGACTTCTCATGACTTTTTTTAATTACCGTAATAAACGGCCTTCGGCATTCAGGTTTTCCACTAAAAATGCCAGATTTGACAAAAGCAGATTGTTGTCTGGGATATGATCAGTAAAAATACGTACCACAGCTTGTCATTTTTTGTCCCTGTCACACCAATTACAATACTTACTGCATGTTTGTCTGTCAGACAGTCATGATAAAACACATTTTGTGGCCGTGATGTGAAGGTGGGTGTGGATATTTTCTCAGGGCATTAAGAAAACAGAGTTTCTCCTCTAAGCCAACAGCTGTTGTGTTGTTTAGGATTTTGTTACAAAAAGCACGCCTTGTCTTAAGAAACTGATGAGTGTGTCGTTAACGAACAGTGATGTCATATCATGTGATGCGAGACTTCTCTAAGCTCAAAAATGTGTCATTTTTATTAACACGTACATGCGAGAACTGTGTTTCACCACCATGCCAATGGTTTTGTCATCATCTTCTCCATCAAAATGATTACCACTGTTGAGATTCCAACTGCTGTAATTAGGTATGTTAATAAAAGCAAATAACATTTTTAAATGAAATCACTTGTTTCTTTTTGTTCATTAAATTAGTGTAAACCTACTCTGTTTTTTTTTTTCCATTAAAAAATAAAAGTCAACAGCTCCCATAGCGGCAATGCAATAGAGGAAGAGGACCAGCCAATGAATATAGACCCGTCTCACACACACACAGAAGCTTTTAGGTGGGAATCAATATCCATGTTGAAATGTGGAACATTAGCCGCCTGTGCAACATTCACAACACTGATGCAGAAAACAGCCTCAGATCTGCTCTGACCCGGAGGCTCTGGCACTAGGATCACACCAGACACTCAGGCCGAAGAAAAAGAAAAAAAAAAAAGTTTGTTAGGGGCCAGAAAATGTTCTGTTCTTTCGTGGAATTTATGATAAAACGCTGTTAAAAATTTGATTTAAAAAAAAAAAAAGTAATATTTTTCTGTACTCACACAGACGTTTCCACATTATTAAGAGGAAGTAATCATCCAGGCTGTTTATCTTGACTCATTCTATTGTACTGATGGTATAAACTATATAAACTAAAGTGTTTACATATTTACATCTCACATCTTACCTGGGGTCTCCTTTGTTTACGTTAGTGATGGCTGGATGCAGGAAGGTCTGGCTTCCCTCCATCTCCACCACACATCTGGTTTTCAGGTCTTTTTCTAGATTTAGAAAAAATAACAATATATATATTTACCCAAAAACAATATGATGTGGATTCCTTGAAAATGAAAAACCTGGGTAAAAACTGGCTGTGTGTGAACACACTTTTTAAAGTTAGTTTTTTTTTTTTGTAATTATTGGTTCTGGAGTATTAAAGGATTCTATTATAACTTCTTTCTGTATGTTTCACACAGCAGCGTATTAGGGTCATTGTAGATGCAAAAAGTTAATTATAGCAACAATTTTCCTCCAAACAAATCTAAATTTTTCTAGAAAACTCCCCCCGCAAAAAGTCACAAATTTGCTAGACAAAAAAATCTGAAATTTTCTAGAAAAAAAGAAAAAAAACTTGGATATTCCTGAATCTGAAAAGTCGAAAATCTTTGACTTCTGACACTCTGAAATTGCCACTTTTTTTGTTCCTCTGCAGTCTTTCAACTTCAGAAATTTTAAATTTGCTAAAAAGGAAACTCAGAAAGCTTCTATAAAAACGCGCAGAATTCTGAGCTTGAAAAGTGACAAATTTACTAGAATAAAATAATCTGAAATTTTCTAGAAATAAAAATTGGGAAATTTCTGACTTTGAGAAATTGAGAGCGCTCAACTTTTGAAATTCAGAACATTTCCTGAAGATTTTCTCCCTCAAAAGTTTCATTTTTTTGTGCCACATTTTCGACTTAAAACTCAGAAATGTCCACGTCTGACTACACTGGCCCCCCAATGTGCCACTGGAGCTTCGGGTAAACCTCCAACAGGTTTCCTCTATTATGGGTTTTATCCCATTTCTACCTCCGTTCACTGTGCTTCGAGAAGTCGTCCACATGATCCGACGTTCATCCTGCCCACCACTAAAGGCAGCTACCGGCTGGTTGTCACTGCAGAGTGACAGGTGGGTGAGGGCGTGTGCCAGTTCCTCGTAATCACAACACAAACAGGTTGACGAGGACTAACAGGAAATGGCTGCATTGCTGATGATTCATCATCCAGGACCTGCCTGTGCAAACATTACGGCGAGTTCACTACTAGCCAGGCAGCCAGTAAAGAAGAGCCAAGTCACACCTTCTCTTCCTCATTCCCACCTGAACCAGGGGGCGGAGTCAGCGTTTGGACATCCTGTCCCCGCGCAATTTAGGCCACACATTGTGTTAGATTTCATGAAGTGGACAACAACTGGAACATGACTGGAAACAGAAACACAAACCTTTGTGTTCTCGGGTCCAAACATAAAAGTTCTGCTACGCTGTTGTTCTGGGAATTTATTAAAAGTGCATTAAACATGCAGCACGTCATTATATTTTTATTGCTTTCAGACTGCAGGCTTCCTGCCAGCCCGCTTCAAAACATCAGCAGAACTACATCTTGTTGTTGCTTTCCAGAGGGGGGGGGGGGGGGGGGGGGGGAACCTTTCCAAAACACAAAATGGTCAGAAATAAATGCTCCAACCCTGACTGATCTAAAGAAACTAGCGTAACACACACATGAAGGTCCACACGGTTGGTTATTCTCACTTGGGAGTGGGTGTGGGATTTCCTGAAAATGTCTCACAGGCCAATGATAAGAAAAGGAGGGAAGAAAATGGAAGTCAGACATATTTATGTTAAAGATACAATCCAGTGGTGTGTCCCCCCCACACCAACGTTCACTGACAGGTCAAGCAGACGTAGGCAATGAAATCTGGATTTTCACAAAACACATTTTAAAAAAAAACTACTGAAGGGGAAAAAAGAATCTGTTTTGTTCGGATTTGGGTTGATGACATCACAAGAAGCACGTGAAATTGGCTCATCAGATGAGGTTTGGAGGTATTACGGCAGGTGAGTGGCTTCAACGTTGAAGCAAACTCTTCCTATTTCTACAGTGTGAAGCCAATTTAAATTAATAACACCCCTAAAACTTTTTATTCAAGAACTGAAGAAAAAAAGAAGAAAAACTTCGATGAGCTACTAATTCATCGATTCATTCATTAATTTTGTCCCCCTTTATTGTGTGCCTTTACCTGTCATCGACCCCTAGCTCTGCCCTCTAATTATATCATGTTTAATTTACATATCAGAATTAAAAGTATCTCAAAAATCATGCACAACAATTTTTAAGGGGTTAAGAAAATTAAATGTCCAACCAAGGCAACATGAATGTTGAAAATTCACCAAAAATTACCAAAAATTCACATATGTGGGTATTATCAATAGTAGTTAGGGCATATTATTAATATTATTATTACATATTTCTATTATTATTCCTAATATACAGCTGGTGAATGAATAAGACTTGAATTCCAGTATATTACCAAATATATTGTATCCAAGAAACCCTTTGTAATTGGGATTTTGCACAGGTTGGTACCATAATAAGGACTATGATTTGGTATACAGTGTCTATAAACAGTATACAAGCCTTTTGATGTTTTGACCTATTCATTGTCATCCTTTTGTAGAAATCTATTTTCAGCTTATCATTTAAGAGTTTTTGGGTGGGTGGGTGGAGGGGGAGGGTTGTTGGCAAAAAAAAAAAAAAAAGCCAAATTTTGTTGACCATGATTCACTGTAAATTAAAAGTTCCACCCCAGCAAAGTCTCTAACTAAATGGTTTTGATGTGGGCCCTACAGTATTTTCTAGAGGTTCCCTGACCCTGATCAGTTGTGCCTTTTGTGACGTCACCAGAGGCACGCGTGAGCAGAAGTTTGTTTCGGGGAGGGTAGATCTCATCTTAATTAAAAATGATTTATAACATACAAAAAAAAAAATAAAAAACTTATGATGTTCTATTAAACTACATGTTAACTCATTTTCTTTGTTTCAACCGAACATTTTTTAAAGTTTGGCTTTAAAAAGTGTTACATGGCTCACCTCTCCTGTTCATGGGTCGCACGCGCACAGCGACCTTTACGTTGGAGTCACTCAGGCTGTTGTCATCCATTGTGGCACCTGACCTGCGGCAATTTAATCAGTGGACACCAGTAAAACCAGTTAGACTCTGTTTGGACTTTGTACACACACACACACACACACACAAAGCACGGTCCGAAAATATACATTTTCCCAGAATTAAAGCTTCGTTTCGAATTGACATTTGCAACTTTGTTCAAATAACTTCGGAATAGCGCAGAACGAGGCAAGGAGTGACGAAAAAAAAAAATGACGGAGAAGGGAACTAACCGAGTGAAGGAGTGCGCAGTTTTTCCCCCCCGAGTCCGACACCCAGGAGGAACAGCAGCAGCAGCAGCTACTAGCCTGGGACGCTAAAGAGGTCTGGATATGAGCAGCAAACACACACACAGGGTCAAACACTGTATGACAGCCACCGCTGACTTGCTCTACCTGCCTGTCTTGCCCACCCCAGAAAATCCGCTCACAGTGGGGAAGTTTTGCTGTCTGCTCCAGAGTCTGGAAACACTCACGGTAGTCCACGCTTCATTCCCTGCAGCTCGTCCACCTGTTGCATTTCCTGAAACTTCCCGCAGAGATCAGTCGGGCCATGTCAACTCGCGACTAAAGGGATTTGCTGTGAGATTTAAGTCAGTGAGCCTTCAGCTGCACTCTGGACACATTCACAAACACGGCTTAAGATGGGATTTAACGCCACCCCGTGGATGTTCATCGAATATACAAGCCTTTCCCACCGCACTCCTGTGTGCAAGTGAGATTAAGACATTTTCTTTAAAATATGAACCCCTGTCAGGGCTTTTTATTTAACTAAGACACACCTGTAACTCCATCCTAATGATTTAATAATAACAATAATAATAATAATAATAATTCAAAAACAGTAGAAAAGCAGTTTATTCGGCATTTCAATTCCATACAGTAGTTTACGTCATTTTGCGACAGTTTCTGTTACGGTGCGGCATTTTCAGTATGCTCGTAACGTGGAGTTGTTTATTACTATTCTCTCGAGTTGACAGACCAACGTTTTACCCTTTAACAGACAGCAACTTGTTTAAAATTTGACAGAGTGTCCGCGGAAGGATATGGGGAAACCAAAGAAAAAGAGTGAGTTTGCTGTGAAATGTGTTAAATATTTTAAATTACTTTTAAATTAGCCAGAATAGTTGTAGCTTGTTGCTAATGCTAACCAATACCATTCAATTTAGGAATTCTTTATTGACTCCAATGGGAGATTAAATGTTGCTTTAACTTATATTATCCAACGTTCTCCAAAGGGTTGCCTTCGTAGTAAACTAAATAACACAAAACGACACTCATCTCTACTTTATGTAGTAAATGGGACTTTCTCCGTCAACAACTCTTATGTAAACACCGAGTTATTATAAGAAAAATAATACATTAGTTAATGTAAATTAAAGCATCTTTGCTGGTTTCCAGGTGACATCAGCCGAGCTGAGCTGATGATGATGACCATCGCCGACGTCATCAAGCAGCTGGTTGAAGCGCACGAGCAGGGCAAAGACATCAACCTCAACAAGTGAGGATTCTTAAAACGACACGACACGAATGTTTTTTTCGAGAAACACGAAATGAATGAGAAGCGGCTGCATCCGGTTCGGGTCCAAACCCAACATTTGTGGATTCAAAAAAGAAAAGAAAAACTGTTGGGTTTTTTTTCCAAAATTAATCAGTGACTCTACTCTATAATATAACAGTTTAAAGCATCCATAGTTGGTGCGTAAGAAAAGTATTAATAAAAACTTTTTTTTAAAAGTGTCATAAAAAAAACTATTATAAATTAGGCTGAATTTTTTGGAATGCATTGGCCATTACCTTATTTTAAGATGTACCTACTCACCTCTTTCTCTCTCAGAGTGAAGACGAAGACCTCAGCGAAGTACGGACTCGAAGCCCAGCCACGGCTGGTTGACATCATCGCGGCTGTTCCGCCACAGTACCGCCGGGTTCTGGTGCCCAAGCTGAAAGCCAAACCCATCCGAACCGCCAGCGGGGTGAGTAACCCCAACTTTCTCCTCATCTCTCCCTTTAGCTCCGGGTAGATTTCTCTAAGTGTCCTCATGAATTCCAACTAAATACATAGAATTAGCTTTCTGAATGCAATAAAAGAGGTCAGATGGTGTCATTCAGATAACTACCATACTATTACAACATGAAGAACCCCAGAGAAAAGTTACATTGACCTCAGCAAAAACCCAGAACCTCACCAGAAGACTTGTGCACAGAAACTGTGGGCTAATATTAGCATCTAAAGCTTCTTTGTTAATTGAAAAACAAAAAAGAAGCTAAATCTTCAGCACTTCTGTCTCTGTCGCAGATTGCGGTTGTGGCTGTGATGTGCAAACCACATAGATGTCCTCACATCAGCTTTACAGGAAACATCTGTGTGTAAGTATTACTCTTAATTTTTACAGAATAAATTCTCTGTTTTAGAATTCATGTTATTGTAAAACAATAAAACAGACTTTTAGAAAGCTTCAGGTGTCTTGAAGGGCTTTTTGCCTGTTATTCAGTGTCCTAATGTTACATTTCCTCCTATTTTATGTTTTTTTTTTTTATCTTCGGCAGCTACTGTCCAGGTGGACCGGACTCTGATTTCGAATACTCCACACAATCGTACACCGGCTACGAGGTGAGGCTCTTATAGTCCATCTGTTTTCCCACTGATTCTATGATTTAATAAGTGAAAAAAAAACCAAATATTTAAATGTCTTTCTCTTTTAAAAGCCAACGTCCATGAGGGCGATCCGAGCTCGCTATGACCCCTTTCTACAGACCAGACATCGAGTGGAGCAGGTCAGAGACTCCCAGCTCTCTATACAAATAGTATTTCATAAATATTTACGCCCTTTGAATTCCTCATGTCATAACTACGAATTTTAATGTATCTTATTGGGTTTTTACACACAAAGTAGTAAAGTAGAAGGAAAACAGAGGGGATGAAAGATGGTTTTCTTTCTTCTGATATCCCTAAATAACTGAACTGTAGAACCAGCAGCTGGAACAAATCCACCTCAGCAGGGACATTAACACATCTGGTCATTGATGATAGATTTTGCAGACGGTAATTGAGGGTCACAACTTCTGTCGCCCCTGCAAGACCTCAATCACGGGAATGTATAAACGAATGGTCCCAATTTCTCTTGTGCATCAGAGCAGAACGATTCGTTTTTTGCTGATGATCTACTGATGCTGCTCTTATGTGAACTCAAATCGCTTGTACGGCTTTTAACTCCATGTGGGCTGGGTTTCAAGTTTTGATTTCACGTCTTTTCTGATGTGAACATTTCCTTAATTTTGGAAGATCGGATGAAGCTTGAATGTAAAACCAATCTTTTCCAGCAATCCTGTGGGATCACGCAGGTCGCGTCTAGCGCAGTTAACAGTCATCCACTTGTTGCCAGTTTAGCGACTGTTGCTATATTTAGCAATTTTTCAGATAAAAAAAATTGTAATTTAAAAATTGGTGACCAGCCGGAAAACTGCAATCAGTGCACCCTACTGTTTACCAACTGTCACTGTTGAGGGCAAAATATATACATTTTCTTTTGTTAAAACTTGATTGTTTTTAACAAATGCTTTAGAAAGCACATATTTATTTGATTTTCACATATTACAAACCTATTACACAAATGACTGCTTTAACTTTATAATGCTCAAAACTTGTATAATCCAGCTAATCTGATGGCTAAGTCCACAGTTTTTACCAAATCTAAAATATTCAGTCAGATTTAGGGCTTTCAGCTGAGTCATCATCACACAAACAAATGATCAGTTTAAAACAGAGTAAAATGATTTTTGAAACTCACAAAGCGGGAAAATTATGAAATTATGTTGATCTTCTAAAACAAACATAGCAGAAAAAATATTAAATTAATATGAATCGGTTCATTGCTGTAACTGCCTTTTGAAAACTTGAAGGACAACAGTTTTTTTGGGTTAAAGTTTATTTTATTTCTCACCCTTGCTGCAACTGATTTCATTGCTTGCTGTCTGCAGCTGAAGCAGCTGGGCCACAGTGTGGACAAGGTGGAGTTCATCGTGATGGGTGGCACCTTCATGGCCCTGCCTGAGGAGTACAGAGACTACTTCATCAGGAACCTCCATGACGCCCTGTCAGGTCACACCTCCAACAACGTGGCGGAGGCCGTCAGGTACAAACTGCTCCTCAGCGCCTCAGCATTTTATCTGTCTTCTAGACTTCTCTATAAAGGGGGCAGGACGATGTCAAATAGAGTTTTTTGAGCTTTACGTCATGTCGTAATGTTATACTCTCATTAAAAATATGCCTGGAGTGTTGCCTTGATTCTATCACATATGTTTGAGAAATCCTTTAGTCTCCATGGAAACCATTCAGCTGAGCAAAACGCCTCGTTGGACCTAGCTCCGCCTTCGAGACGCAGCTCCTCCTCTGAGCTGCGTCTCGAAGGCGGAGCCTCCAGTTCCTGAGCTTCCGCCTCACAGAGCAGTTCTCCCCTGCAACTCACCCGCTCTGCTCCTTCAGACTAGCCAGCAGCAATTAGACAACACCTACTAGAACTGAGCATCTGCTGAGCTCTTTATAGGAGATACTTCTTAGTGCAACGCTGGTAAAAACGTTGTTAAAGGCTTAATAGAGGAGCCATGTTGTGATGACTTCCTGAAGGCAGAGTTTCAGAAAGAGACAAAGGCCCAATTTCATGACATTTAAATTACAAAGTAAAATTTCCTTTAAGTCATATTTGATATATACAGCATTTTTATAACAACTGTGGTTAGCATAGTTAGTTGATTGTGCTATAAAATGGCACTTTGCTTGTGGAAAATGATTAGTACTGTTCTTCTAAAGGTCTTTAATACAAGAAATATATGAATAAAAAACAATGTGGGTTTTTCCTTCTGAGGAGGAATAACTGTAAAACAAGGTTGTTCTAATTTAGAACAAAGTTATCACATAGTGGACATTGTAAGCTCCCTTTAACATGTATATTAGCAATTAGAGTTTAGCATTACTGAAAAAAAATCAGCCTCTTCATACATATGTTTTATTAATATCTGAGGATGTGCACAACTGTTTCACAAAGATCCAATTGAGATAGATCTACTAACACTTATTAACCAACCATTAGCTTTATGGCAACATGTAGTACTACATAGAACACAAATGTTCCCTACTGTGTGCATTTGTCTCTCATCTTATGCTTACAAATGCAGCTTTTTAAAATGTGTGATAATAACCTGCATAAATATCTTACAGTAAAATACAGGGGTGCCTTAAATTCTCCTTTTAGAGTTCTTTCTTTTCTACTTTAAGTATAGGGTGAATTATTCAGTCACTATTTTCTTGACAGTTTATGAAGAGTGTCTGTATGTAACAACTGGGCCACTAGAGGGTGCTGTTTTACTACACATTATTCTCTACAACGTAGAAGCACCTCGTCTGGCTGGGTGTTACAGCTTAATTTTGATTTTACAAAAAAATATAGAAAATAACTTGCATGTAATCTGAATATAATAATTTTTCTGCTGGTACACAATATCAAGAATGAAAGAAATCAGCAATGAGTTTAGACATCTGTGTACAAATGCATTATCTTGCTTTACATAGAGAGAAGATGTGCACAAGCGGAAAACATTGAATATGTACGCCAATCTTCAAAATAGTGGCTTTGAAGATCTATTCATCCCTAAGTTAAAGCGTCCCATGCTTTAACATGAAGAATTTGGGGAGGAAAAATCAGAAGGTTCTTTTTTGGCTTTTCATTTTCTGCAAGCCACAATTATCAAAATGACAAGAAATAAAGGCTTGAAATTAGGCAGGTCCCAGTTTGAAAATTTGGGCCGATATCCATACCTGATCGCTGCTGTTCTGGCTGCTATTCCAGATATTTACCACCCTAGTTTCACTTATCGGACCGATACCTATGATTGAATGACTCAGTAATCTCATAGCTTCACAAATACAAATACTGCTCTGAAAAAAGTTGTAATACGCTTTATTTGGACACCAGGCACATAAAGAATCACTAAACTGCTCGCAGTATCTGCATTTAATCATATTTTCACATTTATAGCTACTTATTGATACTCTCGCTGAAAAAACAGTGGAGCAAATTATAAACTTAGCAATCCCAACAATACAGATAGTTTCGGGGGGGGATTTTAAACATCGTTAAATAAAATTTATTTTGAGAACAATAAACTCCAATTATTATCATAAGAAGTGTATCACGATAAATGATAAACGATATGATAAATGCCCACCGCTACCTTCCAGTAATTGAGCCGACATATTTTGGTGTCAAACATCAGGCCGTCTGGCTAACAGCTGAAGTGTGGGCTACATCTGGTCACAATTTTGTAAAGACAATAAAAGCAGAATTTGTTTATGACAATGTATGAGAACCAAAATGAGTTGGACCTCATTGTATCATTTGTTTTGTTTGGGCGCATAACTTTATAGTGTAACTTCTGGCAGTTGCACCGTATACCATTGAATCATACCTCTGTTTGATTCAACGCACCATGGTTGATCCTGGAAGAGCCCAAAAGGAGTCTACCTCTTGAATGAAGCCATTGAGAATACAGTAGGGGGAGATAAGTGAAGCCACTCTTCCCTTTGTTCAATCGATTCCTCTCTAGCTGAGTCAGGGGAGAGCTTCGAGTGAAATCAGACACGCTTCTGCTCAGTATGGACGGACTGCAACTTTCAAGTGGTGTTTAATTCAAGTGACTGGCCTTTTACTAACTGGTTTGTCAAAAGGAGACGTTTCCTTTCCTAAAGCCTAATAAGACTAAGAAGCCTGGTTTACACGAGCGTCTTTCGTTGCGTCTGTCATCGAGTGTGTGAGCAATCTCACAGGTGTGTGCCTTAATTCGCCCCAGTCCACTGTCGTCACGCTTTGTTAAGACACTATGATTGCCGTAATTGTGGAGAGCGCTTGCTAGGTTTGGATAAGACTGGGCTCGGCTGAAAATCGCTCGCGCTTTCGGCTGCTGATGTGTGATAATTGCAATGTTTGTGTATCGAAGAACCGCGTGGCCGCCACTCACACTTGTGCCGCGGGCACGCCGCCTCTTGAGCTGATAGAAGCGGTGAGGTACCTGGAGATAATCGCCCGAGATAATAGACTTTTTATTGATTCATCTCCCACAATCTGATCATCCTCTGTGGAGCATAAACTCTTGTAATTAGAGTAAATCAGCCAGCAGACTGTAGAAGATGGACATTTACTGCCAGTAGATCCAAAATCCGGGAGAATAGGCGCTGTGTGAGGGGAGCTAATGGTCATTGAAGCAGCTGAAGTGGAGAAAATGACATCTGGCTCGTGTGCTGAATTGACGCAGCTCTTGTTGTTTTGGTGATTTTGATCAGTGAGTGTAATAACTCCGAAAGTGGAACACCAGTCAGATTCAGGCTAAATGAAGCTGAGACGACATGGGTCTTCAGATTACATTTTAAAAAGGACAGCGAAACAAGCCGTTTCATTTTCATTTCCACCCGGTGTCTGAAAAGTTCTGATTTTATTCATCAGCAAAAGATTTATGTTCAGCGATGGTGTGTACACACAAGTTTTTATCGGGCAAACTGGAAACACAGAGGAAACTGGAGATAATCGCCCGAGATAATAGACTTTTTATTGATTCAGTAGAAGACGCTCAGGAACCCAAAGACGAGACAATCCCAAATTCAATTGGAGAGAACCAGCATCAGACAGAAGATAACTTGTGCCTAGTACTCCATTGGGAATCCCGTGAAAAAGGGCGTGGCTTTAACTGGTTCTTCCTCAGTCAGCCCCGCCCATGTTCGTTTTTGTTTGCAAATCCTGCGCAGTTCCTTCAAATTTTTTGGAACTACCTCAGGAGTGGTAAAAACCGGGTCTTTTGTGCAAGTGATTTTATTAGCAACAGATTGATTGTGCCTTGGATTTACCTTACAATCTGAGTGAAGGCGGTACTTTCAAACTCCTCTAACAACATCTCAACCACAATTTTCAATCTGCTACCAGACCATAGAAGATTGCGAACTGGAAATGGATAATTTTGTGGTTAAATCTTGAGGTTTTTATCTTATTGAAGATAAAAAGATCCATTGTGTGCAGTTGTAGTGCGCCACACTTGGGTGGAAGAGTGCGTACATCTTCATCTGAAAGGGGCAATCCATAGTGAAGAAATACACTAAAGGATTTCCATGAAACTGGCCACCAAGGAGTCCACGTTCAAAATGACATCATTTTAGCATCAGCCATAACTCTTGTGCGCCGGCAGAGTGAAGAACACATTGGTGGAAAACTTTGCTAGAACCAAGCAAAAACATTAACTGGCTGGAGTGAGACTAGACAATGGAGAAGGGGCCTTGGACTACAGGGCAAACTGTGTAAAACTGTCGGCATCATGGTTCATTGAAAATACCATTGGTTTTTCGACTATAAATTGATTAACAACTTGCGGTATTTGTCAAAAATATCCGCACACAGTAAAGTTTTTTAGTAACAACACTGGAAACGATGTCCTGTGTAGCTTTTAAAGTTGGGTCTTTCATCTTTCTAGCATTAATGTGTCTTTAATGTGAGGTTAGTGTTAACTATCTGGGTGATGAGCCGTTTCAATTTACAGCACGCAAATTGATGTTGCTAAATGATGCCTCCAATATATCCTCTGCTCTCTTCCGACCCTCAAATATTTATTCTCATTGGCACCAAATGGACAAATTAAAAAGTCATTACAGGAAGAGAGACGTTTAGCAAAATAATCCCAAGACGCACCGCGGGAGAACCGAACCCAACCCGGGTTGACTCCCACGGCGGCCCCTCTCTCGCTGCAGGTACTCGGAGCGCAGCAACACCAAGTGCGTGGGAATCACCATAGAGACGCGGCCGGACTACTGCCTGAAGCGCCACCTCAGCGACATGCTGAGCTACGGCTGCACCCGGCTGGAGATCGGCGTGCAGAGTGTTTACGAAGATGTGGCCAGAGACACCAACAGGTTAGTATGTCTGCCAGGGAAAACACGTCAGAACATTTGTTTTTATTTTGGTAAAATTATCCCAGTCCCGTCTCTACATTTGACCTTTTCCATATTTTTTTTTCCAGAGGCCACACAGTGCGAGCTGTGTGTGAGTCTTTCCAGCTGTCAAAGGATGCTGGGTTTAAGGTCGTTGCACACATGATGCCAGACCTGCCCAATATTGGCATGGAGAGGGACGTGGAGCAGTTTATAGTAAGCACCTATTCATTTTAAAGGGGCAGTTTTATGCAACAGCATTTTTTGAGCTGCACATCATGTTATAATAGTATTCCCTCATCAAAAACATACCTGGAGTGTTGCTTTGATTATGTAATGCATGTTTGAGAAATCCTTTACTCCATGGCAACCATTCAGCTGTGCAAAATGCCTGGATGAACCTAGCTCCGCCTTCGAGGACAACGCTCCTCCTCAGAGCTGCAGTTTCCATGCTCCAGGCTTTTTATCCCCCAAAAAAGAGTTTTTCGGATGGCCCTATGTTTAGCTCCATGCATCTTCCCATTAACTCTTTTTCAAGATACACACCCCACAGCATGAAGCTACCACTACTGTGTTTCATGGAGAGATGGTGTATTCAGGAGTTGACTGGAGTTGGCTTTAATGGTTAAAATTCAAAACCGTCAATCAAAGCAGTGGGTGAGAATTGTGTTCTTGATTCAACTTGGTCAGTGAGAGCAAAAAATTTTATTTGACAACAATAAACAGAAAAAGATGTTATTGAGGGTTAGAGAATGAGATAATTATCCTTATAAATCTTAGTGCTGATAAGTTCCAAACACTGAAATGTGTAAAGAAGAAGAAGAATAGGGCTGTATTTTTGTGGCAGTATTACACACAAAGAAAATCTAAATTTCTTTTGTTGTAGTTGTTTTTACGATCCCGGTTAATATCATGTTGCCACTGGAGACTACTCAAGCAATTCTGTATAGAGCTTGGTTGCTTTTTCATAAATGAATGTGTTGGACGTCCTTTCAAACTACAGAAGTCAGATTTAGTGATGGAACCGTTCTGGCAGTAACAAGGACATAAAGGAGAGCAGACAGGTATAAACTGTCTGACAGTATATACCTTACTGCATGTTGGACTAAAATCCACTAATGAACTCTGGCTTACTGGTCTTAATGCACCTTATATCCAGCAATGACTAATATGTTCTAAGAAGGTTGTGAATAGTTAGTTTTTTTTTCTAGTGCTTTTCTATTGAAACCAATAAAGGTTGTGAATATGATGATATGTGGCGGTGAGAAGCTGAGGACAGGCTGTTCGTCCGCTGCTGGGATCACTGTTACTCCCACCTCTGGTAAAAAAAAAAATAGGCATGTTTTTATTTAGCTGGAGAACAAATTGATGTAAAAACACAATTTTTGACGACTTTGTCAGTTCCCACGCTCGTTGGCTCCCATGCTTTCAGCTTCCTATAACTTAGTGTACATAATTCCTCTTTAAACAACGTCTGATGATCCAGGTTTGCAGAAGGGTTTATGTCTGGGCAGGGGTGCCGCCAGGAATCTTGGGCGCCATGACAAAAAATTAGATTGGGCCCCCTCCGCACAGCTGCTGTTACAATTTTTTTTTGTCTATTTGACCCACGAAAAGCGTCACAATTTTGAAGGCTTGCAACTGCCTTGCTTTCTTTGGTCCAATACTGATACTAGGACAATATTTACTGCTCATGAATTTACATACAACAGTTCACATACATTATGCAAGTAGGTTGCTTACATTTTTTCTATTACTGAAATGTCTCTCCTCACAAGCAACAGTCATAGGCAACGTGCAAAATAAACATGAAGCAATCCAGACTTCTCAAAAAGTGCTATGTAGTTGCTCTTTATTCAAGCTGCAGTATATAACTTTAATAAAAAGTAGGTTTTCTCCACTTTTGTTAAAGCTGTCACCATGTTGTGCCAGTTTGTTATGAGACAGACAATCTGTGAAAACAATCAATCTCCTCTACCTCTTCCCTGAACTATTATTGCTAGCTAAAGTAATGCAACTTTCCACTCAAATCTACCAATCAGAACCAGTAGCGCTGTCAGTCAACCTCATTCACTCACTGCTAAATATGCTTATGGGGGGAGAAACAACTTATTGTTACAGGAAAACCGTTTATCTGCCATCATTGATAGCTATGCTAACCAGACAGAGCATCACAACAGGCTGCGCTAGCTACAGCATAGCACAGAGCAAGGGGAGGGAGGATGAGCAGCCACATGAGATTGTGATTGACAGCACTAAAACTCACAGATCCAGGGGGAGGGTACAGTGGAAATATGGGTGTGCTTTTTGGTCTGGGAGTGGTAACATTTAATTTTTACTGAACAATTTTAGAAAACAATATGATTAATTTTGTAATTGACAGAGCCATATTTTATTTAATTTCTATGAAAAAAAAATAAAAAATTGTGGAGGGCCCCCTGTTGGTCAGTGGCCCTTGGAATTGTCATAACTTGCCCCCCTGCCCCAGGCGTCCCGGGGTAGCATAACTTATTTTATCACTCAGTTTTGAACAGTTATAGTAGCCTAGGCTAGCTACGCTGACAACATGCTAACCAACATCAAAACAACAAGTTAATGGTGGGTAACTATGGCAACCAGTGACAGTTTAAAAGCCCACTGATGCTTTCTGCAGTCAGGTTGCGCACGCATATCCGCCATGTTAATAAAAAATCCATCAGACAAGCCCTCTCTGAATATTAAACAAAACTGTGACATCACAATGTGGCATCACAATATAACTCCAAAAGCAGAATTCTGACATCACCAGCGATTATATAAGTTCCTCACATCGATCTACTTTCATCACAACCCTTTAGCAGCCGTTGTTGATACTTTCTCTTGAGAATTTATTTAGCAGTTTACAGTAACATTTTCAACTTTGTTTGGTGAACATTTCTTTTGGAGATTGACATCAAACTTAACTTGAAATCTTTACTGAGTTTCTAGAGAACTGATTTATCTTAGAACCTGAGACAAGCAAAGGTTACAATGCAGTCCAACCAGCCTAGAGTCGAAGAGGTTTATTCCGACAACATTGTTGAAAGGGAATTCCAGCCACCCAAGCCACCCAAGCACAAGAAGAAGAAGGTGTCATTTGCAGTCTGGTGGGAGCTGCACGCACCTGAGGAGCAAAAGATTTCTGCTCAAAATATTGAACAGCAGGACGCTTCTCTGGTGATTGAAGATAAATCGATTGCCAAAGCACAGGAGACAGTGGATCAAAAAGGGGACAGACCGACACCTGAGAGTGAGTCCAATGAGAAGAACCAGGTACCATTCAAAACCTGGTCGGAGGAACACGTCCCCGTTGACCAAGTTTCTGCAGGAAATATTGATAAGCAGAACGATTCACAGGTCAGTGAAGAAGAGTCCATCGCTGGAGTGCAGGAGACAGTCGATATAGCAGAGAAGGAACAGCCACCAACGACCAGGCGCAACAAGAAGAAAAAGATACCATTTCATATCTGGTTGGAGAAACATGCCCCTGCTGATCTAAGGATTTCAGCTGAAAGTACTGGAACAGAAGACGTTTCACCAGTTACCGAAACAGCATTGATCTCCGTACTGCAGGAGACAATTGATCTAGCAGAGAAGGCAGATTCCTTTAAGTCTTGTGCTGAAAATGTTAACGAGCAAGACACTTTTCTGCCTGATGAAGAAGGTGATCAAGCAGATTCCTTCAAAAAGGAGATTTGCGCCGAGGAAACACCACTGGTCACTGATCAGGATTTTATCTCCAAAACACAGGAGACACTGGATCAGCAAAAGGAGGAACAGCCCACAAAGACCAGGCACAACAAGAAGAAAAAGATACCATTTGAAATCTGGTTGGAGAAACATGCCCCTGCTGATCTAAGAATTCCAGCTGAAACTACTGGACCGCAAGACACTTCAATTGTTACCAAAGAGGAATCGATCTCTGTACTGCAGGAGACACCAGAGAAGGAACAGTCCTTTAAGTCTTGCACTGAAAATGTTAATAAGCAGGACACTTCTCAGCCTGAAGAAAAAGGTGATCAAGCAGATTCCTTCAAAAAGGACATTTGCGCCGAGGAAACACCACGGGTCACTGATCAGGATTTCATCTCCAAAACACAGGAGACACTGGATCAGCAAAAGGAGGAACAGCCAACAAAGACCAGGCACAACAAGAAGAAAAAGATACCATTTCAAATCTGGTTGGAGAAACATGCCCCTGCTGATCTAAGGATTTCAGCTGAAAGAACTGGAACAGAAGACGTTTCACCAGTTACCGAAACAGCATTGATCTCCGTACTGCAGGAGACAATTGATCTAGCAGAGAAGGCAGATTCCTTTAAGTCTTGTGCTGAAAATGTTAATGAGCAAGACACTTCTCTGCCTGAAGAAGAAGGTGATCAGGCAGATTCCTTCAAAAAGGAGATTTGCGCCGAGGAAACACCACTGGTCACTGATCAGGATTTCATCTCCAAAACACAGGAGACACTGGATCAGCAAAAGGAGGAACAGCCGACAAAGACCAGGCACAATAAGAAGAAAAAGATACCATTTGAAATCTGGTTGGAGAAACATGCCCCTGCTGATCTAAGAATTCCAGCTGAAAGTACTGGATCACAAGACACTTCAATTGTTACCAAAGAGGAATCGATCTCCGTACTGCAGGAGACACCAGAGAAGGAACAGTCCTTTAAGTCTTGCACTGAAAATAAGCAGGACACTTCTCGGCCTGAAGAAGAAGGTGATCAGAAAGATTCCTTGAAAAAGGAGTCTTTCACAGAAGAACCTTCTAAAACACAGCTGGTCACCAAAAAGAAATCCATCTCCAAATCACAGAAGAATGATCAAAAAGGGGAGAAACAGACATCAAAGACGAAGCGCATCAAGAAGACGCCACTATTATGGAAATCTTTCCCCGATTCAGATGCTTGCATAGATCTAACGTTTTTGACAGAAAATAGTGACATCAATAACGGTCCTCTGCCAAAGAAACCAAGCTATCAGGCAGCTTTGCCCAGCAGCGGAAAGAAGACATTTTGGAAAGTGTTCCCTGAATCAGAACCTCTCATTGAACTAAATTTCTTTGCTGAACATATCGAAGGGCAAGCTGTTTCAGTTCCAGCAAAAGACGGTGAACAGGTAGCTTACTTGGAAAAGCAGTGTTATTCCAAGGACACTGTGATTTCCACAAGTCAAGCAAAGTGTACGTGTCAGGCCAAATCTAAGGAACCTGAATTGGGAAATATCGAACTACAGAAATACTTAATGAGACAGCTGGATGAGATGTTTGACATAAATCGTAAACTAAGTGCTAAACTTAAATACCAGAACGATCTGTTGAGGAAAGTACTGTCTGAGCAAAGACAAGACAGGAAGTCGACGGGGTGGGGCCACGGGTGGGTTGAGTGATTGGTGGGAATTGGAAAAAGAGCTACTGTTGTTAATTGGACATTTTAGATAATATTAAAAAGAGGGACATCAGTACTCATGTTCATCCATTGTAAAATTTTTATTTCTAATTCTAAAGAGAAAATAAGAAAACCACATTTATTAATTAGAGGGAGATTTAGAAAAAGAAAATGTAAACAACGTGGAACAAAAAGAGGCTTTTAGAAGTTTAAACCTATACAAATTGGGGAAATTTTTGAAAGCTATTATTCTTTCTGGGCAAGATATATCTTTATCTAAATTTATCTCTATCTATCTATGGATCTATCTCTAGATCTATATATACACACACACACACACACATATATATATATATATATATGTGATATATACACACACACATACAGTACAGACCAAAAGTTTGGACACAACTGTGTGTCCAAACTTTTAGTCTGTACTGTATTTATATATATATATATATATATATATATATATATATATATGATATATACACACACACATATGAATATATATATATACTGTATATATATATGTGATATATATACACACACATATTTATATATATATAAATCTATATAAAACAGATAATTATATATATATATCACATACATATATATGTATGTGATATATACATATATATATCACATATATATGTATATATATCACATACATATATATGTATGTGATATATATATACACATATATATCTGTCTCTCTCTATACATATATATAAATCTATATATAGATATCTATATATATCTATATATCTATCTATAAAGATAGATATTGATATATAGATGTAGATATGTAGACATGTACATAGATATCTATAGAGATATAGATATATTTATCTAATACATATACATACATATATATATATATACACATACATATATATATGATATATACACACACACATATGAATATATATATATACTGTATATATATATGTGATATATATACACACACATATTTATATATATATAAATCTATATAAAAAAGATATATATATATATATCACATACATATATATGTATGTGATATATACATATATATATCACATATATATGTATATATATCACATACATATATATGTATGTGATATATATATACACATATATATCTGTCTCTCTCTATACATATATATAAATCTATATATAGATATCTATATATATCTATATATCTATCTATAAAGATAGATATTGATATATAGATGTAGATATGTAGACATGTACATAGATATCTATAGAGATATAGATATATTTATCTAATACATATACATACATATATATATATATATATACACATACATATATATATGATATATACACACACACATATGAATATATATATATACTGTATATATATATGTGATATATATACACACACATATTTATATATATATAAATCTATATAAAAAAGATATATATATATCACATACATATATATGTATGTGATATATATATACACATATATATCTGTCTCTCTATACATATATATAAATCTATATATAGATATCTATATATATAGCTATATATCTATCTATAAAGATAGATATTGATATATAGATGTAGATATGTAGACATGTACATAGATATCTATAGAGATATAGATATATTTATCTAATACATATACATATATATATATATATATGTCTCTCTAAATATATATATAAATCTATATATAGATATCTATATGTTTCAATCTACATATCTATATAAAGGTAGATATCAACGTAGATATGTAGACATGTACATAGATATCTATCTATATATATATATATATCATATATATCTACTGTATATATATATATATATAGATAGATAGATAGATAGATAGATAGATATGAGATATATCTATATTATTATATATAACTGTTATGTGCCCTTACAAACAGTGGGTTTGTAGAAACCTTGTAGATTTATGTAAGGGCACAAACAAACCCACTGTTTGTTGTGGGTGCCACTGTGGAGGAAGATTGATTTTGAGCCTTGTGAAGAAACTTTGTGTTGATTTTAATTTGTTTAGATTAGTTTTGGGACTTGATTCAAATTTTTAATCAACTTAATTGCAGTATCTGTCTCAATTAATTGCATTTTTAATCGAGAAACATATTGACAAAATGTGCAACATTCTCTATTTAGAAATGCTTTTTGCTGCTAAATTATTGAAAAATATAGACACACGAGCTCAACAACAAATTTATTTCTTGTTTTTAATCTTTAGAAATATGTTTTGCGGACGCCGACATTAGCGATGCTGCAGCAGCATGTTTATCTTTGAGGTGCTATTTTACGTTGACTCCTTTTTTTTTTTTTTGGCACAACTTGCACACAACAAAATTACAGAACAATAGCAGGAAAGCTCCGCATCAAGTAGATAATTAAGTTTATTGTTTGTGACATCCGTAATCGTACCTCGTTCCTTTAGTCGGCATCCGAGTGTGTCACCGTCACTCGGCTCACAGCGACATGGCAACAAGTGAGTGCTACATGTGGCATCTGAAAATAGCAGAGCCAAAAGCTGCGAGAGCGGCATCACGGGCCGAACTGCGACGCGACGCAGCATCCCGTCAGATGTCTCTCACCAGCAGGCTGGCTTTCCCTGCTCTGATTAGAGGCAGCTTCGACGTGAATGTGCAGAGTCAGGCAGAACGCCTGACTGTAGGATGTAAATGAAGGCTGGCTTTCCAGCCGCAGGCGCTTCCGCCTCATTTGGGGGTTTGTTTTTACTAATAAAATCAAGTAATTAAAAGTAGAATGAGTGGGAAATAGTTTTGTTTTGTTTTTTGTAAATGGTACTGGTGAGATTTTAGACTGAAAATGTCAGTCATTTTCTCATTTGAATAGGTTTTATGTTAATTAAACAATTTTTCAAAATATAAATAGTTGTGATTCCAACTGGTAGAAATCAGGAGGTAACAGATTCCTGAAGTTTAAAAGTTGAGACTTTCATGTTTAATTAACGACTGATTTAAGAAACATTAAAAGAAAACTCAATTTCAGTCTAGAAACATGACTTTGTTGATTTGTTTGAATCTCTGTTGTTTCTTGAACAACCATGGTCAAAAATGATGTTAGTAACACACATCAGATTATTTTTATTTATTTATTTTTTGTTATTTATTGTACGTCTAATGCTGTGGTTCATAACCTTTTTTGAGGTACCGAACCCATTAGTTTCATATGCGCATTCACCGAACCCTTCTTTAGTGATAAATAATTTATTTTTTTTTTTTCAAATTCAAGACATAGGTATGAACTCACAGCAAGTTACAGTGTTACTTTATTCTGGCCCCCCAAAAATATTTTGGCCCCATAAAAGAATTTCAGCCCCCAAAATATTTTTTTTACTAATTTAAAAATAAATTTGGATTTTTTCAAAGAATGACAAATTTTTTAATAACTTAATTTTTTTTATTTTAAATTTAGTTTGTTTTTTGTCGTTTTGAATCCACAAAATACTTTTTTGGGGGGCCAGAATAAAGTATTGCACAAATGACATACCTGCAAATCAGTGTGACTTCTGCTGTTGTTTTTGGGAGACCAGTTCAGAGAGGCGTGGCTTCACCTTGGCAAGTGCATCTTCAGAGCCAAAGTCTGTTCATTTTCTTCTTTTTTTGCTCGACATATTTAGTATGGATTAAAATATTAAGAAAGAAACCACGCGACGTACAACTACGACAGCCGCTGACACTGCGTGCACTAAATTCCCCGCAGCACTGATTGGCCGAGCAATGTAACATGATCCTCTGCAGCAAGCGATGGCCAAGCGGGGCGTGTCATCACGACTTTACACAAGTGTGTCTTTACCTCCGCGGCAGAGGCTCCGCCGAACCCCTGAGACCGACTCACCGAACCCCCCTGGGGACTCAGGGGGGTTCGAACCAGGTTCGATCGAACCTGGTTCGATCGAACCCAGGTTAAGAACCACTGGTCTAATGGCTTACATCAAAAGCCACTGTAGATCTTAAACAGCGTTTAAATGGATTTAAAAACCTGAGATAAGTGCAGTATGCTTTCCAGATGTTCAGTATTTTATTACCTGGTGATTCTGCTTTTGATGGCAGCAGGTCAGAAAGTTCACAGAGTATTTGAAAGGAGATCTCTGATGATCCCAGATATTGAGTAGTCTGTCCGGCTGCAGGAAAAAAGAAAAACTTCCCACAAAAAATCTGCATGTCGACAACAACGATAAGGTTTTATTGAAAAAGTTGTATAATGGATTAGCCCTGCTGTTTTGGCAAAGATACAGTTTCATTTTAGTTTTTGGATGACCTTTTAATGGTATGGACAGAAAGCATCAACAAATGTATCACTAACATAGAGACCTTGAATGTGTTGTACTTAATGCAGCAGTTTAAATATATTTATATGAAAAAAATACTTAGTTTAAGTAAGGATGATGTGTTTTCTTCTCTGTTGCCAATTTATTTGAGCATTAATTAGTTCAGTTCTCACATACAGTCTCAGTTCCAGCAGGGAAATGTCAAAGATTGCATATTGAGAAAATATTTTTTACAGTGGCAGGTCAACAAAATCAGGGTCCTCTTTTCTCCCGCATTGGAGCTAGACTACCAATAATTCTCGTGGTATTTCTAGGGCTAACGCTAGGTTTATAGTTAAAACATTGCGCATTCCTGTCGCCCAGGGTCCAGAAACTCTGTACGAAGCAAACCATAGAACAAGTGCCTGGTTTTTACCAGACTACACCAACGCACGTCCCAAGAAGTGGTGCAAACAGTGGGTATGCACCATAGGCAACGTATAGGGGCTCCATGCTAACGGGGGCGCCAAAACGATGGCAGAATAATTATCTCTAGTTGTTTGTGCATTAAAAATCCACTAGGGTTGCTAGAATGCATCTGCACACAACTTGGAAAGTATTTATCTGCGCCTTCCATGCCAAATATAAACACCACACCTCTAGCTCGGCTCGCGTGGTCAACGTGAACCTGTAAAAACACGATTCTAGCTCAGCCTTTAGCGAGGTAAAGGCTGAGCTAAAGCCTATGTGTTTGGCATGTTATTCAGATTGATCTCGTGAATTATTTCATTAGTTTGCATAAAAGTTTTACTGACTCGGAAAACATTTTCAGTGTCTCTAATAAGGAGCAGTTGGCTAACTTAATCTGGAATCATTTTTATCAATCTAATTAGCCGACTGATTGCCATTAATGGCAATTAATTAAGTAATTAATCAGTAATTACTCCCCGTCATCCCCCACATTGGTGCATATCAGCCTTTCATCTCAATGCTATAGGACAATAATCCTCCCACACTGCCTCCTGATGCATTTGAAGACAAACACCAGGAGCCTATAGCAAAAACAAACAAATTAGTTTGTGAATTCCAGACTTGTTCATGCAGGATGAATATCAGCTTATTGTGGCGTCACCAGTCCACTTCCTTAATGAGGCTACTTGAAAGTTTGTGCCTTCTCGCATATTTCTTGGATTACCTGTGTTTGGAAGTATATGTGTGTGTGTTGTGTGAACCTCTTGCGTCAGTCAGTGTGTGTGTAATAGTAATATGAAGGGCAGCTGCGGGTCGGCGTGTTGCAGGGAAGCAGATTAAATCTCTTCTTGACCCTCTTCCTTTCCTCTCCTGCAGCATTTCCTCCACCACTCGTCCTCTGGACTTATCTTCCTCCTCCAACTCTCTGTATTTCCTGTCTCCTGTCTGTTTGTAGAGTTTTTTTATCCTCCTCTCTCCCCCTCCCTTCCAGTTGTAAGTTTTCCCTTCCACCCCGTTTCATCAATCTCCCCGCTCTCGTCCCTTTGTCCTCCTCCTCTGATCGCATTGCCTTCCTCTCTGCGGCTCTTCCCCTCTCTTTTCTTATCACAATGACACTTAGATTATACAAGTTGTGTGTGTGTGACTCCCACTTTTCTCCCCTTCGCCATATCTAATCCTCCGTGGCACGCTGTCTGCCATCAGGAATGAGGAGAAATTCACGGCTCCGAAGCGAAGCGACGTGGGATTTTTGAGTCCGTGTCGTAAAATTTCGCTCCCCGCCATTACACACGGGGAGGTGGGGGGGAGGGAAACAGGGGTAGCTGACAGGTTGTCAGGGGAACCAAATTAGCCCATGCGCTAAGATTTCCAGGTTCTTGCCACTGATGTCAAAATGATGCAGAGGAAAGGGGAAATAATGATGTAGAATAATGACTATATTTAGGTGATAAATTACACACAGGGCAAATTTAAACACACGCACACACACACAATGTCAAAACATTGAGTTCAAATAGTAGGAATTTAGAAAGTTAGATTTTCTTTTGTTTCTGCAACTTTAATAGACAGTTTGGTTATTTTAAGGTGATGCTCCGTAACGTCATCAGAAATAGTTTCCTTTCCTGTTGTAGTCAGACATCTTATGGAAGGAAGGTTGGTAGAAGTCGTTATGAAAAGATAACATCTGGTCAAACAGATGGGTTTTTTCGTGGTTAATTTTAGCAAATTTTAGCATTTGGAACTGATACCTTGCTTTTTAGAACAAGGTATTTGATACAATTAAGACGTGTACTTATTCAAATTCCAGAGCTAAATGAAGGGTTTTCTTCTGGAAAACGCCACAAATTCTTTACAGGTAACACATTCTGGCAACTCCTATAAATCTTTGCATTTAAAAGACTTCTCAGATCAACAAACCAACGTTGCTACATTTCGTCAGTTGTGGCTAAGCATAGACAGTCTCGAAACATACGCGCTAAATATACAAACCCTTTTTTTTTTTGCCATAATGTAATAAAATTAGTGGTGGAACTTGATTAAAATTTTAAATGTAATTAATTTGTTGTAGTTAATCATATTTTAATCTAAAACTGCCTACAGACTCAAGAAAAGCAACATTTTCAATTCAAAACCCTTTTCTGCTTCCAAAAATATGTATTGTTTTTAATCTCTTATTTCCATTATTCTACCATCAGATTGGTGCAGTGTGCTTTTCTACCCATTCATCTTTCCAGTGTTTCAGAAAATCATTCATGGAGCTTCTTTGAACAAATCCTTCTTTAGAAATGTGAACTCTGGATGCTGACATTAGCGTTGGGGGCGTTAGCGTTGCTAACGTGTTTAGCATTAAGATGCTATCAGCTTCACTGATGGGCTAACGTCTTTTAGCACAACTTAAACACAACAATCCTCCCATCAGATTGTTTTTTGAAGCAAATATTAACCAAGAGAAGTGACTTTGTCTTCCGTTGCGGTTATTTGGATGTTGCTTGTGCATTGGATTTACGGGTATACCGGAAACACACAAAATACAAAGATTCCGCTGGGAACCTTTTGTATTCAGGCATTAAAATAAATCTAATTAATTTAAATTAGCATGGTAAAGTTCCAACCCTGAATAGAACTTTAAACTTCCCCAAAACCTTCAAGTTTTCTTGCTTTCATCTATTTTCTTTTAGACAGTTTCGAGAATTTTTTCCACTTATTTAACTCTCCTACTTAATTTTATCTTCTTGATAAACACGTGAGCTCTTCCACATGGTTGAATATACATTTCAGAATATTGTATCACCTCCTCGTTTTCTCCTCTAGGTCTCTCAACAAGCCGTTCCTTGAAACCACCCAACCATAACCAACAGCATCGAAATCCACTTAAAATGCTGCAGACGACATAGAGTCGATATGTGTTCCCTCGACATTGAGGAAGATCGGGGCCGTTAATTTTCGTCAGATCTTCCCCCCGCCGTCCTGCACCATGTAGAACCGCAGCTTATATTAAAAGGATTAGGCAGAAACAAATAATGCATGCACGTATTCTTTTAAAAAAAGAAAACCCATCAAAGCCGCTGTTTGTTAGCAGTGTCTAATTTGATTTTAATGGGAAGTAAATGTTGCCTTCATGATGTAAACAGCAGCTGAGATTACCAGAGAGCTGTTTGTTTGCTTCCAACTTAGCGTTTCTTGTCTTTTTGGACCAGATTCGCTCGGACGGTTTTGGCCTTTGCACCATATTCTGTGACCACTGGTTATTGTGGCCGTAGGAGGCGCTGTTGCATTTTAACACTTTGCTACGCCTACACCAAAAACCCAACGGTTTTCGGAGGGCGGAGGAACAAACGCAAACGGAAAAATAAATAAAAAGCAGAGGAAAGAATAAAAAGTAGCATCTGACCACTAATAATATGACTATTAAGGGAATATAAACAGTCACAGAATATAATAGGTCTTATCAGATACTGTGACCAAACTGTAACTTACAGAAAAATATTAAATTCTTGAGTAGTAGAGTTTAGTATTTTGCTTTTCATGCTTCAGATTTTCATTTACTTTTCATTTTGCATCCCAACCTCGTTCTAAAGCCTCCTTTGGTCACAATATACAGTGGTCACAGAACTTGGTGTAACACCGGCCACAGTGGTGGTCACCTAATATGATGCAACACCGGCTCGGACAGACAGGTGTCCACCACGTCCTGCGGACGGCAGCAGCAGGAGAATCCCGCATCCTCCTCGTGTCCCTGTAATGGCTTTCGATTTCCCCCTGCCAACCCGAGGCCCTCCTCTCTCTTTGTCTCTCTCTCGCTCTCTTATCACGGCGCCCAGGTCCGGCCTTCGCAACGCCGCTCCTCTCTCCTGGCAGACAGGAGGCACAATTGAAAACGGCAGCAGGTGCAGGATCTTGAGGACAGTCCCTATAGACGGGTTGTTATTCGTCTGATTAGCCGCCTCTCCTCCCTGTGGGTTCACCGCAGGCCCGTGTGGAACACGTCTTCGTGTGATTAGCAGCAGAGACGATAAGGAGACGATAACGCGGCTTATTTCTGGTAACTTTCCTCGATTCCAGAATCCAGATCTTCACGGTCGTGATAGCTGGTGCAGAGGGGAGGAGGATGACTGGAAATTACAACGGATCCCCTCGCCCCCTCTTCCAGTGAGCTGAAGAGCTGCAGTTGTTAGCTGCTTTCATGTCAATGAACTTAATTGATCCGTTCCATCTAGAAAACAGATAAAATCATCTTGTCCGCCCTTCCTCTGCTTAAACTAGCTTTGCATCTAAAGTTAACTAGGTCATTGTTCATGGTTCGTTACAGAGCTGAGGTTATTTCCGATTTAGCTGATAAAACAGAAGCATTTTTTCCATCAACTTTTTTTTAATGCACATTTTGAAGTATTGCTTTGGAAAAGGTTAACGGAAACAGCAAAATTTTAAATATTCTCCCCTATAGCTATGTTTCCATTATATATTATATATATATTATAAATGTCTGCAAACCGTTGTTGATATGCCGCTAATGTAAAAAAGATAATTGAAAAATCGCATAACAAATGCCAAAATCACACCAGGATAAATAAATTTATTCAAGCTATCATCATTCAAAATCATGCTGCGCCGTCATCCTCCTTCCACTTGCTCTTTGTTGTTTTTGCCAGTAGTAACATCGGCTTGGGAATCACTTTTGTGATGCGAAAAAATTGTTTTAATCACAGTTTTGCAAAATGCACTAGTTTCAGTTCATCTGAAAAATCACCTCATCCTATCACAAACAATGTTGCTTCGAAATTAGCATATTTCTATTAAGCACATGTAGGTATGTAATTCCAATTTGCGAAAATTGAAGGTCAATGGAAACGCAACTACACTTGAAGGGGTTTTTGGTTTTTCCGAAAAAGTGTTAATGCACAAAGGGGAGATGAAAACACATTTGCTAAATAAGTCCAGACATAACGAACATTATAGTGTTTGTTACAGCAATCATTTATTAGGCAGTATGCTTTTGCGTAGCCTGGTTGATTCCCTCCAAATCAGGAAACGCGGCAAAATTCACATGACAATTGGATGGAAACCTGCTGTAGCTGCTGACATGTCCCACATCCTGTTCTGAAATGAGGTGTCCATGTTTGTCGCAGGAGTTTTTTGAGAATCCGGCGTTCAGGCCCGATGGTCTGAAGCTCTACCCGACGCTGGTGATCCGAGGCACGGGTCTGTACGAGCTGTGGAAGACGGGCCGCTACAAGAGCTACACGCCCAGCGCCCTGGTGGACCTGGTGGCCCGCATTCTGGCCCTGGTGCCGCCCTGGACACGGGTGTACCGCGTCCAGAGGTGAGCGAACTGGAAGGTCGGAGCAATCGGACTCACACATATATGACTTCAAAGTCATGTTATCAGTAAACCCCAAAAGCCCACTTGAATGTAATCTATTGAAAAAGAAACATAACTGGCAGGTCAGGGAGGAAGTTTAGTGTGACACAATTGCAAATGTGTCAAGACATTTTCATTTGTACCGTCCTATTACAAAGTTTCTACAAGTTTCACCAAATCAAATTTAAGACTTTTTAATACCACGACGAATGAAATTTAAGACCTGTATCATGACAGAAATGTACGAACGTTGATAAGTTTGCACTTACCCATGATGGATGCAAAAAAGCTAGCAAACCAGCCAGGGTATATCGGCAGCGAGAAAGTAAATAGAACGGACCAGATTGAATTGTCTTTTGAAGGCAAAATTCCAGATCTGTGATTAACATCTTGGAGGCCAGCTTCCTTTTTCTAAAAGAAATTAATTTAAGACATTTTAAGCACTTAAATTTACATGCATGAATCTAAGACTATTTAAGACAACCTAATCAATAAAATCCAGGGTGCCGTGACTTTTTCTGTAGCCCATTAGACTCTAGAGAGAATTTTCCAATAACAGTTGTGTGTTTTAAATATTTTATCAATCAAATCAAAGCAATTTTTCATCTGTACATTCCAAATTACATCAATGTGAAAAGACGTTCAGTATTTAATTTTAAAATTAGTACTTTTCAAATACACAATGATTATTTGTTATTGTTCTTAATTTTATTTAGCTGGGTTTTTTTAATACATTCTGCCACACCTGGCTCACATTCATGATCTTTATCTGGCCCAAAGTGAAAGATTCTTACACCCTTGGTAGCTATTAAAGTAATGTGCTGGAATGGTCTAGTCAAAGTACGGCCCTTCTAATCAAGGTACAATACACAATACACACTTTCAGAGTGTATTGTTTTTGTTTTGCCAATCATGTGCTAATGTTGGTCAATCATTTGAAATACTTTAAATTTGGTGGTTAAAGTAGGGGGGAAAGTTCTAGCTTAGTACGGCACTGAACCAGTAACAGATGTGGTTACTGCTAA
This sequence comes from Xiphophorus hellerii, assembly GCF_003331165.1. Taxonomy (NCBI): domain Eukaryota; kingdom Metazoa; phylum Chordata; class Actinopteri; order Cyprinodontiformes; family Poeciliidae; genus Xiphophorus; species Xiphophorus hellerii. The sequence continues at coordinate 22,139,321 of NC_045686.1, read as the reverse complement.
TGGTTTCTGCTCTGCCCCATCAGGGACATCCCCATGCCACTGGTGAGCTCTGGCGTGGAGCACGGCAACCTGAGGGAGCTGGCTCTGGCTCGGATGAAGGACATGGGCACTGAGGTGAGACAGTAGGAGCCTTAAAGATCACGCGTCGGCTTATTTTTGAGCTAACGGGCTTTTCCAGTCCGGCGGCGAACCATTAAAGGGGCCGGCAGCGGCCACCGGCAGATAACAGGAGTCACTTTCATTCATGGCAGGCCGAGATGATAGACCCAGAAAGCCTCTCTGGTACAGCTGAGCGCAGGAAGACTCCCCTCCCTCCATCCCTCCTTCATGTCTAAGTGGGAAGTAGATTACAGCTGCGGTGACGGGAGGCAGGAAACCCCTCAGCTTTCATCAGATGCGCTCGGCAAAATCCACCCTTAGATAAAAGCCACGGGGCTGGGAACGCTTCTGTTAAAAACAAGAAGAGTTTTAAAAGAAACAAAAAAAAACTGCAAGTTCTCTTCTTTCTTCACTTTGTACTTCAGCATCTATCCCCTACTTGTCTTTTTTCTGCCCAGGCTTCATTTGAATACGGAGTGGCAGGAGGCGTGTTGCGTTTGACGTCCCTGCGCCGCGTATCTCCACAAACCTGTTGTGATGCGGAGCGGAAATTATCCCCGAGTCTGACCTAATTTCCGTCTGCCTCTTTCCTTACGTTTTAGCGGTTTCCGCCTTGCTTCGGAGCTTTTATGTGAGCGTATCTGTTGCCATCCAGGCAGCGAGGAAAGTTCTCCTCTCCGACTTAAAAATAAATCTACAAGGTTTCTTCTTTCCTGTGAAGTCTAGGCTCTCTAGAAAGTGACCATGAATCAAGACGCCTTTAATGTTATGGCGTGTAAGAGTACTGACCTGGATGGACATGAGGGGTTGTCATGGCAACAGCAAACATTGACAGGCACTTGTTAGTTTAACCCATAATACTCCTTTATCAATACAGCAAGAGCCATAAGCCTATGACTTCCGTCTGAGACACTAAAGTTTTGGTTTTAATGACTAATTGTGTAAAAATACACAAAGGTGGACACAGAGATGGAGAACGTGAGAAGACAAAACAGAACTGCTGTGTAAGCAGTCTTTTTCAAAATAAGAGCATGAATATAAACATCTAGCTACTTAAGTTTCTTAACAGTAGATAAACTGCTACGCTAACAGCAAATGGCACCAAAAAAAATCCAGAGTTCAGGATACAGCTAGCTAAAAACTTAGCTTGCTAACCATGAAGCACTAATCATAAACATTCATTCCGCTAACGCGCTACACCAACACAGTATTTAGCGGAAGCTAACGCTAAATCAACATGGTTGATACATGACACCCACCGAGTGTCAGCGTGTTACATTGCCCTCAGTTGAACTCTATTCAACTGAAAGTTTACAAAACAGACAAATAAATTAGCACTTTGAATTTATTTTTCCAGATAAATTCTAGAGGACGCTAAATGTTTTAAAGCTAGCAAAAACGCTAAAGAGCTGAACCAGAAATTAGCTCTGCCGTTAGCACATTAGCAGAATTGTGTCCACCACTGGCTCAGGGTGATCCAGTTCCAGGACAGCATAATGATGTATTTGAAAGAAAAAAAAAATGGAATAAACCAAAACAATCCATTTTGTTACCCGGAGATGTGATGCTCTTTTCAGTGCCGAGACGTACGGACCCGAGAAGTTGGCATTCAGGAAATCCACCACAAAGTCAGGCCTTACCAGGTAAACCTCCCACAGACCGAAAACATTCATCGAAACATCACGACCAGCCGTTTCCTCACTCCGCTCTGAGCGCAGGTGGAGCTGGTCAGGAGGGACTACGTGGCCAACGGCGGCTGGGAGACCTTCCTGTCCTACGAGGACCCGGAGCAGGACATCCTGATTGGTCTCCTGCGCCTGCGCCGCTGCTCGCCCCAGTCCTTCCGACCCGAGCTGAAAGGAGGCGTGTCCATCGTCCGCGAGCTGCACGTCTACGGCAGCGTGGTCCCAGTGAGCAGCCGCGACCCCAGCAAGTTCCAGCACCAGGTGAAAGAGCTACATCACGTCCTCAGCTCTCTGCGGAGCCCGTCTGCAAAGCCAATTACAATTAAGACGAGCCTCCTCGTGGTGTTTTAATGATCCTGCAGGGCTTCGGCATGATGCTGATGGAGGAGGCTGAGAGAATAGCCAGAGGGGAACACGGCTCGCACAAACTGGCTGTCATCTCAGGTAGTAACAAGCTGAACGTTTACGAGCTCTCATGCAGTCAGAATCGGCATGAATGTCACATTTATTTTGGATTTATAATGATTGAGCCTTTTCATTTTTCATACCTGAAACAAAATCATTTTTAACAACGAGAAGTACGAGAAGTAGCACAAAATGTATTCATATGGAGGCTTACATATCTCTATTTTATGCATAAAGTGTTCATGCTGTGATTGTCTGAATGTGTTGTTTTATATTACGGTTGGCGAGCCAGAGAAAAGTCCTCCACCACTAAATGGGAGTAGTTAAAAAAATTCTTTTATAAAATATTTATCCAAAATGGGAACGTCCGAGGTCCAGAGATAAAACTGTCCTACCAACTCACCACCCTTAACATGTTGTGGGGTTAAAAAAAAAACTTGACCTATAAATAAAGTCAACAAAAAGTGCAATTAGCAATCAGCAGTTAACAAATTAAATACATAGTTACTTGTAACATTTCAAAATTCCACCCGGACATCCTATTAATAATCAAGTTTTACATTAATCACAAATTGGCATGTTCGGTTATTCATTAGCCAATGAATAACCGAACATTCATTCGGTGTTCGGTAATCAAGTAATCATTTATTACTTGATGTAATAAATGACATCAAGTCATTTATTAAAAATATATTTAATACTCTGTTAGAATAAATCAAAAATAAACCCGGGCTTTCACCAACAATGCCATAAGCATTAGCATTTGTAAAGATGTCAAAAACCCCCGAAAAATAAATAATTGGGTCGACGGTAGTTTAGCTGAATTGGTCAGGACCCTGAAGACATTAACCAAATATAATCAGTCGTCCATTTCAGGATGGAACACCAGTCACAATATACACCGGCTCAAAAATAACAAAACTCCACAGTGGAGTTCTGTTCTTGTAAGGCTGAAGTGGTAAAACATGCAAAACGAGGCCTAAAAGCAGATGCCAGCTAAAATTAACGACCCTCGACAAAATAATCCAAACAACCCGAATGTCAAGCAGCTCCGCCGAATTTGGTAGCTGTAAAGTTTTCATTGAGTTTTGGGATACTAAAAGCTGATCTAAACAGCTCCGTTCCAGCCATGCAGAGTGAGCACTGTTATAACAGCGCCCCCCGGTGGCTGGAGGAATGAACGGGTTGGTGAAATTGACTAAATGTCCGTAGTTATCCTGGTTATTTTTTTTTGTTTTGTTTTTCGCTGTGAGAACATCACCTTGCTTTCACCGTCTTCTTCTGCAGGTGTAGGAACCAGAAACTACTACAGGAAGATGGGCTACGAGCTGCAGGGGCCGTACATGGTGAAGCAGCTCTACGGTGCACGACTGGACTGACCTGATGGTTTCCCTTATCTGGATGGTGCAAACAGAACCACAGACGCATACAAATTATTATGATTTTTCTTTTGTTTTTTAAATCAAAACAATAGTCCTGGGAAACAATTCCTGCAATGTTTGCAGAGAAACTCTTCCAGCAGCACAGAAAGGAGATAATGCTGAGGTTGTTTCCACAGGCCATTCATCTCCCATTATCTGAAGCTGCTGCATTCGCTCTGCTTTATTTAGATAAGGAGACGTGTGAGTAGACACGGGGGGGAGAAAGTACAGCTATTTGTGGGGGTGGGGAGGACGAAGCCAGCCTCGTTTGGTTGGAGACTCTTCACTCCAGATGGTGGCGCTAACGCCTGGCGTTTCAACTGTTTGAAGGCCCTGACATGCCTTTAATGTAAAACAACAAACCTACAGAGGGGAGTTCTGATTTCTGTTACGTGTTTGTCTGGGATTAACGTCACGGTTCGAGTTAATCGTGTTTCTGTTGCAATCGTGTGAAAGAGAAACGGTTGGCTGCCGGGGGATGGCTGGGAAATCCTCACCGGCCAGCGGTTGTGTAATTGAACAATTTCAAATTATGGGGCAGGAAATAAGTCTTAGCGTTACATAAATTGCTTTTTAAAGCCCTCTCCATAATCCTGTTTTGTTTTTGTGGGGTTTTTTTTTGTTTCGTCATGCATTCTGGAAACATCGTAGGGAAACACTTTAAGGAATAAAGTCTTTTACAGGTAAACTTGACTAAAATATCTTAAATTCTTTTTAAAATATAATTGGCTTTAAATATTTTATTCACATATCTTAAATGTTGTTGTGGCAGACCTATTTAATCCAGAATATTCTATATAGTTTAAAGAAATCCTCAAAACTTTTCTGTCAGTTAAAAGTTTTGAGTCGTGTGCAGATGTGGCTACCAGTAACTATGCTAACATGCTCTTGCTACATAGCAAGGGTACAAACCTGGCTAGCATTTTTTGCATCTGTGATGAGTAAGTGAAAATTGATTGCCGATAGGCTGGACAACCGTCGTCTTTGCCATTAGCTCACTTCATACTTTTAGGTATGAGGCTGGGAGCATTCTGCCTGAAAAAGCTTGGCATTACGGTGGTTAAGAGAGCATCTCAAAATATGCTATTTCCTTCTTTAAATTCTTTAAATTGACACAGGTCTTGAATTTCGTCGTGGCAGAACTATTTAATCTCGAATATTCTATATAGTTTTTAAAAAATTCTCGCGGAACTTTTCTGTCAGGCAAAAGCTTTTGTCGTGTTCATTGTGTTTTGAGACGTTAGGCAGTTGCAGCTATCAGTAAGTAGCTGCTTATATATATTTTTTTAAGTATATAAAGAGCTACCAATAACGACAGGGTTAAAACTACGTAGCTTCGTAGCTTTTTTGCCTCCGTCATGGGTAAGGTAACTGATTAGAAAATGTCTCTTTCTCTATGATCCCTTCAAAACAATAATAATTCTTTGTATGTGAAGGAATATTCAAGAATATATTGAAATATAACCAAAATATACCACACTTCAGGAGGAGACTGTGCTAAACTGTTAGAATTTGTACCCAGCATTGTTAGAGTAATGACGATTATTTCACATCTTCTCGGCCTTATATTGGCTGACATGTTCTGCAAACATGTCAATAAATGTAATCAGTTCTGATATCACGCAAACTAATTTCTTGCTCATTTGATGGAAGCCACATTATTTCGTTTGCACCTTAACTGGGCTCCGGACGCAAAGCTGTGCAATTTAGTCATTTCACAATATCCTTACAGCTAAAAGTTTGCCTGGCAAACCTGTTAAACATATTTAAACCGAAACGTTGGCAGCAAGTGAAAAAGATTTCTTTAGACAATAAAATAAACGGGTCCAAAATGTTAATTAGACGACATCTCTAACTGAACTTGAGTTCTGAGAGCGCCGTTTTATCCACTAAACTATATCGGCCGACAGAAGTGCAATAATCCAACCTGTTATTGATTCTGATCTAACGGACTCTTCGCGCTTTAAGAAGCAAACCTGGACTCACTGGTTTGAGTGAAGATTTTAACCCGTTTCTGATGTAAAAGTATACAAGACAATTGTTTTTTTCAGCGTTGTCTCTTATGGTCGAGTATTAGGGTCACTTGATGAAAAGAATAAAGATGTTTAGTTAAATTACGAGAAAAAATATCAACAATAAAGAAGAAAAGTTCTTTAAGCTTATTGCAATGTTTACTTCCTGGTTCGGTAAAGGGGTTCTAAAAAATAAAGCCACGCCCACAGAAACATCTGTCTCTCCCAGATGCCGCCACCAGTTAATCTATCACACCGGGACCGCGCTCTCATTGCCGCTGTCGGCGTTGAGGAACAGGCCGCATTCGGGCTTCCTCTCCTCTGCTCTCCTCTCCCCTCCGCTACCAGCTGTGAAATCTGAAAGGACTCCCCGCTCCGGCTCTGTGCGGAGCTGCTTTGGCCAGAGTTTGCTTTAATCGTCATTGCAACGGGAGCACAAATGTGTGTGTGTGTGTGTGCGGTGTGGCTCCTAAAACTCCGCCGAGCTGAAGGTTGCAGGATTTATCTGCAGAGATTGCAGAGGTACCAGGAGGAAAAGCATCCGGCTCTGTTTGCACTAAATAGATTCCCCTTTAATATTAGCAGCTCACTGCAGATAGATTCTATCTATGTAATTGTTCCTCCAGCCTGGTTGGGTAGTTAGGAGCTCACATTCTGCCGGTGTGAAATTCTGCTCAATTGTTTAGTGCGGCTGTCAGAAATCTCCAGTGGACAAAGTTATGCAATCAGAAAAAATATCTCCCTGCGTCAACAGTCGCATTGCGTTAAAATTAGATTAGAATTTCTAAACTTCCCCCACCTTTGATGTCCACCTGTACTGAATAACGCTCAGGACAATCTGTGGCAGTTGCGCTCTGAGCCAATGGGACGTCACAGAAAAGGTGGCAAAAAGACATAAATAGTTGGAGGAAAAAGTAGCTGCTTTTTTCCCCCACAAACCATAAAGGGGATACAGCAATTATGTGAAACAGGGTGCTCTGGTCAGAATGTAACCTTTTGAATGTTCTGACACCGCCCCTGGCCAAACAGTGTATAGGCTGCAAATAATCCGACAGCAGCCAGAGGTGTAGCAGGAGGGTTTGGGTTAGAGTTTGTGTGTTGCTCGTCCAGCCAACTTCACATCTTAAAGCTGCAGTATGTAACTTTTGCAATCCATGTTTTTGATATATTTGCTAACCCATCACTATGTCAAGACAGCATGAGACAAATGATCTATTAAAAAAAAAGTTCCTCTGCCGCCTACATGTGGTCCTAGTGCCATCTGCAGAAACACACGGCCCCCGGCCAGAAACAACCAATCAGAGCTAGGAGGAGGGTCTTTGTGCTGCTAATCATGCTTGTGTATGTGCTGCTCACATCTTCACCCTTGCTCTCTGCTAACGCTATAGCGAGTGCTCCACAGCGGAACATGTCGTCGATGCTAAGGCTAGTTAGCATGGCCTCAGATTATTGCACATAAACAGTTTTCCTGTGAGGACGAGTCGTTTCTCCGTCATTAGCACATTGAGCAGCGAGTACAATAACTTGTCCCGACTGATTGTTTCCGTTTTAACAAATTTGTAAAAACAACTTATTAATATTACATACTGCAGCTTTAATCCAACAGAGAATCTGTGGGAAAGATACAAAAATAGATCCATCCAACCTGACTGAACTTGTTGTTTTGCAGAGAGGGATGGACTGCAGTTGAGACCGACGCCAACAGGCCTGCAGCTCTGACTGCTGTTAAAAATGGCCGTTCAAAATGTGGATGGAGGAAAGTACAAACGCAGCGTACACGTTTTGGCATAAAAAAAAAAAAAAAAAAAACAGAAATGAAAACCATTTATCATTTTCCACTCTGCGTTAAAGTCAGAGCTGATTCCTCCTGGTCCCATTTATCCCCGTCACAAAAAAACTGCCACAATTCATGAGTCAGTAACTACGTCAAATTACCGTGGACATGAATAATTTACTAAACAATTATTTTACTGTTTTAATGAGATGTTAATGCTCCCTTGCTGCCGTGCATCAGGAATAACTTTACCTGCCAAAGTCAGAGGGTGGGGCTTCACTTTGCTCTTCAACAACATTGGGCAGAAATAGACTTGCTCTGGACGTCAGCCAATCAGGTCTTAGCATCTACGTTACGAGCTAAAGTGTTTTGTGAAGGTTTAAATTATTTAACAATGTACCGCAGCAGTAAAAACATGGAATAATTCAGTGACCAGCATCAATCATTGAAGATTTTCACAAATTTGACTTTAAATTATGCGTTTAAAAGATTAAATAAATATGGATGACTATTATGTTGCTGAAACAACACATGTAAGATACTGACCGGTCATAATGTCTCAACAGAAACCCGCTTAAAGAAGAAGAAAAAAAAAAAAAAAGATTAAACTTTGCTGAGTTTCTTCACCGGGGGGAAGTTTCTACACTGATGGTGCACCGGACGAGTTTCTGGCTGTAATCTCTCTCGCTGTCCAGACTGGCCAGCTGTAAATTGATGCCTTCCTAATGCAATTTCAATTTTGAGTAATGGGGCATAAGAGCCTTTGGCAAGCACAGATTAGTCAAATTAAGTTGGCGCGTCCTACAGACGTTCTTTTCAGCTCTGCGTTCCCCTCTAATGGAATCCCTCCACGCAGCTCAGTGAAGATTTGAGAAAATCTTTCAGTTTGAGGAGTTTGTAATGCTGGAATGTTGAGCTATAAAAAATAAAAAACAAAAAAAATGGGGGTGTGCACTGTAAATAATACTAGCAAAGATAATATTAATCTTTATTTAAATTACATTTCATTTAAAAACACAAGTCGTTTCAGGCTTTGAAGAAAGAAAATAAAGGTTTACATTGAAGGACTGAGACTGATGACCCGTAATAAATGCTGTGGGTGTCGGGCCGATCGGATCAGGACCAATCCTGGACCCGGGTTTTAATTTCCTGTTTGCAGCAGGACAGTTTATCAGTGACATCACTGAGCCTCATGCTACTTGCTCTTTGACTTTTTAATCACATACACAAAAATACTCACACTGTACAAGAAGGAGACCACTTTTAAAAATCCTCCCCGTCACACAAACACGTTAAAACCATTCAAGCAATATTTTAAATAGCAAAACGCTTAAATATGTATCTTAGCCATTTACTCTGTGAACACCTTAAAATTATTATTTTTTATTAAATAGGGACGCACCAGTCAGGCCTTGGAGTGTGACAATTTAACTTTTGTATAACAAAACAAAAATGATCAAGAACTTCAAATTGTTTTTTTTATTAAAATTACTTCAAATCTCTTAAGACAGCAGAAATGGTGGTAGTTCAGAATGTGATGCATGTTTTTCTTTTTTAAACATGGGGGGGAGGGGAAGTTACAAAAATGTAAGTGTTTCACCTGCCTACGGAAGACCAGAAGTGCCACAATCTAGTACATTTTTAAGTATATTACATGTGACTATTTAAATTATATGGTGAATAAGTTAATCAGATGAATTGATTATCTTAAATATGTCAAATTTATTTTGAACGTTTATTTGAAATTAAGCGACCAACCGATTGGTCTGCAGTTCAGCTGCTGTGCTGACGGGCGATATCGCTCTGAAACAGAGTCACCCAGCAACATGCACCGCTAAATCAAACTGCTGTAGAGATGAAGTCTGATTAATAACGGCTCACTTTGGTTTTTAGAGCTGGACTCGTACTAACAGTAAGTTTAGGTAAATCAGACCTCACCACCCAGGAATACGTTAGAGGTTAAACAATTTATAATCTGCTTCAAGGTGGATCTGAATTGTTTTATTCTAAATCGTAGCACAAATATGCATTTATTTAATTACAAATTTATTCATAGTAGTGTTGCACTTCTGGTTCAACAGAGGCAGTGAGGGAAGAAAGTTTTTTTATTATTTAAAAAGTTGTCTGGTTTACATCTGTTCCGGACTGACAACGGTGCTTCTCTAGTCTCTAACTTTTCTTAACTTTTAAAACTAAAGAAAATAATCAGCAAAACATGCCCAGCTTATTTACATATATACCCTTTTACAAGTTAAAAATACAAATTTCATTAGCATATTTAACAAGGAATGCTACATTGAAGTGCAATGGAAATATGACAGCAAAAACATTAAGAAAAAAAAAAATTCAGCTACTTTTTTTTTTTTTTTAATAGGTGAAACATTTGTTTTATCGTCACCCAACATGAAAACTCACTAAGACCTTAAATGAAGCAGAGGACCAACACACCACAGAGTGTTTTAGTATCACGTTCCCTTAGCATAGTCCTCAAAAGTTCTGGTTCTAGTACAGGAACAGCTGCAGTCGGAACGCGCCACATTTGGTTTCGCCGAGCCGTTCCAGTCTCTAGGGTCCGTCAGTGGGAGTCGTCTCTCAGAGCGGAGCACACCCTGGCCTCCAGCTGGTCCGCCGAGGGCCGAGCGTCCGGGTTCAAGGCCAGCATGTCCAAAAGCAGGGCACACACGGCTGGGCCGGGCGGGGGTGGCAGCGGCGGCGCCCTCTTAAACTTCATAGGGATGCACAGCTGGAGGTCGGCGTTCTCCCACAGAGCCTCCCCCAGGGGCATGAGCCACCGGCCCTTACACACGTAGGCACCTGCATGACAACACATTCAGGAAAGTCAGCTTAGACGCTAGAGAGAGCTAGCAGTGGCTAATTATATATATATATATATATTATTTTGTTGTGCTTTCTTGCACAATGACAATAAAGGAATTCTGATAAATACAAGGAATGTCTCCTTAAATGACAGACTGCTGCCTCCTTAGTGCACAAAGGAGCGTTTATCGTAGATCCTTCCTTTCAAAGCTGGAAGAATTCATAATCATCACTGGTCCCAAAAAAAAAACAACTCACTAAGTCTCAACTCTGCTGTGTTTGCTGTTTCCCCCCCTTCATTTCTTGTAAGTAGTGACTTTACAAAGTATTCACCCCCTTAGATATTTGACACTTTTTGTTTATCATGAATGAATGGTGATCAAAGCATTTGTTTTATATATATATATATATATATATATATATATATATATATATTCTTTTAGCCACCAGCTGAAGTCTGTTTTCAAGGCAAAGCCTCTATAGACATGCCTTTTTCAGAAAACTGCTGCCCTGCATTATGAGGAGTCTACTTTCTTTTTTTTGACAGTTTAAATACACCCAATGTCTTAGCCAAAATTCCCAAATAAACAGATGCTGCCAATGCATTGTTAAAGCAAAACAAAACAAATAAAAAGCCCTCAAATGAGCCATCATTAGCACTGAAGACTTAACCAATTTAAATTTCAAGTCTAAAGTTAAGATTTCAAAGACTTTAAGCAGAAATGCTGTCTTTACATCGGATTGTGTCGTTTCCAGACAGACCTGATAAACTGATGAAAACACCAAAATCCAGGCGGTCCATTTTAGATTTCCCAAGACTACAGCCATAGTAACATAGAAAAAGACTGAAGTGTAACAAGAAAAGACTTTTTGGTTTTTTTTTTAATTGTAATATTTTCATGTTCAAACAGAGCAGAGAAGCATTTACCAAAGAGCCAAAAGGTGTTTCATTATAAATAACACCAAAAAAAAGAAATGTTTCTGGCAGCAGGAAGGCAGTTCTTTGTCAATATCCAATCATATTTGGTCTTGTACTTACAAAAATCAATAGGATTCATTTCACAGTTATGTCAATATGACTCAATCATACTTTACTGTGATCACATGTGACTTTACACAGCGGGTGTCTGAGATCTGGGTCACTGGAACTCACACTGAAGTTTTTCCCATTTTGTCCCATTATAGCCAAACAGCTCAGCATCGTAAAGTTGAAGATGTGGAGAAGTTTAATGCAGTTAAGTTAGAGAACGATAAACCTTGCTTTGTTTTTCATTTTAAGATTTGTTCTTTAAGTTGTTTTTTTGTTGTTGTTGCTTTTTCCCCCCAATGGAACAAGAAAATAGCTGCTTTTCCATTTACAAATCATTTTTTAAGAATTTGACGCGTTTCCATTGAGCAAATATGTTTTTGAAATTCCAAGTTTCTTTGATAAAAAGTTTTTTGCACTAGGATGAGACGGGTTCTTTCGGTCGTATGGAAATTAGACAGCTGCCACGGAAACACTTTGTTCGCATCGCACGAGTCACATGATCAACAACCAGACGTTGCTGCAAGCGGAAAAGACGAAGAAGTCGATGACAGGAAGTGGTCAGAGGATGATGGCGCGATGCGTTTTAACGATTTATGGCGTGACCAAACGTATTCGCGTGTGACTGCAGTTACGTTTCGGATTGAATGGAAACGCAACAATCGCAAAATTGTGTTTTTTCAACAGTAGCGGAATCTCGACAAAGTTTCGCGCACTTTTTGTATTGGAAGCACAGCCAGAGGCCAAGAGACAAAACCCATAAAATAGAACTTGAAGGGAAGAAATACTCTACTTTTGTTAATCCGCTAGAAGAACTTGAGCAAACTCCCTCTTTTTAATTTTTTCCCTGTATAAAGCAAAACAGACTTCTTGCTCTTAGCAGTAGATAAGATAAGACTAATAACTTGAATTGCTCATTTGTCATGGAGTTTGTCTGGACAACGTTGATTAAATGACAAAAATCTGTAGATTAATGAAGATTAAAACAAGCGCTATTTACATCGCCAAAACATACCCGTTTTGAAAATGAAGGTAGATTATCCATGAGGGTAATTAAGAAGGCATCAACTGGTGCTTCATCACAGGGTCAGCACTCCTGAGCTGTACAGTTGGTTCCAGTCGTTCAACTGGTTTTTAATCACCAAAAAATGAATCCAAAGCCAGACGGCGGGTGTGAAGTGTTCTGGTTCTCTGTGTAAAGTTACAGTTATTTAATTAATTGAAGTTTAAGGGAAGAAAAAAACCTGAGGTTGTTTTGAACTTAAGCAGGTTCCCCCCACTAGTGTGTCGTCAAATAAATTGTGCATTTAGAGAAAGAATTAAGCGACGTTAATGGACCCTTTTATGTGACCATTAGGGTCCTTAAAAAAAAAAAAAAAGAAACAAAGGCCATAAAAATGGCCACTCTTTCTGTGCTCGAAAGCCTGTATTAGTGTTTCTACTGAGGCTAAAAATAAAACTTTGTCTTTGGACTTTTGTGCCGTTTAGGGATTGAAGAGGAAAACTTTGATTTTCTTCTTTTGAATCTAACTTAAGCTCATAAGAACTTGTGAATGTTTATCCAGTCATGTTTGCTTTTATTTTGAAGGCTGAAGTTGTGTCCATGTTGGGTCGTCTGTCGCAACAACAAATTTCGCTGGATGGTAAATTGTCCCAGAAATTATTGCGATAAATGATCATTCATTTTGAGACCATATTCAATTAATATAGTCATACAAATGGCTTATTAATGCAAGTATACTCACTCAAAAAAATAAATAAATTTGAATCTCTAAAGAATATTTAACACTGGAACTGGGAAACATTTTTAGAAGCCAAAATAAATAAAACAAAGGAAACCACAATAATTAAAAAGGAATATAAAGTCTCGGTAGCTTAGACAGGAAAAACTGACTCGTGTCAAACGTTTGCAGCCAGATTTTAAACTATTTTTACAGCATCACTTTAATGAAAAGGATTGCAATCATTTTAATTTATCATTCAATTTATTTATTGCTTACAGTGACGGGCTTCGGGTTGAGGGAATCAGGGTTACCAATACCAAACTAATTTAAGATTTACTATGACCAAAGAATGTCAAATGTCTGATCCAGAAATTTTAAAAAAGCAGTCACATCTCTGTCATGCTGCTTCTCTGCATCGCCTCACTGACAGTATGGCTCCAGGGGATAATTCCACTTGGCCGTTTTAAAGCGTCTATTGAGATCCGTTTCTTCCTGCGACACCAACCCCTTTTCACTCAGCTAAATGAAGTATCAGTGACTCAAGGAGGTCCGCAGGCACTAAACTCCGGCGTAATGGTTCCACATTCCCCCCCCGCCCTCCCCGGCTGTAGTCGTTTTTTGAAAATAAAATGAGACATTCGTATTACGGCCATTTCATTACAACGTGACAGTGGAGAGCGGAGGCAGAGCCGAGCCCGGCGCGCTGGGGCGCCGAGGCGCATCGCGCCCGCGCCGGGTTCCGACAGCACGACGGGACCGAGGGAGGCGGTTTGAAATCTCAGCGGCACACAGAAGATATACGGAGGAGATTTCGCTCATGAGGAACCTGTCTGAGATTTGGGGAGCAGAATGCGGCGGCTGAGAAAAGCCATGAAAAGTTTTGTTTGTAAGATATAACATCCAAATAACTGACAGCTAATGTGACTTTGTGACAGTTTTATGATGGTAATACCATGAAAGTAGTGCGTCGTTTTCAAGAGCGGGAACTTTTAATCATTTTGACAAGAAATAAATAAACCAGGAGTGTACAAAAAATAAAAAAAGAGACTTGCACTCCAGTTTCTCAGAACATAATTGAAAGAAGCGTGTAGCCTAGCGCCGTCGCCATTTCTTTTGAGTCATTATTGTGCTGAAGGACCCAATGAGGGCATTTTCCTTTTGTTGAATCATCAACTTAATTTTAGACAAAACTGATATTTCAAAGAAATTTTCTCACAAAAAAATAAAAATTATAAAATAAAAATGAAGAGGAAATCACTTGAGATGAAATCTCTTTACAGCGAGTTCTAGGTGCATCACTTTAACTCACTCATTGGTAACCTGGCAACAATTTGGTGAGTAACTTGCACAGCAGTAGTTTCATGTTTGGCCACTGTACTTTGTAGCTGCTTGTTCCGCGGTCTTAGTGCGGCGCTCAGGAGGAGCGTGCAGCAGATGTCACGGTCGCACAGCGGGGGAAGGGGAAAGCGCGGGGGATATGGGATGTCCTGTCGGACAACACACAAACACACACACACACACGCACACGCCCACACACACACACACACACACACATAACAAAAAAGCACACACGGGTTCAGTGTGACCCCGCCAAACTGAGTACAGTGTTCAAGCTCGCGGAGTCAAATGAACCCTGTCTATTAAGACCGCGGGAAGGTTAAAAATAAAATAATCGCCAAGCCCTGATTCTAAGACTTTTCATGCCTCTAACAACAGAATTGTCTACATGGGGAACAACTGAACTAAAAATGAAAAAGATTTAGCTCACTAATGTAGGCTGACACTGTCGTCTACATTAATAAAGGAGCAATGTAGAGATGACCCCCTGAAAGCAGAGTTTCTTAAAGAAACAGAAGCCCAATGTCAAGGCGTTAAATTACAAAGTAAAATTTCAAAACTCATATTTAATATATGTATATTTTTACAACTGAAGTTAAAACAGTTCCTTGATTGTGTTATGAAATGGCACTATGTGCCTGGAAAACACATGGCACCGCCCCGTACATGCAGTCTGTAGGACGGACGGCTGGAGCAGGAGCTGCCGGCTTGTGTTATGAACTCCGGCTGCTATAATCCATATCAACAAGTAGATAGTAGAAATCATCATTCATCTCTTTGCCATTTAGATGGGACTGCACCTTTCCACGGATGATGAAGGTCTGATGTATAGCGCCTGACATTTTTAATATGCGGCAGTTTGTTTAATCAAACCTGATTCGGGGTAATGCGTCACCGACCCCAGACACTCACCCAGCTGCTCCTGCGTCGTCCCCTCCTCCACGAAGGTGATCCTCTCCAGGACGGCCCAGAACATCACACCCAGGGAGAAGATGTCCGCCTGCGCCGTGTAGCTCAGCCCGCCCCACACCTCGGGGGCCATGTAGAAGTCGGAGCCGCACGTGGACGAGAAGTGCTGCCGGCGCCGCTCGCCGTTCGCCACGGCGCCGCTCATTTTGCTCAGGCCGAAATCCGCCACCTTGATGAGATTTGATGCAGACAGATGTGAAAAAAGAAAAAAAAAATAAAGAAAAGGGGGGGGGGGGGGGGGGGGGAAACATGCGTTGACATTTGAGATGAGTTCTGCAGGAAGTGCAATGAGAGGAGTCATGTTTGAACTGATGCCTTGTTTTCTGCCACATTGGTTGCCACAGAAACAGTAAAGTTTAAAGGGGCACTATCATGTATTTTCCAGGCAACGTGTGTTATAAAAATGGCACTATCAATTAACTATGTCAACTTCAGTTGTTATAAAAATGCTATACATGTATATATATAAAATATGATTTAAAATCAATTTTACTTCCTGATTTAAAGCCTAGAAATTGGGTCTCTGTCTCTTTAAGAAGCTCCTGCTCTTTCTGAAGCTCCACCTTCAGGAAGTCATCACAATATGGCTGCTCTATTAACTCTTTAACAAAGTTTTTCTTTTTTTCTTACCAGCGTTGCACTGAGAAGTATCTTGCATAATGAGCTCAGCTCAGTTCCACCAGGTGTTTACTAATTGCAGCTGGCTAGTCTGAAGGAGCTGCGTGGGGGAGTCACGGGGGAGGGCTGCTCTGTGAGGCAGAGGCTTGGAAACTGCAGCTAAGAGGAGGAGCTACACCTGAAAGGTGGAACTAGGTCCACCCAAATGTTTTGCACAGCTTAATGGTTGCCATGGGAGATTAAAGGATTCCTTTAACATGCATGAAAAGAATCAAAGCAAATCTCCAGGTATGTTTTTAATGAAGGAACAACTTTATAACGTGATGTAAAGCTCCAAAAAGTGGATTTTACATGGTACTGCCCCTTTAAAGCTGGGATTTGTGTGTGACTGGAGGAGAGCGGTACATGCAGTGACGCCCATGGGAGGGGGCACGATCAATACCAACAATCAAAACATAAACGACAAGTCACAGCAAACCACCTGTGAAGCCTGCTGGTAATCGCTGGTCAATATTTCAGACTAACCCCCCCCCCCCAAAAGTTCTCTGGGTTCAATTAATTCAGTTCAGCAAATCACTGAGCCAAAAAAACCCGCAAAACTCTTCATTCAAGACTCCATTTCTTTCTGCTTCACTGAGTCGAGACATTTTCAAAGTTGCTTGGAGTAAATGTCTAACATCAAGCTTTCTGTAGGTCTGACACAGATTCTCCCCTCCTAACAAACTAATTCTACGATTTGTTTGCTCTTCCGTCTAAATCTATTAATTATTCAGCTGTTAAAGTCGTGATTATGAACTCAAGGGTGATGGATTTCTCATATCCTGCATCAGTTATGTGGTTTTGTTTTTCTCTGATTAACACAGAAAACACACTTTAAGATTGAGTTCATCTCTTACAGTTTGCTCCTAAAGAGTCTGGCTTTTATTTGTTTACTTATTTTAGAGCAGGTGGTGTAGAAATGCAAAGGATTGGAGAGAAAATGAGACAAGTCTACATGATAAAATTAAGTATTTAGGAGGGATTGAAAACATTTGAATACTCTATAATATCCTTACCAAAAAAGTGTACATATTTCCTAAACTTTCTTAATTATCTACCATTAAAAATCCCTAACTGCAACTACAGGTCATATTATGCGATAGAAAATGATGCGTCTGAAATTGGATTCTGCCTCCATGACCAACTTTGGTCTCTGCTAAAGAAAAGCATCCCCACAGCATGCTGCTGCCACCACCATGTGTTACAGTTTGGATGGTGTGTTCAGGGTGAAATACGGTGTGAGTTTTCTACCACGCTGACTTAAATGTAGAGGGGGAAAAAAAAAGTTCTTCCACAAAAGTTCAAATTTGGGGGCGTGCTGTGGTGGTGCAGGGGGTTAGCACGCCCCACGTTTGGAGGCCTTGGTCCTCGACGCGGAGGTCGTGGGTTCGACTCCCGGTCCCGACGACCTTTGCCGCATGTCTTCCCCCCCTCTCCTCACCCTCTTTCCTGTCTGCCTACTGTCGAAAAAATACGAGCCACTAGCACCGCAAAAACTCTTCGGAGAAAAAAGAAAAAAAAAAAAGTTCAAATTTGTGTTTGTAATGTGATAAAAATAAAAAAAAGTAAGGGGCATGAACTTTTTTCACTTTTACAAAGTGGTGTGGTTAAATGTGGATAACAGTTTTACTTCAACTTTTTTTTTTTTTTTTTAACATCGTCATTCCTCCTGGAGAATCAATGCGTCGATTCTCCAGGAGTTTGCTCGTCCGTTTTTCTCACTCAACGCCAAACGTGCCGACGTTTCAACTCAAATGCTTCATTACTCTTAATAGGTTTTATTGAGTATCTCTGGCTTTGATGACTGATGATGGAGCCTCGCCTCGGGGAAACACTGAAGGACATTTTTCTCTGGCCCTGATGGTTTACAGATCAAGCGATTAGTCGAGGAGTGGCAGGATAATCATAATCAAGACAACCTGTTAATGGCGGCTCTTACCCAGAGTGCTAAACCCGACAAGAACACACAGAGTGGCCTTTTCAAGACGGATGTCTGAGACGATGGTTTGCTCAAGAAAGAATGTTTTTGTAGCTGATTAATTAAGGAGTTTTCTTTTATTATTATTATTATTATCTTTCTGAGCGTTAGGCTCAGTATTTTTTTCAGTACTTCCTATTCATTTCAAGCAATTGGACCAATTGTGTATCTTTACCTATAGAACCTTTTCACATTTCATTTTAATGCTTTAATCTGAGAAGCAGCTCAGAGAACTGTGGGGGGGTTGAGAACTGCTCAAACCCCCCCGACCTCAAGCTGTACGTGGTGGAAAACTAATCCGCCACATCAACCTGAACAATCCCCACGGTAATCTGTGGGCTGCAGGGGAACGCCTCACATCAAAACATATCAACGTGCTAACATGGACCAGTCAAAGTCCCGACTCAAAACTGAGAATCTGTAGCAGAGTTGATGTTTAAAGACACTCCATCACATTAACATAACCTGAGTTAAACATCAAATTTGAACAGTGTTGCATTTTATAAAACCTACTAGATTTTGAGAAGACATTGTAATGACTAAGTCTGTATATAATATATAATAACTGAATTAATTGCATGATAGAATAAAATGAGCTCCATAATTTACAATTAGGATGAGGATTATCCTAAGCAAATTTGCTTACGAACGTTGTCCAGTCAACAGGCAATAGATTTGCACTAGACCCGTGATTGACACCAAAAAGCTAGCCTTTCTTTTTTGCTAACTGACATTTTTGCTAGCAAAAAAAAAAGCTAGTTTTAAGGCTTTAAAGCTAGCAGTTAAAATACAATTAACAGTTAGCTTTAAAGCTAAATAGTCCTGCCTGGATTAAATTTAAGACCTGTGATTAATGTATTTAAGGCCAAACATTTTGGCCTTAAAACATTTTTTTTATTAATTTTTTTCTTTTTTTAAAATTAATTTAAGATATTTTAAGGCTTTAATTTTAGATGGATGAATTCAAGACTTTAAGGACGTCTGAACATTTTGGTTTTACTTATTATTATTTTGGCCGGTGACTCACATGTATTTAAGGCCCACCTTCATGCTTTTTAATTCAGTCTAGGCCTTAATTTTATATACATGAAATTAAGACTTTTTAAGGATGAGCGGACAACCTGGTTTTATTTATTGTTTGTGGTCGTTTTATTTACTTATCTTAGATATTTAAATATCTTCCAGTTCCAGTGTTAAGTGTTTCTTACAAAATTAAAGTTTAATGATCTCAAACTGGAGTACAAACTGGTATTGTCATACCATTATCACTATTACTAGAAAATTGTCTCAAACTCATCCAGTCAGAAGCTTCTTCAAAGTTGCTGTAACACAGACCTCTACAGGAGATGCTTCCTGCCCACAGCCATCACCATCTAAAACTCTTTGAAGAACATTGAATAATTTGAGTTACAGCAACAATTAATTTTCCCCTTGGGATCAATAAAGTACTTTTGAATTAAAAGAACAAACATATTTTCGTGCATCGCAGTAATTTCTGGAAATGTATGATCACAATGGACCCCAAATTGATTGGCCTTACCTTGATAATGGGGCCTTTGGGCGTCACGCAGACCAGGACATTGTCCGGCTTCAGGTCTCGGTGGGTGATGCCCAAGGCGTGCAGGAAGGCCACGGCGCTGCAGAGCTGCAGCACCACGCTGTGGTTGCGGTCGGTGTCCGGGGCTCTAGAGAGCAGGTACTGGGTCAGGTCTCCTCCATCACAGTACTCCATGACCAGCCACAGGGCCAGGCAGCGCAGAGATCCAGCCTGCTCCGCTTCCTCCTCCTCCAACTCCCTCTGGGCTGACCTCTTCATGGCTCGGCTTGGAGGTCGCTGCGGGGTCAAGGAATCAGAACCAGTCGATTTCCTCCCCTCCTCAGATTTGGTTCTACCTAGCGCCGTGTTGGTCTTGTCCTGAAGTCTGAAAGCAGAGTTGGTCCTCCTCGGGGTGTTCGACGAGCTCTTGCTTCTTCGACCTTTCTGCGGGTTCACCACGCTCCCCTTGAGCACGGTCTCCACAAGCCGCAGGGGGAGTTTTCCAGGCTTGAGGGGCTTCAGGCTCCTGGATCCGGTCTGAAGGAGGCAGCTGTGCAGAGCGATAACGTTGACGTGGTTCTTGGCGGTGGCTCTCATGGCCCACAGCTCCTGCAGGTAGAGCTCAATGCATTCTGGGTTGCTGCAGGGCAGCCGTTTAATAGCCACCCTGTGTCCCGTTTTGGCCATGTGGCCCTCAAACACAACACCATAGCTGCCCCTACCCACCTCCCTGTCCAAGGTGTACAACTCCTCCATGTTTCATCAAGCAGCCTGACATCAAGAAGAAACAGAACAACATGTTAGAATGACAAGAAACGACTTAACCACCTTTTTTGTGAAACTTTATTTAGCTGTGAAAGCACACCTGAAACGACATAAAGAGCGACCAAACATCTAAAATAACCTCAAACTATGACATTACGCTAAGGTGAAAACTAAAACAAATCTCTTTAAACTTTTTTTAAAAAGTTTTTTGAAAGTACAAACACTGATTTAAACACTTAAGTTCAACTTTCTGACGTGTTTTGACACAGCAGCTGTCAAAACGGGAAGCGTTTCTACCTTCTTTTTTTTTTTTTTATCATTTCCGACTTACCCACACGGCCGCAGTTGGTCTTAGAAACTCCAAAAACGTAGCCGAGAAAAGTTACAGGGCGTCCAAAGTAACATTAATCCGCGTTAGTTTGGCTTTAATCCTCAATAATCAACCGAAATGAAGCTGGAAAAAACAAACTGAAGAAACAAACAAGAAAAACTTCCGAGTTCTCATTCAGAACGTCCCGCCTTGCTTCAACGCCTACTGTGATTGGCTGCTTAACTCAGCTCGTGAGTTCTGATTGGCTATCATTCGAATTCTGCAGATCGCATATACACCGCGATCCTATTGGTCACAGGCTGCTTCTGTCTGTAAACACATGAAGATGCAACACAATAAAAGACTTTGCAGTCTCAGATATGTCTATTAGTACATTACAAAAACATATTCAAACACATTACGTAGTTATGAAGTGGTGATACATAGAATGAATACGGTTGAATGTAACGCAGGTTTCAAGCACAAAGACCCGTTTACCTTTAAATGTTCACTTCCGGCGCGTCCTCAAATAAACTCAACCGTTTCCGGAGAGATTGCTGCGGTTCCGATACATTAATAGATTTCATTATACTCGAGTTTCATTTCAGAAATAAATGACAAAAAAAATGAAACATTTTAACAATATTCTATTTCTTTTTTTTTACGGCGTGCCAGTTTGATGGCACACACCGAAGCCTCATCAGAAGATCTATATTCTGAAATCAAAGTGTTTCATAGCCTTTGGTGTTGCTTAGACCATCAGCGTAGCTCTCTGCTGACATTTCCTTACATAATACAACCTTAAGCCAACTGAACATTTTTTTTAAGTAGAATGTTGTTGCCTGACTCTGGGTAGTGCGCTGGCTTTTAAAATCCAACAGAACTGTGATTTATAACTTTGCTGTATCGGGAGACAGATGTTTGACGTTTAGTCATTTTACACTGCAAAACGAAAGTCTAGCAGACCAGAAAACTTTTGATTATGGATCCTTTTCTCTTCTTTTTTTTCTTTTTGCTTGATGAAGAGGGTGCCTGCAAACCCTAACGAGCTGCTGCACCTGCATGGCTGATTGGCAGGGGGGCAATGCCCTAACATGAGAGCAATAGAACAATGGAAGAAATTATTAAATGGCAAATCAACCTTCAAGTGTGCCAGAGATATTTGTTGTTTCCAGTCGACTCAGCTGTGGCCAAAAGTTTGAAGAATGTACAAACAAAATGGAACACGGAAACTTCCAAGTAGATCACGAGAAACAAAGTCTGGGAAGCACAAAGCAGGACATGCAACACAAGAACCGGGACGCAAATGGACAGATCTGGGTCAAAGTGTAAGAAATCGGCTGAAGGAAATGTAATTTGTGACCCCCTGGGAAAAAAAAGAGATAGTTTCAATGAGATGAAACAAAGAAAGATGTCAGCCTGAAGAAAACATTGGGGAGGAAGTTGTTTCTCAACACTTTGACTTTGCCACCAACAAGGCACTGAAACATTTCCATCAACTTCATAACGAGACCGGCAACGAGTCCAGATCTTAATCCAGCTGAGAATTTATGGCGGGAACTGAAATAAAAATTGGCCCAGACAAGACTCCGTCCTGCAGAGCGGGCCCCTCGGCTGTTCAACGAGAGCGTTGGGGCCTGATTGATGAAGGAAGTTGGTTTTCATTTGCAACGTCTGTGCATCACAAGAACTCAGCCAGTCGGGACGCCAGAGAAGCTGCGACAAAGCACAGCGACAACAGTCCCACATCACAGTTCGGAATAGTAACGTATGGAGAATTTCCTATTTAAGTCTAGCTTTAATTAATATAAAACACTTGCTTTGATTTTGAATTTAGATGCAAATGAATCATTTGGTAAAATTCAAGATTTCTTTTGTTGAACTTTCTTCTGGAGCTGAAAAGCATCCGTACCATGTTGCCTAACTGTAGTAAACCCACTTCAACCAGGAACTCCTGATGTTTTACGATATATTTGTTTTTTCTTTTTACATTTATCGTTTAGCACTTTTCTCCTTTCTGTTTGCTTTTTGTACTTTAAGAATATGCTGTAAATTCCTTACTTTTTATTAAAGTTTCCATGTTTGATGTCCCTGTTAAAACACCAGATACTCTGTCTATTTGACATTTTTTGAGGGCCCAAACTAACAAACTTGCACATTTTATTTATTTATTTTACTTTTAACTAGCTTGGCCATTGCCTTTCTATGCAGTGCTGCTCAGTTCTCATCTCCCTTCACTTCTCCGTCTGAAATTTCTCCCATTAAGGTGAATTTTTCTGATAGAATCTCAAAGGGGCCAATCAGCGAACAGAAGCAGAAGTTATGAACGATGACTTCGATTTTCTGTGCCGTTTTGGAACCTCTTCTCCGTGAAATGTTTGTTTGAAACGTTGTCAAAGCGCTGTTGTGACTTCCTGGAGGCGGAGTTTCAGAAAGAGCTAACATTTCTTAAAGAGACAGAGGCCCAATTTCAAAGCATTAAATTACAAAGTCAAATTTATGTTAAGTCATCTCTGTTACTTTAACAACTGCAGGTAACATAGTTGATCGCTAGTGCCTGGAAAACACTATACTTCTTCTTTAAGTCACATTATTAGAGCTTGTGCTTTTCCTACCATTGAAAGGATTTCCACAAGTCTTCCTATTTGTCGATTATTTCCCATAAAATACCAGTAAAACACATTTAAATTCATGATTGGAACATGATAAGACACATAAAGAAAAGTCAAAGGCTGTGGATACTTTTTCATGGCGTGATGCCATTTCTTTGAAATACAAAAAAAAAAACACCTGAGGAGATTAGAGTAGGCTATATCTCGCTAACACAGCCAGGAGGATAAAACTCTCTCTGACTCAGTTCTGTTTGGAGTTTTTTTTGTCACAAAACAAAACACACACACACACACACAGACATTACGTAGCTGCTGTTTGGGGCACTGACTGTTATTTGGTGAAGGAACAACAAGGGCGATGACAGTTACCAGCACGTAGCGTAGCGTAGCGTCGTGCGCGAGCCTAACAGGAAACGTCGTGATTCAGCGAGCAGCTTTGATGAGTGCGCTGATGGGACCCGCGGCTTTTATCAGCACTGCCGGTTAGGAATACTCTTCATTACTTGAGGATGATGGAATCAGTCACACTTCACTTTGCATTTTTATCTCAAAGCAGATGCGCTTTACTCTATCATCATATCTCACTCGCTTTGAAAGCGTTCTCTCTCTTTATGTTTTGGTGGCAGATTTACGGTGAAGGCTCAGAAAGCTACTGAGATGAGGAAGGAGAGTCAAAATTTGATTTAACTAGCTGAAAAGAGATTTCACAGGTGCTGGGGGAAAAAAAGCTGTGGATGAGCTCAATGAGAATTATAGTTGTAATCATCTCTGTTTTCAGACTAATGGCGCTTTCTGTGGGGGCTCTGCATGCTAATCAAGTAGCGCGCCAATAGGAAGGGGCAAGAGTAATTATTTTCGTGATTGAGGTCAGAACCCTCGCGTTTAATCCCCAGGTCTATCCCGAGCTTCCCGGCACGCGAACAGCAAACGGCAGTAAATATTTTTCACAGAACGACGTGAAAACACTCCCTTCCACAGCAGACACTCTTAAAAACAGGGACTGTTTTCCTCAGAAAGACACATTTCCATTAGACAGACAAGCTTTCCATACTCGTATTAAGTTTGGGCCCTTAAATTTTTAATATATTTTTTAGGGTGGATATAAAGCATAAACTTCCAATTACTGGTAAATTATTGTTGGTTAATTGTGTATTTCCTCTAATCTACACAAGGTCAGAAGTCTAAGTACACATTTTGGTCAACATCAACAGCCTCTCCACCCACATTCTTGTCCATATTCACGCCCACGTAGTGAGGAATACACAGCCAATAGAGACACATCCAACTTGGCTAAAACCCAACCTAACATTAACCAGATAGAGTGAACTAGCTTCATGCTAGCGCCGCAACAAACAGGACTGTAGCTGTGTTTCCATTGCAAATTACAATTTAATAAGAAACACAATTAAAATCATACTTGAATACGTTTGTTCCCGCAATGAGTCATTAAAAAACTTGCCGCCCCACGGTCCTCCAATTACTTCCTGTCGTCGTCTTCTTCGTGGTTTGCACCAGTGGCAGCATCTGGTTGTTGATCATGTGACGCAAACCAGATTTTCCATTACATTCAACTTCATGGCGACAACAAACGTGACGCACTGACTGCAGTTGGGTTTCCATTACAAATGTTTGCAAAACTTTGTCAATAATCCACTCAAATAAAATAATTTTTAAAAAAATGTCGCAGCTACAATGTTTCTATTAAATAAGAATTAAAATCACATGCGAATAAGTTTGTTCAGGCGCCGCCGCCACTATCCTCCAACCACTTCCTGTCGTCTTCTTTGTGTTTTGCACCATTGGGTAACATCCGGTTGTTGATCACGTGACTCGTGTTATGACAAAAAAAGTGTATCCATTGCAGTTTTGAAAAATACACCAATTTTGATACGGCTAAAAAAAAAAAAAAACACCACCTTGCGGCAAAACTTCTGACTGAAAAACAATTATTTATTTACATTTTTTTTTTAAATGTGCATGTTTTCTATTAAGCAAATGTATTTTCAAAGTGTCAAATTGCTCAATTACATGGTCGATGGAAACGTAGCTATTTTTGTGCGAACTGAAGCCAGTTGTTCCACCATAACCGTACCATCTGGACCATGAGTGGGTCATATGGGCCGTTTTATTGTAAAAACTGTGAAAACGAGACATTAGTGTAGAATAAAAATGTAAAATGACATGACAAGAGTTGGTGATCCTAACTAACTTAGAGTTAGGATCACTGTAAGTGACTGAACAGGAAAAGTTCAGACAGCGAGGAGAAAAAAAAAAGATTTTATGACACAGAGTGTCCAAATGTCCGGTTTTCAAATGTTTCACAGGTGCCAGTGGAAAGGTGGGATTAAAAGGCAGGTTACGTAACAGGCTCCATATACACAGACATGATGCGCTGCAGTATGTCTTGCTTACACTCTGAAATAAAAGTGCCGACTGGTTGACGCTGCAGTTTTCCCGAACCGAGAAGCAATTCTTCTTTTCTGTGGAATTGGCTTCCTTGGATGGAAATGTGGCCCTCCTTTCCTTGGAAGAAGAAAAAAAAAAAAATCATTTTCTGTCCCGTTGTTAATAACAATCGGCTTTATCTTGACAGATGAAAGCCCGGGCGGTCCATAAACCACACTATGGATCGCTCGCTGAGTTTCACATCAGTGGATTTGATTGTGCGGCAGGGCTGTAATACACATCAGCCGGATGAGAAAGGAGAGGGGAACGCAGGGCGTTCGGAGGCGGCTGTCTGTTAAGAGTTGCAGGAATAGCCGGCAGGAAGCTCACGAGTCGTCAGCCGACCGTTTTTTAACCCGCTCCTCCATCAACACCGCGAAAAACAACAACAGAGAAAGCTTACTCCCTGGTTCACTTTGCTCTTTATTTTCATAAAGTCATTAATGTCAGTGGGAGGATTCAGTTGGGTTTTTTTTTTTTCTCAGTTTCTTCATCAATTATAGGAACAATTAAGTTCTGATTTAAGTATTTGTAGGTGATGATGTGTCATTATTGAAAACATAATTCATTACAGGGAAATCTCTCGGGGCAGATGAAACAGAAGGGTTTTTTAAAAAAAATCTATATTCTTTCTTAGAAGTGAAAGCTCAAATTTTCCCATCGTTTTTTTTATTGTGTTTTTGTAAAAGAGCATGTTGAAATGCGTCATTTCATGCTTAAAAAGAGAGAATAAAAACCAAAAAAAAAGCAAACATTGTGACTTCCCTTTTTGTGCACGAAAGAGATAAATTGTGCCGTTTTATTCCTAGAAATCGACAAATGCTTATTGTTTCCCATAGCTTTAACGAGGCTGCTTCTCGCAGCAATTACACATTTCTATTGGGGGCTATTTATGCTTCTAATCCTCTCGTGTTATTAAATGACAAAAAGTCATTTTCCTTGCTACTGGAAGGGGCTGAGCTCATCTCCACGAAGCAAATAATTTGCAAAGCGCACAGTTTGCTTGCGAAAAAATATTCAAACCCCATCAGCTTTTTCCACATCTTGTCACGTTGATGTATTTCATGGGGATTTCGCTTTTCAGATCGACACAAACTAAACACTTTAAATAAATAATCTCAGTTATGTTGTATTCAGCCTGAATTTGCTTTGATACCTCTAAATAAAATCTAGTGTAGCTGTCAAATAATCCACCTGTATTACTTAAAGGGGCAGTATCATGTAAAATTAACTAGTCTGAGTTTTATGTGATGCTATAAAGTTATTCCCTCATCAAAAACATACCTGGATTGTTGCCTTGATTCATTCATGCTTGTTTGAGAAATTTCTTATCTCCCGTGGCAACCATTCATACGTGCAAAATGCCTGGGTGGACCTAGCGTCACCTTCCACCACCTTCCAAACTTCCGCCTCATAGAGCAGCCCTCTTCCTCGGCTCCACCACTCGGCTCCTTCAGACTAGCCAGCAGTAATTAGCAAACAGCTGGTGGAATTGTGAATCTGCTCACCTCATTATAGGAGCTGCTTATCAATGAAACGGTAGTGAAACGTTGTGAAAGGGTTAATAGAGGAGCCGTGTTGTGATGACTTCCTGAAGGCGGAGTTTCAGAAAGAGCAGGAGTTTTTAAAGAGACAGAGGCCCAATTTCAAGGCGTTAAATTGCAAAGTAAAATTTCTGTTTGTGGAGAGAAGAGGAGAGAGAAAGAAGTGTTATGACAACTGAAGATAAATTAGGTAATATATTTGCACTATGTGCCTGGAAAACATATTACTGCCCCTTTAATCTCAGTATAAAGGCAACTGCAAAAATCTGAGAGGCAAAGAGAAAGACATAGTTGAAAGAAAGCCATTAGAAGTTGTTATTGTCATCTGACACAAGCCAAGTAGGAGACTCAGCCAAACGTGCAAAAGGGTTCTCTCAGTGTTTTGCCAACCAGCAGCACCCCGAGTGTGGCACTTCCCATTGTTATCGTGAGACATGGTGCTGGCATCATCATAGTGTCAAATCTTTGTGGTGGTAAAATGACAAAATCTTGAAAAAAAACTTATGCTTTTGCAATGTACTTTTTGTACGCCTAGTAACAGATTTGCGCTAAAGTTCCAAAGGGATTTCCATAATCTTTTTGACGAAATACTCAACGGTCCGGTTTCTATTCCTGATTCAATTTGTGTTTCCTTCATGCTCAAAAAAAAGCTGCATCGAACAGTCGCACAAATGCTAACACCAGACGCTTCAGTGTCAAGGTTTTGTGAAGTTAAGCATAACCGTCCCTTTCATCAAGGCAATCACTGCCGCTGACCCGCCAGAGGAGCGTTTATGTACACTAGACAGCTGGTGGACGGCGGCGATATCAACGACAGACAGGCCTAGCTGGGGCCGCTTGTGCCTCAGGGCTGCTTATCTCCGCTTCACCATGGGCCCAATTCATCCATCACTATCAGACCTCACGCAGGTTCCCATGGCGGGGCTTTCACACCTTCACAGGGGGCCGAGGCTATCAGCAGCTCAAGATGAGAAAACAGTTGAAGCGTTGAACTTCGACACCGTGAAAGTAGGTTTTGGCGAGGGCTTTTGTTGTTATCGAGGACGTAATTGTTGTAACACCTATTGGCTGCTGATCTGTGAAAGCGGGCCGCAGATAGGAAACATAGCTTCATACCCAACGCATCAGCCCAGATGAGAAGGTTTCCATGAGAGCGCAATCAACAGGTTGATTCCTACATCTTTGAATTATTATTATTTAATGTGTAAAAGTGGTTGGTGTTCATTTTTTCAGGATGCTCTCATCAACAGATGGACAGATAGCAGTAACCCAGAATCAGAAGTTTGGTCGCAAAACACTTATCAGGATCAGGTTCAATTGTGTTAAACATTCGTTAAACCATATGTCATCTTGGCTTAAAGACTGAAACCTTCATACAAAACAACAGCTGCTTTGATTTTTATCATGTAGCATTGTTTGCTATGCTGTCCTTAATGAAATAAACTTCAATTGATGGAGGGCGGAGGGACATCCAGGTATCCATCTCCTTGGCAACACTCAGCTGTCCCAAAAAGTTCCCCAACGTACTCAAATGTTTTTCACGAGTTACAGGTTGCATTCAGTCTGTAATTTGCAAATTGTGGCTAAGAAAGAAAAATATGTTGCGATTAATTAGATTAGTGGCCTGCTTTTCTAGCAGAGGCTAGCCTATCAAAATTGCCTCAAGAGGGGCATTGATAGCTCATCCGTTGGACACAGAAGAGAAAAGGACGTCTGAAGCACTGCAGGCGTCACTTGATTGAGTTAAGACCAGATGTATTGATTCAACACGAAGGGGACCGGGCAAAAATGTCCTCCATGGAAGCCCTCTGACCAAGAGGAACACAAAGGTTTCACATTTTCCCCTCAAATGTCATGTGACTCATGCCTTTTTAGAAGGTGTGTGAAGAAAAGATCATTTGAAGATTTTGGACTGGTGTTTTACAAAATTTGGGCTTAAATCTGATTGAGGTACCGTGGCATGACCTTTAACCTTCTGTTAGTGTTCAAAAACCTTTCAAAGCAGCCGACAATTCTGCCAAAATGATTGGGCGGGCGAGAATGCTTAGTGCCAGGTGTTCCTGTGAAGAGCTGTTAGCTTTAGCCTTGCTAGCTTTAGGTAGGTAGTCAATTCTTTTTCACGTAGGGCCATGCTGGTGTAAATAACCTTTTTTTCCTGAAAACTTGAAATCATTGTTGAAAATTGTGTTTCGTGTTTAATCAGGTTCTCATTGTCTGATGATGAAACCAGTTTGATGGTCTGAAACATCCATGTGACACAAAAAAGAAAAAAAAACCCCAGAAATCTTTAATACTTTTTCACAGCCCTAAAAAAAGAAGAAGAAAAACTCCCCACTTAAATAGAAATTTTTCATTAAACCTCCACCTTATGTAGTGTTTTGCAATCACTTTCCTCTAGTCACAGGTTAACAGGAGACCTTTTGGGTCAATAATGATTGAAGACTTTGTGTTTCACGATAATTATTTAAGTAAAGTCAGTAATTAAGCATCCAGCATGATTAAGATCTGAAATGTCTTGCATGACTAACCTGTCATCAGTCCACCTCCTTCCATCGACTTCTCTGCTCTACAGAACTCGTTGTTTCAATTAGAGAGATAATACTGTCTCCCATCAAGGTGGGACATCATTACAAGCAACAAAAAAAAACCTTGATACTTTAACCTTTTCCAACACAAACAACCCAATCGACCACGGCCACTGGCTTTCACTCCGGCGGCTCACCTTCCAAGCAACTGATTGGAAACGCCATTGTCTCCCTGACCTTAACAGTAGGTCGGCGTTTGGTTTTGGCTTGAACAGAGATGTTCTAGATCAATCCAAGTGTGTGCTGTGTATTTTTAGAGCCCCCACCTCCATTAGTTGGCTCACTTGAGGATGAAACCGGTGGCGTAGGCAAAGCCTCTTTACGTCACCGCAGCCCGCTGGCTCGTGCTCCTGCGTAACAGAACGGGGGAATCCACCTCTTTCCCGCCCCATCCCCTCTGTGCTCCTGTGATATGAATGGTGATGTACAGGAGAGGGGAGGGTGGCGAGGGAACTGGAGGGTTGAGCCAGGAGGGAAGGGGTGTGCCATTATAAGGAGCCTCAGAGGAGGCACGCGTTTAGTTGTTGAAACCCTCAGCCTAAGGATACGAGCCGAGACACCAAACCCCTCAGAGCCTGCAGAAGGGAGGACTCCGAGACATCCTTACGTCACCGCCACAGGTAAGGAGGGAACTTTCTATCATGTGAGGGTGAGCTCACCTGTGCGGATAGATACAGGTGTTTGCCTGGGTTTATGAAAGAATCGCTTTAAAGATGTCTCTTCAGGATTATTTTTTTCTTCTCCCCCTTATCTCCCACCAGTTTGATGGTTTTGATATCTGACCTCTGAGGCGGTTCTGTAAACAACCCTTCTTACCTAGAGGAAGATTTTTTTTTTCCATTACTGTGTGTTTATGTCCCTGTGGCAACAAAGGCACCATCAACAGTACGCACGTTGCACCTGATTACTACTTCATTAACAGGGGACAAAGTCATGATGAGAAAAGTACAGAGAGGCACCCGATACTAGGCACACACACGCAGAAAATACGCAAATAAGATCAGAGGGAATTTTGAAACTGTTAGGAATTTTCCTATTTTCCTGAACGGACGGGTGGATTAACCGAAACAGCCCCGGCAGAGGTCAATGAGCTAATCACCATGCCACTCCTGAATCAATTTATTCATAGCCTGTTGTCGGATTATCGCGCGTCAGATTAAACCACACAAAGACTCTTCAACAAAAGCCCGCTCGATGCTCCCCGGAGCAGCTCCGGTGTCAACCTGTGGTCCGGGAATAGAGAAAGGGAAGAAAGGCTTCCGAAGTGGATCTTCTGTTATTATGCTAAACACATAATAATGATGATGGTTGTAATGATAATGGTAATGAATGTGCATAATCTCTTCCCATTATCAGAGAGGAAAGGAAAAAAAAGACGCAGACCGGGAGAAAATGGGTGCCTAATGTGCCATTCTGGGATAAACGACTCCACATTAGGGGAATGGATTTTGAAGACTGAAATGTTTACAGGACAGCAACAAATGTAGTGTTTTGGAAGTAAATTTGATTGACTGAAATGATTTGTTTCTTTCGCTTTCTGTTCAGTACTTCCATAGAAAACGCTCCTTTTTAGGTTGCCGACAGTTTGTTTTCAAAAATACCCTTGAGTAGCCTATTAAAAAAAGTTTACCCAGAAATCAAATTTTTTGATTTAAAACTTCAAAAAGGAAGGTCTGAATTGAAGTTGCCTTCAGTTTGATCTATTAAAACTGTTTTGTAGTTGTGCGCTGATCAAATGATCACCAGTATGTTAAAAAAACAAACAAACTACATCACGACTGTCTACGGTTCGTTTATTGAGTCAAAGTTTTCCTCAGTTGCATGGAAAGTAGACTTTACTGTGCGTCCCTGCCCAACCTGTTGCTGTTTTAGCTTTCAGAAAATATTTTTTCTACACTTTCCCACACTTGAAACAAAATTTGGTTTCAATTAAGGAAAACACGAACTGTAATGAGGTGGAAAATAAAGGGTGCTGCCGTTAACTCTTCCTGAGGTAACAGTTTTAAAGCTACAGTTTCCACAAGCAGCATGTTGGCTAGTCACCCTAATCCTGCTGAAGGCTTGATACCGGAGCAGGTGGCCTGACTAATATGCTCAGTATTACTGTATACAGAAAAGAATGTTGAAAAGATACAAAATTCTTTGCATAAAAATACTACAAAATTCTGCGGGTGCTTTTTAAAAAAATATTTTTACGAATTCTACGTATCAAAATATAAATAATAAATTAATGTTAGAGATTAAACGTACTCATTTATTTTCCGTTTGGGATCAATAAAGCACCTATGAACTGAACTGGAACTATAACATCTCATATCGATACTTTCTGTTAGCAGCAATAAGAATGATAACAGAACTGTTGCTTTCTGCTGAAATAAAAGTGATTAGATCATTTGTTTTGTTTGAAATTTCCATTTTCATAAAGGGAAAACATTTTATCTTTTGCTCAAGGTCATCGCATTTAGCCTCGTGTTGGATGACGCCCACCGTCTTTGGGATTTCTGCGACCTGAGCCCAAACAGATCCCAACCTCCAGATAATCTATCATCTGTTTGACCCCTCTGCCAGCGCCTCCCTCCCTCCTGTATTCTGTATTTCTACACCCCCCCCTCCACCACCCATCCTCCCCCCTGGCCTCACTGTCGTCACCTCGGCAAAACCGAGGAGCTCGTCTTGGCCGAGTGAGATTGCCTTCCCTCGGACTCCGTGCCCAATGGATTCGTGCAGGTGTCAACGCTGTCTTAACAGCAACCAGATCAATGATGACACACAGCGTCAGCCGCCTAACTCTGCAGAATTTAAAAAGCTTTCCACTTTTCCCACCCGTTGGGCAGTCATTCTGCTCTGACGGCTGACATATTTTCTGACGTTGTCATCTAACTTTTATTTCGGAGTGGCATCCTTGATGGTCCCGGTGTTTGCCGCTCCGTTCTTATTATGCCGAACTATGAAAGCCAAACAAATGAACATTGTCTTTCTCTGCAGGTTTAGAGCAGGACGAAGCATCGAAATTCACTCCGCAGCACAGTGACCCTGCTATCTCCTGCAGACTCTCATATCTAAACCAAGCATCGGCTTCCGCCTGTGTTGAGGGTTTATCAGCCCAAACACAGCCGCTCTGTCTGAGATCTTGCTCTGCGCTTGAGTAATATTGTTTAGGGGCTATTAACCCAGCTAGGTGGGGGCCAAATGAGATGACTGCTGGTGTGATTCTCCCACCATGAAGGACTCGTCTGATGCTTTGGCTGATTGCAGAAAAAGTTGAGCCTCTACCGTCAGGTGCAAATAAGAGCCACCCCGCCTGTATGTCTAATGAAGATGGTGGAGACGATACGCTCGTTTGATCAGACGCGATTGTGTTTTGGAAAGACGACAAACATGAATATGAGGCGCATCGTTCCCCATTTAATGTTTGGGATAAATGAGTGTTGGCGTAGCCTCTGTGGGAAATGAGGGGGGAAAAAAAGAAGCACGGTTTTGTATTATTGCAACTCAATTTGTTCTCTCAGCAGTGTGCGCTAGATGAGATTTCCTAAATAACAGCAGTGGAAGATAAAGACAGTAGCAGGGGTTATGATTTTCCAGCAGATATGAAGAAGATTATGACGGAGAGAACTGGCGAGGCATAAAAAATGACTGCCATTGTCGGGGGGTGGACGCAGAGGACGCATGTGGTTACGGGTCAGGTGACGGACGCAGTCAGGAGACTGGCTGCAGTCGTGGCAAAAACGCCCAAATCGGATTAGACTCACACTCTCAGATTTTGTCATTTCGGGAAGCGCCCCGCGAGGAAGGGCCCGACACCTCAGCTTCTCCTGGTCGTCTGAACTCTCCATCGAGTCACGCATTCTTTATCAGTGGTTGCACAGGATGGATTTACTTTGACTATCATCCTGTGACGAACTGACTAAATCCTTCACAAGCTGAAAGCTTCTCAAAAAGTTACCTGTAGGTCCGGGTGTCTTGGATGTGTTTTTGTGGGAGGCTTGGACTTCATGGTGGTCAGAGTTAAAAAGAAATTTAGAATTAAAAGCCAACATTCCTTTTTGCTCGACTGTTTGAGTAATCTTCCAGACTCCTACAAGGTGGTGTTTAAGTTGTTTTTTTGCATTATTGCATTGCTCGCACTATTAATTTAATAGGGGTGCACCTGATTTTCTCAATTTTGGGAAATTGGCGATTGGCCGATACCTACATGTGAAATCAATCTTATCCACCGATTTTATCTTCCTTGGCAAAGATCTGAAAATCTCTACCATTTAAGCTAATTAATTGGAGGTTCTTTTTGTTTTTGCACGGTAAATAGTTTATAAACTGTTGTAAGATGGCTGCTGACTCTTAATTTGAGCTCCCTTAAAGGTGAAAAGGGTTAAAACTGCAGCTATGCTATTAGAGTTGGAGGTTTTAATTAGAATATCGTCAACTGGCTGTTGGAACAATATAAGAGAGAGAGAGAGAAATATGCTTTTATGCTGCACTAAGTCTGCTGATTTTGTATAACCTTTCTGGAAACATTTAGCAGGTAAATGTTTCAGGGGGCATGACACAACCACATCCTACTGAATATTAAATGCTATTTGGTATTCTTTGTTCAAAGATTCATATCAGTCTACAGTGTCTGCAAAAGTATTCTTACATGTGGAACTTTTTTTTAAATCTATTTCTCACAAGTTTCTAGCTTTAGTTTCCTATGGAGATATTACCCTAACCTGACTAGTCAGACAGTTCTTCCCATGATTCTTTGGATGGTATTGACCTTGTGATGAGCTGCACCTGGTTTCCTCCAAAAGTGATGCCGGGTACTCACACCAAAGAGATGAGTCTTTGTGTCATCAGATTACAGCATCTTGTTTCTCCTGATCTAAAAGTCTCTCAGGTGCCTTTTGGTAAACTCCAGATGGGCTGCCCCATCTGGTGACTTTGATCAGCAACACTACCATGGAGGCCAGATTGGTGGATTGCTCCAGATGGTTGTCCTTCTGGAAGGTTCTCTTCTCTCCACAGTTGAATGGTGGAGCTCTGACATAGCGACTATTGGGTTCTTAGTCACCTCCCTGACTAAGGCCCTTCTCACTGAAGGGCCTTAGCTCAGATTAGACGTTGGCCACCTCTGGGAAGAGTCCTGCCGGTTCCAAACATCTTCCACTTACCAATGACGGAGGCCCCTGAGCTCACTGGAAACTTCGGAGCAGCAGAAATGTTTCTGGATCCTTCCCCAGATATGTACCTGAAGTCAATCATGTCTTGGAGGTCTACAGACTACTCCTTTGATTTCATTCTTGGTGTTTGACCCGGACCTCCACTGCCAGTTGTAAGACCTCACGTACACAAGTGTGTGTCTTTCCGAATCAAGTCCAAATAACTGAATTCCCAACAGCTGGTCTCCATTTAAGCTGGAGAAACGGCTCAAGCATAATGAGTGGAAACTGTTAATTGTTTTTGGAGGTTCCTGGCAAAGAATGTGAATGTTTGTGTCAATGTGAAATTGTGGTTTATTATTTTTTATGAATTAGTAAACCTTTAAAAAAAGACTTACAGTAAGTGGATGAAAGTTTAAAATCTTTCTCTTCGTCAGTTGTCTCTCAAGTGACCAAAAAATGGCATTGGCATCCATTACTAACCTTGGAATGCAGCCCTGAGAAGACTCGACTTACTATCCCAAATTTTGGACTTTTTAAAAAAATTTTTTATGAAAGACACAGATTTTCAGAATCTTGGTTGTGTTTTTAAACAAAGTGAATCGCTTAAAATAACAAAAACATATCATGCCTTTGACTATATCGGACTATAGCGTTAGACTGAAAATCTTGACTACCTGGTTTAGAACTCGGTGGCCAAGTTTAGTCCTTGAGAGGTACTATGCTGCAACTTCACGAGGTACACCTGCTCCAAAACACCAGAATCAAATGGCTATGCTTTTCCATCAGCATTCAGTCATTCAACTCTGCAGAGGCCTGGTAGCGAGTCAGTAATTTGGTCAAGATGTGATGAAGATGGGATGTATCTAAATGTTGCAGGATTGCGTCGCTTGAGGACTGATTTTGAGTACCCTGAGTCAAGAATGATTTTTTTTAAACTCTTCCTTGAAGGATTTCTGTTCTGCTTTGCCTGAACTAGCATATGAACAGCAACAATGTTTTGTTTCCAAGCATAGTACATTTATTGTAGATGGTACTTGAAGTGGAATATATTAAGATCTTTACAGCAGGTACAATACTACTGATAGTAACATCTGACTCACTAGCCTGCTTTTATAACACTTCAAGCAGGGACTTAACCTGTTAATAGCTTTGTGTGTTTACTGAATGGAATGAGGAGAAGTCAGCCCACTCCTCTGATTTGCCAAACAAGGTAGTATCAACGTCTGATTTAAAGGGTTAGCTGGTTTTGCAGCTTGATTAGACTAGCTTAAACAGAAGAGATGATTGGACCTTAGTTGAAGATACTTCCAGGAAGAGAACAAAACTAATCACCATTGTTTGGTTTTACCCTTTAGAATGGCTTAATGCTTTATATCCACCATCCTGACACAAGAGGGCACAGATACTTCCGGATCACTAGAATGCTATCTGCTTACACCAAACAAGATATGATGAGGTAAATTATCAGTAATCAATAATAGTGAACATTTACATATTTTATTGAGGCGCCAAAATGGACCTTTTATTCAAGCCAGGAGCTCCTAACCACCGGAGGCCAGAAGTTTTTCCTGAATTCAATAATAATCCGTATAACAGTTTGAGCCATGAACCTCCAAACTCTCATCTCTGCTTTATTTGCAGTAATCAGTGTTGTATAGTAACGAAGTAAAAATACTTCACTACTTTACTTAAGTATATTTTGGAGTACTTCATACTTTCCTGGAGTATGAAAATTTTTGATGACTTTCACTTTTACTTCACTATATTTCCGAACTTAATTGCGTACTTTTACTCCGATACATTTTCAATGTGTGGTTTAGTTACTCGTTACAAAAAAGCGAGAGAGAGAAACGCAAGTGTTTTGACCCCACCTACTGATTAGCAAGTAGCAAGTAGGCTACCGAACAAAGTGCCTGGGCTTGTTCATCACCACCAATAGGATACTTCTTCTTCTTCTTCTTTTCTATTATGGCGGATCACAAGCAACTTTAAGGTGCATACCGCCACCTACTGTACATGAGTGTGTAGAAGCATTACTTCATATCTATTAAATTCTACTTTTTAATTTTGTATTCTTAAGATAAATAAACAATGCTTTCCTTAATTTGTGAATATCTGTTATGTTTCCTTCATTTCCTAATATACCTTTAAGATTCCATTCATGCCCCATATTTCTAACTATTCTCTTTAATTCTTCCCTTTTGAGTTCATTTGACTTACAGTTCATCAATATGTGTTCTACATTTTCTTTCTCTCCACATCTCTCACATTTATCATTATTTTTCCTCCCTATTTTATAAAGCATGTCATTTAAGTAGGTATGACCTACTCTTAATCTACTAATTATTATTTCTTCTCTTCTGTTTCGTTCATTAATGCTTCGAATTCAAACTGACTTTTGTACTTCATATAATCTTCTTCCTTTCTTATCTTCATTCCACATTTTTTGCCATTTCTTGATTTCTTTACTTTTAATTAGGATACACCTGTTTCGCTTCTCCCATTAAACACAAAGCAAGTCTCGCAATCAGTAGCAGTCACATGGAAATTCTATCTTACAAAAACTCCCCGTCCAACTTGAAGAAACACATCGAGGTAACTTCTTATGAAATGGTTATAATCCTCGTGTTTCAGTAACTATAGCTTGGTCACTAGGCACTACTGTATTGTGAAATCTTGACCATAAATGAACTTTGTTTGGCATTGTTTCAGTTCCACACGTGGTGTATTTAGCTTAGGCCTAATGTTGACTGTAGCAGGCTACCTAGACTCCTCTGTTCAAGGGGGGACAGAAGCCATAGCGATAGCAATTTAGACTAAATTTAACGAATATAGGAAAGGCAAGCAAGTTCAAAACCAGGTTTACAGATGCCAATAAGCTGCATTTTCCTCCCAGTTCTTTTTTTCTTTTGCATAATGACCAGTTGTGTGCACCACCTACTGACTGTAGGATTGACTGATTCACTGATTTGTGAAGTAGAGTAATCGTAACAGCTCTTTTTCTTCATGTTGGCCGCATTTTCTGTACTATTTATTTTTCTCATTTTCAGCACTGACCTTACTTGAAGGGAAAACTTAAGGCTTACAAAAACTTTGTATTTTCTGTCCTGGAGGGTATACTAAGAAGCTGGTTCAGTTGTAAAGCAGGTTAAGTTAACCTTGTGCTATAGGTAAAGCACCTAATTTTCTTAACTAAATGATGCCTGCAGGCATATCTATTAGCAGGTTTAATTTTGCCTGCACTTGGTTGTGTACATTATTTTAAGTGTATTTGACAAGTTTACCAAAATATAAAAAATGTCATTCAAACTGCATTTGCTTTGTTTTACTTTTTACTTGTACTTTTCATTACATTACTTGAGTACATCCATTTTTACAGTAATTTCCATACTTAAGTACAAGAAGTTTCAAATACTTTAAGACTTTTACTCAAGTAACATTTCAGTCAGTGACTTGGACTTTTACCAAAGTCATATTTTGGAGAGGTACTTGTACTTTTACTTGACTCTGAGATTTCAGTACTTTATACAACACTGGCAGTAATGATTCAGCCCTCCATCTTGATATTGCCACTCACAAATAAATATCGGCCACTCTTGCCTATAAATTTGCATGCCGTTTCACTCTTCAACCTTTAGCGTTTCGCCTCATTTGCATAATCTGTCTGACAGCAAGAGTGCTGGGATGGACGCGATGGGGCTAATCTTTGACTGACGGCAGCGGGACAAAAGTGGGATCTATGGGCAAACAAAGGGGCCTTTTCCTGTGGAGGCGAAGACAACATCATCCGTCCAGCAGTTTGGGAGCGCGCTGCCCGAAGGGTGGCTCTTGAAAACAGATCTCCGTCATCGTGCCCCCGCCGAAGCGACCTTGTCCTCCTTAATGAATGCCGGCATGAAAGCGAAGGGAAAATGGACTTTAATGAAGTGCCGGATGCGGCGCTGTTTTTAGACGCGTCCCTCCATCTCGTGGAGAAGAATGCTTTTACCTGCATCTCTCTGAAACAAGCGCATGGTCGCGCGCTTCCATTAGAGTTAACAAAGGCCTTGAAAATGTTATGTTTTCAAAAGAAATGTTCTTCCTGTTGAATTAGCAAGGAGGCCGTCACAAAAGGGCCACTGCTCTCATGCATTTGGTTTTATTAACTGGGTCCATTTCTTGTCGGAGAGGATAATAACGCGGGAGCAGAAATGTCTGATACCGTTGGTTTATGGTCTTTCAAAGGGACGCTCCGGCAGTCAGAAAAGGGAGGTATTATATACCTTTTCTTTGAGTGGAAACTGAGCAGAGAAGGTCCATTAAACTTTTTAGAAGTCCTTATTTAACTCTACCCTTATGGACCGTATTGTATTGGAGAAAAAACAGATTAAAATGTGTTTTTTTGCCTAATGCAGACTTTGAAAAATACTTCTCCCCTATCCAGGCTTTTGTTTCACCAAAACAGGAAGGCAGTGTATCAGTTTTTCCCCCCTACTACTGCCTTGTTGTCTTGCTATTAGATAGAGGACGTCTCACAATGCCTCTACTTTTATTTTCTTTAAAAAAAAATAAATAAAAAGAAGACAGCTGAATGGATGAGATTTGCTATTTATGCGGATGGAGAACAAACTTGGTGGGAATGAATAAGGCTAAATTAGAAGCTCCGGTGAAGGGCATCGAGGGCGCCAGAATGTCACGACTGTGAGTGGTGGAGAAGAAAAGCCCGGTGCCTCGATCCTGACAAAGCCCTGACGCTCTCTATCTCATCCATTAGTTGTCTGCGTGGAGCTGAAAAGCAAAGAGGAGTCTGTTAATGCACAGATAACCCAGAGGTCCCTATGTGTCTGTCTCTCCCCATCTCCCTCCTCCTCCTCACTCTCTTCCTTACCTCCTTCTACTCCTCTTTCTTCAGCCCACCTACCCAATGTTTCTCCCTCTTGTTTGAAACATTTGGTATTATAATGGGACTCTTTCCTCTTGTGCAACGTATTCCGAAAGATTCCAGTTTCTTCCATTAGTAATCTTAACCAACCTTAACGAAAGTCCAGAACCAAGGCACGACGATGCGGTCACTCTCTAGGAGGGAGAGATGATTAGAATTTCTGCTCTACCAATAACATCTCGCGGAACCATTAGCGACACTTGATTTATCTTTATATGCAGAGATTGGTGAGTGTTTTATGTCGACGCGCCGTGTAATCACTGGTGGAGAGTGCATTGATCTGAGATAATGGGCAGCTAAAGTGCAATGTGGTGTTTGAACGGAGGGGTGAAGGAAGCCAAAGAGCGTCTTTAAAATAACACAATGATGGTTTTGACACAGCCGAATGCCTATAAAGAAAAGATGTATTATTCTGAAGGACATAAAATATATTTTTTTATGTGAATCAACAAGGCAAAAATACAAAGGTTTGTCTCAACAATCACGGTTTGGTTGATTTATTGTGTTCAGCCTTAAATTTAGTTCTTTTTCGACTCGATTCAATTCAAAAATACTTTAAATACCGAAAAGGGGAATTAATTGCTGTAAATGTTATCATCTAAATATCTTCAAAGAGTCGTGAATGGTGATGCTGTCTGTAGGAAGGATCTCCTGTGGCTCTCTGAATGAAGACTGTTGCTTGACTGACATGCTAACAACTGAATTTCTGGGCAGCAGAGATCATTTTCTGCAGCCCCGTCTCCACAGGCTTGGCTTTACCGGTTCTCCCTCAGTTAGCTCCAGCGAGTTTTGTCTCAATTTGCAGATCCGGCACGGTTTCTTTCCGATTTTTGGAACCACCTCACGGATGGTACAAGCCGGTTCAAGCTGAGTTTTGCGCATCTGATTGGGAGACTGGTTTTTCTAACTGGATTTACGGCACTGGGTGAGAAATGGCGATACTTCTGGAAGAGCGCATATAGCATCAACTTGACGGGGCAACCTGCAACGTACAAATATACCAAGAGATTTCGGAAAAACTGGCCGCCTACTGGTACAAAATGACACCATTGTAACGTCGACCACAGCTCCTGCACGCTCAAGGTTCGCCCACGTAGTGAGGAAAACACCACCAATGGAGACACCCAACTTTGCTAGAACCAAGCTAGACATTAACTGGCTAAAATTAGACTTAACAATGGAGAAGGGGCTTACAGCAACATGTCTTGGATGACACTCTCAGTTGTTGACAAGCATTTCTAATCCATCTCATCTGCTTTTGCTGCTTCTGTTTAAATCTCTGTC
This sequence comes from Xiphophorus hellerii, assembly GCF_003331165.1. NCBI lineage: Eukaryota > Metazoa > Chordata > Actinopteri > Cyprinodontiformes > Poeciliidae > Xiphophorus > Xiphophorus hellerii. Next base: position 22,098,271 of record NC_045686.1, on the reverse strand, counting down.
TGGTCGTATGGTTAGAAACCCGGGCGGAGCGATGGTGGAGTTGTAGATATGATCTTATTTCATCGAGACGGATGGAAGAGATGGTTTGAACTTCCTCCTTCTTCTCTCTGCTCTTTGGTCCTGCTCTGCATCCATGAAGCTTCCTCTTCAAATCTTCTGGTCTTTGGGGGGGGGGTCAAAGTTCAGGTAATATTTGAGTGTGCAGGGTTCTAATTCGCGGATCCCAGTTTTTAAAAACAACAGAGTTGCCACTTTTATGCATCATAGCAACGGTCCGAAAGTGAAGAAGTTAAGAGCAAGAATCATTCAATCTGCACAGCGTCCATGACGAGAGAAGGACAATTGCCCAAACATTTTTCAAAAATATATATTTATTTAAAAAAATCAACAAAGAACTAATGTTACTCCAACATGCTTCCAACATCAACTGTGAAAATCTTGCTGCTGTTCACTTACTACTCCTTGTACTCCCATGTCCAGTCAGTTTTGCTCCTTTCAGTGGCTTTTTGTTCTATACTTTCATTAAGTGAACAGTTTTTCCTTCAGCTCCAGCTCTTTACTGGAAACATTTTGTCTTGCGGAGTAAATCTGTGGAATAGTCTTAGCGTAGAAATAAAGTAATGTCCAAACGTCACCCAGTTTGAAAAGGGGGTTTCAGATGACGAGACCACGTCATAGTCAAGACTACTGTTCAAGGACAAAACAATTATGGATCCACCAACCTGATTTAACAAGCTTCTACTTCTTCCTAGCACAATTCAAACATATCATTGCTGTAAATAGTGTAAAATCCCCAGCTGTTATACCTGTTATTTTTATTTAACATACACTAATTCACAAAGACACAAAGTGTAGTCGCAGAAAGATAATCTCAGGCTTATTGTTTGGCTCTGCACACATTTCCACTTGGCAGAGCGTAATCTGTACCTGATGGCATTTTTCTGACAAAACGAAGACACAAAAATTAAAGCTTGTCAAAATAGCCTTCATCACAGCCAGCATGGGACTTCTGCAGTTATACCGTCGTGTTGTAAACATACTCATATGTGTGTACTCTGCATTCAACATGCCCCGTTTGGGCAATAATCTCAGGCCGCTTTCAGCTTACGGGAGAAATTGCTGAACAATGATGGGGTTAAGTGTGTCATAGTTTATGGGTAAAAGGTGTGCAAACAGATGTAAGTGAGATATACAGTTAAAGTGACATATGCATGTCACTTTAACATGCACTGCGTCAATACAGATCATGACATTTGGATCACTGTTGAGGGACAAGTAGATGGATGTCTATTGGTCCAGAACATCAACGGGATTTTCCATTGTGGGTTTGCATGATGTGTTGATGGCTTCCTCACAAAACAAACCCAGCAAGCTAATCGAGCTTCCTGCGTCCATGAAAGTCAATGTAACAATATGTGTGAAATTAAAAATAAAAGGACAATCATGTCTTAGAAAGTTAATTTTTCCAGATGATTTTTGCGGTGTGTTTTTTTTTTTTTTCAAATTGCCTTGTACAGTAAAGTTATTCCCTATGACGGAGTTTCAGTGCGAAGCTGAAAAAATATATTACGAGGAGATGGGCTTGTGTTATTTGTTAATAAAAATGTGGGGGTTTTTTTTGGTCATTTTAGAGTGGTTTGGTCACATTTTACAGGGCTGGAATAGATGAAAGTTATTTTAGTTAACTTGAACAGGGAAAATACGTTTGAAATACCAGCAGATGTACTTACGCGATGAATTAAACTTGTATCTCGAGCTTCTGCTGAACAAGGAGCAGTTTTTGATTGGGAAATTCTTCATATTTTGATGACTTGTTTAGGTTATTTCCCCAGAGGACAGGACGGATACTTAAAAGACTGGGAACACAATGCTTTGCTGAAAGCCAATGCTTAAATGCATGCAGGCAATTTTACGGACGCCTTTTATCTAATTACTATGAATATTGTATGACTTTGTTTATTAATAACGGTGTTGACAAAAGCGTCTGGATGGAAGCTTGAAATGTCACCTCATATTAAAATACTTCAGTGGAATTATTATGTGTGAATGCTGCGTCTTTGTAACACCGGAGTGCATTCGTCGCCCACGCTGGGCCTGTGCTAATTTGTTTAACTTAGAAAGGGCCACTTAAGGGAGAACATGACAATATCAACTGGACTTAGTCAGCAGGCGGGTAAATAATCGCCACACAAAACATTTCAGGGAGGCAAGCAAACAGGTTTCCCTTAATGATTTCCCATAAAGACGCCTGGAAATTTGCCGGAGCCGTGCCCGACCTGTCTCACACACCGCTGACTTCAAGTGGTAATGTGACGAAGTGGAAGTGGTCACGGTGTGCCAGTTTTTACCTATTCATCCGTTTTTACCTCAGCGCACTCATCAATACAGCAGCAGTGCAGTTTATTCTCAAAGGTCCCCCTTCACTGTTATCAATACAGGCTCACTGTGACTGATTACATCCGCTACTGGCTCTGTGTGGGCTGGCGACGTTGTGATATTTCTGATGAAATATTTCTCACACAAACTTTTCATGTAGCTAGGTTCCTCTGAATGCAGAGAATGAAGTTGTTCTTCCTCCACAGTCCTTTGACTTTGCAGGTATACATTGAGCTTTTCCAGCAAACTGCGTCAGTCAGTACTTACCTGAAGGCAGGTTTAAAGAACACGCTCTCGCTTGGAAAATTGGTTCCAGCGAGGCACAAAGTCTTTCCTGGCTGAGCACCAAGTGGCTCTTGTTTCTGGCAGGAGTCCTCAAGGACGTGACTGTTTTCGTAAAAAAGTCTTTACTTTTATGGACAGGCGGGGGAACAAAAACTGAGGACTTAGCCGTTCAAAAAAAAAATTGTAAAAAAAGATTGATAAAATCCTCCAAACACAACATCCGTAGACAAGTTTTGTTTTTAGCTACTGTTAAGTGGTTGTCCCGAATCAGTCAAGAAATATACTTTACTCTGTATGTACTTTTAAAGTTTAGTCTAAATTAATACGTGGAATTAGCCTTGGTTAGCATATTTTGACATTTTGTCCACATTTAGACACTTTTGTGTGAATGGTTTCTTCTTTCAACCGTATTTACACGTTGCTTTTACAGGCCTTATTCAACTCATATGAATAAATAATAAAATCAGGACGGCTAGGACTTGACTACATCCTGACCAGTAGAGGTGGATGATATTGACTTAAAATTTTATCTTCATACTTTTTAATAAAAGTGATGGTAAAAAAAAAAGTATTTATTTTTGGTAGGGACAATGCATATTAATTGGCATTTCTGTAAATGTGCCAGAATTAGCCAAAAGGCTATTTTTCATCTGTTGCAGCTTATTGCTTCTTTGCCATCGGTTTTTGTAAACTGTATAGCTGTGACTTCATGGCACAGCAATCATGGCTCCATAAGCACACAGTAACAAATCATATTTTTGAAGTTGTTGATATTATGTAACAAGCTGTGGCGAAAATAGCAACAGTAGCAATGTTGACAATACAGACAATTTCAGAAGTTTTAAAACATCATTAATTGGAATCTGTCGCGATATGTCATGATAAATCCAAACTCTTATCACAATAATTTTTTTCCACAATAACGATATCAATATATGATAACAATACAATCAATATATTGTTATCCAATAGAACAATTTATGGTATATTAGATAACGATATAACAAGACAATTCAGGTCAGGGTTACAGTACATCTACATTTTGCCGTTACCCAACGTTGGAGATTGACGCAGTTTAGACGAACGTAATTATCAACTAATATACGTTTAGAGAAAACTTTGGGAAACAGACACTGAGGACTTGATGCCAGGTGTTCTGCAACAGGTGTGGATACAAAATAAACAAGATGAAATTACATCAAAAGGAAGTTAAAGCAGCCAAAAAAACTAACTATAACAATGGATCATTTTGTAAAATTGGTGCAATGAGATGTTACTTAACAGTGAGCCAATGTTTATATGAACTATTCTTAACTATTTTCTTTAATGTGGAGATTAGTGACAATCCACCAAGGAATGGTTGTGACATCAGTGTTGAAATTACATATCAAGCTTTGCACATAAAAATGTATTTAATATAAGCCCTTTAAACTAAGGTGTATCATGTATCAATTATATAATTATGTTTTATATATATTACATTATTTGTTATTTTTTATATTTATGGCATCAATTAAGCAGCAAGTCACAGATCCTAATATATAAATGGTAATGAGTAAAAGGAATACATAAAACCACTATGGGTGGCTGGGTCTGTTGTTTTTCTTTCTTTTTTTAGTGGGTCTAAATTAATGTTTGTCAGGTAAAAAAACATCTGTGGTTGTTTTCATCATGTTCACGAAAATTTGATTTGCTGCTTCTTTCTGCTGCCTTTACATCCTTTCATTAGTTGGCATTGAAGTGTTCGCAAAATACAACACATAAAAATCTCTAATTTCTCTTTACCTCATTTGGTTCCTTCTACCTGGACGATGGCCGTGTTTTAGATTTGCGGCAACAAAAAATGTTTCTTCTGAGGTAGACCAGCCGCTGAGCACAGGCAATATGTGATGTTCTGAGAGGCTGTTTTCCTTCATCATCTCCGTGTTATCGGCTGATATAGAGGGGAGCGACAGAATAGATGTGGGTCGGGGAATGAAGGTCAACCCTATGCACCTGGTCCACTCAGTTAATGCCACAGTCACACATCAGAGGACTCTCAAATTTATTTGTCCACCTTTCCTGCTGAATCTCTCATCTTTTAAAAATAATGACTTAAAGCTGCAGTTAGTAACTTTTATAGAAATTGTTATTTATTTACCATATCGTGGCACCATGTCATGAAACAAGCACTGAAAAAAATTGAGCTCCTCGAAATAAAGCGCTCCCTGACTAAAACAACTAATCAGAGCCAAGATCTCTTATGGCTGTCAAACAACTTCACATACATGCTAAATATGCTAATGGTGGAGATAACTTAACGTTCCAGGAAAATTGTTGGTTGCTATGCTAACTAGCCATAGCATTACTAGCAGACTCTGCTATTGGGAAGACGCTGTGGCATAGCAGAGAGCACAAATGATTGACAGCGCTAAGACCCGCCTCCTGGCTCTGATTGGTTGTTTTTAGTTAGAACTGGGAAAAGGCAGAGGAGCATGATTTGTTTGGGGGTTTTTTTGAAAGATTATCTCTCATACTATACTGCCAGGATGTGGTGACAGTTTCACCAAATGAGTAATATATATATCTTAATATATTTTTAAAGTTACATAATGCAGCTTTAAACCAGGGGTGTCAAACTCCAGTCCTGGAGGGCCACTGTCCTTCAACTTTTAGATGTGCCTCTGCTGCACCACATCTGAATAGAATAATTAGGTCATTAGAAAGGTTCTGGAGAACTGATCTACACAAGGAGGAGGTGATTAAGCCATTTCATCCCAGTGTTTTGTACTTGTGGCACATCTAAAAACTGCAGGACAGCGGCCCTTGAGGACTGGAGTTTGACACCTGTGCTTTAAACATAGCTCTATTTTTATGTCGGAACTTTTTAAAAACTCATATGCGCCATCATCTGTATGTCGTTTATCAGACAGACTGAAGACAGCTGCGTGTCGATTCGTGTTGCCTCCGGTGATGACCCATGTTGTGCTTTAAAGATAATCCCTGCAGCCACTTATAAACGGCAACAAATCCCCAACCTCTGCAATCGGGGGAAAAAAAAGTCCAATTTGTGAAGCAACCCCTGGAGCAGAGGACGATTCCTGCCCACTGGAATTTGCCCATCTATAATTGCTTGAGGTTGCGCTCTCTCTCAATCCCCACCCACGACGTCCATCTCCTGATGTTGGCTGAACACTCTTCCACCACCAACGCGTTCAACTGACCACGCAAATCCAGTTAATTATCTGTTGGGGGTTTTATAAAAAAAAGAAATGGAATTGATGCAATACTGCTGTCACTCTGGTGCGCTTCTCTCCTTGTAGGCTGGAGCCAGATCCCAGCGGCATTGCCTCCCTGATTCTCCAGCTGCTGACTGTGATCTCTGCTGGGCTCTGGTCTGTCCCTGCCCGCCCGCCTGCCCGCCTGCCTGGCCGTGCTGAGCATGAAGATCCCCGTGTGGTGCCTGGTGGTTCTGCTGGGATGTTTCTTCACCCCCGCGCGCTGTGACTGTCAGGGGGAATGCGTGGCCTGTGGGCTGCTCTTACAGCAGCAACAGCTGGAAGAAGCCTTCGATACCATAGTGAGTATATGGGTGGCTGGCTCTGTTTTTTTTCTTTTTTTAGTGGGTCTAAATTGCAGCGCACGTGTCATCATCTTCCAAAAATAATGGCCTGTGTCATTTTTTGCCAAAAGATGAATTAGGTTCTGAAAAATAACTTGGGCCATTATTTTAGGCCTATTTCTGTCAGTTGCTCAGGAAATGACCATCTGTACTGTAAAGCAGCAGACTGCAGGCTAGCTACAGGAGCAGATAACCTAAAAAATAAACCAGCTTGTTACACTATTTCCCTTTTAAAGAACAGAGCTGGAAAAATAAATGTCATTTAAAACAATAAACATTTAAATACTCTCTCTAAACTACAAAATATCAACAAATAAAGGTACAGTAGTATAATCATCACTTAAAAACTTTGCTAAATTATTTTAGCAGCAGTGGGAATCACTACTGAGTTTTAGTTTAAAATGGAAGCAATGCTATGCATTTTTGTCATCAGATTTTTTTAAATAAACACCATTAAAACATACTGTAAGAATTCAATTTCATACCTAAGCTCTTCGCAATAAGCAATTAATCATCTCATCAATTAATGGCATGTTATTGAAATTAGCTTGATCGTTTCCATTGTGATAATTAATATCTTGTTTACAGAGACGCCATAATCCATTTTATTTATGTTCTCGGTTGTGTGAGGCTTTTATTTCTGTTTTGTTGATTAATTTTTGGTTGCCGGATTTTATTTTATTTCGGACATTTAAAATGTCTTCCAGTTCCAACGTGGAGTGTTCTGTACAAAATTGAAGTTTATTCGTGTTTGAGAGGGCAAACTTGCACTATTATCCCATTATCAGCGTATTAGTTGAAAATCAAAATGTCAATTATGATTTATCGCAGTAAAATTAAGAAAGCTAAAATCAATAAAAAAAATTACAGCTTAAAATCATAATATTTGACACACGTTTTTTGTTGGCGTTGCACAGTGGTTTAGCTACTGTCAGACAATTATTGCATAAGACGGAACAGTTAGAAAACCGGAGAGACATGGCTTTAGCTGGGAAAAAAAATCCTCAAATTATTTCAACCCAACTTCTGATATTGCAAAGCATGAACGGCACTTGCGCAACACTTCGTGACCAACTCCAGCCTCTCAACCGGGAGGAACAGATTCCCCCCTCCTTCTCTCAAACCCAGAACTTCCAACTCGGCTTTCCAAACAGTCCGAGGACGTCAGCAGGGGTAAAAATAGTCCGAGGGCGTCCATGGATAACGGCAGGACGGCTAATTTAGCTGATAATGATGCGCGGAAAGACAGCTGGGACCTTTATGGAGTTGTAATAGAACTATGTAATTGACTGCTCCTCTGTAGCATCATCTTGGGCTTACATCGGTGACTGACACTTTTGATCAGCTCCTCATTGTATTAGGCGCCTTCCCATTGAGCCGAGCCCCAGATGGAATCCGCAGAGCAATTCCATTGTTTCCCACTCCAGACAGAGAGAAGGGGTGTGTGTGTGTGTGGGTGTGTGTGTAGGCGTGTGTTTGTTTGTAATACCTTGCGGGGACCATTATCCCGACACATACTTGTGGGGACCCACTGCTCCTTGTGGGGACCGAAGCCTGGTTTTTGGTTCAGTGGTTAGATTTAGGTGTGAATTGAGTTTTGGTTAGGGTTAGGTATGTAATGGTTATGGTTAGGATAAGGGTAAGGTTTAGGCAGTAGAAATGAATGGAAGTCAATGGAAAGTCCCCATAAAGATAGTCACGCAAACATGTGTGCGTGTGAGGCCGCCGCTGTTTGTTATAATGTCAGGACCCATTGATTTGTTCCCAGAGTAGGCAGACACACGGATAGAGGAGACATACTGTACGCACACACGCCTTCTGCCTTTCTATTCATTACATAATGAATTATATTATTCTCAAAGGTAAACGCCAAGTTTTGTTTACACTTGGGCTAATTATCTGTGTTGTTGGTCTTAATTAGAGGATTTTCAGCAGCTCCGACAGGCTTTATTCAGGATTCCTGGGGTTCTCTAAGTGTTACAGTTCAGAACAAGGCAGCAGAAAGGTGTCAAACTGAGCTCTTTGAAACTTCCATACAATCTGATCCCAACTTCAGCAAATCAAGTTTTTCCTTTCTAGAAAAAGTTAAGAGGGTCTACCCTCTCTTAGTGTTAAAGTCATTGGCTAAACAGGAAACAGCTGGGAAAACTTTTTACCTTGTTGTGCAACTAACAATTATTTTAGCAATCGATTGTTCTATATCAATTAATAAAAAAAACCTTGTCACATTCTACAGATTTTTAATATGCAGTATTACAAATAAATTCAAAGTTGCAAATGGACAAATTGTTCAATTAGATTTGAACTGAAGACTGAGCTGCTTGAGTTTTGGCAAAAGAACACATCTACAAAGATATTTTCATGTTAAAGCTGCAGTATGCAATGTTTATTAAAAACTTATTTTATACATTTGTTGAAACTGTCTCCATGTTGTGACAGTATAATGTAAGACAGATAATTTGTGAAAAAAATTAAGCTCCTCTCCCTTCTCCCAATGCTAACTAGAAACAACCAATCAGAGCCAGGAGGTTGGTCTTAGCACTGTCAATCATCATTTCCTTTCCTTCCCTTGCTCTCTGTAATCCTGCAGCCAGCAGAGCCGGTCTTGAATGCTAAGGCTAGTTAGCATAGCCACTGATTACGGCGGACAAATGGTTTTTCCATAACTATGGGTTGTTTCTCCGCCTTTCATGCTTTTAGCAGGCAATCACATGAGGATGGTTGACAGCGCTAAGCCCCTCTTCCTGGCTCTGATTGGTTGTTTTTGGTTGGGAGCAGTTCATTTCTTCAGACAGCAGTAGTAGCTCAGGGAGGAGACGGAGGAAACTGATCTTTTCACACATTATCTGTCTCATAGCAAATTGTTAGGAGATGCTGACTGTTTTAATAATGTATGTATGTAAAAAACATATTCTTAATAAAAGTTACCTGGTGCAACTATGCCAAATTTATATATATATATATGACAGTTTTGGCTTAATTACAGTTCTGAATATGATGGGGTTTTTCTTTCTTTTTTGAGTCTGCGTACTCCAGTTAACGATTAGAATGAAATTTAGAATTCTGACCTTTTTTGTGACAATTTGTCAAATGTTCCTTTTCAACAGAGCTTCAAATCTGGGCTTCTAAAAAAACCTTCAGAATTAGAAAACGTTTCCAAACGGGTCAAATCAAGCGAGTAGACTGGTTTCTGATGATTGCACTTTTAACGCCTGAGCTCGTCGACTATGGAGATGATACTTCCGACCTGCTGTTAGACGGCACCGCTTTAATTCATTTCGCCACCTGGCGTCATGCCATCAGGGAACAAAATAAAAGGTGTAATTCCTGCTCGGCCGTTCGAAAGCAGACATTTTTAAAACACAGGTTTGTCAATGACAACTGCATTGCATCTGAGCGAAAGGTCTGCTTTTACCCGGCAACAGGCGCGCACAGATGCAGGGGTTGAATTACGGCGCCCGCTAACGCACCTGTGTGTTCCCTTCTCAATAAAGTTAAATTGTCTACCGTGAAATGAGCTAATCAGACGGATTTATTGCTCCAAGACCCCCTACCCAAACTCAAAAGGCTGCAGTTGCTCTCAACAGCCGTGTCCTGGTTGTAGGTAGTAGGTAGTACACCGGTCCATATGAGGGTCAACCCTTTATAGCCACAAAACGTCTGCGGCAGCCAAAGGTTTTCCACAACCGCCTTTGCGTCCTCTCATGTATATAAAAACAGAACTAAATTCTCTCTCTCTCTCTCTCTCTCTCACACACACACACACTCATCTCCGCTCACTCATAAACTCCTTTTAGATTGCTCCATTGATCTGACGTGGAGAATCCCCTTGGTGTGCTCATTTCATTTACGACGGATAATTAATTTCCGCTGGTAGATCCGCAGCGGAACTCCCTCTTCTCTCGCTCCTGTGATGCGAGCAGGTCTTCCGATAACAACGGCAATTTATCTCGTTTTGGGCGAGATTTTGAAGAGCAAAATGGGATTCGCCTCTCAGCTTACGCTCGAAACTTTTTAACTCGCAGAGTGTCGGGTTTGGGTAAAAAGGAGAGAAGCAGAGGGGGACAGTTCTTTGGAGAACATGGTGGGGAGAAAAATGCTTTCCCTAAAGTGTCTAGAGGTTTGTAATTTTCATTCTGGTGTTGTTGATGTTCCTTGACGACGTTTTGTTGATCGTATTCACACCAGTTGAGCTTTTGCACCTTTTATCCTGTTATAACCCCAAACCTGAGTTTGTTTTATAGGATTTTTGTGCCATAAACCAACATGAAGTACAGCAAATTTAAACTACTACAATTTTAAGTTGTTTTGGCTTGGCATCCAGCTAGCTTATTAGCTTCCACCATTTTGCTTTACAAAAAGGTCAAGGTAACATGACCTCGTTTTAGTACTAATAATAACATCGCAGTTTTTAGTAGTTTTAATAAATCTGAACTATAAGTGGACTTCATCCAGTTTGATGAGCTAAAATGATTTAATGGTTCACAAATTTCACATTTATTTATTGTTTTGTGATTTAAAGAATCATTATTTTCTTATTGCCTTTATTTATGCCCTTTTTTTCTTAAAATTATAACATATACAAACATTAATATTTTATGATTCTTCTATTAATTGACTTTTTGACACTTGTAATCCATTTTATTTTTTTCTTATTGTTCTTGACTTGTGGTCAGTGGGCTGAAAGTAATCATTTCAAGGGCCACAAATGGCCCACGGACCACACATTGGACACCCCTGAACTACTGTGCCTATGAACTGACGTAAAAAATGTGAAATGAGTGAATTTTTCTGAGTGTTTTTTTTTCCTTAAGACCATTAAAAAACACAACCACAGTAACATCCCTGTATGTGTATGTATCTGAAAGTACTGGCAGCAAATGACACAAATAAATAAAGTACTTAACTTACATAATGTCAATGCTATTTACCTTCCACATTATTTTCCCATAGCTGTTCTGCACTGCTTTGTGAGGATGTATCACATGAAATTACAACGAATGACCGTGTGAAATTACCGTATGTGAAAAAGTTGCACCAAGTCTTCTGCCGACAGGAAAAAAGCTCATAATGTGTTCAGAATGCAAACCAAAATCTCATGTCCAAACAGTAAAGCTGTGACCCTTTAAGAAATCTGACAGGAAATCAAAGAGTCAGGAATAATGATGATTTGACAGGAAAGTCATTAAAACTGCACAGCGTACCTGTGCTATATTAAAAAGTTGTAAGATATGACAGGTGTCGTTTGAAGAGCGAAAAACACATCATTATTATAACCGAAGAGTCAATCAGAAATAAATAGGTATCGACAAAGGAAATGATTCAGCTGCTGTCCTTCAGGCCAGTTTGCGACGTCTTTCAATTTGGTGCTGTCAGTCATCCTGCGGTCGCAGATTTTACGCCTGTCAAGTGACGGACATCTCATATTGGTGCATAACTTTCCGTATACGCTGACCGTGGCAGTAACAAGGCTCATTAACCCCAACAACGCAGCAGCCGCCCAGTCAGGCTGCAGAGCCGTAAAGAAACGGGATTGCTTGCCATCGTTTTACAACATGTGTAAAATACTTTAATATTTAGTCATAAAGACAATTTATGAAGTTGAAAAACTTTGTGAGGCCTATTGAAGTATTTTTTTTTTATTAATGTAGACATACCTATAGAGAAGATTCGCTTCACCTAAGTGGACTTCTGCTCAGCTGTGTGAATCTTTTTACTATTTTAGAGGATTTTTCTTTTTAGCTTAAATGAATAAAAGAAGCCAGTGTTATGACTACAGAGAGTTAAGCTTGCAACAAGATAAAATTATTATCTTTTATACGTATTGAGGCAAACTAAAAACCAGATTAGTGAATAATGGGTTTTTAACAGTTGGACACACCTGAGCTCCAATGAGATTTTTTTGGCCTACAATTAGCAACTCTTTGCTAACTAGCTAACGAGAGCATACAAATACTTGACATGCATTGATTTGTTTTTGGAAGGCTGTTTAAGACTTTTATCTCAAGTTTCATGTACAAAATTGGAGCCTATCAGATGATAACTCCTGTTCATTTTTGTTCAGATAAAAAAAGATGTGTAAAGTCAAACTTGGTAGCCATTTTATCAAGAGCAACAAAATTCCAAATACATCTTGATATTGTTATCAAGATATTTCAAGACGATTTGAATCCCATCCAAACTTTTAAAGTTTAAAAAGTGAAACTGTTTTTTCAGGGCCAGAGTGTGTACACACACTAATTTAGCTTAGCGTCGCTAATAGCTTTAATGGATCTTTATTTTTTTCCTGAAAACCTGAAACTCTTTGCTAACACGTTAGCCATATTCTACTGCAGTTTGACATTCATAAGGTTATGATTTGATTTCTTAGGTTCCATTCATTGTGGAACAAAATTTCAATTGTGAAGTAACAATTGTTTCCTAAGTGAAAAGTTTTAGGGAGGACTGAGATTTCACTAGGTAGGCTACAAACGTTTTCTGAAAACTTTGAGCAAATGTTGAAAATGTGACGTTTTTAAATCTACATTTAGCCTAAACTTAACAACTAATGTCCAGAGTAGGTAAGCTAACGAGAACTTAGCCAGCTATCTTTCAGTATTTCTCTGGATTCTGATTTTACTTCCTTTTTCAACTTTATTTTACAGTGTAAAAGACATCATCGTCTTTTCTATGTCTGTTTGACAAATATTTGCCTAGGAGGAAAAGGTTTCATCATATTAGCCAGAAATGGGGCTCTGGTTTGATTTGTTGGGTTGAAAAGCTCCCATAAAATAAGAGATAAAATCATAATAAATTTTATTGGCTTTAACTACAAAATAATTTATTACCTTGGTTGATTTGTGGAGTTAAGTTATTTTAGCCTTCCTTTGTTTTTGGCAAGACAAATTACTCATTGTCACGGACAGCAGATACAAACTCTTGGCTAATTCTGGTGCATTTACAAGATGGTTAATTAATGTGCATTGTCCGTACCAACTAAATTAATATATTTCAAATTAATCAGCCATAGATTAATTACATTTTAAATGTAACTTGAGACAAAACCTCTCCTCTGATGATTTAACCATTTAACCTTTACTGTTATTAGGGTTAAATACGATGCTTAGTAAAGTAACTTTCATAAGAAACAGAGGCGCTCCACACCGAGAATGATTGGCAGCACTAAGACCCTCTTCCTGGCTCTGATTGGTTGTTTGTAGTGATCATTGGGAGGAGGAGGAGCTTGTTTTTTTCCCACAGGTTATCTGTCTGAACACCAAACTGTCACCAGAAGGTCACAGTTTCAGCAAATTATATATATATATATATATATATATATATATATATATATATATATATATATATATATGTTAGAAAAGTTTCATACTGCCTCTTTAATCTCTCTGTTGGACTAAATCCCACTTCCTGTTCCCTCTGCAGGTGTGTCTGTTGGAGTGTGAGGGTCATGTCTCCACTTCGCTAACATGGGAAGTGTGCAGACGCGCCGTAAAGCTGTCGCACCAGCCCACACTAGCAGAAGGGGGCGCTCTGTTCAAGAGAGCCGGGGAGGAGCCGGACCTGACCCCTCTCGACCTGAACGCCGAGTCGGCGGCAGCTCAGCAGCTCCCGGAGCAGGACCAGGACGAGACGCCGTGGGACAACGAGCGCAGCGTCCAGTATGACTCCTCCCCGCTGGGCTCCTCGGAGGAGGGCGGGAGCCTGCGGGGCCTGGATGTCCGTCTGACCGAGGAGGAGGCCCAGCAGAGGAGGGAGCGGGGCTCCGAGAGCGACGGCCAGCTGGAAGGGGACGCCAGCTCCGAGGGCGTCACCTTATCCAAGCGCTTCGGCGGCTTCCAGAGGGGGCGCCACGGGTACAGGAAGCTGATCGGCTCCCCAGTCAGGGGCCTGCAGAAGCGCTACGGGGGGTTCATCGGCGTCCGCAAATCCGCCCGCCAATGGAACAGTCCGAAGTGGATGAACGTGAACCAGCAGCTGCGGTACAGGAGCAGCAGCCGCAGCGGCCGGCCCGGTACCGGCGGCCTCCCCACGAACCGGCGCTGGAGGCAAAGCAAACTGTGACGCCTCTCCGCCGCCTTCGGGTTACCTCAGCTCATCCCACCTTTCAGTTCTCTGCGGCTCCCTCGGATTTGAACTGTCGACGTGATCAGAACAACAGACTCTCATCTCCTCCGCGCCTCTCTTCGTGTCCCTAAGTAACAGAGAATGTTTTGATGTCCCTCCTATTTAACTCACATTTTACATGCCATTCTGTGAAATAAAAGAATTAGAGAAAGTGCAATTGAATATATTTTTGTGTGTCGATACAATAAAAAGGGGCCAAGTGACACTGGAAAACTGGCTGCTTGTGATGTTTTTCCACCGAGAGAGCTCCATAGCAGCACTTTCTTACACTTGTCTTCACGTTTTGTTAGGATACCTCAAATTTTTGTGTATTTCATGGAGATTCTGTGTGTTAGACCAACACGGAGCAGTTCGTAGTTGTGAAATAGAAGGAAAACGACGGCAGAGAAAGAGAGGAAATTATGGATTTATAAATAAAAACCTAAAAGGTGTGACATGCATTTCTATTCATCCCCTTTTACTCGGATAACCCTTAATAAAATCTAGTGCAGTGGTCTCCAAGCTTTTTGACTCAGGCCAGGTAGGCAAATTTTTCCAAAATAAAAATTCCCCAAATTTGGGGGAATTTAAAAAATAAGAATTGACCTTAGCCAACTGGTCAAAGTGACTCAGTTAAAATGGGCAAAGAATTTGCCAATGTTAACTACTGGCAGGCCACAAAAGGCATTACATTGAAAACGAAAAAAAAAAAGAAAAGTTTATTGTAACTGTTTTAGTTTTACCCGATCAACAAAGGAAAAAGAATTTTAAATGAAATTTGTATTTCATTAAAGATCCAAAAATATATGCCGTATTAAAAGAGAAATAGACAATTTCCAAATTTTCAGAAAAAAAAAAATCCCCAAAAATGTTGGTTTATTTTGTTTTGAAGATACACCAACAAATTTTGGTCTAGTTTGTTGTCCAGACAAAAATAGACCATCATCTAAAAGAAAAATAGTCAACTTCAAATTATTTAATTGTTTTCCCCAAAATTTTTGGATTTTCTTTTTTTTTTTTTTGGAAAACTTTCCATAAAACTGTTAAAAAAAAAAAAAAAAACTATAACAAATCTTGATAATTAACATAGACAAATAAAATTTGGCCTATTTTGTTGACCACATTCCTCACTTGTGGTGAAACATTAAATCTCAGTATTAATCTAGTTGTGGAAAAGCTCAAGGGGTTGTGAAAACTTTCACACTGCATCTCTTTAAAAGAAAAACTAGTTCTGTAGTTCTGGATGGAAATCGCCTCGTCAATGTAACTAACAACAACAACAACAACAACAACACAGGCTTACACGCGCATCTACAGACTCCCAACTAATCCCCACCTTTAACCTAACTATAAATTCTAAGTTTCACGAATGTCAGCGCAGATTTAAGTAATTAAATTGGAAATGGACCCGCGCCGTGTTTCTGAGATAGTTCAATTACTTGTAACTAAGGTTAGACCATGGGAGCGCTGAAGCACAAACTCTTAATTATTGCTAGGAGAGTCCAATTTTCTGCTTAAAGAAATTTCATTAATTAAACACAATGGAGATAAAATTGGGTTTTTCTGCGCTTTGTAAACTCGACGGAATTTCGCCCAACCCAAGCAGGGGGAGAAAAAAGACCGTAAAGGAAAATTAATGTAGAAATAAATAAAGTACTTGTTCAAATTTTGGTCATCATGTGGACGTTTTCCCTGCGACCTCCGAACATTGTGAGTTGATTTAGCAGAAGTGAAGAGCAGATTTCCGCCACGCCGCTTCTCCCTGTGGAGCATTACTGCCCTCTGGTGTCCGAAGGTTAAAAATGACCCAAATGCGGAAATAAATAAAAACGTCCTCCACGAAACTTGGAATCCACGCTAATAATTTGGGTCACTTTGAAACGTGTGTGATCATCAGCTTCTGTTTAAATAACCAAACAACAAAAGCTTAAACAGTTTAAAGTAGGATTTAAAAAAAAACAAACAAACATTGTGGCATTTATTTTTGAAATAGCCAGCAGCTTCAGCCTCCAGACATGGATTTATTCTCAGCGAAGATTCCAGGAGAATTATCTGCTGCACATATTATCTACTTAATGGTTTTAGAGCCTTTATGCAAAAATCCTAAAAAAAAAAAAAAAAAGAAAATAAAATCACCTGAGTGGAGTGAACTGTGCGGTTCTGTTGCTATGACGCACAAAGCAATGTTTTCTGCTTAACCCTCTGATGCATGAATTATGATCCTTTGTGTCAGAATTTTTTTTCCATTTTTTAAAATTCTTTTCTTAAGGCATAAAAAAGGTAGGAACATTTTTTTGTAAAAATAAATTTTTTTTATTTTTTTTATTTTTATGTGATCAATTGTAATTTTGTCCAAATACAAAGTTGTTATTTGAAAAATACATCAGTAGTATTGTTCCTTAGGGGTTCTCTGATGTCACAATATTTTTTTTACTTGCAAGAGTCGTCTACAGTAGAAGGAGGGACCGGGTCGGTTCTCATGCTTTTTTGTCTGTCGGCCATATTGTATTTAACAAAACTAATTTCTTGCATTTGCAGCTGATGGCCAGTAGTTGATGGTATATTTTATGATGCATTAGTGTCCACTTCAGTGGTCTGTGTGCATTTATAACATAAAAATCCACAGGAAGCACAAGAAAATGGCTTTTAGATAGCTGTCCACTGTAGTGACCACTATGCATGAAAGGGTTAATCAAAAAAAACAAAGAAAAAAAATGTAAAAAGCTGTATTTGTTTTGCCGTTATGAGCAGGTCAAATCCATTACCGTGCATCTTAATTGTGTTGAAGTGTTTACTGGCGTTTGATTAAAAGATCCAGTGATTCACGCTAATGGCTGTGTGGGTGATTACACACTGTGTTTACATGTAGGGAGCTTAAAAAGTGTTGTTTTGTTTTTTCCCTGAGAACAGTGACCATTTCAGGCCACACGTTTGACATTTAACTATTTTTTCTGTCTTCATATAAACAATCTGGAAATGAACCAACCAAACGGCGTCGCCCTCTCGCTCTGCGCCGCTTGCAGAAGGAAACGAAGCCCCGTCAGAATTCTCAGTGCTTTTTTTTATTGTGTTTGACAATATATTTCCTCTAGTACAAACTCATTCCTCAAATTCCCGCTGCCGTGACGATTCCAAACATACCTTCAACTGATAAAACCATTAACACTGGGTCTGTGTGCCGACGCCTGGGCAGAAAGGAATTCAGCCTCATGGAAGGAACTTGGTTGAGTCGAACCAAATGTAGCTTATTCTTGTGAGTTAATATTCCAACAAAGTGCCAAAAAACATTTAAAAAAAAAAAAAACATCAGTCAGCCCATTACACAGGCTAGACAAGACAATAATATATATAAAAAAAAAGACAAAAAAAAGGTATAAAATGTTCGTACGGAACATCAGAGCACACAATATAATGTACATCATAACCACTGTGTAACAACTGGAAGAGAAAGACTGGAAGAAAGGAGACAGCCAGGTAGCGGTTTGGGGATACGGCGGAGCTACGGAGGGCGGCAATATGAGCTTTGGATTTAACAAAAAAAAAAAAAAGGAAGAGAGGGCTTAGCACATCACATGGTCAAAGTCAGTCAACAGCACCATCGCATACTTCAGGTTTCAGGATCGAGATACAAAGATACACAAAGAGTCCATCTTCATTCCTTTTAGGAAAGAAACAAAAGTAAACAAAAAAAAATAAAAGAAAGAAGAAAACACAAAGAATTTTGCTTTTCTTGATTTCTATTCTTGTATTCTCTTTTCGATAAATGTCTCTGTTCGCACACGTCCGGCTCGTTCTCTAGTCGGGGAAGCGCTGGCAGGCCTTTTTCCAGCGGCAGGCGGTGCACCACTGGTCCTTGCGCTCCACGCCGTACACCTTGCGGCACTTCTTGGCCTCCCCACGGCCCTTCCTGGAGCGAGACACGGACCGATCGCTATTATGTACAGGCACATCAGATATTAGCATGTTAAATTATTAACACGCGATATATCGGCATTAACATCGGTATTGAACAATTTCAGTCATTTTTTTTTTTTACTTATTGCCATCGGTTTGATGACTAAAACCAGGCCAGTCTGAACAACTGATGTTAATTTCTGTCTTGTTGGCATTTGTGTGTCTGGAAGGGGAGGGAGTTGTAACCTAGGAGAACAAAGTCTTTGTAATCTACTTTTTTAAAAAACATTTTAAGAGATAACTGTTGTTATCTTGTAGAGCATCACAAAATCTAGAATAATTACATATTGAAAGACCAAAGTAATCCTAGATAATCGATAGATAATTAAGCATTTGGAGTCATGGTGGTCCTAGATTTAAATTTAAAAAAAAAAAAACACTTTTAACAATAGCAAATGAATTACTTAAACTAAAACAGTGTGGGATGGGGAAACTCAGAGGGTTTTGGTGTTCCTCAGGGCTCCTCAATGGTTCCAAAACTTTTCTATTTTTCTATTTTATTTTATTCATATATTTTTTCTTTTGCTGCTTTAATTTGATGACTGTCTTTAATTTGAGTTTTTTAAACCCTTATCCTGCCTTATATGTTTGTATAATCAGACCGTTTTGATCCTTGGTCCTCCCTACAAACTATGACTTTAGTTCAGGGATGCAAATGTAAATAAATAAAGACAATCCCACCGGAGAGATTTTCTACTCCTCCTGGCTGCCTTGGCCACAAAACCGCTAACACTTTAGAACCTTTACTTTCTCTTTTACCCCCGACTTTCAATTGTACCTCCAGCATTTGTATGTAGGCAGTGTGTTTCAGCTACTGCAGCCTGTCTGGTGGAGGCTGTAATACCTGAAGGAGCAGTGGTTGCGGGAGGGAGACGCGCTCATTGGCTGCAGCCTGTTCTGCTGCAGCCACTGTTCCCCGACGCTGACTGAGCGGCAGCGAGGTTTCACCATCTGAGGAGGAACAACAGCAGACACTGCTAATACAATAATTACACAACTATGGAGGACTCCAGTTTGATCTTAGTAGACGTTTAGCTGCTGAGCTACACGTCTTAGTAGCTTAGTAGACATTAGCTACAAAGACATTTAGCTTAGTAGCTTCTAAGACGTTAGCAGCTAACATGTAGATGTTTTCATGCATACTGATAGTAGTGTAATAGCAAACACTACTAATACAATAATTAGCTAAGTTAGCTCAGTAGCTAACTAAGCTAACATCTTAGCTTGAAAATGTTACCTAAGACGTTAGCTATTAGTAGATAGCTTATCTACTAATGTCTTATTTGAGTAGATAAGACATTAACAGCTAACAGCTACTAAGATATTAGTAGCTAACGTGTGGCAGATGTTTCTACATCCTATTAGCAGTTCAGCAGACACTACAAATACAATGATTATGCAACTAGGGCCCCACTTTGATTTTAATAGATGTTTGGCTGCTAAGCTAATTGTCTTAGTAGTTAATGTCTTAACTACTATGACGTTAGCTTAGAAGCTAAGCTTCTAACGTCTTAGACGCCTAACGTCTAAGACGTTAGCTTCTAAGCTAACGTCTTAGTGGATAAGGCGTGAGCTTCAAGTCTTATCTACTAGCGTCTTACTAGATAAGACATTAGCTTATCAGCTACTAAGACATTAGTAGCTGATGTTTCTACAAACTATTAGTAGTGCAGTAGCAGACACTGCTAATATTATAATTATACAACTATGGAGGGCTCTAGTTTGATATCAGTAGATGTTTAGCTTTAGCATTAAAGCACACCCAGACTCAGGTTAAAAACTCACCGCAGCGTTGCTGTGGCTGGGTACCGAGCCAGAGGGGGCCCAGCCCTGACTGCACGGGCTTCTTGGGGCCATAGATACCTGAACAGGGCTGCAGGCCTGGAGAAAGCAAAGAGGAGAAAGTTAATTCAGCAGCTTCACTTTCAGGTTGTAACTGGAGTCAGATTCTAAGATACTGATGGATGTCATCAGCTTCAGTCTAAGCAAGACTTTGATAAACTCATTCATATGCTTCCCCTCAGGTTTCCACTATAATCTATACTAATCTATACTATAAATCCTTCCTTCTATATCAGTTTACATCGTATTGGTTTCCATAACCAAGGACCAACTTCAGTGTGATGCTTCAGTTTATGAATTTGTTAAAGTCGGTGGGGCTGTATTATGTGTTTTCCAGGCACAAAGTGCCATTTTATTGCACAATCAACTAACTGTGTTACCTTCAGTTGTGCATATATATATATAAAACATGACTTGAAAAAAATCTGACATCTTGAAATTGGGCCTCTGTCTCTTTAAGAAGCTCCAACTCTATTTTGACACACATTATATTATGCCATAGATTTTACACAACAGTCCCATTTTTAACCAAAACCCAGTCGATTTCCTCCAGTTTCCAAATCCTTGGTTATTTTAACAGTTTAATGAAAGAAAAGAAAAAAACAACAGCTCCTGAAGTGAACCGTTTACAGAAGCAGGTGGCAGTAACGACCTTCATGCTAGGTTGTAGCATTACGCCACTCATGGTGTAGCTCTGTTACTTTGGCTCTGGTTTGTCCTTCTCTATACTTCTGTTCGTTATGTTTTGTCAAAGTGTTACGCGTTTGGACAATTATTCCCTCTGGTTCTGGATGCTGCGTAGCTAGGATCAATTTTGCTCTCACTCATTTGCTGTTGCACAGTTGTTGTGACGTGTAACCATGGCAACGAGGTGTCGTGTTTTTTTTTTACAACTGGAAGCAGCTAAGTAGCATCAGTCACGAGACTGTCGTACGGTAGCAGACTTCAGTCAGAGGCCTCTTGAGATCTGTTGCAACAACGACTGCTACTGGAGATACTTTTTTCCTCTTGATATGTCCTGCACACAGCGTCGCCGTTCACAACAACTCTTTGAAGGATCTTGAATGAACTTTAACTTTGCCATTACTCTACAATAACGCGCAGAAAATAAAAATAAAAAATAGAAAGAAAGAAAGAATGAAAAAACAAAACAAACAATGATTCAAACAAACCAGTCTGCTTTTATTTGTTTCAAACATATTCACCCCTAATCTCTCACTCAGCCTTTATCACTTTTACTCTCGCACACAGCGGTGGCAGCATTATCCTGTGGGAAGGCAACATGAAGTACTTTCTTAACGTTCTACATTTTACTTCTCTGAAAACGTGTAGCTATACGGAGCAATGAGGTCCGCTCTGGATGCTTCCGCTTAGAAACACAGACTAACTTGTAAATTCCAATTAAAGCGAGTAACAAATGGACCCTCTAAACGGTTTTAGTGTCTCTCTGACTGATGTGTGGACCGGACCGAAAACAGGACGACGGCTTCACATCGAGGGCGTTTCACTGCGGCTGGCTTTACAGCACAAACAGGAACAGGAAGAGCCGGGCTGCAGATCATTAACTACACCCAACGCTCCGTGGATTTGTTTGAATTAATGACCGTTTCTTTCTTCTTCTTCTTTTTCACATCAGACACACACCGAGGGGGCATTTTATGAAGCTTATTCAGTTATAAAGCAGGACGACACACAGGAGAGCAAACACACACGTTTATGTTCAGAGAGGGAAACTTTTAGACAGACTCAGACTCCGACAACCTTGACGATGAACAGGCAAAGCTAATCAGGCTGACTTTTTTTTTTTTCTAGCAATCTGCTCTTGTGACCAAACAACTGAACTGTCACAGTGTTACTGATCATTTCCTGTGCCGTTTAACCGTTTCCCCCCCGGCCGCGTTTCTTCCAGCGAGCCCAACGACCCGGTAAAGGACTGAAACAAGCCTTCAGAACGAAGCACCATAAAGTATTAACCGTGTTAATTCAGGCAGTAAAAGTGAAAACGTCTGGGTAAGAAGGGAGACGGTGAGAGGCCGGGTTACAGTCGGCTTGGCGACAACAGCTCCCACCGAAAATTAGGAGTAAATTTGAGATGGACACAGTTAGATTTTTTTGTCCAAAAGATGAAATGAACGGCTTTGGGAACCACTTTTGGTTGGTGTTCGACACAGAGCAGGCTGGCTGCTGCCGGTGACCTGTTTTTTTTTTGTGTGTGTGTTTTTTTTTTCATGGCTTTTGCAGACCGGCAAGAGTCTGGTCTCGCCGACAGAGCGAGTGAGCCAGCCGGCAGCTTGCTCTCTCTCTCTCTCTCTTTCTTTCTGTCACAAAGCATCCATTTACAGGCTCCGTGGCTCAGGGTAAATGCAGGTCAGCAGTGAAATGTGCTGCTTTGTGATGCATAAACAACACTGTAGCTCATTGGTTCGTTGGATGTTGTCTGGTTTAAAGGGGGCGGGGGGAAATGTCTGGTAAGGAGGGTCTTTGAACCACTGCTGCTGGCAATTAACGTGAAACTCCTTCAGTGCAGAAAATACAACTAGATGAAGTGAATCTGTCACAGTTGAAAAAAAAAACTGGAAACTTTAAGGTTTATACTCAGTTACAACTTCCTTTAAAGGGATAAACAATAAATAGTTTATTAATAATTAGGGCCAGGACTTTAATTTAACTTGTTAGTTTAAAGTAATTAATTATGAAGATCTGAACACATTTGATGGATTTAATTGAATTTCTTCTTCTTTTTTTTTACAGAACAAAGGTTCCGGTCGGATCCTTTGTATTCGGCTGTTTCTGGAACGCCCGTATAATCTGATGCGCGAGCTGCGTCTTCAAACAACAACGATGGACGACAGAGCCGCTCCTCTAGGTTAAGTTCTGCTTCAAAAAAAGAAAAGAGAAGACAATCTAATGGGACGCCGGAAAAAGACTAGTGTTGTGTTCAAGTTGGGCTAAAGGAAGCTAGCATATCAGCGAAGCTAGCCGAGCCTAAAATAGCACCTCAATGCAAAACACGTATCAGCAGTGAAGATGTTCCCAAAGTTGACACATTTCTACAGCTCCTGTTGAAGAACCTAAATAACAGATTAAAAACGATAAACATCTTAGTTGCTGAGCAAAAACGATCTTTGAATTGAAAATGTTGCCTGTATCGTCAATAGTTGTCAGTTAAAATGTGATTAGATAATTACAGACTCTGTAATTATCTCAATTAAAAATTTCAATTAAGGCCCACCATTAATAGTAATATTCATTAATACTGTCTGCCTCTATTTGTTTCAAGCGATCTGCAAAACTTTGTAGCTGGTTTCATAACTCTACAATTATGGGAAGTAAATCAGTTTTTCCTGAAAATATTTTTTCTTAAAACTACATATGCCGGGCTATATGAAATTGGAAATGCTGTTAGTAAGCAGATTTGGATGAAGCGTCATTCTCCTGTTCTGTGCTGAGAAAGAAAATAGAACCAAAGCAGAATTTGAACAAACACTCCAGGCGTGCATCAATGATTCACCCAGAAGGTCCTAGAACACCCAACTACGTATATGTCGAACTACAGAAATCATATTATATTGTCTTCTTCTTGTGATTCTGTTTTCTCGTAGACATTTTTCAATATTTACACCATGGTTGTAACAGAGAATATGTGTTTGTACTAACATTGGCAGTAGATATCGCCAGTGGCGGACGCAACTAGCCAAAATGTTAAGTTCACTAAGCAGTAATTCGCTAAACAAGAATTTTAGCTCCGCTAGCGCTAAACATTTTAAATATGAGACGCTAACGCTAACCATAAAGTTGACTGTCTCTCAGTCATTTCCTTCATCTTCATTTTGCTACATATTATCATTTTAAAGTTGTATGAATGGGATAACCATAAACGAAAAACATTTGATGTGACATAAAGTCCAAGTCATGAAAGTAGGAAGCATCTTATGTCAACGACTGGTTTGGAAGGTGTAAAAATGGTGGCCATCTTGAAAAAATGTCCGTCATCCTGAAACTCACGTGGCTAATGAGAAATATGAAAGGAGTTTTGTGCTTTTAACATTTTTACAGTAATACGCTGCACTACACCAGCCTCGGTTAAAGTCAGCTCATGTTTCAACAGCGATAAAGTAACATAGAGATGTCCAGGACCAAAACCACTGCTGACCGAGAACAACTCTGAGACTCCTCTATCCCAAATCGTCGCTTCGCTCCTCATCTGAACCCACCTGATACAGATGCTCCGTGTGGATCTGCCAGAAGCTGCTGGGGGCCGACTGGCTGAGCGGACTGGGCCTGGTCGGCCCTGGCAACGAGCTGGAGTTGGACCTGGGCCTGTGAGCCGCTGGGATCTGGACCTCGGATCCCGGCGGAGACCCGCACGAAGCCCAGCTGAGGAGAGCAGCAGAGGCCTGGCCCGGAGTCTGCTGGGCCGGACCGGCGGCGGAACCGGAACCGGCCTCGATGGTCTCACAGCAGATCTTGGCGTAGTAGAAGTCCTCCTCTCTCTGGGTCTGATCGGATCCACTGCTGCATGTGAGTGTGTGTGGGGGTGGACATGTTAGTGGACACACAGAGGAAAGAAGGAGAAGCGTTAGTCAGAGAACACCACTCACTGTGGCCCAGATAGAAACTCTCACTTCTCCTCACCAAGTCAGAGCTCTTCAGAACGCTGAAATTTTTATTCCCTCTTGTTTTTTTAATGCTGTTTTGTAGCTGAGAAATGTCTTTAAAGGCTGAACTCTCTGGTTTTCTCACCCGCTCAGACTGGATGGTGGTCAAACAGTTTGCACGCAATTCCCCCAACATCAGACTGCCGTATATCACCACAAACCCGAACCAATGGACGGATCAAACACACAAATCCAAACCAGGCAAAGTCATTTTCCTTATTTCACCATTAAAGCTGCATGATGTAGACGAGACTTGACCTCATTTATTGAGCAATATTAATGGTAAACTCTAAATACCTAGCATTCAGTGCTTGACTATTCAAAGTCCATGTGTTAGAGTAGATCTGGTAATGAAGATTTCAGACTTTTTGGGGGGGATTAAATATTTAGAAGAATGAGAAATGATAAAATTGCCATAAGGACTGTTGCTAGTTGCTTCTAAACGAGCTAAAAGGATTGTTTCCCATCTACAAATTAGCCCAAAGAGGACAATATACGTGTTATGAATACAAAAGCACCGATTTGAGAGTTTGTGGCCAATTTTAATTATTTTTAAAAACCTCAGCAGGGCACATTTTTGTAAAATCTGCTAACAGTTACAATTTATCTTTAAACAAAAGTCCTTTATTCTACTTTTCTGCAAAACTTTTCATTTAAATGTTACCCATCTTACCAATACTGTAAACTGTTTATTATTAAAAAAAAAAAATTATTCCAGGTATTCCAGGTTACCAAAACGTCTCTAGATATCTTTTGCACATTCAAAAATTTTTACATGAAGATCAAAAATATCTTTTTTTGTTTACAAAATTATTTCAAAAATAAATATCAGTTGGCTTAACTTGATATTTGAGCAGGAAAAACTCCTGTTATTTGCTACTTAAACATGACAACTTGAATTAGCAGCCGGCTATTTCCTTTCTAGAATCTTTCTAGAAGTTTTGTCTTTCTACACTCTTTGCTAATACTGGCTACAGCTAACGATAGAGATTTCGAAGCACGTTCCTAGATAGCTAGCCAAATCGGTTTGCCATTTGGCTAACAAATAGCAAACCTATTTGCTAGCAAATAGGTTTGCTATTTGTTAGCGTTTAACAGAGTCTGTTAAGCGCCTGTTTAGCGCTAACAGGTTAGTGCAACCTGTTAGCGCTTAGTTGCTCAGTGATACAAAAGCGGATCAAATCTTTCGTTTTCAACCAGCTGATAAACACCAAGTGAAAATCCTGTTGAATCTAGTCTCCAACTATTTTCTCTCACTGTGAAGTGTTACATATTCAAAGTGAGACTAAAAAGTAGCTCAGAAAACAACTTGACCAACAAAATAGCTGAAATAAGGTGGAAAAAGATAAAAATTACACAAGGTGGCAACTTTTGGGGAAAAAAAAACAGCCTAAGAAAAACACCAGGCACAAAAGACTGCTAGCATAGACGAGATGCAATCAGAAGGGAATGAATTAGCAACGAAGCAACAACACAACCATTACCGCTTAAAGGTGGTGCGTTTACTGATCAGACGAAAGATCAGATTTGAAGTTACTGACAGGTGATCGCCACAAAATACATAAAAAAAATAAAAAATTGAATCGTCTGATTGCATTCAGCAGACACTCAGTCCACCTCTAACTGTGAGATGTGACATATTTAAAATGTGGTAAAAGATTTTAAAAAATTAGGCATAAAAAAATATGCAAGTAACTTACATGGAGAAATGAAGAGAAGAGAAGAGAAGAGAAGAGAAGAGAAGAGAAGAGAAGAGAAGAGAAGAGAAGAGAAGAGAGGAGCTACATGAGAGGCAACAATAAAATTTTACTCCATCAGCACACTGTGTTTAGTTTTAAAGTCACTATAAAACAGACGCGCCCCCTGTTCTACATTCTATATTTCCTCTATGCCCAGGCCTCTACACTCTATCCATAGGTGTGTGTGTGTGTGTGTGTGTTTCAACTTGTTTTCTTCTTTTATCTTTTATTTTTAGTCATGGAGCAAACACTATGAATAAACTGATGAAGTGAAACTGAGTGTTTTTGTGGGTAAAGCACCGATGATGTCAGCTCACCCCAGGTGCATCACACGGATGTGTCTCTTTATTCCAACAGAAGACGTCAGCACTTTGCCACAACTGGGCCACAGACACTTGTACACACTTCGCAGGGAGCTCTGCGGGGAGAAAGAACGGAAAGCAGAGGTGAAGCGCGGGGCAGCGTAGAGGGGTCGGCTGAATCCGTCCCCCGGCAAACGCGCCTTTCCTCCAGAGGTTCCCGCCCAGGCGGCTCACCTTTGGCTTTTTGGCGGTGAGCTCCTCGCCCTGCTCCAGCTCCATGTGCAGGCCTTCATCGGGGCTGCTGTCCACCTCGGTGACGGACGGCGACGGGGCGGGGCTCCCGTTGCCGTGGTCCCAGCTCCAGTAGCCGCTGCTGCCGCTGTCGGAGAGCTCGCCTCCGCCGCTCTCCATGTCGACGGACGAGGACGAGCCAGCTGGAGTCGGAGACGATTATGTTTTTAGTTTTCGGGAAGGCGTTCCAACATGGTTACCTCTCGACACTGCCTCCCCCACAAAGTCAAAACTAACTTCCTGAGGGTTTTTTTTGAGGAGGTAAAACCAGTTGTTTTGCGGTCAGCCGCGCGCTGCGCTGCTTCACCCAACAGAAAACAATTGCCGTCACAAACTGGTCGAGATTTGGGTCTTTTGTAAAGACGTCCAAAATCACTATAGCACATTTATTCCCCTTTGGCCCACTCCTGGTTATCTTAAGAAGGTTAATATTTATTTTACTCAGGCAGGTGAGTTTATACCAAATATGTGGCCTTCGTTCTGGCACAGTCATTGCATGCAAGGACAAAGGGCAAGTAAAATAATCATTAAATAAACAACTTTGGGGATGAAAAGAACAAACTGGCAAAAATGCTCAGTGCTTTTTTATGATAAATGATACAATAACAGAATTAGATCTTATTTATAGTCTCTTTAAGACCCCTGATATCTTAAAGGGGTGATTCATATTACTAAGGGTGGCCCAGTGTCTATTCTGCTTTTCTAAACAGGACAGATGTGCCTGGTGGATTACTTTGATTGAAATTTTTACTAGGCGTCGCAACTTTTCCCCAAATTTGACCAACCACCTTAACGTTTCCTGTATTTCTTTCATTTCTGACCAATCAGCCTGGCTTAGTTTTGACCAATCCTATTAGCCCCCTTCTCATTTGACTTATGGTCTCACAATGTCTCTTGAAACACGTGTGACGCTAAATGGTAATATTTGCCTTTGTTTTTGTTGTCTTTGTTGCAAAAACACTTTTTGAGACATCCTGTAGGATTTGATTATACTGGGCGAACAGCTCATGTTAACTGGAATCACCAGTGTGGAAATCTCCTGTTGCACTTTGACAACAGGATTTTATGTGCATTAAAGGCACTAATTCAAGAAACTACTTGAAAATGGCTTTTCCAGGTTAAATATTGACTATATTAAGATTATATCTGCATTGGCAAGGTCATGCACAGCACTTCAAACTTTTTTTTGTAAGAACATGTCATGGTAAAAATAAAGCTTAAAAAAACGTGCAACTTTTACCACAACTTTTTGAAAAAGGTGCCGCAAAATCAGTCATTTTAGGCCACAAAAACAAAACCATGGCAACATCGTGGAGGGACTCTTTTTTTGTAAGACTTCTCTGGAACCATCAGCTGCTTTGGCATTTGACTGGGCACTAAAAACAATGTATAAATGCTATGAAATACTATTAATTGCTGATATTTAACAACTGTCCCAGTAGAAATACACTTTGCAAATAATGTTCCTACAAAGCATTCGCTCCAACAGAATCAGTATTTAATACTACAGAATGCAGTCTGACCTGGACCCGGATCCGTCTGTGGAGGGTTCTGCACCACCGGGCTGCAGGACAAGCTGGTCAGAACCATGGCGGCCATTATCTCGTCCATCTCCACAGACTCCGGGCTCCGGAAGCTGAAGAGCAACACGCAGAGATGTCTTTGAGCGTTCGTTGTCATGGCGACCCCCGCTACGCCAGCACCGGGTGTCGCTCCCTCACCTGTACGGAGCGTCGCCTCTGGGCGGCACGCTGCTGAGGTGCGTGGCGGCGCCCACGTTCTGCAGCGGAGCGGCGAAGTTACCCCAGCCTGACGTCTTGGTCCTGTGATGATGGCCGAACGCCTTCTCAGCCTTGATGCCGCCCGGGGTGTGCAGCTACAGGTGGCGGAGGGACGAGGTGACAATGTTAAAACTTGTCAAGTTTATTTGTGTGGCCCATTTCAGCAACAAGGCAGGTCAAAGTGATTTTACACCATAAAAAATATCATACAGTCACTAATTGTAAAACAAGAAGTCAACATTACATTTTTTCAAATGGAGTCATGAAGCAAATATACATTAAATATAAATGAATAATTGTAACATTTCAAAATTTTACATGTCGAAAATAAATTAGCTTCATGGAAACACGCCAGTTTCGAAAATACGTTTCGGCGCTAGGATGAGGTGGAGGGTTTTTTCTGACTGTATCAAAATTGGTTCTTTTCACAAAACTCCAATGGAAACACTTTTTTCATCAACAACAGGATGTTGCAATGGAAATTTCGTTGAATTCTGTTCAATGACAATAAATGCTATCTATCTATCTATTACCACTGTCAGAAACTATGAAGAAGAAGACGACGGGAAGTGGTTGGAGGATCACAACACGGCATGTTTTCTATCAACTTATCGAGTGAAACAAACTTATTTGAGTGAGATTTTAATTTTAAAACATCGAAATTGCAAAATTGTGTTTTGGGGGGTTTTTTTGCTTTTTTTTTTTTTTTTTACATTAGCAGAATATTCTCCATGTCTGGTTTTGGCTCAGGTGACCAAACCAGAACCAGAACCAATTATCTTAAATGCAAAACTTATTTATATATATATATATATATATATATTTTTTTTTTTTTTACAGTTTTGGCATCATTATTGCTCTGAATATGATGTTATTTCAGCAAATGGCATATTTTCAAGTCAGTGTACTCCAGTTAATGATTAATCTATTACTAAATTAGTTGATGATTATTTCAACAATCGATTAATCACATTCAATCCGATAAATCGTTTCAGCCCTCGTCTATTCTCTGGGCTCCAGGGAGCCAGTGGAAGGTCTTTGAAGCATCCCCCTGGTTTTACTGGATCAGGATGAATCACTGGACACACATGGTGCAACTAAGCCGCCGCACCGTGAACAACACTGTTAAGAGAATACTTCCTGTCCTTCTGTAGATGGCAAAATCTGCCGGGAAAAAACGACAGGAGCAGGAAGCGGCTGACAGACTGAGAGCCACGGTGGTGTGTTACAATGAATTCAGGACGAAAAACACGGATCCCGTCTGCAGGAACGCTTTGTTTTCCTCTGGAAAAGACTGAACTTTGCCACTCTTTCTCTACTTGTACGATTCAAATGAGAAGATTTAAAAAAACACCTTCTAAGTGGGAACATTTCATTAGAAGAATTATTTCGCTATGGCTCCGGCCTCTCACCGGAGTCTGCTGGTTGAGCTCTGCTGACGCACCGTCCTGCTGTCCCACCCGGCAGGCCGCCGTCCCGCCCGGCCCCGTCCCACCACCGCTCTCTGGTCCCATAGCTGCCATGGTGCTGCTGCACACGGTGAGGGGGGACTCAGCACAACGTCACACTTGGCTTCAGACAAGACACCTGCAACAGATTTGGGCAAATGAGGCATTAGATCACTTTCTCAGTCATGCAAAGCCTTGAATTGGATTTCAGCTATTCACAGAAAGTTCAGTACAATGTTACTCTTTCAGCACACAGTTTTTTTTGGAAAGCCCTCCATAAGTTGCAGTGAACTTCATTTGAAGTTCACTGCATTTCAAGCTGAAAGTATTACACTTTCAGCTTCTTTTCACCCACAGCCTTCTCTCCTCCTTCTTGCTGCTCGTCCATAAAGGTCTGATTTGCGGCGACGGGGGCCTTCTGACTGCTTCTCTGATTAATGCTCTGCTTCCCCAGCATGACTGTTTAGGTGGACGGCCGCGTCTTGGTAGGATTGCAGTAGAGTTACGTAATACACTGACTCACTACGGTGGCCACGATTTAGGTGTGTGCACTCATTTTCGACAGCAAAACACTGGTTGCGTAAATGATTTGGCGGGCTAATATATTTCAGGTTCCTTGCGGTCAAACCCTTCTTGCTACAAACATATTCAGATGGTCTTTCGTTTTTTTTTTTTTTTTGGAGCATCCTTTCGTTTTGTGTTCGACTGATTGGATTGGGGAGGCTGATGTCAACCCACCAATATTACACACAAGACGTGGGTGGATTGATCCAAAAATATCAGTAATAGCGATACCAAGTATCGGTGTGTCGCATCGATACCTGTGTGGTAATATTCATACTTTAGATTCTTGAAATTATGTTTTATTTTTGTACTGGAGTTTTTTAACTCAACTTCAAAAAGGATTTAGTATTGACTTGCTCTCAAATTATAATTGTTTGCTACAATTTAATTTATGATTAAATCATATTTTTTCAGTGCACACAAATTATATTAATGTTATTAAAGTATTCTGTAAACACCTATAAACTTTGTCCAAATTCAGTCCTACCACTAAAACACCCAAAGGTCAGAAGTCTGATGATATATCTGACTTAAATAAAAAGTATCGGTATCAGTATCAGCATCGGCGATACGCGTCCTGTATTTATTTGGTTTTGAATCGATACCAAAACATGGAGTATCACACGCCTCTATTACGCACCTGATCCACTTCAGACTGTAGACATAAACATGTATCTACCAAGAACTGTAAGGATTAATACACTAATACATAGTGATATGATGATAAAGCTGTAGATTATTTAGTAGCAGAGCCACTAAATGATCTTCTAGAATCCAACTGTTCTGAGATTTAACCACTGGAATGTGTTTCAGGTAATAACACACTGAATGCTGTGATATTAAAGCAGTGAACATAAAGCCAGCTGCAGAAGGGAAATCCCCCACTCGTCTTTACGAATGCTGCTCAGACGAATGCTGCAAGTTGTAGGCAACGTGCTCTGAAAACACCACATAGCTCGTTGTCAGCAGATCGACTTGCATGATGTGAAAGTACAACGTGGTTTGGTTCCGTGTTTGTTGAGGAACAATGATAGTTTATGTCTACTCCTTAAAATAGATCCAAGTAACCAAGATGCTGAAGCTCAAGGACAAAAATGTGGCCAGAGGGTCAGTCTGGAAAATGTAGGTGAGTAGGAAGCAATGTATTTATTTCAGCATTCAATAATGTCACAATTCTCAGTTTTTCTAATATTGTGTGGCCATAGTTTGCAATACTGTCATCCATTTTCAGGTGATATTCTTTTTAGGGATGCGCAATATATCGGCACTAGCATTGGTTAGGTTACAAAATAATGATACATGCACCGATATGAACATTTGGACGATAATATTATGTTAATACTTCTGCTATGGCCTATTACCGATATTTGCCAGTATTTTATATATTGTACATATATTTCATTACCCTTTCAACATTTTGAAAAAAAACCCCGATCACATCAGTGACTTCACCCCTGCTTCTCTTCTTCAGTTAAACTACCCACAATCCTTTTCTGCATCACTATCAATGTCACATAGCCTTGGTAACCCCTCCAAAAACAAACAGCAAAAAGATGGGGAAAAAAACTCCAGTTTTACCTATTGGACCGATACCGATATGTTAAAAAAATGATAAATATTGAACACTAACCGTATTTATCTGCTGTGGTCCAAATACTGAAAAAAATTCTAGATCGGACATCGGTAATATGCTCGATCCATAAGGGCAGATCTACTCAGTCTGTTTCTATGCTTTGTGCTTTGGACAACGTCAGGCTATATATATTTAATTTACATTATACTTAGAATGACTAATTGCACTTTCTGAAGCATTTGAAAGAAATTTTCTTGCAGTTTATTTTTACCTTTGACCAAGGTAGTCAACCTATTGTTTTATTTATTTTACATGGGTTGTTATACTCCTAATTGACTGAACAAATTAAAGCTGTGTTGTTTTTACCAAGCTTGGGAAGCTATTGATGTATTTGGGTGTGCTGTACTGGTGCAGAGTTAACTGATAAATTTGTAATTCAGTACATTGATGTCTGTGTTTAAAAAACAGAAACATTTCAAGCCAATTCAGCTCTGTTTTTCTGCATTGGATCGGTATCGGTCGATACTAAACATCAGATTTCGGTATAGATATCGGAAGTGAGAGGTGGATCGGTGCATCCCCAGTTGTAATGTGACAAATTTAGAAAAAGATTAAGGTTGTACAAATATCTTTAAAAGGCAACATTCTGCACAATGCTAGCAGGAAAAAAAATGAAGGTCAATGGTTGATTTCTGTTAGAGCCTAAATATTCTAAATGAATCAAATATTCATCCTGCATCTGTGAGCCTGGTGGTGAAGAGCAACAGCACCACAGGAGGTCAGAAATGATGAAACACACTTGAAAGAATGGATTTAGCTCCTATCTTATTGTTGTTTGCTTGCCTCCTTCCCTGCAAAAACATGAGCGTGATTCAAACTCTGAGCAGACGTAATCTAACGTTTGGCTGCACGTACTTTGGCCTGCCGCCCGAAAAAGGTGAAAAGGGCAGTGCTGTGTTCAGCTGCAGCCGGGACAGCTCAGGAACTAAACTAAAGCTGAAAAGCTTAACGAAATGGTCCCACTGCAGAGATGGAGTGTCTTTTCAAGTGCTCAGGCACTTCAAAGCTGCCAAAATCAACAAGCAATTAGTGAAAAGACACACCAGCAGAGACTCAAATGATGGACATTCAAAGAATGTTTTTAATGTTGCAAAACTTGGGTTCTCTTACTGTGTGTCCAAGTGTGGAAAATCAACTGGAAACCATTAACTTGGGACCCCGGGGGTGGTTAACGGATGTACAGTTTTCTCCCAGGATTTGCATGGGTTGGTCCCATGCAAATACTGGAGTCTCAAATGAGACTGTCTGAAATACTTGAGACGCCCTCTAAAAATGCTTCTAATTGCCTATTTTAATGGTTCAAACTCCAAATATACATTTAAATGCCAGTCAGCGCCAACGAAGCTGGATTTGGCTGCGTTACCAGTAACTTGTCAAGTGGCATTGCGCCTAGGCATTTCAACGTACCAAGCTGCAGATTTTCTTATAACAGATTGTTTACTTGCTCTTTAGACCCTTTTAATCTCATGAAATCAATCATCATAGAAATCCTAGAAATCACCTTCCTTTCAGTCTGAATGCATGAAATACTTAGAATTACATTGTTATTGCTTTTATATTGCTAACCGCCATTAGCCTATTCAGTTATTACACGAATGACACACAAAAAAAACCCATTTACTTCGGAAACTGAAATACCGCAAAACTAATTGCAGTGTTACTTGACATGCTATTGGCAGCCCCTTCCAAAGCAGCCAATCCTTGAGCGCAATTTATTTTCCTTGGTGTTGATTGGGTGAGCCCCCAAAAGCAGCGACGAGGAAAAGTGCGTATGTTAGCTTTTGCATAATGCTAACGATTTCCGCTGCGTATCTTCGTTCATTCAGTTCATTAAGGTATGTTTGGTGTTTAAACTATTAAAATAAGCAGCTATAAGCGTTTGAGAGGGGAATATCAAGTATTTGCTCATTTTAGCTATTCGCTGGTTGCTGTAGGTTGCTAACTAGTGAATAAAGAGGTCTACTGTATAGCGTTTCTTTACATTGGGTTAAATTCAGGCAACGCCAGCTGTGGCGTGGGGGCATAGTAAATTAATCAAAGAAAAAATAATATTAATAATAATAATAAAACAGAAGAGATGTTTGTTTTATCTTAAAGAAGAAAATACATGCACAGACACACGCATACATACATAAAGACAGTCTGTGAATGTATCAGTCGTTGCTGAGCAGCAAATATTAAAAGACAGCAAAAAAATGCTTATTGACATGAAAAACGTTAATATTTTTATCTATATCCAGTCCAATACTGTTATCAAACCCTTTGCTGTGCATGTGGAAGTTGTTTACTCCATTTTAATCCACCCCCAGCGGTGCATGGCACAAGAAAAGCCCCGCTGTCCTGTACTTTTCCACGCACCTAAACGCAGCACAAAGCCCTATTTTCAAGCCCCCCGAGCTCTCCGCCAATCAGCGCGCGGCGTTAGTAGTAAACAAGCTGCACAGTGTGGGCGGAACGCGGCCGCTGATTGGCTGCGCCCCGCTTTCTCGGGTACACACCCCCGCTCCAGCAACGTGTTCGGACACGAGTTTCACCGGGAGAGTCGGAGCTCGATGA
The DNA here is from genome assembly GCF_003331165.1 of Xiphophorus hellerii. Classification (NCBI taxonomy): domain Eukaryota; kingdom Metazoa; phylum Chordata; class Actinopteri; order Cyprinodontiformes; family Poeciliidae; genus Xiphophorus; species Xiphophorus hellerii. The sequence continues at coordinate 22,063,141 of NC_045686.1, read as the reverse complement.
GGGAATACGGCTGAAAATATCTAGAGTTTTGTTTTTTTTTGCCACGCAAAGTCACGTTAAAACCGACCGCAAAACGGTCGGTTTCCTAATCAGGGTTCTGCTATAGACGTAAACACCGAACATTTTAACTGAAGTGTAATAAATACCGTGACCATTCCAATATAGATCATATTTGTTGGTGCATATTCAAAGGCTGCAGACGTTATTGCGGACAAAAATACATCTAAAATAACAGAGATGCTGAAATGGAGCAATACGTATTTTTTTTAAATGCATGAAACGCGCGATTATCAGTGTTAATTGCGTTTTATGATGAGCTACAGAAAGAAAAAACGACAGAAAAGTGTCAGTTTGTCATCCGCCCCCCACCACCAACAAGCTCACTGATCTCCACCCGGCAACGCAGACCGACCTCAGGAGAAACACCCCCTCCCTCCTCCCATGCTGTAAAAGAAAACAGATTATTTTTTTCTCTCCTTTCTGCAACAAGAAAGCCGCGCAACATCTACCGTCTCGTATACAAAATTCGATTTTCTTACTTTCCCCGACCTCGGTCCTGGCCGTCCCGGTCCGAGCTGCTGCAGCAGCGGATCGTCGCTGCCTGCCTTGCCTCGCACTGCCTCGGCTTGTCCCGCCGCCCGCTCGCCGGCTCTACAGTCTGCCGGAGGAAAAAGGGGGTTGGTCGGATACGTGCCTACGTGTGTCTGCTCGGTGGACCAATGCCGGAGGTGACAGCTGGGCAGAGCGCAGAGATATCAGCCCGCGGCACGGCGCGCTGTGCACAAGAGGATGATGTAGGTGAGGGGTTACCAGAGCAGCAGCAGCAGCATCCACTGTGTCTGTTTCCTGTCTGTCTGTCTGCAGCACAAGCACATCTTCCTTGTTGGCTCTGCTCATGTGTTTAAAGGCAGATAAACATCTAACATGGCTCCCATCCAAAAACATAAACAACCAAAATAGATTTTTTTTTCTCCCTCCCCCCTGTGGTGTGTTTTTGTAAAAAAAAAATGTTTTTTTAAAAGCACTTGTTTGCAACAGATTCCCTAAAAGAGATGGCCAATTTTTGAGAACGTACTCTGCAATCATGAGGTCACTCAGAGTTGACCTCTAACTAATGCCTCATAAAAAAAAAAATGCAAATCCCAAATGTACAGCACATGAATATTTCCTGTAGATTTAGTCTAGACTGTGTAATCTGACTGCTATTAATCCAATTTAAAAGAACCTCCATATTAATTTGAACGACAAGTGTTTTTTTTTCCAGCATCAAACAATCCCATCAGTTAAAACACACACACACACACGCACGCACACAGAGAAGCCGAACAGTTCACATAATTGTATCCTCTCATATCAACCCCCAACATCACACGACGAATCGCCTGCGTATCACACAGGACTCCGCTGTGTGTGTACGCAGCGTGTTTGTTTCTGTGTTGGAGAGGCCGGATTAGTGTCGGCTGTCTGCACCCTCTCCACCAGACATCCAGTCAGCAGGGATTTTAGGCTCTGAGCGCTGATACAGTCTGAGAGAGTATAGCCGAGGCCTTATCGCAATCGTACACCTAAACCCGATTCAGTTCCTCTGAATTGAACGTTAGTTTTACCCTGGAACACTTGCTAGGCCTCAGCTGGACTTGAGGCGATCGGAAACCAAGACATTACAGTTACAGAGTCGAGAGTAAACAAGGATTTAATAAGACCTTACTATGCTGTTGTTTACCAGGTTTAGGTGGATTAAAACTCAATCCACATCCCATGAAACTCTTGTCTTTTTATTTAATAAGAACTATGTGGTAAAACGTCTACACACACGATGTAAATCACTTCAGAACTCAACATTATGGTGACATAGGCCTTATTATTCAACTAGCAATTTTTTTTAAGGTCAAGAAGCTGGTGTATATGCAACAGGGTACAATAACAGTAAAGGTAATGTAGTAAAAAAATGACACACCATTCATAGGCACAACGGCAAAATGGAGACTATCGTCAGCGTATCAGGCATGCATGGTTAAAATCTCCCAAAACATTGTGGCTTGGAACGTGGTTTGGTCAGATAGAACAAAACTTTCTATTGTTCTTGTTTACAAAGAACTTTATAGAAATGATAAGTTGTTACATTGATGATGTAACATTGTTTTGGTAAAACAGTTTTCATGTGGACCAGCCCTGAAAACCTTGAAGTTGATGTGTACCTACGGTTATGTTTAAAGTTCTTCATACCTCTAGCAGATTTAAATTCAGAATTATTTACAGAGACAAGCATCGTCAAAGACAATAAAACTGTCCAGAAGGAGGATACATTTTTGGGTGAAAAAAGTATGTACATTTTACGCCTGCTTATTCGCAGTTTGGTATTTGTGGATTTTTCTGAACATAACTCTTACTTATTCACGGAAAATGTCACTATTTGTAGATTTTCTTTGCAGAGTATATTTTAGATATTTGAAAAAAAATGCTTCTTGGGAAGCTGAAATACCTAGCTGCAATGCTACTCAACACGCTATTGGCTGACGTTTGCAAAGCATCCAATCTAGTCATTCATTTTCCGTGGCGCTCATTGGCTGTAGTCCCAAGAGTGGAGAAAATGACGACCGTTAGCTTCTGCAGAAGTCCTGAGACAGTTTCCAATGCGTGTGTCAGTGCATTCACTCCATCTGCCTCCTATTCTGCAACTAAAACATTTAGATATCAAATATCTAGCTCCTTGTTGGGATAAAACACAACACCTTAAACACAGCTTGGTCACTTTGTTTGCAAAATAAGGGATTCAAAATGTTTTTTGTTGTTGTTTGTTTTAAAGATGTAGTAGCAGAGTGAGTTGCAGAGATTGGTTACGTCTTCAGACCTTTATTGTAAAAAATGTTTTATACCTAATGAGCATTCCTGTCAACAAAACACATCAAAGGGTACCTGTGGCCTCCATCGGCCCCAGACCCGCCCGTCCCTACCCTACTGGTCTTTCCTGAAAATAAGAGAGGGTGGGGAAAAAGAGGTGGGTGTATGTTAGGATGTATGTCAGGGTGCATGTAACACACAAAGAGGTCAGGAAAGGAATGAGGTGCAGCACCATGTCCTTCCTGCGGAAACAAGCCTTCAGTAGAAGGAGATATCTGGACCATAAAGTAGAGAGTGAAGCATCTTAAGCTTCATGGCATCATCTCTGAAAACCTCGTGTCATAAACATGGTGTTGTTTTTTTTTAATCAACTACCCTGATTTCAATTGATGATTTATTAAGAGGCGTTTGCTGAGCTCTAGTCATCAGAATCAAGTGGTAAAGCAAGGAAACATGTAAAACGTGCAGGGCAGTGTGCCTTCAAAACCAGGGTTGAACAGCATTGCTCTAGACATGTGCATTGCAATAAGGAAATCAACACAATTTTTTTTTACGATTAATACAAGGGCATATTCAGAAATTTTGAGATTAATCTCAGAAATCTTCTAGAAAAAACAAGGAAATTTCTGGGCTCCATCCATCCATTATCTTACACGCTTGTCCCGTGTGGGGTCACCAGGGGTGCTGGTGTGAATCTCCATGGGTGAGAGGTGGGGTCACCCTGGACAGGTCGCCAGTCCATCGCAAATTTCTGAGCTTCAAAAAGTTGTAAATTTGCTAGAAAGAACAAGGGAATTTTGAGATTAATCTCATAAATTTTCTAGAAAAAACTTGGAAATTTTGAGGTTTAAAAGCCAAAATTTACAAGTCAAAAATGTTTTGACTTTTGAAACTCAGAAATTCCACATTTTGTTCTAGAAAATATCTGAGATTAATCTCAAATAACTTGACTTACAAGTCAACTTAAACTCACAGATGAGCACAGGTAAGCTAAGGTGGAATTTGGAGATGTGTGCACCTTTTGCATTATTAGATGTGTGGGATTGGTTTAAAGAATCAGAACCAAGTAACCCTGGAAGAACGTCTGCATACAGGTAAGAATGCTGTTAAAACCTATAACATTTGAACTAACATTGTTGAAAATAACTGCATTTTGGTTATTCGCTTATACAGTTGTGATGAGCTGCTAGAAAATGACCAGGGGCAGGTTGATATGGAAACCACACCTTTTATATTAAATCTCACTGCTAGATCTCAAAGATCCAGATAAAAAAAAAATACTAACAAATTTAATCTGAGATTGAAACGAATACACAAAGCGGTTCTGATAGATAGCTAAGAAGACAGAGCAGTAAACAGTCTGGGAGGGTGGTTACTGGATTAGTGGAGGGTGTGATTACAGCTGAGTGATCAGTAACAGCAATGACATGGTGGTGACAACAAAATAGGTGGTGATCAACAAAATTAAGCTAACTGACGACATGTAAGGCATAATGACGGACACAGAACTCAAACCCACATTCAGGGTTTTGCCTGGAATTAACTATGACAAACTAATCCTCAAAAAAAAAAAGTCATATGTCTCAAAACCCAGAACCAATTCAGATTAGTAAGTCTGGTCACCCAACCCTCTACCAACCACTATTGCCCTTCCTCTATGATATCCTAACAATAAACACAAATATGGAACAGAATGGGTTTTCACAGCCTTTAATGCACCGTGGCAGGAAACAAACATGCCTTTCATTCGGGCCTGTGGTATTTGAACAGGTCGGTTGATTTATATGGTAACGGATGGCATGACAACAGGCATTACAAGAATGGCGACTCCACCCTGTTTTCAGGCAAGGTTTTCTTTGAATTCTACGAAGTCCCTGGCGCCTCTCCCACTAAAATCAGCCGCAGTGTTTACATTACAGGTCATAATTTAGCGTAACCCTCACATGCATCACCTAGCCAGAACGGAGACTGTTCAACCACTGGAACAGGGAGAATAAAATAGATTTTAAAAAATCCTAAACAGAATAGTACAAGACAAATCTCTCACCAAGAGTTGAGCACTTCAACAGGCAAGAAAAATATCTGGTAAGAAAAGAAACATCATTCCACCACCAGGAACAAGATGATGGTATAACTGTCCAAAAGAGGAACAAAAACACGCAAATCCCAACTTGAAGCTGTAAATAAACTCAGCTGAGGGAACAATAAATCAAGGGTAGTTTCTGTAGCAAACAGTAAATATATTTATGTTGTAAAGTTGGAAATATATTTGTTAATGGAGAATTATGGAGACTCAGTGTGACAGTATCTAGAAAGATACTGTCACACTGTTTTCTGTCTTGCCATGCAGTTCTATATTTGAGAAAGACATTACTTTTTACGTCTGGCGGTTTACGTCTTGTGAAGAAACAGAAGTTTTTTGGTAATATCAAACCTTGTCATGCTTTTGAACTATTTGCGTCACTTTGGTTGTGCTCTTTGCAGTGCAGCTTTATCGGAATAAGGGATATAGAACACACAGTATTCTGCCTTGACAGTATGGGGTCAATGCTCCAGCGTTTAGTGGTCCCAATTTCTGAAATATTTATTAGCTGAATTAGTCAGAAAGTACACCATGCCATCAGTTTTACTTTAGGCTCAAGCATCTGTCACCCTAAGTTGAGTGAACCTTCATCAGCGAAGACAGAGTGTTTGCATAGGACTGCATGAGAATAAGTAACGTCATTGCATATATGGTATGTGGTAGATGCTTTACTCAGACTGCAGAGTTTTTTGACACGTTGAAACCCCTCCAAGGCAATCAGGTTTGACTGATGGTTTGACTACTGTTGTGAGTATGAATCTAGTCCTAATTCATTGAATTGATGATCAGACACACAATGTGGGTATAAAAACCAAAAACAATCAACTTACTGTACTGAACAAATATCACAATTAAAAGTAATTATCTTTAATGTGATAACAGGCGTTCAAATTAGCAGATAGCGCCAAACAGAAAATTGACTAAAAGACTAGACATCCTAACTAGTTTTATACAAGTACATGCAAGCTATAAAGGGGTATGGAACTTTTTACTGCTTATGTTTGTGATTGTTTTACACGTTTGGAATGAGATGTGCTAACTATCTCATAGGTAAATAAGAGAAACCTATTTTCTGATCACCTTAAATTGCAGAATTTTTCTGATGGAAATGAACTTTCAGACAACTTCATAGTCCACAGATAACGAAGGAATGCTTTTATCTAGGTAAGTAAATTCCTGTCACAATGAGAGAAAAGGTGGCCGCTAGCTTGGTCTTCCACCCCTTTTCCATCCATCTGTCCGTTTGGTACAATGTCAAGTTAGGAAAACTGGATGTTGAACATGAGGTGATAGTCCTCGTCTTGCGAATGTTGTGTGCTTGTGACATTACTGCCCAGTTGAAACTGCGGCTGGCTCGTTGGCTGCTGTTTGAGAACGTTCCAGGGTGTTTGGTGGCAATATGTGAGATTTCCATCCTGTCGTGACTTCCAAATCTTGTTCTGAAAATTTACAAGGAAATTGTGAGATCTTTTGTTACATGGCTTCACATTTCTGCGTTAAACATCTTTCCATTTAGAGCAAACATACCTCCTCCTGATTTCGTGCTCCCATTGGTTCTTCCATTTCTCTGTCACAGAGAAACACACAAAAGGTTTAAAAAGTAATAAAGATATAGTTTATACCCAGAATAGTTTTGAATAATGCCATTAGATATATTTTGAAAAGCTAGACTCCAGCTCACAACTTTTTTTTATTTGAATCCGGTGGTGGTTTAAACTAAATTTACTCATTTAGCTTTTTGAAGCACAGATACAATGTATTTTAAAAAATGTTGCTTTGTGATTATTCTGCAGGCAACTGTCTCAGTCATGTTTCATGATAGCTGCTGGCAATAGCATCAGCTTTAGCTCCATATGAACGTGTCGTCTCAGTGTTCTCATTTAACTTATTTTAAAACTGGGGAATGGTATAATGGTGTCGCATTATTCGTTATTTCTGTAAAATAAATTCTTTTAAGAACATTTCTCCTCGTCTCCTGAGAGTTATCTCACATTCGAGGCAAAAACAGCTTGACGATATTAAATATGTTTAACCATGTTTATGATTCTAGTCACACAGTGGTATAAAACATTCGTTTTGAGTTCTTTTTCAATACATGCTTTGTTTTAAATGTGTCGTATTTCTCATGATGAACTTAATTACTTAGAGTTCTTAAGAATATTATTTAATATCTTTAAAAAAGCTGGTCAGGCAATTTCTGGAGTTGATTTTTAAGCAAGCTAATTCCACACAACTGCCTCTGTTAGATTGCAAAGTGTTAAGATAGAAGATTTTCCATGGTGTTCCTCAAAGTCCTGTCCTGAGACCATTTAAATTACCAATTTCTGGAAGTAATGTTACATTTTCATTATACAATTGAAAATTTTTGCTTTACAACTGTAAAGTTGGAACCTTTGTGTTCCTCACGGTTCTGTCCTGAAGCCATTTAAAGGGCCAATTTTTGTAAGCAACATTGCATCGTCATTATAAAATTGTAAATTCTGGATTTATGCCGATGAGACTGTTTTGTTTTCTTGTGAAGAATACATTACTTCTGTTGATTCTGTCCTTTGCTATGCTCTACACACTGAATTCATTTATGAGAGACATTTGCACACAGTAACTCAAATGTTTCCATGTAGGAGATCACCCTGCTTAAAGATTCTTCACTTCAGATTTCAGTGGAACTCACTGTTGTGTATTGTATCAAAAACAGACCAGCTTCTTCTTTTGTTTGCCAGAGATCAGAACTCTTACTTGTTGACTTACAAACAAAATGTAGAAAACATCCCTCTGACTCAGCCATACCTGCTTTTCTGGAACGGTAATAATCATTACATCTTTTCTCAAACATGGCTCTGTTCCAAAACCTTCCAAACATTTCTTCAGGGTTGGGAAATTGTACATCTTGTTATTGTGCACTTGGAATGCAACCCTAACCCGCAATAATGCTGGACTTGACATCAGCTACAGTATTTCTCTTTCTCAGATAAAACTTTTAATAATCAATCTTATCTGTTTCATCTGTATTTGGCTGTTAACCCCCATCAGGTTTCCTGAGGATTTAATAAATGACTGAAAGCAAGAAGATGATGAGATTTGACTTTCTATCAGTAACATGATCTTAAATAAAGATAGACGTAGTACAAAGGTTAGGGGAAGATTGTTGGACGGCCTTTGTTTTGAAGTTCAAAAAACAAGAAATGAGCAACTCAGTCTTCAGGTCTGTGAGAACACCAGTTTCTCCTCTCCAGTTACTAGCCTATCGAGTTTTTTTTTTTTACATCGGCCTGTAGTCTGTCAGCCTGTCAGGTTACATAACAGATCCAGGGCGATGAGAAAGAGTCTTGCAACATTTCGGAGCTTCCTTCATGCCTTGCATGCAGCAATGCCTCCAGCTCAAGCTTGTAGAGTAAGGTCATTGACCACAGCACACAAAAGTAAAAGCTACCCGAGAGGAACGAAATACCTCCGCGCAATCATCGGTGGAAGGTTTTCCTTTGTGGAGGCATTGATCTCAGTTTCCCTCTCGGTTCAGGCATGTATTGTTCAATGAACAGCTGACATTTCAAGGTAGAGGAACATCTGATAAAACTATATCTGTCTCTCCGTGTGGGTGGATGTCGCTCCTCTGAGCTTATGAAGCGGATTAGTTTGTCGTTTTGTTTGTGGTGATTTTGGAATTTACAATATTTCGCCCTTGTTGTCATTGCCTGGGAGTCCTCAGTACTCCCGCTTTCTTCAGTCAATAAGTCAAACTCTTGAGCTGTACTGAAGTTTCCTAAATTCTGTTTTATTGGTCAGCTCTTAACAAAGCAGCCAACATTTGGGCTACATTTCCTGCTTTCTGCTCAGATAGATCACCATTGCAAATGGTGATCTATCTGATTCCACCTCAGGGTGGAATTGGAAACAAAATGTGATGCAAAAGTGATAGCTTGATCATAGATAGAGTCTTGGTGAATAGAAAGAACTGTCAGTTTCAGGTTCCACACCCCACAGATTTGATCATTATTTATATGGATATGTCCTAATTATATAAACTAAATATAATTAGGACATATTATGTCCTAATTATAATATGTCCTAATTAGGACATATTATGTCCTAATTATAAATACCCTAATACTCTAAATAAAAACCCTAATGAAATAAGGGCTTAAATAAGATAAGAATTGAATAAATTATAAAAAATAATCTAAAATGTTAATGCAAAGTTTTGTGGGGTTTTTTATGCCAAAAGCATATATAATTTCAGCATTTTTTAAAATATTTCTTATGTTTTTGTTCTACGGTAAAATATGAAAGAATTTGCCACTGCACTTTGTGAAATTGAGTCTGATATTTAATTGGTTCACCGACGGATTAGATCAGTGGTTTTGGCCAGAACTGCGTCGGTAACCTGGATGTGTAATCCAGACAGACAAAATCCGTTTTTGATGTGTTGCAGACTGCAGCCAGTAGAAGCTTTAATATTTGACGTCTGTTTCCTACATTGAATATATTTAATAAATTGTCTGCAACAAATGAATGACATGTGTAAGCAATACTAATTGTTAATAAATGGCCTCCATACAAAACACACCAAATCAGAATTGGCAGTGGAGTAGTTTCTTTTTACGGCCAGTGGAAGCGCTGTGGGTCCAATCAAGTGCTTACTTTTAATTATTGTGGTCTTCAGTAAAAACATGCATCCAAAAACACGCTTTTAATAATTCAGTAAATTCTAATTCTGACAGTTTAAACGGTGTCATGAATGTTCTCCATTCTTAATGTGCCAATTAGAGTTGATCCAGTTTTTTGTGAGATTTACAACAATCCCTTTGTGGTCACATTTAGCGTATTCATTCATTCATTCATTCATTCATTCATTCATTCATGGTAATTGTTGTGTTTTAGTTTGCAGGAAAAACACGTTCTTTATTTATTTATACTTATTTATATTAGTTTTGAAAAACCAAATTATATAATCTATTTATTTATTCATTTGATCTGTGTAATTTATCAATTGTCGCATTTAAAGTTCTTGATTGTGGTTCTATAAACAGAAATGAAATAGAATGTATATATACAATATGTACATAGAAAAACATGCAAGTCTTTTTGGGGGCTTAAGCAGAGTTTCATGTGAGACAACCCATGTTATTTTAACTGTTTGAAAGTAACATCAGCCAACAAACACTGACTTTATAGTAAACTAGTTAACAAGTTTGATATCTTACATTTCCTGAACAGTGGCAGCTGCCAACAACATAACAGATTAATCTATTGCATGTGTACCAACTATAAAATAGCATGTGTAATAGAATTTAGTTCATATTATTCAATAAAAAAATAAATAATAATCATTATATATATATATATATATATATATATATATATATATATATATATATATATATTGTTTTCAACTGCACTATTGCCTTGCAGCAAGAAGGTCCTGGGTTCGATTCCCGGCCTGGGGTCTTTCTGCATGGAGTTTGCATGTTCTCTCTGTGCATGGCGGGTTCTCTCCGGGTATTCCGGCTTCCTCCCACAGTCCAAAAACATGACTGTCAAGTAAATTGGTCTCCCTAGGTGTGAGTGTGTGTGTATGGTTGTTTGTCCTGACTGTCTCTGTGTTGTACCCGCCTCTCGCCCGAAACGTTCGCTGGATAGGCACCAGCAGCCCTCCTTACCCCACTAGGGACAAGGGAAATGGAAAATGGATGGATGGATGTTTTCAACATGCTAACTCCTTACTCTTGGGGGCCCCCTGGTGACGTGGGTGTCCTAAGCACTCGCATATACTTTGGCCTATATATATATATAATGAAAAATTTGGTGATTTCCAATTAAATAATTCAGATCTACAGAAGTATTAGTCCGGCACAGAAAATGATCTTCAGTGCTTCTGATGCTGTTTTACTAACTCGTCAGATTTTCTCTTGATGGTCAACTCCATCTTCAATGTTTGATGACTTTGTGTGGTTTAGAACTTATGGGTCAGTCTCAAAACCTCGTCCGTCCTCTGACTGATTGCTGATAATCAGCCACTAATTGCTTCTAATGCACTGCAATAGATGCAACTTGCATCCCAGAGCTTCTCTGGAGACTAATGGACAGAGCGATGAAGGGAAACGTGACGGCAGGAAGAGAGAATGATGAAGTAATGGAGGGAGCTCATACCGTTGAACCGTTCACGTCATAGCCGCTGCTGCCCCTGTGGATGTAGGAGAAAACATCACAGATCACCAGGTGACATGAAGACATTTTCATCATCCACTTTATCCTCACTGTCTGTGGAATGAATTGTTTACCTGTGAAACGTTGATTTATAGCTTAAAGCTGGGAGCATTTATCACCTTTATTTTCACCTGTAAGTCTGACTTCCCTTGTTCTCAGCCGTTCACACGTCCTGCTCTTTGTCATAAATCTGTGTACCTGTGATAGTCATCGCCCCGCTCCGGCGCTCGGCCACTCCCGCTTCACTGCCCTTCCACCATTCCAGTGCGCTGAACTGTTCATCCCTACTTGTGTGGATGCCGTGCCGAGCCTGGGGTGAATTACTCAGTCAGCTGTTTCAGGCTGCCATCGCTTCTGCCAGAGCGAACGATCATCCCCAAGATATCATGAAGCGCCAACTTTTTTGTAACATGCAGGACAGCTGCTCTGCTTTTTGCTACTCTCAAAGACCTGAAAGGAAAGCCTTTCTTTAAGTCTTCTTCACTTATTTGGATAACGTCGCTGTTCTTTAGACCCAGCTCAAAACGTCCCGAAAGACAAATTGATGAATAACTTTATGATATGACATCAAACCTTTTCCTACTTACAAGTTTATTTAACCTAAGCAATCGCGTCTTCTGAAAAGACCAGAAGTCTTTTGTCTTTAGACAACTCCAGTTTAAAAACCAAAAGGAAAAGGCAAGCTGGATCATGAAAGCGTGATTTTAAAACCTTTTACCACGTTTGCATAAGACTGCTACAATGAAGCCTCGCCTATCAGTTCAGTGTTTGTGGAAAATCTGCCAATTCATAGATTTGTTTTTGTAAAGCATATCCAAAAAATTGGAAAGTCAATGTAACTTGGGAAGCTGAAATATCTAGGCCCAGTGCTACTTGGCACACTATTGGCTTTGTTAGTTCGTGCCCATATCTTAACTCATGGCCACGAGTTATAGCCATGGCTATAATTACTTCTGACCATGATAATTAAGTCGTTCCCACAAAGTAAACAAGTTGTCTCCACAAGTTACTAAGTTGTGGCCGCGATGTTTTTTCCTTCTAACATGTCGCCAGACTTGTTCAGTAGGCCAGTGTCAATTATAAGCTTTAATAAACAGCATTAGCATTTATGACACTTTGAAGATTAGAGCTCTTTCAAGGCAGAAGTACTCTGTTTACTGGCCTCTCTGAGACATAGTGTCTCTGTTCATAGTAAGTACCTAGCAAAAAATAATAACAAAGCTGTCAAAATACCCATGAAACAGAGCTCTCTTAAACTTATGGTTTTGCTTTTTACATCGTCTTACTTTCACATCAAACAGTAGTTTTCACTAGAAATGTGTTTGATTCTCAGTCTGTGCTTCACTCAGGCATATATCATCAACGGTGCAACTCCGTCTCCCATTAAAATAAAGATTGACATCCCTATAATTGACCACCCAGTGCAACAGTTTATTGGTTCATAAAATGTTATTGATGACGCTGCGATGTTTTTAAGGGAGGAGTTGATTTCAAATAAAAGAAGCCTGTACTGGTCTTGTTCTCCCCTGGATTAGCCATTAGCTTCGGACTAATCTAGGTTCACAACGAATGGCGATGCCAAGTGAGTTATGTTCTGGGGTGGAGATATTAAATATGGCTTATCATGTCTTTTAACAAAACCTCACTGCGTAGGATGTGCCTTATGTCTTTTCGGCTAAATAACTCCACAATACTAACAGGGTTTTGGCGTCAACTAAATAGACACTGCCTTTTTACCACAGTTGATTCGATAACAATTCTTTTCTTTAAAGAAAAAAAAGACACCAGTCAGCGGAATATTCAGGAACACGAGGCAGGAAAAAAAATAGCATTCAATCTTTTCTTCCGCTTTGTCACTCTCACTTGTTGGTTTGACACTAATTCAAAGAAACACGTGGATGTACACAAATGTGTGTGAGGCTTGCGCAACTCTCACAATTACACACACAGATCCAATCAGGACAATGGTGGCTTCAAGCCCAACCCGTTTGGCCCGGTTACCCCGTCCATGATGCTTCCTCCACAACCCGGCGACGCCCTTCATCCAAAATCACCTGTCAGGTCGGACGAGTCTCTCTCTCTGTCGTGCTTCCACATAAACGGGATGAGAATTATGAAGCCCTTTCGGAACAGACAACGTGAATCACCAGAAATGCGTGCCGCCCCAAACAGAAACTTCTTGGCCTCAATTAATCGTTTATTCGCTGACGCTGCTTCAATTCCGGAAATTCCAGCGGCGCGACGTAGCAGCAAAGCCTGGACTTAATGAGTCCCGTTTATTTAACATGGAACCAGGGGAAACCAGACTTGACTTAACAAAAACTGACTGAAGCTGAATTTACTTTAAAATAAAGAAATAAAATAAAGTCTGTGTCCTCTCACCTGTTGCAATTGGTACAGAGGGCGAGAAGAGTGATGCTGAGCACGAGGAAGGCGACTGAAGAGATGATGGCCACTTCCGGGGATGAAACCCAGATCATAACGCTATCCATCCCTATCGGGGCCATCGTCTGTCACCGATACAGCAGAACAATGTCAGTTTGCCAAGCAAAAACAGGCCACAGTCATGTCTAAATATCTAAAGTTATGTTTTATCCGTCAAGTTCACACTAATGCCATATAATACAAGCATATTAAGCTTTTTTTAAACTTTGTTCCTAAAGAAAAATTAGCTTATCCGAAAATTAGCTTATCCGCTAGTCCAGAGGACTGTATACAGTAGTAGACTTTTTAGTAGTTCTCAATCTACGAAAAAAAAACAATTTTCATGTAAATTTAAGGTAAAAAAATTGACACTTTGAAGGCCAAAACTTAGCAGATAGCTTTTTAAAGAACAAGTAAATGACCAAACATACAAAAACAAAAATCATAATAAATAAATAAATAAATTCAACTAACTTACATTGTTTTCGGCTCGGTTGTGCTGAAGCTCAGGCGCAGCTGTTCCACCAACTGTGTGTCAGTCATGCACCTGCCCAGCTTTAAGTGCCTCCCGGCCCTCAGCGCTCAGGTTAGGGAGGGACTGTGCTCGCTGGCATCCTGTCTGCTGCGAAGGAGGTGCTGACAGGAGCCCAGAGGTCGCTGGGCGCCATCACACCTCAATTGTATCCACAGACGGATGGATGCCTTGGTGCCGTGTCATGCCGACGGGGCCCCAAGGAATGCAGGAATGCGCCTTTTTCTTTGTCATGCCAAACATTTCTGGCGCAGTTACGTTACAGGCCGATCAATGGAATATTTCAGCTGGCTGAAGTGTTAAGTTTTAAAGGAGAAGCAGTAAGGTGACTCGGCTGCTAGATGCTAACCCACGTGCATGGTGTTGCTTTATGGAAATATGTTGATTTAGTGCATAGGAGCGCTCAGAAAAAGTGAACACACACACACACACTAACTCACACAACACCTCCCCCTAGCAGCAGGTAACAGCACTGCAGGAAAAAACCCAAAACAAAACAAAAAAAACAGGAAGAGATTTTGATTTAGGTTGTTTTGGTAAAGATGAACGTAGCTGTATGGATAATCTTACGGGAGACTGTAGATAGTAAGCATGATGTAGACTGCATAATAATACATTTATTGTATAGATGAAATTTGGAATTTGTGACATGAGTAAAAATAAGATCAATATGTTTAATGTGAGACAAGAGGTAAGCTCTCTCTCACTCCTTTTCAAAACTGGCTATGGAGGTTTTCTATGTTTTAATATTGTGATATATATATATTTTGGTTTCTTAATTATTTTATTTTTTCTCTGACATTTTACTTGCTTGAAATAAACATTTTATTAAAAATAATAATAACAGTATGGCGTTGTTTTCATCATGCCATTCGCTGTCTCAGATGTAACACATGTTCATATATAAAGTATGTTTGCAGCAAAAGGGCTCAAATAAAAGTGAAATCAAAAAGTTTATTTCATTAAGTAATTTTAACTGAATGAAGTTATATAAAACCACAGTGTTGTATTTTACGCGCTTGTTTCTATTTATTTTAATGATAACTGTTAAACCCTCAGTTTCTCAGAAAAACGTGAATATTACATACGATATGACCAATAGAAAATGATTTTTAATCTAGAAATCTATAGATACAACACACTGTCAAAGCATATTCTCTGTATCTCTGAACATCCTTTCACATTGAACATAATTTTTCCGCAGCACAAATAAACACAGATCTGATTAGATTGGTAAAATAATATCTGGACCACGTGAATAGCTGTGGCGGGCCGGATTTGGCCTGCACGCCTTTCGTTTGACACTTGTGCTCTACGAGGAGCGCAAGCCACAACACGTCATTGCTAAAGAGAATCAACGTTGAAAGAAAGAAAAATGTGTCTAATCACGTAAATGGAAAGTTAAGTGGAAGGAAAAAGTGGAGGAGAAAAAGGTCAACAAGAGGCAGAGATAACAGCAGCCTTTTTAGATCATTGTGAGTTTCGGGGGACTGGAGTCAGAACTCCAACCCATGTCGTTACGCGTTTTCACATATTTACGTCACTTTTATGTGAAAAGGCTCTTCTAAATATTCAGTGAACACATTCAAAATTCTTTGCGGTTGGTTTCTTTTTCTCCTCCTTTCTGACGGAGGAAGTCGAGCTGCTGAAATTATTCTCACAAGGAAGGCATTACAGAAAAAAAAAAGGGACCTTTGTTCTGGAGCGGGACGTGGAGTGGAACCCGGGTCTGATTGGATTAGAGTGGTTTCAGCACCGTCCTCCAAAAGTGATCGATTTAAAAAATTCAGGCATAAATAATATAAATACCAGGTGACGTCGTGTTATGGTGGGATCGGGGAGACTCTTCTGCACATAAACGTGCTCAGGGTTTTCTTTTTGTTGCTTTGTGGGTGTATTAGGTGACACGCCACCTGACTACAGTAGTAGAGTGAATAACTCGAGCCACTCCTGCACAAGTATGCCAGGCATGTGGACCCTTTTCTGCTATTTCCTAACTCGGCAGAAAAAGACACTTCCAGCAGAAGTTACTAGAATAGAGTTTTTATGACGTTTATGTTGAGTTTTCACAAAATGTAGGACTGATCTGTACAACTAGGAAAGGAAATGTTTAAGAATTTCTTCAGCCGTGTTTGAATTTACATTCAGATTATTTCCTTTTTTGTTTTTTCTCAAACTCAACTTACTGCAGTTGAAAATTGAACTTTCTTCATACCAGCGTAGAAAGAAAAACAACAGAGAAGGACTTTATATGAGGGGCAAACAATAAGAAAGGAAGCTTTTGGTGTAATGCACATCAATGTCAGTATTTGTGACATTTAAGTGAAAGCAATACTAAACCAACGTCTTTCCAGACAGGTATTGACATAGAAGGTTTTAAAGTTTGAAAAAAAGACCCCTACAGACCAACACAGTGGCCAGATACAAAATTGTCCTGTCTGCAAACAGACTTCCTTTTTCTTAAGGAAGAGGCCATGTAAGCAGAAGCCTCCAGCTGCATACCACCAACTCAAATCTGACCTTTCACTCACTTTTTCCTGCTTTCCTCCATAAACCTGAAAAGTTCACAAGACTCTGACTTGATGATGGCGTCCAGAGTCTCCACTACAAAATGCTTGGTGTGATAAAAGCTGCTTGTTTAGATGCCTCTCAATTCTGTTTTCTTTTTTTATATATATATTCCACTGTGTAAAGGTTCAGTAGGTAACTTCTATAAAAAACAAAATAAAAATAATAAATGTATATATATATATTTTTTTAACATATTTCTGAAAAATGTCACTATGTCCTGACAGTAGAATATCAGACAGATGAAGCTCCTTTGGTGCCTCCTTGTGGTCCTACTGCCATCTGCAGAAACAACCAGGAAGGTCTCAGCAGTGTCAATCATTCTAGTGTGCGCGCTGCTAAAGGTGACTTTTGGCAGGACAAGGTTTCACCAAACATTAGCCTAGCTAAAGAAAGTGAAGTTGGGATGAATTTCAGGAGAAAAGGCTTTAAGAAGAATTTGAACATATGTAGCTGAACCATCAAGATACAGGCTAGTAGAGGAACCTGAGTCCTGACCCTACATTTTTTCAATAACTTAGTGTATGTGCATATGAGGCAGAAAAACTAATGAAAACCACGTTCACAAGTTTGTGGTTGTTTTGTGACCAATCAACCACAAAATGCTTGCTGTAATATAATGTTTGTGTATTGATTTTGTGTTTATTGGTTCATCTTTTCACTATTATATAATCTGCTGAAGATACAACCCATGTCTGAGTGATGTCTGAACAATGTTTGTGAGTGCAAAGGAAAATCAGCAGCCACTCTCCCACAACACAGGATATGGAGGAAAATCATGGCCAATTTCACATATTTGGACTGCTGTCCCGAAAGCCTGATTTGTGCAAACAGGAAACCAGCTAACAAATAATTTCTCTTTGTTTAACCTGGCAGAGGAAAATAGGATCACTGCTTGAATCCACAGGGTTCATTGGGCCACTCCAGGAAAACCTCAATTAATGTTGAACCCTTTAAATCTCAAGTAAAAGCCCATTTATTAATAAAGCGCTACTTAGAATTTGCTCAACGTGAAATCTGATATTTACAGGTAAAACATAACGCAGCCAGTTTGTTGGGAACAAAAGCAGCAGAAACAACTAACTTCCTCCAAAGTTTACACAACTGCACATGTGAATTCATAAGGTTGTGCAAAGACACACGTAGCCCAGGGAAAGATTCTAAACAAAGGCTTAAAATAAGAATATTTCACACATGTGGCTTCAGTTGTAAATCAAAATGCACGACACTGACACACTTTAGTGACATCCCTCAATCAAGGTGTTTTCTTTGGAAGGAGTTCTGATCCTTGTTTCACCACAGAATTTACTCCACATACTGGGAACTAAAGGTGTGGCTCCTATGTCAGGGTGGCTTAAGAGACAGAAAATCCCACCTAGCAAACACCTGGTAGAGCCACACAGACAGCCAGTCAGCCCATTTTGCTGTAGGCTGACAAGGTAACTAAGATCTTCCTGTGTTTCACATCAGTACGTGAGCGCTCAAGGTTCATGTAACAGGATAGAATGTCAAGATCCTCAGAGGAGTGAATATGCTTGCCTTGCTTTCTTGTTGCACAATGCAAGAAAGTGCGTGACCCGGGTGACCTTTCCTGCCCACACATTTTTTAGAAGCCCGGTCGGGTCAGGCATTTCCCCTTCTTGAAGGGCCGATATGCCGATGAGCCTTCAATCCGTCTGCATTTAGGATAAATGAGCCCCTTTGTTCGTCTAAACCCCAGATTCTGGTTTGGCCACTTTGCTGAACGCAATAATCCAGATTTGCTCTCTCACTCTGTACTTTCTTCTGCTTGTGGCAACAAGAGCAAGGCAGTATTAAAAGTTTGGCCAATGCTACCCACTTGGATAAGCCAGTTTCATGAATTGTATATACAATAATAGCAAAACCCTCCTCTTCCTTACTCATCCCTTTCACCCTATGTGAGCTGGTTTATTTGACTGTTTGTCTCAAGCTCGGGCCCTTTAATGTAAGTGAAGAACACTTAAATTGTACTTTGTTTTTATTTGTTGATTTTAAATTTCTAATTAGTAATGCCTGACTTCCTCTTTCCCTGGGGTATAAACATGACTTGGCACAGACGGTCATTCCTTTTAGCCACCGGCCACTAGGCTGGAACACAGACCCATTTTATCTTGGCACCATATGGAGTGAGCAGGGATTCTCCACAGTTCATTGTTGGCGAACTGCAGCAAAGAGTGGTATCTTGGGGTTACCAAGTCTCCATGACAACAATCCAAACTGGGAGTGATGTATGAAAACAAAAGTTACCATCGCGCAAATGTAAAGCGGGAGTTTGCTAAATGCTGCAGGTGCTGCAGCTGGAACCATTTGCTTTTAGTGAGAGACTGGTTGAGCTTTTCGGCCGGGTTTGGTGTGAAACCTAAAGAATACACAGAAAAGCACCTCAATGTTCATTGGTAAGTATAGAGGAGGTTCTGTTATGCTGTGGAGTTCATTTTCTCTCCCACTTTCAGAGCGTGTAATAAAGAACTCTTAAAAGGCATCATCTTGTGGATCTTAAGTATTTTTGCTTAGTTTCTAGTGCAAACATCTTAGTACACTTGAAATGAAACAAAACTAACTTACAAGTAACTTTTCAGCAAGATATAGGAGCTTATTTTAAGTTAATTCCTTAATATTGAGCAAAAAGTACTTGTTCCATTGGCAGATTATTTCACTTATAACAAGACATTTTTCCCACAAGTACTTTTTCATCCTAATTAAGGAATTATTTACTTGAATCAAGCTCCTGTTTCTTCCTGAAAAGTTAGCTTTGTCTTTTTTCCAAGTATCTCGTTTCTATTTGCACTAGAAACTAGACAAAAATACTTGGTAAGATAAGAGGATAAAGACAGAAATGATTTACCAGATATACAGTGCAAATGGAAAGTACTCTCAGCGCTTCACTTTTGATGTTGCATCCTTATTCCAAATTGTTTTAAATTCAATTTCTTTCCTCAAAATTCAACACTCCAGTACAACACTATGACAATGTATCATTTTTGTGTGTTTTGCAAAACTCAACCAAGAATGAACGTTTACATAAGTATTCAAAGGATTCGCCAGTGAAGCTCAAAATATATATGTTTCCACAACTTAAATGGAATAGACCTGTGGTAAATTCAGCTGACTGGACTTGATCTGGAAAGGAAGACACCCGTCTATGTAAGGTGATGAAACTAAAGTGGAGCTGTTTGGCCATGATGACCATTGTTACATTTGGAAGGAGACGTAACGATGTAACTCCCTTAAAAGCCTGGGAACATCATCACAACGGCTGCAGGAGGTACTTCATATCATGCACCAAAACACAGATGGCGTCATGAGAAAAGAACATTATTTGGAGATATTGAAGCAACATTTAAAGACGTTAACCAGCAAGTTAAAGCTTGGGTGGACATTGGTCTTCCAAATGGGCAATGACCGTAAGCATCCAGCCAAATAATCTTCCAAATTTTAACTTAAATCCGACCAAAGGTTGATCCGATTTAACTTCAGACAGTGAGGGAAAAAAAGGTGGATGTGTCTCTTTATTCAGTGTAAGTAAACATCTGGTTTCAAGTGAATGTGCATATGAATCTAAGTTATTTTTGGGGTTAGGGTCAATCTGGTACAAGAACCATTACAGTGGGAGCATTGTCCACTGTTGAAAATTTGGCTGAGCCATACTTAGCTAATTATGAGGTAAACTGAGCCAAGCATTTCTTTTAGTAATTAAACCCTTCAGGAATTTTCAGATGACCCAATAAATGGACCAGCACAGATTCCGTTAAAGCTGGCTTTATTGTTTAGATATTAAAAGTAATCACACTCTTCAGAGGCACAGGCTGTTAAATACATAAATTAAAAGTCGCATCTGATTGAATACTATTACAAATCACTGAGCCCAGCCCTCTTTCTGCACACGCAAAAAAAAAAAAAAGGTCACTTTTTCTTCTCTACATGTTGAAGTATTTTGCTCGTGTGCCTCATGGCTGTAAGAGCTGTGAGGACGCAACACATGAAGAGACAGGGGAAGGACACACAAGCCCACCACAGCTGCCGTTCTCCAAACACATCCAGCACTGCGTCCCGTCGCCTGGCGTAGTCCAGAAACAAAGCCTCCAGCTGGAACACGGTGCACAGGGACAGGAACAGGTGGAACACCTGATGACCCTGGCCCACAAAGTCACAGCGGCCGGGGAAGAAACGCTCCGGAATTGGACAGGAGAAGAAGAAGGCAGCCAAAATGAATGAGCCAATCTGCAGGGCGTGAAAGGGGAGGGAGGTCTCCTGTGACCAGGGGACGGTGAGCAGACGGTGGGCTATGGGGCTAATATCTAGCGCGTAGGCGAGGCTGGTGGGGATCAGCTGCCAGATTTTACGCTGCAGCGGATACGGCCGCCTGTACCTGGCCTTCGCAAAACAGCAGCCGGCGCAGGAGAGCCACCCAAAGAAGGCAGCACCGGGCAGAAACATCAACCCAATGCTGTCTCTCCACGCTGGCTCAGAGGAGTAGAAGTAATGGCCGAGTGAGCAGCCGTACTGGTACACCGCCACACCCACGTAGTCCAAAAAGAAGAAGTAGTAGTGAGCACGCTCGGAATGAGACTGCAGGAGGTGAGCTGCCACGCTGAGGCACAGATACGTGAGAGAAGACACCATGAAGAGGGCGAGAGGCAGGGAGGCTGCATCCAAGGTGTACCCCAGGGCGCCCACGTTGGCCCACCAGAGAAGCAGCAGTGCTGGAGCTGCGAGCAAGTGAGTCCACACATTCAGGGTTTCATTGTGACGCTGGAAGAGGCTCAGGAGGTAGCAGCGCCAGTCTTGCTGGATGGGGCGGTAGCCCGACAGGATGTAGGGCTCTCGGAACAGAGCGGGGACCTGGGAGGCAGCAACGGTGGGGCAAGGTGATGGCAGGGAGGAAGGGAGGAGGACAGAGAGGCGAAGGAGTCGGCTGAGTTGCTTGACGCTCGGCGTCAAGGTGCTGAACCCCTGCAGAATGTCAGCCGACATGACTTCTGATCGTTACCTTAACCCTGTGGATGAAGGAAAAAGAGTTAGTAAAGGATTTCTGGATTCTACACCGTTTAGCACCCTGGATGCTTTATACTGAACCTTTTGTGCATAAGACAGATTCTGTTAAGCTAATTTTAATTATTTTTTTCAAAGGAGCACATTCATGAGTGGCATCAATTTTATGGAAACCTTTGAACTTAATGTTTTCACATACAGGAAAGAACTTAAAAGTGAGAACAGTGCTCTACTAAGTGTTACTTACCCTCAAAAGTGAGAGCATGGGGTCAGTGGATTTTGTTTTCAGATCTGGAAGCATGTACATGGCATCATCAATATGCTAACTGGTGCATGACACCCTGTTTTTTTTTTTGTAAAAAGTGATGAATGATTGAGAAGCAGTCCATGTTATAACTACGAACACAAAAGGCTTCAAGCTTTATTGTTTGGACTGAACATAGAACTACATTTTGTTTGGAATAATTCTTCTTTGTCAATGTTGATCACAGCATCTTGATTGATAGTCCAACTACGTCACATAGCCTGTCTGACGTGGCTCGAACGGTTTAAATCCTACCTTCCTGGAAGAACTGTCTTGTGTGGTATCACAGGGCTTAGTTTTGGAACATCTTCTCTTTCTTTTATACATCTTAGGCAAGATGATCAGGAAGTTCCCTAACGTGTCTCACCATTTATATGCTGATGATATTCAGGTGTGTTGTTCTTTTAAGTCTACTGAATATCTAAATTTGTCCTGCTTGATAAACTTCGTCAGTCGTCTTAAACAGGTAGAAACACTTTTCTCCTCTGAGAACTAAATAATGGAAATCAGACAATTTCTTGGTGTGCTGGCCTCCTCTGTCATACCCAGCCTTGGCATCATCTTTGATTCTACATTGTCATTGGAGTTCCACTCTCCTGGTTTAACCAGAAACTACTTCTTTCAGCAAAGAAATATTTCAAAGCTTTGAACTTTGCCGTGCAAAGTTGAATTAGAAATGATAATTCACGCTTTTATTTCTTCTCGTCTTGTCGTTTGACGTCTTCAGATTGTCTACCGGTACGTTGTAGAATTCATTTTTAATTTTTGGTCTTTACTTTCAGAGCCTTGTGTGGTCACGCTATATCACAGACCCTTTAGAGCCATATCTTGTGGTTTGAGACTGTCTGGCCAAAGGCTTTTCCATGAACTCGTTCTAAAACCAGACGAGGTAGGTCCTAGAGATATGTTAGATATCGGTTTTGTTTTATGGTTGCGTTGCTGTTAACCACCATATTGTTTTATCCAGTGAAAAATCGCTATACAAATACAGTTCACCTCACCTCACCTGCTTTCTGTGCTTAAAATTCCTCTAGTAGAGGCGCGTCTAACCCACATGGTGTCGTGCCCTGTCCAAACAAAGGTGAAGACAGTCTCCTGCATGCGTCCCCAACAATAGCTGAGGTATGTGGTCCGACTTGCAAGAATCCCCACCTCTAATGACAGCTACTGGAAGGAATCCAAGCCAACATGTTGTCACTGGCTACATGTGAATGGAGCTGTCGCTTCTGCTAAAGGGTGTGCCATTACCTCGACTTCTGAATTGTTTGGCAACACAAATCTGAACAGCACATATCTGACCTTGAGATTTCATAGAAACCATATAATATCTGGAGGATTCACAAATTACCGTGAGAAATTTGTTTTTAAAAGTGTGGGTTTTTTTAAGACTACACGTGTTCTCTTCAATGCCGGTCGACTTTGTTGACCTCATTGATATTCAAATAAATAAACGCCTACAATCATACACAAGAAGAAACATTGTATGTTGGACTCTTTGTGCGGCGGTTTTTGTGCATGAAAACACGACTTCCATGGCGGCATCATCGGTGTTAGAAAAGAATAAAGCGGTTTTGAGAAGGAGGAGGAACAACTTTTTACCTGCAGCTGCCGAACAGGACGGACACCTGCTGCTCTCCCGAACTCTCGCGTCCCTTCAACCAGCCGGTGGGGAAGAGGACCGTTCACGCTTCCCTGCACGTCCAGACGACTCCTACATGTTGGGCCGAGGAGGAGGTCCGGTTCGGGAGGAAACCGGCAGAAAAGCCCAGCGGTTGACCAGAAGCGGCAGCCCCGGAGAGCTGGAAGTGTGGGCGGGGTTTGACTGGCCAGGAACGCCCTCCAGGGAGCCTTAGCAACCAAAAATGAATACAAGGCGTTTTATCCATCCATCCATTTTCTGTGCCCCCTTCGAGGCCTGCTGGTGTCTATCTCCAGCGAACGGTCAGGGCGAGAGGCGGGGGTCACCCTGGACAGGTCGCCTGTCTGTCGCAACAACGCGTTTACAAATTCAAAATTGATGCAATAAAAATGTTTCATTTTAATTTAAATGTAAGTTATTTGATTTGTTCTTACATTTACAAAATGTCAAAAGATTAAAAATGTAGCTCCTCCACTATTTTAGTCTAGTTTCTAAATCAAATACACTTGACATAAGAGAAAAAATAATAATAACGTAAAAGTAGCTTTTCAGCAAGAGAAATGTTTGGGGTTTTTTTTGTCTTTCTTGAATATATAAAAACGTAGTGGCTCCGCTGACAGATTTTTCGCTTAAAACATGGAAAAATGTCTTGTCATAAGTGGGAAATGAATATGCCAGTGAAACTAATTCTTCTACTTTTTTGTAAATCTATACTCAAGAATTATTGAGTTAAAACAAATTTAACTGTCTTGCTGAAAAGTTTTATTTTTGTCTTATTTCAAGTCATATTTGCACTAGAAACTAGACAAACATTTGTGGTAAGATATATATTTTTTACTCCATTGATTCAATCCATAGAGTGTGGGATACATTTCAGGTGTTTATTTCTGTTCAATTTGATGACTAATAATAATAATAATAATAATAATAATAATGGTTATTATTATTATTATTATTATTGTTATTATAAACTGAAATTCGGTTTCTCAGAAAATTTTGAAAATCCCATCAGATCAATAACAAATGAGTTTTAATAAACAAATGTTATGAAATGGCTGCATAACAAAGCTGCAAGCTCTGCTCCAATAACTCAAAAGAAATGGAATAAAAACCTGAATCATGTGTGTAATAAATCTGGGCAGCATGTAAGTTTAATTCTTTTTAACTTAATTACTGACAGAAATACATCTGATGTATTCCAATGTATTGAAATGCTAAATTCTTTTAATTTGATATTTTTCTATGCAACATAACTAAAAGCAGGTTTTCAAAACTCCTCTTAGCAGTTTTCTTTTTGGGGTATTTTTCAACTAACACGGAGTAGAGAATAACTGAAGAGCCTAAGGAAATTACAAATGGTTTTAAAATCCTCTGCAAATAAAACAATCTGTGTAGTGTGGCATCTGCATTCACTTCCCAAAATAGCTCAAGCTCAGTCACATTGGATTGACAGCGTCTGTGACCAACAATCTTCCAGTTTTCTCGCTAGATTGAAATATTTCCTTTGAGTAGGCCATTTTAACAATATAAACATGCTCTCGTTTTAGCCACCCCATTGTAGCCCTGGCTGCATGTTTATTGTTGTTATCCTGATGGCTCGGTTTCCATCTTTTGCAGCTTCTCTTCCTGGAATGCCCTGGATTGATCTTCATCCATCAATTATAATCTATAGAATATCACAGCGGCAAAGGACTCCATTAATATTTTGATAGGTTATAATATTTAATCATGCATTCAAACTGTGATGTCCAGTACTGTTTTTTTGGTATGTTTGATTCTAAGTGCTTTTGGAAGAGGTTGTGTTAATTGGTCTTTTTATGTTCATTTTATTTTTTATTTTCTTCTCTTTTTTCAGGTTTTCAGTCTTTTCAGGTAAATTTTGTGGCAGTAGTTGCCTTTATTCGCGGCATTTAGACAAGGGGACAGAGGTAGTAAAGGTCCCGGCGTCGGGAATCGAACCCCGGACGCTGCGAGGACGTAATGACGCTCATTCTACTGCTTTGCCCACCAGTACATTCATATAATCTTTGTGGCTAGTTTTGTCCCAGTGTTGAGTTGTGATGGGTGAAAAAATCTTTTTTTTGTCGCCATCTCCTGGACAAAATGAAAAACGCACACTCATCGTGTAGTTCCCTCGCCCACTAACGGCCCCGCCTCTTCCTGCTCGTTTTCGCGGCACTTCTCCGCGAGGGCGGAGTCACGCTGTCCATTGGACAACTTCACGTTGACGCTGCGAGTATGCAAACAGGACGTGTCGCGTCGGGCCAATCGCGTGTCACGCTTCATTCGCTCGCGGGACGCAGTGGCGCGAAAAGCTTTCGGTCGGTCGTGCGGTCAAGCAGCAGCGGGGAAGAGCAGCTCCGAGTTTAGCAGCTTTTTTAGAAGAAACTAACTAATCGGACGGAAATGGCAACCGACAGCACAGATGACCGGGAGATGAGGGAAGCTCAGAGGGACTACCTGGATTTTCTGGACGACGATGTGAGTGACGCTTCCCCCCCCCCGTTAACAAACATCAACAACAAAGGACATTCATGTGCAGTTACGAAAAAGCATGTGGTTTGATTATGTAATCTAATGATTTGGGAAAACAGAAAACAAAGAACATATTTCTCAGCTTAAAAGTAACAGCGGTTCTTATAATCTTGTTGAAGTTGATGCAAACGTCAACGCGCACTTTTATTTTTAGTTTAGTTTCGTTATACAGAGATGTCACTGCTTCGTCAAACGTTAACTTCCGGGTGTGGTGTTTTTTAAAAATTATTATTATTTTTCTTCAAATCGCAGCAAGACCAGGGCATTTACCAAAGCAAAGTCCGGGATATGATCAGCGAGAATAAAGCCCGGCTCATCGTGAACATCAACGACCTGAGGAGGCGCAACGAGACCCGGGCTGCGAAGTAAGACACGCAGGATCACAGGATCTGAATGCTAATAACTAAAACATGAAATGATCTGAGCCTTTAACACCAAATAAAAGCATCTCTCAGTCAGAGAAAGTAAATAACTTTTTTTAGATCGGCGTATTCAAGGAGGTAGCTCTCTACTGCCTCTTGTGGCCAAAAATCTCTTCCACGGGAACAAGCAACATAGCCGGAGTTAGCTTGGTGGTTTTACCTTCCAGCAGGATAAAAACCCTTAACACCCACAAAATGGAAAGGTTTAGATAAGTGTATTCATATGTTTGAATGGACTAGTCAAAGTCTAGACCTAAATCCAGTTGGCAAGGCTTGGAAATGTATCTTCACAAATGGCTGCCACATTATCTGACTGTGCCTGACTTGTTTTTTACAGTAAAAACATTTTTTCTAGGTATAAAGATAGTTGTCTAATCTCTCTTCCTGTCCCTCAGACTGATGAGCAACGCGTTCGAGGAGCTGCTGGCGTTCCAGCGGGCTCTGAAGGACCTGGTGGCCTCGGTGGACGGCACCTACGCCAAGCAGCACGAGGAGTTCTTCATCGGCCTGAAGGGGAGCTTTGGCTCCAAGCACGTCTCCCCACGCACCCTGACCTCCCGCCTGCTGGGCAGCATGGTGTGTGTGGAGGGCATCATCACAAAGTGTGAGTTTCGCCGTTCCGATTTCCAGTGGGGACTGCTGGCACAAGAAAATGCGTACCTTGGTCTTATCTTTCATTAAGACAGTAGACTATCCAAATTAAACCGATGGTTACAATTTGATGAATTTGAAATGGAATACCTTCAGATACTTACCTATATGTGTTGGTGTCCTTGAAGGCAGTGCTTGTTCAACCGAGCTCTTTGAACAGCTGAGTGGTTGTCACGGGAGATTGAAGGATTTCCCAAACATGCAAAAAAGAATCAGGGCAACACTGGTGGTGCGTCTTTGATGATGGAATGACATTACAGCATCATTTAAAGCTCACAAAAGTCCATTCTACATAATCTTGCCCCTTAAAGTGCATTTAGCTAAATTCTTAAGATTAATAAAATGGCTAAGTTATTTCCCTTTTGCTTTAGTGCCACCTAGTGTCCATCTGTGCACATTCCTGCAGATTTGTTAGATTTCCATGTGTTTTCATTCTTTGCGTGAACATTCCAGGTTCCCTGGTTCGTCCCAAAGTGGTGCGCAGCGTCCACTACTGTCCTGCCACCAAGAAGACGATGGAGAGGAAGTACACAGACCTGACCTCGTTGGACGCCTTCCCCTCCAGCGCCATTTACCCCACTAAGGTACGAACTCGAAGGAGGTCCCTTCTGAAGCGTTGTGGCGAAAACCCGCCGAATATTCATCGTGAATGTTCTGACAGGACGAGGAGAACAACCCTCTGGAGACGGAATTCGGCCTGTCCATCTACAAGGACCACCAGACCATCACGGTGCAGGAGATGCCGGAGAAGGCGCCGGCAGGCCAGCTGCCTCGCTCCGTGGACATCATCCTGGACAACGATCTGGTGGACGTGGTCAAACCGGGAGATCGGGTGCAGGTGATTGGAACGTACCGCTGCCTGCCGGGGAAGAAGGGAGGATTCACCTCCGGCACGTTCAGGTGGGGCTGGTGCGAGAAATACCGGGCTGGATGTTGATGCGGTTATATTATTAGATTGATTCGTTCAGGGTCTCTGCAGGTTGCAGCAAGTTTTGAATATGACCG
This sequence comes from Xiphophorus hellerii, assembly GCF_003331165.1. NCBI lineage: Eukaryota > Metazoa > Chordata > Actinopteri > Cyprinodontiformes > Poeciliidae > Xiphophorus > Xiphophorus hellerii. The sequence goes on along the minus strand of NC_045686.1, from coordinate 22,034,920 downwards.
GCGCAAGTTGGTTGGACACTTTTGAATTGTCCACCGGAGGGCGCCAAACAAGCGCAGTATTTAAACAGCAGGTCTTTGAGTGCAACGCTGAGGTGGAGGCATCAAGTGATGCTCTGGGGGATAGGGTTTTTCTTTGTTTCCTTCATTTTTTTTTTTTATCATACACTGAAAGTGTCAAAATATACCAGCTCATACAAACACACTGTACACACCCAGTACACCGTCACCTTCCTAAAATAATGGTAATTTTTTTATTAGGTGGTTTATTTATTTTTTTGCCTGAATCATCTTTTGGCAGTACAAGTGCAGGGGTGATTTTAATTTTTAATTAGTTTTTTCTCCAGTTACGTTTTTTCTTTTTTTTAAATCACACATTTATTGAAAGTGTTAAAATTAAAAGAACTAACACAAATGTGTTGCCACGACATAGTAAAAGAGGAATATGATGGGGGAAGGAGAACAATAAGACAAAAAAAAATTAACTTCTGTCAATATTGCAGGTATTGACAGAATACCATTTTCCATTTTCTCAATGGAAAATGGAAAAAAAATGATCTCAGGGACTTTTTTTTAAAAATCATTACCATGCAAAATGCATTTCTGTAATCAGTATCTGATTCAAAGTTGTTGTATTTGTCTCGCCGCTGCCCCCTGCAGGACCATCATGATAGCGTGCCACGTGAAGCAGATGAGCAAAGAGGTGTCTCAGTCGTTCTCTGCCGACGACGTGGCCAAGATCAGGAACTTCAGCCGGATCCGCTCTGTGGTAAGTCTAAAACCCGGCGGGCGTTGAAGGGGAAACGTATGTGAAGGCGCTGAGTCGGCTCCTCCTCTTCCAGAACGTGTTTGACCAGCTGGCCCGCTCGCTGGCGCCCAGCATCCACGGCCACGACTACATCAAGAAGGCCATCCTCTGCATGCTGCTGGGCGGTGTGGAGAAGGTTCTGGAGAACGGCACGCGTATCCGAGGAGACATCAACGTCCTGCTCATCGGTACCTCAGCCGCATTCCCCATCAGTCTGCTCAGAGGGAGGCTGCGCAGTTTCCAGCTCAGAATGGCACCTAATTTTCCAGAATTTAGCAAAATTATAGTTTTTTTTTAAACCACTGTGGATGTTTGAGTGCTAAGTGTTTGCAAGAATGCAAGTTCCCATCTCTGTGTTTCAGATTACTGACTTTTGATTCAGTAAAATAATCATGTGAACTAAACTAGTAACTTCAACCAAAAGTCATCAGTAAGTTTAGGAGGAATAAATGTGGCCTTGTTATGTGGAAGCCCTGATAATATCAGAGTTAATATCAGGGCTTCTATGTATGGAATTGGGTTTTTATTGTTTCAAATTTAAGATAAGTTTTTTTTTTTTGAGATGTCACTATTTAAGTCATTGATCAGTTGCTAACGGCTAAAGCCATTCAGAATTTTTTATTTTTGTAAGTGAATCTGTATTTGATCCAGATTTTTAACGTGGTAGACTTGAGCTGTGGTGGGGAAATGTGTGGTGTTTGTTTTTCTTTACTACCCTGCTGAATCAGGGAGAGCTTTGATTTGTGTGGCAGAATCATATGAAAAAAACCCAACTAGGTGGATGAAATGTCTTAAATCTGACAGGAAAATAGAGATTTTTTATTTTTATTTTGAAATTGAGATATTTGTTTAAAAAAAGAAAATCTGTGTAAAAACCAAATGGCAAATTTCCACACTAGGAATTTTGAATTCAAATACATACCTTGTTCATTTTTTGGAAAATATTTCCTCATCACGTTTGCTCTCCTTCAGGCGACCCATCGGTGGCCAAATCCCAGCTGCTGCGCTACGTCCTCCACACGGCGCCCAGAGCCATCCCCACCACCGGCCGAGGCTCCTCCGGCGTGGGTCTGACCGCTGCCGTCACCACCGATCAGGAGACCGGTACTTTCCTCTCGCTTTCTCTCCCACCGCCCAAACAAACTGGTTCTTCTGCTTTTGAATCTGGCAACCTATCGATTCTTTCCCTCCTTCAGGAGAGCGGCGCCTGGAGGCGGGTGCCATGGTGCTGGCCGACCGCGGCGTGGTGTGCATCGACGAGTTCGACAAGATGTCTGACATGGACCGCACGGCCATCCATGAAGTGATGGAGCAGGGCCGGGTCACTATCGCCAAGGCCGGCATCCACGCCCGGCTCAACGCCCGCTGCTCCGTGCTGGCAGCAGCCAACCCGGTCTACGGCAGGGTGAGTTAAAAACCGCGCCTCTGCGTCCTGCGGTGAAACGCTTTCGCTCACCTTCCTGCTCCGTCTCCTCCACAGTACGACCAGTACAAAACCCCCATGGAGAACATCGGCCTGCAGGACTCGCTGCTGTCGCGTTTCGACCTGCTCTTCATTATGCTGGACCAGATGGACCCCGAGCAGGACCGCGAGATCTCGGACCACGTGCTGAGGATGCACCGTTACCGCGACCCCCGCGAGCAGGAGGGAGCAGGTACCGAACATCACCGGCTGTAAGACCGCCACTCCTGGTCGGGACCCCATATTCTGACACTGTTTTTGCGTCCAGCCATGGCGCTGGGCGGGTCGGTGGACGTGCTGGCTACAGATGACCCGGACGCCATGACGGAGGAGCATGAGGAGCTGCAGATTTACGAGAAACACAACAACCTGCTGCACGGAAGCAAGAAGAAGAAGTAAGGCTTTAACATGGTTTCTTCAAGTCTCACAAACTCGAATTTAAGGCTTTTTGAGACCATTATACCTGGAATTTAAGACCGGCATTATGACAGAAATGTACAAAAGAAAATTGCATATTGTCATCCTCCTAAAAATAATGCTTAAAAGACCTTTTGGAAAGAAAGAGGTGGGTTTCTTTTTTCTTTTTGCAAAAATTGACTTGCACCATTATTTTATTAAGGTGACAGTATTTTCATAACAGCGGCTAGATTTTTGGTACAAAAGGGCATGCAACAGCTGTGACTCCGTGGTAAATACGAACATTGTCCAGTCAACTGGCATTAGATTTGCACATTCCTTTGATGTACATAAGATGTACATATACGCTAGTTAGCTGTAGCCTTAACTGCCTTGAGTCCGAACGGAATGAAAATATCTGTCGACTCAAATATAAAACAAACCACATAGAAAATACAAAATGAAATGGAACCTGTGATTCACGTATTTTAAAACCATTTCAAGGCCTTTATTTCAGGTTTATGAATTGAAGTCTTTTTAAGGACATCCTGAGTAATGTTTTAGGAAGTGACTGTAGTGCAAAAGGTGTGCAAACAATAAGATGTTCGCTTTGTTCCAGGGATAAAATTTTGAGTAAGGAGTTCATGAGGAAGTACATCCATGTCGCTAAGATTATCACCCCTGTGCTGACCGAGGAAGCAGCCAATCACATCGCAGAGGAGTACTCCCGGCTGAGGAGTCAGGAGCAGCTGGCGGCCGATGTGGCCCGGGTGAGCTCTTCAGATCAACCTTCAAACTAAATTGATTTTATTCTTCAATTAAATTTTCAGTATTAAAACATTTTAATTTGGGAAAATCTGTAGTATTTTTTTTCTTCCCCATCAATGTACAGTTTGGGTTTCCGTAGTTCAGATAGATGTCAGCCCACACACAGAGTATCATCTTTTTTGAAAGGTGTGAATTTTTATTTGGACTTTAAATTCAAGTCAACAGACAGAAGGGATGATTGAAATTAAAGCCAGTTTTTCTACTCTTTTTTTTTCCTGTCATTCCGATATATTTTTTTTAAGAAAAAGTGAGAGAAATCAAATTTAGTATTTAAAAGAATCTATTTTATTTTTAGCATAGATTTTTAGCAATCTATTTTATTTTTAGCCTAACATTACTGTAAACGTTACTCTTAAAAAAAAAAAAAAAAAAAAAAAACACCCCAGAACTCTGACTCCTCCTCTTTCCCTGCCCAGACCTCTCCTGTGACGGCCCGTACTCTAGAGACCCTGATCCGCCTCTCCACGGCGCACGCCAAGGCCCGCATGAGCAAGGCGGTGGAGCTGGAGGACACGGAGGTTGCCGTGGAGCTGGTCCAGTTCGCCTACTTTAAGAAGGTTTGTCATCCGTTAAGCACTCCCAACAGAAATGGATCAAGAACTTCCAAAAAGCTTGGCTGCATTGTTGTTGTGCCCTTTGTCATTTAGGTTCTGGAGAAGGAGAAGAAGCGCACGAGGAAGGAGCGCGACTCTGACTCAGAGGAAGATGACGACGAAGAGGCGCCTCCCAGTCAACGCTCGCAAAGAACTCGGAAGAGGTACCAACACACACATCCTTGTACTTTTATACAAACTAAGAACTTTGTGTTGACTTCCATTTATTTTTAACCTTAGCTAAAACTTAATTCACACCATACCTGTTAATCTGACTAGTAGAGTTCATTAGAACAGCAAAAAACTGAGGACAGGGAAAAGGATCTAATTGTCCACAATCTTTATTTGTTAGTAAATATTGTGAAAGTGGTCCTCTATATGTCGTATATGCTAGTACACACAATATGGCAAAGTGTCCTCACAATTACAACTGTCCCCACAATGTTGGTTGTTCGTCAACAGTAAGTCCTCATGGCAAAGCAAACATACACACTTACTCATATTCTGACTTTGTATCGACTTTCATTCATTTTAGTAGCTACATTTATGGCTAACCATTACCAGCATGTTTCTAACCTTAATCAAAACCGGATTCACACCATACCTGTAAACCTAGCACTATAAAAAGTGGGGTCTACCAAATTCTAACCAGAATTTGGCCCCATAAGGTCCAACGATCTTCAGAAGGTTTGGTGAATATGCCAGAAAAGGTCCTCGGGGGGCCTCAAAGCTTGACGTATTAAGCTTTCATACCTTTTATTTTCCTTAATTCTTAATGTTGCAACCACAAATATGGATGTTTCTATTGAGATTTTATGGACACTTTATGGCAAGAGGAGGAATGGGGTGTGGCTTTTAATATTTTTTGTAGTTAACAAACTGAATACAGTTCCCTTTATTCTGGTTCCCTACAATAAAATTCAGTCAATTCTCTGGCATTTAAGATACGGTAGTTTCTTAAATGCCAGAATGTTCAACAGGTTGGGGTGTTTGTTGCTCAGATGAGTGATATTTCTTCCTTGTGTCATGCAGGGGGCGCCAAGGCTCTCAGAGTAGCGAGCCCTACAGCCCGTATGACTTCAGTGAAGAACAAGATGTCCCTCAGAGTAAGCGGATGTCTCATCGTCCCACATTGCTTTCTAAATGACTGAACTGAAAACCTCATTTTTCAGAGTATGAGCCAGCTCTTTCTCACAGGCTGGCTCCTCTCTAACCTTATTCTGCATCAGATGTGTAGGAAATACTTCCTGTTGTGCTCTGAATTCACTAATCACAAGATTTTCAGTTTGAAGTCTCACTCTGAGCTTTATTTTATAGTTCAAGCTGGCACCCCAAAACCAGCCAAACCCCAGCAACAGGCGGAGGAGGAACCCATGGAGGCCACGTCACAAGCTGAAGGTGCCGAACTCTCAGCTGAGAGGTACGCCACTGATGTTTCTACAGCTCCTTCATGTGAAGTTTGCCCTAATGATGTGTCTGTGCAACCCAATCACGGTTTCTCCTGATCTCTTCTTCCAGGCTGAAGGAGTTCAAGTCGTCTCTGTTCGGCGTTTTCCAGTCGGCTCACGCGCAGTCTGTGAAAATGACGAAGCTCATGGAAGAGGTCAACAAAGAGCGGGAGAGCCGCTTCACGGAGCCCGAGGTCCGTGCCGCCCTGGCCCGCATGCAGGACGACAACCAGGTCATGGTGGCCGACGACATCATCTTCCTCATCTGAGGAAGGATGAGTGTTCCCCAAAACCAAATTAAATATGGATATAAACACACTGGGTTGTTTCTGTTCGTGTCCTGAGGATTTTTTTATTGTATCTTTGTGGTGTACCCACCCCGTCACCATTGGACAGGACAGCGCTGTGTTCTCATTCAGTATTCAGTGAAACAGACATGATGTGGAGTCCGGTTTTGTTAAAAATCTGTAAATAGTTTTTGTTTAATAAATGTAACTGATATAAAAAATAAAATTAAATGTTTTGGTGTGCTATAACTCAGTTCCTGTGTAGAACCAAGCTTTGTCTGTTATTCCAGCCAGAATAAGTTGAGTTTCTGCCTTGCGCTGTCAATGACGGAAATGTCCAGTGATCCCCAACTTGAAATCCAAATTTTGATCTCCATTTTGACTTGAAATCCTTTAATAAATTTGCACTACATGGTGCTGTAACATTTGCCCTAATTTGTGTTTATCTCATGAATCCCAATAAAATACATTGACGTCTGTGGTTGATAAATGACAAATGTAAAGAGGTTCCATGGTTATGAACGGTCTCACAAGGTTATGGTGAGGGAAACTAGCACCAAATGAGCAAATTGTATTATTTAATTTAAACTTTGTATATGTCCAATGTCAGATCAGATGTTAAATGAAAATCTTGGATTAAAAGATTAGTAAATCTGTTTTGTATTAACTAAATGAGTCAGTGTCGGCTGGTCCGTAGGGGGGGCTGCACTCCAAGATGAGGAGGTCGGAAAAAAAAAATCAAAGCATGAATGATTAAAATAACTCATTCAACAGTGAATTTTCCCTAACAGACTCTTATCATTTGTCTTATGTAGAGCTACTGATTGCGCTCCTGGTTGCTAGGGGAAAAAATAAACATTTGGCCAATCAGGATTGTTGAATTTAATAGGACTGGTAAAAAAAAAAAACACTAATTACACGCTTTGTATAGAGGATCTGGGCTCTCGGCTGTTGAGAAACTATTGCTTCTTGGAGGCTTAGACAGTGTTGAGGCTTTAAATCTTACCCTTATGTATGTAATGCACCAGTTTGACGCTAAGTAGCTTACCGGAAATAGCTTACGATGTAAACAATCGTCAACTACAAAGGGAGAAGTGCAAAGAGGGGGCCGTCGATGCTAATTCAATATTTGTAAGCCTAGCCAGCACAGACTGGATGGCTTCGTTGAATTTTCTCTATTGCCATTGCTGAAACAACAGCCAGACTACAATACTAAAACAGAACATTTACGTCATTTTTCGCTTCTTGTCTTTCTGTTCGCTGATTGGCCAGGCCGACAATTGGCCGGAGACAATCCTTGTCGCGGGGAGAGAGAGAGAGAGAGACCGGAAGCGAAATTTTTTTTCGAGCGGAATTGCACAGGAAGGAAATGGCCGTAATAGAAAGTTATTTGAAAATTTGGATCGCTGTGGTGAAAAAGCTGACAGCTAAAGGAAAGCTTAGACGAAATTCTCCACTTGAATGACAATGCAGAGGATTTTACAGAGGGCCGCTAAGCTACAGCTTCTCCTGCATGCTGCTTATTCTGTTTTATTTATGTTAGCTATCATATTGCTCTGCTTTTTTAAAAAAGTTGTTTACTTTTTCTGTTCAAAAACTGCTGTAGATGGGTTTTGTTGCTCTTGTTAGCATAATGCTAACGTTGCTCTGGACAAATGTTCCAAAGATCTCCTTTTTTTTTGTAAATTGTAATGATGATACTCCTGTTGTATTTTTGGATATGTTCTAATGTTTGGTCAGTATCATAATGTTTGTTGGGTCAGGTGGTCTTTGTGATGGCCATCTTCAATCAGAGTCTTCTTCAGATTACAAGCATTCAGATAACTGGATGGTATGAGTTATGGCAGTTCATTTTCCTTTGGGATAAACAAAGCATTTTGAATTTAGTTGTATTCGGTCTGAAAACTTGTTAGATTTAATCATTACCATGTTTGCACGAAAAATGAATATGACCAACTTCACCAACTTTGTTAAATTCTGAAATGTATTACTCATTTCTAAATGTTTGACAGGTCTGGCTCCCCAGGAGTTCAGTGACCTTGTAGTTTCTCTCAGATCTCAGGTTTGGAGGTTTAAGCTATTCATGGTTAACAGCCGGTCCACGATGGTTCAACAATGGTCCTTATGTCATTGTGGTTTGTCTCAAAGTGATTTCATGATTTATGTTATACATAATTTTCTTTTTTTTGTTGTGATGCTGTTTTTAGTGGAGGGCGATGTGTACTTTGAATTTTGTACTATTGTGACAACAATAAAAATGCTGATACGACTCAGTATTAATTCTCTTTTCGGTCCACAAAGAAATGCTGCTCTTGAAAAGCTTTTGTATTTGAACATACATAAAAAAGTGCGATTTATATCACTAAACAGCATATAGAGACTTCATGTAATCATATTTTTGAATTTATTTTTATCTATTGAGGTTCTCCTGGAAAAAGACGGTGGAGAAAATGGTGAAAATATGAAGTTTTTTTTAACATTAATTGGAATTTATTGTGATGATAAATAAAAAATGTTATAGGAAATTTTTTGCAATAAATGATCAATTAAAAGCTCTTTGTTACAGATCTTTTTTAAATTAATGTTTCTGTGTAACGCTCGTCCCCATGCAAATAAACAGTAAAGAACAACAAAAGGTCATCTCAACTCATTCCTTGATGTTGTCGCATTTAGATATTGTTCATTTCAAACCGAGTTGCTTACTTTGAATCAAATTTCCTTGTGGACTTGGTGATCAAAAAAGATGGTCATTAGTTCAGGGAAACTCTGCTGTTTCCCGGAACAACCGTCACACGGTTGAACGTCTTCCTGCCTCCAAACCTCTGCTTACAAGAAGTGATTGAAACCCCCATCGGATCCAGGTCTCACTCTGCGTGGGGGGATGATCCTTTAACAACGTACGCTCCCGCACATGTTGCAAAATGACGCCGCGGGTTTGCGGATCTCTTTCATGCTCTTATTTGGATTTATTAAGTAGGCTGCTCTGAATCTCATCTGGTGAACTTTGCTCAGATTGACCTTTTTGATAGAAGTGCTTCACAGCAATCACTGCAACGCGTCTGAGGCGTACGCCGAGACTTTCAGTCTCTCATGACTTTGATCAAGCTGAAGATGTGATGAATAATCGCTTCTGCTTAAAATAATCTCTGCGCTTTTAGTAAATATGAAACAGGCCTTGAGCGCGACACCCACATTTGACACAAATCAGTGTAAAACAACAAAAAGAAGAAGCTGGATTTGCCCCTGTCCCTGTGGAAACGCTGATTTTGTGTCTGAGAAGCATGTCCTATTGCAATACTAGAGGACTACGCATCATATTTACTTGCAAAAATTATACATAAACATCAGTATGTGTCTTTTGTCCTCCTGTCGGGGTGAAGCCCACACTTTGAAAATCACTGTGGTAACTGCAACAGAAACACAACCGAACACTTGCTTTGTTAAGCTCAGTTTGTGATCAAGTGTTTCTAATTGCTTGAAGCTGTTTTTGCCTACTGGGTTCTGTTACAGGAAGGTCTTCTCTTTGCATGCGAGCTCACATTTGGATGGCGGCCTACATTTTTGTAGTCGCAAGGGTTTCCATGCTTGCCTGGGTTTGCATTGAGGCCTCTGTTAGTATTCTGTCTCGTGTGATCATTGTGGGTGGCCTCTATCACCTCTGTTTTTGTGGAGCACCGTTTGCCTGGCCGCCTCTGTTTAGTCGGAGTCGTCAGTTTGCATGGACACGATTGGTCTTTTCACGACGAACCTTTATGATGCTCATTTTTAATCTCTGCTCTCAGTTCTGCAACTTGACCCCAGGAGGATTGTTTCCTCCTGTTGTTCAAGGTTAGTCTTCAGCTGACATTTTTATTAATTTTTTTTGGTAGATTCTCACTGCTCAAAGCATTTTTTTTCCACCTGATGCTTAAATCTGCAATTTGTAGCTTTTATAAAATATATATATATATTTTTTACATGTTTATTAAAATTGTCGCTACATCCTGACATTATGGTACGAGACAGATAATCTGTGGAGAAAAAAAAAATTGAGCTCCTCTGTCTTCTCTCAGTGCTAATTAGAAAATTGGTAAGTTGTTTTTCTACCATTAGCAGACTGAGCAGTGTATACATGAGCTTTATTGACAGCGCTAAGACCCTCCTGCTAGGTCTGAGTGGTTGTTTTTGACTTGAAGTGGTACATTTTTGTAGACGGCAATAGAAGCACTGGAAGGAGGTGGAGGAGATCAATATTTTCACAGATTATCTGCTTCATATTATAGCCTTTTAAGAAATATGTAAAAGAATTACAGATTTAAGGAACTGAAGCTCTTGCAGAACGCTCTCATTGACTGTAGCTGTGACTTTCTCTTGTGGTCTTGTGAGTTGGAAGCCACACAGTCAAACAGGGCCTGGAAGTGAGCCCACTCTGTTTGTTGGTATTGGCCTGAGAAACTCAGGCGGTATAAGTGAGGTGCCTGAGAGGAAGTAGAGGCACTGACGTGTTTCTTTTGTTTTTTTGACCTTAGAGGTGACTGACATGCTCGATGGATTTCCTTTCAGTTGAAGAGGCCTGGAGGCAGCAGAGGGAGATGATTCTGGCCGAGCTTCTCAAATTCACCAGAAGGAACTGATTTCCCTTGGATTTCTATACCACATAGTTGACTTGGATGTTAAGGGCAACCATGTCTACCCTCGAAAGATTAGCTGGAGCCGCTTCATTTCTGCAAACAGCCCGTGTTTGGTCCATGACCAACTTTATGTACATTCATCTGATGTCTGGAATCCATATCTCGCTTGCTTTACTAAGATTTAAACATGCTGTTGTTAAAAAGTGGACCTCGTGATGGATGTTGGGGAAAGTGAAAAAAAACTGTCTGGTTTATTTCTATGAATTATCGCAGTGTGTCATCAGCTGAGGTCATAGTACATTTCTAATTTAACATGCTGTGTGCAAAACGACAAAGCAGAACACAGAGTAAACTTTGTTATTGCTTAAGCAATACATTTGGAGATAATTCAATGTTTTTGGATTTTACTGATTAGAAGGAACTTGTTGCAAAAAGTTGAGAACTTTCAGTAACTCAGCAGTCTTGCGATGTTTCTAGATATATCTCACTTTGCTAATATTTCAGTTATATCATTAAATCCAAAAGTGTATTTGTCAAATTAAATAATTATGAAACATTTTCCTTCATGTAATTCAATATCCACAATGTAGTGCTCAGTGTGCTCATAGAAGCCTACATCTTGCCAACCACTAGGTGGCAGAAGACGCACAGTTCAGAGGCAGAGAATCGGTTGCTCTCTCTGAAAGTGTTGAAGAAAGTCCACGGTCCAAAAAATAAATGATTTCTAATCATTTGTAGTTTAAATAAAACTGGCAATGCATACATCATTGAAATTAATATAGCTAATTTCAATGCAATTCAATAATTTATAAAGCACATAACTAAATGAGTTTTCAATTTAAAATAATTCATTGCCTTTCTCCAGTGGTGAGAGAGGCAAAAGACAGGACACGCCCACAGTGGAGTGGAAGAGGGAGTGTTTAAAAACAAGCAAACAAATTTTTTTTTTTTATATGCTAGTATTCATTCAGTCATATTAAAAATAAAAACACCGACAGCAAAAAAAAAAAAAAAAAACACATCAAAAAATTTGTTGAACTCGGACAAAAATCATTTTAAATCGCGTATTAAGGCAGAGCACAAATCCGGAATAGTTTTTAGAGGATGTCTGCCTACGAAGAATAATGTGTGGTTTTTTTCTGTATAAACTGCTGGACTGAAAAATATTCATTGTTCTCCATATTGTCAGCTGAGACAAGGTCAAAACAAGAAAACCACACATGAGACATCAGCATAAGTATATAGGGGTATATTCTTCCTGAATTAAAGGCTTTTTATCCATCTGCTTTTGATAAACTTTACAATAGAAACAATAGCTGTCATCATCTCGCTCATCCTCAAACATGAGCACACAGATTCTCTTGACGCACAAGACAGTGGCGTATAACTAAATAAAAAAGATCCAGACGGCGGCTCATTTTATTTTTTAATTTAATCAGTCAATCCCTTTCGGTGCTCCATCCGTAGCGAGGCCACTCGGCTTCTCAAATGACAGTTCAAATTTGTCCGGGCGAACGTGATGGAACAGATCTTCTCATTTGGTTACTTCATAGCTAGCGGACTCAACGTCTGTTGTGGCCCCATGCACAAAAACAACTAGCTGTGTGGCATTAGTCATATCACAGGCAAGAAAAAACTTAGCGAAATCTCTTGCGTCGTCTCTAGGTGTTTTTGAACATCATTCGGTGAACATGTCTGCAGATGCAAATCTGGACAAACTGATGTTCTCAAATTCGCTTTGTTCAGAAGTCAATGGCTTTGCCGGTTCAGGGGGCTACATATCACCCATAGACCGCAGGTCCTAATGGTGGTAAGCATTAAACAGAATGGAAGTTTGTCAGACAGACCATATCAAGTTGTTGAAGACTGGACATACGTGAGTTGTTGTAGTTGACCTGCTTCTACAATATCATATGGAGGATTAGAACAGAACTTGAAAGGAAGAAGAGTATGAATTATTGAAAATGAGATCTGGATGTCAATGGGGTTTTACCAGGTTACATAAAGAGGAAAAAATTAGCAGGATGGACCTGGTGGTGGGTAGATGGATTGGAGCTTAATCAGCAGTAGTGTGGGGGGTTTCTCAAGGAAAGCTGAACCAGAAACCTACACTCAGATTACCAATCCATCTTGTTCTCAGCCTCACCTGTGGTCAAAAGATTTGAGTCCGGACTGAAAAGCAAAATCTCGGATACAAGTAACAAATTGACTGTACCTTGGGGTGCGTTGGAGTGAATGGACCTGAGAAAATACAAGCCATTTACCACGTCCAGAATTCACTGTAAACATCAGTACAACGGCTCAGAAAGTAGAACATGATTCCAAACGAACAACTGACCTACTCGCATGTTCTCTCACTTCATCTGTAACTAAAACTAAATCCTTCTTACCATTTCCACTCCTATATATATTTTAAAAAAAATTAAATCCATTCCTATTTGGACTTGTATTACTTTCCTTCGCTCCCCTGCTTTGGGCCAGAGCAGTGAAACCCAAAACGTTACCAGTAGAAAATGCGTAGTCGTGGTGACATAAGGTGCCTTGGCAACAGCTGTTGATGCATCTCAAGTTGAAGCTGTGTTCCCTGCTTGTTATTCCATTACTTTGTTTTGACGTTGTTGTCGTGCGTGGGAGTTGGTTGTTTCAGTAAAGGGGTTGTTTCATGCAAAGAAAGGGCCACGACACTCTGTGTTTTAATCATCCATGTCTGCATTGCAGTGCATTGAAAAATAGATTCTGACCCCAATTAGATATTTAGCTTGCTCTCATTTTATTGTGTCAAATTACTCATTCCTTGTATTGGCATTTTTGCACCAGCACAGCTCTCGCTTCTCATCATCGCCATCTTTTTGTTTCTTCTTTAGATGTCTAGGACTATTTAAGCACTTTCAGCCAGACATTAAATCTGATGGAGAAGTAAATGTTTGTAAATGCTTTTCAACTTTTGTTCAGTTTAGGAAAGAGATTTGCTGAAACATGTCCAAAAACAGCACCTGGTTGGCTTGGCGGGCCAGCGCACTGGGAACTGTTTGGAACGGAGGAGCTGCATTTTGGCAGAAGAATTGAGAAGAAATATTGGTCAAAACAAGAAGTTATGAGTTTTTTGCTCCCTTACGGTTGATTTCATATGAATTTTGTAGTAATGAGAAATAGATGACCAAACAATCCTTGGCAGATCTTTGCAGCGAATATTTTTCCATCATATTACAATTTGTATTACCAAGGTCTCGTAGCTTCAACTAAGATTTTGAAGCATGAATGTTTCCTTGGTTGTAAGATGACTAAATGTGAAAAACAGCTGTCTTCAAAAAAGACAATATAAAGCATAAAGTAAGTACAAACGTATTCAATTAGAATATAAATCTGTTCACTATTGTCGCAGAATGAGTGGTCAATTATGGAGCGTCGCTAATCTGGAGCTTTGCTAAGATGCAAACCCGACTCTTTCACCCGTTTCAACTTTATTGTGCCTTCACCTCATTTTCTGTGATCACTTCGTTTATCTGTAGCTACAGGTGCCAGACTGCCTGTCACTGACAAACGGGTCTCTCTCTCTCTTTTCTCCAGAACAAGCTTTGCTCCAGTTTTTCGGGTCCTTACTCATACGTGAGGCGTGAGATGAAGAGATGTTATCACTTTGTTTGCCTTTGGAGTTATGCTGATTTATTACAAGAAGCCCCGTCAGCATTTCCTTGACCTACATTGTTTAGGCTGCGTTGGCAGAGTGTAGGGGTTGCTATAAAAGTAAACTAGTAAACGATTTAGTCAGCTAATTAAAAAAAATATATATAAAAAATTAAGAAGTCAATGTTGAGATGGACCAGAACGACGTGTGTCCAAGTTCATTTTAAGAACGTCAACGGCTGGAAAAAGCGGGATTTTAGTTGCACCGTGTTTAAAGAAATGGGCAACCAGTTGCAAACCTGTTTGCTTTTATGTGTGTTTTTATGTACACAAAAAAGCCTCTTTCTGCAAAAAATGGGGGGTTTCTTATGCAACTAACAGGAAGTGAACTTTTGAAAGCAAAGAATGGAGGTCTGTAGGTGAAGAAACATTTTCACACTTTTTGACAGACTCATGACGGTGTTGCCTTTGAGGTTTTCTGCAGGGGGAACTTTTTTTTTGTGTGTGAAAAGAGAAACGCATGGATGTGGATGAAAAGAAACAAAAAAAGAGAATAACAAAGAAAAAGTCGAGCCTCTACAAAAATCTGTTAAGGCATGGCGGAAATGCGCTTCGCCGCACAAGTTGGCAGCCCACACCCCAACACCGCCTGCCTGCATAAAAACACTGGCTGAGATCAAACACAGGACAGCACAGGAGCGCCACAGTTGAAGCTGAAACGTTTGAGAGGACTCAGTCATAATGCTGGTGAGTCAGAGTAATTTACTTATCTCCATCTCTCATCAATCACCAGGAGATTTTTATCACAGGGTGAATTTAAGGGTTATGTGACATAATATAATTATTCTGCAGCAGTGGTTTTCTCAGGTTTAGCAATTTGTTACATTAAATGTTCATTTTTAATCCACTCAAATCACCATGATCAGAGTTTAAAAGTAGCCGGAAGATGTACAGATGTTTTTAATGTGCAACACTTAGAAAAAGCCCTTATTCCGACTTTCTCGTGTTTTACTTCTTCAGCTGACGAGAGCTTTTCTGCTGCTGGGTTTTGTCTCGGTGATTCCCGTCGCCAGCAAAAAACGGATCATCTCGGTGCAGCAGATCAGACCGAGGAGCAAAACGATGCAGCTGGCCCTGGATCCCTCTGTGAAATCTTACCTCTCCCACACCTCTGCATCGAACATCGCCAACTTGTCTTTGTCGCCGTGGACGTACATGTGAGGAAACCCCACGCGTGCCGCTGCGTTGCTTTTCAGATCCCCGTGTTGACGCGCTTTATCCTTCAGTCTTGGGTTAAAACGTCTGAAATCTGGAACCAATGATGTGCCGTTCGCCTGGGGCTGAGTCCAGCATGAATGCATTTTGGCTGAGAAGACGGTCCACATCTGGCTGACTACCCACTGCATGGCTCAAATTCTTTTCCAGTGACAATGGCTATATTTTGCTATAGACTGTGAAGGTTGAAGAAGGGTGTAAATATGAGCTGATAGTCATACCTTTTAAAAAGAGGATTCTAAGTAGTTTTAGATGTCATTTCTTTCTTCAAGAAGTCAGCATTTTATTTCTGAAATTCAAGAAGCTTTAAAAGTTTGGAACTAATTTTAATCTCATTTGTATGAGCTATTTTTTTGTTGTTGCAATGAGTTGAACCAAAACCTCCAAAATTACTAAATGACGGTTTAATTTTAGATGCCATTCAACATCTTCCTGCGTGGTGACAGAAGAACGTGTTTTTAATGTGTTTTAGATCTTTTCTGGGTTTTTTATACAACATAAAAGACTCCCCAACCACAGTCAAGAGGAATTTTAATCCTGCCCTTTATGCGACAATCATTGTTGATACATAAAAAAGGATTGGGAAAAGAAACAACTTTGTGGTTTTGCCACATCTGAATTTAAATAGGCTGCTTGGCTTGTTTCTCAATCAGATTTTTATATTGTGGAATGTTCTCCCTGAGTCATATGGAGAAACTATTTAGTAGTTGTTTTTTTATACCCAACTAGCCGTAAATTGGCATAAGCTCCTGGTAAATTCACCTCTTTGCCAGACTTTTTACATATGCTTTGCCATCTTGTCCCTTTTTTCTACCTTTTTTTTGTATATAAGCATCAATGTTTACTAATATATTTAAAGCATTGCGCTGGAATTTGGTATTTTCACCAACTATGAGGATAGTCAATGAAAACAGTCTCATTTAATTTCATGATATTCTACATCCATCAGTTTTACCACATTTCCTTACCGTATTCTATGAGTAAAAGATAAAAATGTACTTTCAACTGTCAGTTGTCAAAACATCTATGAATCGTCCTTCTCGCCATGTACGAACTGATTTTTGACTGTTACGATTCTTCGGTGGAACACTGTAGCATTTCGTAATTGAAATAATTCAGGTACAAAAACCAAAGTGGCCAAAATGGCGAAGCGGCAAAATGGCCAGCATTGGTTGGTATGAAATTCTAACCATTGGATAACCTTGACTAAAAACAATACCACAGTTATATGATATTTGTACAAAGCAAGTGTACATTCACTTATTTTGCTGGTATTATTTTGGGCTATTTTTTTGGGATGTTAGCAATGAGCTGCTTAACAGACATTTTTCATAGTCTCCAAGTGCACTTTAAAACACTGCTGCCTTGATAGTTTCCAAACAGACACTGTTTTCCATTGTCAAACTATTTAGTTTTTCTAGTCTCCTGTTTTAATGGACTTCAAATGGATCCCCAGTAGTGTCTTACAGGCAACAGTATAGCAAATAGCTAAGATTTGTGAATATTTGAGACTCTTCTACAGGGTTATAACAGTTTTATGTTTTTCATCATAGCTTAGTTTTATTTCATTGTGACTTTCTGTTTGTCTAATTTACTTAGTTGTGATTAGTTTTAAGAGTGTATTTGCTAGTTTTTATTAGTTATTATTACGTAAATATTGTTTAGCTTTAGTTTAGTTTTATTAGTTATTGTAGTAGTTTTAGTCTCTTCATACTTTTGAATCCTACACCTAAAAAGGAACCAAAGCATTCTATTGTGACATTGATTAGGTAATAAATATTTAACAGAAGATACAATTTTTAAAAAAATGTATTCAATTATCGTTTTACAAACAAATGACTCTGGTGTTTTCTCCCAACTTTTCTGGTCGCCATTTTGCTGACTACTTGCTACCTGCAGGAAAACTGATGAACAGATCAAATGTTTTCCTTTGAACTGATTGATTTTTAAAAAATCTTTCTCTCTCTAGAGATTCTTTCAACTCCTCCCGTTTACCCCAGAAGATCTTGCAGGCCAACTGCAGCACATTTGGCTGTCTGAACCTCCAGGGTAGAGGAGAGGATGCAACTCTGCAGGTCAAACCCATCAAATATCAAGTCCTGGTTCTGTACAGGTGAGCCTCTGATGTGGGAAGTGAAGCTTCATTTCGCTGTTTTCGCCTCCAGTTTCGTTTATAGGTCACAGATCTGTTTGTGTGCAGTTCAGCCATAAAAAGCAATGTCAGAAAGTTAGGAATGTAATTCAGAGGAATAACACTATTTAACACATTCCCAGTTGAAGCAGGGTGGAAGAAAAACAGCAGAGATCATCTGTGAAGAAGAAATACTTAAAAAAGCTAACAGCATCAGATGCTATGATTTTAAAGTAGCACCCTAGCTACCTTACAGTGGACACATGCTGTTAAAATGGTACCAAAACTACTACTGGTATGCATATCTTTGAATATGAATTAGTTTTTTGAGGGGTGTAAATCCATCTAAACCTCAGGGAAATGCTTTTATGCATATAATCCCAGACTGGGCTTTGTGTTGAGAGTAGCTTTGAAGCCGCTGCATTTTTGCTGGCTTTGTTGCCATTGGGTAAAAGTTTGATGAGAAACAGACCTATTTAATCCCATTGCGTGATAAGAGCCTAAAATGCATTAAAGAGTCTGCATTATGGGTAATCTCATTACAGAAACAAAGTTGGTGGGGTTTTTAAATATGATCTATTTCAGTCAAAATATTTTTGAGAGAAACGGTGAAGGTGTGGTTAGCGTTCTGACAGAACTGCAGTGTGAAACATTGAAGCTACATAATATTAGCTTGAGATGGGAATTTATATTTCCTTTGGATTAAGAAAAAAGTTCAGGCGTGGCTATTGGTTTACATCTTTTGACTGCATTATCTAAATTCAGAAATCCAAAATGTTGCACATTTAAAAAAATAAAGTGCCAGAATGTAAATATGTATCTGTATAGGGAAATAATCAGCTGACCTGAGAATTTATCATTATGCTTGAGCCAGCAATGAAAAGACAAAATGAAATATCTGGGTTTATTTGAGTCCATAAGAACCATAACATTGAGGTTCTCCATTGCTGAGTGTCGCTGCAAACATCAGCAGGGAGTTGAACACAGCTGCTGCATGCTACAATAGTGAGGAACACAGCATATAATGGAAAAGCTGGAGTAGAACTGAATGGGACATAAAACTGTTAGTGTGCGACTTGCGAGTGGAAAAGAAACCTACACACCTACACACACACACTTATACTGGTAATAGTGAACTATCAGGACAATTTTTCCAAAATTTTCACAGTTGTGAACTACAGGAACACCATTTTCCACTTGTTGTAGAGGCAGACTGAATGTGTCAAAAAGTCTTCTATAAGCCATTCAACAGAGATCCCACTTGAAACTTTGTTTACACACTACATAACCTTAAATATAACAGCCTGACTTTATTCAACAATAAGAGGAAATCCATACACACATGTTTGTATTCCTACCCATACAGAGACAAAACAACTGAACTCTATTTGTCTTTTATTATGATTACAAATTACTCTAAAATGTTATTAATGCACACAATAAGACTTTCTTTTTAATTTCCACGTGTTTGACATAATTGGACATTTTAAAATCCACAGTTTCAGAATCTGTAAATAACTCAAAAATTCTACAGACTTATTTTTTTAAAATGTGACTTCTATTTTTTGTCGTGACCAATCACATTTGCAAAACAGCGCTACCATTCTCATTAGGATCAACGGCAATAAGTGAGTTAAGAGACTAATATTTTCATTTCAGGTTGTATGTATTAAGATGTGTTATTGCGGGGCAATTTAAGCTTAGGTGGTGCATGAGTTTTTGTTAAATGGGTTAAGTGGTCTACTGCCTGAAAAAGTTTGAGAAACACTGATCTAGAGGAAGCCAAATGCAGAGGGAGAGCATGCAAATTCCACCTCAGCAGAACCCAAGAGGTGAGATTTGAACCCGGGACCTTCTTGCCGATTTGAACAGCGCTGGCCCTCACCACCATTCGACCCATGTTCAGAATGATCAAACTAACCAGCATTGTTTTATATCCCCCTACAGAACCCTAAAGAAAAGAAAGAACAACAAAAAAGGGAAGAAGCAGAATAAGTACATCTTCATGCTGGGGACTGAGGAGATCACAGTTGGCTGTACCTGTGTGAGACCCACTGTGATACCACAAGAGTAACAACAAGACATCCAACAAAAGCTCTGGTTACACATATCATTCATGTCAATGTCTATGCATTTTAAAAGTTGTACAGTTGACAATAGATATTTTCATATGCTGCAAGAAAAAAGACCATTTAGTCAATTAGACTAAACTCTTCTATTTTATAGTTAGTTTGAACTACATAGATTTTTTTCTATTCGCTAAATGCCACAAGAACATGATTTTATTTTTGGATTCACACACTTTATGTACAAATATAATTATTTGAACAGAAATTGTACTGAAGGATGAACCGGACTGATGGATTTTCACAGCTGTTTTTTGAGAGGTATTGATCGATTTCTTTACACATGTCCATGATGTCACACAGGGAAGCAGTGTGTTGAACATGTTGCCTTAAACTACCTGGGTTTTAAGTGAACCTTTTGAAGGCTTTGTAAAATCATTTATAGACATTGCAGTGTCAATGACTGTAAATCAAAGACTTCAAAGAAAGTAAAACAAAAAAATTCTCCAAAAAGCTAATTTTCATTCTTCTGGGATGATCCTAGCAACTCTAAAACAAAAAGTCATTTTTTTCTTTCATTTTTAACTTTTCCAATTATAAGTCAGTTTATATAAGATTTAATATCAAACAATCTCGTGTCAACTGCATAGTTGACTATAGATGTAGAAAGTACTTTTAATAACTGTGACTTGTTACTTGTCTACATAACTGGTGTCCTTAATATCTTGTCAGGTACTCCTTACTGCATAACACTTTCCGCTGAGAGAACTGATTCATTTATTTATTGTATTTTAAGCAAATCACCTTTATTCAATACATTTGCCAGAGTATTTATGGTGTATAAAAGCAGCCAAAAAAATGTGTTTTTAAAACCTAACTGCTAGCTACTTTCGTTGTGTTGCTTATCCTGCTGTGTATGTCGATTAATCTATAATTTTGTCAACATTAAGAAATGAAGCAAAAATTGTAGAAGTTCTTTCCCATCTGTGCCACTTATGATGCTCTCCTGTTTTCATTGGAACAAAGGGTTTAAAATTTACAGGGTACTACTCTGTCAAGGCAGATACACTGTTTCTTTTGCCATGAGATTACTGTCAATAGTTTTTTTTTTGTCCTTTTCAATTTTTAACAAACACCTAATCTGAATTTAACATTTCTATGCACAGTCTGAGTGCCCCCACATGGTCAAAACTATTATTAGCTGAATTATTTTAGCTAATAACCTAATAACAGCTCCCTGCTGTTGGAGCCAGTTAAAACATTTGGCATGCTGATGTGAGGGAATCTTCTTTAGTGCAGATAAAGCCTCTGCACAGTTTTGCAAGAGATTAGGTCAATTTTTAATGACTTGAGAATAACATCAATACAATGTGTAAACTCCTTTGTACTGCCAAATATCACAATACAGTGTCTGACGTATGTGATGCTCGTGCCGCAAGTTTCCAATATGTCGAAAAAATCTTTAGCAGCTTTGCTTTGCAGGAGATTAATTATGTGTTCCACAGTATTAGATCTGTAGAAGGGAAATGCCAGATTGCTATACTTTTACAGCCATGCATCTTTGTACATCATTGAGAAGCAAATTGTAAACAAAATGAGTTTTAAGTGATTATTTAAATCTGTTCATGTAGGGTTTTATGAAGAAGTTTCATATATCAGGTTTGGAATTGATAGTAGACATAGATGTCCTCCTCACAACAAACGTGGTTGCACTGAAAAAGATCTGCTTTTTGAAGATTCTACATTTTATCGCCTTTTGTTTCTTTTATTACTTTATTTTTCTCTGACTGGATATGTTTACATGTTTTCAAGTTCACATTTCCCAAGCCCAGTTGTTGTGAATGTGGAATATTGTGGAACATGATACAACTTTTTTAAGGAAGATTTTTTTTGGTCTTTTTTTTTGTTTAGTTGATAACCTTTGGTTAACACCCTACAAATCAGCTTGTACAGAACTTGACTAATTTTCTACAGCCAAAGCCAGATTTTATAGCCACTATGATATTATGGCAATATTTGATGTTTAGAGTACAGTGTGTCACAAACTCACTGCAAAGCATACATATAAAATAATACATTTTATGTTCCCTGATAGCGCGCAATAAACGACCAATAAAAAAAATAAAGCAAGTGGTTACCTTTTTCCTTATGCCAAATCATAGGAATATGTTTTTATTGCTGTATGTTCTGTATTGTACTTTGTTGGGATGGTATGACTTTGTGCTCTTCAGCCAAATTGTAGTATAAATATGGTTATTTTATGAATGTTTATTTTGGTGTATTTTTTATTCTGTTTGTTATAATTTTATTTTGTTTCATCAACAGAGATTCATATTTGTTATGTCTTTGCAGTTATATCTGATGTTTAAACCGCAGTACTGGTACATTTTAATCCTTGCTGAAAATTGTTGCCTGTGTGAAAGGACAATTTCGCCCCATATACTTAATTTAAGGAAATCCACAGATTGATGACGGATTGTAAATTCTCCTCAGGTTTGATGTTCATGTTTCTTGAAATAATCCATGAAAAATTATATTTTGGACTTCAGTTCTGATAGATTAGAGCTAATCATCCAGAAAATAAAGAGACCAAGCTATGAATTCATGTAAGCTTTTCTTTACTAATCATGCCAAATGAAAACAATCAGACCCTTCTTCCAGATACACATCAACACACGGTTACAGCAAGTTCAAAAATCCATCCCGTTTCCTCCCCAGTTACAGTACAAACATTTAGACGTTTTAAGTCAAGCCAGGATAAAGCCTGGCTTGTTCGGGCACATTTCATTCTCCTGCATATTCTATTACGGGTTCAATTCATCTTCAACATGAAAAAGAAACAATCAGAGCACAGAGACACTCGCCGAGCAGACAGACTTCGACATTTAACCCGTGGAATCGTAACAAATTGTGAACTGAGGTTAATCACTGCTTTGCATTTTCCTTTGTCTTTTTAGCTTCACTGTATATGAGAACTCTGTTATATATGTGTGCTTTTGAGTTGTGCTTAATGAAAAAAAGAGTGCAATCAGTGCTGTAAGTCGAAGAGACTTCAATGAATGTAATACTACACTACACAAACGTTTCACAGAGCCTGGTAATGGCAGATGAACCCTTTACTTCTTAAGCTTTTTTTTCACGCCCTATTTCACAAACAACACTGGAAGAGAAAAAAAAAATTTCATACTTTTTTGGTGAGTCTTAACCATGAACAGCTTTTGGATTTCCATTTGTTGTGTTGGAACAAAGCTCCAGGGATTTCTTTTGTTTTGTTTTGTTTTTTCAAGGCCAGTTCGTAGAATGTCAATGCACTCCTCATGTTTACAGAGCTAACAATTCAAATTACAGCTCCGAGTTGCAGTCTCATTGGAGAGAATTCATCTTTCTGTCTGTGTTGCTGCAAAACCAACATACAGTAACGAGAGAAAATAAACTCAGGAGAGTTTAATTTTCTCCTTTCTGACAGAAACTACGAAGAAGAAGAAAAAGCTGCAAATAGATTTTGCTTCATTCTGCAACAAAGAAGAAATCATAGCTGTTGAACACTTGTCGGTGTTAATGTCGTCACCTACCCACCCACCCAGCCTACCCCCATCCAGTTTCCCTTAGAGAAAGAACGAGAGAAATCTACATCAAGCATTGGCTAAACTTTGTACAGCATAAGAAGTCTTAAAACACACATCAAATTTAAAAGCCTTTCTTAAAAGCTCATTCAAGTCACTGTTAAGTCCTTTATTTCTCTTCTTTTTCTTTTTTTTGCGCTGCTTTTTTTCCCTTTTGTGTCTCTCTTCTCGACTCGGTCAAATCTATCGGCACGCCTCCTCCTTCATCTCCTTGTTCTTCCTGACTTCCTCTGCGTGCTTATCCTGTCGGACAAAGACAGACACCGAATGAGGGAAAACACACAAGTCATTACCATTCATGAAATCATTTGCGGTAATGACTTGGACCAGAGTGGGAGCACAGCTTCCTTCAACGGTAACAGTTGTGAGGATAGATATGGGCATTAAATTCACCTGAGGAACACAAAGAAAAAAAACTACACTATTTATTTCCCCTCATCCAACATTGATGATTATAGATCCAAGCCTCTGAATAATTTTTTAAAGTAAAGGCAAGTCTGCTCTAGGGTTGTATTTACATTTTAAGACATAATCAACATTAATTTCTGGTTCAGTGTGTCTTGCAATAGTATTCTACCCCTCTCAAATCTAAAACAGCACACAGAAAAATCAAAGTCCCACAAACACAAATTCTACTCTTACCCATTTATAATACGCTTCTTCAGGGCAGCAGTCCCATAAAAAAAGTGATTTGTATCACTGAACAGCACACAGTAACTGCATTTAAAATTAAACATGATTATGTTTAAATGCAGTGTAGGAGGTATTATTCATTTTAAATGCTGCTTGTCAGACGCCACATGGCTAAAGATATAAAAATGGAAAAGTTCAGATTTTGAGTGACAGCGTTGATCTATGATCACGGCTTAGTCATTTAGGGCAACTCAATACTTTCCCACTGCTCTGAATAAACCACATGCCTGTGGGTGTTGAGAGGTTTGTCTTGATTAACAAGTGGTAAAGCAGTTATTGACGTAAACTTTGGCATTTCCTTAATGTTCATCTTTTTCAGATAAATATATGTGTAATTTAGAAAGCAGACTGAAAGAGTGAGAAAAGTTTTTTTAAAGTCAAACATTTGCCGTGTGATACACTGGAAGTCCAGAATTAAATCCAGAAGATAGACAATTTTTTTTTTTTTTAAGAAAAGCTCCTTTCAGAATTAGTGTTCAGGCAAAACTAAAGTCAATTTGAACCTTGTGCTGCAGAGCAACATGAATTTGGCAAATATTGAACAGTTTTTTCAACGGAAACTCAGATTAGTCAGCGCATCAACCGCATTAGAAAAATGAGCAGAAAATGTGTGAAGCCAAATGACTGGATGAAGCTTGAAAGAGCGTGTAGAATTCCACAACAGGCTGCAGGCTTTCCATTCAAAACTCTTGGTGGAAAAACATCAGACCCTGCTGTGATCTCGTTTCCCTCTTGTTTTGATCAAGAACGCTTCACATTTCTTCGGATTTGATTATTTGTTTCATGGGGAAAAAATGTAGACAGAAATGAAATACAGATTTCCATTTAGGGATTCGTCTCTGCTTGGAAGTACATACGTACATTTGGTCAGACCGCGGCCTGCTGGGTCCTACCTTCTCCTGCAGCCTCTCAAGCATGGCCGCCAACAGGGCCTCCCTGTTTTCCTTGTTGGCCTCCATCTTCTGCTCCAGCTTCTCCTTGGCGTTCTTGATGAAGTTGTTGTTCTCCTCGAAGGCCTTCTGGATCACCTCACGCTCGTGTTCCCTCTTCTCTGCCAAGTGCTTCAGTAGCTCAGCTTCCTGGCACTAGAGGGAGACAGAGGACTTCACAGTAACTTCCCATTATACTTGTTTGTTGCTTCTACAAACCGAATCATTCTGTCGATGGACAAAAATGTCTCTTCCTTGGTGTTTGTTTCATTGGATGGTTGTCTTTGTACTTCTATGTCCCTCTTTCTTTTCCCCCCATCCAAGGTTTCCCTCTACTTTCTGCTTCCTGTTCTTTTGCTCTTGCGCAGCAACAAATAACTGTGGTTGAAGGGATAGTTCAGGTTGTTGAAGTGGAATTCTGTTGAAATCAGATCTTGGCCAAAACAAAATTAGACTTTGGCCATCTTAGACCAACTTCTGTCAAAACATTGCAGCAGACCTTTAAATCGCAATCAATTTTGCATTAGATGGTTAATCACAAATGAGATGATAGTTGGTTACCTCAAAAACCATTGTAGTTAGCTGTCTCTAAAAACAAATGAGTACCGCAAAACAGATAATGTGCAGTATGCATTAGAGGGTATTATGACTTAACTGGCTCATGAGGCAAGAAGAGATTGCAAAAATAAGTTGTCACTAACTGCATTGTAAGGAGTCTGTCATCAGTGTAAAATAGCTCCAACCAATATTTTCATGTATGTCTTGATCCAAACTCATCTGAATCCACAAAAGCAATATCATTTTTTTTTGTATTTTCCAAACAATAATGAATATGTCACAAATTTCAAACAATATTTTATACTATTTATGTTTCATATAAAGTAACATAGTTCTGTTTTTTACTTGTCTAGCCATTTCAGATTTTGAGTCTGGTATCTTTAAAAACCGTGAATGGGCCCTTTAAACGTTTAACTAATAGGAAGGTGGTAATCAGATGGTAATTTTCCTGAATCAGCTTTCTTGCATTTTTGTCAAATTATTTGAATCTTGTCTGGTAGTTATATTTATACGCATTTATTCTACTGGGTACTTTTTTGTGTGTGTTTTATTTTGGACATTTGAAATGTCCTCCAATCCCCTTGTGGAGTGTTCATTACAAAATTACAGTTTATTAGTCGTTGACAGAGCGATCTTGCATTATTATGCCATTTCACTTGAATATTGTTTCAAAACAACATTATCGTAATAATTTATGGGACTATATATTGTCCAGTAAAATTTGTTGTTGTTGCAGGCCTAGTGGCAAGTTTCAGTTGTTGAGAATTACAGACTTCATTACCATTTAATAGGTTTTTACTATCAATTTATAATTCTTTTTATCCCCTTTTTAAGTCTTATGGCCACATGAGTCATAAGATTTAAAAAGCCAAGTGGAAAACTACACTCTGCTGCCTGCAGGTTAGACATGAACTGGTCATAGCCCACACCTCAAACCCTAAGGAGTGCTGGCCCAGATCGGTTAGAGGCGGCCATGACGCCATTTCCTTTCTGGCCCTCACCTTTCGTCTCTCTTCGGCAGCCTCCAGCTTCTTTTGAATTTCTTCCAGGGAGGGGTCGCGGCGCTGCGGCATGGAGGTGTTGAGTTCTGGCAGGCCATCAAAGGACGGCGGCTTGAGGATGACCTCAAAGGCCTGGCCCGATGTCCGCTTGTTCAGCTCGATCACCTCCACGTCTTTCATGACACACCAGCCCAGGTCCACCGCATCTTTTGCCGTTTGATGACATTGTGTTGGAATAATTAATCAAATAGTGACACTTCTAACAAGATATGATCATCGTAGCGCTAAGTAAGAAGTACATTTTTACTAGATTTACAGCGCATACTTTTTTAAGATTACCATAGAATAAATGGTTTGTACCTTCTGCTTTGTAAGGGGAGTTCTCTGCAGTCTGTGGGTTCAGGCAGGAGCAGAACAGAGACACCAGGGGGAGCTCTTTGACCTTCTCTTTATAGGCTGAGGACACAGATACACACAAAGACCGGTTTACTTAAACTGGATCATGTACAAGCATTTAAAGAAGTGATGACGCGGTCCTGCGTTGCAGCGACAGCGATTAGTCACTGCCGCTGACCGGCGTATCTCCGATAGGCAGGACGAGCGTGTGAGGGAGCAGTGAGGTGAAATGAGTTTCTGCTGCGACTGCATTTACCTGCCAGAGTCATCTTGTCACTGCGGATGTAACTCTCTGGAGAAACCAAAGCTCCGTCTCACTCTGCTGGGGACACATGCAGACACAGAGACACGGGGAGGCTTTAATGAGGCAACCTCAAAAGGTCACGCAATGAATCTGAGACGCAACGAGGGAGGACAGGATTAAACAACCTACAGAGCAAAACCTTTAAAGCGCCGCATTGTCCTAGTGCTGTTATGTAGCTTTAGGTTTTGTCTCTGTCGGTCAGATACTTTCCCTTTATCTTAGTCTTGCCAAACTGACCTGCAGGCATTAGGCAAACATGTTCAATGGTAGAGGAAGTGAGGCCAGGATCACCGACAGGTTAGCTTCCTGTGTTCGGATTAGGCAATTCATCTATTCTTGGATTGTAACTTTGCACTTTTTTCTTGCAAATGGAGAGCTACGTATCTTAGGAAAGACGAGGCAGAAACTTAAAGTTGGTGACGACCTATGTCAACCAATTAGACCTTTCAATTTCTCTAGCCACACCTAATGTGGATTACTGCCGTATGCATCACATAATGAAATGACTTAAGTGGAATTTCTCTGTCAGCTTGTGGTAGTCTACAATCATCATGCCCCGCCTTAAGAAATTCGAGATCTAATGAGAAACAAGGTTGTAGCTGTCTTTCCATTTCAAATGTGCTCAAAACTTTGTCAATATTGCTCTAATTTTGAAAAAAATAAACAATTTCACAATTGCGGTGTTTTCCATTAAGAAACGCAATGAAAATCACAGGTGAACAAGTTTGTTCACGCAATAAGTCATTAAAAAACATGACCACGTCATCATCTTCCAACTACTTCCTGTCGTTTTCTTCTTTGTAGTTTGCGACTGTAGTAACATCTTGTTTGATCATGTGACTTGTGTGATGTGAATAAAAGTGTTTCCATTGCAATTTTACAAAATAGACCGATTTCAAGACAGCTAATAAAAAAAGCCCTCCCTCTAACACCAAACATTTTATCGAAAAACGTGTTTTTTTCAAAATTGCCGTGTTTCCATTGAGCAAATTTATTTTCATATCATCAGTGGAAACACAGCTTCTAACATGTACCTGTCTGGAAAAGGTTACAAAGTCATTTCTAATCCTTTTCAGGCTGAGCACCACATAACCCATTTAACAATGAGAAGAACTTTGAACTAAGCTACAACATTTGCTTGGAAAGCTGATACAAGAGGGTTTCATTGAACAGTCTTAGTGTAAACATTACAACGAATTCTGTTTTTTATTGGTTGGTAATTAGGAAAATTTCAGAAGTTAAAGTGTGCTTGTTTTAGCCAATGGGATTGTGTTCTCTTATAGCTTGTTTGTTGCTTTCCCTTGATCCAGCATTGAACTTTCCATGCTTATCAGGCTTCACAGTAAAGTCCCAACATCCTATTAAACTAACAGCAGGTAAAACATATTTCCAGGGGCTAGAAGGACATGTTCTCTCCCCAGCCTGCTGTGTTCTGAATCAATGAATCACAGGCATGAGACAAGCAGCAGATGAAGCTGTAGATCTGAAGATGCAATAAGTAAGAGGTTGGGATAAATAACAAAGTGTGCCACAAACTGTTTTACCATCTGCCTGAAAGGTACCTTGAAGCTGCAGTGTGGCATGATTACTTCCCTGGGAAGGCAAAATTTAATTCTATGCAATTCTTCATAGTTTTCATAAATAGGACAGAAATGTGTGTAGCAAGACAAAGAGGCAGCAGAGAATCAAATTGCCGGATCAGATTTCATAACCGCCTGCTATTACTTTGTCGTTAGAAATGTCAGATGGTGCCGTCCACTGTTGTACAGTCTGAAAGAAAATATAAATCTGTCTCTTTCAGCCTGTTTCTCTCACTTCTTTTCAAATACTTCAGCAAAAGAAAAGTATTGTTAGTTAAAAATCTTACTTGATAAAAATGGAAAATCTAGTTGTGTCCCGACTGCTTCTTCTGTCTCGTGTAAATATGCAATAAAGAAATTATCTTGAATTCTTAGAGCTAATATCACTTCTGTACAAGCTTTTTTTTATCATGAGTGATGCAGCAGAATTAGACTCTCAACAGAGAAAACAACTGATTTAATCAACCGATATGGGCTTTTTTTTAACCAAACACCCACTACAGGCAGAGCCTGCCAGAAACCCAACTGTTCCACTAAAGTTGGTTTAATTAGGAGAATTATTTGCTCCAGTAAATCACATTTCACTGACAATACTGTGGTTGAGTTGCGCTAGTTATTTTATGGGGCTTAATGAAGCACATGGTAAAGTGTTAGAGCAGTGTTTCTCCAACTTAACCCATTTAACAAATACTCACGGACCACCTAACTTGAAATTGACGTTCAAAAGAATTGAATCGTTGTGAGCAGCCCTTACTCAGACTCGGCTTCCTCCGATCACGCAAGTCGTGGCTTCTTTTTCTTTTTACCGGTATCTTCAGTTTTTCTTTTGAGTGATCCCGTTTTAAGCCACTTATCCATTATTGTTTTTAGCAGAGTTACGAGTTAAGGCTTCATGCTATTTTTAACACGATTAGCTTGTTTTTTTATTGACTCATTGAAAATAAAAAGTTTAAAATTCAGCCCATTTGACGATTGCACCAGTTGTAAAAATAAAAATGTCCACAGTCTTAATAGTTTCTGCTGCTTGTGGGTGTAGGAGTATCTTAAGTGAAAATAATCAAGGAGCCTCCACAACTTATAAACCAATAATCTGGCAGCCATTTCAGTATTCAGACTGAAATGGCTGAAAGACTGAATACTGCCAGAGGCTTTGTAAGCACTGAGAATATGCTCGCTAGCTGACCGTTAGCCGAAAATGATGCTAAAGTTAGCATTCATGAAGATTTTTTTGAATGGTGGTAAATTAAGGGGCTATTTCATAGTTTTCTAACGAGTGTTGACCACATTTGATCATCTAAGGTTCAAATTACGAGGAGTGGCCTCACTCGAACAAAAAATGTTGAATGTAATGTCTTGATATGATTTATTTTCGGGATCATAGGCTGCAGGCAATTTGATTTTATTTGAATTGAAGTGAATTGAAATAAAAATCTAAATTGGGCTATTATGCAGACCTACAGCCACCACTGAATGCGTAACACACATCAGGTATTAACAATTTAAAAAAGAAGTTGGTGCTGCTGACAGTTTTGTTGGGTCGGGTTCAGTTGTAGTCAAACCCCCAAATAAGTTTTTCTCAGCCTTCGAGAGACAAAAACACAACATTGTGGAAAATCTTCATCAATTCTGACTGAAACCGGTTTGCAGTTTCAGTCATCCTGCAGCAGTTTCTGACAGCAGAAACAGTTTTAACTAACCTCCTAGCTTCTCAGTTAGCTTGACTGTTAGCTTACCCAAGTAACAGAGCTAGCTATATTACGCAGCTAATATATTATTTAATTTAGTTAGCTTTATCTTTAAAGGCCTAGCTCTGTTAGCTCACAAAGCTAGCTTTGTAAGCTAACAAGCTAACAAAGCTTTGTAAGCTAGCTTACCAAACCAAAATGTGGCCTCCAAATGTGACAAGTAAAAGTTCAACACGTCACATTTCATTACGCTCTGTTAGCTCTGCTAACTAGCTAGGCTAGCTAACTTGCTCTGCGTCTACTATCTCAGCAAAGGGAGATAAATTGCCTTGACCTTAAAACACGGCTTTGCAGGAGAACATGTGTAGTAGGAAGACCACCAAGAAGGAGAGCAAACATGCTGCATGGCACACCCTTACACGACCTGCCTGTCATGGCTCCCAGTGGGACAGACACACACACAAGGACAGCCCTGTACACCCATACTAATCAGGCCGTAAACGTGGAGCTTTGCTGCACTGTTGGAATGCACACACACACGCACGCACACACACAAAATGAACACACAACAGCATCTGATCCTGTGAAACCACCCAGGTTGCAGATCAATGCACTGCTTCCTGCTGGAGTCAAGGCGCTCTGTGTGTCGCCCATCACACAGAGGAAGAGAGCAGCTTCTCAAAGGCACACAATGGAGGAAGGCAGGAATCCACTCTGAAAATGTCTGCTAAAAGATGCATACAAATTAAAAACTAAACTCAAAATGTGACAAGTTAACGTTCAACACGTCACATTTCATTAATTATTAAAAACAATGGAGGAGACGCCTGCTGTAGATGGGCGGGGTTTCCCCTTTGTACTATATTGTTATTATTACCAATGTGAAAATATGATCTTTAGCGCAAAATATAAGACAATCTGATTAAAATCCCATGCCTGACCCAACATACCTGGATAAAACAGCTGCAAAGGGAAAGTTTCTTATAAGACAACGCCACACCCCTGAATCCTGAACCTACATCTTCAAAAAACGTCAACTTTTCTTTCCCATTTGTTTTATTTTTACATCCAAGTTATTAGATTGCAGTAAGGACAAATCTGGACTCTGTTCCAAACAAGGAAGAATCTTTTTTTTGGGGGACTAAACATCATTGTTATAACTTGAGAAGTGTCCACGTGTTTTAAACCCAACAACACTAGGAGTTCAAACTGTGTTCTTCACTCTTTACGTAGAAGAAATTGTATAAAAATCACTTGCTAAATGAATCCAACGAGGTTCGATTATATTTTCTTTTGCCTGTTTATCTACAGACTTTTCTGGAATTCTTTGAAGATATGTTTTAGAGAAATAAGCAGAAAATCATCGGCTGTTTTTAAAAAAATATATTTTAACAAAGTGATGGAATAACTGGCTTGTGCTTCTCTCTACACCTTTTTTTGGTCTATACCTTGTGTTCTTGCCATTGAAAAGAATTTAAGAATTTATCGATTTCCGTACTTTCCGTTTTGTCTTGTCTTGTTTTTATTTTTTATTTTTCTTTCACCATTGTGTGTTTTTTTCTTTTTTTGACTCGTGTATGGAAAGGTTAAAAATGGCAGAAAAATAAAATAAATATCGAACATCTCAACTACATCCAAATATGATGCATCTTCATAAAATTAAACGTAGGTTAGCAAACTGATTTTTGGTACTCTTTTGCTTCCATAAGTGCATTTTAGATGCATGAGGATTCTCGTAAAGAATTTCAACGGGGGAATAAAGTAGGGGAAAAATCCTGAACTTTTGACAGTCTTTTCCAGCCTTTCAGCTCCCCTCTCCCTTCCCCCTCTCTGGAAGGACAAGCTGCGTTTTTACAGATCAATAATAAATGACAAAGGTTTCTTACCTTCCCTACTCCCATCGCATGATGAATCCGTTTCCCCCCCTCCATCACCTCTTTACGCCTCTCCACTCTCAAAGATGCGGACTCTCGGTCAAACTATCCAGCTTCCCTATCAGAACCCCAGACTGACCCCAGGTGTGTGCAAATGTGCAGACTTACCCCCCTTCCTGTGGCTGCGGTCTCTTGCTGCTGGAGGTGGATGGACGACTGTGGTTACCCCCCCAGGTCTGGGTCTGTTGGATGCAGGCGCCGGGCAACAGCATCAGCAACAGCATCAACGCTGCCTAAATGACATCACCTCGGAGACGCTTCATTGGTCGGCTGCGCTGCCAGCATCCAGGCCTGTCGGCCAATGGGAGGGCGCAGGAAGCCGGTGGAGGGAGGGTCGTCGGCTCTTTGTGTCGTACCGCAGGGCGGGTGTTTTATTGCATGGTGCAGGAGGGTGTGTGTGTGTGTGTGAGGGGGTGGGGGTGAGTGCGTGTGTGTGTGTGTGGACTGAGCAGAAGGGAGGTAGGGAGGTAGTGTGGGAAATCGGTAAGGAGCGGTGTGTGGGGGTGCGCGTGTGTCTCAGCAGGAGACTGGGCTTGGAGGCATGGGAGGGTATAAATTATTTAGGTGCAGATGGTAAGTAAAAGGAAGAAACGGAAATCTTTTGGGAATGGATGAGACAGAATTTTACATCCTGGAACAAATTAAACTATACGTGTAAAAACAACAACAAAAACTATCTAAAAATACACATGGCTGCTTTAAAATATTGTTTAATTACAGCCAGGCACTGACTTTCACAACAAACTGAGACACAATCTTCAATTTTCCCCAACATCCCAATTTTTATTTAAACTCATAGTTTGAACAAAGCTTTTAAAAAAAAAAAATACTTGCATTTCTGAAAAGTGTGGCATGCATTTATTTTCAGCCTCCAGTAGTAAACATTTGTAAATTCTCCTTTCCCTGCAACCCGCATGTCCGCCTGCTTTACATGTTTAAAGATTGAAATATTTCACTGTTCCTGTTTGATAGGATCGTTGGTCAGATCCTAGATTCATGACAGTCTTTGTGCGAGTCTCTCCACTGATTCCTAATTATATTTAGTCCTGAACTTTAACTGGACCATTTCAGCAGGCTTTTCCATTGTGGCTGTGGCTGAATGTTTACTGTAAAACCTCGAGACTCCACTCTGAAGTGTTTTTTTGTTTTTTTTTTGTCTAACAGGATTTACTTTTTCTGTATGAAGCTGAATTCAACTTCCCAGCTTTTCCCTTACTCTTTTTTTTCCATATAATCACTTAATCTCTTTCTCTAAAATCCTACACACAAATACTCCATTTATGGAAATGTGGTCAAAAAACGTTATTTTTTTTTTTTACCCCTCCAGGGGGTCTTTTGTGGGTTCTAGTGTCCCTTATATCACAGTAGGCTGACAGGAAACGGGGAAGGAGAGGGGGGAAGACATGCGGCAAATGTCGTCGGGTCCGGGAGTCGAACCCGCGACGGCCGCGTCGAGGACTCAAGGCCTCCAAATATGGGTCGCGCTAACCGCTATGCCACCACGGCACGCCCCCAAAAAACGTTTTTGACTGCAAATTTATTAAAAACAGAAGCCCAGCTTATTGGACCTGATTTGGAAAGACACACCTGTCTCTGTCAGGTCCACGTTGTTTCTGAGTCGAATCGTGACCCTAAGAATCGGAATCAAATTGCTGGACGTTTAAAGATTTGCATCTCTAGAAGCATCTAAAGACATCGGTCAAGAAGTTAAACCGTGGGCACAGATTGGTCTAAACGGACATTAACCCTAAACATCCTGCCAAAGTGGTTACAAAGTGGCTTAAGAACAACAAAGTTAAGGTTTTGCCTCCTGATCTCAGTCTGAAGGACAAGTTGTGGGTATTCTAACCTTTGACCCATCTAGCAAACAGAAAATAATTCTAACTGACCTAAAACAACAGTGAGAAACTAAAAGTTAGATGCCTTTTCATTTGATATATGTAACCAAATACTTTCTTTTTTGCCATCCAAACTTGACTTAAGACATCACAGCCTTTAGGAGAGCAACTGAAGCCGATCCCAGTTGAAGACCGTTAGCCTCTGTGCGCTAGCTGCTCTCTGATCCCGCATTCAGCTCACACAGCCCACATGATGTCACCACGCCGTCCGCCGGCCGGCGACACGACACGGGAATGAGCACGAGGTGGCATCGGGGTGGGTTCCGTCGCAGCCGCCTGCCCTGCTCCCCACCGCCTCCCTCTGACGGGAAACGCACGTGTGACTCTAAACATTGCACACATCCTGGAAATGAGATCACTGGACGGAGAGAGAGAGAGGGAAGGAGGGAAGATCTGAGGGAGTGGTGGAGGACAGAACAAAGTAGAAAGGGCAACAAAAGGGTATTATAAAGAAAATAAATGTGGCAGAACACATGTTAAGATAAGGAATATATAAAAATATATATATAATATCCCTGTTAAAAGGAGAAAATCTCATGTGTTTGCTCAAATGTGGACCCGACATCTAACAGGTGAAGTGCACCTGCTGCGTTCATCCACAGGTTTTGGTTTTGTTCCTCTTTGGCTAATTCCTGGAAGTAAGTCTTCTGTTCTATATCTAAAGTTTTGCGCTGTGAGATTTGACTGAACCCATCCTCCGCCATGTTTGGAGTTTCCCAGAACTGCCAGTTTCTAACAAATAATGCTCTCATTTTCATCATTAGTTGTCCGGAGACCTATCAAAATAAGAAAAGATCATATTTACTGTCCAAGGTTCTGAAAATAGATTTTGTAAAGTTTTTCTTAAAGGGGCGGTATTACATAAAATTGACTTTTTTGAGCTTCACATCGTGCCATAATGTTATTCCCTCATCAAAATCATACCTGTAGTGTTGCCTTGATTCTTTGATGCATGTTTGAGAAATCCTTTAATCTCCATGGCAACCATTCAGCTGTGCAAAACGTCTGGGCGGACATTGCTCCGTCCTCGAGGATGAAGCTTCTCCCCGGAGCTGCAGTTTCCTGACATCGGAGCTTCTGCCTGCCCTCCCCACTACTCACACACTCTGCTCCTTCAGACTAGCCAGCAGCAATTAGACCACACCTAGCAGAACTGTGCATCTGCTGAGCTCATTATAGGAGATACTTCTCAGTGCAACGCTGGTAAAAACGTTGTTAAAGGCTTAATGGAGGAGCCATGATGAGATGACGTCCTGAAGGCAGACTTTCAGAAAGAGCAGTAGCTTCTTAAAGAGACAGAGGCCCAATTTAAAGGCATTGAATTACAAAGTCAGATTTTTTTTAAGTCATATTTGGCACATACAGCATTTTTATAACTGAAGGTAACAGTGATTACGCTATATAAAAATGCCGTAGGTGGCTGGAAAATACATAATACCACGCCTATGGTCTCTCTACTACAATTTTTTTTCTATAGATATTTGTGGATAATATATTAACGTCATAGTGTTATATGAAAAAGGCATTATTCATTTGTTGTCTTATTTCTACTTTGTGTAAATGTTATTTACTCAGTTTAGTTTTGTGTCTGCTGTCTGAGGACTAGTTTGTGAGTTAAAATCTGTTCAAATTGAATAACTATACATTGTTTTGTTCCATATCTATCAAAAATGTACCTTATAATCAGTTTAAAAATTTTTTTTAAAGTCATTTGAAAGAAAATGAGAAAATCTTGGAACTCAGACCGGGTCTGCTACAAGTCACTGACACTCAAGTTCAACAACACGATATTAAAAGTGCAGAAGCATCAACATCCTGAGCTCTGTTGGAGTTATGGCTCCCAACCTGCAGGCCTACATCTGCCCACGCCCTCTCTCATCTCGCGTGGCCCTTCAAATCATAAACAATTAAAGCAGCAGCAGCAGCACGCGAGCGCCGATGTAAAATCTGACATCATCTTCGCCCGCGTCTCTGGATGAGATCACCAGCTTCTCCCAACTTCTGCCTTTTACCCACTCTGCTGCTGAGTGGAGTTGCGTGAACATGTGAGTGGATGAACGGGAGGGGGAGGGGGGGAGCTGGGGGGACGCGCGCGCGCGCGCGCTCACCAAGGTGTCCGATGCGGAGCAATCAGATTAGCGGTAAATCGCCCCGCGGTGATGGGATTGAAGCTGACAAGCTTTTTACTCCAATTGAATCGAAACAGTCAGAGGCTGACGTCACGAGGAGAGATAACACACACACACACACACACACACACCCCCACCCACGCACACACACGCACACACACACACACACACACACACACACATTTACAGAGTGATTGTTGGAGGACTTGAAAATGATGAAACGTAAGCAACTATAGTTTTTTTTTTTTTTTTTTTTTACCACTAATTAGAATTAATACTGATGATTAAGTGTCACAGTGCACTCAGCACCCCGCGGGGTTGTCTTGACCTAAATTCAATCTAGTTATCATTTTTTGGCATCTTCTACTTGTGGAAAAAGAAAAAAACAAAAAACAGAGAGAGAGAGAGAGAGAGGCCGTTCTCAACTTCCTGTAACCATAGCAACAGAGAGTAGACAGTTACCGTGAGAAAGAACTGAATGTTAATCCAGAGAAATGTTCCATCTGCAAAGACGGAGCCGAAACCTGTTCGTGTCGTCGGAACTTTTTCACATTTGGTTCCGTCGCATTCGAGGGTTTTAACTTTTTATTTTTTTTATTTTTTTTTTCACACGATGCGGATCACGCCCCCCCCCCCCCCCCCCCCCCCCCGGAAGTATCATCTCATTGTGTCAGGAAGGAATCAATAAGACATGAAGATGTTTTTAATGCGCAGCCACAGATTGTAATTGATGGACGAATGATTCAGCCTTTGAAGCGAGTCACTCAAAGATTAAAAGCATCGATTGAATTAAAAATGGATTATATTGGATTACAATTATTAGCCAAATATGTTTGGATGACATGTTGTGTTTACACTTACTTATAGAGAAACTCGACTCTTTAAGAACATCCTAAGCATTCATTTTATTTCACAATCCTAAATGTAGGATTTAGGCAGAGGAAGCAGTGGAAGCATCTCGTGATAATACACACTCTTTGCTCTTTGGCAGCTTCAAATGAACTGTTGTGGAGTCTTGTGTTGGTGCCATCTGCTGGCCATTTTTATCCATGGCCTCTATAATTTGACCATGTTTAACTTTCTGGTGATACATTACGGAGCTAATACGGAAGCTACCCCATCAATAGACATACTTTAGGAGAATAGATGACCCGTAAGTATTAATGTTGCTGCCATTTTGTCAGAGGGATTGTTATTCATACTTGCAAAATAAATTTTGACCAAACAAAAGTTGGACTAAATCCACTTTTATAACTATTTCTGTATAAGTGAATTAAACTGAGTGATTTAAAACGGTTAGCTTAAATGCTATGTAAAGGCCGTTGTTGTTCCCGCATTAGTTGTTCTGATTTATTATCCATCTTTTATCTCAATAATCACCAGAATTAACTATAAAACAAACGGACATGCAATGAATTACGTGAGAACCCTGTTCATTAAAATGAGTTGGATGTAAATTATAGCTTTAAAAATATTTAAACATTATTTTCCAGCTTTCCAAGGAAGTTTACAACGAAGCAAATGCAGAATCCGAATAATCTCTACATATGCATCAAAAATAACGGTAAAAGATTCAACCAATAGATATTCAATGAAGCCTGACTCACTGAGCAGTTAAATCTAAATCTCACTTTAACGCAGATGTTGGTCCATCCGCACTTATTTGAACCAATTCAATGTTTTTCAGTTGTTTACTAAACAAAATGACTGTGAAAGAACCTTTTTGTGAGCATTAGTTTCATTCCATTAATACCCCACTATAACGTATATTCTTCATGTGTCAGCTTGGAAAATAAAATGTTTTCACGAACCTTTACAGTCACATAAAGACAGTTACAAAGTCAGCCTTCTGTCAGCTGAAGAAAATCTCTGGGATTGAATGACAAATGTTGCAGCAAGATCTAGAGAAACTCATTCAGCTTCTATCCACCACAAACATGGAACGAACTTCCAGAAAACAGCAGAACAGCTGAAATGCTGAGTTTCTTTAAATCAACACTAAAAACCCAAATGTTTAGAGTTTGCCTTGATTACTAATGGAGCATTGATCGACATATTGGATGGGTATTTGCTTGATGATTTTGATGATATCTGATAAATGTACTGTTTATGGCTTGCTTCCTAATTGGCTACAGATGTTCTATACAAATAAACCTGACTTGACTTCAATCCCCATAAAAGGTCTGTTTGAAAAAACGTCCCTCAGACATGAGACGTTGCTCTTATCCTTTCTCTGTTTTATATCTTCCCATCAGTGACAGTGGTGATATTGGGGTTTAATTGAGATGTGGTGACCATTTCCTGGCTCCGGTTCTTCCTGCTGCTGCTGGTCTGGAGGCAGAGCAGAGACAGATGCTGGTTTCATGCTGGTTTCTGGTAGCTGGGGCTGTTGCTCCCCTGCAGGATAACTAATGATGGCGACATGTTTGTTAATCGCCTCAGACAGTGAGGAATGTACTTGGCTGCAGCCACAGTATCTCCATGTCATGACGATTTATTAGTACTGATTTTTTTTTTTTACCCCTCCAGGGGGTCTTTTGTGGGCTCTAGTGTCCCTTATATGATAGTGGGCTGACAGGAAACAGGGAAGGAGAGGGGGGAAGACATGCGGCAAATGTCGTCGGGTCCAGGAGTCGAACCCGCGACGGCCGCGTCGAGGACTCAAGGCCTCCAAATACGGGTCGCGCTAACCGCTACGCCACCACGGCACGCCCTAGTACTGATTTTTTTGTTTTGTGTCTTTGTAGGAGTTATAGTATTTATGCATTTGGTAGCTTTTATGTGACTCTTTTTTAATCCAGTTTACAATGACTGATTTCTAAAGTCATTTTTGTTTCATCTAGTATCAAGCAAATATCTAAAAATTCACATCAACCACAACAAAAAATGACTGCTATATTTAAACTTTCTCTCTACAATGCATGTGTACGTAGTAATAAGCAAATTGATAATTCCATGGTCAAATCTTGAGGTCCAAACCTTTTTATCAATTGTAGCAGAAGAGCGCATACAGCCTCAACTGGACGGAGCAACTCGCGACAAACAAATATATGCACAGAGGTTTTAGAGAAACTGGGAAACGCACAAAATGACGTAGACTTTTGGGCTAGTAGATCACAGGAGCTACTCTCAGTCCAATGCTCTGGTTTAATGGAGAAAAATTGCTGTGTTGACTTCCTCAAGGCGGAGAGTTCAGCAGAGCAGCAGCTTCTTAAAGAGACAGAGGCCCAATTGTAAGGCATCAAACAGCAAAGTCAAATATCTTCTAAGCCATATTTAAGATATGGAAGGTAACATAGTTATTTAATCATGCTATGAAATGGTATTATTTGCCTGGAAAATACATAATGCTGCCCCTTTAAGAGGGCTTCAACCATATGTGTCTGGCAGGTCCCTAAGGGTCTCAGACCTGAGTCAGCTAATGGTTTCACTTACTAAGATGAAAACAAAAGGAGACAGAGCGTTCTGTTCAGTGGCACCCAACACTCTGGAACTAGTTGAACTTTGTGGTTTCTTTTAATAGGCAATTAAAAAGGTGTCTTTTTAAATCAGCTTTTTATTGTATTTATTTCTGTGCTTTTGTTATGCAGTGTTGAGTCTTGTGAAGCATTTTGCGATTTTATATCTTGAAACGTGTTCTATAAATGCAGCTTTACTTACTTTCCATACCTGACGTACTTTTCCCTACATTTCCTGAACAGAAGCAGGAAATGATGAGTGAAGCATGGGTAATGAAGAAAGTTCAGTCTGGTTATTAGATAGATCTAGTTTTTAGTCATAGCCTTGAATTTATGACATATGATAAATCATTTGTTGATTTTTTTATTTTTATTTTTACTTCCTGCTTTTTAATTTTAAGAAACAGTCGGTAAATATGTGTGAAGCCGTAGCACATCGTTCAGATCAGTTCCATATTTCCCAGGAGCTTTGTCACCCTCTGCTGCTCATAAAAAGGATGACATCACTTTCACCCAGCCAGAATGGACTGCACGGAAAATCCAATGACCTGAAGCCTCCAGCTTTGTACTTACAGCCTGCGCTGCCTGGAAGCTATTTCTAATGTAAGTAATGAGGCACGACACCATTATCAACCCCATCGTTAACAGCTCTTGGCACGAGAACCTCCACAAAATGGTAAAGCTTACGCCAGAACATAAAGACCAACAAACACAGTTACAGCAAACGCGGCGCGGCACCACAAAACCAAAATTGCTGCCTGCTCCCATCACACATGGCCGCAAGTTCTGCCCCAACATCTGCTCCGGAGTGACGGTCAGAGCTCCCAGACGAGCTACACCATGCGATTAGCAGGTCTCTCTGCAGGCACCTGTAAAGGTGAATCGTAGCAACATTTACACGTATACCTTTTCACACACCTTACGTGTGTGTGTGTGTGTGCGCGTTTGTTTGTAATACTTAGTGGGGACCATTTTCCTGACACATACTACATTGTGGGGACCCGCTGCTCGTTGTGGGGACCGAAGCCTGGTCCCCACAAGGGGAAACGTTTTTGGGTCAGATTTAGGTGCTGGTGTGTGTGTGTGTGGGTGTGTGTGTGTGTGCGTGGGTGTGTGTGTGGGTGTGTGTGTGTGTGCGTGGGCGTGTGTGGGCGTGTGTGTGTGTGTGTGATTATTTATTTACCTGATCCTGCAGCTTAGTTTGCACTTCCTCTGGACCCAGTTTTATGTCCAGACATGTTTTAATCTATTTTTCTTTATCATATGTTTTATTGACAGTGAGCGGTTTTGATATGAAGCTGAATGTTTGTTTTAACAACATCAGCACTTTCCTGTCTTACCAGTTCAGTAAAAAGAAGACCTGGATGTTAAATACATGGAGGAAGAGATGAAAACAGAGAAAATGTATTTTAAACACAACCAGACTTTAAATCATTTTTATCTTGACAGAACTTCAGCAACATTTTCTGTTTTAATCAGTAAAATAGTTGATGGGAAATGAGAAATGTGTTCACAGATTAGAGTTGAGTAATTAAAGATTTAAATTATACAGATTATTTTATTTTACAAAATATTTTATTTGAAGAAATGCATAAAATATACAATGTAGCTTACTTTACTTTTGGTTTATTAGACTTATTTTTTCTTACATTATTTGTAGGCTTTAACTTACTCAAGATTTTTTATGTTTGCAAAATTCAATTTCATTTTATTTTACACACCTTGTTCCCATAAATAATTGATTTATTGCATTTAGGAATGAACAGTATAGAACATTTAATCAGAATAGATATTGTATAATACATTTAAACAGAGTTGGGCAGTAACTAGTTAGATTTAAGTGTGATATTTTGGTTTCTTAATAATTAATTCAATTTATAATGCCCTTTATATCAAACTGAAATGTCAGAGGTAGACCAGGGATCAAACTGGCAATCCTCCAATTGCATGGTAAACTCCTACAGCTGATGCCACCATAATTTATGAGAGGCCTTTATTAAATGATGTATTTGGGATTATTTAATTTTATGCCAACCATAGATTTGTCATACATTAAGAGAACTGCATGTTAGGCCCTGCTGCTTGGATATAGCTGAAGTTGGTTTCCAAAATGCAGCTTCCAATTCAGGAAATGGTTAAAGGGCAATTCCACCTAATTTTTCCACTGCCGTCAGCATCTTTAATTTACTCTAGCTAAAAAACTACAACACCTAGACTATCAACTAATAGTAGAATATTTAAAACCAAGTGTGGGATTTGTGAAACTTCAATAAAGAGCAGTTATAATGTTATCCAAAGCATAAAAATTGTGAAATCAACTTTTAGTGAAGTTTCATAAATCACACCCTTGGTTCTAAATATTGTTCTATTAGTTGAGAATAATCTAGTGAGGTTTTCATTTTGTTATTGTGTTAAACAGCAGGGTTTACAGTTAATGGAGTTACTGTTATTCGTCATGTCGACAAAGAATGATCTAGTTTGTATTTCTGCTTGATCCTACAGCATCAGCAGCAAGATGCTTTTAACTCTGTCCCTGCAGGTGAGCGTGGCACACGATACCGTGGTGTCCTGAACTCACCACAGTATTAACAGTCCCAGTGCACTAGCTAAGGCTGCTAACTAGCAGGTGCTGAGAGCCCTGCTGGCCTGGTTCTTATCAGGATGCGGCTACAGAATAGAGACAGTCTTTGAAATCAAGTTTCTGGCAGAAACTTTCTGCTATTTCTGCGCGTTCAGGAGGAGAAGGAGAAGGACAACACATTTCTGCATCACAGGTGAGCCCCTTTCACAGTTTTAACTGAAGTTAGCTCATTTTAACCAACTGATGAAGAAATGTTTCCCTGAGCCATGCTGTTTGCATTGCAGCTAAACATTCTTGCTGTATGGAGAATTTAATGCCAATTTTCCCAAACGCAGCACTTCGATTAATGTTTCTGTAGGAACGACTGTACAGATTTAGATGCTTCAAATATTATTTCAGGTCTACTTTAGACTGCGTATGCTTAGCGTTATTGTTAATGGCAGAAGCAACTTTATCAAGTTTGGTTCAGTAATTCACTTGAATTACTTTGAGTGTGAAATGTTCATGCAGGCAAGTTAAAACTGTGAAGAACATGTTGGTTTTTGTTTCGATACTTTGGTAATGCTTGGAAATATAAAGCTTGGCATCAGAGCTAATAATATTTCATATTTTTCTTTAACCTCTTGACTGTCAGATGTCCAAAAATACTTACATTAAAGTCACTGGGTCCATGATAGTTAATGGGTTTTAAGATAAGGAAATTTAAATATTACATATTTTACATTTTTTTCTCAGTTTGAGTGCATTTATCAGAACAGAATTTAAATTTTTAAAACTACTTGTTACTTGTTTACGAACGTTTGCTTTGTTTCTGTTTTCCAACTGCAGAGAGGAAACACCTGAGTGACAACATGTGAGTTCAACCTGTGACTGAGAAGATCATGTCCATGTTGCACAGCCTCCTGATCAAAGTCTGGACTCAGTGGTTTGTTACTCTCAACCCCGAGCAAGAATCTTTTTATCATGTTTTTCTTCTAC
This sequence comes from Xiphophorus hellerii, assembly GCF_003331165.1. Taxonomy (NCBI): domain Eukaryota; kingdom Metazoa; phylum Chordata; class Actinopteri; order Cyprinodontiformes; family Poeciliidae; genus Xiphophorus; species Xiphophorus hellerii. Next base: position 21,991,648 of record NC_045686.1, on the reverse strand, counting down.
GATAGGTTATCTCTCATATGGACACCTGCTGGGTTTTTTCAGATCTCAGTAATACTGTGAGGAAACTGGACAGGAAACTATTTTAACTGAATTTTAAATAGAAATTGTTTCTTTAAGTGGATTACTCATAGTCTGCACTTTGTTTAATTTGGACTTTTTAAAAAATTTTTTTTTAGAACTTTCCATATTGAAATGTTGACAAACTACATTTCCTTGTGTGTTTTACTGTAATTTTTATGGTAAAATTCTGGTAACAACAGCTACCAATAATTTACTGTAAAGTAGATTGTTTTTACAGTAAAATGTCAATATATCGTACAGTCCTGCCATGTTTTTCACTTATCTAGACTAATGTTTATAGTATATGTTTTGTTTTTATACTAAGTTGCATAAAAGGTTTACAGTTCTGAATTGCTAAAGTCTCACGGTTGCCAAAATATTACACCAAAATACAGCCTCAGGAAGTATGGCCGTATTTACTATGGTATACGCTGCCAGTATTTAACTGTATTTTAGGAAATACTGTATTTTACCATATATTAGGAAATACGGTAAAATAGTGGTAGCTGTGGTCGCCAGACATGTTCCGCATAAAGACGGTAAAGTTCTGGCTACCACAGTTGCCAGTATTTTACCTTAAATTAGAGCCGTTTTTTTTTTTTTTACAGTGTAGAACTTTACTCCTCTGTTTGGAGTAAAGTTTTATCACAATATTTTGTGGTACTATTGTGACGATGATAAAAATGACAATAATAACTATTTATGACGTCTTTTTTTAGGTGACTGTATGACTGCATGACACAGCATTCACAGCACCACAAACACAAATACTGCAATGTGCATGACAGGAAGAGCATATTTTCAGATTATTGAACGAACAGTGGAGAAAACAGTAAAACTTTGTATGAATATACAGTGTACCACAAAAGTGAGTACACCTCTCATATTCCTGCAGATATTTAAGTATATCTTTTCATGGGAGAACACTGACAAAATGACACTTTGACACAATGAAAAGTAGTCTGTGTGCAGCTTATATAACAGTGTAAATGTATTCTTCCATCAAAATAACTCTATATACAGAGGCAACAAAAGTGAGTACACCCCTTAGTGAAAGTTCCCGAAGTGTCAGTATTCTTGTGTGGCCAGCATTATTTACCAAAACTGCCTTAACTCTCCTGGGCTTGGAGTTCACCAGAGCTTCACAGGTTGCCACTGGAATGCTTTTCCACTCCTCCATGATTACATCATGGAGGAGTGGATATTTGGGGCATCCTCAACCTTCCGCTTGAGGATGCCCCAAAGCTGTTCTATTGGGTTTAGGTCTGGAGACATGCTTGGCCAGTCCATCATCCTTAACCCTCAGCCTCTTCAATAAAGCAGTGGTCGTCTTGGTGGTGTGTTTGGGGGTCATTATGATTCTGGACCGGTGTTCTGCGACCCAGTTTCCGGAGGGAGGAGGTCTGTTTGCGAGCTTTCTTGTGTATGTACTTCAGAAGAGGCTTCCTTCTGGAGTGACAGCCATGCAGACCAATCTGATGTAGTGTGCGGCGTATGGTCTGTCTAATACAGACAGCTGGGTCCTGTTTACTAATTAAGGGACCTTTGAATGCAAAGAGTTCAACTGGATTTTATTTAAGAGTATCAGAGCAAAGGGGGCAGAATAGAAAAAAACCAAAACATTTTCCTTTTCCCTTCATTTTAAGGGCTGCTTTTGCATTGGAGTAATATATATTAGAATAATAATAAAAGATAAAAAAAACAACAACTAAAAACAAACCCAAAGTATGGCAAATTGTCAAACTCTGTGCATTTTGAAGATTTATTTTGATCAAAAGCGCTTCTATACAAGTTAGCTTCACTGCACCTACGTGTGTTTGTAATGTTTAGCCAAAAAGAGCAGGAGAAATCAAAACAATACGAGGAACAAGTGCGGTTGCTAAATTCTCCGAAATGGAAGCTCTCGCTGAAATATTCCCCTCATAGCACACACATGCCAAAAGCACGTGCCAGCAGTGGCCTAAATCAACCCAAAAGTCTAATCTATTGTAGAAAATAGACTTAACTTGACTGAAATCTAAATATAGGAAAACAGCAAATGTGCAATAACGTGTCCATATCGTCTAACGTTCCGATTATCTGGAAGTGCTCTACTGGAACGGAAACGTAAAAATCCTCAAAACAACAAACGCAATCTTGCGAAATTCCCTCCAAACTTTCTAGTTTGCCTGACAACATGAATAGATGACGAGTCGCTGCTCCGGAGCCGTTTTCAGTGCTTCAATCCCTCTGGATCTGGAGCACTGATGTGAAAAAGCTCACGAGTTCCAATCTTTTTAACTATTAGATCCATCTGGAGGCCATGTGGAGGCAGTTTTTCATATGAATCAAACCACCGAGCTGCAATGGTGCTCACTGTTACACAAGAGAGATTAAAAACCAGCGAACTTCTTTGAGCAAGTTCTGCGTACCGACGTACACGATCTTCCACTCCTCGGAGATTTAAAGAGCAACGTATGAAAGTCATTAACTGGATCTAAAATCAAAATCAGCTAAGAAAACACAAGATGAGCGGGGATCAAAGCTATCTGCTTGTAGCGGTAATTTGGCCTGACATTCAAGCGTAAATGCCGGCCACCTATAACTCCTGCTGTTCCGCCTCTGGCTTTTTAATACTTTCTGATGGGGAAATGGAGCAGCTGTTTTTTAAATGGAAAAAATGTTCACACAAGAAATGTCAACTTCTAAGGATGAAACGGAAAATTTAACAACACGCGAGTCTTTTAAAGTCTGCTTTGTGATGTTTTGCTTACTCTTCCACTTTTTATCACCTTTAAAGCTACAGCATGTAACTTAAATGAAAGAATATTCTTTTATATATTTGTTGAAATGTGATGATCCGATACGGTATGAAAGATATGTGGAAAAAAAAAGGTAAGCTCTTCTGGCTCCTCCCAGTGCTAACTGTTAACAACCAATCAGAGCCAAGAGGCGGGTCTTGGCTTTGTCAGTCATGTCTGTTGCAGCCTCTCCCCGTCAGCAGAGGCTTCTGTGGATGCTAACGCTAGTTAGCATAGCCACCAATGACAGTGGATAAACAGTTTTCCTGTAGTGGTGACTTGTTTCTCCGCCATTACACATGTAGCAGTACATGAGGTTGATTGGCAGCGCTAAGACCCTCCTCCTGCCTTTGGTTGGTTATTTTAGACCGGGAGCGGTGCATGGCTACAGGGAGGACAATGAAGGAGATCGATCTAACATTAACAAATATGGAAGAAAAAAAAATCATATAATCTACATACTGTATCTTTAAAAGTAAAGATGGAGTGAGCTTCTATCAGCAGGTTATCAGCAGTTATCGTCTCCCCAGCAGTAGAAACGCATCATATTTAAATTTTCACCCCCAAATTTCCATTTATTTACACAAACAGCTTGTTCCCTCTCGCCTGTTCAATAAATAACTTCTGGCTCCATCCTACTGGATCCAAGGCGCTTCTCAGACAAACAGCCGCAATTAGAAACAGATCCAGGTGGTGACCTGCTGAAAAAACAAAGACTTAGCTTTGACCTCTGACCCTCTCTGGTAAATGAGTTGCGCGCAGCCTGGAGGGGGACACGCGGAGTCAGGCAGAGCGTGTGTTTTAGGGGCTGCTGTCATAGTTTATTGAAAAAAAAAAAAAATCTACCACTCAGTTTACGACCTGGTGGCTGAAACACACAACCAGAAACACTGAACTGGGAGCAAAATCTAGGATTCATGAAAAATATTGTTTAGTAACTGCACCATTAAGAGTTGGAGTTGCTTTAAATCATACTACACTGTTTCATGGGGGGGAGAAGCTTACATGGAGGATATTAAGATATAATGCTTTGATTTCTTTTCCAGCTTTCCAACACAAACTGGTTGTGATTAAAGTAAAATTTTATTTACTCACTGAAATCCCTCCAGAACTCATAAACAAATTTAAGGATATTTTGCTCACTGGAGGTAAATTTATGAAATATTATGCGAATGCTCAGAATGAATGAAGAGTTGTTCTTTTTGCTTCTCCCTCCGTTAGTTTTTCTTCTTGACTCAGCCAACTGTGGATATGTGTATGCACCACACCATGATCACTATCACATGTTCATCGCCACACATCAATGATTAATTTCAAATGTTTTCTAAAACAAATAGCAGGTTTGCAGTGCATACATTCTGTTTGTATACTAATTAAACAGACTTTTAGTTTAGAACGTAAAAAACTAAATGAATATTTCACTGAGCAGCCTGCAGGGGAACTAAGGATCAATCAGACGTAATAATGATCAAAAAGGCTAAAATAAATTAAAGATATGTCTTCTCACAGAATATAACATATTTATAAATATTTCAGAAACTTTTCAATCAGTCTGAAACACTTTGCATGCTGAATTCTTTTGGATTTAATTTGAGTGAGAACTAATTAGAGGAATACATTTTCAGCTGAGCATTATAGCTTCAGTATGTAACTTTTACAAGAAATATGACTTCTCCATCTTTCTTAAAATTGTCACCATGACAGTTTAACATGAGACAGACAATCTGTGGAAAAAAATCAAAAATCAAAAAAATCAACCTCCGGGTGGTACTATTGCTGTCTGCAGAAACGCACCGCTCCCAATCAGAGCCAGGAGGAGGGCCTCAGCGCTGTCAATCAACCTCATGTACCTTGCTTCCTGTGCTAATGATGGAAAGACAATTTACTGTTACAGGGAAACCGTTTATCTGCCATGAAAGTCGGTCGCTATGCTAACTAGCATTAGCATTCGTGGCAGGCTATGTCGTAGTAAACCGGATGTAGCATAGCAAAGAACAAGAGGGAGGGAGTGAGCATGAGAGTGATTGACAGCGCTAAACCCCTCCTCCTTGCTCTGATTGGTTTTTTCTGACTGAGTGGAGTATTTCTGAAGTTAGTACTGGGAGCACTGGGAGAAGCTTGACGTAATGATAATTTTAACAAATATGGAAAAAAAAATGTTTTAAATAAAAGTTAGATACTGCAGCTTTAAAACATCTACATCTATTGATTCAGCAGCATCATTCTAAATATAATTCCTTTGTTGTCGTAGTTTCCTGGAGTACCTGTAAGGATCTCAAAAATGATAACAATTTAGTTTCTCCATCTCTGCTAGTTTTGTACCAGTTGTGCGCTAGAAACTCATTTTCACATCACGAACTAATGGCTGCTGTGATCTGGAAGCGAATGACTGCAAATTGCTTACATTTGCCCGAGACCGTCGCCATGGTTGCATCTGCGCGCCATTAGCCGTATTTGCTCTGTGAATGAGATGCGGCAGATCTGTGTCAACACGTGTGGCCGGTCAACTTGAAAACGCCAACACTCCCGATGCCGTTCTGCAGACATTGGTCGGCGCCGCCGCGTGTTTTGTTTCCCGTTTTCGGTTGTTCTGTCGCTGCGCGCTCAAATCTGTTGTTGCTCTCCGGGGTGGCCCAGCTGGGAATGCTGGGAATTTGGACCACATGTGTTCCTGACCAAGATCATTTTTTTTTGGTCTCATCTTGCAGCGATCATCTTGTCGTCATTTAACACAAATATCGACATTTAAGCAATTCTAGATCAACTTGATTGTCCTTTTTATGAAAGAGTAAATGTGTCTCATGTGACTCTAGCCATGTGGTTTTAATGGTTCTACAACGTCAAGGTAAAGTAACATAAAATATATCATTTCATGCAAACCCATTTCCATAAAGATCTGTGAGGATTTATTTCCTCTCAACATTAAACTCAACGAATGTGACGCCTGTAGCCGTTCGGTTTTAAAAGCTAGATGGGGAAAAGCAAATAAATTATATGCTAAGTGATGCATCTTAAAACGAGACAGTGACTAATAATAAAACAAACAGTGTTGTTGGTAATAAATGAAACTGAAAAAGGGAAGCGCAGCAGACCGTCTGTCGGAGGAGCTGTCGTTAGGTCTGCTCCGTCATGAGGGCAGCCCACGCACGCGCATGTGGAAAAGTGAATCCTGCCTCTGATCTCCGGGCCGACGGCCACGCTCTCGTAAACCGAGGCCAGGCCACTGCCACGCCTTTGATCACTTCACGTCTTGAAGCGCCGCTGACCGTTTATCACAGCTTTCTCCTTTTTTTCTTTTCCTTTTTTGTTTTAGAGGAGCTCTGAGTTGGGATGATGAGCTGCATTCTTCCAGCGTTTCACATGAAGAATGCAGCCTTTTTGTGCGAAGGGGGTCTGTGAGTTCTCGTGTTCCATCACACAAAGACCAGAAGCAATAAAGAGTCAGCTTTGAATAGGCCGTTTGGACCGTTTTAACAAGCAGAAACGAGTAAAATGGCAATTACTGAGTAGGTAAGTTTTATTTATAACAGAATAAATGCAGGAGATTTTGTCGGGACGGTTAAAATGTCTTGCATTCTCAGACGTGAAGAGGTATTTTCAGGCCTTAAAACTGCGGTATGTGACTTTTACAAGGAAGATTTTTTTTTACATATTTGTTTAAAATGTCACTATGTTGTGACATAGATATAATCTTTGGGGGGAAGAAATCGAGCTCCTCTTCTTCTAGCTCTCCAAGTGTCAACTAGAAACAACCAATCAGAGCCAGGATTGGTCTTAGGAGGAGAGCAAGCTGCAGCTAGCAGAGCATGTTGTGAATGCTCAGGCTAATTAGCATGGCCACCGTTGACACTTTCACAGATTATCATAACAAACTGTAACAATGCGAAATTTTTAACAAATACGTAAAACATATATAGATTTCTTTTTAATAAAACTTACGTACAGTACAGACCAAAAGTTTGGACACACCTTTCTAATTCAATGGGTTTTCTTTATTTTCATGACTATTTATAAGGCAAGAAATCCCACTTATTAACCTGACAGGGCTCACCTATGAAGTGAAAACCATTTCAGGTGAGTACCTCTTGAAGCTCATCAAGAAAATGCAGAGTGTGTGCAAAGCAGTAATCACAGCAAAAGGTTGCTACTTTGAAGAAACTAGAATATAAGGGGTATTTTCAGTTTTACACTTTTTTGTTTAGTGCATATTTCCACATGTGTTATTCATAGTTTGATGCCTTCAGTGTGAATCTACAATGTCAATTGTCATGAAAATAAAGGAAACTCATTGAATTAAAAGGTGTGTCCAAACTTTTGGTCTGTACTGTACTTCAGCTATAATAGCTTCAGCCATATCTCCAGTTAAAACAGTCTTCTTCATAGTTTTTGGATACGACAAAGTGTTCTGTGTAACATACCAAACAGATCCATCAATAGGTGTTACATTTTGACCCAGTAATAATCTCAGTCTCATGCTACACTATGCGGATGCTCCATCTGCACTGATGAAAATCCACTCACATCAGCATGCTTGAAGTGGCACCAGCTGGTGGCAGCCTGACTCATTTTCTGATTATTTCGACAAGTAACTCTCTGACCACTTGGAGGAAGTAATATCCCACAGACAGAGCATTTCTTAGATTTGAAAAAAGAAGAAGAAGAAAAGAAGCAGGCAAAGATGCCACTTTAGCCGATTAGCTGGCTAGCTAGGTTAATGCAGCTAAACACTAAATTTTACACCTTTCCTTCCAACATACACACACTAAACATAGCATAGGACATCAAATACAACACATATTTCATCTACATGACACATAAACAGAATGAGTCTGTAAAAAACTCTCATTTAGGCCAATGTAAACAGACCAACATATGAAACTGTAGAACCAGAGCTTAAGCTAAATAATAGTGTGAACTTACCAACATTACCTCGATTTATGGTAACATAAATATGCAGTAATTAGCACAATTGCTAAATTTCATCCTTTGTCCTGGGACAAGTTACTACAGAACGAGAAACAAAATGATTAAAATCAACAAAACACCTCAATTCAGTTTGCAGTATTAGACGGCTAGCTAGGTCAAAGTGTCACCTGTTTTACATTTTCTTTCAATTTTAGCTGTATATTGGTGAGTAAGGTTAAAAATAATAACATATGAAAAGGTAGCAGAGCATCAGAAACTTTAGATTTCCATTTGTAAGCGAACCAATCTTCAAGAAGTGGCAATATTTCAGGCAGAGAGCAGATGATGAAACTCCATATTTTATTTGAGATATTACTGGACTGAAGGAGTTTTTTTGAAGAGTAGCCCCTTGCTCATCTAGTGTAGAATCCTCCGTATGTGCGTGTGTGTGTGTGTGTGTGTGTTTCCAAGTATTTTCAGTCTTACCTTCCCAGCTCATGGCAGGATTCTCCCCTGTGGCAGACTTTGAAAGCAGGAAGCCGAGCCTCCCGCGGTTGCTTCTTTTCTCATTGTACTGTAAATCACAGGCCTCTGGGCCTGCAGGGGGCATAGGGGAACATAAAATATGCAGCTCTGACATGCATGAAAGAGCGTGACATTGCTGCCTGGTGCAGGAGTCCTGTGGGAGGTTGAGGCGGGAGGCTTCATCTGTCTGCAGACCAGCAGACAGATGAGGAATGACTGGGCACAGCGAGCGTGTCGGGGTAAAGGAGCACATGTGAAGCCATTTGTTTATAGATACATCATTTAAATGATGGTTGAATTCTACAGTGTATATGGGGTTACAGAACAGAAATTAGTGGTGAGGAAAAATGGCTTGCCCTCTTTTAGCTTTTTTGTCACTCTTAAATCATCAAACAAATTTTAAAGGAGCAATATTTGCATTTTCTAAGCACATAGTGGCATTTTACAGAACAATCAAATAATTATGTTGCCTTCAGTTGATATAAAAATGCTGTATGACTTAAAATAAATTTGACATTGCAATTTAATGCTTTGAAATTGGGCCTCTGTCTCTTTCAGAAACTCCTGCTCTTTCTCAAACTCCGCCTTCAGGAAGTCATCACAACATGGCTCCTCTATTAACCCTTTAACAATGTTTTTACAAGCGATGCACTGAGAAGTAGCTCCTATAATGACCTCAGCAGATGTGAACAACTTCTGCTGGGCTAGTCTGAAGGAGCTGAGTGGGAGAGTCGCAGGTGAAGGTGGAAGCTTGGAACTGCAGCTGTGAGGAGGAGCCGTGCCTTGAAGGCGGAGCTAGGTCCACCCAGGCGTTTTGAACAGCCGAATGGTTGCCATGGGAGACTAAAGGATTTATCAAACATCCATGAAAGAATGAAAGCAACACTCTGTGTGTTTTTGATGAGGGATTAACTTTATAACATGATTTTTTTTCTTTCGAAAATGTTTATTGTTACTTGAAGCATTTAAAAACATTGCATGTTACAATGTTTAAGTTCAAGTTTTATTTTTGTATTGTAGTTTCTCAATTCTACCTCAAAAATGATTTTGTTTCAATTTGCTCTCTAATGGTAGTTTTTTTTCATACTTTTAAAAAAATATATTTTATTAAAATATTTTGTAGACATAAACCTTTTCCAAATTCCATCCCAGTCTTCAACAAAATTATTCAATGGAAAAACCACAAAAACACCAGAAAGTCAGAAGTCTGATGATGTATCAAATTCAAAAATGATCAGTATCAGTACCGGTATCGGCAGTATTGGTATTTACTTTATATTGGATTGATACCAAAATATGCAGTATCTCACTCCTGTAATTTCCAGTGCCAAACCCATTGCTGACCACACAGAACACCAGGAGGAAGAACACTTTTCCAAATTTTCCCCCAAAACATCCTGATATTCCCAAAACAAAACAAAAAAATATATATAAATTTTTTGGGGGGGGGGGTGGAGGGGTAAAATAACTTCTAAAAAGTTACTCTTTTTAGAATATATTCATGTCGTTACATCTGGTTTAAAAATGAACACATCGTTTTATAAAAAAAAAAAAGATTGCGAGAGTGCGGGTAGCGTCTATGTTGCTCACTGACAATATAGACGCTACCGCAATGATTTATAAGTTAAAACAGAGATTTTATGTTTTTCATGTGAACTCAAAACACTGCATCTTTAGTTTAATTGGCAGTTCAGGCTGGCATTTATCAAGGCTCCCAAAAAAACATTTAAAGTGTAAAAACATTGGAAGTGATCTGATCCAGATTTCTCTACGAGGCCACACCATCTGGTTCAGAGAAACACACACTAACCAACAGAAGGTTTGCCTCAAATAGCTCTTAAAAAAACCAATACACCACAACTGCTGCCCTGAGCGCTGTCAAACATTCCTGTGTTTGTTTTTTAAAGGCAGGTCAGTTCATTTCTGCACTTGTTGCCTCCCTTACCCAGGCAGACCGTTGCTTTATAAGACGGATAGGACAACATTTTACTAGTTGGAACTAGATAACAGTGTGTTGAGGGGAAGAAAAGCATTGGTGAAACTGGAGACAAACTGGAGAGACAGACAAAAAGCTGATTTTCTCTGTCTCTTCAGTCTCTCAAGTTCCAAGTAGAAGACGTTCCCTCAGGAGCGGTTCAGTAAGAGAAGCTCAGAGGCAGGAAGTGAAAAGAACCTGCAAGATTTTTATTTCAAAGTGTTGGCACAGTGCAGACCTCGTGTCCCCTGACTGGATGCAAACAGTTGTAAAAGTGACCAAATTCTAAAGCATTTTTTGACACTTAGTAGGATTTTTGATAACTGTATATGTCTGAGAGACTGGTTTATGTCCCATATATTTGAAGTTCTATGTGTGTTTTCTGGATCGTTGATCAAAAACTTGCGCAATTTGTTTTAATGTTACAGCGAAAAATGTACATGTTTTATGTGGTAAACCAACAAAAATTTGTGTATAACTATAATTTCAATAAAAACGGTTCATGTTTCACAACTTAAAATATGAAAAGCGGGACCTCCATGTACAGTATAACTATTCCCCTTTAGTTGGATACACACAAACGAAATCCAGAAAAAGCAACTGAATTCGCAAGTCCCAAAAGCTTTAGAATAAAGTATTAAAAATATTTTTATCCCTGGCAGATTTGGCCAAAGTGTTTCTTCTAACTGGAAGTACGATGTAGAGAGGCCCAGCCAGAGTCACACTTGAAACTGACAGAAAGATTAGGGCGACGGCAAGTTGGCCTTCAACCTCAGAGACTCGTCAAAATACCAGTGTGTTCCTTGCTGTAATGCCAATAAAGATTTCTCCATTAATTATTGAGGAATGTTGAAAAACTTAAAACCTCACTTAAATTGATTGATTCTTGTAATGGTTTTTGTGGCACTAGTGCCTTTGTTTACAGGGGAGGAGTTTGGGGGTAGAACATGCTAAGTTCCCAGGGTTGGGAATTGAAACCCTGGAAGGACTAACAGGCTCGGTATACGCAGTGCCCCACATTGATATATTCTTTTAAGGCCTGTCTCAGTTCCTGTCCAAACAAACTTCTTGGTTGAATGAAAATTGTTGCACATCTAACTTTACCAGGGTTATGAATTATCATGTGGTCTGCCTGTGTGTAATTTACTCTCAGTGTAAATCCAGCTGTTCAGGAAAGTCCTCTGAGGTTTGTTAGTGAACCTAATTACGATGATTCAGGCGTGTTGAAGCAGGACACATTTAAAAGTAGCAGGAAACTGGCCCTAAGGGCTGGAGTGGGACACCTGTGGTGTAGACCAAGATAAAGTAGTGCATGATTGTGAAGTAAAATAAAAGTGATACATGAAAAATCACCTTCAGATGTCCTGTTCACACTTTTTCACAAGCCATGTTCCGTAGGGGACTACAGCACATCACCACACTACACCATACCATACCGTACCATACCAAGGTACCTTACTTATTGGACCATACTGTTCTGTACTTTACCATACTGTTCCTTGCCTTGCCGTATCGTATTGTATCGTATCGTATTGTATTGTATCGTATTGTGCCATGCCATGTTTGTTTTGTGTGTCCCTGTGTTAGCTCTATCATGGACCGATGGCATTGCTGAGGGTGCAACCCCACATCTCTGGGATAAGTGACCCTAAGGTGGGTTCAGAAATTCTGCAACATTTTAATGTACTTGCATTGCAGCAATGACTGATAAATCCTGGTTGAGCTTTCTTTGGTTGTGTGTAGAAACACGTCAAATGGAGAAAATAAACACCAGGAATCCAAACTATGTTGCAGTTAGTAACCACTTTACTTCAAAAAAATAAATAAAAGAGTTTTGGCATTACTATTAGTCCAATCTTCTATACTAAAAGCTCTCCTAGATTATCAGGCTAGCCAAGCAAATATAAGAGTACCGTTATGCAAAAGTTAATTTGAAACATACATAGCTCCATCTGGTCCACTGCTACTGGTCCTTGATCCTGAAAAAAGGACACATTGAGGGATTCAAGGTTTTCACCTGACAGAGACCGTAACTATCCAGTGACCACTGCCCTCCCAAACAGGAAAATGGCTGTTTTTCAAACTGTCACACTGCACCTTTTTAAAGGAAGTGTGGAATGATTATATTGCACCAAAGGGAGTGGGATTCAGGCTTAAGGGGAGGGGAATGGTTGGGAGGACCCAGCGTGAAATGTGCTGGCTTGTGTGGGAGTGTTTGATGTGTGTTACGGTGTCTGTAAGATCTATTACTTAAGCTGAGGGGGAAACAATACTCTATAATGACCACTGGTGCTGTGTGTGTGTGTGCGGGCGCGGGTGTGTGTGCGTGCGTGCAGGCGCGGGTGGGGTGTGTGAGTTTGTGTGGTAATTTCACCTCTGTCTTTGTGCTTTTACTCTAAGGACCGAACATAAAAGTCTTACTCTGTTGTTGTTCAGAGTCTCTCAGCTTTTCAAGTCCCAACAGGACCCCATCAACGAACAAAGCGCATTTAAGAGACAGTCCTATTTTTTCTTGGGTGCATTCCCACCAGACCTGTTTAGTTCTCTTTAATTGAACTCTAGATTGTTAGTTTAGAAAGTCGGGCTCGTTTGCAGAGGTGTTAATGTGCAATCGAACTCTGATGCGGACCAAAAGAAGTGAACTCTGGTCCGCCTCAACTCTGGTTGAAGTGAATTCTGCCGCGGTTCGAATGCATATGTGATCGCCATGCGCTCCAAAAGCAGGAAGGTAAGTATAGCGCAGAGCATTCTGGGTAAATACAACCTAAACAAATGCAAGAGGCTAACACTAGTGGGAGAAGCAGCTGGTGGTCTTTTATTAAAGACAAGACAAAAATCCTACAACCACTAAAATCTGACACTACTCTGTTTTTGTTTACATTTCGTGAAGAAGGAAGTTGTGCTCTTGTCGTCTTCAGAGGTTTTTGTGTCGATACTTCAGAGGTTCTTGGTGCAGCGCCACCACAGGTGAGGAGGTCAACGGGGCTTATCAAAGGGTTTTTAATCGTGCAGTGCAAAAACAAACTGCACCAGCTGAAAAATCAAACAAATGTTGCAATTTTGGTCCCCAATCAAAACAAGTCTACCGGATACATTTACCTTACCTTAGAACCCTAGGACTCATTTCTGCAAATGAGCTGAAACAGTTTCTGCTCATTTGCTGCAATATCCTTTTAATTTACCCCTCAGTCTTTACTGCATCGATTACTTTACTTTTGGGTAATTCTGACTCTTTAATGACCGAAATTCAAAATAAAAGCAGAACCCCACCAATTCATGGCTCAGTAGTCCCAGATTTTTCTGTGGAACATATCTCCAAATTAGTCATGGGAAATGTAAATATTTGAATATTTTTGTTGTATGCTTCAATTGTCTTAAAAAAAAAAAAGAATGAGTCAAATGCATCAAAATAATATTACATTAATGCCCAAGATCAGTGGAGGTAAACTTCTGTCTTGACCTTTAAAATGAGAGGAAAACTGAAGAGACAATAGCAGATCCTCTGCCATGTGAGCAGCATCTTAGAGCGTGTGATGACGGTCAGTCTTGTCTGTCGTTTTAAGTGTGACTCTCGGTTGAAGCTTTGCAGCCATCTGTCCCGTCTGACGCTGCACAATGTTCCCTCGGGCGTTTCTCGCTGGACATTCTCATAAAAGTGGTCCAATTAAAAGAAAATGTACCGCTGACATTTCATAGGAATTTTTGATAACTTTTGGGGTTTGTGTTGGTTTGGATTCCTGCCTCCAGCACTATAGAGACTGGTTTATATCCCGTATATTTTAATTTCTATGTGTGCTTTCTGTAGTCGTTCATCTGAAACTTGGACAAAACATGTACATATTTTTTATTGCAATGTGTTTTCGTGGGATTTTTTTAGGAGCGCGCCAGTAAATCAGCCCAGATTTTCTTTGTTTTGGGAGGCGGGGGATCGACCGAAGCAAAACGGAGAAACGGAAGCATCAAGGTGACTAACTGTGGTTATGAAATTCATCACACCTCAACCAAAAACTTTGATCTGGGAGATACAAAAGAACATAAAATGAGTCCTTCATCAGTTTCTCTCGCCAGCGTTTTTATTTAGTCTTCGTGGCAGATTTGATCTGTCTCTACTCATGTTATCTGTCACCTGAGACCGTCCGCTATCTGCAGCCTTCCTCCTCATCAACTTCCTGCCCGTGTTCCTGATGCGCGCCACTGAAAAAGCAACCAAACCTCAGCTGGAACCAGTGGCGCTGCTCCTACAAAAACACAGCCAGTCTGACGGTAGCGCGACCAAAACATCCCATTGAGTTCCTGAACCAGTGAGACTCTCAGATGACTCAGATGACAATAAAATGATCAGACTGGCTGAGAGGAGAATCGTCCACAGCTGTAACAGCAGAGCCGCTATGAGGAGGAAGAGTAGACATAACAGAGGCACCCAAACAAGGAAAGGTGAAGCTCGACAAGAAGCCCAGGGAGGGGCGGCGGATAGAGGGATGGTTTAGAGTTTGGGTCGCTTGGTGTTTATGTGTTTTTATAGCATCGGTCCGGACCGTCACACACACACACACGCGCACCCCCACACACACACACACACGCCCACACCCCACACCCACACACACACACACACACACACCGATTAGAAAAGGCAACATTTAAATTTGTTACATACAATGGAGCCATACAAAGAAAAACTTTTTAAAAAATTTAAGGGAAAAAAGTCATAATATTGCGAGAATAAAGTCATAATTTTGTGAGAGTAAACTTGTATGAGGATAAGGTAGAAATAATATGAGAACATAGTCATAATATTTTGAGAATATATTCATAGTGCTATGAGAATAATAATAATATTAAGAGAATAAAGTTGAAACAATACAAGAATCAAATCAAAATATTGAGAAAGTAGTCATAATATTACAAAAATGAAGTCATTTTCTGAGAATAAACCTGTGCAAGAAATAAAGTTGAAATGATATGAGAATAAAGTCCTAATATTGCGAGAACAAACTCACGTGTAAATAAAGTTTGAATAATACAAGAATAATAATAATATGAGAATACATTTGTACAAGAATGAAGTCGTAATAATATCAGAATAAACTCAGAGCATTTTGAGGATAAAGTCAGAATATTACGAGAATTAGATCATAATATTATGACGTCATTCACAGAGAACTTTACTGTTTGTATTTACTTAGCCTGCATCGTGGCTGCATTCAGTACATCAACTGTAACATGGTTTTAACTCCTGAGACAGGTGTTGGGCTCATATTATCCACCAAATAGAAGAATCTCCTGAATATGAGGAACTCTTCATCTCCGGACAAGTTTAGAATCCCACCTGCGTTGTGCAATAAAGTGACCAGTGAGACTTGTGATATGGATCATCTGAAGGTTGTAGAGACTCTGCTGCATGAGGTGCTTATTAAATATGTATGGAATCTGATCCCATTGGATACATTACAGCCTAGCTTGGTCTGATGAAAGCAATAACTTAAAGGTTCTGCAGACGAAGTTCATGTAGTTGAAGGTAGAACAGGACGTCATGACGTTCTGTTTGTACTTGGATATAGGAATGTCCGAGTTCCTGCTGCGGGAAATCTAATAGAACATCAAATTTCAACTGGGAAAGTCAGAAGTCGAGATTCAATATGGCCGCCCCACATTGTAGCACATTGTGATGTGCCGGAGCAAACGGTTTGTTTTGCGCCGGTTGCGTGTGAAGCTGCACAGTCCTCCCTCTGTCAGTGTGTGCAGTTTGCGTGTCTGCCCCAGAATCTGAGCAGCAAAATGCCAGAATCCTCCTTTAATGTTGCTGCCAGGAAGTTGAGCCACGGAGGCCAGCTGTGTGGGAAGAGCAGCCACCTGGAGACGAGCAGCAAACCAGAGCGAGGGAGGGCTCACGGCTCTGCGAACAAGATTCTTTTTTATCTCTGAGAACTAGCAGACGACCAGCTTCCACCCAAGACTGTTCTCATGCTCCGCCGTGACATCACCACCTTCCAGTCACTGAGCACTGGTCCCATTTCAAATAAACTGGTTTGATGGGTTCAAGTGAAAGATCAGCAGTTTAAAACGTTTTTAAAACCTTTTTTTTCTTTTTCTGAAACTATGGCTGTGTGGGTCGATGTTGCTTTGAAGGTGCATGTATGTAACTTTTCTCAAAAATATGTTGTTTTTTTTGTTTTTTTTACATATTTGTTAAAATGTCACTATGTCGGTATCATTTGAGACATATAATCTCTGGAAAAACTAATCTCCTCCACCTTTGTCCTGAGCTTCTGTTGCCGTCTGAAGAAATGCACCGCTCCTGACCAAAAACAACCAATCAGAACCAGGAGGAGGGGCTTAGCACCTTCAATTAACCTCATGTACTTGTTGCTAAATGCGCTAATGGCAGAGAAATGACTCACCATTGCAGGAAAACCATTTTTCCACCATCGTGGGTGGCAATGCTAACTAGCCTTAGCATTAACAGCAGGCTATGCCAGCTGCAAAAGTAGCAGAGCAAGAGGTGAGGGGAAGTATGATTGACAGCACTAAGACCCGCCTCCTGGCTCCAATTGGTTGTTTCTAGTTGGAACAAGGAGAAGGCAGAGGGACTCCATTTGTTTCACAGATTGTCTGTCTCAAACTGTCACGACATTGTGACAGTTTCTACAAATATGTAAAAAACACAACAACTTTACTGCTGCTTTAAAAGGCCCATCTGTATCCCAGCCTTTGTTCTTAAGCCACAAATGATTGTGTGAAAAGTACTTAAAGTGTTTGAAGCAACACCTAAGGGTCTCCTGTTATGGTGAAACCTTCCCTTGTCATAAACGTTTTTATATTTTTACTTTTACAAAACACTGTGGGACTTTCCCTCTTCGCAGTCTTAGCATGATAACGGCTTACCAGCTGATGCGTGTCCAACCGTAAATCCTTTGGTGTTGTCCATAGTTGCACAACGATGTGGTGGAGACACTGACTAAAACGAGGTGGTCACTGGCTGACTGTTTGTGGAGCAGAAAGAATCCAGTTCACTTGTTTACTTGACCCGGGCCCGCAGTTAAATGATAATGACCCACAGAGAGAGACTGTTTACAGAGAAATCTAACCAGGGCTAGAGCTTTATTAACGCCTGACACTGGTGTTGTTACTAAGTCTCATTTTCAACCTGGCTAATAAATGGGAGCTAGCTTCCGTTCTGCCTGGTCTGAACATACGGTTAGTATTTTCAGACTTCTTTCCCAGCCAAAATAAGCTGAGGAAGAAGTCACAGTCATGGCTCTCTGCTGACCTTCAGTGTCCTCCATGATGGCTTCAGAAATGTAGTCAATGCAGAATATCTGTAAACTGTAGGTGACGAAAGATCAGTATAGTTTATTTTTGTCAAAAAAAAAAAACAACTCAGTATATATCAAACATAACTTAAAAGATATTTGACTTCGCAGTTTGACAAATTGAAATTGGACCTCTCACTCTTTAAGAAGCTACTGCTCTTTCCGACTCTCTGCCTTCACTTTGTATTGCCTTTTTGCTGAAAATGTGCTATATAAATAAAATTACCTTTACTTTCAGGAAATCATCACAACA
Source organism: Xiphophorus hellerii (assembly GCF_003331165.1). Taxonomy (NCBI): domain Eukaryota; kingdom Metazoa; phylum Chordata; class Actinopteri; order Cyprinodontiformes; family Poeciliidae; genus Xiphophorus; species Xiphophorus hellerii. The sequence goes on along the minus strand of NC_045686.1, from coordinate 21,973,840 downwards.
TGGCTCCTCTATCATGTTGGTTACAACCGTTTTTACCAGCGTTAAACTGAGAAGTAGCTCAGCAGGTGTGCAGTTCCAGCAGGTGTTTTGCCAATTGCAGCTAGCTAGTCTGAAGGAGCTGAGTGGGGTGGGGGTGCTTTGTGAGGCAGAAGCTTGGCTGGAGACTGCAGCTCCGGGGGAGGAGCTTTGTGTAAATAGGCGGGGCTTTGTGGGAGCAACCATGTAGACATCCTAAATGGTTGCCATGGGAGATTCAAGGACTCCTCAAATGTGCATGAAAGAATCAAAGCAACATTCCAGGTATGTTTTTCATGAAGGAATAACATTATAACAAGATGCAAAACCCAAACAATTGTTTTTACATAATACTGCCCCTTTAAAATAGGGATTTTGTTGACTAGTTGTACATAGGAAGCAGCTTAGCAGAAGTTATGCTAAAAGTTAATTGATGAGCCAGAAACCAGCTTTCCAATGCTGGATCTCAACCAACCACACCTCTGACTTGAAGAGCACACCTGCTATTTTGAACAGCCTCCCATGGAGTCCACTTCTTTCCAGATACAACACCAGGAGGCGCTGTTTCATGAGTAAATCCTGACATACAGTCATGGTATGGCTGACCCTTGCTTTAGTGGCGGGCAGTCCTGGAGCAACTTCTAAATGTGTATCCACTTTAACGCACCTGAGCCAGTTCATCTGGAGCTGGAGCAGGACTCTGGATTTGCATGCTGTCAATCAGTCATTTGATCCAAGGGTCAATCTAAAAGTTGAATCACAGCAACGCTCCAGGAGAGGAGTTTCAGACCGCTGCTTTGCTTTTGCTCCACCAGCCCTGTGATTAGTAGCTTCAACTGAGCACTCCCCTGCAGTCTTGCAGTGCTCACTTTCTGCTCATTTTCACATCACAAATTCTATATAATCTGGGAAACAGAAGTCGATGTTGTAGTGTAGTCGAGCTGTCGGACCGAAACACAGCCGGGACCCCCAAACTCTCCTGCCCTCATGCTTACTGAGTTTAAATCAGACATCAAACAGTTTGCAGTTGTTGCGTGTTAGCAAAGCTACCTGTCGGCCTGTGATCGCTTCTCCTTAGAGCTGCTGGATTTAACATTCAAAGCGTTTAGTTGGGAACCTGATTAGACCAAGGCTTCAAAGACTAAGACACAAGTCACATAATTAATGGCTGCAGTCTGACACAGCTTAGAGAGTGGGCCTCGAAAGCAGTCCAGTCATTTCATGTATTTTTTTTTTTTTTTTTTTTTTACAGAACGAACGTGATTTATTCACACATTAGATGCAACGTGGCGGCTGGAGCTTTGAGTTGGAGAACGCAGAGTGTTTGGGTTTGAATCACTGCTGCGTTGTCCTCAAACACTGACCACTTCTTCTAGTTGAGGTGACTGTTCATTCAGAGCTCTTCGTGTTTTTTCCTCTCTGTGAAATATCTGCCCGGTCTTTCCCTCCATCCGGCTGGTCCGCTGCTTTCAGTGTTACCGTCAGGGTTGGGCGTCGAGGACTATAGACAGACGTATGAATGCCCGGCTTTGTATGCTGGCATTTGTGGGCCGGCAACGAATCTTAACTCTCTTACTGCTTAGGTGGAGGCAGCCCTGGCTGACTGCTACTGTAGAAAAAATAAAGAAAAAAAGATTTTTAATAGGGAAAGTCAAACTACCTTCTCAAGAGTCTATTGAGGCGCCTCTCATCAAAGCTTAGGGGGAGGCTGGGAAAGTTCTTGTTTTAATAAAAACTAGGTTGTTACAGTTGGAGGGCTCCAGCAGTAGTACCAATTTACTTTCACTGCTGTAACTATCGGGGCTGTCTCTTCCAGGGTATTTTAGGCAGGAAGGAAAATAGAGGTGGAGGCGCGGGGTGCAGAGAGTAGAGAATTACTGCCAGGTCTGCAAGAGTCAGTGACCAACTCTGCTCCCGTGTGTGAATTCAGGTGGTACGGCGGCTGGATCCGTTCCAGCTAAACGGGCCTCCAGGGCCGGCTTTAGGAGAGCGCTGACCTCACCAGAGCCATCCGCGGGGGGACAAAGGGCACCCTTTGAGAAAACAAAAATTCCAGGTTGCGGGAATCCAAGGTGAAGGTGGTGTAACGTTCTGTTTGCTTTGGATGGAGTTTCACTTTTTACTCTCCTGCTCCTGCAGCCCAACTGCTCGTAGATGTTGATTAGGAAGGCGATGATGTCCTCTCGCAAACTTAAATCTCTTAATCTGTAAAGAAACACTGCATTCAAAATGATTTCTTTCAGTTTTTCTTTCTAAAAGAAAGGTTGTTTTTAAGCTGACTGGTTTTTTTTCATGCGTTTCTCGCCCTGAAGCTCCCGCTGCTGCTTTCTGGTTGTTAAAGAGAGAATGAGTCGAGCGGTCAGGTTGAGACACATGCAGTCAAGCACTGGTTTGACCTCAAAGACCTCAAACTCTAACGACTGGCAATACCTTTTAGAGAGTTCAGCGCCCACACCGAGTGTTTTGGGTCATTTCTCGTTAAAAGTTGACACTTTAAAGCACTTGTCTCACACTCACAGTCTTCGAGGGCTGGTGTCACGCCACCTTTGGATGTCTCCCTGGTTCAGCACACCTGGCTCCAATATTAACTCATTAGCAGAGCTTTGTGGAGCTTGACTGCATGCTAGTGAGGCAGTTCAGCCATGTAATTCAAGTGTAGGACAAGGGACACATGTAAAAGTTGTAGGACTCTGGCTTTTTAGGCTCACAACCACGTAACCATGTGCAACATGGGATATTTGTGGCTATAGAATAGGATTCTGATGCTTGTTTAATATATGAATGTCGCATTGAGACAGCAGGAGGCAAAAAGCAATGGCCAGGATAGCTACCACAATCAAAATCCTGAGTAGGAGTTTAGCAGCAACTGGTATATTTGTTCGTTGCGGGTTGCACCGTCTACCTGATGCAGGATGTGCTCTTCTGTCACAATTGATGAAAAGGTTTGGACCTCAAGGTTTGACTAAGGAATTACTGATTTTCAGTTCACCACCACAGAAACTGTAGTCATTGACGAGGTTTTGAAAACCAAAACAAAGATACTTTTTAAAGGGGTAGTAATATGTAAAATCAACTTTTTTGAGTTTTACATCATGTTATAATGTTATTCCCTCATCACAAACATACCTGGTGCGTTGCCTTGATTTTCTCAAGCATGTGTTGAGAAATCCTTTAATCTCCCATGGCAACCATTCAGCTTAGCAAATCGCCTGGGTGGACCTAGCCCCGCCTTTGACGAAGAAGCTCACCCTTGGAGCTGCATTTTCCAAGTTTCCAAGCTTCCGCCTCACAGAGCAGCACCTCTCCTGAACTCCCCCCACTCAGCTCCTTCAGACTAGCCAGCAGCCATTAGCAAACTATTGAAACTGAGTATCTGCTGAGCTCATTACAGGAGCTAATTCTCAGTGAAACACTGGTTAAAATGTTGTTAAAGGCTTAATAGAGGAGCCATGTTGTGATGACTTCCTGAAGGCGGAGTTTCAGAAAGAGCAGGAGCTTCTTAAAGAGACAGAGACCCAATATCAAGGCGCTAAACCACAAAGTCACATTTCTTCTGTGATATTTTATATGAAAGGCGTTTTATACCAACTGAAGGTAACATAATTACTTGATTGTGCTATAAAATGATACTATGTGACCGAGAAACAGAATAGAGCCCCTGTTAAAAAACCCACCGTCTTTTCACCGTTTTCTGCTGTCATGCATTTAAATGGTAGGTTGGTATTTTGATACATGTACTTTTTGTGACTGTATTTCCTAAAGAGATTGCTTCGTTAGGGGGCTGGCATTGTTGAATCTTTGGATGAAGCTAAGATTGAATTTGATGCCATTTCATTTTTTCATTTCGTTTCACTTTTACCCCTTTTCCACCAAAACAGCTATAGCGGCTATCAACGGTCTGATTTGTTCTTCCAGTCATCACATACAGACAGAATCTGAGGAAATATAAAACATGTGACATCCTGTGTCATTTTGAACCGTTTTTTGCTAAAACAGCATAAAAAGGTTCGTGGGAAGGATATAGGTGGGATCCAGTCGAAATATGCGAAAATGAATCCTGTTGTTTTGACAGACCTGTGAAAGAAGACGGCTCTTACCAGCAGTTAAAAGATATCTGATTGTTGACCTTTGACCTGAGCCAGCCCCAGGCCGTGAAGCACAACATCTCTTCCGTCTTTGCTTCGCCTTCTGCTTGAGACGCAGAACAGAGCAAAACTGCAACCAGACAGTTCAGAATCCAGCAAATCTCGCTATTTTTGTTTCCTTCTCTCTTTTCAGGACCCAGAGAATTTCACACTCAGTCACCAATTAAGCACAAAGCGCCAATGAGCACTCAGCGTCTGGCGCAGCGATGCCGACGGTGCGCCAGCACTGGTTTGCTGCGAGATCGAGGAGAAGTTTTCTCAAGGGAAGCAACTTGCGGATCAAACAAAACAAAACAGCAACAACAAAAACAATAAAGGAGAGTCCTGCGTGCGTTTGGGGCTCTGCAGAGAAAAATAGCGATGAAGTCACCACCGCACGATGCGTGCGATCTCTGCAGACACGTGGTAGACATTAAGGGTCGAGTAAAGTGCTCCTAATGTGAGAAATTTGGATGTTTCTTTTCTTTTGCACTTGCGTTTCTCTTTTTGCTCAATTAAATCTTTTGAGCTGGACGAATTTCAAGGTCAGATTTGGGGGTCAGACATCTTTTCCTCTTCACATCCTGTCTGTCTTCCCGTTTCTACATCTGTGTGAGAAAATACTTTTTTTATATAGAGAGAGAGAGAACACCGCAACCGAACTGAACTTAAGTGTATTTTTCTCACTATTAAAGTGTTGTTTTGCAGTTCAGGTTGGAGGCAGCTTCAGTCTGACCAACAGGCGTGGACAACAGCGATAAAGCTGTGCATCCATGTGTGGCGAAGCGGGCTGGGGGGGGCTCCTTGTGCTTATAACCCCTGCGGTTCTTAATTCATTCTAACCTCACACCCCCATAAACATCCTGCTGCAACTCCTTGGCGGTGTGTTTATGAGCTCACTCTCTTCTCTCTCACACACACACACACACATTGAAGCCCACACAGAAGCCCCCTGGCTTCCTCGTGAATGATAAAACTGGAATCGCAGCGCAAGGTGTGCCATCAAAGGCAGATATTAGCGTCGTAAAAATAAAAAGGAATGTTGAGCCATCAGCAATTATCCGAGAGGGAACCGTCGCACCTCGCTTTAATTTTCCACGCTGCACTGCGAGGCCCCCGGTAATAATCGCCCGCCTTGTGTTTTGCAAGGGAAACAAGAGAGTAAGGGGGTTGCTGGGATTGGGGGTTTGGGGGGCGGGGAGATACTCTGCAGATGTGCAGATGGCTGAATAAACGCAAACTCGACAAACCGGAGAGGGTCGAGGCATCGACTTGCTCGCGAGGGGATAATACCAGCCTGGCGCTGAGTCAACGCAGGACATCTGAAGACAAACATCCGTGATGATAAGGCCGGCGGGTAATGACTATAATGATGAGAAATTGTTTCCCCTGCTGCCCCGGCCCGCCCCGACATCACTGCCTCGCAAGTTTCAGCAGAGCGGGGTTTGGCATCAAAGGGGCCGAGGCCGGTCCACGGCTGTTTGTTTCCTCCCCTGAGTGATAGTGATGAGACGTTATCTCAGGAAAATAAATGGAAGATCACCCTGAAGTGAGTTTTAGAAGCTTTCGAAGGGAAAGTGCATCTTTTTTTTTTTTTTTTTTGCAGACAAACATTTTGAATTGAATATTTTGGAGACGCGTCCACAACAACTTAAAATTGAAAAAGCTGGAAATATATTTAAGGAACTCACAACCGAAATGGCTTATTATTGTATTTACCGACATTTCAGATGAACTGTAACACATTTTTATTGCTGTGTGTGCCATCTGTCTCACATATCTGGATGATTTCTACTGCTTGACATGTGTTTTGTAATGATGGACCCCAGGAAGAGAAGCTGGTGGGGTAAGTAAGGTGCAAAGTGTTTGGTTTTTCATATGACCAGTCCTCATACAAAATTCTTATCAGTCATCTGAGTCTTTGCCACTGCACCCGACGATAGTTCAAACAGTTCCTTGGCTCTGTTTCATTATAAACTGGACTTTTGGCAAATGTACTGCCACTGGGGTTAAGGAAACCCCGGGTGGGGGGCAGTTAGGGTAGTTCTCCAGCGATTTGTTAAAGCAATGTGAATCTGTTTAAACACACACTGTGTGCATAACCCGGCCAAAAGTATTGATTTCGCCCTCCAAAGCATTGGGTTTAGACAGCATAGCGAACTGCAACACAAACTTAGTTTTGTTGAGGAATTGCATGTTGATTCTGAAGCACATTCAAGGATTGTTCTAGTAGCTGCGTTACCATGACAAATGTGCGCATATGTTGTCTATGTCGTGCTAATGTCAAAAAAACACAATTTCGCAATTGCGGTTTTCAGTTAAATAAGAAATTAAATTCAAATCGCACATAAATAAGCAACGGATGTAAACAGTTAGATAAGATATAGTCATAATTCAGCGCTCATCATCTGTCAGCCAATCAGAGGGGACATCAGCGTCTTATTCAGGTGCTGAAGTAGCAAGCCCCGCCTCCTCGGGAATCGGTTAGGTATTGCAGTCGGCCATTTTACAAGAGCTATGGATTCAACACTTTAGAATCCATGGTGTTGAACTGTGCGACGCTGTGAGAGCTCTGGAGGAGCCGGCTGCAGAATAAAAATAAAAACAAACCATAATCCTCCCCCCACTTCCTGTCGTCTTCTGTCATTTTCGTATTTAGTAACATCTGACTGTTGATGACATGATGACTCTCTGATGCAGGGAAAATAAGATTTCAATCAGTTTTACAGATACATCTATTTCAATACAACCAGTCAACCACATCATCCTGCTGCAAAATGTTTTTTTTTTTTTAATTGTCGTGTCTCCATTAAGCAAATTTACTTCGTACTTTCAATTTGCTCATACGCCGAGCTCAGTCGAGAACACACCTCAGACTGTAGAGTGGGACTTGGCGGGAGAAGTGCATAAATCATCATAAATGATAACAGTGTTAAGGCAAAGCTCCAGAGTTTAAACTTCTCCTGAAGAAGGTGACTGAACTGAAGTTCTGCAGACGGTTCTGCAGACGGGCCTCGGGACCTTTTTTGGTGCGTGAAGACGCCAGAAGTCATGATTTATAGTGAAACCAAAACCTTCGACTCCTGTCAGCAAATCGGATGACAAATGGTGAAACAACCTCAGTCAAACTTGACTCACCGCAGACACATTTAACTTTATGCTTTGGTTCCCGCTGTGTGACGAGACGCGAGACTTCTTTCCAACACGATGTAACTTCTGAGTCGAGATACGTTTCAGAGACGAGAGCCTCCCTCTGTGTGAGGGAATCTGACAAACATCTGGAGTGTTTGTTTAGGACTGCTACTACTATAGACTGCATAACAAATTACTGTCTAACACAAGCCCAGGGAATAGTTTTCATCATATTTTCTTGCACTTGTTCTATGATCGCTGTAATCAGAATACAAGCTAAAGAATATCAATATATATTGTATATACAGTAGTAGTTGGTTAAATATCTGCAAGCTGCAAAGAAGTAGCCAAGTCATTTTGTGTTGTGAACTTTGGACTTTGGGAAGGTTATTCCAGAGGTGGGATCAGTTCACTCCAAGCATAGTGTACAAAACTGAGTCCTCCTTCAAATGCCTAAAACGACCGAGATATTAAAACCTAAACAGGTGAGTCCAGACAAGCAAAGCCTGATTATTTAACTACACCTCAAAAAGACCTGAAGATACCCTTTTGAAAGTGTCTCCAAACTGCACAACGGCAGCTGGGGGTATTCTATAATAGCTGATGCAGACAATATAGCCTGACCTGCGCACGTGTGAAATGCGGGGCAAACCTCAAAGAATGTCAACAAGCATCGGAAACAGGCGCCAGTCGAACAGAACGCACACAAAGTCCAGATAAAGGTTGGAGGAAGTGGCGGCTGGCAAGAATAAAGGAGGCACATCGGATACAACGCAGAACCTGCTATGTACACATAGTCAGGTTTACCGACATAAATATGTGAATGGGAAAATAGAAAAGCATGGTGTTTGTTTTGCTGTTTGCTAATCTTTCCTATTAATAACAGTGGGGATACACTGGTTCCCCTGCAGGAATGTTAATCTTCCTAAGGGCTTTAGCCAAGAGTCCAGTGGCCCAGTGAGTAAACACTGCTCAGCTCAACGGGACAAACTGCAGGTCATGGAGAAAAGATACAGTCCTGGAAAAGAGGAAATAAAAGCTTTATCTAATGCATCCTTACGGTGCACTGCAGCCAAGTAAACGCGTGACAATACCAGACGTTCCAGTGTCACTGAACCCCGTCTTCCACAGCATGGCAAACAGAAACGGGATGGCTCTTGTAGGAGGTCTGAGTTATTTATTTCCTACTTTGGTTTAGGTGAAGAACATCAAAACACCTGAAAAATGAAAATAACTGACACAAAACATGACACAATTTAGTGGCACTTCAATGAGGGTGTTTTCACACCTGATAGTCCAGTAGACTGAGTTCAATTGGGACCAAAGTTACATTTGTTCCATTTTAAGCTGCTGCCGTTTGCTTTCACTCTGCATTGTGTCCAATGAACCAAACCCTTTGTACAACCTGGTCACCCCATCGCCTGTCGACCGAAAATGCTAAAAACAGAGGAGATGGTTGGGTGAACTTGCTGCATAGAACCAAGGGTAGCAAAAACTGAGTACGTAGCTTTGTGCTTCTCACACTGCATACTGCTCTCAGTAGCCTAGCTTAAACTTCTTTTTCTTATTATTTGTTTTGTTGTCTGGTAGACTTGGTTTGACTGGAGGCCAAAATTGCAACATTTGTTACATTTTTCAGCTGGTGCAGTTCGCTTTCACACCACACTGTGCCACACTATCCAAACCCTTTGAAAAGCTTTTTCCCCCACTCACCTGTGGGGGCGCTGCACCAAGAACCACCGAAGGAAACAACTAGAAAACCTTTTGAAGAAGAATTCCTTCTTCACAAAATGTAAGCAAAAATGGAGTGGCATCAGATTTTAACGGTTGTAGGATTTCTTTTTTGTTGTTGGTAAAAGACTACGAACCATATGTCCAGCTAGCGCTAGACTAGCGTGTTTGTTTTGGTTGTATTTACCTAGAATGCTCTGTAGTACAATCAGCTTCCTGCTTTTGGAGCAGTCACGTTTCACCTTGCATTCACATAATATTCATTCTTCTGCTGGTGCTGATGAAGTGTCACTCATCTCAGGATGCAGGAAGCTTGAAACTGAAAGTGAACCTGGAATCATGACCTACTTTCTGGTTAACGGGCCAATAACTTATATGAAATTCTGAGGTGGTCTGCCGATGGTCTCAATTCATATTTATTATTTAAATATGAAAAGTAATAATAAGACAATGAGACAATGATGTCACGCCAAAAGTAATATGACACGAGTCGGCAGAGCGGGACGCTGCAAACACAAAAACCATAGAAAGTAAATAAACATCCTGAATAAAAACCTGTTTAATTCTGAAAATGATTTGGATCTTGGAGGGGAGGACTAAATTGAGCTGGCCTATCAACACAAGGACTGGAAAGGGTGAGTAAAGAAGCATAATGGTTCACTTCTGAGGAAAAGCTTAGTGTGCCGATTTTCCGTAACTCTGACATGCATTACTCATTATTAAAAGGAAATGCTGTAAGAAAACGCTGTTTATCTTGGAACAGCAGCCGCCTGTCTCTTGCAGTCATATTTCTTTAAAAAAAGCTAAAGAGCACTTTCATGCTCTATTCACATCAAAAACAGATCAGATGACATAAATTAGGCTTCACTGAAGATAGATTGAGCTCTTCTATTTTAAAACTGCTGCAACTGTGATGGACATTGTCCCGCTTTCCCTTAAATAGACATAAAACAGACTAGATCTGTAGTCTGCAGGAAGATTAAACACCACATGGTGCACACCACACAGAGAAAACAAAGAAGTTCAATGTTGTTACACTTACACACTGCAAAAACACAAACACTTACCAAGTATTTGGGTCTAGTTTCTAGAGCAAATATCTTGGTACTCTTGAAATAAGACAAAACTAAGTTACAAGTAGCTTTTCAGCAAAATATAGGAGATTGTTTTCAGTAAATAATTCCTTAAAGAGACAGTCTTATGTATTTTCCAGGAACATATCAAGTAACTGTTACCCTCAGTTGTTAGAAAAATGCTGTATATTAAGAAATTATATGACTTAGAATAAATATTACTTCCTAATTTAACTCTGTCTCTTTAAAAACTTCTGCTGTTTCTGAAACTCTGTCTTCAGGAAGTCATCACAACATGGAAACTGCAGCTCCGAGGAGGAGCTACACTTAGGAGGCGGGGCTAGGTCCCATCAGGTGTTTTGCACTGCTGAATGGTTGCCACGGAGATTCAAGGATTCCTCAGACATTCGTAAAAGAATCAAGGCAACACTTCAGGCATGTTTTTGATGAGAGAATAACATTAGAACATGACACGAAGCTCAAAACAGTTGATTTAGCATAATACTGCCCATTTTATATGGATAAAAATGTATTGGTTCTATTGGTAAGGTATTTCACTTAAAACATTTTCCCATATTACAAGTGAAATGTGCCAGTGGAACCTGTATTTTTTAATCAAGATTCAGGAATTATTGCCTTAAAACAAGCTCCTCTATCTCGCTGAAAAGTTATTTGTAAGTTAGTTTTGTCTTATTTCAAGTATGCTAAGACATTTGCATTAGAAACGAGAGCAAAAATACTTGGTAAGATTTGCAGTGCAACAACAGTATGACATATGATGAACCTCCAAGACTATTAAGTAACTAAAGCTGCTCGCATCCTTAACCGATTTAGGAATTTCTACTAATGAATCATAGGAAGGCTTAAATTTGGAGAGGAAAGTCATTTTGGGATAGGAATCTGGCTAAATTTGAACAGGGTGGGACTGTCCATCTGAAGCTGTCTGGTATAATAGCTTCCACAGGATTTATAGTATTAAACAAAGGGGGCGTGAGCAGCATTTTGTGCGTTCCTACGTGATGAACGTCATTCCTCTTCACAACCTCCGCCCTCGCTTTCAGCCTCCTCCCGTAACAGTGCAGGCCCTTCTTCCATATGGGTAGCGTCGTGCATCACGTGGCTCGTGGAGGCCCCTCATTTATTCTCAGCCTTATCACTTCAGGGCGGCCTGCTTAGTCTCTCACACCAGCCACACATCATTTGAAAGCTACAGTAGCCATGTTCTTGCCTGCAGCTGTTTCTAATGAACCATGTGCTCTGCAGAAAGAGAGCTGTGGGCTTCCTGTGACTGAAAATGACTTTGTGTTTAGAGCGCCTTGCAAAGCATTCATACCCAGTGAACTTCTTCACGTGCTGGCGTGTTACAACCACAAATTAAAGGGGCAGTACCATGTAAAACCTACTTTTTAGAGGTTTACATCATGTGATGTGATTCCCTTATCAAAAACATACCTGGAGTGTTGCTTTGATTCTTTCATGCATGTTTGAGAAATCCTTCAATCTCCTGTGGCAACTATTCAGCTGTGCAAAGTGTTTGGTTGGACCTAGCACCGCCTCTTAGATGAAGCTCCTCCTAGAAGCTGCAGTTTCCATGTTGTGATGACTTCCTGAAGGCAATGTTAAAGAGACAGAGTTATTTCAGTTATAGACTCATTGGTCTCATAGTCGTTTGTGTGATAGACGAAAAGTGAAAAAATACATATTTGAAAGCATTTATGCTTCAGAATCTGAAAAGTAGGACATGTATTTGTAATCAGCCACCAAATGCTGTTTTCCAGTTACCTTGGAAGTTGGAACTCGGAGCTGGGTTTGATGTCACGGCGTTCCACTTGACAGAGTCGGAGAAGTCGGGATGTCAGCATGGAATTGATTGTAATACCTTCTACAAACATCATTTTAAACTTTCAATAAACCCTGACCCGTAGCAATGATTTTAGACACACTCTTGCTAGTGGGTCTCATAAAATACATGTTTCCACCACGGCTTGCTACTGTTGACACGAGGAGGGGCCATACTGAAACGCAAAGTTGGTATTACAAGTCGTAGCTAAGGGTAGTCGGAGTTGCTTCCGCTATCCACGCAAAAAATCTAACTTGGGAAGGCATTCCAGTTTATTTTTCCGACTTGGAAGTTGGAATTTTCCAGGTCTATACAACTGGAACGCAGCATGTCAGTCCTTAATCATCCAAATCTTTCTTTAGGGGTATTAGAGTGAAATACACCCTACGTTTTCCTTCACAGTAATTCATTGTGTTCTGTTGATCTATCCCAATAAATACGTTGTAGTCTGTGGTTGTGACATAAAAAGTGCTGCAAAAGTTCAAGGGGTTTAAATGTCTTAGCAAAGCATTCAAAACCTTGTTTTTGCTCCACAAAAAAATTTAGCCGTCTCATTGCTGGGAATACTACATTAAACTTGCATGGTTTGATTCACGCCTGTCAAACACAGACATAAGGATGACAGAGCACAAAAAACAGAGCAACGTCTTGGCTGGTTTGGCCTCGTCAAACTGTGTGCAAGAGCGAAAAGCAGATTTTTTACTCATCCGATTTATGTTCCGAGCTCAAGTAAGTACAAAGTTACCAAGTATCTGTTTAAAATCACACACTAGCATGTGGCCGTGTGCTTCTGTTCTGGTCCCGTCTCAGTAAACTTGGCCCGGCTCTCTGTGGGGAGTGCTGTCACCGAGCAGCGGGGATTATTAGTGTTCTGATGGGAGGGCTGCTGAGCTGGGCATTCCTCTATAAAGGCTTTAAAAGACAATAAGAGTAAACAGAAATAAGCCCATGATGAAGGCGCTCTAGAGGACTGCTCAGAGGGAAGAAGGCTGAACCGTTTCCAGGAGTGAATCCTTTTGAGTCACACAGTGCCAACATCTGGAGTCCAGTTAGTGTATCTAAATGTGTTTCAGTAAACTGCGCAAAGGCAATCCACCGGAGAGACATGGAATTAAAACCGATTTCTCGAACGCTGTGACACACAGCAGATCTGCTGAGCCTGCAGCGTCCTATTTTTAACTTTTTGGCATCTAATGTACTCCAACTTTGGATCCACGTAACAACAAAAAAATGGTAGAAGGGGAAATGAAGTGCAACATAAATCAAGGCCTGAAGTCAGGAGTGTCTCTTGGCTCCATGAAGACAACAACATCAATCACACCTTGCAAACACCCTCCTTATCCAGCAGATAAGGAGTTGCTACTTACATGCAGATTGCGCAGCTGTGTGCGTGCGTGTGCGGGTGTGTGTGTGTGTGTGTTAGGCAAATTTCGGACGGCTCAAAAGGGACACAGAGCAGACAGCGTGAGTGTTTAAAGATCGACTTTGATTAGAAAAAGTGAGGCAAGGGACCTGCATATCACTGGGAATACACACACTTTGACCAATCCAAGTAACAGATTAGCTTTGAGGTCATTTCGGCAAGAATATCGACTAAATAGTACAGACGAGAAGAATGTAAAAAAATATTTACACCCTTTTAATTTTCCACATTGCAGCAACAAACTTTCATGTTTACATTTGAGTCAAGATTAATTAAAAACTAACATTAGCTTTAGTGCTATCAATATCGTGTTGGCTTACACTAGCATGATGGCTAACATCAATTTATTCCATTCAGCAAGTCAACTTTAGCTTTTAAGTCCAAATTTAGCTAAAAAGGTCATGTTAGCTTAAATGCTATCAATATTATGTTGGCTTGTGCTAGCATGGTGGCTAACATTCAGTTAGTCAAAATTAGCTTAAAAGCTAATTAGTGTGTGTGTGTATTTTTGATTGTATGAAATAAACGGATACACACAAGAGTATAAGTCTAAAGTAGAGTCAGAATCACACGTTTTCTTTTCTTTTTACAATTAACAAGTCAAAAATAAAAGTGCTGGACATTAGTATTCAGTCCCCTTTAGTTAACTCTGCCACATGGTAGTATCATTCTTACTTTCTTTTATTGTAATTCATAATATTTTTTTCATGTAGCGAACGCTTTTTAACAGTTATATCTGCCCTTGGAGTAAACATGTGCAATTAGGCAACTTTGGATTGTGGATTTTTACATATTGATCTTAATAATCAAGAATAATCTTTATTTCACAGCTGATACGGCTTACTCCTCATTAACGACCATCTTATGGCATTTTAGCTAAATCAATAACGGAGCGCTTAGAAAGGACAACTATTGTTAAATATGTAAACTCTGACCTTTACAAATCTTCCACAAATATACACAAACTGTCATGTTGGACTTTATTCATAAAGGATAACATGTTATGAATAAAGTGTTGTCCTACATTTATCTGTCAGTGGAACAAATTAACATTTTTGCCTGGCTGAATGTGCCTCTTGTAGTCTTCTGAAATGTGTAAAGTGTGACACAAGCTGCATAAGTGTTTTAATATGATACCTGGGGTTGATTTTTTCCCAGAACTTTAATTTATCCTGCCCTTTTCTCTTTTGAGTTTCCATTGTAAAGTAAACAAAAAAGCCAGATGAGGTCTCAGCAACTGATTATAAGCGGTAGAAAGCTATAAAAAACTATAACCAAAGATAACTATGCTTTAGAATGAATATAAAGTTTCTACAGAGTCATTTGTGAAACAGGGATTGAGAATGGATGACCATAAACAACATTATGTTCACTTAGTCTAACAGAATATGTTTTGCTTGTTGGACCACTTTTCTTTTTATTAGTGACTCCAACGGGAAACACTTCACATGTTCAATAAGCAGTACATGTTTCACCAAGGAAGAGCACTGGTGGTAACTTTTCTTTTTAACCATAAGTTAGTTTCCTACATGAATATTCTGACTACTCAAGCCTAATCTGTACATCCACACTTTAAGGAAAGTAGCTACCATTCAGCTCCATCATAAAGCAACCCTGTGCTAGCTACATATAGTTTCAAGTAAGACTGAAATTCGTTCTCCCATTGCTCAAAAAGAGATGGCAACAACTTCAAATGTAATTGTATAGTTTTTCTACGCTGTGGCACAATAGTTTCTTGCTGTAACAACTTCCACCTGTTCCAAAGAATACAATACGTGGGGGCTTGATTTCCTCTGCAGCGTTATTTACAGTAGATGTGAGATTACTTGTCGGGAAGGTCCAGAAATATTTTCACTGCCAGTGATGCGGTTTCTGTTGAATGTTAAAGTGAAACAGAAAAGGAAATAAGGCAGATTGGATGCGTATGTGTGCGCGTAGATGGGGTTAGGGAGGGCGCGTGCTGTCACACACGGAGAGAGAGAGAGAGAGAGAGAGAGAGAGAGAGAGAGAGAGAGAGAGAGAGAGAGAGAGAGAGAGAGAGAGAGAGAGAGAAAGAGAGAGAGACCCAGAGCTGCCATTCAGCTGCTGGAAGTCTGGCAGGAAACTTTCTCATTCCTCTCCTCAGCAGCAGCAGCAGCAGCAGTTTACCGTCTGAACCACACATGTTCGGAGCCAGCAGCCGGACCCACTCACTCTAAAGCCATGGTTCTGCCGGTCCGCGCTCCGTCGGCACGCTACTGAGGCTCGCGCACACCAGGGCGAACCTGACGTGACCTGGAGACGCTTTGGACACTTCCGTGACAGTGATTTGTTTGGAACGATGGAGATTTTGTTTTACCTACTCGCCTTCGTGTTGACCCGGGAGGGTTCGGGTCTTGGATATGTCGCCGATTCCAGCGTTCAGGCAGGTCAGAGAGCTGCAAGCAGACACAGGTAAGCCCCGGTGGGGAACACGGCATTGTTTAATTAATAATTAAATAATGGTTGGACACCTCGACATATGTTGACGTCATTTGTGAACTAAACTAACTAGTCAATTATGAGTATTTTCCCAAAACACTTTTTTGTCTTTTTCTCACGTTCCAAATAGAAGATTGCATTTTATTGTAATTTTATCAGATAGACCGACATGGGTGCATAAATAGGGGCGGGCAATTATCATATCGTTTATCATTGATCTTGATAAGCTAATTGTCAAGTTAAGATTTTTGATTTATCGTTATCGTTATCCATTAACTGGAATAAATTCCAGTTAATGTTAAAAAACGGACTAACACGTTATTTTTTATTATTTTCGCCATTGTTTGTTCCAGCATCAGTAATTAGAAAATATGATTAAATGAAGTCTCTATATAAATCCGACTTCTCTAAGTCTGTGGCTTCTGGAGAAGCTTCTTTCAAATGGGAATATTTTTCAAGAGCAGCATTTATGTTTGTGGCGCTATGAATTATATCATGCAGTTACCTAAAAGAGAAGTAAAACGTAATTTCTAATAATCTTTTTTAACATTATCACAATGTTGTGATAAAATTCTATGTCCATGTAGCCAACCCCTGCATAAATTTTAAAGTAATCCCAAAAAACATTATGTTTTACAAACTTGAAAAGTCTGACATGCATACAGTATAATGAGTTATGAGTTAATGCTAAGTTGAACCACGTTTGGCTGAAAGAACACAGCTGCATACATTTCAAGGTGTTTCCATTATTACATAATGTGCAATGTAATAATATTGCACATTATTACATGCGCAAATAATGTGGAGACTTAAGTTTTTGTGCATTCTTCTTCCATGTACTTTTGAAGTCCTGCTGCAGGCTTCCAATTGGATTTAAGTCTGGACTTTGACTGGGCCGTCCACATATACAGATGCGCTGGAAGATAAACCTCTGCCTTAGTCTCAGGTCTTCCGTCGCCTCTGACAGATTTTCATCCAGGATTGGCCTTCATTCATTTCCACAGATCATCCTGACACCATGATGCTTCCACTACCATGTGTCACAGGCGGTGCATCATGCTCAAGGTTTTGGTTTCATTGGACCAGAACAGCATGTGTTTACATGGCTTGTGACAAACTGTGGACTGTACTTAGGCCTGTCACGATAGCAAATTTTGCTGAGCGATTAATTGTCTCAAAAAATATTGCGATAAACGATAATATTGTTTGAAGATCTTTTTACACTGATTTAATGGAAATGACGTAATAATGCATGCGATTTCCTGCCAAAGATAGATACACTTTATTTTCAAAAGAATATTTAACACTGGAACTGATAAACAAAATAAACAAAACAACCAAAAATAAAATGGATTCTCAGTCTCCATTAACAAAAAACTTACTTGGAAAAAAAACTAAACAACATAAAACCAAAGTGGAAATAAATACTGCATTCAACCAAAAGAGTGCAGATTATGAATTCTGTATATTATGTTGCCCTTCAGTAATAATTAGATTTAAATAGAGAAGATGGGCACATCGACTACCTGATGCAATAGTTCACACTACACGATTTTTTGCTCCTATTTTTCCCCATACAACAATCTTAGATCGTTGGTCTTTCTAAGATTGTGTGGTGTGTTACGGTAGATCATCGTTGCCGCTCCGATCTAAATCAGGGTTTTTTTCCCCGACTGGGATCTTAACGCCGCCTGTTGAATGTGACAGGCAGCCAATCAGAAAGCGCGGATTCTCCTCCGTGTTTTCTGATGGGAAATTACGTCGGGGAATCCCAAACAGCTGATACGGCGCAACCCGAAGTCCAGCGGACATTGGAGATGATATGTGGAAACAACATTGATGTTTATTCAACATGCAAAGAATATAGAAATGACAAGAGGAGGAGTTGGAGCGAAATTGCTACCGCAGTTGATGAACCCGGTAACTTTTCAGCTGTTCTTCGTTAACGTGACGTAAATAGGTTCTAATGATTTTCATTCAGTCAGGACTTTATGCTGACACTAGCCACATGCATTGCATGTAGTATTAATGCATTGATTAATACTACATGCATTAATCAATGCATGTAGTAATGCATTGATTAATGCCTGGTTTTAAAATTAGTTAACTGAACTTGTAGCCATTATTTTGTGCCCATTGTTGGACACCACATGGCAGGACGGAACCCGATCGAACCGTTTTACCTAGGATTTCTGTCGGCTAATGTGTGATCTGTCAGGTTTTGAAAATGAGCCGACAATCGGCCGACAGCTTTAAGATCGTGTAGTGTGCGCTGGGCTTTACACTAAGGAAATGAGGAAGGGAGGCACCGGAGTTGAGCCTTTTTTCATTCAGTCTCATTAGCTGAAAGAGAAAAAGGCCGGAAGAGACCATAATGCCGATAATTAAAATGACGTCGATAGCTTAAATTTATCGTACGATTAATCGATTTATCGTTTATCGCGACAGGCCTAACTGTACTAATTTAGGCTTTATCTAAAAAAGAAAACGGTCAACTTCGGCCTGTCAAACATTTCTTGTGGAACTCTGTAGCTCCTCCAGAGTTACCACTGGCCTCTTGGCTGCTTCTGCATTAATGCTGTCCTTTCCTTTGATTGTCAGTTTACGTGGACGGTCACGTCTGGCAGAGGTTTGCGGTAGCAGCATGCTCTGTGTATGTGAGCTCGGTGGGACATAATTTTATTATCTGCTTCCAACATTCTCTTTGACCTGACTGCTGTGTCCCTTCGTCTTCATCATGTTTGTTCGCTAACAAACCTCTCAGGCTTTCATAGAACAAGCAGGTTGCACTTCTAAGGGTTTTCGTTTGTTTAAAAAAAAAAGTAACACATGTCTGATTTTCCTTCCACTACACAATTGCGCCCTACGTTGTGTTGATCTATATCTGTCGTGTGAAAACTTAAGAAAATACATAGAAATGTCTGGTTGTAGTGGTCCAAAACTACTTCTAAATGCATATCGATTTGTTGCGGTTTTAAACTCTGGAAGACAACATTGTCTGATAATTTTAGCAGAAAAAATGTGAACCTGTGATTGATGAGTTCAATCCAAAAGACAAAATTCCTTCATCAGTTGAATAAAGTGCTTTACCTTTGTAGAGAACCGATGTATTTTAAAGTGAAAGGACCTCTGCAGTTACACATGCACTGACATTTCTCTTCTTTTTTTTTTTTTTTTTACAGGAAATGTCTCATTGCTTATTAGGACTGTTGCTCAGTGGGCGCTCTGAGTAAGAGCGCTGTGTGAGTGGGTGGGTGTGTTGGGTGGTGCTGGGGAGATTCTTGGAGCCCTGAGATAGACAAGGCTTCTGAGGACTACAAATATTTACTGTTCCAGAGTCTTTGGTGCAAGGTTTTCAGGGGGTCCATGACTTCTTTTTGAGGCCCTCCGCATCAGCCTGGTGGTGAAGGAATTCATTTCTCTAAGTCGGAGGATTATATCGACGAGGAGGTTGGGGGAGTAACACGTTGCACGGACGGTTGTAATGAAATGGATCTAGTAGTGTCATTTTTTTTCACCCCTTACTTTTGCCTTCGTATTTATTGTGACATAATTTATACCTTATGTGGGCTATAAATGAAATATTCTGAATTACAAACCCCAGCAGACATTGGATCAGTGTTTCAGCTACTAATCCGACCTCCTGTATGGAACGCTAAGAAAATTATTTAGATTACAGTGATGAATAGTCGCTTACCGCCAAGACATGACTGTTTTTATTGTGCACCATTTTCCACCTTTAGAATACTTGGAAGAGGCCCACCACCACCCTGAGCGTAAATCTGTATGCACATGTGTGTGTGTGTGTGTGTGTGTGTCGATTGTGTGCTTGTAAATCAACAATTTAGCATACTTCGGTTAGCCAGATGAGTGGCGAACGGGATGGTGTGCATGTGCGAGTGTTACGGAGGTCACAGCGGAAACGTCAGTGTGAATGAATGACACATCTCTCTCCATGTGGTGATCTTCTGCTTGTTTGCCTGCATGTGTTTGCACTTTGTGCACTCACGGCAGAGCTTTGACTAGGGTTTCCTCCTCAGTTTGGCTCAGTCGGCGGCTGCTGCTGCTTCTGCGGTTGCACTGGCTGCCTGAGTGATGAGCTCTGGTCAATCTGTCGGTGTACGAGGAGGCCGAGCTTGTGATTGCTGCGAAGGAGGGAGGCACTCGGAGGCAATGTGTTTGGATAAGACCAGCAAACTGGATAAACTGAACTTTTTTGTTTAGAGAAAATTGGAAGAAATAGTATTTGGAGTGAAGCAAGCAGGCATGACAAGAGGGTATGAAAGGTGCAACAAAAGGGGCAAGAGGGTCAGTGACATGACGGGAGAAAAGACAAGCTGATAAGATGAAGAGGGGGTTTGGGTTGTTGTTGCTGTTGAATGCCTTCTCTCTGAAGGAGTCTGCTTGACTGGCCTGTGCCTTCCACACAAACACACACACACACACACACGCACACAGTGACAGATCAGGAGGAAGAATGCACTGGCCTGTGGCAATTCGGTTTGCCCCTCTGACATCTGTTTGAACTCAATTGATCTGTTTTGACAGATGTGTGAAGTATTCCAAAAGTGGCAAAGGCTATTAGACAAGATCTTATAGAGGATCGGGAGGATCCAGAGCGGTTCGACACAACTCCTGCCAGAGTTTCAGTGCAGCCCGTCATCCCAGAAAATTCACCAAACAGGGCAGCGTAGTTCTCGCTAGACAAGTGAAGGAATTTTTGCTCATTTGATGAACAAGGTGTTTGATCGCCACTGGATGGTAGCAAGAAGTTGAGGCAGAAAAGAATAAAGCCTGCCAAAGTTTTAAACTAACATTGGCTGGCTTTATTCTAGTGAGTGTAAAAGTAGGAACTTTAATCTTACTTGGAGACTACAGGACCTACGCTACCTGTGTAGCATATGTCCATGATGAGCCTTCTCCTCATGGACATCCAAGGTCAATCATCACCTTAATAAAACACACTCAACATTCGGCTAGGCCAGATAGTGAACTACAGGAGTCTGTGCTAAGGTCAGAGTTTAAGAAAAATACCTGTTTTAGGGTTACCTGAATAAACTGAACACAAAAGCTTAACTAACGATTATCTTCTCTCTAAGCTACCTCATAAATCACCAGTCAGACTAACCTGCATAACCTGCAAAGATGTTTGGTTCCAAGAATAAAGTGAAACCAAAGGATCCTCGGAGTCGATGTAACTGGTTCCACACAAAATAAGTGTCAGATATCTCCTATTGTAAGGATGTATTATGCACGTTTTGCATATTTTTGTATGTCCAGTTGGGTCTCAACTGCTTCTGAAAACAGCCCAAGCACTTAAAAAAAAATCACCTACTCTTTGGTTGGCAATAAGCTAATATTTTTTGGTGACTGGAAAATGAGCCGTTTCAAAAACCTCTCCAATTGTTGAGTCACAATCGATGAGCACTGCACCGTTACCTAGCAACCCCAGCGAAGCCCAGCCCCTCATATAGCAATCGCAGTGGCGCACCACCAGTCTTCCTAGCAACACAAGTGAAGCCCCAGCATGTTTGGTCAGCTGGTTTTACCACTGTGTGCACTGCACAATGGCTGCTGGCAAAGACAAGTGTTTTGTTGTTGACTTTCCATCCAGAAGCTACTTGCTGCATTATTGTTGGTTGTGCAGGAGTCTTCTCTTCTGCTTTTCAAAGATGTACAGTTGTATATTTGCCCATCTGTCTGCAGCCATTTTCACATGCAAGTGCGACCATTGAGTTGGGTGAGAGCTTGGCCAGCAGCAACTTATTTGGATTTAAAGTGACAAGAGACCCTAAAACAGCTGAAAGGAGCTGAAAATGGGTAGGACTGAGCAGACTAAAATCTCATTATACAAGGACGATTTTGTGCAAAAAAGAACATGTTTGTAGAACCCATAGACCTATCCTAACTAGTTCAACTAAGCATAATATGTTACATTCAAACACTTTGTTCACTTTATTTGTATCATTGCTACTGAAGGAACTACTGTTAGCTGAAGTCCAGTGGCCTGTTCTGTCTTGGTTCACTTTACAGTGAACCAAGTTTTTTGGTGACTGGTGAGTTTTAATGTGTTTTAATAGAAAGAAATTGTTGGTGCAACATGCCACTCCACAATGGTTTCTGTGTTTCTGGGCACTTTGTTGCAAATGTGGTCTGTTATCGCCACATAACACCTTCAAGGTGCAAAATTTACTCTGTGACTACTTCATTTCATGTTTCGGAGGGGTGACAGTGGCAGGGTAGCTTTAGCCCACCCCTTTCTGTTTTTGTCCTTTCAGAAACAGATGATAAGTAGACTTCTAAGTCACAACTTTAAGCGTATTAAAGAGGCTGTAGATAAGTGTTTTTCACTAATAAGGGGGCCTCACCAGAGTATGATGTAATATAGCACCAAAAAACCCATCCATCTCTTTTTTTCCTTCTCTTTCTGCTTACATGCATGACCAGAGGCACCAAGAGAGTGTTGCCAAAAGGAGTTGTGGTTAAAATTGGAACAGCAACTCACAGACAGGAATCAGGCTTGCAAATAGTGCAGAGTTTTGCCAGTATGGGTACAGGAGGCCAACAGCTGCCTGTAATTTAGCATCCATTAAAAACTGTCCCTGGGCAAAATAATGAATCTCAGTGGGTCTAATGTGAAGAACTACAGTCTCTTTGTTCTCCTCCCTCTGTGAATTCCTAGTGTTTTATTGTCGGATAATAATAAACTACAATAGGATTCTTTACAGTGACAACGTCGGTAGGATATATATCTGAACCAAACAATAAATGATGATACAGCTAATTCCTCAGAAGCTGGGACACTGGGTGAAATGGAAATAAGTTACTGAATAGAACGGAAGTGATAAACCGGTTGCACTTCTAAATCCAAATTTGCTTGTATAATAAAAATATGTACACCATAGTCTCACAGAAAATAGGTCTATGCTTTTTTTTTTCCTTTTAATTTAAAACGTCTTGCAAGGCTTTAGATAAACTGATAATAAAACAGTAAGAGTAAACACACTACTTTAATAGGACTCGATTTCTGTCTGCTTTTGAGTGCGCACAGCTCCGGTTTTTGGCTCTGTGGACGGTTTTGGCAGCCAGTTGGTCCAGACCTAAACACCTCTCTGGGGTTTTCATTTAGGACCACCGTGGAGTTGAATTTTGCGGTTTTAAGTAATATATCGCAACAGCAATGGCTATAACAGTGGAGATCACTTTGAAAATGACTGCAGCCCTCTACAATCTGCTTAGGTGGAAGACAACAAGGTTTGTCTTTTAAACTGCAGAGGATGTAAAGTAGAATATTACACAACACCACTGGTGGGCACTGCTAACTTAAAAGTTAGTTCTGCTAAGACTAACGTACTAATCATCAACATTAATACTAACACGTTATTTAGCTGAAGCTGAAGCTAAAGTGCTATACCAACATGGTGTTTATCAGTGCACACCGTCGCCTGGCACCAATAGGCCCTCGCAGAAATGAAGAGTAGAAGTTGACCGACTGTTATTATGTTAGTCTTAGATTGAGTAATTAGGTGCAATAATATGGTGAAATTGTTTAGCACGGACTACATGTTGTTTAAGCACACATTGCAGCAGAAAGTAGGCAGCTTGACTAGTGTGTTGAACGTAATCACTGTCTATCAAGGTGGAGTTTGTTATGGAACTGCCTTCTGAAAGGGGCTATGAAAGTCCCATGGCAGGAAGACCTTTGAGCCAATCAGAGCAATCGCCCTAAACATGAGGCAATACATCAATCACAATGTACATCAATGTTCCTGATGAACTAGCAAATCCTTCTCGTTTCATCTTGGTTGGTGATTCTGGAATTTATTAGAGCGCTGAGCAGGGTGACTCCCTTCAAGCATTATGAGAAGCTTTGATGTCTTAGTGTCAGACACAGGAAGCTCCAGTTTCTCTATGGTTTGAAGTAAACTTTTAATTTCACCAGCATCTGTCTTTTTTCACAGATATTATATAAACATAATATATTAAAATTTCTGAGCGGCCAAATCATAGTTTTGACTTGAATCTGATTGGATGGCGTTAAAGATTAGGTGTGAAGGTAAGGAGGCCTTCCAACGTGAGGCAAGTCATCAAAAATCCTTGTGGAATCATTCAAAAAAAAAGCTGGTCAGCAATTCTAAGGGTTTGATTGTTGCAATAATTATTTTAATACTGATTTCAGTTAACCACATTTTCCTCATTTTTATTTTCCCATCGTCACAATTTTTCCTCCTACTTTCTAAGAGGCTTTTAAGTTAAATAAGAGCCTACAATCTGTAGGAGTGGGGGAGTAAAAGTCTGTGCAAATGACAGATATATAATTTATATGCAGAGCAAGATACTGAAATGTAATAATTTGTCAAATTCAAGTAGTTATATGTAATATTGTGATTATGACCTCTGTTAAATATATTGTGCAGCTCAAGAACAGACCAGACTTCCTCAAATCTTAGCTCAGATGTTGAGCGGCCGTGTAAAAGAAAGAAGCTTCTATTTACTATTTTCAATGCCATAGACATGTAATTGGTTATGTTTTCATTTGAACATCACTGGTCATTTTTTTTTCTCACTAAAGTTAATGTGTCACACTTTAAATAGAAAGGCAACATTCCCCTTTGAAATGAAAAGCTTCTGGCTCTTCCATGTGAACAGCAGCCTTTCACAGCCGAACAGGATTAAAGACAAAGCAGAGTTGATTCAAAAGTCTGAGTGAAGTGCTACAGTTACTTCTTGATTGGGGGATATTTATGTTCCCCTCCAAGTATCCATCCCCCTTTAAGACTTTCCTTGATTCTAGTCCAGGAGGGAAATATACTTCCTCCAGTTTGTTCTGTATCTGACTCAAGGTCTCCTCCCAGCAGGCTGTGGGCAGAAAACCTCAAAAGGGTGATGAGGTGATTCAGGACACTGATAAGTTCAGAAAGATTCAATCAAATATTGCATTATAGAGAAGGTACATGTCTAATAATTTGTAACCATGGAGAAATGGCCCATCATTATCTTGCCTCTCATGTTCAGAAAAAGCAGATTAGCATTTAGGGTTTTTTTTGTACACTTATATGTATGCTCTGGTGTAAGAGGAAATGCTGTTAATGTCATAGTGAAATAAACTGTGTGGTGTGAGTTCAGGCAAAGTCGACAATTCGATCAACATATCAGGAGGGAGGATCTATAGATTGAGTTCAAAACTGGTTATTTCCAACTTTTCTGTAAATACCTCCGTCTTATGAGCCCCGACTATGTGTGCTACTTCCACAAACAAACTAGCTCGACTTGAACAAGTAGAAGCCACAGTTATGTTGGCAAAAAATAAACAATAAAAAACTTGGAAAAACAACCTTAGTTTCCTAGTCTCGTGTGATTAAGTGACATAGTTGCATAGTGTCAATAGCAACAGTATAACAGTTTTCTGATCACAGATGCATATTAGAGACGTCACTTCCTCACTTTAGTTTACCTCTTTTTTGTTGCTTAATGGCCCAGTTACTTCCAGCGAACTGAACCGGATTCCACTTGCAAGTGATCCAAGACCTACATGTATAGGAAGACCGGGGTTTGTCTTCTTGGTCCATACCAGAGTTTAGATGAGCTTTTGTGTCAGTCCAAACAATACAGGTCCCTCGAATGCAGACTGAACTGCTCTGGTGTGAAAACCCCTTTAAAGTCTCTACACTCTTTCTGGTCCTTCAGCTCTCTCCATGTCCATATAGCCTCACATCTGAATGGTTTATGTCTTCAGAAACAGCTACAGTACATTGCTTAGCTATTTATTTCCTGCAATTCAAAGAGCATTGTCACACATTCGCACAGTTACACTCCATCGAAAGGTACCAATGTGTAATCAGGAAATAAAAGCATAACAGGATTTTCCTTTTCTTATACACTTACAATCCATGTGTGATTTTTACACGCTGTTAATTAGCTTAGT
This sequence comes from Xiphophorus hellerii, assembly GCF_003331165.1. Classification (NCBI taxonomy): domain Eukaryota; kingdom Metazoa; phylum Chordata; class Actinopteri; order Cyprinodontiformes; family Poeciliidae; genus Xiphophorus; species Xiphophorus hellerii. Next base: position 21,948,117 of record NC_045686.1, on the reverse strand, counting down.
ACAGAAACTCCTTGCTTTTGGCAGTGCTGTGGGAAAGGGAATGCATTCCAGGCTCCACCATTGTCACCTAATTAGCATATCTTCCAGCATTCATGGCATTCAAAAGCTTTTTTATGTTTAAATAAACTTTGAGTGTGCTGCGGAGGCTTGGACTGCCTCCCAACAGTTATCAAATCCCACCCTACAACAGAACAATTGAAACTATAAACCTCCTCTTAAAGCCTAAATGGAACAGCATGAGGAGCCAGGCTTCAGAGAGGATAGTAAAGTTTTAGCTAGCTGAGGGTCTTTTAGGGTGGCTGTTATTTTAAGGCTTTGTCCCGACTCAAACAAATGCTTCCATAAATGGCTTAAAGCGAAGCACCCAAAAAAAAAAAATCTCTTGACATGTCAACACTTCATATTTGAGGAGTAATACTGAACCCAACAGCTGTATCAGAGACCTTCTGTGTATATCTTCTTGACCGCCGGGCTAAACAATCAGAGAGAGGGTTTACACAGACCTCCCGTCCCTTGATTTTGGAGCAGCTCCAAAGGGAAAAGTCTGCACTCGCCTCTCTGGCTGTTTGTCTCTTGGAGTGTGATCACTCAGGCAGGAGCGAGTTCACTCAAGTGTGTACGCTGTCGTTTGTGACAATATGTGTACCTTTGGTTTTGTATGTCTTTACAAGAGCGTGGTAGGGGTGCCTGACCTGAGTGGGTCGCAGTTCAAACGACGAGATAGTCCCTCCTCCCCAGGTCTGTGTCTGGGGCTTTCCTTAAAAGCTTAATGAAAACTCCCTCAATAGGCACTGCCAAGAGATTGCTTTGTTAAATCATTGAACCTCAGCCCTCTTTTTTTTTTTGGCTTTTGTTGATTCCCTCTTCCTCCCACATACTCTCTGTGTCACTTTTGCAACAGAGTATTCCTCTTTTACTCCTCTGTCCTTCTTCCCTGTAGGGCTCAAGCAGAGATGCTGTTGAGTGAAACGGACCCAGCATGTGTGGGTCGAGATGTCAGACTGCGACTTCCTGCGTCTGAAGCGTCTGACGTTTAATAAGAAGCGAAATTTATTGGGGGATAAAGCAATGCCCAGGCAGGTGCAACGTTTCCACTCACGCTGAGTTATGGCTGTGTAAATAAAATTAAAACTCAACAGCGGTCGGCTCACCGCGAGACGTTTGGACGTGCTGTAATGAAGACCGGCCAACTTGTCCGAGTTGCCATGTTTCCCGCTCATATTTCTGTTTCGTGCCAATTGTGGTTGCTTACTTAGGATCATTTACATTTCAAGACGAGACGAGATTTTACAATGCCATAAGCGTTTTTCACTTCACAAGAAAGAGGTAAAAGAGATTTTTGCAAAGCTTCAGAAAAAACTGGTGATTAGTCCATAAACTGTACTTCTCATGCTTTCATCAGTCTATGTTGATGACACTAAACTGTTTGGTAAAGAATTCAGTTCAGTGTAGAATAATCCACACAACAAATTTAATGTAAAGTCTTGTGTAGCCCAATGCTATGAGTTAGCTCTCTGTTAGCTGATGCAACAGTCAAGAACTACTTCCTTTCTTACAAGATAACAGTATATAATCACTGAGTTTATAGCCGTTACATATCCAGAGCCCATAATGACAGCTAAAGCTGCACTGTTTTCTTAAAAAACTACAGCTACAAGGTCAAAAGAAGTTGAAACTCTATGATTAAGAAGTTGCTTAATTTGTATATCATGGAACAGGGTTATAATGACTTCTTGGCACAAGATCCCGGGTTGGTAAAACACCTGGATACTTTCAGTCAAAGTTTAGTCTGTCTTGCAAACCAAAATCAGTTGCTGTCAGCATGTGGTTTCCTCTGGTGAAACGGGTGTAGCACCTCTTTCACGCCATTTCATTTCTGTCTTGTGTTTTAATCGTGTAGGAACAATCCTCCAGCGACTGCTATGCACTTCTTAATGTCGCCGACATAATTTGATGACCAGCTAAACCAAAGTGCCTCCGATTTTTTTTAGGCCATGTTGGAAAATCTCAGCGCATTAACACCGCTCTCGCTCTTGCGCTCCACGTATACCTCACCACTGTAGAGGAAATGGAAACAGTCTTCACCCACTTCAAAGTAAAAGCATGAATGTACACCTCCAACTCCTTGGACGAGTTCTTGACAGTCGATAACCAATTCTTCAACACAGATGTCAAACTTTATTCAACTAAGAGTTTACAAAACAGCCAAATATATTAGAACTTTAGAGTTTATTCAGGAAAGTTAATTTAGAGGAAGCTAAGCAGGCTAAACATTTTACAAGTCAGCAAAAGCTCTAAACAGAAAATTAGCTCTGCTAAGAGAGCATTAGTGGAATAGGGAAAAGGTGCCCACCATGCTGTAGCATTTCTGCATAAATTAAGGTATTATACTGAGATACAAGAATTTGGGGTTTTCATTAGCTGTAAGTATACAACACAATACAATATAAACAAATGTATGATATATCACAGGAATGACTGAAACAAATTATTTTTGTGTGTTTGTTTATTCATCTTTCTCTCCTTTATTACACCTTGGAAGAAACCTTATGATTAAAGAGAGGAACCTTCATGGACTCTTGGCCTTCTTGGACTGTTGGCTTTTTTAAATTAAAGCTATACGGCCATGTTTATGTGGATTTCTTGTTATTGTCATTGTATGCGGATGTGGTTTGTGGGGCTTAAAATGATGGAAAGATTCTGAAGTCAAGTTAATGAACTTTCTGTAGGGACATTTTCTAGGTTTTATAGATTTATGGCACACTGAAGCAAAGAAAAAACAAACTGAAGCAAAACAAGAAAAAGGCCAGTTAAAGGCAGCACCCATGCAGCAGAAAGCGTGCGTGCAGGAACACGCACAAACAAACCTATTGTATTGTTTTTGGGGGCCAGGGGACCAGGGTCCGTTGGCATTTTCAAAGGTTCCTGTGACCTTTATTCAAACATGGAGAGTGACAGGAAGGACTTTCAGCCCATTTCATGTGGACCGCCCGCCCAGCCAGTTGAGCTGCCCAACTCTAACGCCCACTCGCACTTAATTGCGCTTTACGCTCTCACTTGGTCCTGCTCTGACGAACACAAAGACTTCTCTCACAGAGTTCTGGGATGAAACGATGGAAAAAGAGCTCGCTGGCTGTGTGACACGGACAGCATGTGCGGAAGCTGTGAAAACGGAGCCGGTTTGTAACGTGGATCTGTTTGGTCAGAAGCAAAATAAAAAATGACAGATTGTTTGTGTAAGAGCAGTGGCTGCTCTCCATCAGATTAGATAAGGGCGTGTGAGTCGCCAGCTTTATCTGGGACTCTGCGAGTGTTGATAGTAAACTGGACAGAGGTTTCACTGAATCACCGTGACAAAAACAACCCAGTTGGACCACATGAGGAATCATTTGAACTGTTTTTTATTTTTTTTTGTCATGTTTTCTCTTCTGTCTGTTTATTCAGCTCCTGATGGTGATGTTAGATAATCTGCTCTCCAACATGCACTGTATAATAATAAACAGAGACCAGAGCTGGATAAATGGACAAACCCAGGCGGCATGGTAGAGTTAGAGCTCTTCTGATTTTGTTTAAATCAAAACTGTTTTACCCAGAACAGTTCTGATTTATACAAAGAAGAAGCAACTAAATGTCTAAAAACCGCAGAAAACCAAAGCAAGAATGTAATACTGGATCACAGAACAAACCACAAGTCCAAAAAAAAAAAAAAATTTCTAGAACTGTTTAGATAAGTGTTAGATTATTTCAGCCAAATGACATTCACTTGCGCTGGAGCTGATTCTGACTGCAGTCTGAGCTCAACTGAGTGTCTTTCAGCTTGCAGCAATATGATATGCTGTGAATGTACCAGATGAGCACAGTTTTCATTGGAAAGGCCTTCTCTACAAAGCCATTCAATGTACTTGTGTTTTAAACAAAAGCAGGGGGATTCAGAGGATAACAGTGTTTTATTTAGGGAGGTATTTTACAGAATAGTGACCTCAGGTCTAATTCATATGCTCTACTGTCCTGAAGCCATCATGACCTGTAACCTGTGTGACCTAAACACCGTTGTCAGTACCTGCCTCTGTAGACCACCATGTTCTGTGAGGTCCATCTTGTCTCTTAAACTATGGAAGTATTAAAAGGGGCAATAATACCTTCATGCACAATTTGATTAACAAATAAATTATTTTTTTTTTTTTTTACATTTTGGAAAAAATGAGCGATTTTCACACACAAAAAAAAAGTCAAAGTAACACACCTGATCCTGGTGCAGCAGAACACTGCGAATTCCACACCTTTATTCCCAATACACAAGCATTATTCAGAACAGGTCTGCATAAAAGAGCAACATGCATACTTCAAAGATGTGACAGGTCTTGATTCTCCAAAAAGAAATCCTCTTATTATTATTATTTTTTTAGATTTAGACCCATGTAAGGTTTTTCCAATACAGCGGCACACAGAAAAGACAGAAAAGCTATTGTGGCAAGTTTGGGGTGCCAACTGGAGAGAAGTGCATCTTTGGAAAAATGTTTTCCTAAAGGAAAGCACATGTGGCTCTGAAGGATCGTTCCCCCTGAAGCTACCGTCAGAAAAGTAGAAAGGAGAATTGCAATTCCGTCACGTAGTCTGGCTCCGGACCTGTTGCAGAGCCGTCTGGGCACTCAGCTGTTTTTTTGTCTGCTGTTGGTCTGGAGCTAAACCGATGTTTCCATGGTGTGATGGTTCGTCGTGGATGCACTGACGACTACAGTGGAAGAATCATATTAAATTCCACAGTTGTAGATTTTTATTGTAGAAATATTTGACAAACTCTTGATAACCTGAACCTTGGGTTGACTTTGCATCTTAGAAACCTTGGAGTCTTTATGTGAATAGCGTGTTTGTTCTGTTCATTTTAAACAGATTTACTTTTACTCTTTGTTATTATTTTTGGGGGGATGTGTTACAGGTAAATAAATTCTGGAGAAATAAAAAAAAGACCTTATTTCATATATATGCTGTCAATATTAAAAAATAACAGTAAAGATAGAAAATACCTTTTAAAAATGTGGATTTTTGTGTAACTATTGTATTGCCTGAAGATCCATATGATTAAAAGAAGTGTTGCTCACATTGAAACAATTTCATCATCAATGTGTTGTGTTGCTCATGTTCCTAATAGCATGACAGAAATACCTTTATGAACAGCAATGTATTGCAGTTTGGCTTATATTTCTAACATCCAGTGCTCTGAAAAACTAAAGTAACCCTTGTTTTGACAGTAACCATTGACACTCACCTGTAGCGTTCCATTAATAATGTTTATTTTACACATACACTAACATGTAAACAATAAGGTCATTGTACCTGCTGGGTTAAAAGGATAAAAAGCAGCGAGGTGGCTGGCTGACAGCTAATTAGTCATGTTCACTTTCCCATGTTCATTACATAGAGGTCATGAGGAGTGGGCTGTGTGGCTCTGGGGGATCAAAACGTGATAACCTCTGCTGTCAGGCAGACCGGCTCTGGTATGAAGGAGTGGAGAGGGTGGTGGTCCTAGAAAGGGACCACCACCCTCTCAGACTGGGAGAAGTAAAACATGAGGAAAGATAAAGCACATCGTAAACAGTAATGGCTTGAAAGGAAACAGGTGTGGGGAAAATACAGGAGCTGATTAAATAAAACGCAGACAGTGCTGGGTAAAACCTTTTAGATTGTTTTCACAGGTTGTCACAAAACGTTTGTAGAACCTAATTTTACTAAAATTACAGCTAAATGCAGGGCGTCCGCGCACCCTTTAAAAGTCTTCATTTCATGTATCTAAAATTATGGCTCTAAAATGTCTTAAATTCGTTTAAGATAAAAAGGAAGTTGGCCTTAAATATGCTAATAACTCATCTTAAATGTTGCCATGGCAGGGCTATTTAATCCTTTACATTCAGGTAGATTCTTTTCTTGCGTCACGTTTCTGTGAGGTAAAAGTTTGAGTCATGTGCAGACATCTCAACGCTAACTAGCTGCTAATATCACCTTGCTAGATAGCAAAGTGATATTAGCAGCCCCTGTTATGCAAATTTATCAGCAGTTGGCTGTCACTTCTCTAGCCAACCCAAATGATGATACAACATAAACTCTGCAGTTGGAGGTTTTGTGGATTTTAAACATGCCGTTAAGCTATTGAAGTATTTTATTCCAACAAAGTTGCTACTGTCAAGAAAAATACAGCTGAGAAAGAGGAGATTAAAGCAGCAGAGCATGGAACCAAGAGAATAGAGCCGCAGATGCAGCTGTGATGACAGATAGGGAAAAGATTAAGATCAGCTGTAATCAATGTCTTCAACTAACTTTAAGAATGTGGCAAAATCTATCTTACCTGTACATTTCTGCTATAATACAGGTCTTAAATTTCATTCATAATGGTCTTAAAAGGTCTTAAATTTGAGTTGAAACCTGCAGAAACACTGTAAATGTCTTTATATCTAGAGATTGAAAGCTTCACCTATTGTTCTTTACAAAATGGAACAAACTGAACAGCCATTTTAAGGCTCGCCGCAGAGTCTCATTTAGTCTGGACTTTGACTGGGCCGTCCTAAAACACATATATGCTTTGATCTATACCGTTCCATTTTTGTGATGACATCTGAGTTTGAAGTCATGATGGAAGGTGAATCTTTCTGAATTAAAAAAAACATAAAACTCTTTTTTTATTTGGTCTTTTACCAGAAAGCCATCAAAATAAATTGAAATTTGTATTTTGTAACGTGACAAATTGTAAGACCGATGTAAAAAGAAAAATAGCCAGAATACAACTGATCCAAAGAGGATATAAAGCAAAAGACAGAAGAAAACAGACGGAGACGCGCTGGCAGACTAGAAGACGCTGTGGTGAAAGCTGCTGATTGACTTTCCAGGATGAACAAAGTCCTTGTATGCGCCAGCTGTTATCCAAAAGAGCAGCTCGGACTGACACTAATTATCCATAATACCAACATAGAAATACCAACACGGGGATTCTGGGAAGTATTGAAAATGACTGAACTGCGTCTGTGTTTGAAATGGTTCTGCTGCTGTTATCGGGAGATGCATCTCTGGAGGTCAGGGGAGGGAAGGGGGATGAGGACACATGGAGTACCCTGCAGGCGGCTGGAGAATGTGGGAGTGTTTCAGAAATGTTTTGGGTTGGAGCATGGTGTAGGGGGTGCTTGATGTTAGTTTAACACGTTATTTGACTGTCTTCACTTCATGGGAGGCATTGTCTACCGATGGACAGAAAGATGCTTAAATATTTTAACTTGTCGTTCGTAGCCATACTACATCTTCATGTAAGAGTGGGAAAAGTGACAGCAGACAACGGTTTTTAGTGCATCTTTAAATGACATATTACATAGAAAGAAGAAGATGGCAGAAGTCCCAGAGAAAGTAAATATTTCTTCAAAATGTAGTCAGCGTTATTTTATGGCTAGCATGTGTCCAATGTCCCCATGGCAACCAACTGCTTGATTGGGTGATGGTTGACAACTTTTACTGTTAATTCCATCAATAAGTAGGCCTAGGTAGGAGTAGGCCTGTCGCAATAAGCAATAAATCAATTAATCCGGTGTTAATTTTTGATGTGAGGTGAGGCCTCCATGGATCTGTTTTGCTGAAGGATCTGCTGCTAACGTATTAATGCCGGAAACCACCGCACATTTTCAGGAATTTTGTCCAGTCAAGGTATTGGCAGCTCAGGACAGACTGGCACTTTTAGGCCGATAGTCATAATGTTTTGGCTAGTAGGTTTATTTCCAAACTACTGCTGTTCTTTGAAAATGAGTTCAATGAAAGCTATTGCAAATTTGTGACATTGTCTAAGTCTGTTGAGTTCAAAACTTAGAACAAAAAGAAAGACAAGGATAAAGTTCTCTACAGACAAAAGTCATACTTGCTTCTTTCTACCATTTCCTTATGTTCATCTGGTTGGATCTATTGTTTTGTCACAGAAGGAAAACCTTTTCATAATGCGCTTTAGCTGGGGAAGGTATTTGCTTGAAGGCAAGACATTGGGAGTTTGCTTGAGTGAGTTTTTTTTTTTCTTTTTTAAAGATAGCAGTCCAAACACAACAATGTCATGGTAGGCTGTGTATGAGATTCAGTGGGGGCTGGTCAGCATTGGATAGAAAACACAATGGCAGTGTTTGTTTGAAACCGCAGTAATCCTGAACTGATCTGACATCTGCACCCATTTCTGGAGTGCAGAATAACAGCCGAGTCCAGGGTTTGAGATATTCATCTCAAAGTTATAGTTGGGCCTCACAATCAACTGGTGCAATAGATTAGTCTTGATTTATTCTTTTTTTTTGATCCGTAGAACAGAGTCAGAATGGATTCTAAGTGCGGAGCGGATTTTGCGCCGCGGTCTGAACCGCATTTTGTTCTTTGTCTAACAGGAACTGGTGTGCTTACGTGGTGACGAGGACAGTGAGCTGCGTTATGGAGGACGGGGTGGAGACGTATGTCAAACCAGACTATCAGCGCTGTACGTGGGGCCAATGTCCCCGGGTCCCGTGAGTATCTACTGCCTTTTCATGTCCTCTGGTTTCCCCCTCCTCTTACTATAACATTAGCATCAGTATTCATCCTTGTCCTGCTAACTTCCTGTTCTCTGAATTCACATCCTCTCTTCAACCATCGGTTTCCTGTCTAGAAAAACCCATTTCCCTCAGCTGTTTTCGTTTCTACTGCCTTACGAGTCGACGGGAGGTTCTGGATGTAACTGAGCTAGCCGTATGATCAGTCTAACCTCAGAGTGCCATTATCCAGGAGCTAATGGCTAACATTTTATGCTAATGTCTTATGAGGATGAAAGAGGGTGGACACATACATGAGTTTCAGACTCATTCAATGAATTAGAATATTAATGAAATGGACCATTTATTCAAGAAACTTTTATCACTAAGTGAAACACTTTATATAGATTAATTACACACAGATTAAGTTTGAAAGCCTGTATTTCTGCTAATTATAATGATTTTCTGCTTACAGTTGATGAATACACAACATTTGAAGTTAGCATATGGCATCTAACCAATTAAAAAAAGTATTTTTAATACAGAGTCTTAGTGAAAAGTATTTTAATACCTGCTTAACAGTTGTCAATTTTCAAAAGGTACTTTTAATCTGACAAATGATTGTTTTATATTGTATATTTGAAATGTCTTCCAGCTTCAGTGTGGCGTATTCTTTACAAAATTAACGTTTATTAGTCTTTGAGAAGGCAAATTCACATTACTATGTCATTATCAATATATTACTGGAAAATGGACTCAAATCAACAATATTATCATTTATCATAATAATTTCAGAGACAATTTATCATCCAGTAAAATCTGTTATTGTGACAAACCTACAGAGAGACATCAAAGGAAACAGGAAGCTATCGATCTGATCCAATTAGATCGGGGAATAGCCAAAATAGTCAAAACAAAGCCAATTATCAACTTCAAGGTGATAAATGAAGGTCTGTGGTTACCTGTGGTTACCATAACGATTAGAAAGTGCCTATGTGAAGCAGAGCTGTAAACAGTATGCCCCGGCAAAGTCCCACTGTGGAAAAAACAACAGTGACTGAAGAGGTTTCAATTTGCCAAAGAACACACTGACTTGGCTAAAGACAACATTTTATGGACAAAAGCAACAGTGGTCTTGTTGAGTCTAGAGGCTGCAGAAATGTTCTCAGATAACCTTTAAACAAAGGTTTTCAGTCATGGTAAAGTTATCAGCATGGTGGCTTGGGTCTTATGATATTCTCATGCAATAGTGTTGGGCTTATCTGTCACATACATGGGCTCATGGATCGGTTTAAAAGGGGACATCAAAGAGGAAATGCTTTCAAGTGGATGTTTCAACAAGGAATCCAGTAAATGAGAATCATTTTGGTTCCAGACCCACATGAGCAATGCTACGGCGTGACCAGTCTATCTCAAAATGACAGTTTATTGGTCTTTAAGAGGCCAAACTTGTTTTGTTATGCCATTATCGATATATGGCTTTAATGTGGAAGTGTTTGTAAGCAAAAGTCATTATAAGGTTTTTCAGCTTTACTCGCTTTTTTAGACACATCGCTGTTGGTTTAAACCCAGCAGAATCATTTGAAAGAAGGTTTGTTGCAGTTTATCTTTTACATGTTTGACCGAGCTGGTCAACTTATTGCTTTTGTCAGTTTTCATTTCTTTATTATTTGTTTTACATTGACTGTTATACTTCTAATTGCAATTACTGAACAAATTACATTTGTGTTTTTTTTTACATGTTTGACCAAACTTGTGAAGTTATTGGTGTATTTCAATGTGCTTAACCTCAGATATTTGTGTTGGTGTGTCAGAAGTGAAAAAAGTGGATCGTTGCATCCATAGTGCTAAGATGGAGTAATAGGAGAAGATGTAAGAAAAACCACACATGCATCTCAGGATCATGTTGCAGTGCAGAGAGGTGGAGGTCCAGTCTAGTCTGTCTCCTGATTCGCTCCCAAAACTGCAACTCCACCACCAGAAATATGCCATTAACGGGACTCTGTAAGCGATTTTTCCAAATGTGGATGTTGCGCTCGCATGAAGCCGTTACTCAAATACTGCCTGTGTTTCTCCTCTTTTGAAGTTCTCCCTCTGTTTCGACCTTGGCCCGGCCGTTTGATCCCCAGGCCTTGCCAGGGGCCTCGGCGTAAACCCGGACTATGCTAAGAATGTAGCCAGTAGGGACTCCAGGCACCACAATCTAGTCTTTCTTCTTAAAAACAATCTCTTCTTCATACCCTGGCTCTCCTCTGGCTTCTCTCTCTCTCTTCCTTCAGCTCCATAAGGCTCTTTCTACGCTCCTCCTCACAATTATTTATTTTTCCATCAGCTGACCTTTCTGTCACCTTGTTAAAGCAGCCTTTGCAACCTACAAGCCTGTTTATGGACTGATACAAAAAGAGGATAAAAGTGCAGTGTGCCCTGGCCAGTATGCCTCTAATGCCGCTTGCATCATGTATTGATATTTCTGGCTAAATCTGTCCTATTTATGGTACTTTGACTGGAACAGGGAGACTCTTCAAGCGTGGAGTTGAATGACACGTTCCTGGGAAAACTGCAGCAGCGAGTTCCAAATAAAACATTTTACATATTTTTGGAGGCCATTTATGAGGAAGTAACTCTGATTTAGTGTGAGATAAACGCGGTGGATTTCTGTTGGAATCTCGTTGCGAAATAAAAGAGGCAGGAAGAACATTTTAAGCTCCGACAGCAGAGATTATCCTGTCCATCGACTGACAGGCACCCGTTTATTCTGTGGATGTCAACAGTGAGCAAGAAAGTCCGAGTATTCAGGAAACGTTACGGCTTACTGATTGGGATCCCGGGATCCCAGTGATGTCAAATTATAAATTGAACATAAAACCAGGGCAATACATTTGCAGTCTCAAAATATACCAGAACTTCAAGCAGTTAGAAACGGCCTGACTCAGCAAGTCTCTCCACTCTTCTTCCTGCGTCCGTCAACTCAATCCAGGGTCTTTTGATTTATTCCTTAAATTGACAGTATTATGTAAAATCCACGTTTTTTGAGCTTTACATCATGTTATAATGTTATGTCCTAATCAAAAACCTGGAGTGTTGCCTTGATTCTTTCATACGTTTGAAAAGTCCTTGAATCTCCATGGTAACCTGGGCCCTCCTTCGAGACACAGCTCTCCGTCCAAGTTTCCAAGCTTCCTAGCTTCTGCCTCACAGAGCAGCCCCTCCCCCACTCAGCTCCTTCAGACTAGTTTTCTCTTGGTCTATCCCATGAAATGACTCGGAACTTAAGCCAAATTTGTGACTTTTGCCGGCTTCTATAACTCATCTTTGTGTTGGATTGTACAAAAGTACACATGAAGTTACTTGCAAGAAACAGTTTGATGAATAATTTGTTCTTTTTCTGTGTTCTCCAGTTACCGGACATACAGGAGGCCGAGGTACAAGGTAGCGTACAAGATGGTGACCGAAATGGAGTGGAAATGTTGCCACGGTTACTCAGGGGAAGACTGCCGCCAGGGTCCTCACGGGACCCTTGACACTCGGGTCAACGGAGGGCAGACACAGATGCCAGAGTCCGGCGGTGGAAGGAAGGGCGAACAAGGTATGACAGTTTAACGAAGTTTTAAAGAAAAAACAAAAGGAGTGAAAAAAAGCTTGACCTGATGCTCCGCTCACATCCAGACTCTTTCTTTTTCTTGATTTGAGGCGAGAGTGAGAGAATCCAGGAGCTGCAGGACACGATCACCGGACTCAAAAAAGAACTCCATGACATGAAGACCACCATTGACGGAATAAACCAAAAGCTGTACGTGAATATTGTCCATCCGTCAAGCGCGTGTGTTACTGGTGAAGTGCCGTCACCTGCAGGCTGTAGTCCTGTTTACACCAGACCGGCTAGCACTAATATGTCCGTTTCTCCTCACTTCCTAAACCAAACATCTGTGCGTGTCAGTGTTTATGGCTGTTGGTCAGTTTTGGAGAGCAGACATCCTTCTCTTCTCAAATATACAGACTGGAAGAGATAAACAGTTCAATCTGAACAAGATAACATGATAGCATGTAAATAAACCACAGAATCAGTGGCTTCCTATTTGTCCACTGGATACTTCCCCGCTCCAGAAAAGTGTTTAGAAGAAGTCGAACACTAAATACTCGGGTTTAGCGTTTTGTCGCAGATCTTCATTTAGGTCTACGGACGTCCGCGTGTTCTGGTTTGCAGGCCCAGCCTGAACGGAGCCACCGTTCCTGCGGATTCAGCTCAGCCCTTCATGAAGGAAACCATCAACACCATCCAGACCAAGCTGGACCATCTCTACAACAGAACACAGGTAATCATCGGCTTTAGTTCTGGTCTCTACGCCATTGTGCAAATTGAAATTACGAGAATAAATTTGCTCAATCGAAGCTCTTCCATTGAGCAGTTTTGAAAAGCTTCACATTTTTCACTGGTGCTCTTTTGCTGTGTTCTTTTCCAAACATAAATTGGTAAACATTATGTTTGGAATTCAAGTTTGTATTAGTTTTGTCATAGCACGTTTTCCCACAGGGATTCAGGAGGTTTTAGCTCTGGATGTTTTCTTTGGAAGAAATGGCCTCTGTCTTTCAGCCCCGCTCCTTAATCCAGACAGATGGACAACACAGTAGATTGTTGTCTTAAATTGATCACAATCAGTACTTGTCAGAAATCTGTCCAGATCCTTCGGTATTATTATCCACTTTCTGTCCCGTGTTTTCATCACTCTTAGAGAAGCTTCCAGTTTGAGGAACGTCACTGTTGTCCAAACATTACGCGAACGTCTTTTTGTCCAAAAGATGATACCTGATCAAATCATTCAAGAGAATGAAAAACTGCAACACAGCAGCACATCTACAAAAAGCCTTGTTTTTTTTGTTTTGTCTTGTTTTGTTTTTGTAAGAAAATGATCCATTCTGATGCGTTAGACTTGTTGTTGTCCTCTATCTTAGATCAAATGTACCAAACTTTAAGGGACGGTTTGGATGTGTTTCTGTGCCCTGCTATTAAAATATCACAAGCTAAAAGCTGACTTTTGTACCATCCACCATGTCTGTCGCCTTAATTAACCCTGTAACACAATCACAGGCCATAATCTCTGATTCTGTGAATTAGGTCCATGATGAGACGCTGCTGAACATCAACAACCATTTGGTGAATGGAGGAGGAAATGAACTGGATGGAAATGTTGGGCCAGGAGGAGGAGGGGGAGGAGGATGGGACCAGCTGAACACGCTGAAGGAGGAGATCCTGACTGAGCTGGAGCGAAGAGTTTCTCTGTCCTGCTCTTCCTGTCAGGTACAGATAATCAGACTGTAATCAGATCAAAAACCTATTCAGGTATTAAATTGTTCTGCTGTAATGATTATGCAGCATGCAGCCTAAAGCAGTAAGACCTAATGGAGTCATGCAGAGTGTTATATAAAAAATAAATTCTAAAGAAACTGATCAAATAAGTTAACAATAAGTTAAAAGTTTAATGGCAATATTCAATAGAAAATGTTGGGGAATGAAAGTTTCTAACAATAACAAAGCAATATTTGATTTTTTTTAAAAATATATATTTTAAACAAACCAGAGAGTATGATTGTATTTGCTATTTTTCAAACAATGTTGCTCTTTACAAGATGCAAAATGGATTTATCCATTAGTTATGCAGTGCTTTTAAACAAACAATATATGGCACAAAAGTGCACAGTTTGTGAGTCTCTAATATAAGAGTTAAGCCAATACTTTCAAGGGAGAGAGCAAAAAAACTACTGACATCTAGTGGTCTATAGTAAGATAGCGACCAACTAATAAAATAGACAAGAAAAAAAATGATGTGAACGTTTCTGAAATATTTGTACCGTCTTCGCTCAGCTAGTTTTCTACCCAAATCTCTGTTGTGTTTTCATATTTTTATATTTTTGACAGGGTCAGCTTGCAAGACATTTTCTGTTCCTTGATTTTCCTTTTTGTCTCTAGTCCTTTGAGGAGTGGGCTTGTTCTGTCAGGGGTTGTAATATGCTCCTTCTTTCCTTTGAAGGATCCAAACGATCCTTCAAAGGAAAAGGAAACATAAACTTTTAAAAGGCAGGTGGATTATTTTCTCCATGAATTATAGACACGTTCATGTTGTTGTTTACGTCCAGAAATTGCTCGCCTGCGCACAATGCTGGCAGACAAAAAGACAATTTTTTTACTTGCCATCCATAGTTGCGCTGCTGCGGTAGAACGGTTTTTGTTAACAAAATGAAACCTGGAGATGTATTATTATTAAATTAGAGCAGTGCGCCACAGCAAAGGGAAAAATAGCTCAGAAAAATCGTTGAAGAACAACTTAAAATCACTCATATTCTTTTTTCTCTCGCTCTCTGTGTCACCTATACTATACACCCACCCTTTGCCATAGCAACTGACTGACAACAGCGCCACTAGCAGACAGAGCAGAGATTAGCTCAAGTGTATCAGGATTCAACACCGAAAAACAGGCAAACATTTCCCACACGAGGAAAAGAACATTCAGTCCGTAGCAGTATCATATTTTCAGGTGTTAAGTGATCGTCTGTATGCTGCTGTGGTTCATTAGCTGATTTTAGCTCCTGCTCCAACGGAGTTGGGTCGGTGTGTGGGTCGCCTTATTTTTTTTTAACTAATCTGAAACGCACTGAATTCTGCAGCAGATATTTATGTTAAGGTTGTCAAAGTCAAGCTAGCATAACTGACCTACTTTCTCTCCCTTGGTTTTTTTTTTAAATTAAAACTTTTTACTGACCTGTAAAATGAAATACCGTTGGATCTTTTTCTATATTTGCCAGAGTTTTGACATTTAACAGCAAATCCTTTCTTTTCTATATTACACATACATTTAAGATTTAGCCTGTTATATTGACAACAGCTAAACCCAATGGCAGGCCTCATTGGTTAGCAGCTTTTTAAGAGGGTGGGATCTTGTGTATGTGACATCATGTTGCAACCTGTCCATGCTACTGCTATCATTTATGATGCTGAATTTCTGACAATGGTAATTAGTCAAACTCTTTGTATGAGAAGCTTGAAGTCACAAACCAACAGTCCATTGTCCTAATAATGTTGTTTTCTTCTAGGTTGGTGTGGAGGACTTGAGACGTCGGCAGGTGGAGGACAGGGAAAGGATCAGAGCCTTGGAGAAGCTCATAAACTCCATGGACCAAAACCTCAGGCGTGACTTGGAAATCTACCGCAGAGAAAACAAGCAATCCCAGACCTGCTGCAACACCATCACAGAGCTGGAGAAGAGGCTGTCGAGCATAGACGTTCGACTCACGTCCACTTCGGACAAGTGTGACATCATCAAAGGGCGACTGGATAAGGAGCTGGCTGGGACGGGTGGAGCAAAGGGACGAGTCACTGAGGATCGGTTTAACAGCAGGCTGAGAGAGGTGGAAAAGAGGTTCAACACCACGATGAGGAAGACAGAGCAGAAGTGCACCAACACCGGGAGCAGCTTGAAAGAAACCCTGCAAAGAGATTTCACCCAGCTGCGTAACACCGTCTTTATTCAGCTGGATGACCACAGCTTTAAAATCGGAAAACTAGACTTGGAAGTTGCGGATCTCGGAGATACAGTGAGGGACCACAGCAGACGTTTGAGCCATCTGGAGAACGTTACGGTCTTCCTTGACAGAAAGCTAGCCTCAACCACAGAGATGTGCAGTGAGACCTGTGGGCACAACGGGAAAAAACCAGCGACAGACGAGACTGTGAAAACCTTGGAGTGGAGAGTTGTGACCAATCAGGAACACATCAAGAGGTTTAACAACACCCTGAACAACTTGTCTGTGACAGGAGACTCCCTGATTGACAGAGTGATTGACCTCACCAATGACATCAACAAGATAAAAGCAGTAACCGGACAGAACGGTGAACACTTCACCCGCATTGTCTCAGAGATCGACACACTGGGCAGAGATCTTGACGACTGTTTCGTTTGCCACAACGTGGAGCAGGACCTGCGCTTGCTCACCAACTCCACAATGATCGGCCTTAACAAATGCCAGACAGAACTGACGGATCTGCGGAGAAAAGTTGACTCGGGGGAGTCCACCTGTTCTCAGGTTTGCTCCAACCTTCAGGAAGAGGTGGGACGACTTAGGGAGGATGTGGAGGAATGTACGGGACAGTGCAAGACAAACATAAACGACTTGAAGAAACGGTTGGACGGTCATACTTTCCACAGCGGGAAATTAGGTGGGGATCTGAGGTCAGTCCAAGGAGAGCTGAACAATGTCATGATTACTTTTAACTCCATTAATAACACACTGAAGGACCTGGGACGGACTGTGAAGACACATAGTACCACGCTGACGGATCTATCCAGCACAAATTCAAACACCATTTCTGTGGTAAGCTAATGTGATATCACTGCTACTAAACTTAACACAGTATATTACAACATTTTAATGTTTATTAATAAAATGAAGGCCCATGTAGTTCTCCTTACTGCTGGTAGGTTAGTGTAAAATAAGGCTGAAAAGTACTGGGAAAATATTACATGTTAAACTACTTGGTCTTCTTTGCATCATAGCAATATCTGCACCTTGGCAGGAGGTTTAGCATCTTGGGTATTGAGATTGAGTGTCCTACTTTAAACACTATTTAAAGTGTTATATTTAGTTCTAACAATATACCAATGTGTCCGGTTATCATTAGGTAGATGAAATGTATTCCTTGTTGGACAGGAACTTTAAGGTGAACATAGACCCAAACCGTGGTCCTCAATAAATCTGTTTTAACTTCCAAGTCTGTAAAATGCTCTTTACCGATGCCTAATGTTGTTCATGTGGTCACCATCATATGTTTCTAATGGTTGGAAAGACTTCTGACCTGCCACTGCTTTCCCAATATAATATTGCTTTTCTACGTTCTTTATTAGCAGGCAACTGGACTTTTTTTTTCTAGATTCTTGACATGTTCCATTTCTCATGTGAGAGACTTCTTTGGGTTTAATCTTATTGAAAACAAGAAAAACATAGAACTTAAACATGAACGTCACCATTTGATGCCCTGTACCAGTTTGTAGCTCTTAGCTAGTTTATATCATCGTTCTCTTTATAGGTCAACATAAGAAGAGAAACCGTAAGAACAGCGAAGATAATAATAGTTAACAAAAGATACAAAGCCACCATAACACAGCAGCATAATCACATATGATGAATGTATTATCTTACTCAACTGTTAAAAATTCAACACCAAGTATTCAATTTTAAACATTATTGACAACAGCTCTGATTGGTCTTTGTCTTTTATACAGTGTATGTAAAAATCTAGGTTCACTTATAGATGCGTTTCATACTTTGTGATTTTAAGCAATTATATCTGTTAATTTGGAAGAGTATGACTTGATGTTAATAAAACACAAAATTCAGTTTCTCAAAATCAAAATATTACACCACTAATAAAACTAATAAAAGAAGATGTTTGTTAAAAAAAAAAGTTGGCCTACTGAAAGTATACCCATGCACTGTACAGTCTATGAATCCTTTTGTTATAAAAAATGAGTCCCTTTTATACCAAGCATAAAACTGAATGCCAAAAATATGTTATTTAGAACTTCCTTATCTAAGTATTTCTTCAATTTCTCATGACCCCATTGACCAAAGTTACTCTATCATATTTTCCACAGAATAAAACAGAACATTCATCATATGATGGATCTAAATGCTTATCTTCTTTATTTATCTGTATGACATTAAAAATGTGTTTTTTGTGCATACTGTAAAAACGCTGGACCACTCAAAAATCCTTTCTGGCTATCTTGAAAGTTTGGAAGCACTACAGAAGAATAGCACAACCCTGCTGAGGACGAAGTGTGTGCGATGCTGTAGGAAAATAAATCGTGGCGAAGGCCCACAACATGACGCGACACTTTGAAACACAAACAAACACGATTGTGTTTTGTCTTCAAGGTGGAGGACTTGAAGAATGAGCTGACGGAGCACGTCGAAGATGCCAACGTCCGGTTCGGCAACCTGGGCAGAGAGATCCAGATAATCAGGAACAATTACGCGATGGAGGTGGGGGAGTGTCGGCGGTCCGGCGACGGCCTGGACCGAAGGCTCTCCAAGCTGGAGGGGCTCTGCGGCCACCTGGACTCCTTCACAGACAACCTGGAAAAAATCAAACAGGGCCTGAACAAACACGTGTCTGGCCTGTGGGGCTGCGTGAACGGCCTCAACGTCACCGTGACGTCCCAAGGAGAGCTCATTGACAACATCCAGACCGTCCAGCTGGACCGTGTCCACTCCAGGATACATACGCTCAACTCCTCTGTGCTGGACTTGGGAAGGCAGTTCACCGTTTTCAGGGATCAGGACTTTAGGGGTGAGTTTCAGGGGAAAGGGAGCATGGGATTTCACTTTTGGCCAAGGCAGATGCACATTAAGTAATGGAAGACATTAAAATAGACCAAAGAAAGAATCCAGGCTGTCATGTTTGAAAGAATTCACTTAAGAGCCTAGTAAAGTTTGTTGTCTGTCTGAAGGACGGCTTCTTGTAATCACACAGACAGAGCTGGAGTCTCGCCAGGTTAAATGTCTTGGCTCTCCTGACTTATTGTACCCGCCGTTTGAAGCTCCTCAGAACCACTAACACTGCTTAACAGGAGGTTGTGTGCGGTATTTCTGTCTCTAAATTGTCCTTTCCCTCAGGTCCCCCGGGGCCTCGAGGAGAAAGAGGCGAATCTGGACCACCGGGTCCTACTGGACCCCAAGGCAGAGTGGGACCTCCAGGCAGAGAAGGCAGACAAGGACTAGTGGGACCCCCAGGTACAAAAACACAAGAAACATGTTCTAGCAGTGATCTGTAAAACATACACATTGTACTGCAAGAATTTGTCACATTTAATGCTGGATTTCAGTATATTATCATTTGTAGTTCAGAATTAGGAAGTGAAAGAGCGACAACAGATGGTTTAAATTGATATTCTGAAGAGTGTGTCACACATTTTTTATCAGCTCCCTTAAAGCTACATGCAACTTTTACAAAAATATGTTTTGTACATATTTGTTCTGTCACTTTGCCGTGACAGTTTGTTAGGAGACAGATCATTTGTGAGAAGATCGATATCCTCCACCTCCTCCCTGAGCAACTATTGCTGTCTGAAGAAATGAACCACTCTTGACCAAAAACAACCAATCAGTGCCAGGAGGAGGATCTTAGCGCTGCCAGTCATGCACGTTAATGCGCTGCTAAATGTCATCAGAGTCCATGCTAACTAGTTTTTTTCATTCATGACAGACTCTGTTGTGGTGAACCAGCTGTAGTGTAGCAGAGGAAAAAGGGCGACGGTATGAGTAACACATACACGAGATGATTGGCAGCGCTAAGACCCTTCTTCTGGCTCTGATTGGTTGTTTCTGATGAAGCAGTGTATTTCTGTATGATGACAACAGAACCAGTAGAACACAGAGGATTATGTCTGATTATCTGTCTCATAACAAAGTGTCATGACAAGGTGATAATTTTAACAAATATGTAAAAGACATATTTTATTTATAAACGTTACATACTGCTGATTTAATTTTGATACAAATAGATAAAATCCATAGTCATCCTGATTAAGAAAAAAAAGTCAACCTGTGTGTAATTTAATCTCTGTATTAATCCAACTGTTCAGTGAAGGCCTCAGAGCTTTGTTAGAGAACATTAAAGAGATAATAAAATTATGAAAACCAAGAAGATGTGGAGAAATGTAAGGTTATAAAAATAATAATAAATCAGACAAGATGGTAGAAAAGATTCCCTGAAAGACTTGCAGATGGACTTGCAAACAAAGCAACACCAGATATTGAACATTTTTCATTTTATACGCTACTTACTGCTGATCAAACCCCTAAAAGTCCCAACAAAATACACTGACGTTTGTGGATAGAATATGGCAAAATGTGGACGATGTAAGCGGTGTGAATATTTTTACAAGGCTCTGTTTGTTGAAACACCAGTGAATGGCTTATTTGGATATTTACCTTACTCTTTATATCCTTCATCTTGCTTTTCAGGGCTCAGAGGAGAACAGGGTATGTACTGCACTTACTGAACAACAGATGAAAGCCCTCATTCCACTTTGATGTGTAATTCTCACTAAGCTCTGCTCTGTTTCTACTTTGTCATCTGGTCTTCAAGGGTCCGATGCTCACGTGCCGCGCCTTTCTTTCTCTGCTGCGCTGACTCGCCGGATGAGGAAGACGGGAACCATAGAGTTCAACGAAGTGTTTGCCAACGAAAATAAAGCCTACGATCCTGAAACAGGTGTGTGCTAGTGCTTCAAGCACTTCTATCATTTCCTGTCCACTTGGTTGGTGTTTTCTTTATTCAGGTTCAAAGGTTCTGCTCTGTAGTTATCTAGCAAAATAGCTAGCAAGTTAGATAACCAGCAAGATAGATAGATAGCTAGCAAGATAGATATATAGATGGATAGCTAGTAAATTGGATAGCTACAAAGATAGATAGTTAGCAAATTAGATAGCTAGCAAGTTAGATAACTAGCAAGCTAGATGCTAGAGTTAGATAGATAGACAGACAGACAGCTTTTGTCTGTGAATAGATTCAACTATTGTTTAAAAGTAATTTAATCTGTTTTTCTATGTTTGATATTAGAACTTGTTTAACTATCTAAAACATTTAAGCGTGATAAAAAAGCAGAAATGTGTAGCTGTTCAAATATATATATATTTTACAGCACAGTACACCCGCTAAGAGACAAATTAATCTTTTCGTTACTCTTCCATATTTACCACGAACACTGAACTAACCACTGTCCTGTTCTATAGGTATATTTACGGCGCCCCTGAGTGGCAGATACTTTTTCAGCGCCATTTTGACAGGTCACAAAAACATGAAGATCGAGGCGGTGCTTTCTAAGTCTAACGTTGGCGTCGCCCGAGCGGATTCAGCAGGATATCAGCCCGAAGGCCTAGAGAAGCCCATGGCGGAGGCCAAACACATCCCCGGAGCCCTGGCTGTGTTCAACATCATTCTACCCTTAGAGGTCGGGGACACGGTCTGCATCGACCTCGTAACGGGCAAGCTGGCCTTCTCCTCTGAACCCTTAACCGTCTTCAGTGGGATGCTGCTGTACTAGACCGTCAGACAGGACGGAGTACGATTTCAGAGTTCATCTTGCATTGAAACCTCTGCTTTGGACTCTTAACTCAAAGAGCCATCGACAGTGGGTGAAACTGATACCAGTGGACTGGATTCATCCAGCGAAGAGAAAAAATTGCTTGACAGCTTTAAGGAAAAGTTTTTATTTTGTTGATTGAGATGTATTTTTATGTGGAAAAGAAGCCACTGCATGGTGATTTCCTATGTTTCTATAAACTTGGACGCTTTACTGATTGCACCAGGACATCCATCAAGTTTCACTTGTGTTTTTTTTTTTTTTTAAAAAGGATATTTAGTCAAATGGAGAAAGATTAAAGATGTGGGTGTTTTTCTATTTATCTGCGCTGTCCACCCACGTCACATCAAATCTTCAGCATTCATTACGCACTCGTTTAGCCGTTGTATCTTTTTTTTTTCTGTTTTCTTTTAATGCGATCATTTATTTTTTGTGTTACTCACAGTTTCATTTTGACCACAAGTGAGTTCCCAGAAACGCAGCGCCGAGTGCCAATTGTCTCGAGGGAAAAATGCGGGAGGGACAAAGTCCAAACCACTATTCTTTAGGAGGAAATGCACAAATGAAGTCACTGACAGTTCAGCATAGAGAGACCGCAGGATTTTATAAATCATGCGGCCATAAAACAATAAGACCATTTTAGGACTTTGGCCGTGCCCCGAAACACAAAGGAAGGAGAGGATTTGTCAAAAGGAACAGAGGGGATTTTTCTTCTCACTCCGTGTCCTAATAAGGGGCATCTAAAGTTAGAAGACGAGGACTGAGATCTTACAGTAACAAAAGTTTGCCGTCAGCATAAAAACTCTGCTGATTATACAACATACAGTATAACTTTAGTGATTTTGTTTAAAATGCAAGATTTGTGGTAAAAGGTTTGATTTATTGTCAACGTTTTCTTAAATATACACATATACCTCCACTAATTATTGAGTAAATGTCTCTTAGCATTTTGCAGATATAACACCCACATGTAAGCCATCAGCTGATTGGATATTAAGTCACAGTTCCTTTAAGTTTGTTCATTTCCTGACAGAGTCAACCTTTCAGCTTAGCTTCCAAAGCACTTCAAAAACACCAAATTGTACCAAGTTTGTCTTGTTTGTTTTTAAGTGCAAATATCTGAGAGTGAATTTGAAACGAGACAAAACCAAGTTATAAGTAACCTTTAAGCAAGATACAGGAGCTTATTTTAAGTCAATAATTTCTTAATATTGATAAAAGACATACTAGTTCCATTGGTAGATTATTCCACTTATGAGAAAAATGTAGTTATAAGTGAAATAATCTATTTGAACAATTCCTTTTTGTAATCAATAATAAGTAATTAATTACTTGAAACAAACTCCGATATCTTGCTAAAGGTTTACTTGTAAATTGGTTTTACTTCAAGCATTCTAAGATATTTGGACTTGAAAATAGACACACAAAACAAAATACTTTGTAACATTTTGCAGTTTAGCAGTGATTATTTTTTTATTTTAGTCAGGCCCCGACGAGGCCATTCAGGAAGATTGGTGCAAGACTTTTAGAACTACTTTTGATCTGTGTTTGGAATCGTTGTCCTGTTTGAACAGCCAGAGGATCCTCCTCTCAGATGAAGGGGAAATATGTGTTTGGACTTTCAGGAACGACTCAGGAACCACTAAGGCCCAAGTCTGTTATAAACAGGAAGCTGCTGGGACATCCATGTCATCTCCTATGGTGAACTTACCTTAACATTAACACAAACTGAAGAGGGAGCCAACCAAGGAAGTAGCATTAACTCCAAAAATGGACCAAAAAACCTGGACCGGGTGAATGATTTCTGTGGGAAAGCTTTCGGGTCAGACGTGAGTAGGTCTGTCACCGTAACAAATTGTGCTGGACGATAAATTGTCCCAGAAATTTTGAGACCATTTTCAAGTAATATAATGGTAGTGGCATAATAATGCAAGTAGGTGCAGAATTCTCAAATCAATAAACTTTCATCTAACACAGGAGCTGAAAGACATTTTAAGTATCAAAAATGCATAAATAAAACAACAAATGAACTGAATTATGAAGTCTTTGTAAACAAAATTACCCTCCAAAAGAGTTGCCAGTTGAGACTCGTCATCCAGTCTTTGGTAGAAAGAGAGAGAAACACAATCATGCAAAGGAAAATGATCAAACTCGTTTTATCACGCGATTCAATGATTTATTGCTTACTGCGACAGACGAGACCAAGGCTGAGCAGTTTGTCCATGATCCCAAGAAGAATGTTCCAGATAAGGCTTTCAATCTCAAAAACACTTTTGTGCACAATTCAGTTTTCCAACAGAACAGTCAACACCCAAACGCACCTCAAAACTGTTCCACTTTCAAGTGGGTCAAACAGGCCGACGTCAAGCTTCTGGGAAGGTCCTGGCCTCACCACTTTGGAAAAGAAAAAAAAAAAGAATCAGTGGATTTCACTGAAAGGTTGAGCCAATGCCAGGAAACTACCAGTTTGTTTTGTGCTGATAAAGAAAACCATCAAATATCCATGAGAATCGTATCAGGAGCTTGTCGATCACTTGGATTAAGTGGTTTGACTTCCAACACAAAACAACACAAAACTTGACCAAGAGTGTTTTTGTCTAGTTTCTAGTGCAGATGTCTTAGTTCACTAAAAACGAGACAAAACTGACTTAGAAGTAACTTCTCAGCCAAACATACAAACTTGTTTTAAGTAAATAATATTGATATAAAGTACTAGTACAGATTTTTTTTTTCACTTATGGGAAAATCACATTTTTACTTTTAACTTGAGTTGAGACGCTTACTTTTATGCAGTGTACAATCTGCTAAGGGATATCTTATCATAAGATTAATAGCTAATCGTATAATCATGACTGATTAATATATTTGCACATTTTAACCCTTTGTGAAGTAGACAAAAAACAATTTATTCAAAGTTGCAGACTTTGTTTTTCCCCCCCTTAAAACTGGTGAATGTTGTGTGGCAGAGAGAAAAGAACGGCTTAAACGCATCATTAAAAGCAATATGACCGTCATGTCCCCAATTAGTGGCTTTAAACTTCAATAAATAGTATGAGTAAAAGCTCGCAACATTACTTAATCAAGCAAAATTGATCTTTATTGCGTTGGTGCGAACACTTTGTCTTTGTTGAACTGCCTTTAAAAGTTTAATTGCACATTAAATGAGGTCGGTGGATATTGAGAACAACAGCAGTTTATTTGTTTTATTTATTTTTTTGTTCAAACTGAGCATTCTTATCTTATCTTAGAGATTTCTTCCTCAGAGTATTTTTTCTTCTCGGTGTGGGAATGTACAGTTAAATTGATACTTCTTCTTCTTCTTCTTCTATGCATCGTGTGAATATTTTCCTACATTTGAAGCCCAGTAAGATTGCTTTTATAAGCTTCCACTCCAACTTGCCAGTTACTGTATATGTGTTGCATGTTTTCCCACGCGTGTGCCTCAAGTACAGATCCCCAGACGTACACAGACGTCAGCGGTTATGTTCCTTTATTAAACGGACCGATCTGGTCCACCTTTTACACGCTGCTGCTCCCGCTTTAGACGTGTTTAATCTGGCACTCTTTGGGTCTCCACAAATACACACAGCTGGGATTATTTTTACTCCCTTGCTCCTGCTTAAACCCCTTTCTCTCTCTCTCCTCTCTCTCTCTCTCTCTCTCTCTGTGTGTGTGTGTGTTTGACCTCCATGTGTTACTTTTAGCTCAGGATTTGAAGGGGGCGTGAGGGGGAAGTGATTTTTTAAATTTTGCTCTCTGGTGACATCTGGCGGTCAGAATCGCCAATCTTCTCCCTCCGCTCCAGCTTTGAGGATTGGAAGAATGCAAGAATCTCCCAGAAGGAAAAGAGATCGCTTGTCTGTCAGTCATGCATTAGTCATCTCGGGGAGCCACAGTTATCTTGATGACCATCTCCGGATTCAGTAGCCTTTCATTCCTCTGCCACTCACGCACACAAAAGTCATCCTCAGGACTGAGTAAGTTGATCTGTGTGCGCCACCGGTTCAAGAGCAAACTGGTAATTGAACCTGGACTACTTGGGTACGTAAGAATGCATAACAAGGTGGGAAATGGATATGGGCCGTTTCGAGTCGGGCGATTTCGATTTGCAATCAATCTGTGGCGTGCGAGTTAAAAGAAAAGCAGCCATTTTGAAACACCACAGAGATAATTAAATGAATGTTACATAAAGAAAATAAATGGAGCCAAAGTCATTTGGAGCTCATTCCCTCTAAATGCCACCAAGAAGATATTTTGTGAACTCTGGCAAGAGATAAGACGGTAATTGTATCATTAACCACTACTGCTGAATAAGAGAGAGAAATAAATCTATACTGATCCCTGACGAATGGATTTCAAGCAGTGCTTAGGTTATAAAATGGCAGATATAATGAGCATTTTTAAATAAAGTGCCACACAAAGAAACTCCTTAAAATGTAAACTATTTTGTTAAAGCTACAAACATTAATATTAATTAGGTTATCAACGTTATGAGGCCGTTTCTTCGAGGATAGCCCTGAATGCAGCTTTATTCCCAACAAACAGCATCAGGTTCCAGTCGAAGTTCAGGTTTCTGACAGGAAATAGACTTTTGGCGGGTATTGTTTTCCAGTTAAACTTCATTTTGCCGTGCTCGTTTCCTCACATCCAAACTTACAGAGTGCTGCCATAAAATAAACAGGTGCTACAAGAAAGCATGAAGAGGGTGCAGACGTTTTTCTTTTGTTTCAACTCGTTTTTCTTGTCTTATGTCACATTAAAGCTAGAAAAATGGATAAAACTTACAGCATGTTCTGGGTTTAACTTTTCATACACATTTGTGTAGATCCTCTATACACGAAAGTAAAAGGGGAGGAAAAATCGTTTAATCGAATTAAATGTCTGTAATTGTGCTCGCTACTTTTTGATAGAGCTTCACTGTCACGTGACTCGTCAAGCTTTCCCCCCCCCCGTGTGTCCCTCGCGGAATCTATGCGGTGTCACGTTGCCATGGAGAGCATATTTGTTTTCTTCCCCCCACAAAGCACAACCTTCCCCCTCACACCAAGTGAAAGGTTGTGCTTTAAAGTTTGTATAGAAGCGTTTTATGAATAAAGACTGGGAACCAGAGTGGCTTCCCGATGAGCAGACAGAGGTTTTCTGAGGCGGGTTAACAGCAGAGACCAGCAGAGACTAACCTGTCTGTTTACAGGTGAGTCACTGAGCCTGTTTGCGCTTTTATTTACTCTTTTGTAACGTTACGCGGCGTAAAAATCATTAGGCAGACCGTATATATATATATATATATATATATATATATATATATATATATATATATATATATAGTACAGACCAAAAGTTTGGACACACCTTTCTAATTCAATGGGTTTTCTTTATTTTCATGACTATTTATAAGGCAAGAAATCCCACTTATTAACCTGACAGGGCACCTATGAAGTGAAAACCATTTCAGGTGACTACCTCTTGAAGCTCATCAAGAAAATGCAGAGTGTGTGCAAAGCAGTAATCACAGCAAAAGGTTGCTACTTTGAAGAAACTAGAATATAAGGGGTATTTTCAGTTGTTTTACACTTTTTTGTTTAGTGCATATTTCCACATGTGTTATTCATAGTTTTGATGCCTTCAGTGTGAATCTACAATGTCAATAGTCATGAAAATAAAGGAAACTCATTGAATTAAAAGGTGTGTCCAAACTTTTGGTCTGTACTGTATATATATATATATATATATCTATATCTGCTCTTTTATCGTACGCAGACAGCAGCTGCTACGTACGCAGGTTGAGCCCAAAGCTGTCGCCTGTTTAAGTTCAACATACAAACAGATACTATGAATTTATTGTTGGAACAAGTTTTGGAGGAGTCTGCTTGAATCTTGTTATTCGGGGTCAATAGGAGCAGCTATCATGGCAGGGAGGGGGGCCATGTTATGATTTCATGACAGGGCAACACAGAGACGCAGCCATTCCCCCAAATCAGACTGATGACTTCAAATAACATGAATATTTTTAATATGTCCACTTTCTAAAAGCTAGTGGTAAAGCAAGACGTTTCTCCCAGGGCTGACAAGAGGGTGGGCAGAGCTTTGTCAACGTTTTATTTCAAGTATAACATGGAAACAATATCATGTTACAAGCAAAATAATCTGCCAATGGAACAAGTGCCTTCTCATCAATATTATGGAAGCGTTGACTTAAAAACAAGCCCCTGTCTTGTTGGAAAGTTACTTGTAAGTTAGTTTGTTTTATTTCAAGTGTTCTGAGATGTTTGCACTCGACCAAAATGACTCTGTGAGATTTAAAGATTTCTATTCAGCTAAAGAGTTCAAAGGTTATTCTTTGGCTGGACCTTCCGTTTTTGCCTATTGACCTAGTTTTGTGTATTTCGATGCTAATGAGGAAGTTGTTGCTTCTGTCTTTTACATTACAATGATGTAATTTCTTGGCCAAGTTTTCCTTAAAAAAAAATTTTTTTAAAATAGAGATTTTTATCTCAGGTGACTCCCACGTGTGTTTGAAATTAAATGAGCATGATTCTGTAATGTTTGGGTGTATAAAATGCAAATAGATATACTGTTATTGTTTTGCTAATACCATGTAACTGTCACTTTAGAGGTCTGAATTACAGCCTCCATAGTAACAAACATGCACCACATACAGCTGAGAGAAAGAAGATACTGCTCTATTGGTTTGTATTATTATCAGTTTCTAAGTAAACAAGTGAAAAATGACTCTTTTTCAACTAGCAATGCATTGATGTACAAAAACCCATTGCAATATTATTTAAGAGTGCAAGTGTATTTCAGCGTAAGGATGAAATAATACCAATCTTCGTCTTGTGAAAAGCCCACACACTGCCTGATAGGCCGCATGCTTTTGCTTTTTTTTATGCGTCTGCTCCATTCACACAGAGTCAGTTTCTGGTTCTGCTGGAGTTTTCTTCCAGTTAAAGGGGAGTTTTTCCTCTCCGCCGTCGCCACACGCGTGCTCGGCATGAGGGATTGCTGCAGAGTCGGCGACACAATGCAAGCGATTGTCGCTATGCCCAGGAGTGAACGCTGCAGGTCGTGATCTGCTTTTTGACCAATTTGAGTAATAAACTGAACTTCACTGATATTTTCTTGATAACTACGATCACTTGGACTTCACATATTATTGGACTGAAATTACTTTTTTATTTTGGAAAAGTGCCTCAAGATGACTTGTTCTGAGTTGATATAAACAAACTGGGTTGAATTGAAAGTCTTGCTGAATCTGTTGACATTTCTCTTCCCTTCATAAAATATTGTAACTGATTCATTGTGGGGAACTAACTCTATATCCAATAACTTCTCTCCAGTTCAGCTTATTGAGGCTGACTGGAAGTTTACAATCTGAAAATATCTTCCAAAGCTTCTAAGACACTTCATTTATTTTGTCAAATCTGTAGTATGTAACTTTTATTTTAAAAAAAAAGGTTGTTTTTTTTTTACACATTTGTTCAAACTATCACTATGTACGTGACACCGTGTTATGAGACAAATACTCAGTGAAAAAATTAAGCTCTTCTGCCTTTTCCCAGTGCTAACCAGAAACAACCAATCAGAGGCAGGAGGTGGGTCTTAACGCTGCCAATCATGCCCACTTAATGGCCATGCTTTCTGCTATGTTGTGAGTTCTCAGGCTAGTTACCATGGCCACCGACAGCTGAATGGTTTTCCTGTAACTGTAAGCTTTTTCTCGTTATTCACAAGGGTGATTGACGGCGCTAAGCCCCTCCTCCTGGCTCTGATTGGTTGTTTTTGGTCGAGCAGTGGATTTCTTTAGACGGCAACAGCAAGACTGGGAGGATGTGGAGGAGCTCAATCCTTTTGCACGTTATATGTCTCACATTATACTGATGTCATGACATGGCGACAGTTTTAACAAATATGTGAAAAAACATTTTTTTTATTAAAAGTTACACACTGCAGCTTTAATAGTCATCAGGTAACAGAGGTAAATTTGTTGTGTTGACATAAATTTCTGCATTTTATTTCAAATTTTATTAGAAAAAAATAATCTTTTTAAGTATATCATAAAAAGAAATAAAAAAATCTGCCTTGCTGTTTAAATAAATGCTTACAGATGTACAGTATGTTCTCTTGCATTTACAATCAATCCTAGGACGCTAACTCCAAAACTTCATAGTACAGTAATGCTGCCGTGGGAAGCTTTATCAACTCATTTATGTTGAATTTCCAAGCGTTTTCATTTTTTCCCCCCACCCCCCGTCACCTCCACCCTTTTCTTTCAAACCTTCCTCCATCAGGCTCTCAGGGACGCCAGAATGAGCTGCGCGGTGGCAAGGGGCCGTCTGCAGGTCCTCCAGATCTACCGCCTGCTGCAGTGGATCCACAAAGGAGAGAAGGAGGAGATCGAGAAGATGGTGAAGCTCGGGGTGAAGAACCTCATCAACCTCACCGAGCCACAGGAAGGCCTGGGAGTGCTCCACCTGGCGGTTTCCGCCAACAATAGCGGTGACGAGCTTCATCCTTGCTCTGTCTGATTGTAAATTAGCCGCTTCGATCAAACAAGTGCTCGGGTTGCGTTTTAACATTTGTCAGCTGAAGCTGCGTTTTATGACAACAAACATTCGAGCGCAATCGCACCGCTCCATTTCTATTTCCATGTAACAGGAAAGTTGTATTTATTATATTAAGGTAATTTGAGTCGATGCGTAAAACCTCGGAAACTTCTTTGGTTAGTGGTAGGGAGGAATGGCCAGTGAGGCATGTTACCTCTCAGGCAAACAGAAAATGGCACCAGACTAGCAAAACGCTGGATTATTTTAGTTTTATGTTTTTTTGACATGCTAATCATTGGTGTTTGCAACCCGAGTTTCTGTTTCACACAGCTCCGCGGGCCGCAGCGTGTCAGGCTCAACGTCCATCTGAGTGTTTCTGTTGCTCTTGTCTCCTCGCAGACCTTGTTGAGTTTCTCCTCTCCCTCGGCGCCCATCCCGACGTCCAAGACAAGATGGGCCGCACGCCCGCCATGCTAGCAGCGGAGCTGGGGAACCAGGAGATTTTATCGCTACTGTTCCAGAAGCAGCCTGACATGACCCTAGTGGACATGCAGGGCAAAGGTGGGCAGAGAGTGAAAACAGACTGAAATGTTCAGACGTGATTCAGGCTAAGAGCTCGCAGAAGAGCGAGTAGAGAGCTGGAGGCTCTTAAAAAACACACACACACACACACAAAGTGTCACGATGACAAATTCTGCTGTGCGATAAATCGCCCCGGTAATTACTGCGATAGACGATGATATTGTTATTTTGAGACCGTTTTCAAGGAATATATTGATAATGGGGAAATAATCCAAGTCCGCCCTCTCAAAGACTAAAAATACTTTAATTTTGTGAAGAACATTTAACACTGGAACTGGAATAACCAAAGTAAAACATGACGGCCAAATACAATACATAAAAATAGAAATAAAAACCACATGCAACCAAAACTCAGAAATGAAATGGATTATGATGTGTCATCAATAAAATATGAATCATCACAATGGAAAGTATCATTTCAGTTTATTATGTGATTAATTGCTTAGCTTTAACTTTTATGGTCGTTACAGAGGGTATATAGTGTTAATACACTGAAAGCTAACTTTAGCTTTTTTCCCCAGGCTATTTCAATATTTCTTTTCTATTAAACTGCTGAATGCAGAAGTTTACATTTATTGTAGCCTTTGTCAATTAGCATTTCACACAGAACCCAGACGCTCCTGTAGGAGCCCGTCAACAAACTCCAGGATTAATTATAGTTGGAAAATTGACCATTCTTCCATAACATATGTTGAAAATTTTTTTTACATGACTAAATTAAGGCTGAATGTAAAAAAAAAAAAAAAAAAGTAGAATTCATTTCAATTAGTTTGCTTTCGAGGTACAGAGCTGCTTTTAAATATGGTGGAGAGGTTTTTGATCAGCTCATGGTAGCCGCAGACAGTTCTGTGTTTTATCTTTTCCAAAACCAGTTTTCCATGTGTGAACGTCTGAAACTGACGTAAGATGGAAAAAAAAAACTCTTTTATCAATATTATGATTTAGGAAATTGAAATAACTTGGCTCGTTTATCAGATTAAAATGGTACTAAACAGAATGTCCATTAAGCCAACATGTCTGTGTTTGTTGTTGGTCAGATGTAGAATCCTAACCTTCAACGTTGCATTTTTATAACCTGTGAACTGAAAATCATCCTAATTAACAGGAAGAAAGGCATAAAAACATCACTGTGTGGAATTAATCTATGTAATATGTTTCACTTAATGAGTTGAATTACTGAAATAAATGACGTTTCAATGCTATTCTAATATACTGAAGAACACAGTACTTATATATGTGGTTTCAGATCCATGCAGGTAATTTGACCCTGCATGGCTCATAGAGAATCCATAATCAATTTTTAAAATTTTGTAGCCAATGAGAATGTTTTTTTTTTTTTCTCTTATTAGGTTTTGTCAGATAATCGTTGCATTACATCTCAAGAACACGCGTGTAGATATCGATGAGAAAGACACAATCCCAGAGAATCCCTTCAGATAACCTAATTCTGTTCTTGCTTTAATGCATCCAGATCAGAAAACGCAGTGAAACACGGAGGGACCGAGAGTTGGCATCAAGGTTTGGACTTTTGTGTCCAAACATTGAATTTGCGGTCGTGAAATGTTCTGCTGTGTCATGCAGCGTGTTTGTCCGTGTGTGTGTGTGTGTGTGTGTGTGAGTCAAGCCCCTGTGTGTGTGTGAGTCCAATTACAGATCAAGCCCTCACGGTGACGCTCTGATGTGGAACCTGCTCTGTAACCCGATAACGCCGCTCGCTCCCCAGAGGCGCGTTCAGCCGAAACGCTCCGCTCACATCCCAGGCTTCTCTTCACGCGTTTCATTCCTCACACGTTTTCGATTATCGCGTACAAGTTTGAACAAAAAAAAAAAAATCTAAATTATTTTTAATTAGCAGCTGGTTATTTTTCTCAATTGGATCTGAATGTAAAAGTGAAGGTAGATATTTAGCGCTGGCAACACATGAACTACACAAAGAGTCAGCAATTAAGAACCGCCCAGCCTGTCTGATCACCTCCTATGTATTTATTTTTTGTCAAAGTCCAAATGTAAATGACACTTCTGTCATTTTTAACCTTGTTTTTCATTATTATTTTTTTTTTAATCTCATTTGTGATTCAGGCGTGCTATTCTACTGCAGCTACCCCACCAAGCGCCACGCCCACTGCCTAGAACTGGCGCTGCAGAACGGGGCCGATCCCAACAACATCTCCCGCAGCGGGGTTCACGTTCTTAGCATGATGTGTGAGAAAGCTAACGAGTGCACCCCCTTGTGTCTCACCCTGCTGGATGCTGGTGCAGACCCCAACGCGGCAAATGAGGTAAAAAAAAAATAAAATAAACAAAAAACAAAGAAGAAAACATGACAGAAACAATTGAAATGACAGAGAAAAAGATGGAGAAAAAGCCATTGAAAGTGTGATTTCTCCTGCCCAGACAACGGGCGTGACGGCGCTGATGGAGGCTGCCAGGACGGGCTCCCTGCCGGTTGTTCGGCACATCCTCAGGAACCGTGGAAACCCGAACACCCTGGACAAAAACGGTTTCAACGCAGTACACTACGCCGCCCTGAGCGGCTGTTTTGAGGTGTGGTAACCAGAACGTTTTCTGTCATATGCCTTTAAACGTTTTCACATTTTGTTGGGTTGCAACCCGAGACGCACCGATCCGATGTTAATATCTGCACTGGTCCCGATATTGAAAAGACAGCGTAGACTCTCACTCGCTATTGCTTTTGATTATAAATGAAATCATTGTTTTTCCAGGTTAGTGGAAACCGTCCTGCAGAATGACTTTTTTTTTTTTTTTAATTAATAATGAGAAGGATAAATTGTATTTATATTTGATCATTTTCCTGGCACTTCAGTCCTATTAAACACCAGAAGCAGAATCTCATTTTAGGTAATTTAGGTCTGGGCTATCCGTAACACGTAACTGCAATGTTTCCCATCCTTCAGGTAATCATGGTGCTGTCAGGATTTGCAGCAGATATGAGTGTGGTTAACACAGAAAGCTGTACGCCCTTACACTACGCCGCCGCCGCAGGCACTGCCCCGTCCTGCAAGTTCCTTGCTCAGAGAGGTACGCCGCGACATTGCAAAGCGTCTTCTGTTCCAATTTCAATCACCCAAAGTATTTGTTAATCTCTGGAAGAGACGTTTGGTCTCCGGAGCTTTAAGGATTTCGGTTAGAATGAAGAATAGCTCTTTTGTGTGTTAGCATTGCAAGGTTATATCTCTGCTTTGACGCATGTGGAGGCAGGAAATTAAATCAAACAGAGCAATATGCAGTCCTGAAGTAAATTAGGTAATGTGATCAAGTGTTTTTTTTGTTGGGGTTTTTTTCATGGAAGTGTGCTCTGTGTTCAGGTTGTAACCCCAAAGTAAAGAACAAGGAAGGTTTGCTGGCACGTCAGATTGCCAAAGAATCAGGACTCAAGGCAGCGGTCAAGGAGCTGAAGAAAGCAGAGCGGGCATTTGGGAAAAGCAAAAAATCCACCGGTGGCAGCTACATGTCAGATCTCTGGGCTCTGACCCTTCACGATTGGTCAAACGAGTACCAGGCTGAATTAGTGGAAGCCTTTAGGGACCAATTTGGCTTTGCTGACTTAGACACCTTCAAGTCCGTGTTAGAGAACCTGCGCGCTCCGGTTGAACCAGACAACCTCAACCTAGTCTTCTCAGCACACGACAAGAAGGGAGAGGGCCTGATCAACGTGAATGAGTTCATCAAAGGCACCAAGTACATCAAGAAAGTCTTCCGTCTCTCTGTGTACACGACTCAGAAGAAAAAGAAAGAAAAGGGGCCTAAGATGAAGAAGAAGAAGAAAGGCCCGTTTGTCCTCCCCATACCCATTTGCACCCTCGTGCCAGAGCTCAAGCCCCGACGGCCCGACGGCGGCCCGCCTCACTTCATGATTGAGAAGTACCACAACTTGACAGACGTTCGCCGCTTTGACAGTGAGCACCCGCCGCTTCATCCCATAGTCAACGACTCGTGGTGGTACATAGAGAAGCCAAACAAAGTTTACATCAACATGAACTACTGTGTGAGGAACGGAGATTTGGAGTCTCTGAACCTCGCCTTCGACGACGGAGTACCTGTGGACACTCAGGATGAATTTTACAAGACCCCGCTGATGGAGGCATGCATCAGCGGCAACTACGAGTTGGTCCAGTACCTTTTAGAAAAGGGGTGAGTAGCCACACCTACAAGCATCCAGATGTTTCCGGTCCAGGCTTGTCAGTGTTGAGACACACCCAGAAACACTTGGCCTGTCGCACAAAACCCCAAGAAAATCTGTTGTATGTACAAATACTGTTAAAAAGCTCTGTATTTGTTTTTCACTGGTAATTCCTATTAATAGTTACAAGAGTCAAAGTCAAGTTTATTTGTGTGTCACATTCCAGCAACCAGGTAGTTCAAAGTGCTTTAAGTCATAAAGGCATCATACAAAATGCATTATACATTACATTTTGTCAAATGCCATCAACAAAATCGTCAAGCAAACACACGTCACATATGTTGATCAATGTTCCAGTTACTACTAATCAAAGGAAACTCTAAACAGGTGGGTCTTAAGTCTTGACGTAAAGCTGCAGTATGTGACTTTGACAACAATGTGTTGTTTTTTTCATATTTGTTAAAACTGTCACTATGGTGGAAAAACCATTTCAATAAAACTGTTTATGCCTGTCATTGGTGGCCATGGAAACTAGCCTTAGCATTCATGCCAGCCTATGTTAAGATGAACCAGCTATTGTGTAGCAGAGAGCAAGGGGAAGGGTGTTAGCGGCACGTACACAAGAGTGATTGATAGTGCTAAGGCCCTACCGCTGCCTCTGATTGGCTGTTTCTGACTGGGCGGTGTATTTCTGCAGTTACTAGTGGGGGAAGGCAGAGTATCTTGATTTTTTTCACATCTGTCTTTTGTTATACTGTGACGACATCATGATAATTTTAGTAAATATATGAAAAACTTTTTTTTTTTTTTTAAATAAAAGTTACATATTGCAGCTGTAAAGGAACTCGGTGTTTCGGCATCTTTGCAGATTTCTGGAAGTTTATTCCAGATTAGTGCTGCATAGAAGCTGAATGTTTGGTTCTGGTCCTGGTCCTGCTCTGCATCCCCAGAACCAGAAGCCCTGGGAGGTCTGGAAGGTTTGATACGACAACAGCAGGTCTTTAGTGTATTTTTGAATTGAATCCATTCAGCGATTTAACAACTATCAGAAAGCAACGTTCTATCTGACGTGCAGCTTCTTTTCAATAAGTAATGAGGTCTCACTGAACACGAACTCCCACCTTGCGTCCGACAGGGCTGACGTGAGCATCTGTGACCAGTTCTTCTGGACGGCCCTCCACCACGCGGCCAACAGGGGATATTTGGAAATTGTGGAGCTTTTGGTGAATGCCGGGGCCGACGTCAACGCAAAGGCCCTCAACGACGGCACGCCGCTCATGCGAGCCATCGAGAGCTCCAGCTTCTCCTGTGTGGAATTCCTCATCAATGCCGGGGCCAAAGTCAATTCAGAGACCAAGAAAGGTACGACGCAGTCTGAACATTGAAAAGGTTTTGTTTTTCCATTTTAAACGTAGGTTTGAATTGACGCTGTTGTACATTGATACAGATCTTATCACTGTGCATCATCCTTTTAACACGCGAGTAAAAACAGCAGTAGAAATACGAAAGAAATCTGCTCGTCATTAAGAGCGTCCCTACTGTTCAGAAGCACAAAAGAAAAATGAAAACAACGATAACTGCATTCATTCGTCTCGGCCTCGTTTTTTCTCTCCCAGGAGTAACCTGCCTTGATGTGGCCAGACACTTTGGAGAAACCAGTATAGAGAGCCTGGTTCAGGAAAAGGTGAACGCTCTGCCAGACCCCAAGAAATCAAAACCTAAACCTACTAAAAAGAAGGTACCCGCATAGCCCTGCCGTTATGACCGCGGCGTACATTAAAAACTTTCTGCATGCAACGTTTGATGTGTCACGCTGGCGTTTTGTGTGTGTTCGTTCGTGACAGGTTTCCTAACGGAAAGCAATTTCCTTGCAACGGCTGGAACGATGCAGAACATTCAGTCACGTCAAATGTCACACTGTGTACGTTTAGGGACGCAGCGATGCATTTTGGGGCTTTTTGTTTTTCACTTCCAATACCGAAAGCGAGGTTCAGTATCGGTGGATTTCGATCCGATGCACAAAAAAAACACAGCTGAATTTAAAACATTCCATTTTTTATGAAACACGTGAATTAAACATTTATGTGATAACTCTGCACCAGTACAAATTTAAATACAACAACAGCTTCACCACCTTGGTCAAACATGTAAAAACAGCACGACTTGAATTAGTTCAGTCAGTGCAGTTAAGAGAACAACAACAAAGAAACTGAACCTGAACAACAGGCTGACTGTGATGGTCAAATACGTAAAAATAACCTGCAACAAAAAATTTTTTCAAATGGATCAGAAAGTTCAATTAGGAATTCAAAATATAAAGTAGAAATAAATAAGAATGCTTGACATCGCTCAGAAGACAAAGCATAGAATTAGACTGAATAGATCTATCTGGCCTTATGAATCAGGGACTTTGTCACTGATACTTGATCTAGATTTTTTATATTTTTTATATTGTACATATATTAATATCAGACTGGTACATCTCTATTTATATAATTTCTTTTTAAGTAAGAACATCCCAAACCTGTATCTGATGACGTTAGGCAGGAATTTAGAAGCAAACTGCACCAAGTCCGCCTCGGTACAACGCATAGTGTTTCACCTTTCATTTGCTGCTGTCAGTAATGCATTTATTCAATTCTCTGAAAGTAGTTTCTAAATATTATTATTACATCAGAATATTTGCAAAATGTGTAATTAAAAGGGAAGGAAGCGTGGAGATTTTGGAGGGTGGACTGGTCAGGTTTGGAAGTTGCTGGTGATGAAGAAGGTTGAGGAAGAAGAGGAGTCTTTAGGTTGCCGGTCATGGATCAGTCCAGTCTCTTATTGAGCCAGTGGTAGAGAGGAAGGACTCCAGTGTCAAAAGGGAGCACAAGGAAGGTGTGAGCAAAGGAAGTGGGAAACATGAGGAACAGCAAGGAAATCTACAGAGCTAGAGGTAATGAGAGGTTAACACTGAACCGGTGAATAACCAGCTGATGCGAATGATGATTTGTAGGTGTGTGAGAACATCCTGATCCTCTGTCAGAGGAAAACACACACCACATAACCATAACACTGACCAAATTGAAATCACGAAAATAAATTTGCTGAATGGAGACACACCATTTTCGAAAATAAACCAAAAAACTTTTTCAATAAAAGGTTTTTGCGTTAGGATGAGGTGGTTTGTGTTTTGCAAGACTGCGGTGGAAACACTTTTTCGGATCACACGAGTCTCGTGAGCGACAACTGGACGTTAACCACTGGCGGAAATGTCAAAGTAGACGACAGGAAGTGGTAGGAGGATGGCGGTTTGTTTTGTTGTGGTGCAGCCGGCTCCACCAGAGCGCTCGCCGCGTCGCACCGTTCATGAAAAGTTGTGTGTCATTCCAACATGTTGAATCTGCAGCTGTTCTGTAAAATGGTCAACTACAATTCAATCTGGAGAGACTCACACAGAGAAGAAAATAGCAGTTAAAAAGATTTAATGGTACAATTTCTTTGGCGCTCGGACCCGGCAGAAGACCGTGAGCCGAGGATCGCCGTGAGCAGGCGGTCTGCTCGGCGAGCTCGGGATAGTCTTCCCCCCGGGACCGAAACTGATGGTGGAGCGGAGCTTGGAGAGGAAGAGCACAAGGGATCCTGGAGGACGACCCTCATGGTGAAGGTGGAGAAGGGGAGGAGGTGGGTCGAAGCACGGCTGACGAGCAGGAAGACCCCAGGGTAGCTTGGACTTTTGAAGGTGTCTTTGGACGACGATTGGCTGGAGCGGCGTGAAGCTCCGGTCCGGATTGGCTGCGGTCGGGCGTAGTGATTAGATGATGTGGTGAAGCTGGTCGAGTCTCCCAGTTTGAATTTTCGCCAAGGCTCCATTTCAATCTGGAGAGACTCACACAGAGAAGAAAATAGCAGTTAAAAAGATTTAATGGTACAATTTCTTTGGCGCTCGGACCCGGCAGAAGACCGTGAGCCGAGGATCGCCGTGAGCAGGCGGTCTGCTCGGCGAGCTCGGGATAGTCTTCCCCCCA
The DNA here is from genome assembly GCF_003331165.1 of Xiphophorus hellerii. NCBI lineage: Eukaryota > Metazoa > Chordata > Actinopteri > Cyprinodontiformes > Poeciliidae > Xiphophorus > Xiphophorus hellerii. The sequence goes on along the minus strand of NC_045686.1, from coordinate 21,909,189 downwards.
AAAGAGGGAGCCGGGCCGAGGCCTGGCTGGCCTGCAGTCAGATGACTGATAGGCGCACCACGTTGGTTGGGGCCTGCAGTCTGACGAGACTGATAGGCGTCGGTTGGGCCTGCAGTCTGACGAGACTGATAGGCGTCGGTTGGGCCTGCAGTCTGACGAGACTGATAGGCGTCGGTTGGGCCTGCAGTCTGACGAGACTGATAGGCGTCGGTTGGGCCTGCAGTCTGACGAGACTGATAGGCGTCGGTTGGGCCTGCAGTCTGACAAGACTGATAGGCGTCGTTGGGGCCTGCAGTCTGACAAGACTGATAGGCGTCGGTTGGGGCCTGCAGCTCGGCGAGACTGATAGGCGTCAGTCGGGGCCTGCAGTCGACGAGACTGATAGGCGACGGTAGGGCCTGCAGCTTGGCGAGACTGATAGGCGTCGGTCGGGCCTGCAATCTGACAGGACTGATAGGCGTCGGTAGGGCCTGCAGTCTGACGGGACTGATAGGCGTCGGTAGGGCCTGCAGTCTGACAAGATTGATAGGCGTCGGTAGGGCCTGCAGTCTGCCGAAACTGATAGGCGTCAGTCGGGCCTGCAGCCTGACGAGACTGATAGGCGTCGGTCGGGGCCTGCAGTCTGCCGAACTGATAGGCGTCAGTCAGGGCCTGCAGTCTGACGAGACTGATAGGCGATAGGGCCCGCACGCTGGCGGGACTGATGGCGAAGCAGTGTGATGGACTGCGAGGCCAAGCCGGCAGGGCTGAGGGCCTGTTGGGCCCTGCTAGCTTCCCTAGGTGTGAAATAAATGTTAGAGGTGACTGTAGCGGCCTCTCGGAATGGACAGCCAGATGCAGGGAGTTCCGAACGGGTGCAGTCTTGACCTTTCTTGTCAGACACAGTGAAAACTGTAGCATAAATAAAGGATACATAATGTATAAATAAACATAAATGTTCACACAACACAATTGCGCACATTCCTACCTCATTCTGCTTTCCAAGAGCGCTATTTTACAAATTTTCTTTTTCTTCAGGCTCTAACGCTGACTCTGCGTGGTTAGCGAAACAGGAAGTGCCTAACACAAAATACGCAAAGAAGAAATCTACCGCTCTTCAAAATAAAGCACAAATCAACCACTAAGTGTCACTGTGGGACCAATGAACAAAAAGAAGAATTTCACCATTTAGTAGCTATTTACGATGACTAGGGCTCCACCACCAGTTATTTGGAGAGATGCTCACCTGCAGACATTGCATGTGGAGCTTCGAGCACAGCTGAAAGATTTGGTAGGATATAGGATGAGAAGGCCGGGGATGACCAGCGGCCGAGCTGAAGGAGAGAAGCTGAAGGGACGCCTGACGATGGCGATGAGGCAACGCCTATTCTAAAAGAATGGCCCGAGAAGTGGCAAGGGGGAGGATCTCAGCTGAGATCAGTCTGAGGAGGCAGATGAAACGGGCAGCGGTTGTAGTGGTCAGGGAAGAATTTAGTATCGAGTTAGATAGTCTCTAACTGATTGAATACTTTAGATGCAGTGTGAACTCACTCCGTATCTGAAATCCATAGAAGGCTAGGAGGAAAGCGCATGAGTGGAGCTCTGATGTAGGGGACGAAGGCGCCGGATTGGTGTGCAGTGATGAGATTCCCAAGTGATGGGAATGAGATGGGTTTCCAGCTATCAGGATTAGAGGAGCTATGCTTAGAAATCCCTTGAGAAGAAATTCACAGCGGGGTTCGACTAGACTAGATGACCAGACTAGACTAGATGATGTGGTAGGTTGCTAAAGCTTAGCGTGAAAGTTGCTTCCAGCGAGCAGACTGCGGATGTAGGAAAGAACTGAAGAAGGGAAGCTGTAGGAATGCTTTGCACGGAGGCAGATGTGGGAGTTATAACTGGACCTGGAGGGACAGACTGGCTGCCTGTGATCTGCTGTAATATGATTAAGTTGTACGGATATACGAATCCTGCTTAACTAATTAATTAATTAATGCAACTACGGATGAATGCGTGGATGTAATTCTCGAAATCCTGGAGTGTTTTTATCTTATGCTGGGGGCAATGAGACGAAGTTGGATCGCTAAATAATAGGGGCCTGTAAATCCCCCAAAAGCTCTTTAGAGAACGCAAGGAAAAGGGTAGAACAAGTCAGGATTCCTACTGCGCGGTAGACTAGAGCACGTACACGAGACCGAGAGTCAACGTCGGGCCGGAGTTTAGTTTCCTGCCAATGAGGATCGCCATACGTCCTGCTCCAACGGCTGGTAGCGACCGACAGAAAGGGATTACCGAAACGCTTTTAGGTAATCGGCCACATAACAGGGAAGTTAGATCTTCGTGAGCCATATTGCCAGCGACGGTCCGGCTTGGTGGTAAGCAGTCGGAGTATCGGGGAACGGGAGGCTTGTTTTATACGAGCGAGCTTTGTGGTCGGCTACGACTAGCTCCAGCGGTAATTACTGACCATTCATTTACCAGAAGAACGTTGGCTGGTTTTATCCCGTCGCGTGTATCGAACTGACGGCTGTACAGATGACGCTGACCACCTAGCGCGCATGTCTGCGTACCAACTGTGTGTATGCCTCCTTGGTATGGGTCGGAACCAATGGATGACGAGGAAAGAAAGCTGTCAGAGCGAGCGGCGTTGTGAACTATGAATCACTTGAAAGAGGACTCGTGAAGTTTGTATCGCTGTGCAGGTGAAGCTAACTGTTCGAGGGTGGAGGTTAAGATTGACGACTGGAAAGTACGCAGATGAGATCCGGTCTGCTGGCTGCGATGAAGCTGCAAAATTAGAGAGCCTACGAGCGGCTTCTGATGACCAGACTACTCGGGGTGCGACATAGGCCCGACTGAGGGGGAAGGAGAACCATCCTCCCCACATTGTGCACCAGGAGCGGCCCCGTGATTGATGGTGCTGCTAAGGTGTGTGTGCGTGACTGTTTCTCCCCGTGTATGTCGGCTGCCTGGGTGGCTTGAGTTCCTGATTGCTCAACTGAGATCGTCAAGCCATCTACGGTCAATGGCTGGGATTGCGGTTGTTGTGGATGCTGGACCTACTAATGAAGCCATTCGTGTGTTCCTGCAGCATTGTTACGTTTCCACCTGGTTCACCAGATGATAAGCGCGGATCTAGGTAGGCTGCGTCTCTGCTCTCGGGTAATCTACCTGCTGGGTCCATAGTTAAGGTATTTTCTCTTTCAGATACCTGATGACTGCACCATTTTGGAGCTGCAGCGCTCGGACGCTCTGCCATCTGTGTGGATGGGCTGCTTGCATGGATCTGGGGTAGAAGGGGCAGCACGGCTTTTTTTTTTTTTTTTTTTTTTACAGAAAAGAGAAATTGTAAATAAAAGATTGCCCATAGCTCCGTTTGTTTTCAGGTGCGTTTTATATGAAACTTTAGGCGGATCCCCTCTACTAGTCATGAAAAGCTTTAAGAAAATGGTGCTGCGATTAGGAGACCAGCGGCAGCTGGGGCGGAGGCCAGAATGAGCTGAAATGCAAACTGGAACTACTGACAGAATTTGGAGCGATCTTAGCAACAGAGGGAAGAGAGGGCTACGGCGGCCTGAGCGGGGAACTAACGGAACGAGCTAGTCGCGACCCTGGAAATGCCAAGACTGACCGGCGATAGGAGGCGTGGTAAACATGAGTTAAAGGCGCTGGTGCGCTGACAGAGACGTAAAGCGAAGGGAGAATGAACGAGTCAGGAGCAGGTACGTCTTACCTAGACGACGCCCAATGGGCGCAAATGAAGCTGCGGGTTGATGAGGCTGACAAGCCAGCTGCGAGCCGAGATAGGTGGAGGTGGGCGTAGCGGTCTGATGCGACGTTCTCTCGGAGGTGAACTGGGAGAGACGATCGGGCAACGGATCGAGTCCATGGTGGGACGAGCAGGAAGAGCCGACGTGCGTCGGTGCAGCCACGGCGGATCGTGGAGACAACCAGCGCTTGCTGCGGGGGACAGCACCAATGAGCCGCAGCAGCCTATGGTGAGCCGGAGCGGGGAACCGGGCAGATACCGGAGGACTGCGACGTCAACGAGGGGAGGACGGAAAATTCCGCTCGTCGTCGCCGATGGAGGCCGAAGGAAGGCGTGATGAGGGCGGTTAGATTGGTGAGGAGTAGCGGGGAGTCGACAGGAGCGCAGCCGGTCGGTGAGGGATACTCCCTGGATCTGGGCGGACGGAAGGCAGCTGAAACTTGTTGACTGAATGTCGGAGAGGTAGGAGAAGCGTTCACGTAGGGTCGAAGCACGGCTGACGAGCAGGAAGACCCCAGGGTAGCTTGGACTTTTGAAGGTGTCTTTGGACGACGATTGGCTGGAGCGGCGTGAAGCTCCGGTCCGGATTGGCTGCGGTCGGGCGTAGTGATTAGATGATGTGGTGAAGCTGGTCGAGTCTCCCAGTTTGAATTTTCGCCAAGGCTCCATTTTCCACGAAGGTCAAGTCTTTCATTTCACTACATTTATTGTTTAGCAAAGGTCTTTGAAGAAAGTTCTATTTACACTGTTCACTAAGAACAGAAAAAATTCAGCCAAGAAAGTATAGAAACTGTACACTTTTCTCTTATTAAGGCCAACGTCTGAGACCTCTTCCTTTCCTTTTTTTTCACTTTGTTGCATTTTTGTTTGTTTGTTTTGTTTTAAATTACTTTGTTGTAAAAAACCCAAAAACTTACAGATTATGGAAAGGGGATTTTTAATACATTAGCTTTTTTTTTTTTTTAATTTACGTGGCCAGCACTGGTAGCAGTTGGTGCAATAAAGGAGGAAAACTCTTCTGTGAAGCGTCAAAAGTTTAAAAATCCAGAAGAAACCTTGGAAAGGTAGTAAAAATATTGGACAGACAGGAATGTCCGTCGTCTGTTTCTCATCACGGTGTAACTGTAGCTCTCAGCCAGTTAGCACGATCTGCGGTCTGCTTATCAACACTTCAATCGTGCGCATGCACAATCATGTAGAACTAGATCTTTAAAAATATACACCGGCATGCATTTCTTCCAGAAGGGATTTCATGTTATGTTTTTAGAGTCGTTTCTGCTAAGTGGACTCGCATGTTCAGTAAATGTTCCACACCGTTAAGTTTCTAAGGTTACTCCATGGCTGTTACTGATACTGACACCATTTTGAGATTTTTTTTTAAAAATTCAAGACAAACTGATTTATTCATGAAGGATTAGATTTAAACTGTGGCTAAGGAGAAAAAAAGACATATATAGTAAATTATACAGTAATTCAGCGTAAATGAGAAACTCATAGAGTCATTTCACACAGAGTTTATAACTGATGTTTTTGTCTGATGCTTCTGGACTCCAGCCTCAGTCCACTTTGGGAATCTCCTCCAAACTCTTGAATTGTCTTTGCATTATAACAACCAGAACGCTGCGGTTGCCTCTGTTGCTTGTGCAACTTTTGCTGTGACACATTTTACTCCGACTCGTCCGTCCATCACCATACTTATGGTGTTTTCACACCTGATCGTTTGGTAGAGTCATTTCAATTGGGGACCAAAGTTGCAACATTTGTTACATTTTCAGCTTGGTGCGCTTCACTTTCACACTGTGTCAAATGAACCAAACCCTTTGAAAAGCCTGTCCACCTTCTTGCCTGTGGGGGGCGCTGCACCAAGATCCACTGGAGGAAAACAACGTGAAAACCTTTAAAGAAGACACTGAGCGCAACTTCCTTCTTCACAAGATGTGAACCAAGACAGATTTTAGCGGCCGTAGGATTTCTCTTTTGTCTTTGGCAAAAGAGCATGATACATTTCTTCTTGCTAGCGCTAAACACACGTTTGTTTTGGATGTATTTACCCAGAATGCCCTGCGCTATTGTCCACTTCCTGCTTGTGGAGTGATCTCCGGTCCACTTGGCTTTCCTATATGCACTCGTGCGGAGACCAGGGTTTTCAGGCGGATCAGAGTTCGCTCCTTTGGTCTGCATCAGTATGGTTACACATAAATAATTTCACTTTTTTGGTTACGGAATCTATTAAAAGTTTCTCCTTTTGAAAAAAGTATTTATTTGGAAAATACTCTTAGTTGAATGAAGTGCACCGTCTACGGAGCGGTAGCTACTCCAAACCTGCATCCTGCAGTCGTGTTTCTGTAACTCGAACTGAGCCAAGTTTAAACTTGAAGCAGGTGAGTCAGACTGAAGCACAAAGCCTTGTTATGATTTTAGCAGGCTAAAAAGTGCTGACTCGGCACTTTCTCTGTTGAGGATCTTTGGTCTGAACGCTAACGTTACAGCAGCAGGGGAAGTCTTTGGTTTATATTATTATGGTATCATTTTTGTGTCAGATTTTACTCGCTGATGTGCTTTTTTTTTTTTTTTTTTCAGCATGTTTTGCTCTTTCATTTTCATTTTCTTCTTTGACTTTTGATTTTTTTCTTCAAAACTTTTCAAAGATTTTTATCACTATACATTTTCTCAGACATTCATCAGCACCTTTGTGTCGTGTAAATATTACTAGGGGTGGGCAATATGGACTTATTTTTATCAGAATGTTTTGTGATAATATTGTGATTACTAAAAAAGTGACAATAAGAAGTATTTTTTAGGTAATTGCATGGTTGTGACTGTGTCACAGGAATTATGGCCCCACAAACACAAATGCTGCTCTTGGTTCTCTAGGAAATGAGACATAAAGAAATGTGATTTATAGCTCTAAAATTGACACAGTAACTGAATTTAATCATATTTTCCAATTTATTGATACACAATTATTGCACAAACCATTTAGAAAAATTGTTAAGTTAACAATCCTGGATTGTTAACTCCAGGTCTGTCTGGACTGTATTTTAACTCCAGACAGACCCTACAGACAGCTTTAGGGGGTTTTAAACAATAATTGGAATTTATTGTTACAATAATGACCCAAAATCTTATAAGTAATTTATCTCAATAAACCGTAAGTGATACAATAAATGCCCACCTCTAAATATTACCAACGATTTTTTTTTTCCCTTTCTGCTTTACCTGGTTAACTTTCTAAAATCACATTTTGTTCTGCAAAATGCAAACATCTTGTGTGTCTGATCTTCAGTGCCTATGAAACGTATTCACTCCTTTGGATGTTTTACCCTTGGATTGCTTTTACAAATTAATCCTGGTCAACAACATTTGGCTTTTCTAATTATAATATATATATTTTTTTTTTTACAAAAATATTTTTAATGTCAAAGTGAAAACTTTTGTACAAAAGATGACACCTAAATAAGAAGATGTAACAAAATATAATTGATTCCATAAATATTCACCCCATTTGAAGTCACTGACCTAATTCAACAAAGGTCCCTCCAATTGGTCCCAGTAGTCTCACAATAGTCTTTTGTCAAAAAGCAAAATGTTGTTAATGAATATTGATTTGTAAAAATAATTTTAAAAAAGGGGGCAAAACACCAAAGGGAGTTTTTTTATAGGTACTATGAATATCTGTTTCATTTTTGATATTTCTGCTCCATTGAACTCATTCCTCTTGCTGCTCTTTGCGTCAGTTCTTGGTGATTGCCTTTAGGTGGCTGCTGCAGGGGGCGCTGTGCAGAGCAAGACGATGACTGGGACATCAGGGAGGACGCCCACGCAGATGGACTCCAAAAGCATCATCCTCCATAACAGCAGGATCACCGCAGGAAAAACTAACACAGTGGATATTAGCTTTGTGCCAAAAACCGTACGTTTGGTTACACCGACGCCTAACAACCTTGCATATAAAAGCTAAATATCGACTACATTTGACTTCTATTATTCCTTGAAAACTCCAACTCTGGTTGTTTTTGTTTTGTTTGTTTGTTTCAGATTTGGGGTGAACCGCCCACCACCAGCCAGCTGATGTCAAACATAGCGAGACAAAAGGGTCGCATCACCTTGGAGGTGGACTTGGACGACTTGTTGATCCCTTTCAGCCAGCGCTTCCAGAGACGGATCCTGGAGCTTACCAAGCCGAAGACCAAACTGGAGGAAAGCCAGAGACAGAGACAAGTGTCCTAATTATGTTACTCTGCTTATGTTGTCATCGTCGTTGCCTTTTTATTATTATTATTATTATTATTATTATTATTCTTGACAGCTCATATGAAAAACGACATTCAGCATATGTCCATCCCTGGGGCAGTGGGATTTTTACCAACAACTGAATTAAATATAGAGCCATGCAGATAATGAGAATGTGAGTAATCAAGTGAAAATAAAAAGTTCTTTCCTCTTATGGTTCTGTGTCTAAAATGAAGGGACTGTTTTTGTCTTTGTCGTTTAGGTTTTAGGATTTTCTCTTCTGGAAACAGTTTCCAGTTTGGCTACAAACTGTCTAAACGATGCCTAGCCTTTAACTGTAAAGAATACAAAATTGTTATGTAGTTTTACAAAAAAAAAAAAAAAAAGGTGAGTAAAAAGTCTTGCTAAGTATATTGGAGTATGTCGCTCCTAGCTTTGCACAGTTTTTTTTCTCAATGTTCTTTCTAAAACAGCTTAATATCTGCCATATTAAACAGTTTTTCTGTAGTTTGTTAATTAACGGCACCTGTTACTCTCCCATTGACTGAGATTCTTCCGGTAGATTTCCTACCGGGCCAATCAGCGAACAGAAGGAGAAGTATGACGTCGATTTTCTGCAGACTTGATAAAACTACAAGTCTGCTTGTAGTTTCATCAGTGGCAGCGCAGGAAGTGATAGAAGTTGTTCAGTCCGAGTTCGCCAAGCCTCCAAATACTGAATTAACATAAAGCAGTCGGCTCGTTCAGCTCTTCTCTCTTTTCAGCGAAGGACGGGTGTATACAGTGCACGCAATTTCCGGTAGGCTTGTCTACTTCGGACTGACGCATTATGTCATGAACAAACGTTAGCGGGTTGGGTCAAATTTGAAACTTCAAAGGGGTCCATGTCTCTAAGAAGCAATGGTTTGTGAATAGCGGAGGGTCCAGACCTTCAATACGAAGTAAAGCGTAGGACCAGGAACTACACCTTCTTTCGTCTAAAGATTTGTAGGAACTGTTTATTTGACAAGATAATAATGTAAGAGTGCGTTTTACAACAGCGTTACTTGTAAATGCCTGCATTTCTAAACTGAGCAAATTAAAAGTGGTGTTTGCCTATAGGAAATGAATTAAAATGATGTTTGTCATAGGTACTTCAAAACAACGTTTACGGGCGGCGCCATTTTGAATTCCGATTTCGTAACTAGAAGCCGTTACCTCGTGTCTGACGTCAATTCAGCTCTGAGTTCCAACATCCCAGGTACACAGCGCTACACTGAGGTGACATCACACACAGCTGTGCTCTCTTCGCTAATTAATTTTGCTTGGTAAATGGCCACACCTCCGAGCACCTGTCTTCACTACGTATAGTGGTGGACTTAATTAAAGTGGTATGATGACGTACTAGGGGTCTTGTAAATAGAAAAAAATGGGTAATTTTCCACCAAATGGTTCATATTTTATAGAAAAAAAACAAAGGATATTTTTCAGGTCTAAAAGTTGGAAATTACCTAGAAAACTCATCACAAAGTTTCTTCAAAAACACGAACATTTAAGCGTTTTAAAAGTCAAATATATTCTACCTTTGATACTCAAAAATGTCCACGTTTTTAAAAAAATAAAATAAAATTCAGAGATTATTCTCAAAACTTTTTTTTTTTTTTGCCGGAAATAAACTCTATCTACTATCTATATGTATGGCCTGCAGACCCTGTCGTAAAATTAATTCCTGCTGGAGTTTAAATCTTTATTATTACTACTATTATTAATTTTTTTTCCAGAGATACAGATTCGTCTCATACGTAAGTCGCCGCAGCTTGTGATGCTTTTCTTCCTGAAGTTTCACATGGTAACCAGTAGGTGTTGCTGTTTGTCAAATCTAGCCACATAAGGTTTTGGTTGTTTATTAAGGCTGGTAATTTAAAAAAAAAAGAAGGAAAAGAGGAAAGAACTTGGAGGGAGCTCTTTCTCCTAGCACAGAAAGAGATCAAAATGGCAGCCACGAGTTTTAGCTGCTCTCACATGCAACACTCTGATGGCTGTAAGATATAAATAAATAGAAATCTACAGCGTAACCATGAGATTTACCTGGAAGATGTGAAAGAATGCAGCTCCACTCTTTTTGCGTCACGTTTGCCTCAGGTTACATTTTGTTAAATAAATAAGCTCAGAAAACATTGCAATTTCCTGTTATAAACAGCAGCAGCAGCAGCGTCGTCAAATAAAATTAGTTAGCAGTGTCTTCAAGGTCCACAGGGACACGGTTATATAATAATAAAAAATAAACACTGGCAGAGGGAGGCAGCTCTGAGGTCTGAAATGTATGCTGGGAATTGTTCAAATATACATAAAACGGATGTGAGGAGAGGGAGAGAGACGACACGAAGAAGACAAAAACACATGTAACAGAGAAACCTGGAAGCCCAGCAGGGCCGTTCGCGATCTGAGCGAGACGGGGGGGGATGGAGGGATGGCGAGGGAGCAGGACGGAGGAATGAGAGGCGGGGAGTGAGAAGATGGGGGCTTTTCTGGTGCGATCAGTGGCCACACGGGTTAGAGGGAGTAAACAAGGCTGGCTGCCGGCTGCCGGCTGTGACGCAGCGAGTCCGTCAGGGCGTGGGCTCAGGCTTATATGGTCATGCAGTATCTGGGCACGGCGGTCTGCTGGGTGTGTTGCTGTTGGGGCTCACGCCGCAAAGAGATGTGGGTCAGTTCACAAAATAAAGAACAAATATGGATCATTGTCAACAAAAACACCCTCAAATAGTAAATCCCGAGTGACATTTTTAAACGTTTGTGTTTTTAGTGTGATTGTAGAGGCTCGTGGGACTGAATCTGTGAATGAAGTGGAATATGTATCGACTTATTGAGGAGATATATTTTTATTTTTATTACTGTTGTAGAGTTTGTTTTTTGTTTTTCTCCCCCCTGTCAGTCTGAGCTCCTATCGACGTGCTGCAGCCAGCAGCACTGCGGTCTCCGCGCTGTGGCCCCGCACCGCTTACTCAGCACTTCTCACCCTCAGCCTCCCAAAACCAGCGGCCCCCCTCCCTCCCCCCCAGACAGGCGCACCGCATCCCCGAACCTCCTCGGTAATATTCCCCGTTTACTGCCGCTTACGTGAAGCTCGCTCCAACCCAGACACAGATGTGCTCACACATGCATGTAATCTAATAAAATAAATAATAACAATAAAAAAAACATCCTTAAGCCATAAAGCGTTCACACACAAATTCTGCATGTCACACGCGTCACACCGTAGATAGACATAAAAATCCACAATATTAAACAAGCCGGAAATGTATTTACACCTCCAGAGCTTTATTGGATTTTTCTTTTTTTTTTTACAATACAACCAGAAATTGATATGGGTTTTATTGGGACTGAGCTATCTGAGAGATCAATACGGAGCAGTGAATAATTGTGAAGCGAAAGGGACAAGATGCTTTTCAATTTTTTGCTAAATATGCAGCTAAATATGTATTCAGGCCTGCTTGGTCATGTTCTGTAGAAAAATGTAGTTGTCAGACCAAACTGGATTATACCAGAGGATGTTTCTACTCTGACTATTTTGGTCTTTCTTTCTTTCTTTATTTTTGCAAAATAGGATGTCTGGTGATGTTTTTTTAAAGTCCTGTCATAATCCACAACTAGATTTAGGTATGGGCTTTGACTGAGCCATTATAAAACATTATTATTATTGCACCAATTTAATTTTCAAGCCGATCACTGATGTTTAAAAACGTTGGACACACAGATTCAGATTTTGGCCAATTGTTGTTGTTGTTGTTTTTTTGTTTGTTTTATTTATTTATTTGTTTGTTTTATTTATTTTTTTGTTTGTCTGAAAGGTAACCAAAATCGCTGGTGTCTATCGTTAAACCGCACATGTGCAGACATGACCTGGTGGGCAGGGTTTGTCAGAAATGTCCATGTTTTTTGGGGGGGGGGGGGGGGTTCTAGAAAATTCTTTAGATGAATCTCAAAATATCGGAGTTTTTTCTGGAATTCTTTCAACTTTTTGGAGTTCAGAAATATCCTTGTTTTGTCCGAGATTATTCTTAAAATTTCTGCGTGTTCAGTGGGAAGTTACTCTACAATGGCCACATAGTTCATCCTGACTCTCTGAAGCATATTTGTTTTAAATCACAGGATTAATGTAACTTCTTAACTCTGAGTTGCTCTACAGAAACTATGTTCCTAACATGAAACGCCTCGCAGAGACGGAGCTGATGACTGTAAACACAGTGGCACTGTGCGCTAAAGCTGTGCGGAGCTAAACAATGGTGGCACTGTCCTGATGCCTGATGCTGCTGTGCCATGCATTATTGATGAAGTCAGCTGCTTTAACTCTGCTCCCAATGATGCATGCGACTGCAGGAGGATACATGCACACCAATGTTCCCCATAATGCTCACACAACACACCTGAACGAGTGAAACTCTTCATAACCTGTATGTGCTTGTGTGTGTGTGTGTGTGCGTGTGCGTGTGTGTGTGTTTGTGTGCGTGTGTTTGTGTGTGTGTGTGTTAGGGGTGTGTTTGTGTGTGTGTGGGTGTGTGTGTGTGTGTGTCGGAGTGAAGAGCAGTTTCCTTTTATCTTTCTGAGCTGCTGGTTCTAATTTGTCGCAGGCCTGGAATGTTTAATATAAAGATATTGATTAGAATTTCATGCTGAGGCCGATAACGCCGGGCAGCAAACAGAGCAGCCTGGGAAAGAAACCAAAAGCCAACAGGATTATTATCTGACAGGATGGATTACAGCTGCAGGTTTCTCCTGGTTTTCTCTGCTTAGCAGGTTGCTAACTGTAAAACTGTTGATGAGCTTAACGTGTTTTTTTTCTTTCTTTTTTTGCACTGTTGAAAGTATATATTGTTTATCTCTTAGAATGCAGTTAAAGGAAATTGCCACTGTTTTGATTTGAAGGTTCAGGTACCGTTGCTTTTTTTGTTACCCTCACACGTTTGAGATCGTCAAACTCATTTAATATTAAGGATTGTTTCAGTAAAGGGAAAACGTTATCCAAATCGAACCAGAGTAACGACAGCAATTACCTGCCAACTGTCTGCAGTAGCTGGGAATGTTTTTCTGCGTCCCTGTAGAGCAGGGGTGGGCACTCCTGGTCCTCGAGGGCCGGTGTCCTGCAACTTTTAGATGCATCTCTACTTCAACACACCTGAGTCAAATAATGAGGTCATTAGCAGGACTCTGGAGAACTTGACTGCACTTAGGAGGTGATTCAGCTGTTGGATTCAGGTGTGTTGGACCAGGGAGACATCTAAGAGTTGCAGGACACCGGCCCTCGAGGACCAGGATTGCCCACCCCTGCTGTAGAGGAATTTTGGCACCATTCTTTCCCCCCACTCTTCTCTACCGTTGTTTTAACTCAGCAACGTTGGAGAAATTTCAAGCAGGAATCATCTGTTTCAAGTCATACTACAGCAACTCAATGAGATTAAAGCCCAGACTTTGACTAGCCTGCCTCAAAAATCAAGTCCTTTTCACATTTTTAGTGTTGGTAAGATGTATGGGGCAACATTGGTGCCAAAGAGTTTGTCGAAAATAAAATAAAAATTTAACTGAAAAAAAGTTTTGAAACTGAAGAAAAACATGTATATCTGAAACTACTTTTCAGTTTCAGACTTTTTTTTCAGTTTATAAATATTTTTTTTAGTTTCAAAACTTCTTTTTTAGTTTCTTTACTTTCTTTTTTTTATTCTTTTTTGTTTTTAAAACAAACCTTATGGCCCTAATTTAGCTCCATAGAGAAATGCAGATAGCGCCGTCTTACGCTGATTCCAGCTTCTTTAAAACTAATTTTGTGATTTATGAAACTTTACTCGACTTCTTTAGTTAAAAAAAAAAACAAACAAAAAAATAACTGGGATTTATAATTTTTCCAGAAAGTGGAGCTAACATGTAATCTCCGTCCTATGAACCAAAGACAGTCATTCATCTTGTCTCTTGAGGTAAATGTATTACTGCACCCCTAGTGGCTAAATGATGAACATGTCACTCTTTTCTTTCCCTCTACTTATTTTGGGGGATTTATTCAACTATAAAATGCTTAGTCAGCAACATCATGAAGGGGGGGGACATCAAAAGAATTTTTTAAGATATGCTTTCCCTATTAAGGAAGCAAAAAATGACATTATCTGGGAAAAGATGCTGCTTTGACACAGACTGAGGGTTCGTAGCTATTCATTGTTTCCTAAACTATCATTTCCCTCACAGCTCTGCGTTTCTCTCTTATTGTGACGGATTTGTCCCGCTTCATGGTGAGGATGCATCATCCAGGGCCGCAGCGTTCTGTGGCCGGGAGGGACACAAGATGCTACGGGAGAAAACAAACAGCCAGACTGAAGCGTCGCTGAATATTCATGAACTCCTGATGGTATCATGTGCAGGAAAGAGAGGCTGCAGGGTTAAGATGGGCCAACAAACGTAGGCGACGGTTCTGTTCTCTGACAGCTTGTGGATGATAAACATGGAAGGAGAGTCCGCACACACTCAACTCATTTTGTCTGACGAAAGGGTGAAAAGCAGAGCCGATCATGTTGGGGAAATGGATAGATGAAGATAGATCAAGGATGGGTGTAATTCCCTCTGCAGAGGCCAAAGTGGAGGGGATTTTTATTGCGAGAGTTTTGTAATGCTGCTGCCATTGCTGCTGTGCCACAGAATCGATCGAAAGGGAGAAGGTGGGAAACAGGAGGAGGGTCCGTCTGGTCCACGGCCGTCTCTCTGCAGTCCTCCAATAGACCTCATCTCCCTCCCTCTTAATTGTATTCTAAATAGAGAGTCAGCCGTCTGTCTCTGCCTGATTGCGTCTCCGTTGGCCATCATTCTAATGTGACCTCCAGGTTGGACACGTGCATCCTGACACCTGGCGCCCCGCTGTCCAAAACCAATCTGGCAACCTTGGGCACAAGTTGTCCAGGGGTTTCACGGTGAACACAGCTCTGTTTATGGCACTAAAGTCTTTCCGCAGTAATTGTTTCCAGTGCAGTTAAGTGGCTGGATGGTTTTACAGTCTACAGACGTTTGTTTTCGTGAACAAACAGAGGAACACAGCAGACAGGTCAGGATCGAAGGGGAACCCTGAGCCGTTGCCATGGTTCTAGAGTGTGTGTGGGTGCGACCTTTTCTCTGAGCCACAGGTTTCCACCAGTGAAACCCTAAATTTAGGTTGCAGAACTTTAGCCTGCTGTGAGTTTAAGGAGCTGCTGGATGACCATTCCTCTGCTGATTATTATCCATAATGGCACAGTCAGGTTTCTTTTCACGAAAGCCTGTTGTTCTTTTAGGAGGTTTTCACACCAGACAGTCCGGTAGACTCAGATTGACTGGGGACCAAAATTGCAGCATTTGTCACATTTTCAGCTGCTGTCGTTCTCTTTCACATTGAGTTGTGTCAAACCAACGAAACCCTTTGAAAGATGTATTAATACTCTCACCTGTCTTTACCAACAACTACTGAAGGAACTAACGTGAAAACGTCTTAAGGAGACACTGAGTGCAATTTCCTTCTTCGTGAAATGTAAACAAAAATGGAGTAGTGTCAGATTTTAGCGGTTGTAGGATTTATCTTTTGTCTTTGGCAAAAACCGACAAGCCATCTCTCCTAGTTGTGATAGACACATATAGAGAGTGTGTGTTGATATTACCCAGAATTCCCTGCACGATAGTCCACTTCCTGCTTTTGCTCCGTATCGTTTGGCGTTCACATATGCATTCAAACCCAGACCGAGGTTTGTAGGCAGACCAGAGTTTGCTTTTTGCTCTGCATCGGAGTTTGATTGTTCATTCACACCTCCCCAAATGAATCCGATTTTCTTACAAACAAACTAGAGTTTGACTGAAGCGGACTAAACAGTGCTGGTGTGAATTCTCCCTAAGCGCCTTCATACTTTCTTGGGTGTCTCTTGTGACACTGAATCACTGCACTGTCATACATCCAAGCCTGGGTAAACCCCCAGGGAACCACCACTTCCTTCTCTAGTGCAATAGACTACCAGGTAATTCTCCAGACCCACACCTAGCTGCTCATCTCTAGACCCACAGTGCCATCCTCCACTCATGAGAAAGCCGAGAATGTCCGCTCCTTCTTCTTCATTCTAACTCCTCTCCTTTGCTCCAAGATGTCATCGGCAACCAGTGACAAGTCATTGGACAGAACTCTGAGCATTGCCAATTCATGACGTAGACCACTGATCTGAGTCAGCCTATCAGTTAAGCTATTCAGACCCACAGTGCCATCAAGCCTAAAGTAGCATCTCAATGCTAAACATGTAGCAGCAGCACAGACGTCCCCAACGCTAACGTCAGCATCCACAGTCTATTTCTAAAGAAGATTCATGAATGATCAGGTTCCTGATTGACTAGAACAGCACTTTGCACCAATCGGATTTATTCAGTAATTTAGCAACAGTAATAATTTCTGAATTGAAAATGCTGCTTATTTTGTCAACATTTAGTTTTTGATTGAAATGCATTAATTAATTACAGACCCTGCAATTGACTTGATTAAAATTTTCAATCGAGTCCCACCACTGATATTGATGTGTTGAAATGGCCCAGTCAAAGTCCAGATCTTTGTCCACCCTGGTCTCTATGGCACGACTTAAAACTTGGTTTGCAGACACTCTCCATCCAATCTGACGGAACTTGAGCTACTTATGCTAATTCTTATTAGCACATCTGTTTGAACTATATACTAACACTGATGGGAAGTTTTTGCTACCTGATTGATTTGATCTGTGTTGATGCTGCTCATATGGTGGACTTTACACTTGAACATAGCAAACACTCTTTATCAGTGTGACCCAGAGGAGATGATGGGCAGTTTGACTGGAGCTCTCCAGATGTTTGTGGTGGTTTGTGCCTCAGACCACAGAGGGGAGACGTGCGCCATAAATCATGAGAAGGGAAACAGAGAAGAGGGGGTGACTGACAGAGAGGAGCAGGAAACCAGACCAAACATGGGCACACGTGACGTATAGAGGATACCCAGTTTCCATAGCAACATGCAGGTGGAATACACTGGGAGCTGGTCTTTGCTCTGCTGAGGTGAAACATTTGCATCACACTTTGACTAGCCCTATGTACAAACACACACACTCACACGATATTTTCCAACAAATACTACCTTGTGAGGACCCACCGGTCCTTATGGGGCCCAAAGCTTTGATCCCATAAACGGAAGTGTTGCTTTTGGGTTAGGTTTTAGGTTTAGGACTAAAGTGTGAATATTACTTAGGGTGACGGTTAGAATCCTGACTTCCTTTAAATCTGGTCTAAAAGCCCACCTGGTTAGGGCTGCTTAATAAATGGATCATTGATCAATGTATGCAATTTGTATTGATGATCTTGATGATCTTCAAAATGTAATGTTTGTCTCTGGTTTCTCAATTGTTGACTGTATGCTGTTTTTGTGACTTCTTATTGTTGTGTTTTTATGACGTAAAGCACTTTGAACCTTCTTGTTGCAGACATGTGCTATACAAATAAACTTGATTGACCGATTGATTGATTAAGGTTAGGGGGAGGCATGTACTGGCA
Organism: Xiphophorus hellerii; assembly: GCF_003331165.1. Classification (NCBI taxonomy): domain Eukaryota; kingdom Metazoa; phylum Chordata; class Actinopteri; order Cyprinodontiformes; family Poeciliidae; genus Xiphophorus; species Xiphophorus hellerii. The sequence continues at coordinate 21,891,668 of NC_045686.1, read as the reverse complement.
ATGGTTAGGATTAGGGTAACTGTTATGGTAAGGGTATAGAAATGAATGAAAAATGAATGGAAATCAATTCAAAGACCATGTTAAGATAGAAATATGTGGTCTTATAAGGTGTGAAATGCTAAAACACACACACACCTACATTTTAATAGTGGCGTGACACATTGATGATACAGAGGAGGATGAAAGGGCGGGGAGGGAGTGGGCCGAGGTAGAGATTAAAGTGGAAGGGGACCTGGGGGCGCAGAGTGCTGATCCACACCCTGTGAGTGCAGCAGACGATGAAGAGGAGGAAGACACACTGAGGAGGAGCGTTCAGGAGGGGTGTGTGTGTGTGGCATGGTGAGGAGAGCCAATAAGACCCTAGTGGTGAGACCGGGGAAGAAGACCCAGGGATGGTTAAGGTGGGAAGAGGAAAAGTTCTGGCAGTGCTACACCAAGATTAATCTAAGGTTTGGTGTGTTTTCAATGAAAAACAGAAAAAAGAGCTTTTACTTTGGCAGGGCCATGGCCTGTTAATTTCCTGTTAGTAATAATGACTCATTCCAGCAGCTACAGTAGTTTCAGTCTGGCAGTATAAAAAGGGTTTGTTTCACTGCCCCTCATTGGTTTGTCCTGATTATCAAAACGGAGGGAAAGTCAGAGGAACTCAGTTAAAATCAATGAAACACAAGTGTGTATTTAGTCGTGGTGGAAAAGGCTTCAGGAGTGAATTCTAGTCAGCTGCAGACGCCAAGATTATCAGAGATTGACCTGTTTGGTGTCAATGACGAGAAAAATGTTTGGAGGGGTCAAACGTAAGATTTGATATTATTGATCACCACTTCAAATCCCTTCAGAGAGATGAAACTGGTATCAGGGAAGATAAAACAGCTTAAAATAAGCCTAAAATAATAGAATCCTGTTTCCAAAACCTTTAAAGGGTCAGTGTGTGTTTTCCAGGCAAGTAGAGTCAAATAATCAAGTATCTATGTTACCTTCAGTTGTTATAAAAATGCTGTATATATCAAATAAGACTGTAATTTCATCCCTTAAAATGGGGTATTAGCTATTGCAGGGATATCGTAGCTACACCTCGAAGGCGGGGCTAGGTCTACCCAGTTGTTTTGCACAGCTGAATGGTTGTCATGGAGATTAAAGGATTTCTCAAACATGCATGAAAGAATCAAAGCAACACTCCACAAATGTTTTTGATGAAGGAATAAGATTATAAAAAGATGCAAAGCTCAAAAAAGTGGATTTTACATACTACTGCCCCTTTAAGAGGTGTGAATACTTTTGCAAAACGATTTGAATATGTAAAACTGTCAAGGATTGGTTGAAACTGGTGCAACTTTTCCTAAAATGAAGAAGTGAATCTTGTGGAGCATTTGAGATGAAGCTCAAACACATTGTTCATTTTTTGCTCACTATGCTAACATAGGATCAATGCCGACATGCTAGTTGGTGTAGTTCTATGTTAGCTTGCTAGCTTCATAGGACAAAAAGCACCACAGAGACTCCCATGTTCCACCCATGCTAACACAAAGCTCTTAGGATTTCTCACCAGAGTTCCTCTGCAGAGAAATGTCAGCTGCTCCGACATTCAATCAGAAACTTACATGTCCTTCCATCCATCACCTACAGTACATGCACATATGGGAAATTAGGACTGTGCACATTGTGAGTGCAGTTGGCTTTGACGTGCCACTTCCTGTGATCTGGCCAGGAGGGATGTTAGCGTGTGCTCCACTGGGCCCTCCCTACGTCTGTCCTGTTTTTATTTCTCTCCTCTTCTTTGGTATCACTTCTGCTCTGTGCTAACATTCCCTCAACTTACGCTTTGTTGCATCACATCCCTTACTTGGTGTTACTTTATGTTACGCTAACCACAGATTTTTTTTTTTGGTTTGCTTTTTTGTGCCTTAATAATACGCTTGGTGGCTTACATAACCTTATGCTGCATCGCGTCGTACTGTTTCCCTGCTCTCTCAAGCTGCTCTGCTGCGTCACGCTCAGCTACTTCTGACTTTGAGGTACTAAACATACTTCCTCCTTTCCCCTCCCTATAGAAATACGTTCTGCATGCTTCCCACTGCGCCAGCGTCAAAAAAAATAAGCGAGGAGCGGTTGCAGATTGAATGGAAAGGAGGAAAACATTTAAGGGGAAGGAAGGAGTCGCAGTAGAAGACAGAAGTGAGACGATGGAAGAGGCACGGAGAGAAGCAAGATGGCAAGATGGAAAACAGAGGCTGGTGAGGTGCAGAGCTGTGGGTCGATGCAGATTGATTCCTCCTCTGACAGCTACCCTCACCATCGGATACAAGACCTTCAGTCCCACACTCGTCAATGTCGCCACCCATGCCCAATCTATCAATGCCTCAATTATCAGATTAAATATCCGTCTCCCCCAGTGGGCCAGATGAGACGGAGAGCTATTCCTTATGCAGGCCTTTGCCGATGTCCATTTACTCGCGGTTCGGTGCTCCTGTGAAGAGATAAAAACAACACAACGGGCCTGCAAGGAGATGCTCTGAGAATTTAAACAAGACTTCTGAGGAGGCGAGGTAGCAGAGTGATGTCCATGCTACATGTCTCCTTTCCAACACGCCACTTCAGACGGGGGGCGGGGGGTTGTGAACTTCAGCTGAGATGATGGATCATTTGTTTTATGTATTCCACGCATGAGGCCCCATGAGGACACAGTTATTGGGACTGTTGCCTTGCAGCAAGAAGGTCTAGGTTTCGAATCATAGTCCGGGTTCTTTCTGCAAAGAGATTTCATGTTCTCTCTGTGCATGTTGGGGTTCTCTCTGGGTACTCCTGCTTACCCCGTGGTGTACTGATGACCTACCCAGGGTCTAACTCGTCTCTTGCCCAATAATTGTAATTTGGGACGATTGTGGCGTCGGTGGTAGGAGTTTGTCCTGCTGTCGGTGGGTTGCCGGATTCAAGATTTCCCCCAGAGCCCGGTGGTTGGGCGATAGGGCAGTCGTTCATCCAGCAGCCCGTCGTGTTTTTGAGTTGAAAAATATTTAAAGTTGACAGGAAATTTGAAAATATCTTTTGATAATTATGTGTTATTGAAAGATTGGAAGATTAACACATGAACACCAACTAGAAAGTCTTAAAAAAATGCAAACATTTTAAAAAAGACTTGAGGAAATAAGCTATGATTAGCCTGGTGGGGGCACAAGTAAAGCCTGGTGGCCCACCAGACTTATAATACTCCGGGGGTAAACCCTGGGATTGATTCTCACTCCGTCCGCCTCTGTCGTTGTGTCCCGCCTTGCCTGCTGGTGGTGGTCAGACGACCCGGTGGCGCTGACGCATGGCAGCTTCCGTCACACTCATGTCATTTCATAAAGTCCAGTGGAAGCAGTAAAGATTCATTTAGTTTTGATGAAGGTTGTTATGGAATTTTTTGCTTTAGTGCAAAAACAAACATGTCGGGGGGGGGAAAAAAAAGTTTTATTTCGAAATCATTGGGAAAAGGCTTGAATTTACCACCTAAGACTAGTTGTCAACCGAAGAACTGCGTGACACTGCCGACTGTCAACAACTGTAAACGAGCTGCTCTGTCATTATTCAGCGAGCAGCACTTATTGTGCTGCGGTCCAAGCTGTCAGACAGCAAGGGAAGTTTGCAAACCTTTAACATGAAATGTTAAAATATAAAAGCTAATCAGTTAGCGGATCCCAACAGCAAATCCAACAGCAAGAGCAACTGCATGTGAAAACAGCTTTACCTCCTCTGAGAAACAGATCAGATGGAGGAGTCTGACATGAAGCGAGCAGTCGTGACGAGGCGACGGTGAAGAGCTCTGTTAATGTGTTTGGTACAGTGACTAATATGATATTTAAGGGAGAGGAGAGACAAAGGCAGAATTTGGTGCTGAGTCACAGCGAGGCTGCTGCTGCAGCACGGCCCTCCCCCCACAGCCTGGCTGACTGGCTCCATCTCTCATCCTGCTCTCCTTTACCCCACAAACACACACACACACTCTTCTCAATGCTTCCAGCCCAGCCCAGGTTGCTTTTACCCTTCTTTTTTTTTTTTGCTTCATCACTCTCTCATCTAGCAGTCTAATTAAGAAGGAAGTCAATCACAGGATGGAGAGAGATCAGAGTGCGTGAGTTTGTCTGCCTCAACTGTAATCTTCTCCTCCACGTTGTGTGTGTGCTGCTCTTCAGACACACACACACACACACGCCCACCCCCGCACACACACACACACACACACATCCCCCTCTCTAAAGTAGCACAGTGACTTCACAGACCTCTCGTCAAAAGTTGGACGTTCTGCTTAATCTCCCCAAAACAACGAGAATAAATCCCGACGTTGTGGGCAGAGGGACGAGGAAGAGTTGTTGAAGACTTTGTTTTATTGATGACGCAGTTCTGCTCTGACCTCCTTCATCCCACCGTTCTGAGATTTTGCATTTTACTGTTTTCAGTCGGCAGCTCACTTAGAGACTGACCGGCGAGTGAAGCAGAACCCTGCAGAGTTTCCCCTTCGTTAAGTAACTCTGCCTCTGGTGTAGGCGCCAGAGGAATGTTTCCAGAAATAAACACATTGCAGCCGATTCAAACGGCTCATTATTCTGCTTCCGAGAAAGTTGATGATGTTTGGAAATCTGCTTTTGATAGAATAGCACGTAAAACCAAATTAGACCTACCTCAGCTGCCGTTTTGTTTTCTCTAAATGTCCGAGTTAGAGAAGGTTGCAGTGTCTTCAACAGCTGCGCTTCCACTGACCATTCCAGTTGACATTTAGAAAATACATTTGTTTAATGGAAACACGTCAATTGAAACAAAAAAAACTTGTATTTTGAAACGTTTTGCTACTAAGATGAGGTGTGTTTTTTTTTTTTGTTTGTTTTTTTTTGTTGGTCGTATCAAAATAGGGTAACCCTGACCCTATAACTACAACGGAAACTTTTTTTTCCCCACAACTTTCGGTTGTTGCATCAGTGTCAACCGGATGATGCCGCTGGGAAGAAGAAGAAAACAGGAAGTAGTTGTAGGATTATGACTCGACGTGTTTTTCAATGACTTCACAAACTTATTCATGTGTGATTTCAATTGTGTCTCTTATTTACCAGAAACTCCGCCACTGTGAAATGATGTTTTTTTTTTTTTATTCTAGCGGAATATCAACAAAGTTTTGTGCTCATTTAGCATGGAAACGCAGCTAATGTGATCACGGTGTGAACATCGATGTTCACACCCTCTGGACTTTGAATAGGCCATTCCAGCACATAGACATGTGGTGATCTAAATCAGTCTCTTGCTGTGTGTTTCATGTCGTCTTGCTGCTGAAACTCCAGTATTTTGGAGAATCTAATCAGGCCAGTAAAAACCTCCAACCATCAACCCATCAGTCTGACGAGCTTAAGAAAAGCTTCTCCACAGCATGATGGGGCCAACACCGTGTTTCACAATGTCTGTTAAAAAAAAAAAGTCCACAGTAAACTTCAAAGAATTTTAATTAATTTACAATATTTTTTTTAAAAAAAGGTCAAAATGTGACAGAAAATAAGTGAAATATCACATTTAAAAAAATTTTCATAATGTGAAAAAGAACAGAAAAAAATATGTGATGAACATATAATGACATGTAATGTTTGTTTTTTTTAAATCTGGGAACTGGAAAAAAAAAAAAACCCAATACGAATAAATTGGAAAATCAAATAAAAGAGATGAGGTCAAATTAATACTGATAAATTATTTATCTTACACTGTATAATCAAATAAGCTTGGAACTTTTTTTATTTTTTGGATGCAATATTTGGTATGTTATTTGTTTTTATGTTTTTTGCCAATTATGCCAGAATCCATCCTCCATAAATATATCAATTTTGAAGAAGATAAATAGACTTCTAGACTTTTTTTCCTCCACATGGTTTCTTTTATTAAGCTTTTATTAAGCTTTTATTAAGCTTTTATTAAGCTTTTATTAAGCTTTAGCAGAGGTTTTGTTTCCTCTCTCCAAACATAAACTCCACACACACACCCTCACCAGGTTTGTTCTGCTCACACACTCCTGTCCGCAGAACACACACCTACGTTTTGCACCAGATAACGCAGCCCCCTGCGCGCAGCGACGGCTCTCTCCCTCTCCGCTCATTTTCCTCTCCTCTGGCTCTCCTCTCTGAATGGATTTTTCATGCAGAGTTATCATCGTCATCAATTTAGGAGACAGGTTCGCTTCAGAGCAATTGAAGACTCATTTGCTCCGGCGGCGGGCAGGGGCTGGAGGAGCCGGGTCGGGGGAACATTCCCACGCTGCCGGGTCGACGTGCGCAGAAAACACCGTTCTGCTCCGGTTCTGTTTGTTTCACAGGAAGGAGTCAAAACATAATCCGTCCCGAAAATAAAAGAAAACAAAACGTAATACATCCACAAAAGATCATAGAAAACTAAGCCCTATAAACTCTTTATCGACGTTTTTACCAGGGTTTCACGGAGAAGTAACTCCTATAACGAGCTCTTTGCAGTTCCAGCAGGTGTTTGCTAATTGCTGCTGGCTAGTCTGAAGGAGCCGAGTGGAGGGAGGGGCTCTGTGAGGCCGAAACGCTGAAGCACGGAAACTGCAGCTCAGAGGAGGAGCTGCGTCTCGAAGGCGGGGCTAGGTCCACCCTGGTGTTTTGCACAGGTTGCCATGGAGATTTAAAATATTTCTCAAACATGCATGAAAGAATCAAAACAACACTACAGGTGAGTTATTGATGAGGGCATAACATTATGACATGATGTAATGTTGTAATAAAGTTACATATTGGGGCAACTGTAGGTTAAAAAAATGGATCGAATTTCCACCAAAAAACTACTAAGTCTTAGATGAATCTCATAAATTTTCTAGAACAATCTTGGACATTTCCAAATTTCAGAAATGGAAAAGTGGTGAGAAAAAAAAATGCAATTTTGAGATTCATTTTCTCCACAAAAAAAAAACCCTCTGAAATTTCCACTTTTATTTTTTTTAGATTAATCCCAAAATTTATTATTTTTAAATTTTTTTGGGAAGAAATGTACTGTACTCCTTCTATTTTTACTGTTATTATTTTCCATCTACAATGGCCCTAATACGTCATCTTACGAAACAGGTTTATTTAAAGGAGCATACCGCACTTTTCTGCCAAACAAACCAAACGACTTATTTTAAACTCTTGTAATCGATGAATGTATGAAAACATTTATTCATTGAATCACTAAAGAAAAAGAAGCGACACTAAAAACAAAAAACAAAAACAAAAATCATCGGTGCATCTGAGGTGAAATGAAAAGCTTGTGTCAGGACCTTTGACATGTAAATATTGTCTTTTTCACTCTCTCTCTCTCTCTCTCTCTCTCTCTCTCTCTCTCTCTCTCTCTCTCTCTCTCTCTCTCTCTCTCTCTCTCTCTGTGTCTTTCTCTGACAGATATCTATTAAAAGCTGCTGCTGACGTCAAAAGTGTCCGCCATCTTTGACAAGAGTTGCGCTGCTCCCCCCGCCCCCACCCCCTCCACCATTGAAGAAGAAGCGAGGAGGAAGCAGAAGGACGCGCAGTGCCTTTGCAGCATCCCAGTCACACACGCACGCATACACACAGAGAGAGAGAGAGAGAGTGAGAGTGTGTGTGTTTCTGCACAGCTGCTGGTCGACACAGACGCTCCGCTCCGTCCCATACTGACTGCGGGCCACTGACAGCAGGCGCAGGTAAGAGCTCACCTCAAACTAAACGATGCACTTTCTTTCTTTCCGTCTTTCTTTAACACGAGAGGCTTTGACCGGATCCAAGCGGCTGACGTCATATTTTTGCTTGTTGGTTGGTTTGTTTGTTTTTTTCCCTCTTCAACTTCTCTGTGTTATAAATGAAGCTAATCAGGAGGAAATAGTGGCGTTATTTGTTGGTTCAAAAACGGATGAGTTGATTTATGCGCTTATTGACGCGGGGAGGAACAAGAACAGGAACAGTGGGGAGGCGATGCGTGACCTCCGCTCCCCACCTCCCCCTACACACACACACACACGCACACACACACACACACACACACACACACACACACGCACCCCCACACCCCAAGGGGTGACGGATCCGAAACACGCAGCGTGTTGGCTGGGCAGGGACGCGCCGCTGCGCCAATAGTGCGCATGTTGTGGATGTGGGCGGTTTTTCTTTCGTCTTCTTTTCAGCACCGCGGACAGCGCCGTAGATATTTCCTGCAGGTGCGCGAGAGTTTGGGGGGGGGGAAGTGAAGGGATTTGTGTGTCCGAAAAAGCCCACCCCACCCCCCTCCACCACCTTTTTTAAAATATTATTTCTTTAGATGTTTTGTTGAAGCTCGCTGATGTCGCAGCAAGATGATGAAGCATGAATCAGTCTGACAGCCTCCAAAGACACACACACACACACCGAGCGTCCTGAGGCAAACAGGAGGCGAGGTGTGTGTGTGGGTTGGGCGGGGGGGTTGGGGGGGTAACACTGCGGTGGAGCCTGTCAGGGGAGGGGGGGGGGGGGGCACGATCGTGCTATAAAAATGCGTCGCTCCCTTTTTTTATTGCCTTCAGGCCAACTGCGTGGCACCTTTTTACGTGGCTGTGGCGCGGAAAGAGCGCCAAAAAAGATCTTGGTGGTGGGTGTTAAGGTGATGGGGGGTGGGGGGTTCCCTCCAGGGAGAGCCGTGGTGAAACCCGCACTATGACACCCACCCACCCACCCGCGTGATTCCTCCTCTATACTCTCCACCTTCAGGGTCCATCTCTGTGGACTCAAGTGGCGCAAATCGAGCGCCGATTCCCGCATCCAGCGCTCAGCCTGTTCCTCCAGGCACCAGGAGGAACATCCAGGGCGGCTTTGTTGTTGTTGTTGTTGTTGTTGTTGCGGCAAGACGAAGCAAAAAAAAAAAAAAAACACACACAATCTCACAAATTCTGGAATCTAAAATCAAATCAAGATCATCTCCTAAACTCGTGTGACAGCCGCGTGTTTAGACGGCCGTTTCTCCGCGTTGCCATGACTGCTGCCGCGAGGCGTTCAGGCTCGGCTGTCCTTAAATGCGAAGATGCAGCAGATTGCATCTCTGGCGCAGCTGGAATTGCTTCACACGAAACCGCATGGCGCACACCGGCCGCGTGCTCTCCGATGGACGCCGCTTCAAAGTCTGACATCTTGGGGTCTTCCTGAGGAACGACGTGGATTGGTCTGAATCATGTCAAAGACAAAGAAAAAAGAAAAAAGCCAAACATGACCATGATCAGGATCACATTCTGCAGTCTCCCCCCTCCCTCCCCCCGCCGTGTTGGACTGCAGAGCAGGGGAGTCACGGTAACAGTGAGGGGGGTGTGAGCTGGAGAGGCAGATCCTCTCTGCGTGGGGAACGGTGGTGACTTCGTTCACTTCCCGCGTGTGGGACTGATGCGGAGCATTGCGTGTTTTGCGTTATTTTTTAAAAATTATTATTATTGGGGAGCCTGATGGGGAGCAGGCCTTCATCTGTTTTCGTCCAGCAGCTCTCCTAGTCTGGGTTAAAACGAGCCCGGTGAATAATGACGCCACCAAACATGGCGGCTGATTGTTCGAAGTGGAAGGCAAAACGAGAAACGGTTTTTCAACGTTTCGTGTACAAAAATGAAACAAAAGAGAAAATTGTGGCTTGTGTTGTAATATGAACCTCTCCTCGATGCCCCTACCTGCTTTCCAGCTTCCTTCAGAGGTAATTAATAAAAATGGCGTCCGGCTGTTCGCTGTAGATCTCAGAAGATTCGAGAACAAACATGGCAGCAGACAGGTCAGGGAGGACGTTTTTTGGACAAATACGGTATTAGTTATGGGTGTAATTATTATTCTAATGATTCGAGTGCACTTCATTGAGGCAAATTATCTGCCAAGAAGCTTCGTTAAATTATGTTTTATTATTTATCGCACCGTAATTCTGGCAGCATGTCAACGCCTATGAGTTGTTGACAAATGCTAAGTGCTATAAGCTAGCAGCATTATTCAAGTTCGGTCCGGGGGTATTTAGTTGAGAAATGATAATGTCTGAGTTTTTATTGTTTTTCGGAGAAACAATATACAAATATCATTTTAGGAAGGTGATGTTATGATAGTCTTCTACCATTACTCAATTCCTATTGTTAATAGAACTGTTTGGTTATGACTATTAGAAGTTTCTTTTACTAACATTTGTAGTTTTAACAAATAAATGCGATTATACTTGCTTATTGTTTTTATTTAAACAACATAAACATTTTGTGTGGCAGTTTACAAAGGTTTCTGTGAGTTGAGCAAAGCACTTATGTTTTCCACTTTACAGTATTTTTTTCTGTTGTGATTTTATATAGGTTTTATGTCGATTCTTTAGAGTGTTTGATTAAAATGGCCCAATTGCCTGCTGAGCTGGTCATAATGTTCTGCAGAGGCCCATCATTTGATCCAGGTGTGCTGAACCAGAGAAAGAGCTAAAACATGCAGGGTACCGGCCATGGACTGACTTTGGACTAATTTAGGGAGACTGAATGCAAAAACGAGCCACACACTTCAGATTGTTACTTGTAAAAACGTTTGAACTCTACGTATATTTTTCCTTCCACTTTGTGTTGACCTGTCATAGAAAGTCCAAATACAATACGTTTAGATTTGTGTTTGTAACATAAGAAAATGCGTAAAAAAGGTAACATATAAGGTGATTTGATCATAGTTTATTCATGTTTTAGAACCGTGAATAAAATACCCTGCTTTCAGGATACTTGATCATATTTTGATCCACATAAAAAAAAAAACTCCAACTCAGATCCGTCCTCTCAGAATGGGTTCAGCTTCTGCGTTCAGGCTCCTGCAGGAGATGATAGATGAGCGTACCTGTCTGCGCTCCCAGCAATAAGTGACTGCTATTTTCTGCTAAAGCGCCTTTTTTAGGTCCACTCAGGCAAAAGACGTGGACCACCGGCTTTCGTCAGCTGGTTCCAGCCGCCTCAGGCCTCAGTTTAACTGCTGGTCGTACTGTTTACCTTCCCGTTCTTTGAATGCAGCCAGTGGAGCCATGACAACCATGTGCAGGAATTGGATGTTTTAACTTTATCGTCTTCTCTTTCACTCAAAGTCCATTAAGCGTAGATTTTGAGTAAAGGTGAATGAGATTCAGATAGCATTGAGTATTGAGTGTGAGTAGTGATGGGCAATATGGACCTAACCTTTAGATAAATTGATAACATTGAGTAAAAATAGCACATTTTGTGATTTTAAGGTATCGACAGTTTGAGTTAAACATAAATGGCTTTTATTCAAAACAGAAGAGCCACAGTTATACATAATGTCGCTGAAAAATACAGCAGATTGATCAGTACACTTACAAGATTAAAAATGTAAACAGATTTCATGTCAGGAACACTTGCTAAATTTTAAAGTGGTGTAAATATATTTATTGAGTAGGATGAACACAGACTATGCTAAGGCTTAAAATTTTATGGCATTTTATCCGGTGATAATAAATGTGATAAGAGTTTTCCACAAATATTTGGTGAAAACCGAAATGTACTAGTCAATAGGCATCGTTTTTGAAGAAAGCAGCGGAAAAATACTTTGAACATCAAAAGTAACAGTCCAAATTTCCTATTAGGTTTTTGGGCTTCTAAGCTTTCCCACTTAGGGTTTATTAATATTCCAGAATGACTCATTGTTATCTTAATTGGATTTTATAAGAGATGGGCAATGCCCTGCGACCGGTCCAGGGTGTACCCCGCCTCTTGCCCTTAACTATAGCTGGAGATAGGCACCAGCAGCCCTCCCGACCCCACTAGGGACAAGAGTGTTAGAAAATGGATGGATGGATGGATGGATGGAAGAGATGGGCAATAAAGTGACGCCCATCTCTAATTTTGGACATAACTACCAACAGGAAGATGTTTCAGAAACCAAACTGGAAAAGTTCCATAATTATAGAGTTCTGACACAGTCTTCGATCTGAAAATCCAATATGGCTTCTCAGCTTATGAAAGCATAGAGAGATGTAGTAATAAGCTGTGTTTTATACCTGAATGCTACTAATTGTTCAATTGTCTCAGCGTTGTCTAACCACATTGAATGCAGTGGTTTTCAATGGGTTGTTAATATGTTGGAGCTAAGTCTCAGGCTAGCTTACGATCTGGCTGGTTTTCTGACTTGAATTTGAATCACAGTAAAGTTTAATGCTACACAAATCACAAAATGATTGTTTGCTTTTCTGACACCAGGCAAACATTCTTATATGATAAATGAGACACGGCTGATGTTTGTGTGTTTTTGTTGGTCAGGATAGTTTGTTGCAATTGTCTCCACATTTTTTCTGAAATCTACAACAACAACAAAAATCATTTTTGACTAATTGCAATATGATCAAGTAGCCTGAGGACAACAGTTACCAGCCAGTTCAGCAAAGCTAAAAATGCTAGCATTACTAGCTTTGTGCTTCACATTCTTCAGGTTTGACTTTAAAAGAGCAAATTTTCCTGAAAAATATTGAGTTCTTAAGACAAAAGAGAAAAGCAGAGCTCCAGTTTTGCATTCTGAGGTTGTTTTGAGGGAACTGGAAGAAGAGCGGTGGGTTTTTCTGCAGGTGGGAGCTGCCAAAGTTGAGCTTTTTTCCTGTCCAGTCAGCTCCTGCGGGACTGTCCTGCTTGTTCCGAGAAACGCTCTGCGTGTTCAGTAAACAAAAACACAGAAACAAAATGGCCCCTGCCTAGACGCAGGCCTTCGAGCCGCCGCGGCGCAGTGGAGCTCCTCTCATACGTATCCATGAAGAACATTATTAATTTTAGCTTAATATTCGACACCTCCACCATAGCAAAGCCGTTCCAGTCTGGAAATAAGTAATTTAATACTGATTGTCCAATATCCACAGTGGAAATGGTCTAAACTCAGCCCTCAGCCCTAATCATTGTTACCTTCTCAATGAAGAAATATAGCAGCTGCAGGAAGTTAATGTTGCCTTAAAGTTCCCATTTGTTGTCTCTGAAATCCACTTTGGTGTCTGTGACGCAGATCTATTTTGATGGTCCGGTGCTGCCATCTTACTGCCATCTGTCCCTGCTTCTGCTCATATAATATCATACTTTTGAGTGCTGAAAAGACTCTAAAAAGAAATTAAAAGGAAAGCAAAAGAATAAAAAGCTAAAGTTAACAGACGTTAGTGATTTGAGGAGAGAAAACGGCATAAGCATCCCGTAAACAGGCAGCCGTTACTCATTTCTGCGTGCGTACGCAGGAAGCGGCGTAAACAGCTCGAGTTGCTCATGGATCTGTGGCTCCAAACGTATCGTTTTCACCCCAGGGTCGGCCACGCCTCTGGCCTTGTTGTTGTAAGTTGAAACCAGCGTCCGCGTCCACGCCTTCCGCTTTCACTCTGAAATCATATCCAGGCGTTGTATGTTTGGGTCGGTGAAGCGAGAACAGTCAGCACATTTCCTGTTTGTTGTACCTTTCCCCGCAAGCGCGCGCGGTCTGTTCACTGTTTGCTAAAGGACGATGTCATGATGTGGCCAAGCAGTGGCGTTTCCATGACGAATTCCACCATGTCGTTTGTATTTATGAGACATAATCCAATTCAGATTTGAGCACTTTATGTGTTTTGAATTTTGATCCAATGCACTCTGGATTATTTAAAAAGTTGTTAAAAGTACATTCATTTGTATAAAGTTTCACCATTAGCATCACTAGCGTTCTAAGGTGCTTAAATTGTCTACAACACAGAGGCACCTTATCATGTTATTAACTGGACATTCTCAACACGATGTTACAACAGGAAATTTGTTTTGGGTGCACAGACAGACAATTTTGTGGGAGTGCTGCCCCCTACAATAACATTGTAAGATATCTTAACATACTTAAGGTGTTTTCTATGCAAGTCCTGAATGACTCAACAATGTCCATCAAGTAGAATCATATGAAATCGACTTTTTTTTTTTTAGCTTTATATTATGTTACATTGTTATTCCCTCAACAAAAACATACCTGGAGCGTACCCCTGATTCTTTCATTCATGTATGAGAAATCCTTTAATATCCATGGCAACCATTCAACTGTGCAAAACGCCTGGATGAACCTAGCTCCCCCTTCGAGGACGAAGCTCCTCCTCAGAGCTGCAGTTTCCAAGCCTGACTCACCCCACTCAGCTCCTTCAGACTAGCCAGCAGCGATTAGCAAAGACCTGGTGGAAGCTCATTATGTAAACTACTTCTCAGTGCTAAAAACATTGTTAAAGGGTTAAAAAAGGAGCCATGTTGTGATGACTTCCAAAAGGCGGAGTTTCAGAAAGAGCAGGAGTTTCTTAAACAGACATGAGGCCCAGTTTCAGAGTCAAATTTATTTTAAGTCATATTTAAGATATACAGTACAGACCAAAAGTTTGGACACACCTTTTAATTCAATGAGTTTCCTTTATTTTCATGACTATTGACATTGTAGATTCACACTGAAGGCATCAAAACTATGAATAACACATGTGGAAATATGCACTAAACAAAAAAGTGTAAAACAACTGAAAATACCCCTTATATTCTAGTTTCTTCAAAGTAGCAACCTTTTGCTGTGATTACTGCTTTGCACACACTCTGCATTTTCTTGATGAGCTTCAAGAGGTAGTCACCTGAAAAGGTTTTCACTTCATAGTTGTGCCCTGTCAGGTTAATAAGTGGGATTTATTACCTTATAAATAGTCATGAAAATAAAGAAAACCCATTTTAATTAGAAGGTGTGTCCAAACTTTTGGTCTGTACTGTATATTAGCATTTTTAGAATAACTGAAGGTAACAAAAGGCACTATGTGCCTGGAAACACATCCTGCCCCTTTCAAGGTTTTTAGGCCATCAGATCTGTCCTGTTTGCCAAATTTGATAGATAGAAACCTGGGAATTCTTTCGGTAAAATCCAGAATGGGACTGCAGTATTATATCCTGCATCATAGATCCCAAGGCCATACAAGGTTTTGAATAGCAGAGCAGCTAAATGTGTTCATGTGTTGAGCTGGATTAGAGGATAACATCTTGACGGAACGCTGCAGCATCTAAGAAAAACACGAGGAACGTCGTGCTCCGCTGCCGCTCCGATCGCTTCCTGCCCTGGGATTCCATCAGCTCCGCAGAAAATAAATCCCACATCTGCTGTGTTTATACGCTCATAAAGTAGAAGTGGCTCTCCGTTCAGGCTGCGGTGGGTTTGTGCAGAAGATCCTTGGGTGATTACCGGTTATATGTTTATCTGCAGTAACCTGCAGCACGGAACCATCTCCGCTCCTTTTTATTTTTCCTTTTAGCTGTACAGCATACAGCCGTGAGCGCCCCCTCCCTGTCATATCCGGCTCGTCAACCGTCATCTTCCCCGGAACCCGCTATCCGCTGAAGTGTCATCGGCAGCGGCCACATGGTTATGAATGTGACTGTGCGGGCTCCAGACCGAAGAGGGAACCGAATACAAACAAATGTCTTTGGCAGGGTGTGCTCACAAAGCTTTGTTCTTATTTTAGTCCTTTTTTTTAATCACAGCATATTCCTTTGTACGTTTTGTCATCTTTTTATTTGCCTTTGAGTCTAAAAATAAAGAGCCCCAATCTGCGCCACTGCTTTTCTTCTTTTACCGCCTTGTTTCCTCTGCGCATACGGACCGGAATAGACGCCGGTTAGTTCTGAATCAAAAGCCTCGTCCACGCCCTCAGGCTGTCTGATCTGAAACAAAACGAAGCTGAAACATTACAGGCACTAAAAACAATTCTGTTTTCTGTTATTGCTCGATGACTGCAGACTCCGACGACATTTTGGGGATTTTACGTACCACCCAAATATCAGTCGTTGGTGGATGAACCTTTAGCTTCAGTAGATCGTTGATAGCTCAGAGTATCCTATAATGTCTGCTGTATTCCAACTCTCCATCATAAACCGCTGTTGGCAAGGATACAACATGCCCTGTAGAATTTGCATTGGTGTTGTATAACATGCCTGGTAGCGCGTTGTGACGCAGATTCCTTCTGAAGGCCCCTGTTTCTCCACACAGACATCTTCATCTACCCAGTGGTTCTAGTTTTCTGAATGATCTGAGAAACCCATAATAACAGATATTACAGATGTTATAAATCATCCTCAGAGTGACGGTTTTGTAATGTGATTGATAAAGCTGGTGTTGGAGAACCAAACAGGTGTGGTGGATAAACTCAGAACATTCTGTTTTACCGAAAGGTAAAATCTTAACTTGCCTTTACTTGCTTATTTACTCTACAGCAAACGAAACATTTAACGACTGGTAGTGAGTCTTTTGAGCGACTCTCCCTTACAGAATTGTATTAATTCATACATATTAAGAAGTTTTTTTATTATGAATGACCCGTTTAATGTCATCCACCAGCATCTCCCTAGATTCAGTCTAGATTTTGACTAGGCCACTCTCCTAGAGGTGTGTGATACCGCACATCCGATTCCAAGTAGACATTTTTTTGTGCTCGAGTTTCGGCATGGTACTCTCCTATAGACTTTCAGTTTTTTTCTTCTTGAATACGGTGCTTCTCCTATATAATAAATATAATTTTAAATGAAATAAGTAGCTATGACAGTGTGTGCAGAGCATTGCGAGCAAGAAAAGTCGTGAAAAACAGAGAACGGCTCTCACTGTGACTCAAGTCCTATCGTTCAGAGTAAAGAGCCGGTCAAAAGAATCACATCCTTCACGTCATTCGTTGTCAAGTCGCTCTTGAAGTTGGTAGACTGGCAACTCCAGAAAAGGTTCACCATTGTTCCGTGTTCTCCATTTGTGGGTAATGAGGGTCTCTAGAATCGTAAAGCCTTACAAATGACTTTGTAAATCTTTCCAAGTTGCTTGACATCAAATACTATTTCCTATCTGTTCTTCAGTTCCTTTAGATTGGTGCATATTGTGGATGTTTTTGATCTTGCCTTCTTGTTGTCAGATAGGATCTACTTTAGTGATTTTTTTCATTCTACAGGTTTGACAATCAGTCCTGGTGGTAATTGGGGAAATTTGACCGAGTCATGATTTCAAATCTGTCTCTATTTGCTCAGATAATTTTTAATTGTTTGCCGATCTGAAACATTAAAAAAATGGAAGAGGGCAGAAACTTTTTCACTGCTCTTTCACAGCCGTCAAAGAACCAAACCCACACGTCCCTGTGGCACTACAGCCACAGCGTCACTGCAGTCTGAGACTTTGTAACTAGCACAGACTCAGTCTGTAGTAGCTTTAGGTGCTGCTAGCATGCTAACTTTTGACATTTTTGTTTGGCTTTTGTTTGAGTTCTTTATTAAAACATTACAGATAAAGTTAGTGACTTTAAAAACATTTAAAGTTGATGCCAGAGGTTTCTGCAACCCTGAAATCCAACATGGCTGCATCACATAGCAACAGTAGTAACAGCTGAAGTGATAAACTCTTCATTAAATGACCTAAAGATTCAGTAGTTGGTAACCTTGTCTGTAAACAGGTTGCTGCAGCGGTTTAATGAATAATATGCAGATGAATGCATTGTAATCGTTTTGCGTTGCTAACAGTTAGCTCCCTCAGTGAGCAAAAGGCAAACTTGTTTTTGTATCTGCAACTGCAGCAGAGTTACGCTAGGTATGAGGTCATGACCTGTTTCTGATTACTAGTGACCGACTTCTCAAACATTATGAAGAACAACGAGGTGGAATTGATGCAAGTCACTGAGTACAAAACTAAACTGGTAGAAACTGTTACCAACCAAAGCTGACAACCAATCCAGCTATATAGTACCTCCAGTTTTTCTCCACTTACCCGTGTGTCTGTGCCATGTAGGCACTAATGGTGGGAACAGATGAATAAATGATGGCTTCTTGACTTCTCTTGGTCAATAATACACAACATTTTTAGAGTAGGGCACTGGCATGTCACTGCAGGGGCCTTCAGCTTCAGACACTTGGTTTCTCAGACTGAGGTTGCATTGCTTTGCTTTCTGGAATAGAAGTGCCACCTCACTGGGACACTTTAATGTCCTTTCATCTGTTGGCAACCTCTACATAGATGTTAGAGGTGACAAGTTCAGAAGCCCTCTAGTTCATTCTGCCAAGAAATTTTCTGGCCAGAATAGTTGTACTGTCCGACCAGTGAGTTCTGATTCTCCTTCCAGTAGACGAGGCGTTCAGACTGCCGCAACTGACTGCTTTCCATTCAAAGGAGAAGAAAGCCATCCAAATGGAGAGGTTAATTTCAGGTGTCTGTATATAGGATTTTGTCCCCTTAGGTTATGTAAATCATAAATAAGGAGTTGGGGTGTTTTCTCACCTGATCGTCCGGTAGACTCACTTTGATTGGGAACCACATTGCAATATTTGGTCCATTTTCAGCTGGTGTGGTTTGTTTTCACACTGCAGTGTCTCAAACTAACCAAACCGCTTGAAAGCCCTGTTCACCTCCACACCTGTGGTGGCGCTGCACCAAGAACCACTGAAGGAAATAACATAAAAACCTCTGAAGAAGACACTGAATGCAACTTTGTTCTTCATGAAATGTAAACACAAATGGAGTGGCGTCAGAGTTTAGTGGTTGTAGGATTTCTCTTTTGTTGTTGGTAAAAGCCATTTCTCCCGCTAGTGGTAGTTTTGGTTTGTTTTGGGTTGTATTTACCCACAATGCCCTTTGCTATTGTTCTCTTCCTGCTTTTGGAGTGGTCCGCATTGACATACGCATTCGAAACGCACCAGTTCACTTCAACCGAATCGAGACCGAGGTTTTTAGGCAGCCCAGAGTTCGATTATGCATTCACACCTCCCAAAACGAGCCGGGCTTTCTAGGCAAATGAACCAGAGTTAGATTAAAGCAAACTAAACGCTTCTGGTGGGATTGCACACTTGTGCATTTTTGACTCGGCTCGTTCTTCGCCACCACAAACCAGAGTGTGTCTTAAAGTGTTAGTATCACAGATTTGTTTAGCAGAGAAACCACCCTTCATGTCACGGTACAACTCATTTAACTTGTCTGGTTTCCTGAAACAGACCCAGCTTTTTAGGTAGAATCCAAAAATGTGTATGGTAGTTAAGATCAGAGCCACACAAGGAGCCAAATGCTAACCTTTAATATCCAATCTAACACTAATTACTGTGTGTTTGGGGTACATTGTGCTCTTGGAATACCTTATTCAATCATCCAGTTGTTGATTTAATGTGAAGTTGATGAATTTAGATTTAGAGGTGCAATTTCCCCTAAAAGTTTCACTCTGACCTCTAAAGACATTTCTTCAGTCTTTCGCTCCTTTAACCAGATAGAAACAGCTGGCACTTTATAATTTTTTTTTTTTTTAAACTTCACTTGATATACTTCACTAGAATGTTTTTGTCGCGCTGACCTTATCGAATTGGTGTCATGAGTCGTACCAAGTAACGGGTTACCGTGGTAACTCCAACAAACATCTGGTAATGCGGTGGCAATTTCACCAGGAGTCTATGAAGGAGTTATGGTTCTCACTATTTGCAGGAAATTTTCTGTATTTCACTTTCATAATTACATGAGTCGTTCAAGAGGTAACAGACAAACATGCAGAGCTGAATAAAACATTAAAATGTGAAACCAATACTGGATGTCAAACAACATGGACCAACTGGCTCACCGGACAGAGAACCATTGTGTGTCTTTGCCAAGTGACAACAAGGCTCTGCAGTAAAACCAAGGCAAACAGAATGAATTATCTTACGAAGCAAAACCTGAAGCTTTCTGCAATTAAATGCATCATGTAATACATCGTGAATTGTTTTGGTTGTTGAGATGGAGAATCTGGGAAATGCCCGGTGATACAGCGTGAGATTAAACGCTCCACGCTTTAATTCTGTCCAATTAAATGCTAAAAGAAACAGTCAGAGATTTAAGAGGAGAGTAAACATGGTGAAGACTGCAGAGATGAGGTAGAGCTGTTGTCATTTTGTCATCTAGGATTTCATTAAGCAAAATGAATGAAATTTGCACTTATGTGTAGCAGAAGTAGGAAATATTGCCACCTAATGTTTTTGACCATTTTTGTGGAAAAGTCACAATAATCTTGTAGAACGGATTAGCGTTAAAACGTGCAGAGATCTGTTGATTTTGCGTGAAATACTGGAGGGACTGACTGATGTAATTTGTATCATACATACAGAAAAAAACTGCTTTGATTTGACTGACAAAAAAATAATATTTAAGCACACAGCTGTTATCTTGAAGTTTTTATTCATGGAGCCTAGAGGGCCGCATAAGAAGCTGCGGTGGACCAGATTTGGCCCCCTGGTCTCGGGTTTGACACAGGTGACCCACACAGTCATGGAGAAGACGGCTGACTTGACATTATCTAAGAAGCTGTCTGTCCACAGAGCGCTGTATCCAGTGATATTATTTGGGAAGTTGAGTGGAAGGAGAAAGTCTCACAAGCATTAGCAGTAACAGGAACGTGGAGGTCTACAGTATATCATCCATTCAAGTGTTTAGTTGAGATTGATGAATTATTGCTCATATTTAGTCACTTCTGAACCAGACGCGACACCAGTTCAGATCAAAGATAATTTAGCATTTATTTTAGGACAGAATCCATGTTGTTTGAAGTCCGGTGTGAAGTTTCCACAGGAGTAATGATTTAGGATGCCATGTCATGCATTTGTTTTGGTCCGCTGTGGTTTATCAAGTTTTATTTTTCCTGCTGCTCACAAGCTTTATGGTGATTCTGGTTTCATTTTCCGGCAGGAGTCACAAACGTGAGCTAAACCTCACATTTGTAACTTTCAGCAGGAGTCTCCACTGACTACATGTTCTTTATGGTACGTCAACATATTGTACTTTCAGTAGGGTCACGTTTTTTATTCTTGAAGGGGCTGAATTTTGTAAATGTAATTTTTTTTAGCTTTACATCAGGTTATAATGTTATTCCTTCATCAAAAACATACCTGAAATGTTGCTTTGATTCTTTTATGCATATTTGAAGAATCCTTGAATCTCCATGGCAACCATTCAGGGTGCCTAAATGGTTGCCCTCACAAAGCTCCGCCTACTTATCCAAAGCTCCGCCTTAGAGCTGCAGTCCCCACGCCTTCTCCATTGGGCCCCTTCAGACTAGCAGCAGCAGCAATTCACGAACACCCGGTGGAATTAAAAATCTGCTGAGCTCATCCTACCAACTACTTTTCAGTCCAGCAGTTGTAAACAGCATCATGGAGAAGTAATGTTGTGAAAACGTGCTGAAGGTGGACTGTCGGATAGAGTAGGAGCTTCTTAAAGAGACAGAGGTCTGATTTCAAGGTGTCAGATTTCGAAGTTAAATTTCTTTTAAGTGTTGTTTGATATGTTCAGCATTTTTATATCAGCTGAATGTAACATAATGCTATAGTGCTAAAAAATGGAACTATATTCCTGGAAAGTTCACAATACCGCCCTTTTAACGGTCGGCTGTAATGAAAAATTTTCTAAGAAACCAAAACTGAATTATCAAACTTGCTATGGAAAAATGCTTCAAAAATGTCACAGACTTCATAAAGAATCTATAGTATAGTTAAATTTTTTGAATTGAATTGCTGAAATAAATGATGTTGTCAGATGTATTCCAATGTAATGAGATGGACTCTGTCTTCTAGTCAGCAGTAATAAAAGTTGAGTGACGTGTAGCAACCTGTAGCTATGGCACCTTTTTTAAGCCATAAATGAAATCAGCAAACCTCACTCTGCCCCTGACCTCGGAACAAAATGGAGGCACTAAAGCGAGAGAGTACACGCCTGTTTGCACGCACACACAACAGCAGTGGCGTACGGTTGGGTTTGTGTATTCAAAGCACCAATCAACAGCCTGTATTTATGATTTTAATAACCGGCAGTGTGAGTCCTTCTTTTTTCCATTCCCTGTTGCTTCGCTGTCATCCTGTTCGCGTCAGGTGAAGAGGTCACACTGCTTACCGTTAGCCACCATAAATGTCAGCGGGAGTGTAACAGCCGATGACAGGGTTATAAAAAGTCAGGAGCAAAGGACACACGGGTCTGTGGCGACTCAGAGCCGGCAGACACGGCGCATTGGCTGGGTTGTAAATCTAAAAAAAATGTGGGTTTGTGAATGGAACAAATGGAGGTTGGGCCACAAATATGTCAGATTATTGCTGGAAAGAAAAAAACAGTCTCATGGAAACATTGTCCCAAAGTGTCTCTCTACGTATCTGTATG
This sequence comes from Xiphophorus hellerii, assembly GCF_003331165.1. Taxonomy (NCBI): domain Eukaryota; kingdom Metazoa; phylum Chordata; class Actinopteri; order Cyprinodontiformes; family Poeciliidae; genus Xiphophorus; species Xiphophorus hellerii. Next base: position 21,869,550 of record NC_045686.1, on the reverse strand, counting down.
TGCATGTCTGTGAAGACGGATGCTGCAGTATTCTCTCTGTAGATTGAGAAGATGGCAGAACTGGATTTAAATAAAAACATTCATAATTAGCATTATATTCAGGTGCTCCAATCATTTCCTTCCCCACAAGTATATAAAAGCAAGCAGCTTGGCAAGAAGCCTGTTCTGACAAAAATGTGAAGTAATTGGTTTTCCTCAGGAACTTAGTAGAACTCCAGTGTGGTTTCATAACAGGGATAGAATGAACTTGAGCAATAAATCAAATCAATAATTTTCTTACTAAAAGTTCCACAGTGAATTGTTGGTAGTGCCACTGCAAAGTGGATGTGATGGTAGGCTGGTTGGCTGGTTGGCTGGTTGGTTTGTTGGTTGGCTGGTTGGTTGGCTGGTTGGTTGGTTGGTTGGCTGGTTGGCTGGCTGGCTGGCTGGCTGGCTGGTTGGTTGGTTGGTTGGTTGGTTGGCTGGTTGGTTGGTTGGTTGGCTGGTTGGCTGGCTGGCTGGTTGGTTGGTTGGTTGGTTGGTTGGTTGGCTGGCTGGCTGGCTGGCTGGTTGGTTGGTTGGTTGGTTGGTTGGCTGGTTGGTTGGTTGGTTGGCTGGTTGGCTGGCTGGCTGGTTGGTTGGTTGGTTGGTTGGTTGGTTGGTTGGTTGGTTGGTTGGTTGGTTGGTTGGCTGGTTGCGGCTTGTTTTCGACCTGCCCCATAGTTCCAGTGAAACCAATCCATTATGCTAGTTTTCCGGGTCAACAACGACTCTTAACATACAGCTGGCGCTGCAATGGAATGGTTTAGATCATTCATGTGTTAGAATAGCCTAGTCAAAGCCTAGACCTAAATCTATTCTGTGAAAAGACTCTGGTGTTCACAGATAATCTCCATCCAATCTGACTGAGGCAAATATTCAGTTGATTCCCCAAAAGACTTCAAGCAAAATGTGAATTTATAAAGTAAAACACAACTTTTAAATGTGTTGATCTATCAATATTACAATGAAGTTATTAAAGGTATGTTGGCAGTAAAACACCAAAAAAGTTAGAGGTTAGGACATTTCTGCCAGTTCTAAATCTTAAGCCGTCTCTGTATCTCAAAACAAAATGAGGATTCTGTCTCAGTGAACTGCCGGTAGCTGGATTTAAAAATGAAATGTAACTCAGACAGCCTCACCAGAATCTAAATCAGATGGCGGGCTCAGGACAAATGTCTGTCCTCTGTAGTGGAGGTATTTCCTGGATGATAGCGCAGCTTTCCTAACGACTCACAGGTCACCAGTTTGATCTGGAGAGCGATGTCTCTCTGAAACCAGTGAGAGACATCTCTTACTGGTTTCAGTGTTCGCTTCACGGTGGTTCTGATTTAGAAGGTATTGCGACAGCCAGTGATTTACCAGGCAAGAACGTGCTGCTTTTGTTCACCGTTCGCTCTGTGTTTCATGAGAAAGCCTGACGCTGGCAGTGTGGAGGGCAGCCAAGATGCAAAGCGCTCAGCTTTTGATTGGGGATGTAAAGTAAAAGGTCGCTGCAGCCTGTGAAAATTTAATTGCCTCTACTTGAGTTATGCAACGACACGGGTAGGCGATGACGCTCCGTCTTCCTTCAGTGTTTTTGATCCAGGCATGAAGCTCTGCACTGCGCTGACCACTCTGGGGTTTACGTAACCAGCGCGGCCAAACGCCGAAACAAGGCGAAGAGCCGAGAGAGAGAGGGTGTGTGTGTGTGTGTGTGTGTGTGTGTGTGTTGGGGGGGGTGAAACATGGGAAGAAGTGGAGCGGGGAGAACTGGAACAGGCATGTTGCGTAAATACAATGGTTTCCGGCTCAACGTGCAAAAGCTTCATTTAAATAAACCGTCTCCTGAATGAATGCAGAGGCCTAATCATTATGATGCAGCTGTGGATTCAGCGTAGCGTCTGTCCACATGCATGGAGGCAGACGGGCTCCTTTCACTACACGAGCTAGATTCACATTGAATTCTACACATACGTATTAAAATGCCAGATTTTAGTGGACAGAAATATTCTGTACCATTAATCCATGGCAACCATTCAGCTGTGCAAAACGTCTGGGTGGACCTAGCTTCGCCTTCGAGGATGAAGCTCCTCCTCTGAGCTGCAGTTTCCGAGCTCCCCCTTCCTGCAATTCCCCCACTCAGATCCTTCAGACTAGCCAGCAGCAATTAGCAAACACCTGGTGGAACTACACTTCTGCTGAGCTCATCATACGAGCTACAGTACTTCTCAGTGAAACCTGGTAAAAACGTTGCTGAAGGGTTAAAAGAGGAGCCATGTTGTGATGACTTCCAGAAAGAGCAGGAGCTTCTTAAACAGACAGAGGCCCAATTTTAAGGCATTAAATGATGAAGTCAAATTTTGTTTAAGTTATATTTAATATATAGGATTTTTGCAACAACTAAACTAGTAGAATAATTACTTGATTGTTTTGTAAAATGGTACCATGTGCCTGGAAAACACATAATACTGCCCCTTTAAAAGAAAAAGATATTAAGAAGCTGAAATAACAAAGTTGGATAAACTAACATAGTTAAACTAAAACCTTGTTGAAGCAGCTTTCAATTCAGTTCCGCCAATCAACCTTCATGGGAGCCAAGACGAGAATGGCTTGACCATCATCGTCTAACGATGTGGACAAGAAATGTCACAAGATGTAACCAAAAACTTCAACAAAGTAATTTAAGAGTGTACACACTTCTATGTCCAGCTTTGTGTGTTTTTTTATTCCCTCAAACCGATTTGTTTGTTTTTTTCGGCTGACTTGTGAAGGATAAATGTGACACTGAAGGTCGAAGCGATTCCTTGTCTCCTTCTCAGAAACCTTCTGATGTGGGTGTGTGCGGAGGAAGGCCGTGTGATCGCACCACGGCCAGGCTTCGTGATGCGATGAATAGAACCAGCAGATGCTTGTTGTGATGCGACAGAGCGCACCTGGAGCTCTGGTGCAATATATCAAGCAACCGCTCGCTGCGTCACAACAATGAGACGTGTCCAGTAGGCCCAAATCTTCTGTTCCAAATTATACAGACTCCGTTCTGAAAGGCATTGACACCCAGGAAGGTTATTGTACTTAGTAATATGCTTAGCACATAGCAGAAATGGCAAAATATTTTAAAAAATCAATCTGATTAACTGTATTGGTTGGTTTATTTGCTGATTCCTATAAGGTTAAGTCAAGGGATGAACAGTTTGTGAACAAAAGAAGGTTCCCGGTGTTAAAAATGTCTCCAGACAGTCATGAAATTAAAAAGAAACATCCAGCTGAAATTTGCCTAATTAGGTTTAAGTGTATATTCATGGGAGCCCAGAGTGGTGAGGAATCCGGCGATATGAAGCCTCTGTGAGCTGTTGATACTCAGCAGGTCAGCTCTGCTATTACTTGATCGAGTACCCATGATGCAGAAGGGGAAAATGTAAGAGAAGGAAGTTTATTTAATTCTTAAAAACATCTGGTACTAGTGCTAACGTTAACTTGGCTCGTAAGGATCCAGAATTATCAATCAAGCTAGCTAGTCACTAGCGTGTGTTTGCTAAGTTGTTTTATGTGCTAACAACTTGTACTTTTTTATATATCTTTACTCTGTGATGATTACCTCTCCTGTCCTTGAAAGTGGAAAACACATGGTCAGGTACCGGGTGAGATGGACACAAACCACACACAACCCTCTGAAGAAGACACTGAGCACAACTTCCTACTTCGCAAAATGTAAACAAACATGGAGTGGGGTCAGATTTTAGTGGTTGTCAGGGAAAGACCATAAGCTATTTCTCTCACTAGACTCGCCTGCTTGTTTTGGTTGTATTTACCCAGAATGCCCTGCGCTGTAGTCCGCTTCTTGCCTTTGGAGCATTTGCATATGCATTCAAACCGCACCAGAGTTCACTTTTTGGTCCACATCAGAGTTTGATTGCACATTGACACCTCCTCAAACGAACCGGACTTTCTATGCAAATGAACTAGGGCTGGATTAAAGAGGACTGAACAGAAATTATAGTTACAAACTCTGTAAATCAGGTCTTGTGCCAAAGATACTTGTAGTCTAGAAAAGCAATGTGCCTCAGAATGGAAAAGGTGCATTTATGGATGTCCTTGAGCTATACATGGTTTTTACTGATACTTATAGAAAAATATTTTATTTATAGGCCAAGAGAATTAGCTTTTTCATCCATCCCTGTTGTTTGCGAATGCTCAGATTTACAGGCGTACCAGAAAACGTGGATACAAAGTTTCTGACTCTGTATTTTATTTGTAAAAAAAAAAAAAAGTGACTAATTCCATTAAGCTTGTAATATGTTAAAATCTTTGTAGTATGTTAAGCAAAATTAAAGTCCGGGCTTCATTCGTAATATAACTTCATAGCAATAAAAACATACATGTTGCATGGTGTTCTGACTTCACATTTTTTCTGAATCAGAGAAAGGAAACAAACCCGACTTAACAGAGAGGGCAGCCATCTTGCAGTTGGAAAGTTGAGATGTTATGAATGCATTGGTGACCGGGTGAATATGACTCTGATGTAAAATGCTCTTAATGTCAATATGAATGGAACTTTACTTGTGAACTCTGCTGACTCTTTTTGGCTAATCTTCATTTTACTCAGGAATTTTACACAGGAAGTTGGGGATATTCCAGTTGATTTTCCTCCTGTATTCCGGTTTTTAACCTTCATAGTCATTTTCTTCAACAATAAAGTCCTCACTAGATTACACCAGTGTCTGCTAAACTCGGCTAAAACCTTCATTTTCTCTCTCCGTCTCTTGCAGCCCACCCCTGATTCCCATTAGGATCTTCTCTTCCCTCTTGGAGACCCTCTCCACCCCCCACATCCAGCAGCCATGGCCGATGACACCGACATGCGCAATGAGCTGTCAGACATGCAGCAGCGCGCCGACCAGCTGGCCGACGAGGTGAGAAGAACTCACTTCTGCCCGGACGCAGCTGTTCGGCGTACGGTGGAGTGAAAACACGCAAACATCCGCCTCGTAACCAGCAGAGATGTAACAGCACACAATGTTACAGCTGAAAAATGGGAATATAGTGAAAGAGTTCAGGATTTTTTGTAAATCATTTTAGAAAAAGAAGCTCATATATTTTTAAACAAGTGTTTGACTCATTTTCATGTCAGGCCACACCAAGATGCAACCAGAATGTATTTATAAAGCTTCCTACTAACAAACTGTTAAAATATTAGAACTTTCTCCTCATTCAATGAAAACTTAGAAAACATGTAATAATATTGAACATCTTTTCACTTTGATGTAATTTGGCACTATACAAATAAAAGCTAAAAAAGTTTTTATTATAGTTCTATTTATGTGGCTCTTTAGACTCTATAGGGCCACATAAATATTTACAGCAGGCCAGATTTGGCCCACGGGCCTCGAGTTTGACACATGTTATAAAGATTCATTACAGAGTGAAATAATTCAAGCGTTATTTCTTTTAATGTTGATGATTACGGCTTACGGAGAACAAAAACCTGTGGCCTACAAACCAGAACAAAAATTCTCTGATTCAGAATTTGGAATATTACATAAGGATCAGTTGTGTCAAACTCAAGGCCCCCGGGGGCCAAATCCGGAGCTCCTCTCTGTTCTTTGTGAGAGCATGTCAGACGGAGAAACAACGTCGCTGTGATGGCCCGGAGCAGACTGGCCCAGAACCCTGCAGCTCCACATATGACTCACTGTGGCACAGCTGAGCAGAATATTAAACACACACACACACACGCGCGTCGGCGCAGAGCATGCACAAAATGGCGGCACCACTATTATAGCTTCTTTTTCCTTTTCTTTTTTTTGCTTCTGACTTTAAAGAAGCTTTTAGGTCTGGACGTTGAGAAAAATCACAGAGCTGCTGCTTTAAAAAAACTAACAAAAAAAACAGTACATTTAGAGCCGACTGTCGTTTTCAAGCTGCTGTGTTCGTAATTTCAGATGGAGAATAATAATTCCATCTTTAATCTCTTCGCAGTCACTGGAGAGCACTCGCCGTATGCTGCAGCTGGTGGAAGAGGTAAGAAAAACCCGCAGCACTGATCAGTCATCCACGGGAAACTACAGCAGTTTGTAAAAAAAAAAATATAGAAAGAAGTCAAAAATGAAGTTTTGATCCACTTTAATTCATAGTGCAGGTGCGTGTAGATGCAGAACCTCACAGAAAGCACAGAACCTTTTGTGATTCTGCAGCCTTCAAACAAATCTGAAAAGTGTGGCATGAATTTATATCAAGCCCAGTTTACTCAAAAGTTCCTAAATCAGTGGTGTCCAATTCATCTGTGTAGCTTTTCTATGCAGGCCTCAAAGTTTTGTTAGAACATTAGAGAACAAACGTTGTCATGGCAACCGAGGGACAAAATGGAGGCGATTAGTAAAGTTTAGTAAGTAAAGTTTATTTATAAAGCGCTTGCCACAGACGTACAATCACAAAGTGCTGTACAATAGAAAACCAACACAAGAAACGCAGTGAAATCTAGATTAGAGCAGCTTTATGTTATAAAACAATACCATACCACAACTATTCATCATGCAATCCATAAATCTGATTTTCTTTATATAAAAGAATGACCTAAAGAAAACCATGCTGTTAGAAGCTACAAGCTTTGTAGAAGAAGATGCTAACGCTGCACATCACATCAGGCTAACGCTTGTGGTTCTGATGCGACAAAATGCAGAAAAACTTATTTTGTCAGAGAATCTAAGAAACAAACACACCTCCAGGGTCGTAATTCCTAAAGACATAGAGGATCACAACACATCTGGGAATGACTCAAGTTTGTACTCTTGTCAACTCAGAGTGAAAGGAGAAAAAAGGCGATACGTTTTTAAATGCAAAGTAAAAAAATAAAATAAAGTTCAAAGTTCACCTTTAATTTGTGCGTTGCTCCCTCGATGTCGGGGTGTTTGCGTCTTCAATGCCGTCACCGAGTCAACCATGAGTCAACTGAATGATGGCAACACTTCACAGGAAATGAGCAGGCGTCAGCACGAGATGAGGCGCGCACACACACACACACACACATGCACACCCCAAAAACATAAAGTACATTAAAGTGAGCAATGCTAATGGCTAGAAGATGATAGCATAATGCGCAGAAAGGGAATACATTAACAAGCAAACACAGAGAGCAGGAGGGAGGGAAGACGGAGACTCTCAAGGTCAGATTGATCATCGTCGGTTCTGTCAAACCGAGGAGGAACGTGAGAGAGAGGTTCAAATCCCACCGGGCCGATGAAACGGGGCGGAGAGCAGGAGGGAAGTGGCGGCAGACTGTGGCAAAATAAAAAAAATGTAAAAACACAGGAATCCATCAACATGTAGATCTGTTTTGTTATTATAGCTAATCCCTATTTGCATTACTAAAACAGTATATATGACTTTTAAATTTCCTCCCTGAGATAAAATGTTTCCTTTTGTAGATTAGTGATCTCTGCTCAAAATTAAAAGAAGAAATTTTCAACGTTGAAAGATCTGGAAAGAAACCAGTGGAAACGTCCAAAAACTGATTAGAAGAGGGTTGTAAAAATTTTCATGCAAATGTTTTTATAAAATGTGAAATAAAACTGCAATTTTTTTTTGTTTGCTTTGTTTTGTTTCTTTCTTTATTTTTTCAAAATTGAAACTTTGCACATTGTTTCATTCCCTATTGAGAGGCGTCAGATAAAAACTTTGCGGTAAAATTACTTAGTAGTTAAATCTAAATCAGCCGGGATCTAAGCTGTGTGTTATCAACTCCTGAACAACTGAACCTTTGGTGAATCTTCATGTCCCATAAAGTTTTTGTTTTCTTTATCAGTCACCTAAATCTTTTGATAGTGCACATATGTTGGAACGAAGGCTGTAAAATGGACAAAGTTCTTATTGCCCTGACTTTACTGGCTGTGTGTATTTATTTTCTACTGATTTAACGATCTCCTGGCCACCTTGGGCTGAAATTTCAATTCTCTGAACGGAGCCAATGAACGACCAGAGGAGTCAAATTATTATTAGCTGAATCAGATAGAAAGTAGATACCATTCAAGCATTCAGCATGCAGAGGTGAGTTCAGTTTTTATTGGTATCAAAAGATAGATTTAGCCTTTAAAATTTAGCTTCATTACCTTAATGTAGTGGATTTTTTTTTACGCCTTTGAAGCCCGTAAATAAAAATGTTTATATTTTACATTAGAATGCCTGAACAGTGTGTTCTGCTAAGGAAAGCTCTAAATGAAAAGTATCATAGTGCATTTCTAAAATAAGGTTACTGAAAAGAAGAAGATTTTTTCTTTGCAGAGCAGCAGATTAAAATGTAACCATCGCTGTCGTCATCCTGATAAACTATGACTTACAGATTGTCAGGTTCATACAGAATCTGTTTGGACCGGAGAAAGACCAAAATGTTAACGACATCTTATCACACTGTTATGGGGTTTTTAATTTCCAGGACATCATTGTTGACCATCCTGTTGACTTCTGTTCTGTCTTGCCCCCCCTCATCCCTCCACCCTCCACCCCCATACCCCTGTGATCCGGCCCTGGCCTTCCACAGAGCAAAGATGCTGGAATCAGGACTTTGGTCATGCTGGATGAGCAGGGAGGTGAGTCAACAAGAGGAGAGATGGTCAAAATGTTTTGCTGTGTATTTAAATTATACACAGCTGCTATGTGTTCTGTTTTTTTTGTTTTTACAATAATTGTAAAAATATATTAATGATCACATTTTAACTCTGTACTTTTGATGTTTTTCATATGATAACCAAACATTTTGTGAACGAATGAAATATTCCATTGTCAACTGCTTGAAATTTGATTTAAAACTAATTCATTTTTCCCTCCTTTTTGTTTATCATTTTATTTTATTTCAACTTATGCTTTGAGATTTCTTTTATTTATTTCTTTTTACTGCATGCTGAGTTGATTGTTGAAGGTTGGGGATTTTTTCATTTCTTCCTTTCAGCTTCTTTTAACTTCTCTTTACGTTTGGCTCACATTCTTCTTCTTCTCGGTTTGCCTGACCGCTTCTAATTAATTTGCCACCAGCTGTTTATTTCTTTCTTCTTTATTTTGTCCTTACTTCCTCATCGTTCTTTTTTATTTCAGCTAAGAAAGACAAGAGAAATCTCAAAAGTGCCAAAAACTCTGACAGATCTCTTGGAGAATATTTCCAGTTTTCCACTGCAGTACCTCTCCCCCCCACAGCTCAGCGTTGTTTTCAGACTAAATTGTGTCTCTGGGTCAATTTGCCCCTTCGCCACGTTGTACCCCAATTTTCTATCAACGTATTTCCGTTTTGTCCTTTTCTACTTCCTGTTTGAAGGTATAAGAAAACCGTTTGGTGCCCATCTGCTCAAAACATAGTGGGCTTTTCTGGTAGCTCAGCATCTTCATGAATTATGAGGACAAATACTGAAATCTCACAAAACTGAACTTTATTGTGTATCCTGATGACCTTGTATCTCACCAGTTTGCAAAGATGAATTTAACATCTTTGTAAATAACTCTCGGTAACGTCCTGCTGATAAATATTGGCATCTTTCATAAAATAGTTTAGTCAAAAAACTTCAAAGCGGATCCTAAGATATGTTATTTTAGAAAGAAATCAATCTACAACCTGTCCTATGTGTGTTTATGGCAAAAGGTTATGTGCGTCAAACATGTAGTGGTGCTTCTGCTGGGCTGATCAAAAAACTCAGACGGTGACAAAAAAAAGTGTCTAAGTTGGTCTCCATTTCCTGCTGGAAATCAGACCATTTCTTGAAGACCGTTATGAAATTTCACAAATTAATTCATTATTGATGCATCATTATGAAACATCCTACGGTACGCAACTAGGAAACCAAGAAACCTACAAAGGTACAAAATGGCGGAGGGGCGAAATAACCAGCAGTTATAAATGGTCCTTTTGGTAGCTGGTGGTTGAGTAACTCTCGCGCTGTTCTCAGATCTGTTTACGTTGAATCCTTTTACGTAAATTAAGAACTTACTGGGGTAAAACTCCCAGTTCAAAATCACGTATTTATTATTATTTACAATGAATAAGGAGCTGAAGTTGTCTCTGGCTGTTCGCCTTCTAGAAATGGCTCATGGTTAAACTGGTCTGGGAACAGTTTTGCCAGGTGTACAAAGAAAAGAAGTGGGGAAAAAAGAAACGATCGATTTAGCTGGTAATGACAAAATATTCTATCACTTCAGCCCGCTTAGTGATTCGTACAATCCCTGGTTGCGCCTTGAAAGTGTAAAAACTATACAGAGAGTGCACTTAATAAAATGTTTTATATGGCAAGAGAAAAAAAATCTACCAGGGTTCAACCTCTGGAATGAGGGATCTCAGCTCTCCCATTGACTAGAAGTCAAGTTTCATCAATTCATAAAGTTTGCAAGAGGGCATTAATTCTGTCAACAGGGAATGTAAGCTGTAGTCTGTCTGTGAACAGTCATGCGTGGACTCTAATGCATCGAACCCCCAGAGCATTTCTGCACCTGCAGATTATTACTAAACGTTCTGTGATGACCGACTACCTGCAGTCTGGGAGCTGAACTCAAAATCCACATGGATGTCCTCTCATCGGACTGAAAACCTTTAGTAAAGGAGAAAATCCTGGCAGTAGGAGCATTCGTCCACTGAAATCAAACTAATCATGAATATGTCTATAGTACTAACCTAACTTTAACACTTTCAGAAGTGCATGCCAACCAGGGATTGAACGAACCCTAACAGTCGGTGAACGAGTTCCTGAATCCACTCCATATTTAACTGTGCCACATGCTTTCACTCTACTTATTTCTCTGTCCCAATACAAATTTGCTTTGAGAAATAGTTGGCAACTCACCATCCACCACATCAGCATGCTAAAGCCTCTAACACCTACGAACCAGAGTCTAGTCGCAGTCGTGGTCCAGTCAAAGTCAGGAAAATACCAGATCAGATTGTACATTCAACTTATCTAACTGAACAGAAAACTTGTAGGATTGCTAATTCATTTGCTTAGCAACCATGACAACTGTCACTAGCAATGAAACCCGAAGTGCAAAACAGTATTTCTTTGCCTTTTAGATATTAAAGGATGAAATCTCAGACTTTTATGTTGATGTTTTAGTCCATGGCACTGAGAAATTCAGACGTTTGAGTGCAAAAAGAAATGCAGCATGAGAGTGACAACTACTCATTTTGCAAAGGAAGAAAAATATTCTTATCAGGAATAAATTGCTTCATTGCAGTTTTACTGTCCTGAGGCTTTCACATGTAGAAAAGGAAATCCTGTGCAATTTTAAAGACTTAGTTATGGTTCAATTGGCTCTTCACAGACGAATTGGAAAATAATGAGCATGACTGAAGAAAGTTTTGTTTGGATATAAACTACAAAAAAACTCTCTCTTGCTAATACTCAAATGGCCGATAAGCTTAGTTTTTTGTTTAGCTACAAACCTGTAACTAAACTGTATGTTTAGCTACAGGCTTAGCTTAGTCACTAGCTAATTTAGTTAATGCTCACTAGCTTTAGTGTAGCTAATTTAGCTAGTGACTAATTCTCACTAGCTTTAGTGTAGGTAGTTTAGCTAGTGACTAATGCTCACTAGCTTTAGTGTAGCTAATTTAGTTAGTGAATAATGCTAACTAGCTTTAGTGTAGCTAATTTAGCTAGTGACTAATGCTCACTAGCTTTAGTGTAGCTAATTTAGCTAGTGACTAATGTTCACTAGCTTTAGTGTAGCTAATTTAACTAGTGACTAATGTTCACTAGCTTTAGTGTAGCTAATTTAACTAGTGACTAATGTTCACTAGCTTTAGTGTAGCTAATTTAGTTAGTGAATAATGCTCACTAGCTTTAGTGTAGCTAGTGACTAATGTTCACTAGCTTTAGTGTAGCTAATTTAGTTAGTGAATAATGCTCACTAGCTTTAGTGTAGCTAATTTAGTTAGTGACTAATGTTCACTAGCTTTAGTGTAGCTAATTTAGTTAGTGAATAATGCTCACTAGCTTTAGTGTAGCTAGTGACTAATGCTCACTAGTTTTAGCGAGCATCAATCATTCAATGAAATTTATTCCAATACTGTCACGGTCCACTTTACTATAGTTAGCTAAAACCCATTAGCTGTTGCTAGTAGGCTAGTTGATGAGTTCTGACTATATTTTACGCCATAATAGGAATCTCAGCCTACCAGTTTCATTCCCAGTCTTAAGTTTTAGCCAATTGTTGGTTGGCTGAGTGTTGTTCTTCTGTCGGCTCTTATGCTACGTTAGCATAGTGGCCTGTTGTGAATAGTGTTGTATTCATTGGTTTTTTTGGTGACTTCTAACCATATTGCAGGCGAGTTGTCTATAATCGTGCTCTACTTAACATGGTTAAAGTCTTCATTTCTCCTGTAAACTCACAAATAGCCATTGCAGTTTGCACATGAGGTCACACACGCTCACATCGACACAGTTGCTGTTCATCATATATCATATTTCTGTCAATCAGTCAATGAAATTCATTCCACTACTGTCATCCCTTTGTCCTGACCAGAGCAACTCGATCGTGTTGAAGAGGGCATGAACCATATCAACCAAGACATGAAGGAAGCCGAGAAAAATTTAAAAGATTTAGGGAAATGCTGTGGGCTTTTCATATGTCCATGTAACAAGTAGGTACTGACAATGTGCCCCAAAGGTTCTTTGCATATGTGGTGGCGTCCAGTTTTTCCTCTTTTTTTTTCTTTCTCTCGTTTTGTTTTACTTTCTTTTGTCATAGTGAGTGTCTGAAGTTGTTGTCTTCTCTCCTTTGTCTTCTCTCTCTCTTTCTCTCTCATCTTCTTCCTCTCTCTCCTCGTGCTTCGTTCTGTGGGGGATAAATGACTTGTGTTTAATCAGAGCAACTGGAGCGCATCGAGGAGGGAATGGACCAAATCAATAAGGACATGAAGGATGCAGAAAAGAATTTGAACGATCTAGGGAAATTCTGTGGTCTTTGCTCCTGTCCATGTAACAAGTAGGTGCTGCTTGCCTGCCTGCCTGCCTGCCATTTAAATATGCGACTAAATACCAAATAAAATACCACAAAAAAAAAAACAACAGAGGAAGAAGTGACATCACAATGGCCATTAGCCAATAGTCTGCTCTGCTCCTGTTCAGAAACAATAATAAAAAAAAAACAATCTTAGCCATACAGTGGGGACACGGGTGGATATTCTTTAAAATAGTTCTAATCTCACCCTCACATAGAGGCACTTTGTCCCTAAAGTCGAACTGAAGACGGATATTTTTCAGTGTGAAAGCACTTCCCGCGTCAGTTAAACTCAAAAACTCACTTTTCGCTCATTATTCATGATTGGATTAGTGAAGTTTCTTAGTCCATTGTTCCATATAAAGATTTCTGTCCTTTTCAGAGGACATGTGGGAAATAACAGGTGATGCAGTTGTCTAATTAGTTATTTTAATAATCAAAAATCTTCTCTTGATATGCAGCATCCACTGGGGTCTTTGTTGGTTGCTCATTTGCAAACGTCCCTCGATAGCAGAAGCATAGACGGGGTGATCCAATCGATAGCATGCAGCAGTTGGTTTTCAGTAGGAATTTCTAATCAAGTTAGGTTGCACCAGATTAGATCAGAAGATCGTTTTGAAGTCTTCTTTCACTGTTAGTTTTAAATCGGTTTTATTTTATTATTAGATTTAAAGTTTAATTTCTAAAAGCCCAGCCAGGGTCTGGGCCTGAGAGTTAGCCTTCTGCAATATAAGAAATATTCAAATTAAAAATGATGAAATGTGAACTTTAAATGCAGGATCAACACAACAATGATTTAAAAAATGCAACAAGTAGAATAGTACATACATGATACAGTTCCAGTTATATCACCTGTCAGATTTATTTATTATTATTGCTGGGACGCAGACTTAAGCCAAAATCGTGAAGAAACAAAAACCAAATTTAATAGTATTTTTTTAAAATGTGCTTATTGTGCAGAATATTAAACTCTTTTCTCAAGTGACTTTTTTAACAGAATTGCATCTGGGTTGCAGTGAGTGGATATTTGTAGGTTATTTACGTCTTGTGCGGTTCGGTTTCCATTGCAGAAGCGGTTTACACCACCACAATAAATGCATCAAGAAACGCTTCAGTAATATTTCAAAATGTGGTTGAGCGCTCTTATTGTGTGGTGCTGAGCGGCACATTTAAGTCGTTTGATTTTTAGAGATTTTTTTTTTTTTATGTTTGTGATTCTCTGGGGGTAAATAGTGACACAATTATGGCCAAAAAGTTTCTGATGAATTCTTTTTATTGTCGGTTTTATTGAAATTTCAATAAAGATCACAAAAGAAAATGTCAAGTTTTTATAGCCCGGTCCTTGGAATCATATTTTTCTACAATAATAAAGGCATACACAGATTCGCTATAGTTTAATAGACTTAATATGTATAAGACTGAATGAAAAATATGGCCTTTCAGTTCGACTTTAGTGCAGATTTGTGTAGGACCTTCATGCAGGGAAAACGGCTGCGGGCAAATGAAGCAGCTTGGCTTCCCACCGGATAAACCTGCAGATATTCATATTTATGTCAGTGTAAGGCATTCATACAAGTCTGGCCAAATGATCCCATGCATGACCACTGTAATTATTTACCATTATACAGCATATAACATTCATCAAATCTGGTTAGAAACCTTTAAATCCAAGCTAAATCTTGTTTTTTTAAGTTTTCCTCCACTCACCAGTAAGTGCCTCCGTTAACACCCTCCTTCTCAGAGCCCCATTCTCTGAACACACACTTCCTTAAACTGCCTGGGTGACTTTTTAAATCCAGGTGTTCCTGTTGTGGAGCCATTTGTTCTAATTCCTCCTGAGCTGGATTGTGTTTCTCCAAGCGCGGTGGGAAGAGGCCACTTTGCCGACTCTTAAAAACAAAATAGGATTCCTTCTAGAACAAACAAAAGAGCAGGGCTGAGGGCCCCAAAGCATCTTGGCACTCAGATCTTCATTCTGGAACAATTTAGTTACTTTTTTTTTTTTTTTTTATGATCTTGGTCCCAAAATGCATTTGGGCAGCCTGGTCCAGGACTGTTTGACACTTCTCCTCATTTGCATGATGTCTTCCACCACACAGCTCTAACATCTAGTAGATCCTCACTTTTGTGCAGGGGATGAGACCCCCACAACCCCCCACCACACCTTAACCCCCACCCACCCCCACTGAGTGCAGATAACATGGAATGACTGGAGAGCATGACCCTCTGAATGCTCATGCATGCTTGATAATGCAACTCATAAAAGCGACTTTATTCAGGATGAGCCTGAAGGTTCTGATGATGATGATGATGATGATGATGGTTGATTATAAATTTTTAAAAAATGAATAAATCTTTTTAATTTTTTTTCCTTGTTTTTGTTGTTTTAGTTGTAGCAGCTTGACAGTAAGACGTTCAGGTGAATCGGGACAAAACGGCAGAGTCATAAAGTGCTTTATTTAAAAAATAATGAGATAAATAGTAATGACGTCTGTGTTGTATTTTGAGATAATGGAGTGATTTTTTATCATTTCTAAACAAAGGGATGTCCATTTGTGGCCCTTGAAATGATCCTGCGTGGCCCCTGTCAGCAGCTCAAGAGTGATTAAAATGATGCATAAAATACATTTTTTTATAAAAGGCAAAAATTTAGGCACAAAGTAGAGAATTTATTTTTTAATTAACCACACTGTTGTTGTTTTTACTTTAAATTAAATTGCGATAGAACCAAACATTCAGCAGACTAATTTATTAAACTGGGATAAACGCAGCAAGGGTTTTTAAAGAAAGAGTGACCCATATATAGTTCAAACACAAAATATATATGTTTGTTTTTTTGTTTTTTTTTTCAGGACAACAATAATCCCCAAATTTAGTTAATTGTTTTCATGTGTGTGTATTTTTAGATCAGCATAAAGATAACAGAAATGTTTACTTCATTTAAATATTGCATGTTTAGTTTATTCAAGATAACACAATTTAAAATAAATTGGAAAAACAAATTTAGTGGCTCTCCAGAACTTTAAACTTGACAGTTGTGGACAGAAGTTTGGACACTTCTGATCTAAACCATATGAAAGAAAAATCTTCCATATTTTAGGGCTTCTCTTTGTGGGAGTAGTGAGAAAATAACATTTCTGAGCCGCATTAGGAGCTGTCAGAAGCTCGAAGCAGCGCAGTGACAAACGGCATGACACATTCAAAACCAAAAAAAAAGAGAAAAAAAAAGGGGGTGGTGTGGTTGCGAGCGGGAGTGTGGCGCAGCGGAGTCGGGTTTGACGTGTAAATATCTCCATCATGCCTCCAGTTCCCTTGTCTCTACATGGCTCCTGTAGTGACTGAGTCCTCCTCTGCAGTGCCGCCTCTCCTGCAGAGCTCTGTGCTAAATTAGCCTCTCTGTCCCACACTGGCTGCTTCAAAACATCATTGTTTGCAAAGCCCCTTCCCCCCTCAGGGGGCTGGCTCACATGTAGGTCAGCCATATCAGATAGTGGCATGGCGGCCTGCTGGGACGTTGACTCAAACTGACTGTGCAAATAGATGTTTGTTAGAACGAAGAGAAACAACACATTTTGTTGGATTTCTGCGGTTCAGACACTCAGACTGTATATTCTGAATCCGTTCGACCTGCCGCCTCAGGCTGCTCGATTTTTACTTCGGATTCCGGTCTCTGTACAAACCCCTTGAATGTTATTGTTTACAGCCGCAAAATTTGCTTGTGCGCAGAGAGCTGGAGGGCAGAAAGATGATTCCTTTACATGCCATCTATAGCCTCACCTGAACTATTCCTTTAACAAAATAAAACCTAGAGATGGAGGTGTTTTTAATCCAGTGCAGTGCGCCTCAGCAAAGGGAAAATAATGCAGAAAAACCCTTGAAGAACAACTCAAAACCAGATACGCTATACACAGACCTGATAACTGACGGAACGCTCTCAGTTATCAGGTTCTAACACCAAATAATACACAAATATTTCCCACAGAAAGAAAGAAACATTCGGTCTATTACAGTTTTATGCTTTCAGGCTTGATTTTTTTCTTTTACGATTATTAAAAAGCAAGCTAAGCTTAGCTAATTTAAACACCTGCTCTGCTGAATGATCTGTCATTGGGTTGGTGTGTGGGCCGCCTACTTTTTAACTGAGCCAAAAACAGACAAAGGTCTGCAGCTCATCTACATGTTAAGGTTGTCAAAGTCAAGCTAGCATAACGGACTCTGCCTCGCTATATTTTAAAATTAAAACTCTTTCTTGATTTTCTTGTCTAGCCATAATATTGACAATTAGCAGCACAAGCTGCGTCCCTTTTTCTTTTTTCTATAACACACGTACAGTACAGACCAAAAGTTTGGACACACTTTCTAATTGAATTCAATGAGAAGGTGTGTCCAAGCTTTTGGTCTGTACTGTACATTTAAGATTTGGCACGTTATGTTGACAACTTGACAGCTAAAACCAGCATCGTCAGCGTGTCTGTACTCATACCTTGTGGATAGCTTAGTGATCAAAGAGTGAATAAGAAGGAGCAAGTTTAGTTTTATGAGGACTCAAATCGCCTAATGAGATTATTTTACTTCAATAACAGCAAACCTGATTAAAGGTCAGCAGGAGGGGTGTAACAATGCGTTCAGCTTTCAGCTAACAAGGTGAAACACGATGTTGGATTCAAACAAGAGTAGACAACAAAAGTCCCTTTTCTGGATTTCACAGACAGTATAAAACAGTCAAGTTCAGTTTTTTACAAATATTATGATTTTCATTCTTGTCATGTTAGCCTCAAATACAATACATACCGTTTGCATTTTTATGAATATACTAAATTTGATTAGTTTTAAAGAAACTCTTTAGTATTGAATTATAAAGCCTAAAAGTTTTAGACTTTGAACCAGAGATGATCAAATGCAGTCCTGGTTCCTTTAAAAAAAACTGAACTTTAGTGTAGTGCAGATTTGAAGCTAATGCTATGTTAGCATGGCTAGCAGCTAGCAGTTAGCCAGTAGACTCGCAGTGGGCATGTTAGCAAACGATTCAATAGTCATTTATGTCATTTATGTAACTTAGAGTAATAAACTCTTTGGAAAAGGACAATGTGCAGCTCAAACAGAAACGTCACCATTTGTGACGCATTGTACCAGATTATAGCATTATAGGCTAATTCGCATCTGCTAAAAAAACAGAGCAACTGTTTCCTTCCTCTCTTCAAAATAAAAGTCTTAAACATAGAGATATCTTAAATTGGTGGATTTGTGAGAAATCTAGCGGAGTGGAGTCGAGTTACATCCCTAATGTGCATCACATCCAACAACAGGGAAGAAAAATGATAAGAAAACAGACGGCTCATGACAAATATAAAGAAAAGAGCTAAAGAAACCAAATGGAGAGAAAAAAGGTGGAAATAAAAAAACAAGCATAAAGGACTTGGAGCTGTCTGATGTGCTGAGCTTGTTGTTGTGTGTGAGCAGGGACAGGCAGCCGAGCCTCAGTCCATTTCTATTAATAATAAGCGTGTGGGAGGCTGAGCCATCAGCAGCACATCCACACAGAACTGACCAACTAGAGCTGCAAAACAGAAAATCAAGGGACACATTACTGCAGAATGGATTACCAAAAAAGTGACAAGATATGTGACCAGGATTATATCAATAGGCTCTCACCTTAAAAATACATCATAATAATTTATCACTCCAGCCTCTATGCCTTCGTGGTCAGACTTGATCCTGACGAATCTTACGATCTGAGTATTTATGGGATGATAAATTGTCCCAGACGATATCGCGATAAACGATAATATTGTTGTTTTGAGGCCATTTTCAAGTAATGCAGTAATAATGGCGTAATAACGCAAGAATACATTCTAAAAGATGAATAAACTTGACATTTTAATGAACATTTAACACTCGAACTGGAAGAATTTTAAATAAACAAAACAACAGAAACAACACATAAAATAAATGATGACGTCTCTGTAAACAAAATTGTCCTTCAAAAAAAAGGTTCAGTTGAGACCAAAGCACCAGACTGAAGACTTTTATCATCCAGTTTCTGTATAAAGAGAGAAAAGAAAAAAAAAAAAAAACAATAAATTATGCAGATGAAAATTAGTGAGCTTGTTTTAATTTGTAATGGTTAATCTTTCAGCCCTATCTGAGCATGCTCAGTGAGGCTGAGCCGTGCGATAGCGCGGGTTGTTAGTGCGGGTTGTTAGCGCAGCTGCGTTTGTCGGTTTATTTCCCGTTTAAACCTCTTTCTGTCCAAACTCCTTATCATTTCACTCTGCTGACTGGCTGCTGCAGATTACCACACAACTCTGAGTAACAGAAACCAGAGTGATGCCGCATGAGATATTCCAGCCCAGGTCAGGGGGGTGGGGGGAGCAGAGAGGGGTCAGGCAGGAACACTGTTATTCTCTGTCGACCTTCTGCCAGCTTTTATTTTATTATCTGTTGGTTTGTTTTGCTCTGTATCCTCTTGTGGCTTCGAACGGTCTGTCCCCAGTCGTCCCTCCTAAGAGCGTCACAGTCCTGTTCCTCTGTGTTGTGTGTCTGCAGTCGCCGTGTGTCTTCTCTGTTTGGGAGAGGGATGGGATTGCTGACAGAACAAAATGTGGGATCTAGTACAATTTTAGCGTAAAGTGATATTTTTAGTGTGTATCGTATGTTATTTAACAGCAGCAGAATGAGCTGCACTAAAACCCAGTCCATGCCTGCTACGCTTTGCTTGACTTAGTCTAGTCCCCCCCCCCTCCATTTATTTCTGTGCTGGATGCATGAAACCAATTAACACGTTTTGTCCCAGCTGATCAGATAAATATCAATGTGACTGCGAGCGCCTCAGACCCCAGGCTTGTGTTTTCGTTTTGTCTTTTGTTGTCGTTTTCTTCTGTAGATTATCAGTAATGAGAAGTCGGCCTGGTTGAGGCCTGTGACGGTTTCTGTCAAAATGCTGAGTCATTGTCTCTCCTCCCTCCCCCCGCCGCCCCCACCGTCGCCGCCGGCGATCAGAATGAAGAGTGGAGCCAGCAAGGCCTGGGGGAACAACCAGGACGGGGTTGTGGCCAGCCAGCCCGCCCGCGTGGTGGACGAGCGCGAACAGATGGCCATCAGCGGAGGCTTCATCCGCAGGTAGCCTTCAGCTTCACCTTTCAAATCACCTGCAGCAGAGAATGGCCGGGAGGTCACAGAGGTCAGCTGAAATAAATGGCATTATATTATTGGAATATAATGTCTCCACAGATGAAATTACAGCGACTACAGTGGCTTTTATTCTGATGCCACTCAATGAAATCCAGTGCCGATCTTCAGTAGTTACCAAATTAGTGAAATGTCACAGCAGGTCTCATCAGTATGTTGAAGACTATGAAAGCTTTTGTTTACATTGTTTTTGACAAACGTTAATATCCCTCTTTTAGTAAATGTTTAATGTTTTTCTTTGTCAGTGTTCCAGCTGTCATGGGTCCAAAGCAGCTCTAACCTGTTTTGTAGTTTTCTGGTCGTTTGTTCCAGATTAGCGGTTCATAGGAGCTGAGTGCTGCTTCTCCATGTTTGGTTCTGGTTCTGGGGATGCAGACTGTTGTGTATGTTAACTCAACAGCAATAGAGAAGGTGGCTTAAAAAACTGAAAAACAAACCCAAATGTGTCATCTAAAACTAGATCTGGAAGGATTTTTGTTTCCAGTTTGTCTTCAAGGAAAAACCTCGATTTAAATGTAGATTTTTAGCTGCTTAAGATCTGATTTAGCAGTTAGCTTCTATTCAGAAACACATAGGATTAAAGTTTATTCAAGTTTATAATTTTGGATAAAGTTCTCCACACAACAAGTGTGCTGCAGCTCTTTAGGGCCCCTTCATTGTTCTGCAACTTTTAAAGTAAAGCCAACACAAAGCTGACCTGCTCAGATCTCAGGTCAGAGGTCAGATCCTCCTAACATCCAAGGTAAAAGATGGCCGAGGTTGTTCCAGATGGCGCTCTTCACCCGTTCGGCCCTGTGTTCACGTCTCCGCCCTTCCTGTGCTCAGGGTAACAGACGATGCCCGGGAAAATGAGATGGACGAGAACCTGGAGCAGGTGGGCGGCATCATCGGCAACCTGCGGCACATGGCCCTGGACATGGGCAACGAGATCGACACGCAGAACCGCCAGATCGACAGGATCATGGAGAAGGTACAGCATTTGTGCTTGTGGTGTTTTCAATGCTGAGCAATGCATTCACAACCAAACGGTTACCTAAAAAAGAAGAAATAAAACTTTTTTTTAAGCATTTTTATAAATTTTGGTCGTTATCACAATAGTAACGTAAAATACTGTGATAAAATTCAAAGTCCTTATCACCCACGTCTAACCTATAACTCTAGTAGGCTGAACAGGCACGAGCCTTTCAGCTCAGAGGCATCCAGGATGAACTGACATCAGAAACTTGGACTGTCTCAGAACGAATAAATGAAGGACAGAAATGGCGCTTCAGTCTGCTATTCAGGCCTCAAGATGGTATAGTGTCGCTTATTTGGTCCTATCAGAGCTCATTTCCTGTTCTGCATTAATGTGGAAAAGAGCGCTGTGATCTTAGAGCACTGTATTCAGCAGAGACAGAAATAAAAACGGCCTTTATCGTCTCACAAAAGGAAAATGAAGGTGCAGCAGCAGTAGATATAAAGGTTCGCCCCAAACGTTCACTTGTTACAAACAACAGGCGTGTTGGACTCACCAGCCAACAGAGTCGGATCACTTTTTCAAAAATTTACATCCTGTGTAATGAACGTTTAAAAACATGAATCCCTACAAATTGTTGGCTTCAGGTGTCCCAACTGCTGCCAAGAGTAAATCAACTTAACGGAAACACGGCAATTTCAGGGGGGGGAAAAAACCTCCTGTTTTTCTATCAAAGTGTTTCGGCGCTGCAGGATGAGGTGGTGGTGCGTTTCGACAAAACTTCAACGGGAAACCCTTTTTTTTGTACTTTTCTTCATGACCCGTCTCCTCCTGTCTCGCAGGCCGAGTCCAACAAGACTAGAATCGACGAGGCCAACCAGCGCGCCACAAAGATGCTGGGCAGTGGCTAGGCGGCCCGAGGCAGGAGCGCTGTCTTCCTCGGCGCCCCGCGCCACACGTCAACCGGCGCTGACATGCTTTCATCATGGTATTGACCTTCTAGGTTTGCACACATGCACATATCACCTCCCCTTCCTCCATTTAAATGTCGTTCTGTGTCGTCTGTCGAGCTTTTTCAAGATGATTGTCCTCGTACAAAGATGATTTCTTATACTCCGTATATCATTCTTTCCAAAGGTTGTATATAGTGCTGACTTGATGGCTCTCTAGCTCACTTGTGAAGTTTTTATTCTCTTTATCTCTCTCTATCTCGCTACATACATACACAAAATATACATATATATACCTATACACATATCTGTGTTTATAGATATATATATCTATATATATCTGAAATAAACTACACTGCTCTGGATGACAAGTATATAATAGGAATGCGAAACAAGCTGTTTGTTTTCTTCTTTTCCTTTTCAGTATCTCAGTATTGTCTTTGTAAAGCTGTGTCATTCCATTCAGGCTACTGTCATGCTCCTTATTTGGTGTTGTCACGACAACAGAGGGAGCAGAGCGATTAAAAAGACACCAGTAATGCGGATGATGATGGTGGTGGTGACGATGGTAACCACGGCAACCGCGCAGCGGTACAGCTGAACGAGATTGCAAAAGAGCGCTTACAATCAGAAAAAAAGAGGCGGTCGTCGATGCGTTTTCCCTGAATTGCAATCACACTGAGTTACTGTTTAGACAATGTGCAACTAGACTCTCTGTAGCTGTATTAGACATTGCATTCCAAGTGACGTGAATTGTGCGTTCCTCTGCATGACAAATGGTAGATTTTAGTCTCATGAATAAAAACCTGTCTGAAAAATATATATAAAAATGCAAAATGGAAAAAAAAAAACCAAACGACAACATGGCAGTAGCAAATTGACGAAAAACGCATGCTCGGTATTAGGACACAGTTGTTCGTTCCATGCCCCTGCAAGTTTTGCAATAGTGCCACTCTTTCTGTCTCGATATATTTACCGACTGTGACCATCTCGTTGTACAATAAATGCAAAGGGGATCAAAAGAGGCGAGATAAAGGTGGGGGGGGGAAAAACAACAACAAAAAAAAACAAACCGTGAGGACTCTGTGGGGGGTTGTGTTGCAAAAAACAAAAACAAAAAAAAGACCTGTTTTCTAAACTATTATGCAGTTCATTGATGATGAAGATGTTGATTATGTGTTGAAAGAGGAGGACTGGCTGTGTACTGTATCATAGGTTTTGGATGCTCTGAAAAATAAACGAATAAATAAAAGTTTGCAATGTAAAGCAAAGACACATATTTCTGAGAGACCTTACTTTTATAAGAAGACTGTATCTGTAAGTTTATTCTCCCCCGTGTGGTTTGTTATTGGTAAAAAATATATACTGGTATTATGAAATGACAATAACTACACTCTAAAACGAAACAAAAAATATATATACCAAGTTTTTCTTTCCTTTCTTTTTTTTTTTCTTTTTGTTCTTTGCTTCTGTACTTTAGAGCTATGCACACCAAATCGCCAAAATGTTCAGTAGTTACAGCAAAGTGAATAAAAACCCTAAACCTGAATGACACAATAGGTTCAACTGTGAGATCGATGTCCTCAATGCATGTAATAGTAACGACCCCCCTCTCTGTATCCTGTCAGTGTGTGCAGTGGTGGACATTTTGTAGCTAGCTGAATTGATTAAAAGTAATAAACCCCAGCCGCACCGGTGTCTGTCTTCATTGCTCACAGGGTCTCGGGTTCTTATGGTAGAGTCAGCAGGGTCGGCTTCAGAGAGCAAATCGTCTTTTTGGCCTTTTGATACATAAGGGCCATCACTGATTCAGCAGACAGTCCACCAAATGTCCACAATTTCCTGTAAAAAAAAAAAAAAGCATCAAGTCATTTCATTGATCCTGCGTTCAGACGGAACACATTTCGCGTGTCCAGCACCTCAAGTTTATGGCGACATATCGTCAATTTTACCACGTGTCGGGCTAAACAGTCACGTAAAAAAAAAAAGCCAGATTATAGCTTATAGCTTAAAATATGGCCAAAATGTTATTTTTTTACGATGTTGCAAGACTATCGTCTGAACACCAAAAATTCCGGCGTTTATTTCGGTGACTGAAAACTGTTTTGAAAGCCGTCGAGTTCTGAACGCCACGGCGCGTTCAATGACCAAAATAAACGGCGTGAATTTTTGCCGTTCAGAATCTTAGAGCAGTGTGAAGAGCGGCGCTTTAGAAGGAGTTTTGTTGTATTTTCCAGCTTTCTAAACCACAAAGTGTCATTTTTTTGCATGACTCTTTAGTCAGACGGGTGGTAGAAGTGGTGACTTGGCTTGCCATACAAGTTGGACGTTTGTGCACTTTGAAGTCAGACGCTTGACATTGTGCATCAAGGTCGCCTCAGACATGCGTAAAGTGTGGAAAGAAGCACGTAAAGAGGAGCCTCTTGACTATTGCCTTTTATTCCCCATCCCAGTTTCTTTGTACAACGGCGGATGAAATATTGAGAGTCTCTTGACTTTATTTACTGAAAGCAAAAGATCGTTGTCATCGTCACCTCTGCGCCGTGTTTGAACTCAGACGTATTGTGAGTTTCATAAACTACATGCGTGCTGACGAGGGACGCTGTGAGCGCTGTTTTCCTCTCTCAACCTGCTGAACCGCATTGGTGCCTACACCAATACACACCTTTAAAAATGTGTAAAAAGGACAGCGGCAAATTCACACCACAGAAAACAGGACAAGATGCACCTAATGGATTTATGAAAACAAACACAAAAAAAAGTGAACATTAATGCATCTCCCTTAGGCAAGGTCTTTGGATTTAAATCCGTCTGATTTAGCCACAGGCACTCATATCAAAGCTTTTCGCTCACATAGCTGAGTTATTCTGATTGGTCGACATTCCACGTCCAGATGCAAAAGTTCAGATTTTCCAACTCCAGCGTCTCCCGTCAAACTCTTGAAACTCTTCAAAGCCTTGTCGATCTGCCCTAGGTACGCGTCCAGACTTTGCACGTAAACCAGACGCCCTGACGCTCAAATGGCATTTGGTCTGAACGCAGCATTAATCTAAATGACATACTGAAAGTTAGCGAGGTTAGCGAAGTTAGAACAAAAGAAGGTGAGTCTAGGATCTACACCAGTGCTCTCGCGCTGCCATCCTGCTGGAGGACCAGACTCCTGCACACATTTAGTTGTGTCCCTTGACCTACACACTTGAATTCAATGAATAAACTGCCTCACTAGCATGCAGTCAAGCTCTACAGAGCTCTGCTAATCATCTGCTATTGGAGGACTGGGGTTTGAGACCACTGTTCTACACACACTGGCATCAACATGGAGAAGAAAGGAGACTTAGTGGCTCTAGACATGGCATGGCTGTTGGTAAAAGTCGGGGTTTGGGTATTTAGAAAACTGCCGATCTACAACAATCTCTCTGGCTTACAGAGAATGGTCCAAAGTAGAGAAAATATCCACTGATTACTGCAGTTGTGTGGACAAAAATGTCTTGAAGGCAACAGAAGCTGAAATTAGCAGTCCTTACAGCTGAGGTAGGCAGAATAGCGTTTTTAATTAACAAAGCATTGAACCTTTAAGCAGATGGGCTCCAGGAACAGAAAACCACAGAGGGTCCCACTGCTGAGGCTGCAATTCCCTGAGAAGTTGTCTGAACTGATGAGTCTAGATTTCAGCTGCGGCGTACAGATGGTAGGGTCAGAATTTGGGGTAAACAGCATAAACGCCTGGCTCCATCCTGCCTTGTATCAACAGTACTGATTGCTGTTGGTGGTGGTGTCAGTACCAGCAGAACATCATCTAAAGTCCACAGCCTACCTTAGTATTGCTGCTGAACACGCCCAACCCTTTATGACCACTGTGTACCTTCTTCTAATGATTACCTCCAGTGGAATAATGTTCCATGTCACGGAGTTTATTGAACATAATCAGGACACGGTACTCCATTGGCATCCAAGGTCACCAGCTCTCAATGCAGTGGCTTTCTGTTGAACCAGAACAAGAGATTCTCCTCACTGATCTACAGCAACTGCATGATCGTATTAATATGAAACTCCAGAATAAATGCATTACCTTGGTGAGCTCTGATGGCAAAAGGTGATTAAACCAGATATTTACAAAATTGCATCCAATGATGGTAAAGTATGAGTATGCTATTATTATGGGAGCAATGACTCTGAAGGGTATAAAAGTGTGTTCAGTAGTCCATACGCCTCTGTGAGATGAAGTGCTGAAGACTCTGATAGGCTTAGATGAATGAAAACAGGATTTTATTACAAACAAGGCCGTGCTACATTGATTTGTGTGCAAACCGGGGAAAATCAAAACCAATAGAAGAGTTTCCTCAAAAAGCTGCTGTCATCATGTCTCTTTATAGATTACAGACAACACGCCAGCAGCCTGGACCTGATACGAATCAGAGTAAACAAACACGTTCCGATTTTCAGATATACTTAAACAAAACGGACAAATGACTTCCATTATTTCTACGACATTTGGATATTTTACCCAACTGACCAAAGTAATATATTTCGGTTCTGTTGCAGAGGTAAAGGTGACTACATGGTACTCAAACCCTGAAGCTCGTTAGCTAGCCAACGGCTAGCATTATTAAATGGCATCCAGGAGAACGTTGGTACCAACCTCTTTGTGTGCAGAGTCCGAGTGGCTTTCCTCTACAGTCCAAACTCATTCACATTGGTTTTCTTGTTGATTGAGCTTACCGCCAAGAAGAGGACAAGGTGAATGAATAAAAATGTGACTTCTGCTGCTCTGGCCCTGTTTGAAATAATAAAAAGAAACTCATATATATACAACAGAGAGATTGAAAACTGTTCTAAAGCACAAGAAGCCCTTGATGGAAATCTCTGTCTTGATTCTATTAATAATTCACGACAGGGTGCAGTTGAGTAGCCACAGTGGTCGATGGTCTTCTTGCCACTGTGCAGCATTCTTCAGTTTTCAGAGAGTGCAATGGTGGAAGACAGAAGAGAGCTCTGAAATATCTCTGACTTTGCTCTTAGTTTGGGATTATAGCAGCAGAAGAGAAGCAATCTTCTCTGTCTACAGTAAATTGAGTTATCTTAGCAATACGACCAATACATTTTTGATTTATTGAATGACATACATTACACACAGAGCTAATCAAATGTTGCTAATGTAGCAAGAATTAAACACTGTGTCCAAAATCCCCATCCAAACACCCTATACCAACCCACATAGGGAGTTCCACAAATGCCTCTATGCTCCCGTATTTTCCCCAATCAGTCAGGATGACCTTCCTTGACCCTGCTTGATTAATCAAGTGTAGAAAATGGATGGATATGTTGAGGAGCTGAACCCTGGCGTGGATATTTTACATTTTTTTTTATTTTGTTTTTTTTACACTTTTTAGATAACTATAATGTAATCTACACAAGCTGAAACCTGCAGACTACAAATAAACACACTACTGATTTTTGGACTCCCGGCATCCAGCTCATCTAAGAGTAATTGTACCTGAGGGCCTTACTCCCTTACTCCGGTGCAACAGGCAGTTTTGGTTGGCAAGTTATTGCTCCAAATCATGCATTTTTTTGTTTGTTTTGCTGAATGAGTCAAAAAGCAGCGTGGACCGCCGCGTCACACCGACTGGCAAAGATGCACAACACCAACGTCTCAGGTAAGAACAAAATACAACGGCAATTAAAATGAATTAGGAAGTAGCCTTCCTATAAGGTAGCAAGCTCTTTTTAAATGTTTTCCATTAGCTGTAAGCCGAAAATGATCATAATTAACATAAATAAAGTCTTAAAACCGTCAGTCTGTGTGTGACTGAGCTTTATAATGTGTATCACTTTGTGAATTGAATTACTGAAATAAACTTTTCCATAATATTCAGATCTATTGAATATGTACACATCATAAACGTTACACCATCTATATCACGGGATCTGAATTATTAACAAAATTCTTCATGTTTGGACCCAGGTAAAAAGCAATTTTTAGAGTTAGAAAACTCAAACTTCAAAATAAAGCGCCAGACCTATCACTATGTAAGTTTTTGGGGGGGGTTTTGTCAGTGCTAGAAAAATAAGTTGACATTTCAACCATTGTTTCCTGAAAGTTTAGTTTTGCTCATTAAAACTTACTACTGCTGTGAGATTTGTGTGTATGCGCCTGCAGTCTGTCCTCAGGCAATCTCCCCAAAAACCAGCAGAGGATCTCAATTCGTCAAACCTTTCCCAGCCGTCCCGTCTTTATTAGCCTCTCAATTTCTTTCTTGTCAAACTTTCCAACTCTCGTCGTCTCCCCTGAACGCGGCTCTTCCCAGGGTTTTTTCTTTTTCTCGACATTAGCACTAAAAAGAGCTGGTATAATCAATGGCATTGGTAGCCAAGGTTATCATAGTTAACTAAAACTATCAAAATAACAAAAACTGAACTTGAGAAAACATTTCCGTTAACTGAAATAAAAAAAAAACGTTAATTAATTCAACTAATTGGAACTCTGTCTCATATTTATAAAACTACATAAAACATACTGCAATTATAGACATATTCTTTGTTTTCGTGATTATGAAAATATTAGCTTTTCGAACTGATGTGAAGTTATGTCTCTTCACACAAGCGATTTACAGCAGCTGTTGGAAAATCAACGTACTCTGTTCTCCTGGTCCGCAAAATGGCAACAGCAAAAGTTGAGAGTCAGCTGATTGTTCAATAATAATTGAACACATTTTTTGAAAATGGAATCTTCTGCTGAGTTTCCATTACCCGACATACGCATAATCTCAATACAATAGTCTGACCTATTTGAATTCTGCACCACAAATTGACCAAAGTACAGCGAAACTAAAACTCCTATAACTAATAAAAACTAAACTAAAACTAAACAACAGTCAACCAGCAATAAATAATAAAAGCTAGCAAAACACGCTCTAAATCCTGATTAAAACTAACTGAATTGGACAAACGAAAGGACATAATGAAATAAAACTAAGCTATAAAGAAAACCCAAAACTAATAACTGGTAGTAGCTCCATCATTCAAAACAGAAACAAAGATAAAGGTTGAACAACTGAGCAAGTGGTACCTTTAGGAAAGAAATAGACAAAAGTTAAGAGAACTAATTGCTCTATTAAACTGTTTAGCTCTGTTATCTAATTAGCTCTGTTAGCTAAATCCATTAAAGAGGCACTCAGGGCTCGGCCGCTGAACGGATTTTAGGCGGAGAGAGGAGCAGAGCAACCAGGATGTGGGTAAACCGAGGGATGTGAAGTGGATATCTGCACAGGGAGGGCTGCAGTGAGGGGGGGTGGAGCAGCTCGCTTGCTGTTACGCAGAGGGAAACCACTGCAATCCCCCACCGCCCCCACGTTTCATTTCTGGAACGCCAACGCAGAGCCAAATAAACAAGCCCCACCCTGCTCGGCTCGGCTCGGCTCGGCTCGGCTCGGCTCGGCTCGGCTCGGCTGGGCTCGGCTCGGCTCGGCTCGGCTCGGCTCTAAAAGCCTCTCATCACACTGTAATATAATACGCTATTAAACACGGAAGCCACTCAGGACGCGGTCTCACTGGACACAGCGGCCTGGGAGTGGCTCTCTGTTTGTTTCCCTGCACGTTCTCTAATTGGTGTGTCGGTCAGCTTTAGAGGTCTTTCCAACCTTGACCTCGTATTTGTTCATCTCAGATGTCATTTCCTCTGAAATGTTTCGTTTGCCTTTCTGCTGGTTCTGATGGAGAGCCTCACAGTGTTCAACCGGAGGCCAGCCGCCATCATTGTGTCCTCAAAGGCGTTACGTGACCTCTGCTGTGAGGGACGCGGTAAATTTCTGGTTGTTTTTTTTTTTTAGAACGGGGAAACACTGACACATGGTGGCGAAGATGAGGCATAGCAGGGGAAAGTAAAGCATGTGAGAGATTAAAGGGGCAGTATTATGTATTTTCCAGCGACATAGTGTCATTTCATAGCACAATCAAGTTGTCATAAAAATGCAACACATATAGCCGCCTCCCGAAAACGTCATTTTTTGCCAAAAGATGCTTTTGGCAAAAAATGACTTATGCCATTATGTGTATCAAGGTGACGATATCTAATTTGACTTAATCATTTAATGCCTTTTTTGTCTCATATATTTTTAAAGGGACAGGACTACATAATTTTCATGTACATGGTGCCATTTTAGAATAGAATAGAATAGAATTCAACTTTATTGTCATTGCACTGTCACAAGTACAAGCAATGAGATGTAGAGATTTATAGCACAATTACATAACTATGTTACCTTCAGTTCTTATAAAAATGCTGTACATATCAAATATGTCTTATTTGATAAGACATATTTTATCATGTCTTATATAAAGCATAAAACATGATATTTGGCTTCCTAAATCATTTTAGGAAGCCAAATCGGTACCAATTGGTTCACGGACCGGTACCGGCCCGGGGGTTGGGGACCTGCTCTATAGCTTAAATTTCAGCTCCAACCCCCTTTATAAGGCTTCACTGTATGGAAGCAGAAGTCAATGTTTCATTGTTGTAGTCAGAACATTTTAATAATTTATTTCAAAAGTTTGCTGAGTTCTAATAGCAGAAAAAGGTCATTTATTCTTGTGAACTACATTGGCATCTATTAACTCACGTTATCAATACATGTTGATAATCTTCAGCACCTAATCTGTGGAGCAAAGAGTGTATTTGAGATAATATTGATATTCTGAAGGACCTCTACACTGCGTTGGTTATAGTTTGAAATGCGTGCACAATGTGTGCGTGTTCAAGAAAATCTCATTAGTGACAATAGTAAAAAGCTGTGTTTTCAGTGGCCATAAAATTGCATAATTTGGAATTAAGTAAGTAAATTAACAAATAAAAAAAACAGCATGGAATGAGGTAGTTCCCCCAGCTGAATGTAAATTACTGTCTTTCGCAAAACCACAATGGAAACACGGCTTTTGGATCGCACTGACAGCTGGCTGTTACTACTGGCGGAAACCACGAAGAAACCAGGAAGTAGTTAGATTTTGATGATGCTGCATTTAGAATGAAAACTCAGCTAGTGATCGCTTACCGTAGAATATTTTTAAGTGCCGTAAATGTACTCCTTGGGTTTTGAAATGTTGCTGGTCATCTCTAACATACTCTGATCACGTGGATTAGACAGCAGAAGAAAGCGATGCGTCGGAACTGGATCTACTAAAGAGAGTCGACCGTGAACCCGAAGAGGACATGTCAAAAACACAAGCTCTGTTCTGAAGCCGCACAGTACGGGAGAAAACGAAAGCCAGGGAGAATAGATGGTAACAAAGGGAAACAAAAGGCGACAGAGAGATGAGTGGTGCAAGTGTGAGGGAAATGAAAGATGAAACGAGGTAAATAGAGACAGACGGAGGGAGGAACGGAGGAGGGGATGAAGGATAAAAGTGAAGTGATTAACTTTGAGGCAGCCAGTGGGGGGAAAAAAGAGTGTGAGAATTTGAAGGGGAAAGTGAGATAGTAATGAGTGTTGGAGAAGTGATGGGTCACTACTTGTGACTCATCATATTTCCAGTCTAAACAACGTAATGAGATCGATTCATTAAGGCCTGTCTGATCAAAACAGCCACAGCTGCTGCAGGATGGCTGACCTACATACAGCAGGTACAGATTCCTCCATCACCAAGAGGAAACAACTTAAAGACGGCTTAAAATATACAAACAACAGTCATAGTATGAAATCAGTCCATAAGCAACGGTTTTTGCCACTCTATATCCCTGCTGTATTTTACCAGATGATATTAAGTACAATCAGTTTCTGGATCATTTAAAAGTTTAACAGCTGTCTAAGGACACCATTTGTTTATATCTATCTGATTTATGAAATCCAAAAATAATATAGGACAATTTAAAATTAATATATAATATACACAAGATTAGTCAGACATCACAATTTACAATTGACATCCATGAAATTTGGTTTAAAAATATAGATTCCAGGGCTTTTAAAATGAAGTGGGTTTTTTTTTTAAATCTCTTGATGTTTTTAGGTCATTTATTCCGTTCCTGAATTTTTCTGTAGTCAACATATTTGTCCCAGCAGAGATTACAATAAATTTTGTGTCACAAGAATATCTGGTAAAACACGACGGCGTATAGAGGTCATTGTAGATAGAAAACCAAAATGGATGAGTACATTTCCAGCGGAAATGGTCAACTTTCTAAACTCAGAAATTTCGGGGGGGAAAAAACTAAAACTGTCTGAAATTAATCTCACAATTTCTGAGATTTTTTAGCCCAAATTTATTCTTATTTTTCTATCTACAATGTCCTTATGCCATTGTATTTTACCATCTGTGCTCTTGTGAGACAAAATTCATTGTAAACTGTGGTAGGACAAAAATATATTGTCTACAGAGAAAAGGGTGAACTCTGGTCCGCCTACAAACCTCGGTCTCGGTTCGGTTGACGTGAACTCTGGCCAGGTTTGAATGTATATGAAGGCCAAGCGGACAGAGACCGCTCCAAAAGCAGGAAGCGGACTATTGCACAGGGCATTCTGGGTAAATACAACCAAAACAAAAGCGCGAGTCTAGCCCTAGCGGGATAAATGGCTTATTGTCTTTTACCAAAGACAAAAGAGAAATCCTACAACCACTAAAATTTGACATCACTTCGTTTTGTTTACATTTGTGAGGAAAGACGTTGTGCTCAGTGTCCTCTTTGGAGGTTTTCCTGTCGTTTGCTTCAGTTGTTCTTGGTACAGCGCCACCACAGGCGAGGAGGGGAACAGGTTTTTCAAAGGGTTCGGTTGAATTGACAGTGCGACGTAAGAGAGAACCAGAGCAGCTGAAAATGTAAGCAATGTTCCAATCGAACCGAGTCTACCGGTCCATCAGGTGCGAATGTGATGGATTGAAATGTGGTTATTTCAGAGGCTGGCTAGTTTGATTTGGCTGAAGCAGTGGTCAAATTCAACCAGCAGAGGGAGTCTAGCGCTTGCGCTAGCTATAGTGAAGAGCACCGGAACTTCCTCCTTAGTTAATAATAACCGTTGGAGCAGAAGCACCGTGTCCAGCTCTTTTATTAAAACACTCCCCTTCTTCAGGTATGAGTATATATATATATATATATACACACACGCCTGTATATTGTAAATGAGTTTATTGACTTTCAGAAAGCTGTGAGTTCTTTTGGCACTCCGAATGTTAAATTCTGTTGTTAGCTCCGTTGTTAGCGCTGTTGCTAACATACTGCTGTTAAATCGAGTTAATAATAACCGTTGGAGCAGCTCTTTTATTAAAACACTCCCCTTCTTCAGGGCATTTACACGAAAACACCCTAAGTCTTTTCAGTTCCTCCTTAATGTTTTTACATATTAAACTCAAAAAGTGACAAGAATGGATCCTGTGTTTTGGAACTAAACAGTATTTTGTGTTGTGGCAACAGACTTAAAATGGCCGCAGGTAACAGGCAACATAAAGAAAAAGTTTAAGGCTGCAACATGACAAATTGTAAAAAAAAAAAAAAAAAAAAAAAAGCAAATAAATTAAAAAAAACTCCAAAACATGTGAATACTTTTAGAAGGCCACACTGTCTCTTCACTGAAAAACAGCTCCAAATTCACTGGAGTCGCCCTGAATCACTCCGGGGGAAATTGAAGAGATCCATGTTTGCTTTAATGTTCCTCAGCTTGCAGCCTCAGCAGAGCAGAAAAAAATCATCTCATCTCGTCCACTGATCGACTCCTAAATCTGCCTCCTCTTCCCTGCCAGACTCTGCCTTCCAATAAAATCTCATTACTCCCAATATGTCACTCTGCCAGACAGTAATAGTCGACAAATCACAGCATTCTTTCAGACGCTTACTGACTTTAATGTCCTCTGGGTCTTGGAAGCTCCTTATTTGATGTTTGGCAAGAAAAGTACAGTATTGTAAAAAAGAATTTTAAAAAATTAAAAATTAACTTCTTACAGATTCTTCTAGTCTTATTTTTTGTCACCTAAATGGTGTAGAAGCAGATTTTAATATCAAAGAGACAAAGAAAATACAAAATATGTGTTTCAAATGTAGATATTTGTTCTCATATTCACCCATTCATGACCCAATAAGAACCCCTCTCCAAATCAAGCTGGAAGAAATTTTAAAACAGATTAAAGTAACGTTTAGAAATATTTAACACACTTGCTCATTCAAAGCTATATTTTAAATAGAACCACCAAAATATTCAGTATTTGGATTCAAAGTATCAAAAAGACAGAAAGTGTTTCTCTGTGCATGTTTGACCTTTTTCCAGGGCATTCTGCCAACCAGTGCTTCGTTCCAGTGGAAATACTGCCTCTCACGCTCTAAGTGTTTTAGCCAGACAGTAATTCCTTAGTAATAGCTTGACCTCTTCCTGACCTTGGCTCCCACCGGCCCGTGGCCAGACTGCCTCCTCTGATGCTGGGATCTAACTGCCAGCAGAAGCTCCTGCACGGTTTGTGGAGCATGTTCTGCTGTGTTCGCCGGCAGGAGATAAACGTCGTCCAAACCGTCGTCCAGATTCTTCCCCCTAAAACCCAGAAGCCCAGGAAAGAGTCGGGACGTTCCCTCCCGATGTGCTGGTTTGTGTTTGGCAAGCACATGGCGACGGCGGAGAGAAACAAAGTGTTTTTGACGGGAAGGAACGGAACCTTCAGCAGAACCCGGCTCATGGATGGATGAGGACAGGTAAGTCTTGTATTAACGAACGCCTGTTTGGTAAAAAGTAGAATTTGGAGTTGGTAACAGTAAAAGTATTTAAAATCAAGAATAAAATGGAAATAAAAAAGGGCAGTGATATGTATTTTCCAGCCATATACAGTATATATATAAGGCAGAGCTTCTTAAAGAGACAGAGACCCAATTTCAATGTGTTAAATTACAAGGTAAAGATTTTTTAAGTCATATTTGATATACATAGTATTCTTATAACTGATGAAACACAGTTATCTAATTGTGCTGTAAATACATACACGTATATATATATATATATATATATATATATATATGTAGGGCAGTGGCTTAAATATGTCAGCAGATGCCACCAAAATGTTAGATTTGTTCTTTGAGTTGTGGAAGTCGGTAAAGTGTGTCCGTTGAAGAACACCGTACTTGGCGTCTGTTACGGTGCGCTAGCAGTACAACGGTCAGTATTTGCTGTGAATTCTGAAGGTAAGCAAAGCTGACCGCCAGCTCCTCAATGTAGCCAAATGTTACTTTTAATGTCCAAGTAGTTAGTTTTGTATCGTTTTGTCTTTTTCTTCTTTTTTTTAATATATGCTGTATCTGTTAAACAAAAAAAAGAAAAGAATGATAATAATAACTGCGTTAATGAGACTTATATTGACACGGAGTATTTGCTGTGAATTCTGAAGGCAAAGCCGCTGCGCTGTCGGTTGGTTCGAATAAACGGTCTGAACCACGATCTCAACCGCCGTGTGTGTCCAATTTATGCCTCAAGTTTCCTTCCGACAACCACCATTAAAGAAAACACAACGCAGAGTCTAAGGAACAGCGAGGTGTCGTCTCACACGGACAGGGTTACATATATATATATATATATATATATATATATATATATTAGGCCTGTCGCGATAAACGATAAATCAATTAATGGTACGATAAATTAAAACTATCGACGTCATTTTAATTATCGGCTTTATCGTCTCTTCCGGCCTTTTTCTCTTTCTGTTAATGACAGTGAATGAAAAAAGGCTCAACTCCGGTGCGCTCCACTGACTCCTCCCTTCCTCATTTCCTTAGTGTAAAGCCCAGCGCACACTACACGTACATTAGCGGACTAATTAATTTAGAAAAACAAAGTGAAGAATAACAAATAACTGTTGTGCATATTGAGCAAGGACCAGCTGGGCGACAACGGATAGTCATATCCTCAGACTACCTTTGCAGTCTTTTAGAACTCCATCTCCCTGTCCCTGTCCCATGCATCGCCAAATTCTTGGGTATATCTAGACGGACTGTATATCGACGGATGGCAGAATCTGGTCTTTCAGTGAGGGCATTATACACCACCATGTCAGATGATGACTTAGACCAATGTGTGAGAGAGACATTAAATCTAGGCAGCCTCACTCTGGGTACCGAATGGTAAAGGCCCTTCTGCAAGCCAGAGGACTGAGGAGCTACAATCGAAAGCCAACTTCAGCTTCGATCCAGAATCAGTTAGGATCGCTGCCACAGCTAGAGGATCGGACTGACGTTTCCTTCTGTGCAGTCCCGTTCTGTTTAGGATCCTGCTCAGAGTGTGCATGCTATTATTGGTTTCAACCACAGTGCAAAGCAGCATCCGTATCTCCGTGTTTTAGGCTAAACATGAAGGGAAACTTGACCAAGTCCTGTTAGCCACTGTACTAGCCTGGCATAATATCACCACTTCCTGGACATAAAATTATCATGTTTATACAAGATGCGTATCATGTTTTAACAAGATAACTATCACATTTTAATAATATACGTATGACGTTATAACGTGATAGCGCTCGATTTTTTTCCCCTGGATTAAATAGCAATAAGCTTCCGTACCAGTTTCAAAATTCACCATTTATGAAATGTAAAGCAAAATGCTGATCATGTTACCACAAAGGTGAATTTTAGTGTCTTTATGGTAGACATGTTTAAGAACTAAAATGTTCTAAATTTGTAATTTGATTGTTTTTTCTTTACTCAAAAGGAACCTAGTACATTTGTACATTGTTCTAGGACTTTAAATTTCTTGCATTATAAGAATCAGAAAAAAGTTTTGTTTGTCTTATGTAATTTATTTTCTAATACTTCAAGCATATATGAACTCATCTAAGTACATTCAATAAAATTTTGCATAAAAAACAATTTCAGTTTCATATTTAAAACTGCCTGTATAAACAGTACAGACTCAGAGAAATGAAATACCTACTCTGAACATTGTGTCATTCTTGTTCCTCTAGTTTTGAATTTGACAAAACTAGAGGAACTGGAGTAACACATTACTCTAATGAGTAATACATATGAATACTATGTATCATATGTATTACATACATTCATATGTATTGAATTCATATTCAATACATATCAATAAGTTCATATGAATACGTTCATATGAATTCAATACATCTGAATGTATTGAATTTATATTCAATGAATATGAATTCAGTACATTCATATGTATTGAATCACATGTTCAACACATTTGATATGTAATCATCTGACAAAATCAGAAAATTGAATTGATTCTACATTTCAAAACAACTTTCATTTGAACAAAGCTGCTTCACAAACAAAGAACTGCTACAGCTTAAATGTAGATTTTTTTTTTTTTTTACAGGTCGATCATTCAAAGCAAGCCAAAGCCAGTTTGCATAGAGGAAATGCATGCTAAAAACTCACCACTGAAAGATTTGTAACTCCTGCAGTAGCAAGTGGCAGCTGTTGGGTAGTTTCCATGAACAATCTCCACAGACAGACTTGACGGCAGATTTTCCCATCCGGTCCAGAATTTCATCATGTCTTTCAGTTCAGGTGGTGTAGCTTTGGAAGAGAACAAAGCCACAATCACATTTTCAATTCTAATTTACCATACGTCCGCAACTTATGGATAACTTAGTATGTTTTGTAAGACTAAAGTAACTGGAAATATTCAAGACAGTTGTAGTTTTTATTAAAATCCACATCAGTTCTAGAGCCACATGTTGAGATAGAGCTAGACTACACAGAGAGAACACACAAACATGCATGCAATTCAACTGTTTGAATTTTGAGCTAAGATTAAAACTGAATTGTGAGTTATCACAGGCCCTCCTTGAAGCACACAAGGCAGCCATATTAGCTTAGTACATTAGCGGTAGCATCTCCTGAAATATTACACTTTACTAAGACTGCCTGTCTCAGTCTCACCTAAGACAACATCAAACAACCCAGAAAGTCGCCGTTGAATTTGAGACAGCGAATTTGAGCAAGTTGAATTGGAGGACAGTGAAAATATTGCATTTGAATTTTGAAAAGTTGAATTTTTTTATATGCTGAATTGTTAAAAGTCCGTCTGTTAGTTTAGTTTACTACATTACCCAAGATGCATCTGTTCATTTTGTGATTCCGTTTCACGTAGTTGAGTTTTGTTTTTCTGTGCTACTGTGTGGCTCGGTGGCATGAAAGTGGCATCCGCTGACATCCACTATCAACCTATCTTGGGTCCTTTGTGTACGAAACCTGTGTGCGTTTTTATGATGTAAGTGTGCAGTTTCATGTTCTATATTTGTGTTTGTGTCGGTTGTTGGCCCAGGAGGTGATGGCATCCTCGTGTTTCTCTGGCTGCCGACAATGGAGGCGTTTAATTATGATAGCTCTTGTTATACTATACTATACCAGATACATATTGTTATTGTAGTAGTATATGAGGGAATTACCATTCATTCCATGTGTTCTGACGGGTTTTGTCATTTGTATGTTTGTTGCATTTACCCGACTGTTCATTTCTAGTGTTGTAGTGCCCTCCAGTGGATTTCTGTGGTGCTGCAGGCCATTTTCGTCCTGTATCTACGTGTATCTGTGTTTTGCTTGCATGGGTATTAATATGTACCTTTATTGTTTTCTGTTTCAGATAACCACACACACACACACATACACACATACACACTCATATACGAACATCAATAAACTTTTGAGCTGCACCGTTGGAGTCGCCCTAGTCCTTCTGACCGAGGAAGAGTCGATTGACGAGAGATCTGGATTTAGCGCCTGTTTAGACGCACACAGTCTTCTACAAGTGGTCCTTCGAGCCGGATTCTCATTGGTCGAATCAACAACATGGCAACTTCACAAGACAACGCTTCTCAGGAGAAAGGTCACAAGCATAGTCCCCGTCCACGCAGGAGCAGGAAGCTTCCGGGACATCTGGCAGAGTATGACCATGACCTACCTGATCCAGAGGAGTCAGAGTCGTCAACAAGCAGCAGCTCAGAAGAACCTGATAAGGATAAGAAGCAAAGATGGGACAAGATGGAGGCAGTATGGGGCAGCGTTTTAGAAGCAATGAATGAGATGCAAGTCACTATGAAGGAGACCAGTGGTGCATTATCCAAGCGTGTGGAGCAACTAGAGAGAACATGTAAGTCATGCAGCCCTCTCCTACCACACAGTCACGCTCAACAACATGGTAGAGCAGAATCCCTTCCTGCATTCCTACCACATCCTAGCAGTGTGGATATATACAGCAGTCACACCGGGGATCAGTTGAACATAATGGCACCAGCAAGGCAGGACAACAGAACACCTGTGAACCTACTAAGACCAGTAGAACCTGCTGCATCCTTCTCATCTCTAAAGGCAAGCCCCAGGGTACAGACAGCACCATGGCCAGTTCCACAGCCAGATGTACTTGCAGCACCTCCGCATATGCTTCAGCCACCACCTGCGTCCCAGCCTTGGATGAACACGGCCTTCCAGCCTGTAGGTCAGTCTGTACCTTCACCTGTTCCACAGCCAAGAGGCCCTCCGGTTTATCCAGCGATCCAGCCAGCATCGTTACCAGCTCCGCCTCCTAGAGTGAACCATGTGATACAGCCTGCTCTACAACCTGACATCCAAGTATCACAATCCATGCAGCTTGGGAAGCTTGAACCACAGCAAGCTCAGTCTCTATACAGTCAGAGATACCAACATCCGCAGCTACCAAGCTGCGCCAACCAGTTGCACTCTGCACCATCATACAACCTCGCTGCAGCCTCCGCTACACCTCTGCTTCAGCCACCAGAGAGAGCGGCAGCACAGCAGAACTACAGCCAGCATTATGCAGTTCCACCTGCTGATTTTCCCAGACATTACTCTGCTGCCTATCCATCACCTCCAGCTGAATACCAGTCAACAGCCTCCCTACCTTCAACAGCAGAAGTCAACCAGCCAAAGCTGTTGGAGATGATTGTGGCATCGTCATACGGCATCCCAAAGCCTAGACTGGTAACATTCAAATCAGGCCGAGAGAGTGAATTTGCACTGTTGAAGAAAGGATTGGACAGCCTACTGGGGCCCCATGCACACCTCACAGAGGATTATAAATATCACATCCTGCTGGATCATTTAGAGCATCCATGTGCTCTACAAGTTGCCAGGCGCTATATTCACGACCGCACTCCCTACACTAGTGCAATTCGAGCATTGGAGCAGAGATATGGACAGCCTCGACAACTAATCCAGAGTGAACTCAGTGCTATCCTTAACTGCTCTCCTGTTAAGGCTGGTGACCCTCAAGCCTTTGAAGATTTCTCCCTGGCAGTGTCTAGCCTTGTAGGTCTCCTCAGTACTATGGATGATGTAGCAGCCAGTGAGCTCCAGTGTGGTTCACATGTAGACAGGTTACTCACTAAACTCCTTCCTAGTTACAGAGATAGTTTCATCGAGTACTGTATCACACGTGGCATTATACGCACTGGTAGCAGCCGCACATACAACATGTATGACCTCTCTGAATGGCTCGAACGCAAGTCCCACGTTCTTCAGCTATCCAGGCAAGCGACTCAGCCTCAGTCATCAGACAGACCACGATTGGAGAGAAGTAACTTCAGAGCACCCACAGGATATAAAGCACAGAGTAAGTCTGCATCCATATATTATGGCTCAGATCCTGCTCAAATACAGCCAAAGACAGACACTAAGGCAGACACTGTGAGTCCTTCTTCCCCTTCCAAGAAGAAACAGAAGTTTAAGCCCTATTGCCCATACTGTGAAGGAACAGAACACTACCTCAGTGGCTGTGTAAACTTTAAGAAGCTAGACCTCACAGCTGTCGCCACTTGGCTAAAGGATAAATCCAAATGTTGGCGCTGCGGCCGTAAACACACTCCAGAACAGTGCACTCTGAAGAAGCCGTGCACAACCTGTGGAGAACAGCACTTATTAGTGCTTCATGACCTGGCTGAGGCTAGAAGGCGGGACCCTAACATCCTAACAGTGAGTACCAGCAGAGTATTTTTGGGTCCTGTCAGTCACTCTGGCCGTGTAATGCTCAAGGTTGTGCCCATTCAGTTACACCATCAGAGGAAATCTCTAGACACGTATGCTCTCCTCGACGACGGCTCAGAGAAAACCATCATACTCCCAGCTGCAGTTAAGTTATTAGGCTTATCACCAGAGGAGGAAACTCTATCTCTGCGCACCATCCGTCAAGATGTGATCCAGATAAAGGGAGGCAACGTCTCATTCCAGGTGTCCCCGAAGGCCCAACCAAAACTGCGTTATAAAATAACACAGGCCTTTACTGCTCAACAGCTCAGCCTAGCTGAACAGTCATGTCCAGTGGAGCTCTTGAAGGAGAAGTATCACCACTTGCAGCAAGTGCAGCTGGAGGGATTCAAGCAGATACAGCCTCTTGTGTTAATCGGTTCAGACAATGCTCACCTTATAACTCCTGTCCGTCCAGTCAGACGTGGCCCAGCCCGTGCTCCTGTCGCTGTTTGCACCAAGCTGGGGTGGGCCATCCAAGGTCCAAGCAGTAGTATGCCTACACAGCAGGGAGACATGCACTGCCTGAATATATCATGCCTTTCTCCTGCTGAGGCCCTGCATCAGGACGTTCAACGTCTGTGGCAACTAGACGCTCCCATACACAGACCTGAGAAGGAGGTCACACGCTCAAAGGAGGACAGAGAAGCCATAGCCATGTTAGAGACTAAGACCATCAGGATGTCTGTAGATGGCGTGGAGAGATATGCCACTCCTCTGCTGAGGAAGAAGGACTTCCCTCGGATGCACGTCCCTCCAGAAGTAGTTAAAGGTCTGCTGAGGTCCACAGAGCGGAAGCTGATGAAACGTCCGGACCTGGCACACACATACAACCAGGAGATCAAGAAGTTGGTTGATTCTGGTTATGTGGTGAAGTTGACTCCAGAAGAGATTCATAGTTCTACTGAATCTTGGTACGTGCCACACCATATGGTACACCATAACAACAAGGCTCGGGTGGTCTTTAATTGCTCTTTTGAGTTCCAGGGCACCGTCCTAAATTACTACCTCCTGCCAGGCCCTCCACTGGGGCCTACACTACTGGGTGTACTCCTCCGCTTCCGTCAGTATCCTGTGGCAGTGAGCGGAGACATAAAGGCCATGTTTCACCAGATCCGCCTGCTCCCTGAAGACTGTCCCCTGCTACGGTTTCTGTGGAGAGATGGTGAAACAGAGAGGCTCCCAGATGTATATGAGTGGAGAGTCTTGCCCTTTGGGACAACGTGTAGCCCCTGCTGTGCTACATTTGCCCTTCAGAGACACGTGAAGGAGCATCAAGACACTCATAAGGACATCTATGAATCTGTACATACAGCCTTTTATGTTGACAACTGCCTGCAGTCCCTCTCTGACCCACAAGAGGCCAAGTTGCTCATC
The DNA here is from genome assembly GCF_003331165.1 of Xiphophorus hellerii. Lineage (NCBI taxonomy): Eukaryota > Metazoa > Chordata > Actinopteri > Cyprinodontiformes > Poeciliidae > Xiphophorus > Xiphophorus hellerii. The sequence continues at coordinate 21,827,150 of NC_045686.1, read as the reverse complement.
AACAGGATGAGAGAATTACTCCTCCAAGGTGGATTTGAAATAAGACAGTGGGCCAGCAACCTCCCTGAAGTGGTTGCCCATCTGCCCAGTACGGCCAGGTCAGAAAGCTGTGAACTGTGGTTGAACTTCAACAGCCTTGATCCACAGGAGTCAACATTGGGTCTCAGCTGGCACTGCCCAACTGATGTCCTGGGATACAAGCATCGCCCAGTGTCCTACACAACTGTCACGCTGCGCAATATTTATAAGGTGCTAGCCAGTCAGTATGACCCATTGGGTTATATCTGTCCTTATACCACAAGAGCAAAGCTCATTGTGCAGGCCCTGTGGAGTACAGAGAGAGGATGGGATGAGCCCATAGAAGGAAATCTGCTTCAGTCCTGGATTGAATGGGAGGAAGAACTGTCTAATCTTCAGCAGATTAGCATCCCTCGCTGCTACAGCCCGCACAGCATCACTGGTGCTACAAACGAGGTTCACATCTTCTGTGATGCCTCTGAGAGATCCTATGGGGCTGTTGCCTATCTGAGAGCCACAGAGCAACAGGCACACATCTCCACCTCCTTCATCATGGCACGCTCAAGAGTTGCACCCCGGAAACAGGTGTCGATTCCCCGACTGGAGCTGTGTGCTGCGCTGACAGGAGCCCAACTAGCCAAAGTTCTGCAGACTGAACTCTCATTACCCCTGCACTCTATCTACCTGTGGACGGATTCTACTACAGTGCTGCAGTGGATCCAGTCTAGTTCCTGTAGGTACAAAGTTTTTGTTGGGACTCGGATTTGTGAAATACAGGAGTTGACCTCCTCAGAGCAGTGGGGGTATGTGAACTCTGATGAAAATCCAGCTGATGACATCACAAGAGGGAAACCACTGTCGGAGCTCACTATCTCCAGCCGCTGGTCACAGGGCCCACACTTTCTCACACAGACTCCTGACACCTGGCCAAAACCCCCAACAGAGTTCCCAGATTGTGGCAGTGAAGAACTCAGAAAGACTGCTTTCTGTAGCTTCACATCTATATCTCAAAATCTACCAGATCCTGCACAGAGCACATCATTAGAGGACCTGGCTCTGGCCACTCACCAATCTCTACATGGGACAGCTGCCACCTCCTTCACTGCTGCTGAGCGTCTAGAGGCAGAGACTCAGCTGCTTCGCTCTGCACAGAAGGACAGCTTCCCAGAGGAGGTCCGAGCCCTCCAAGCCGGTGACTCTGTCCGCTCAACTAGTCGTCTTAGTGCTCTTTCCCCTGAATATGACAGCATCAGTGGACTGATCAGAGTTGGAGGCCGCCTGCGCCAAGCTATAGATGTAGACCCCGACAGCATCCATCCGGTTGTGTTAGCTCCTGATCATCCTCTGACTCGTCTCCTCATAAAGCACTACGACTCCCAGCTGCTTCACCCAGGTGCAGAGAGACTCTATGCAGAGATACGGCGCACATATTGGATTCTCAGAGGTCGACAGGCCATTAAGAAACACCAGTACCAGTGTGTGGAATGTAGGAGATGGCGCGCCTCACCTTCCACACCAAAGATGGCTGACCTTCCTTCAGCTCGTCTGAGACTCTACAAACCCCCATTCTGGTCTACAGGCATAGACTGTTTTGGACCCTACCTAGTCAAGATTGGACGTCGAAGAGAAAAACGCTGGGGGATCATCTACAAATGTCTGACCACTCGATGTGTTCACTTGGATCTCCTCCCTAGCCTTGACACCGACTCTTTCCTGATGTCATTACGCAGGTTTATTGCTCGCCGGGGGAAGCCGTATGAGCTGTGGTCCGACAGAGGCACCAATTTCGGGGGAGGCCACAAAGAATTGCAGAGCGCCTTTGAAAACATGGCCCCAGTGTTGCAGCAACAGTTAGCCAAACAGACCATCAACTTTAACTTCAACCCGCCGCATGCTCCTCACTTTGGGGGAGCCTGGGAGAGGGAAATCAGGTCAGTCAAATCAGCTTTACAAGTTGTCCTGAAAGACCAGGTTGTGGCAGAGGAAGTGCTTCTAACAGCTCTCATGGAGGTTGAAGGCATCCTTAACTCTAAACCTCTCGGTTATGCCTCCTCTGATGTGGCTGACCCGGACCCCATCACGCCAAACCTTCTGTTAATGGGGCGGCGGGATGCAGGATTACCACAAGCAGTGTATGGTCCTCATGATGCCCTGTCCAAGAGAAGATGGCAACACAGTCAGGTTGTCAGTGATCATTTTTGGAAACGCTTCATCCAAAACTACCTCCCAGGACTTCAGTTAAGACAGAAATGGAGGAAATCTACTGATAATACTGCTGTGGGACAAATTGTGATGATCGCTGATTCCAACCTTCCCCGAGGACTATGGCCTGTCGGGACCATCGCCAAGGTCTTCCCTGGGACGGATGGCATCGTACGAGCTGCTGAGGTGAAGGTCAAGGACAGTCTCTACATTCGCCCGGTAACCAAACTGGTGGAGCTTCCTGAAGTGCCTGAAGATTTGGATCGTCCTTCCAACTAGCAGACTTTGTATGAGTGTATTTGTTGCAAATACAGGGGCGACTGTTAAAAGTCCGTCTGTTAGTTTAGTTTACTACATTACCCAAGATGCATCTGTTCATTTTGTGATTCCGTTTCACGTAGTTGAGTTTTGTTTTTCTGTGCTACTGTGTGGCTCGGTGGCATGAAAGTGGCATCCGCTGACATCCACTATCAACCTATCTTGGGTCCTTTGTGTACGAAACCTGTGTGCGTTTTTATGATGTAAGTGTGCAGTTTCATGTTCTATATTTGTGTTTGTGTCGGTTGTTGGCCCAGGAGGTGATGGCATCCTCGTGTTTCTCTGGCTGCCGACAATGGAGGCGTTTAATTATGATAGCTCTTGTTATACTATACTATACCAGATACATATTGTTATTGTAGTAGTATATGAGGGAATTACCATTCATTCCATGTGTTCTGACGGGTTTTGTCATTTGTATGTTTGTTGCATTTACCCGACTGTTCATTTCTAGTGTTGTAGTGCCCTCCAGTGGATTTCTGTGGTGCTGCAGGCCATTTTCGTCCTGTATCTACGTGTATCTGTGTTTTGCTTGCATGGGTATTAATATGTACCTTTATTGTTTTCTGTTTCAGATAACCACACACACACACACACACACATACACACATACACACTCATATACGAACATCAATAAACTTTTGAGCTGCACCGTTGGAGTCGCCCTAGTCCTTCTGACCGAGGAAGAGTCGATTGACGAGAGATCTGGATTTAGCGCCTGTTTAGACGCACACAGTCTTCTACATGAATTTTTTAACACTGAAAATTTAAACTGTGAAAAATATGTATATTGAAAATTTGATCACTTTGAAATAGGAATGTGAATTTTTTTAATACATGAAAATTGCAACCATGTACAAATAATGACAGAATTTTTTTTTCATGTACAAATAATGACACTGAATTTTTTTTTCATGTACAAATAATGACACTGAAATTTTTTCATGTTAAAAATATATTCTGAATTTATTTTAACAATGAAAAAGTAAGCACTAATATACAACATTCAAATTTCAGAGGCATTGTTTATTCAAATTCTGATGGCACATATTTACTTCCATATGTCGGCCCATTTTCAAAACCTGACAGACCACACATTAGCCGACAGAAATCCTAGGTATAACGGTTTGATCGGGTTCGGTCCTGCCGTGTGGTGTCAAACAATGGGCACAAAATAATGGCTGCAAGTCCAGTGAACTAATTTTAAAACCAGGCATTAATCAATGCTTTACTACAATCTACCTGCAATGCATGTTGTGCTGCCTTTTGTAAGTTAAGCTGGAGCAGCAAGGTTGAAAACCGCCCTAGAACGCCCCCTGGTGGATATTTTGTTATGTTTTGGTGACGCTAAAAAAGAATATAGATCCAAGATGGTGGAACGCATCACCGAACAGTTCATGATTTAAGCTGATTATTATCCTAATACGTTGTGTTTCAGACAAGATTTGTTCGTAAGTATTGGTTAATTGTAAAAGCAATAATTGTCTCTTTGTTTTATGTAACTGGTGTAAATAATTGTACGCTGGAGTCATTTAGGAACAAGTTTTTATTTTTAGCTAGCAGCAAGAATAGCTAATTTGCTATGTTCGTTGGCTAATACTCAGTTTTGTATGTTTCAGTTTACGATGGCCAAAGTGATGGCAGTGGTCAGAGGCCACTCTTCAATAAACAAGTAGAAAAGAAACAAGTTTGGTTATTGGAGCGTCGTTGTCTGGCTGTCTAGCTGCTGAAAACTGGAAATCTCAGGGCGAGGACAGCACACATGCGGCTAGTGTCAGTCCTGACTGAATGAAAATCATTATAAACTATTTACGTCACGTTAACGAAGAACAGCTGAAAAGTTACCGGGTTTATCAACTGCGGTAGCAATTTCGCTCCAACTCCTCCCCTTGTCATTTCTATATTCTTTGCACAAAATGTTGAATAAACATTAATGTTTCCACATATCATCTCCGATGTCCGCTGGACTTCGGGTTGCGCCGTGTCAGCTGTTTGGGATTCCCCTCAATTTCCCCTCATAAAGCACGAGGAGAATCCACTCTTTCTGATTGGCTACCTCTCACATTCAACAGGCTGAGTTAACGATCCCAGTTGGTGAAAACTCCTGATTTAGTTCGGAGCGGCAACGATGATCTACCGCAGGGTGCCCAAACTTTTCTAGACCAAGATCTACTTTTTCTCTCACCAGCCGGCTGAAATCATGACACGAAGACATAAAAATTGTAAATTAAACTTTATTGACTTATTTTATATGCGAATATACATCAGTTATAGCAGAAATAATAAAGTGATAGAAAACCTAATGCAGTATATTTCTTCCTCAGTGAGATTCTCCAACCGTTTTACACACTCTCTCTCTCTTTGTCGTTAAGCACGCCCGTTGCCGTGGCAACCGCCTGCGCCCCGCGAGCGGAGCAGCGATTAGTTTAAAAACATAACATTCAGTCCGTTATGATGTCAAGTTTCCAGGTTTGATATTTATTTCTCGATTATTAATCAGCCTCTCATGAACACAGCGGTGGTTGATTAGCTAATCAAACTCCTGCTCTGCTAGTCAGTCGGTCTTTGTCGCCTTTTTTTTGTTAATGGAACTGAAACGCACTGAATTGCGCAACACCTTGTTGAAACAATAATTACAGAGAATATAAATTTTAACAGGTTTTGTTGATTTAAAAAAAAAATAATATATATATATATATATATATATATATATATATATATATATATATAATTCTTTAATGAAGCTACAAACGTTTCGGATCTTAGTGAATATTTTGATAAGCGCGTCAGAAGAGGAAGTTCTGGTCTCATCGTCCTGGCGGCGTTCAGTTTGTCACCAACTGCCGAGATCAACTGAAAACCTTCCAGTGATCGACGTATTGAGCCCCCTGATCTACCGTAACACACCAAACACTACAGGATGATCGTTACGAAATCGTAAGCGACAATGTTAGAACGGCCGGCGTTCTACCATTGTCTTAAGGGGAAAAATAGGGGCAAAAAAACCTTGTAGTGTGAACTATTGCATGAGGTAGTCGATGTGCCCATTTTCTCTATTTAAATCTAATTATTACTGAAGGGCAACATAATATACAGACTTCATAATCTGCACTCTTTTGGTTGAATGCAGTATTTATTTCCACTTTGGCTTTATGTTGTATTAAGGAAGAATAATTTAAAAATTAACTTTGGAACAAAGTTTGGCTCTCTCTTCCTCTGATCCCAGGCCCTCTCAGCAGGCGACGTGCGGCCACAAGAAAAAACAACAATGCGTGTTGACGTCACAGAGTTACAGAGTTTAATCCCATACAAAGCAACGTATGAATCAACAACAAAGCTGCAGAGGAACAGAGATATACATTCTTTACCTTATACAGACAAAGACAGACACACAAAGACAAAGACGCGTCTTTGGAGAGAGCCGATGCAAAAAACAAAATAGTGGCAGCTCTCTGAATTTTTACTCCTGTACACGAAGTACTATACTGAAGGTGTGTCCTTCCTTTTTAATATATTCAATTAAGGCGTACCTCCGGCTGACCAACTGGAAGCTACCTTGGACACTCAGAGAAACTTAGAAACTCCCCCTAATTTACGCCAAGGATCAAAGGCCATTTGCTCTCTGATAAAACAAAAGAGCCAACAGCTGCGTCCTGGCCTTCTGGATTCTACGGTCGTTTTGGGTACAGAGAAACATGAGATTAGATTTCACAGATGCCTGTGAAATCCGAAGTCTCTCCCGTTATCTCTCCTTACATAGATTCTCAGGAGAAACTTAAATCCAGTTATTTTGGTTCAAGGAAAGGTTATCTTTACAAACCCCAGTTTTTGCTCCTCTGCACTCAGCACCTCAAAAGATTGAGTCCTGCCAAAAATAACACATAAAATCAACAGAACAAAATGAAGTATAATTCCTGAGCAATTTTCTAATACTAAACAAAACATTTTCATTCAAACAATTTCCATTTGATTCTGATATAGTCACAGATAGTACAATTTTCAAATACATTCATCATTTACTAGATTAGTAGTTTTAAAATGAGATAATACAATCTTCAATAAAAACATGGTATTAATACTTAGAAAAATGTCTTAGAAATTAAATGTTAGTGGTTTCAACATTCTATGTTGTATTCAGTTTTACACCATCCCAGATGTTGGTTTCTGGAAGACTTTTGATCTTCTGTGAACCAAACAGATTTCTCTCCTCCAGGCCCAAGTGATACTGCCCTCCAGGAGATGCTAATTTTATGGCCTCCTGTGCACTGACAACACAGCAGGAGGCCCATTGAGAGATCTGCATTTGGTTCCTGTTGTCTGAATGCTTGCCCATCTGGTTTAATTTTAAATCCTTAACACAAACCTGTTCAAAATTAAGAAATTTGTTCAAAATAAGAATGTTCAATATACCTTTTACACATGCCGTAAGATTAACTGTATTAAGCACTAAAAATAATCATTTTTCCTCAACAGTTGTTTAGTTTTATTTCCAGTACATTTTTTGTTAATGGAGACTGAGAATCCATTTTATTTTTGTTTTTGGTAGTTTTGTTTATTTTGTTTATCATTTCCAGTGTTTAGTGTTCGTTTGAAATTAAAGTGTATCTAACTTTGGCAGGAAATCGCATGGATTATTATGTCATTTCCATTACATCAGTGCAAAAAGGTCTTCAAACAATATTATCGTTTATCGCAATAATTTTTGAGACAATTAATCGTTCAGCAAAATTTGTTATCGTGACAGGCCTAATATATATATATATATATATATATATATATATAATTAGATTTAAATAGAGAAAATGGGCACATCGACTACCTGATGCAATAATTCACACTACAGGTTTTTTGCTCCTTTTTTCCCCTTAAGACAATGTTAGAACGTTGATCTTTCTAAGATTGTGTGGTGTGTTACCGTAGATCGTCGTTGCCGTTCCGATCTAAATTACGGAGGGGAATCCCAAACAGCTGACACGGCGCAACCCGAAGTCCAGCGGACATTGGAGATGATATGTGGAAACAACATTAATGTTGATTCAACATGCAAAGAATATAGAAATGACAAGGGGAGGAGTTGGAGCGAAATTGCTACTGGACGATTTACATTGGGCAATCACCAAAAGTTACATCATTTTTTTAAAAATCTGTGGGGAACCGGAGCACCCGGAGAAAACCCCACACTTAACACGGAGAGAAAAGACAAACTCCCACAGAAAGAGGCGCCCGTTGAGAACCAAGACGTCTTTTCTGTGGAGATGCCGTGTTAACCACTGCATCACCGTGCTGACCTTTTTTTTTTTCTGGAAATGCATTTTGGGGTTTTGGTAACAGATTAGAAATTAACTAGACAAATTTTCCGAGTCGCTTGATTCAGAAGTTTCCTTGCTTTTTTTCCATTTTTTGTGGTTTCCTGAGCCCCAAACTGTGTCGTATCCTGGTCCACAGTGATTTCTTTTTGTCGACTGCCTCCCCTGATTCCTCTGACAGATTTTCCACAAAGTCATTTTCCTGCTTGGGAGATTGATGAGGAACATCAGCGTCCTCTGACAAGGTTTCCTCTAACAGAAGACCCACACTCAAGGACGCAGGGTCAGAAATGTTAACAGACGTTCTTCCTCATCTGGTTCCTGCCACTTTGCTACTTTTTGTCTCCGAGGTCTTAATCTGTCTTTGTGTTGACGCTCAGGTTTCATCTTTTCCTTCTTTGCTTTGTAATTAAGCTTGCAGCCGGAGTGCCGTTGTCGGAAGGCAGCCAGTTGTTTTTGGAGATTTTCCTTCTGAGCTCGAAGCTCGTTGATAGTCTTCTGGTCACTCGTCACTTTCTCTGAATAAACCTTCATCTCTTTAGCTACACTCTGGTTAAATATTTCTGCCTGATCTATTAGAGCAGAAACATTTCCGTCGTATTTGGTTTTAACTTTCTGGTAAGTAACTGTCGCAAACTCTAGAACACTTTGAAGTTGTTTTAATATCTTATTAGATTCGTAACGTAGGAAAGAGACATCTATTGCCTTTCTCTGATCCAGATCGTACTTTTCTGCTTTCAGTGAATTAATCAGCACAATAAGGTCGTTCTTTGCTTTATCCAAATTAGTTTCAGTCTCATGAGTCACTTCATCCTGATGATTCTCCTTTTGCCGTCTAGCATGGTATTCATACCTCCGCTTTAGCTCTTGGTATGAACCCTTGATCTGGTCCAGCTCTCTCTGCAGACATTCCTCTCTATCCTTGAAGCCGTCGATCTCCTTGGACATTTTCTCTAGGAGATTTTGGTCCTGCATGATTTTGTTTTCATAGGCCAGCTGCATGTCAACCTGCAGTTTCCTCTCAGCAATCTCTGCTACGGATTTGGATCGAAGCTCCTCATAACAAGCCTGGAAGTTGTCCAGTTCTTCTTGGAGGGCGTTGTTTTTTTCTTGCTCTGCCTTAACCAGTGACTTTAACTCTTCCTGGTTGACAAAATGAGCGGCCTTCAGTTGCTCTATGTCCTCTTGCAGTTGCTTTGTCGTCATGTCTTTTATTTCGCTGTTCACCTCGGACGCTATAACAGCAGGGCTGAGAGTAGCTGGGCTGTTTAACCTTTCTACTGCCTGCAGTTCTTTCTGCAACTCTATGGTCCTGTTGATAAAAATCCTCTTAATTGTTTTCTGCCTCTGCAAATCATTTTTTGTCTCCTCCAGTTCTCTCTGGGTAGAGGCCATCTTTTGGTTCTCGTCAAACATTCTGTGTCTCTCCATTTCCAAAAGCGATCCTAGTCTTTGGAACTCTCTCTGGAAGTCGATCGGAGGAGGTCTGTCCTCTACGCAGCCTTGCTGATGTTGTTCATCTATCCAATTCGACTGCTGGGGTCTCATCCCACCGTTGGCGTAACGTTGCCTTGGATCTGACATGGTTTTACAAAACAATGGTTGTTCAAATCCCTCTTTTTTCGCAAATATTCTCACTCTGAAAGCGCTTTGCGTATGTCTGTGTGGGGGACCAGTTGCTGGGGACTTTAGATCAAGGACCCCCCCTTAGATCAAGGACCCCCCTTCCATTAAAATGATTCTATTCTTGTTCCTATGAATATTTTGCTTTGTTTTGTTATTTAAAAAGCACTGTGATTGATTGTCCATATGAAGCTGTACATTCATATATTTGTTGATAACTATTCTGGCTGAGAGTGAAAGAAGTTTAAAAAAGCAGGACTTTTGAACAGGCGCGTAGGGCAGCCTTGGGTCCTAAGTGCTTGCTGTGTTGAAGAAGCCGAGTAGTAGATAGCAGCCTGAGTGTGACGCACGTTGGATTATGGATGTTGTTCGTGTTTCAAGAAAAAAAGGAAAGTAAAGAAAATTTACAACAACCACATGTCTCGACATCATTTTTGTTCGAGTGTGCAACAAAATATTGGAGGTTCCACTGAGATTATTAACGCTTCGTCGAGGGACTTTCTTGAGCGATGCTAACCGGAGCGAGCAGCAACATAAATATTCTGCAGTTATCAAACAATGTGATTCAACTTTCTAATTTTGTACTCTTAATGGACTTTTGGGTAGTTATGTTCCTTACCTGCTTGTTCTGTAGGCGTTTGACCTTGATTAGAGAAGGGGAATATTTTAGGATTCACACTAAATCTGATCCAACTTTATTTGGTACCTTGAATGCACTCAGTAGAATCTATGGAGTGCAGTGCCCTCGTGTGGCCAATTCTGTGAATTACACCAAATGAACGTCTTAATTTGTTGGAAATTGTGGACAATATGCACTTAGGTGATGAACACACACACACCTACTAAACACATATTTGTTTTAATGCTTTACATTTAAAGTGATGTGCTGTCTTAAACCAGGACAAATGTTTATAAAAACACTATTTAAAAAAAAAAAACGAGATGAAAACCCAGTGTCCATACTATATCATAACGGACATGATCAGATGTAATATACAAGAACAACACAAAAATCAAGTATCTTACTTTACACAAATCTGAATTTTGTAAGCGCAGAAGTCAAGGTCGAATTCATTTTAATGAAATGCATGTCTGTCAAGTTATCTGACAGTAGTGTAGCATATTGCTGTAAAAAAAATCTTTGCAAGTTTGGAATCAAGATTAGAAAGTTATATGCTCACCCCTCAAGGTGGCGTGTTTCTCATATTTCCCGTTAGTCACGTGAATTTCAGGTTGACGGTCATTAACAAGATGGCCGCCATTTTTGACCATTTTAAATTACTTACAACCATGGTGACCATCTTAAAAATGGCTGCCATGTAGACTTTCTCAGTGGCTAACTTTATTATTTTTTTTCTTTCAAGAAAAGCAAACCCCACAGGAACGTCTGTGCCAAGTTAGGTTCTTGTTTCATATGTGATCATTACTGCTGCTGCAGGCCTAGCTGCATGATGAACATGAAAACATGAAATAATAACACAGAATCTCCACGTCTGATTGGTGCAGGCCACCAGTGGCGAAGGCAGCGTCTCTGCAAACCCAAACCTCAGTGTGCTGTCGGGGATTCTGTACGACGAACACTCAGCAGTGCGTTTTTATGAAGTGAAAAGATAAATATACATGGTTTTTGAAAATAAGAGCCACTCCCACTGTGAGACATGGTAGAGGCAGCATCATGCTGGGGGAATGTTTTGTTTTCTTCAGCATCAGAGTTGATTACAAGGCAAAAACTTCATACGTTAGGATGGCCTAGTCAAAGTGAAAACCAACATTACATATTCTTTCCAGGCTGACTGAGTTGAGCAATTTTGCAAAGAAGAATGGTGGGGAAAAAAGAAATGAAATGTGGAAAAATTTAAAGGGGTGAATTATTTTGTACTGTATTTTCTATACCTATAGCAAAATAAACTGGGCAGATTGTGATTTTAGGAGTAAAGTCAGAACTAAGCGCCTTTGATGATGGAAGCGTGGAGTTCTGAAGTTTTTTAGAAAACTGTAGCTGCTGTCAGAGTTGATCCATAAGAACAGAATCTGCAGCTTTCCTTTCTTTTCTCGTTTAGAAAAGGTGGAAATGATCCAGAGACAGAGGCAGGCAAAAAAAAAAATCAAAATTACACAAAAGCGAGCAAATCTGGTGGGAGAAATAATAAACCTTTAAAAATGACTGAGAAATCGTCAAGGCAGCTTCTCTGAGAAAACATTTAAAGCTAAAGTCACACAGTTACTGCAAGTGTGTGGTGAAAAGACAAGACTTCTGCTGTCATGTACGTACAGCTGAGGCCGTCCGTAACCTGGTTGCGGAATATTTACAACACCGGTGCATTAAAATGTTTCTCTTCTGAGGTGAAGTGGTCGGTTTGGACAGACGGCGCACCGATTCAAGTTCCAGTGCCTCACAAAAGCTAACCGTGAAACTTTCCCAGCATTTTGTCCCAGAACAACCAACAACAACGAATCTCAACGCATTTTGTTAGTTACGTACGTGACAGGCCTACACACCGGTATGCGATTGTTAAGTGGAAGAATTTTTTTTTTTTTTTTCACAAATGTTTACAAATGTTTTTTTTAACAAGAAAAAAAAACATGAAAAGTGCGGCGTGCATTTGGATTCAGCAGAATTTGGTCTGTCTTTTGTTTCTAGTGACAAGAAGAAAGATGTGGGAAAACATGGTCTGATGAGATGAAATCGAAATTAATCTAAGAAGAACTAACATTGCACGTCTCCATGAACACGCCAACCACACGCCACAACGTGGTGGGGGCGGTATCATGCTAAGGGAGTGATTTATTTTAAGCAAGGTGGACGGAGGGAAATCTTGCCATCTGTTAGAGGCTGGAAAAGACTTGCAGTGGAATGTCAGCTTCCAGCAGGAAAATGACATAAACCACAGGAGTCACACTCAAGGCTCAGGGGCCAAATCCGGCCCGCTGTAGCTTTATATGTGGCCCTCTGGTCTCCAGAGGAACAGAAGAATAGAAGCTTCAAGATAGCAGTTGTTCAAGATTATTTTATCAGTCAAATCAAAGCAGAGTTTGTGATTTTACGGGAAATCAACAAATTCTCCCACACTTCTTTTTGCTAACTCATAATTTTGAGTTTATGGCAAATTTTCTGCAAAAATGGTCAAAAACATCAGAGTTAAGCGATGCTAACTCCAACCTGCAGGTGGTAGTGTTTCTCACGTCTACTCCTCTGTTGCCTCAGACTTATCTGATGTCAGGTTTCAGTTTGTAAGTTATTTTTGTCTTATTTTAAGTGTATAAAGATATTTGCACTACAAACTAGACAAACTTTATCATTACTTTTACAAATAATGTTTCATTTTTCTTCCACCTTACAATTATTCACTATGCTGAAGTTCGTCACATTAACATTAAACGTCTCTGAAGCTAGCAGCTATAACACAATAAAAGCCTGGAAAAGTTCACGGTTGTGAATACTTCTGCAAGGCACTGTGTACATACATGTCCAGTAAACAGTGAGATTCAGACTCTGCAAAACAGCAGCAGCGGGGGTTGACGCTGTTTCCGGAGGTCCAGCCAGGTTTTCCCGTCGCCGCCGGCAACCAGAAGTCTTTTCCATCACGCCCAGAGAGCCTTGAATCCCGGCTGGCCCTAAGTCTGCAGGGGGAGCCACTGTCCGAGGCCTTCCAGGAAACCCCGCGCGTTCGTGACGTAGAAGTCGACGTTCTGAGCGAAGTCGGTGCAGATGTTGGAGTAAGTGTCCACCAGAGTGCAGTAGAACGCAGTCCCGCCTATGCTGATCACCACGGTGACCAGACACAGCAGCAGCAGGATGAGACAGGAGTCTCCTCCGACGTCATCTACGAGGAAAACACAAAAGTTAGAGACCAGAGGTGGCGTGGAGATCTTCAGTTCCGGTTTGTCGCGCCGCACCTTGGTCTACGCCGTCCTCTGGTTCGCTGAAGCGAACTTTGCGTTTGGACGTCTGTTTGTCAGCGGTGGTGGCGGGGCTCGGGGGAGGAAGTCCGTCCAGCGAGGCTCGCCTCCTCTTCAGGATGGACACCAGGCCGTCCGGGGAGGAGCTCTGAAGGAGACGTACACGTCATTTCTCTTCTAACTCTTGAACTCTTCACAGCAACACAAAAAGCAGAACAGAGGTCAGATAGCAAAGATCACAAGCAGGGCTTTGACCCCTGCCTGTTACAGCGATTAGCTCTTAAACAGGACAAACAATCCACTGGAAACAAACCGCCAAAACCGGGCCGTCTGTTGAGATTTCTGCCCCCATTTTCCGCGATTGCGAGTGCATCAGTTAATCCTTGAGGTCAGTGTGTCAGCCGGAGGGTAAATATCACAGTGATCGGCAGCCAGTCAGCAGACGCTTTATCAGAGTGTAAGACCTGACCTTTGTTCAGATCCGCGTGGCGACTTGGACCCAAACGGACACAGCCCAAAGCTAAAAGCTCAGCTTATCAACCAGACCATAAATCCATCTGTCTTGTTAATGACCAGGTGATTTCGAGTCTGATTGGATCACTCCCTTCATGAGAGTTTCTTATTTTATTATAATTTCATCAAGGTGTGTTGTTGAGAAGACATAAAGCCAACTAAATGTTAAAAGTAATAAATCAATATATTAATAAAATGCTTCCTTTTTCTTAAAGAATCATCACACTAAGTAGTGGGAGGAGGTCTGGTCTTTACCAGAGTCCAAAATGATTCACTAGAGAAAGTCCTTAGCGTGGGATGTTTAGAGAGCCAACCCCACCGTCACTCTACGGTAGTGGCAGGGTGATGATCTGGAATTGTTTTGAGTTGCGGTACGTTACAGTGACTGAGTTGACCGTGGACTTCCCTGAGTCAAATGGGCACCACGCGGTTTTAGCGCCGAAATGAAGGCTGTCGCTAACCCAGTGGTAGCTCCTGGTCACAGGAAGCTATATTCGTTCCAATACCAGATACTGATTTGATTAATGACAGGCCAACAGCAGCGACTTAGCAACCAGCACTGGCAAATAAGACGAAGATTAGTACAAAGTGTTAGCTTTGAGAGGCTAGTGGCTAGCATGACAAGGCTGGTTGCTCCCTGGATTGCTTATTTCTGCTGGTCATTAGCATGGGTAGGCTACCATTACTTTTTAAGGAAATGCGTTAGCTAGGCTATCTTATGCTAACACTGGCCTATTGTGGGCCAATGCTAGCAGTAGCTAGGATAGGCTAATGTTAAGTGAATGCTAGGATAGCATTAGCAAAAGATAGGCTAATGCTATCATGTTTTAATTTTTATAACATGGGAAAATGTACTATGAGTGAAATGATCTGCCAATGGAACTAGTACTTTTTAAAATAAATATTATGGAATAATTGACTTAAAACAAGCTAATATTTCTCATTGAACAGTTACTTATAAGTTAGTGTTTTCTTATTTCAAGTGTACAGAGATGTTTCCACTAGAAACTGGACTAAAAATGACTCGGTAAGCTGTTGTGTTTTTTGCATTGATGAGAAGGGTCTTCTCAAGCCTGATATGAATTACACAACAGCCGTGATCTTGAACCCATCAGGCTGGAACAGCTCTGACTTCGCCTCAGAGGAAAACCACTCCCAGTCGCCTGGACGCCATGTGTCGGCTCACGGCGGCCAACGCAGGCAGAGGCCGGCGGGGATGAGCTCACAGAGGAACCAGGGAAAACATTCATGGGAGTGTGAGGGGAAACAAAAGTCAGGTCTGGACGGTTTGGGGTTTCCAGTTAACCAGAGAACAGGAAGACAGAGACTGACTGACTGGAGGAAAACAGAGAGGAAAAATGTCATGAGGGCGTTTAGGGTTTGTGGATTGTTGCATCTGGAACATTTATCTCAACATTAAGTCACATTTATCAGACGTAGCAGGTGACAAAGTGAACTCTTACGCCTTCAGCGATGGAGAGTTTGGCCAGGTCTTTGTCCGACGCCTGCGCTACTCCGGCCGGCCACTCCACCTTCACCTCCTCTTCCTCCGGTGTGTCCTCGCCGTGCGCCGCGTGCTCCTCTGCTTCCACTTCCTGCTCCTCTGCTTCCACTTCCTGCCCTTCCTCGAGGGCCTCTTCCCCTTCGTCCTGCCGCTCTTCCTCTTCCTCCCTCTGTAGTGAGGAAAAGTCTGACTGGGAGATCATGCTCTGGGTGTTCTCAGGCTTGTTGGCTGAAGAGAGACAGAAAAACGCAGAAGAGAATCTCATTTTTTTTGAATAAATCAAACTTCATGTAGGCCTAATTTACTAAACTTTTCCTCTATTAGGTCAGTTTGAATTACCAAATCATTCGTATTTGCTAAATGTCAAAAAGGTTGAGATCAAATTTGGGACCTCCAGAAGTCTTATTCATCCTTCGGTATAGCAGAATCGCCATGGAAATGTCCAGCCTTCATCAGGCATAACAATGATTTCTCTGTCTCAGAGAACATGGACGTATTCTGGTGTGAAAATAAGCGTGACATCCCCAGAACAGAAGCAAATGTCCTTATGAGGACGCTGACTGAAGCCTGGTAAGACGGTGTCATTATTCTCAGTGAAGTGAGTCACATACCAACATGGGCTGAAAGGTCGCTCAGAGAGGAAGAAGACATTACTTTAACATAAAAAGTCAGACTGCCACGCCCCTTTCTGATGCCACCCTGGGCAACCGCCCATATAGCCCGTATCAAAAAACGCCACTGTTTCAAAAATAACGTTTTATTGTCTCAAACCAAACATGTCAGAAGATTCTCAGTTTTTTTGTGTTCATTTATTTAGGAAGGCTTAAAGGAAGCCATTTTGTTTTATTCATTTAGAAACGTTCCTCTCCAGTCGTGTCCTGTGGAACTTGTGCGACGAGGCGACAGCACGTAATTCGTGCAAGAAAGCAAAAAATGTTTAACCTTTGAACTGACGTAGCATCTACAATCCGGAAAGCACGCAGATGGGCAATCCCTACAAAATATTTTATGTTTTTCTCACAAATTTACTTTTTTTTTTATTTTTTACGCTTTATAAAGATTTTCAAGTAAATTTATATCAAAGCACACAGACGTTAAGCACCTGCGCATTAACAGATTCTTTAAAAAAAGTCACAATGTTACGCAAGCAAATAATTTATAAAATGATAAAATAACTAATACATATGTAAATAAATAAAAGACTGAGGCAGAGTTTATGACTGCTCAACTGTCCATCTTATCTGGAAGTTACTTAGGAGGCTGAAAAAAAAGGGACAAATTACATCTTTTTTTACAGTATTTACAATGTTGTATTTAGAAAAATGTGAAATTAATGTCAAAACTCCTGTGGTCCATTATTTCTGTTATCTACTCTTATCTACAGTGGCTATAAAACTCCATCATATCATCATAATTCCCTTCTGAGCTGACCTGGATTAAGCTGTGACCGTCAGTCCATTCTTACCTTTGCCATGATGAGACTGCAGAGTTTCCGTCCCAATCTGAGTGTCTATGAACGCTGCGTTCAGGTTTTTCTGTTGGAGGAACATAAAAGACAAACTGGTTCCACAAAGAGAAAAAAAAAAAAGAGTTACAAATTCATCAACAGAGAACGGTTTGTCATGTCTGACCTGGTCTGGGCTGAAGGACGGTCTGAGAGACGCCACAGAGAAACATGGTAGAAAAACAAGAAGAGGGGGGGAAATCAGACAGTTTGCTATGGAACTTATAAAATAATCAACAAGACAACATCTGTTTGTGTGTCAGAGCAACATGGGGCAGCAGCTGCATCCAGACATGCAGCGTCTGTCTGAGTCCAGAGGAAATGACATTTCCTGCTCTGGCCAGGAAGGTTCTCTGCTCTAGGCGGTGTGGCTCTTTGCTCCGGGCGCCGCCTTGTTCCGGGCGGCACACGCAATTATAATTTAAAAAAGCTTTTCCAAGCAGCAGAGTGTGGACTCCACAGTCTAGACATTGTAAGTTGGCAACATCTGTATCTGATTCAAGATTCCTAGAATTTATTTATATTTAATTAACAAGATATCTGGCATTTTTAGTAAGTTTTGATCACCTTCAAATTTGAAACTTGGACTAAATAATTCTGCCATACAAGATTATGAAACACAAAAGGCCACACTTTCATATTTGGAATTGGGGATCATCCGATATGAAAATTTGGGCTGATATCGGTATATTTAAGGAAGGACAGTCCGATAACCAATATTTACTGATATTACATATATATTATGCGTTTCCTCTTCCTGAAATACAAACACAAACAACAGCAAGATGGAAATACAGATCAGTCGGTTATTGTTGTAGTCATTGAACCATTACCGATACGTTAAAAAAATGACAAATGTCGTCCGATACGGATGCAGATGCCCATATATCGCACATCGCTACTTTTTTACTTTGTTGGTCTTCTTGCAACAAGAACTTGTTTCCTCAGGTGGACCCTCATAGAGAACGCGGGCAGCAGTTGATTACGTAAAAGCAGCGTTGATGCTAAAGGTTTCCTGAAGGCTCCACATGTTTACCTGTGGTGTGTCCTGCAGATGTGGCTCAGCTTCTCAATGTGTTTCCGGCTGACGCTGTCCTCTTCAGGAGGCACCCGGCTCTCACCGTCCTCCTCCTCATTAAACTCACTCTCTGAAAAGTGCAGATGAAATGTCACTTTAATGTTTTTCTAATGAAAACACTGTATTTTGTTTTTTTAAAGAAGAAACTACAATTTGGAAACCAGCAGATCCATGCAGTACCCCATTTCTCCTGCAGGGTTGTGAGATTAGAGAGCAGGCGTTCATGGTAGAGCTTCTCCAACCGTAGGAACTGAACGGCCCACTGGTCTGATAGAGCGCCAGTTAAAGAAAGAGCTACACACAAACACACAAACACACACCCACACACACACATTGGCATTCAGCTACACTGCATCTTTGTTTTAGGTAAGCTTCAGCTCGCTAACTACTAAAACCTGCATGTACAAACAGAATGATAACATAATCGTCTCATAACAATAAACCTTTGATCATAGAAAGAAACAGGAAGTAGCTGGTTAACGACGGTAAATGATGTAATTGTTTTTCTTATCTATTTGCATTCACTAGATTGTAGCTATGACAGTTTGTCATAAACACGTGTTACTGGAAAAACTTTTAGTTTGTAATTTTTTAAGATAAAAAACTTACAAAAGTTTTTTATCTCTCATCTTCCCTCTGACTTGCTGAGGCCCCCGCAGCGCCCCCTGGTGGTCAGCCACTTTGAAAAACACTGCTGTAGAAAAGGCCGAACAAACTTTTGATAGGCGACAAAACGAGAGATGTCTTGTTTAAACTGTTACTAATCAATACATGATGAAATATATTAAAACAATAAACGCCAACTGTAGGTTTTGCCAAGAGAATCCAGAAACAATTTGTCATTGATTCTGAAATTCTCACATCACAGGGAGTTTTTGGAAACAAAGTAATAACTTAATCATTTATAATTTTGATACTATATCAAGGTGTGGGAATGATATTTTTGGTTTTCATGGTAAGAATACTAATGCTGGCAGAAGACTGGCAATTAATCTAATAATGATATTTGGCAAATTTTATATTCACAAGTGTAAATTCTTGTCATCTTGAGCTTTTTTTTTTTTTTACAATTTTTGTTAAGGAAATTGAACTAGATTTATCCACTATTTCCAAGAGTACAAACAAAAAAAAAATCTAAACACATTTGAACGTTATCGGTCAATGAATATTTTTTATTCGTAATGTTTGTAATTATATCTGCTTTCTGCTTTTTTTGTTTTTGTACCAATATAATTACTGTAGAATCCAGCAGCCCTGGCATTTTTTTTTATTTATTTTTTTCATATTTTGTGTTCTGTTCCTTAATTTTTCTTTGTACTTGTAAACAAAGATGTTTTCTCAATTTAAAAAAAAAGAAGAATAGGCCAAACAAATGCTTTGGTAAAAAATGATTTTAAGCCTAACGTCAGCCAATTTGAGTCGTCTAATAAAACATTTTCATAAACGGTAAACGTTCTCCACCGAAACCCTGCACTGCGTCTTGAGATGTTTCTCTCTCTGAAAATCGTGGATCATCTCTCTCCCCCTATATGGTACCTCCTCTCTCTGCCTCCTCACGCACAAACCCGTAAACACGACGCCCCGTCGCAGAAAAACAGGCTGACAGCTGTTACCGGGGCAACAGCACAAACAGCGTAAGGGGGAAAACTGCAACTGCAAGCCAAAAGTGAGGGGAAACACCCAGAGCGTGCGAGGCAAAAAAAAAAAAAAGATGGACAAAGATACGATTGAAAGAGATGAGCGACGACAGCAGCAGCTCTTCTGGCTCGCTCATGTTTCATATTTATTAATAATTTACTCTTTGGTAAATCCCTACTTCTTTCTGGATATCACACTTCGTCTGCAGCGTTTCACACGCTGGGCGGATCGGTCGTGATTCGGTTGAAGAAAAAAAAAGAAAAGAAAAGAGGTGTCACAGTGCATTACTACGACATATGAGGTCATGATGCAGCTTAAAGGATACGGTCCTGCCTCAGTGAGTAGGTCTCTGCAATCTGAAAGAAAAAAAAACGTGAGAGAGAAATTATTCACAGACATATCACCGTGTCAGTCCAGAGCGTGATCATTTAACGTTAAAGCTTCGACTATATTTTGAGTTGAAGCTGGTTGAGCTGGATTTAGGTTGTCCAGCTGTTTTTGCTTGAACTTCGTCTAATCCTTTTAAAGATACTGATCAAATCTGTGCAAAGCAGAGCATGCGAGACAACCTGAGAGAGAGACGGAGAGTCACATGAATCTGCTTATGGTCCGGATTAAAACGTCTCTGTGGGATTTTTCCCCCCCATCTGAATACTTTTACCTTTATCCACATGACCACCTCAACACTTTAAAGAGGCAGTATTCTGTGATTTCTAGTCCCACTGTATCATTTTATAGCGCAATCACGTAATATGTTAATTTAAGAATGCTGTATTATCAAATACAACTTAAAAGAACTTTGAGTTTGTAATTTAAGGACACTGTCTCTTTAAGAAGCTTCTGCTCTTTCTGAAACTCTGCCTTCAGGAAGTCATCCTTTTCTTTTAACCCTTTAACAACGCTTTTACCTGTGTTGCGCTGAGAAGCAGCTCCTACAATGAGCTCAGCAGATGAACAGTTCTACCAGGTGTTTGCTAATTGCTGCTGGCTAGTCTGAAGGAGCTGAACTGAGCTACATCCTTGAATGGTCGCTATAAAAGATTTCAAGGATTTTTCAAAAATGCATGAACGCATCAAGGCAACAGGTCAGGCATGTTTTGGTGAGGGAATAACAATATAACATGATGGAAAGTTGATTTTATATGATACTGCCCCTTTAAAACACACCATACAGCCATGTTGTTGTTTAAACTGACACTTCCATCCACCCCTTCTTCTAATAATTCAGAAATGTTCAAAAAAAGAGAAACATAGACTCAACATTTTACAGTATTTCACATATTCATGGGTGTGTCATTGGCTAACTTTCTGAAAATCTGGAAAAGAAAAAAAAAATTCTTAAGTATTTTGCTCTTGGAACATATTTATTTTAACATATTAAATAGTCGTCTGAACTGAGTATGCAAAAAAAAAACCCAACAAAATCAACAAAAACCCTGACTACATTCTGTATTAACTAGAGTGTTTGAATACCTGTTTATATCCCTTAAAATGTCAATATTTCATCATGTTATAACCACAGTCATCAATGGATTTTACATTTGGTTCTTATTTTGTGTAGACCAACACAAAGTAATGCATAATGATGAAAGAGGATTTAATGTTTCAGTTACAAATCTGTGAAGTGTGGAGTGCATTTGAATTCATCCTCCTTTACTCCAATTTCCATAAATAAAGCAAACAAACTGCATGACTATTTGTTTTATTTCGTACTTTTTGCCCCACTTCACTACGACACACTTCTTTGTGTTGATCTGTCTCATAAAATCCCAATAAAAAAAAAATAAAAACCCTGAAGTTCGTAGATCAAACGGGACGAAATGTTTCAGGGGTGGAAACAAATACTTTAGGAAGGCGTTGCAGCAGTTGTTAAAGTCAGGGTGGTTCAGATAGCTTTTTTTGCACTCATTAAATAAACTTTTTTAATGCTTTTTTAATTACTCAGGATATCTGGGTTTTAATTTACTATCAACATTTGTTGGATGATCCGTACATCAGCAGGCAAATGTCACACAGTGGACAGCACAAGGTACAGTACTGTTTTTACTGTTATTGTCCATGAATAACACAGATTATTACATTTCTTTCATGTCTAATAATCAGATTTAATAAAAGCCATCTGTTGTATTCACCAATAACAAAGAAAATATACATTTTGTATGCATGACTAACACAGACAAACATCCCATAATTACAAGAGCAGACGAGTCATATGCACCGATGCACACACACACACGCCCCCACACACACACACACACACACACACACAATGGCTTTTTTCTGTCCGGCTAAATAAAGACACATTGTATTCCCTCTGGATTCGGAAGAATATGTTCCTCCCTGTTTCTCTGAACCACATGGGCACACACACACACACACACGCATGCACACACACACACAGACACCCGCACACGCCCACAGGAGGACACACACCTGGTGCAGGGATTGCGGCAGCAGAGTGTAGTCGTCACTTTCTCCCAGGGCCTGCAGGGAGGCCAGCAGCTCCAGACTGGGGCTCTGAGCTTCATCTGCGGCGACGCCTCCTAGAAACAAAACAAAACAAAAGAAACGAAAATCAAAAGCCAAACCCTGGAATTAATCCATACTGGATGGGTCAGAAACCTGCTGTTCCCATTTTTTTGTCAAATCAGATCTGCAAAAAAAGTTGCATTTGTGCCTGTTAAATCAGAGTCGCTCAAAGAAAACCCTCAGATTAGAGAAATCTGAGAACAGTTGATCTGGCGCATCAGATCAAATGACAGCGTTAGCTTTATTAGCTCAGTGTTAGCTCAGGCCAGCAGGGTGTGGCGCTCCTCTGGGGCTCAATGCAACTCAGCGCAGCAGACGTTAGAGACAGCAGACGCAATGCAATGATCCTATCATAGTAAAATACATTTTAAATAAAACATAAATAAAAACAAAACAAAAATTTGCTTTTGTATTTCATTTAGAAAGCAAAATAGCTTAACCCCTCAAAGCTATTTTGCTTCGAAGGGTCTTGTATGTTTTGTGGCTCTAAAGGAATTTTGTTTAGCTGGACTAAAGGCAAAAATGACACTCAGGGTTGGACAGATTAGTGAACCATTCAGCTTCTACACACCACAGATCTGGAATAGACTTCCAGAAAACTGCAAAGTTCCTTTTAAATCATGGCTAAAAACCAAACCGTTTACAGTTCCCTTTGTTTCCTAGTACACAGATCCATATATTTAATGTATATTTACTTGAATATTCTGAGGATGGCATTTAACAAAATATAAAGTTTACTGTCTCATAATTGGTTACTGTATTGTGTTTTTTTTCTGGTGTAAAGTTTGAACTGTCTTGTTGCTCCAATGTGCTACACACATAGAAAATTTTAAACTAGTAGAAGTTACCGTGACAACCTCTGCTCTGTTTTCTCTCATGACATCTGGCATTTAAACTTCTTCCAAAACTAAAATTTTATTACCTCCCTAAGCCTTTTTGTTTTTTTTTTGCCAAAATATGATTTAGGCAAAAAAACCAAAAAAAATCTCTTTTGGCAAAGATTTGCTTCGGCCGTTATTTAAAGAGTTATTTTTAAGTTCACCCTGTAACTGCTCTGCACCATTTTTAGATTACTTTTTTTTTTTTTAAATACTCAAACATAGAATTGAAATTTGCATTCCTTGAAGCATAAAAAACTCTCCCTCGGTTAACAACGAGGCCGTGTTTTACCTGTAGCGCTGCTGACCAATGCTGCGTCGTCTTTCCCAGTGACCCCGCCTCCAGAACCTCTGGGTGGAACGGCGTTTTTGTTCCCCATCCCGTGCGCCGCGGCCAGAGTTTGCCCTTAAAGTTCCTGAAGTTGCTGAGAGAACCCGTTCCAGGCAGGTTCCCTTCGTTTCAGTCCCCTTGGGAAAACATGAACTGCTCTGAGTTTATCGGAACACTTCCTCGGAGCAGAGATAAGGAAATTACTTTGGAAAATTTACTCTGCCATACAGTCCATGGGAGCAGGAGGGAGGGGGCAGATTTAAGCGGCGCTCCAATGATCCACGGTGGACGGGGTGTGTATTTAATCTTGCACCGGCTCTCCTAGGTGGCCAGAAGAACAAAGGGAAACTGAAATGTTCATAAATGTGGCGCTGAGGCCAACTCCAGCTGGATTTCTGACTTCCTCTTTGCTTGAATTCCTTCCACCAGTTGTCCTGTCAAAACAAAAGAAAAAAAAGACACGTTTTTAAAAAAAAAAACAGAACAACACATGTGGACTGAGCCCTCTGATCTAGAGGAAGAATCACTGGTGGAGTGGTCATTATGTCATCGACTTGATGGGTTCAACAGTGAAGTAGAGCAACTGTAGTGTCAATGCACAGACAAATCTGTGTTTGCTATTAATAATTTATGACCGCTTCGTTGATCTGAAATGACAGCTTTGGAATAAGAAATGAACTGTGAAGGCCTTATTAAGGGAACGAATATCCAATAAATGGATAAACTGCACACAGGACTATTGTTTGACTTAGACAACAAGGATTGGCTTTTGATATGAGCCAAATGGGCGGTAGCTCAGGGCGGCGTTAGAAAGGGAATCAAGCCATCAACAGATCAAAAATAAAACATTAATCTGAGAAGCAGCCGACAGAAGTAATCAGAAATAAATAACGCACATTAATGACTCAGGGGCGATGAATGTAGATGTCAGTTTGAATTTGTAGGTTTTCTCTGTAGGGAATTTTTAAAAACTTGTGTTGTTTTGCTTCCACAATCATATACCACCTAGTGTTGTGTGCATCACACTGAATCTCACAATTTCCAGGAAAATACAATGAAGTTTGTGGCTGTGAGATAATGAAATATAGAACATTTCAAATACTGTCAACATTTTTGCAATTTTTTTTTATATCAAACAAGGCTTAAAAGAAATCTGACTTTGTAATTCAATCCCTGGAAATTTAAGGCCTCCGTCTCTTTAAGAAGCTCCTGCTCTTTCTGAAACTCTGCATTCAGTAAGTTATGACAACATGGCTCCTCTATTAACCCTTTCACAACATTTTTACCAGAGTTTCACTGAGAAGTAGCTCCTATAATGAGCTCAGCAGAGGTGCAGGTGTTGCTAATTGCTGCTGACTAGTCTGAAGGAGCTGAGTGGGGGAGGAGCTGGGCTTTGAAGGCGGGGCTAGGCCCACCCAGGTGTTCTGCACACCTGAATGGTAGCCACAGGAGATTAAAGGATTTCTAAAACATGCATAAAAGAATCATAGCAACACTCCAGTTGTGTTTGTGATGAGAGAATAACATAACATGGCGGACAGCTCAAAAAAGCCAATCTTACCTGACACACAAGCTAACAAAAACTAGAACATCATCCCATTTTTGGCTTACTATGCAGGACAATAACAGTTCTGCTGCACATATGAACATTTCTGCCTCATGTAGCTTATATTTTCAGCCTGAGGTCTGAGGACATGAAATCTGAGCGATGCTCACGCAGCCTGTTAGCTGTCATGGGAAAGTTATGGACTCTGCGACATGGAATGCGACATAAAGTACAAACGCCAGCAGCCGGGTCTGACTCACAGCGTTTGCAGCTTTGGAGCTGAGAATGATGCAGTGGAGGCTTAAAAGATGAAGTTCTGTGTGAATCACAGCGTGACATTTCTGGGTTTGCTTCAACAGATTCTATTTTGCTTCTTAGAAATGTATCAAAGCCATGAGCTAACTACTGTTTTTAATCCAATGCTTTTTTTTTCCTGCCACATCACCAGAGAGAATTTGGAGGAAACCAATTGCCTGAGAAAAGTAATTATGTTCTCCATTTCTAGGACGTTATGATGTGAGGGAGCCGCTTACCTCCTCTCTAGACTAACTGTTGGCTTTCGCCACTCCAGAAATGCACCCGTCTACTGAAAGAAGGAGAACGAATCCACACCTAAGTTATTCAGCAACACAATGATCATAGCGACACCAGCAAGATCGGAATTGCTCAAAAAATGAGAAGATTTTGGAGTGGCCTTGTCAAAGTCCAGACTGCAATTTGATTGAAATGCGGAGACATGACATTGTCAATGCTGAAAGCCGATGATTTGAAACAATTTTGTAAATAAGAGCGGGCCAAAACTTCTTCAGAGTGATGAGTAGGAATAATTGCCAGTCAGCACAAACACTTGATGGTAGCTGTTGTTGCCAGGAAGGTCAGAATCAGTTACTGGGTTAGTGGGGCAACTGCTTTTTCTGAAGTCCTTCCAATGGCTCTCTGTAGCTCGGAAAAAAGACTTGGTGTTATTTA
The DNA here is from genome assembly GCF_003331165.1 of Xiphophorus hellerii. Classification (NCBI taxonomy): domain Eukaryota; kingdom Metazoa; phylum Chordata; class Actinopteri; order Cyprinodontiformes; family Poeciliidae; genus Xiphophorus; species Xiphophorus hellerii. Next base: position 21,801,293 of record NC_045686.1, on the reverse strand, counting down.
TAAATCACTCAATAGTTTAGCAACAAAATACGTTAAAGATATATTGTTGTTGAAACAGCCTTCCAGACCTCTCAGGTTTTCTCTGGTCTGCACTGCATCCCCAAAACCAAACATGGAGAAGCAGCATTATGTTTTTATAAAAACTCATTGATTTTCAGTTTTCTGCTGAAACTCAAGTGTTTCAGCAGAAAACTGGTGAACCACTGAGTTTCCTTAAATCAGAGGTAGAAATTCATTTGTTTAGAGCTGCCTTTGACTAAAAACATAGATCTAGTCTGGATTACAACTTTTTATTACTTAAGCATAATGTTTTGGTGCCTTTTGTGTTTATTATGTAAAACAGTTTGAATTACCTTTGTTCTGAACTATGTTATACAAAGCTTGGCTAGCTCAGGGTTGTCCTAGCTTGTTCTTTAGCTAGAAAACTGTTAGGTAAATAAATCTCTTGTCTTTCTTGTGTTTGTTAAATCTGTCTCAATAGGTGTTTAAACCTGACAAAAACCCACTTCTGTTCATGTTGAAAAACACGACCAGACATCAATGTGTGCTTTCATTTGACATAACTGATTATTTAATAGAATTTAATATAATAAATAACTTTATATGACGAAGCCAGGACAAAAAACTAGCTGTAATTAATGTTTGCTGATGTATTTCGATTTGAGATCCCACAAATGTTGCTGAATAAACCACCACATACTATCTCTGGAGGCCAAACTACCACAAATTTGCATTCATACCATAAAAGTTAAATATTTCCAGATCAGTTTAGGAACCTGGGAAAGTCTTCCCGACTCTTCCCGCCGTATTATCTGCACATTTTATCCTAATGTCCCTTTTAGAGGAGCTAAAGTGCAGGTGGCTCTCGGGGTGTGCACGTGCACGTGTCTCTGCAGCTCGCGCTCCCCCGGTTTTAACGACTCTGTTTACAGACGAGCCTGTCAGTCTGGACCGAATCTCCTCTATATCATCCGACATGAACGCTGGAAACTGACCTTAGAGGACAGAATAGACCTTCGCATCCTTATGTCAGCATCATTAACGAGACTAAAGTAGGTTACCGAGTTTAAAGCGGTCCGTCTCCGTTATGACTGCTGGCATAATCCCCACTTCCTGTGTTACTGTACCCCAAACAGCCATGGTACTGGTCTACGCCAGTGTCTGGTGTTTAGGACAGAGAACACGGGCTGTGAGGATGGATGGAGGGCTGCACTCACTCACTGCTGGATGGTGCCTCTCGGTTGGCCGTATGTCCTAACATCAACGCCCTGGATCAGCGGCGCGGCGTTCCCTCTCCTCTACCCGCGGCTGAATCCGGTCAAACTTCCGTCTGTGTCACGCACTCTTCCAGCCTGCTTGTTTTCGCTTCTATCTGGGGATTTTTTCCCCCCCCTGCTTCTTCTCACCGCAAACACATATATAAATAAATTTACCCATCTCCCCAACAGGAGCTGGTTATTTATTTCATTCTGCGTGCGTCCGATGCTGCCATCTTCTGGCAGATGTGGCCCTCTGGCCCCTGGTGGTGTCGGTGCTTACATAACCACAGATGAAGCGTTGAGGAAATAAAACAGGGCAGAGGGTTACAGGGGAAACGGCAAAATGGGACCTGCACCGTATTGCTCCATTACATAATCAGAAAACAGCACATTTATGTTCATTAGCCAGATCACTGCAATATATCTATAGGTTTTTATTATGAATTATTTTCAGTATCCTGCTCGCAAATGTACACTCCCAAAACGCGATTGGTTTTTAATATGGGCATTTTGAAAATGTACACCAGATAAAGTAATCATAATTAAAACTAGAAAATTTTTGAAAAAATTTAAAAGGGGCCTGCCAAAGTTCTGATGCTAACAATTAGCATAAATGCTAAAATAAGCCACAATGTATTCAGTAGCATGTGGAGAGTCACAAGCATGTTGAGCAACATGGACTTACTCTATTGAGTATATATATAAAATTAGTGTATAAGCTAAAATTAGCCAAAATGCTAATGTTAGCCTAATGCTGCCAGTGGCATATGGGCTATAACCAGCATGTTGTCTTACATTGACTTCCTCCATTCAGTGTGCTAAACATGGCTAATAAATAAACAAATGGCTAAATAGCTTATTTTCCTTTTTATTTTAGGAAAAAGGCTACTGCTAATGTGGGTGGGGGCAGTGCACCGCTAATGTTTGTGCTAATGTTAATGCACTACCTTCTGATTTATACTTCCTGGCAGTTTGTTACCAGGACAAAAAACGCTCATCTCTTAACACCAATTAGTAACAGAATGTTTTTAAAACATAAGCTCTTATGAAATAATGTTTATCTGCCAAGATACAAAAAATTTACAGTTAGTAAATTTCGCAAAAGTAAAAATCAGATGTTTACTTCGTGGCACTTGGTTACCAGAAAACGCGTTCATCTCTTAGCAACAGATTGACAACAACTAGAAAATTCCTGAAGAACTTTAACCGGGGCCTGCCAAAGTGTGCCCGTCGGTTTGGACCCAGCGTTCCGATGCTAAAAAATAGCATCAATGCTAAGCTTAGCTAAAAAACTCCAAAGTAGCATGTGGAGAATCACAAGAATGTTGAATAACATGGACTTGCACCATTCAGTATGTTAAAATTAGTGTATAAGCTGAAATTAGCCAAAATGCTAATGTTAGCCTAAATGCTGTGAGTAGCATTTGGGGTATCATTAGAATGTTGTCTGTAATAGACTTTCTCCATTCAGTATACTAAACATGGCTAATAAGTAAGAAAAATAGCTGAAAGCTTATTTAAGCTAAAAGGCTAATGCTATCCCATGTGACGATATGCTTGCACAGCAAGGCAGTTCATTAGCATTAGCATTAGCTAATGAACTGTGTGGACATTGTCCGAAAGCAGCGACGACGTTGTGACGAGAACGCTGTTCTTCTCCAGAGAACAAAAGAAACCAAAGAGTGACTTGAATGAGGTGGAAGGATTTCTACAGATCACCTTATTAGAAAACCAATTCTTACAGGAACAACAAATATTGTTATTGTTCAAAAAACATAAGACTTCTTCTGCTCTTTTGAAATACTACTTAACAATAACTGTACAATTGGTGAATTTTTCAAAAAAGTGAAAATAATTTTGTGTTTTTGTCATGGTGATCTCATCTCTTAACGCCAAATTATTAACAAGTAATATTTTATAAAACATAAGCTCTTTTGAAATATTGGTTGTCTGATGAGACACAAGAACTTTACAGTTGGTAAATTTTGCAAAAATAAAAATCAGATGTTTACTTCGAGGCACTTGGTTACCAGAAAACGCGATCATTTCTTAGCAACAGATTGACAAAAAATATTATTGTTAAAAAAAAATTAAGATTTCTTCTGCTCTTTTTAAATGTTACGTACCTTACACTGCTTAACAAGAATTGTGCAGTTGGTGAATTTTTCAGAAAATTGAAAATGTTTTGGGGTTTTTTTGGTCATTGGTGGTAAATGTATTTTAAAACAGACATTCAACACAAAAGTAAAAGTCTGATTTATACTTCGTGGCAGTTCGTTACCAGAAAAAAAAACAAAAAAAACACTGGTCTCTTAACACCAAATTAGTAACAAGTAATATTATTGTTTATAAAACATAAGCTCTTTTGAAATACTGCTTCTCTGCTCAGACACAAGAAATTTACAGTTGGTAAATTTAGCAAAAGTAAAAATCAGATGTTTACTTCTTGGCACTTGGTTACCAGAAAACACGATCATCTCTTGGCAACAGATTGACAACAAATATTGTTATTGTTCAAAAAACATAAGATTTCTTCTGCTCTTTTGAAATACTACTTATCTTAAACTACTTACTACTTAACAAGAATTGTGCAGTTGGTGAATTTTGCAGAAAAGTGAAAATATTTGTATTTTTGTCACTGGTGGTGGATATCTGATAAAACAGACATTCAACACGAAAAGTAAAAATCTTCGTGGCAGTTCGTGACCAGAAAAAAACAATGCTCTTCTTTTAACACCAAATTAACTATTGTTTATAAAACATAAGCTCTTTGGAAATACTGCTCACCTGCTTGGACACAGGAAATGTACAGTTGGTACATTTTGCAAACATAAAAATCAGATGTTCATGTTAATATTTTCCAAGATAAAAAAAAAAAAGCTGGATGAATTAACTCCAGACCCTCCTTCTGCTTGCTGAATCATTAAATCGGAAATGATCCAGTTTTATCCCTGCAACAGACGACAATAGAATCAGCTGTCAGAGCCTGCAAACCAGGAAGTACTTCAACCCTGATGAATTACACAATTTCAACACATAACAAATAATAAACACATTTTTATGTTCAAAAGTTAGAAACCTTCGCTATTGTGGCAAAAGCGTTCAGTCCATTCAGTAATACTTGAAAATTATTGTCTGTTTTTACAGCTTTAAACTGCAGGCGATACAATGTTCCCTCTCAGGTACACGGGTTCCCATTCGGGTCTCTTCTGTCTTCTGAGGTCTACTTGGATGATCAGGCTACAGACACGGTGTTTACGGCAGCTCTCTGTTCTCTGTAGATGAACAGATGTATTATTTGTACAGATGTATTATATGTACAGCCAATCTGGAGGTAATAATGGCATGAGACAAGAAGGAAAGGTCTTTTTTTGTTATCCTGAAAAGAAAGCAGAAAAGAGCAGAAACAAAAGTACAAAAGCTTAAATAAAAACAAAATGAAAAGCACTTTGTGTTGTCAACAAGTTTAAGCTTCTTACATGAGTTGCTGGTGCCCTCTTTGAGTAATTTTGGTTTTCTACTGCTTCGTGGTTTCTCCACTTATATAAAAAAAACTCAAAGAAATCACTTTGCAACTTTTTGAATACTCAACGTCAATGGCTTTGTTTTCCATCTGTTCTTGAATTTCCATAGAATATAGCATAATTAGTTACTTTTGGAGAATTTTTAGCCTACTTCATAGTGTCTTATTTAAGTGATTTCTTGAGTCCACTGGTGTGGCAGTCTTCTAAATACAGTTTGACATAGGACCATGATGGTCTGGATGTGTTTCTCCCTTCAATAAATTAAATAATCTCATGAAAGTTACATTTTGCGCTTACTCATCTTACTTTTTTGTGATTTTTCGGATGATTTATGACCAAAAAAAAAAAAAAAACAGAATAAGGAACAATGGGTTATTTTCTCTTTTTGTTATTAGAAACACTTAAATCCGAGTCCACGTTTTTCTCGACTCAGTCAGGACCCTCATGTGTTCAGTTAACCGGCGGAGTCTCCTACATGCAGTTCTCAACACAGATAGCTATGATCTGTTTTGTTCTTCCCAAACAATAAATAAATGAAGCAGAAAAAGAAGAATGGCGCTGTTAAAGAAGCAGACATCTCTGTGTTTGTGTGTGCAACTTTCCTGCTTTCTTTCCCCCTTTCTGCTGACTTTCTAATTGGGTTGCTTCAGGACTGAACTCTGCTTGGCCTCATTACCTCTTCTCCATCTACAGACTGGAAAACCCTCTTTGCCAGGAACTCATCTAATTATTTCTGCTTCACTACTGCTTTTTCCTTCTGCAAAAAACACAGTGCATAAATATCCATCCGTTATGAAGCGTTCCTTTTCTAATCACAGCACACAAAAAACGGAAGAGGGGGAAGGATAACACGCAACAGAAACAGAGACTACAGTGTCATGACTTTATTTTTTTCCCTAATTAAAGAATCATTCGAGCTGTAGTCATGTGTTCAAAGTTACCAACAACATGCTGATTCATATGGTTTACATCAAACACGCCGCATGTGTTTCACCTTTTTACAGCATTTCTGACCAATTGCAGTGCTTCGGTTCCTCCTCTGGGATTGGCTGAGAGCTCCTTGCGCGTGGCGACATCAGAAGTTCTTTCTCTTCTTGTCGAGCCGGAAGTAGAATCCACTGTTTTAAAATTATTTACCGACGCATTTAAAGTGTCTTGTTTATCTATCCAAGACCACAGGAAGGAGAGAAATAATTCACATTAATGTTTCAGTAGGTAGTAACTCCGACAAAGTCAGTGTTGTCCTCAGTCTCGGATTTTTAGTTAAACCATTTGTTGTCCTTCGCATGAGCTTTAAATCAGAAGAGCCGTAATTCATACAGTGTCAGCACCGAAAAAAAGTCTACTGTATGTACAAGATGGCACCAAGGGTGATAGAGTATTCCCGTAAAAACAAAAAAAGACAGAAAAATAACAGTGATGATCAAGAATCCTCTCGCTCAAAAATGACAAGTTGACTTGTCCAAAATGGCTGAAGGGTTTTTTTTGGTGGAGGTGCAAGCCTACTGTGAAGGTTCTCACCAAATTAATCAAAGAAAAATGCATCCAGAATATTAACAATGTACAAAAAAAACAAAAAAAAAACAAGCCAGTTTTTATTTTTGGTTGTGATTTCCTGTGCAGCAGCTACTGTCCTGTTTGGTGTTCATTTAACCAAACAGGACAACTTTGTAAAAAAAAAAACATCTCCACCTTAAATGCTGACTTTGAATCATTGGTTTCTGGTCTTCTGATGACGTTTTTAATATTCAGCACAGGAAAGGCTGGAAAACGTTATGCTAGCAACATACCTTTGCTAGCTACAAACTTACCTAGCATATTTCTAACTCGTAAATTGTAACTTCCTCTACTAGAATTTACTAGCTACTTCTGTAGCTAAAATGTACGCTATTGCTGCTCCTACAACTAGCATACATTTATGCTACAGAAGTAAAGGAGTTCTGCAAAATACTAGCAGAACAAAAGACATGTTCTGTCTTTGTTTAGGAGACAGTAGAAGAATGTGTTATCCGCAGCACCAGTCAGAGGTTTACAGGCAGTCATCAAGGGAATTCATGTTTTAATAATTCATTACTGATTCTTTTCTACTGTTGTTTTCCAGGGGGGGCTGATAACATGACCTCAATGAATTTAATTCTAAAAAAATGTTTCAGTTTTCCATTATTTCCCAAAGTTCAGATTGATTCCTACAGGCTTATATATACTAATACCTGGGTAAATAGCCCTTCACTAAAATGTAGAGGAACCACATGCTTTTTATAAGTGCCGACAAAATCCCAACACAATTCTGGCTGAATATTTGACCACAGTTTGTCAGAATTTGTTGTGTTTGTTAAAATAGTTTCCTAGAACTGCTGAAGGAAACGACACAAAAAACTCAGAAATGTAAACAAAAGTAGATTGGCGTCAGATTTTAGTGGTTGTAGGATTTCTCTTTTGTCTTTGGCAAAAGACCATGAGCCATTTGTCCCGCGAGCGCCGGATACACACGTTTGTTTTTTGTTACATTTACCCAGAATGCCCTTCGCTATGGTCCACTTCCTGCTTTTGGAGCAGTCTATGGTCTGCTTGACATTCACATTTGCATTCAAACTGCACAAGAGTTCACTTCAACTGAAATGAAATGGAGTTTCTGAGGCGGACCACCGTTAAGCTTTTTTGCTCCACATCAAAGTTTGATTAAGCATTCACACAAACCCAAAGCAACTGACTTTCTAGGCAAACAAACTAAAGCAGATTGAACTCAACTGGTGTGAATGCACCCTAAGATGCTGAACATAGAGGGATAAATGCAGTGAAGTCCCACACAGAGCAGGTAACCTAGTCTCCCTATACTTACTTGTATAAAGGAGAACAACTACCCAACTTATGGGATCGCCAATTCCCCATTGACTGCCTCAGCATAAAAATAATAGAAAATGTAGTCAAAACGCAACTTTGTCTACAAAACAAAAGTAATGTTTCTTTTTTTATCGAAGGCTCATGTGTTCCCCTTCCTAATATCACCCTGGGCAACTGCCGAGGAGTATCATCATGAACTGACACTGCGTCGGCCAAGTGACAAAACCAGTCAAAGAAGAGGCTATCATTTCTGATAAGAATGGTCAAATATGCAGCAAGAATTATGCCTGACCCTTGCAGGTGGTCACTAAAATATTTAGTCTGTCTGAAACTTCCTAAGGAATATTTGACCAAATATCAGTGCAAAAACAATGGTTCAAATTAGTTATTAAAAGGCCAACATTAATAGAAGCATAATGTGTTTGATAAGTGCTTGTAATCTTCTAAAGGCACTGTGAGTCTGGTGACTGGGAATTTCCTTCCGCATCATGCTGTGACTAATTTAAAACCATCAGATTTATTTGAAATCAGTCAAATCAATAATCTCAGTCTCAATTGTTCAGGTATAAGGACATTTTAAAAAGGAACAAATCAGCCAACTTCTCAGGCTAGAATTGCTTCAAGGTTTTCTGCTGCTGCGCTTTTCGCCGTCGCTTCTTGCGGCGCCTCCTGGTGGACGCATCGAAGCAGGTGACCATCATGGTGTTGGCCTTGCAGAGGTTGACCCTGTTTTCCAGCCGAGCCGTGACCTCCTCAAGGGCCTCCAGGTGCTCCAGGGAGTCCACCTGGAAAGTCTGCCACACGTCGACTGGAGAGGGACAACAAGGTGACACTCAACGTCTGACACTGACCGCAGTTACTGATGTATCTGTATTTGTGCTGCCGTTCCAAATCTGTAGTGTATAACTTTTATAAAAAAATATATTGTTTTTACATATTTGTTGAAACTGGTATGGTAGCAGATAGATAATCTGTGAAAAGAATTTGAGCTTCTCTGCCTTCTCCCAGCGCTAACTAGAAACAACCAATCAGAGCCAGGAGGCGGGTCTTTGCGCTGTCAATCACAATCCTTTCCAGTCTTACATTTGCATTATCAACCTTTTGCAGGCATTTCTCTCAGAAGAGCAATTTACAGGGTGATTTCATAATTTATTTTCCCTTTTCTTGAACTGAAAAAAAATGTCCCACTTAGTCAACTTCATTCATTTATATTTTTAAGATGATGCCTTTCTACAGCAAATTTCTTCTACCCTTGACCAGTTAAATCATTAAAAGTTTATTTATTTTACAGGCAGACCATAAGTAAACTGTGCCACTCGAGAGACTTTAAAGTTCTGCATAGCATTTACTTAAAAATTTATTTAGTTGTTCTGCGTAGTCGGGCTAATTAGTGTTGTAGCAACTATATTTTTTTAAATAGATTTTTTAGAAACAAATAAAATTTTGTCTAACTTATTTCATATTGTTCACATTTTGTTTTTTGTATGACATAAGTTATCACCACTACTCTAGTTTCACATTTTTCTGCTGCTTACAGCTCATTTTATGTAACCATTGCATAAAATATAAAAGTTTGATGCTTAATCTCTATAAGAAATTAGTGATTTCTGAATTCATATTTGCAAAAAAAAAATAATAATAAAATTTGCCCATCCTTCATATTTCTTCTGAGTCTGTGTTAAAATGCTCAGTAATACTTAAAGTGCAAGTGAGTGACTCTTTTTAATAACCCAACACCCATGATTCATTGACAGCTTTCTCCTTCCATAACAATTCACCCCTGGTGGTGTTTAATAAATAATTCACATCGACTGATGTAACTGTCAAAAACTCTTTCTGAAAGGTTGAACAAGGTTGTGTTGTTCAGCTGATACACGTGCCACATTTAAGTCGTAATAAGCAACTAATCAATTAAACGCACGATAAATTAAGACAAGATCAATAACTTCCATTCTAATTATTTATATTCTTTGAAGGGCTTTTTTTTACAGAGACATTGTAGCCTGTTATATATATATATATATATATATATATATATATATATACAGTATATATATTTTTTTTTTTTTATTAGAAATGCACCGATTCACCTTTTTCATTTCTAATATCTATGCCGATATCTGAGGTTTAATATCGGCCGATACCGATCCAATATAGAAAATAAGTAATGAATTGACTTAAAATGTTTCTTTCCTTTTTTAAAAAAAAAATACAGACTTCAAAGTACTGAATTACAAATTTGACAACTCTACGTACAGTACATTGAAATACACCAATAGCTTCATGAGCTTGGTCAAACATGTAAAAACAACTTTAATCTGTTATTAGAGTAGACCAGCCAATGTAAAATAAAGAAACTGAAAATGACAAACACAATATTTTGACTACCTTTGTTAAGCATGTAAACCTTTCAACAAACCTTTCAAATGGTTCAGAAAGTCCAAATAGGAATTCTAGATATAATGTAAAATAAATTAAGCATGACTTCGCTCAGAGCACAAAACATAGAGTTAACTAAACAGATCTGCCTTTATGGATGCTCGATCTATGATTTTTTTCAATAAGGGAACAGATATTAATATTGAATCAGTGCATCTCCAGTTTTTATTTCCTTTTTGTTTGTTGTGTTTTATTATGACTGTTTAAATGTCTTCCAGTTCCAGTGTTGTGTTTTTTTTCTTTTACAAAATTAAAGTCTATTGGTCTTTAAGAGTGCAAACTTGCATTATGACGCCATTATCAAAATAATATCATCATTTATAACAATAATTACTTGAACAATTGTGACAGGCCTATGCAAGAACACAAAAGATACTCTTCCTTGATAACTCTGGGAACTGAACAGAAACCAGAGAAGTTTTTACTGACACTCTTGGTTCCACTTGGCGGGTTCCAGCATGAGGTTGTGTTTGGCGTGCTCCAGCTCTCTCCTCAGTCTGTTGTACTTGACTCGGACCTCTGAGATCCTCTGCTGACGATGCTCCAAAAACCTCAGCTTGGCGCTGAAGCATCCACGGCCCTGAAACCACCAGTCCATACAAACACAATTCACTACTGCATTCTCTTCTCAAACGCTGCCTTGCATTGTTGGACTTGTATTGCACTTCCATGTTAGGTCTGTCTTTCCAAATGAGTCTTGAATGTAGGAAGGTAGAGTTAACAGATAAAACCTCTGGGGAGTTTTTATCTCCCAGAGGTAAAAGACCAAAATGTACGGTCGGATTGTGTTAATCTCAAAAACATCACGTTTAGGCGATGCTAACTCCCACCTGCAGGTGGTAGTGTTTCTTATACTGGTGCCTCAGTGTTACTTGATGTCAGGTTATAGACCGAGTGACAAAAAGTCCTACTTTCCATCAAGCACAATATCGCAAAATTCCTTGCAAATATTTCGAAATTAGCGCCACAAAATCTGTGGTTTTGATCACAAAAACTCACAAAACAATCGTAAAATCCTGGAGGGACTGATCAACGTAAAATGATGTTGAATGCAGACACTACAGATATCCCTGTACTGAACCTGTTGCCCCGGCAACGGAAATCTTGAATGAGCAGAAGACAATAGAGGAATGGACTCCTGGACAATACTTTAAAATTTGATTATCACAAAGACTTTCCATCTGATCTGAACAGCTTCAGCTATTTTCTAGATGTAGAAATACGGTAGAGATGTGACACTGAGTGATTCTACAAAGTATTCAGTTCAATTCAAAAACAGATTGCAAAAGCTGCCACACTTTTCAGATTTTCACTTGTGAAACATTTTAAAAGCCATGCATTCTTTTCCTTTGCCTTCGCAATTATACCCTACTTTGTGTTGGTCTAACACATGAAATAACGCACGTTGAAGTTTGGGACTGCTGCAAGACAAAATGTGAAAAAGGGTCACGAGGTACGAAGTCTTTTGTATCAAACTGCGACAGCAAAGCAGTGTGTAAAACTATACATTTAAGTGATTCTCCTTGATGAAGGATAACCTGCAGTCTGCACAGTTGTCTTTGCTTCCAGAGTGACTCTTTGTTCTCTCGGTTGCGGGGCACTGACCCAGTTTCCCCCATGTGCTCATTAAAATTGTATTAAAGTTGGCCATGTCTGAGACTGGCGGAGATAGGCCAGAGTCTCAGGAGGCCTGACCCGCCGTCATCTGGGACATAACGTCACCGCATGCATCGCTTTTCTGCTTCTAGGCACATTTTAGCTGTTTATCCAGACTCACCTTACCAAGCGCAGCAACAATCTGTTTAAATTTTATTCACGCTAACAAGTAGCAACTAGGGGCTTTGTTTGTTCCCACTTTCCTTATATTTTTAGGCATTTATTTGATGTTATGGCAAGGTCAATTCTTTTTTTTTTTTCCCAATGTGTAAAAAATTGATATGCATTATTTATCAAAATGGCTACTTTATGCGTTTACACATAAAAGAAGAACGAAAAAAGTACATTCTTCCGTGCTAGTTGCCATTGACCTCCAAAGGCAAAAATTTTAAAAAAAGAAAAAAAAAAAACTGAAAATGAAAATGAAACCAGCACCTGTTTGTCAGCACCTGCTCTTTTCTGCATCCTGTGCACATTGTCGATCTCATAAACCTTGATCTCGTACGCCTCCGGTATTTCCCGCTCCGTCCAGTGGGAGCCCAGACCGCTAGCCGACCGTTTCAGGGGCAGGGCGGAGTCGTGGGACGGACGGCGCTGGTAGGAACCTGAGAGGGAGCAGAAGCGTGGTGAAGAGCTGCTTTACCACCACGTTCTCCTCCGTTTCACACACAGTCGTGACTGCTGATACGTATTACAGTTACCACTGAGTCGCTTCGTTTTACGATTGTTACCACCTTATGTGACAGACCATTGCAAAGTAGGGTGTAATTATGAAATGGAAGGAAAAGTATTCATGGCTCTAATGTTTCTTTTGCAAATAAAAATGTGGCATTTTTGTATTTATCCTCATTTTCAATTAAACGTGTAAAATTCAGTGCAGCCAGTTGCCTTCAAAAGTCTAACAATAAGTAAATAAAGTCAATCTGTGTGTAATTTAATCTCAGTATAAATCCAGCTCTTTTGTGAAGGCCTCATTGATTCTTAAAGCTGTAGTGTGTAACTATTCTAAAAGATATATTTTTTACATATTTGCTAAAACTGTCACTATGTCACAGTGTAATATGAAACAGATAATCTGAAATAAAAATAAGTAAATAAAAAATCGAGCTCCTCTGCATTCTCCCAGTGCTAACTAGAAACAACCAATGAGAGTCAGGAGGCGGGTCTTAGTGCTGTCAATCATCCTCCATGTGACGCTGGTCATCCCTCTCTCTCCCCCCCTCCCCCTTGCTCTCTGCTACCCTGCAGCTAGCACAGCCTCTCACAAATGCATGCTAAGACTAGCTAGCATGGTCATTGATAAAAGCGGAAAAGAGGTTTTCCTGGAACGGTGAGTAGTTTCTCCATCATCGGCACATTTAGCAGCAAACAGGAGGTTGATTGACAGCGCTCAGACCCGCCCCCTGGATCTGACTGGCCGTTTTTGGTTGGGAGCGGTTCATTTCTTCAGATGGCAGTGGTAGCTCAAACTGTCACGTCATGGTGACAGTTTTAACAAATATGTATAAACATGTTTTTTTTATAAAGGTTACATATTGCAGCTTTAACATCTGTGTTCTGTACACACGTGAAACCAGACACAGCTTTCTTGTTTGTGCACACAACATTGGGCTATAAACAAGGGTGCAGCTATGTACTTTCTGAGGCGTATGCAGGCAAATAACAGGAGCCCACCCCTCATCAGATAACACGTTTCAAATGAAACAATCACGCCTCTGTTATTGAACACATCATTCACACACGCACAAACAGCCTTTAAATACAGAAAATCCCAACTAGAAATCATTTTCCCGCTTTGGCGACCCTCATGCGTGGCGCCCAGGTGAGTTATTGTGCATATTGTGCATAACCAGATTCTGATCACTCTGACTGGACCACTCTTCTTCTCAGTAGTAGTACTTTTTAAATAGTTAGTTTTGTCACTATTAAAAGAATATTTTTCATATGATTTCTAATATCTTCTACAAGCCATGTAGACGTACCAGCAAGTAGGCCTGTCGCGATAAACGATAAATCAATTAATCGTACGATAAATTAAAACTACCGACGTCATTTTAATTATTGGCATTATCGTCTCTTCCGGCCTTTTCCTCTTTCTGTTGATGACACTGAATGAAAAAAGGCTCAACTCCGGTGCTCTCCACTGACTCCTCCCTTCCTCATTTCCTTAGTGTAAAGCCCAGCGCACACGACACGATCTTAGAGCTGTCGGCCGATTGTCGGCCCATTTTCAAAACCTGACAGGTCACACATTAGCCGACAGAAATCCTAGGTATAACGGTTCGATCGGGTTCGTTCCTGCCGTGTGGTGTCCAACAATGGGCACAAAATAATGGCTACAAGTTCAGTTAACTAATTTTAAAACCAGGCATTAATCAATGAATTACTACAATCTACCTGCAATGCATGTAGCTACTGTCAGCGTAAAGTCCTGACTGAATGAAAATCATTATAACCTATTTACGTCACGTTAACGAAGAACAGCTGAAAAGTTACCGGGTTTATCAACTGCGGTAGCAATTTCGCTCCAACTCCTCCTCTTGTCATTTCTATATTCTTTGCATGTTGAATAAACATTAATGTTGTTTCCACATATCATCTCCGATGTCCGCTGGACTTCGGGTTGCGCCGTTTCAGCTGTTTGGGATTCCCCTCAATTTCCCCTCATAAAGCACGAGGAGAATCCTCGCTTTCTGATTGGCTGCCTGTCACATTCAACAGGCGGCGTTAAGATCCCAGTCGGGGAAAAAACCCTGATTTAGATCGGAGCGGCAACGACGATCTACCGTAACACACCACACAATCTTAGGGAGACCAACGTTCTAAGATTGTTGTAAGGGGAAAAATAGGAGCAAAAAATCATGTAGTGTGAACTATTGCATCAGGTAGTCGATGTGCCCATCTTCTCTATTTAAATCTAATTATTACTGAAGGGCAACATAATATACAGACTTCATAATCTTTTGGTTGAATGCAGTATTTATTTCCACTTTGGCTTTATGTTGTTTAGTTTTTTTTTTCAAGTGCGTTTTTTATTAATAGAGACTGAGAATCCATTTTATTTTTGTTTTTGGTTGTTTTGTTTATTTTGTTTATCAGTTCCAGTGTTTAGTGTTCTTTTGAAAATAAAGTGTATCTAACTTTGGCAGGAAATCGCATGGATTATTACGTCATTTTCAGTGTAAAAAGGTCTTCAAACAATATTATCGTTTATCGCAATAATTTTTGAGACAATTAATCGTTCAGCAAAATTTGCTATCGTGACAGGCCTACCAGCAAGTCTGGAACAAGGTTATCTGGTCAGAGGAAGATAATAATAATAATAATAATAATAATAATAATAATAATAATAATAATAATAATAATAATAATAGTAATAATAATAATAATCCTTAGATGCAAAATCAACAATTCCCCAACATTCCCACTTAAAAATAACAGAACAGTCAGGGCCAGAGATTCACATCTCAGCAGGACAAAAACTTTGAATATATATATAGAGCTACAAGGGAGCAGTAAAATAATCAAAACATATCTATGACATGGAACGGCCTAGTCAAAGTTCAGACAGAAATGTAATTGAGAATCTCTATCATCTGTAAGAAAACTGATGCACAGTCACGCTCCATCCAATCCATCAGCAATTTCCTTTTTAAAACCATGTGTAAAAGTCTTACTGAATGACATATGGCTTCGTGTTGGTCTATCACATGAAATCCTGATAAAATACCATCAATTTTGTGGTTGAAATGTGTCAAAGTGTGGACAGGTTCAAGAAATGCGAATTAATGAGAGGGAAAGTGGGATAATAGGCTGTAAGTACAGTATGTATGATGTTTATGTTCATCATACATACTTTTTTCTAAAAGAAAAAAAACAGCGTTTAGTCCTTTTGTTTTCCTCTAGATCATCTTTACCAGCTTATATATCTTTCAGCAAGTCTGAGCATAACTGCACACACCCAACTTTCTAATTTACTTTACCAGCCAAACACACTTAAGTTTCTGCGTTTATGCTTCCATTAGTAAAGGCCATCACCGGCTTCATATATTAATGATGTCATGTCATACACAATTAGACATTGAGGCCTTTCAGAAACTAGGCCTTTACAGCTGTGTGTCATGTCTAATTAATGTCACATAAATATGTTATGCAGCCAGATTATAAACCAGAGCTGTTCTGGGTGGAACTGCCATTCATGTAGAAATATTTTGTGGTGGCTTGTACTTTTTATAAATCACATTTATTCAAAAAAAAAAAAAAAAAAAGATAATTTAGTTTGTAAACTTAAGGGGGAAAAAAATAAACCTTTTCATTTTTTTTTTGCTTTTTTTCTATTCATCGGTTCATGTTTTCACAAGCTTCATGATTATGAAGTAAAATTTAAAAAGCTATTTTTGAAATTAACTACAGTGAAAATATCAGTCCTTGTTACAGATTTTTGTCATCTCAAAACAACAAAGGAAATCTAGTTTTTCCACACCCGTCTTTCTTTGTCCTGACTACGATTCCATTTCAGTTCAAACACAAGATGAAAAAGTTGATTTCTGAGAGGAAATGGTCAAATTTCATCTTCGCTTCAACTTTTTAAATACATTCTTTGCCTTAACAAAAACGTCATTGCCATGCTAAATATTTTTAAACACAGCACATAACTCTTAAATGCAGTGAAACAAAACACAACCCATAATTCTGCAACAGTCTAAAGTCTAGCACTACTTTAGTCATCTCAAAAATGTTTTTCTGAAATTTTCATAGCATTAATGTTGATTTTATTTATCTACTGGTAAGACACGGGTACTTCAGCATTTTTGTTTTAATTTGGCAACCTGTTTGGATAGTTAGAAACATCTAACAAAATATATGAAGTAATGTTGTCAGGGCCTTAAAGTACAAATAAGTTCCCAAAGAGAACATCAGTCGGGTTTTAAAAAGCCTTTAGTACAGGGGTCTTACCTGCGTTTCCTCTCCTCCGTGATGATCGGCTGCTGCGCGTCATGCTGAGCAGAGATCCACTCCTGTCGCTGACAGAATCTCTATTTGACGTGCTGCTTCCTGTGGCTTCGCTGTCTCTTACTAAGCTGTCATACCCGCTGCTAACCAGGCTGCTCCGGTTAGAAAAATGCAGGGATGTCTTTCCCATGGCTGGTGGCAAATCTCCGCTCAACACACTAGTGGTGTCGCTTGCGTGCCCGCTTAAATGGTCCGGTGTACGAGGAGCAGTCACCTGGCTGTACGGCGAGGGAAGAGGGGACATCTGGTCCGGTCCGCATGAGGACGGACTGGAGGACCTTTCCCTGAGAAGGTCCGTGATCCGGCCGTTGATGATTCCCTGAATGGCGGATTTTGTAGACGAGCATGTGGAGCTCTGGCTTGGAGTCCGACTGATGGAACGGTGAGATCGTGGAGGGGAAGAGGGAAAAAACGAGGACGTTCGCTCAAAGCTAACCATTTTACTGTCTGGTGACAGACTGGCACTGCGGCTGGAATGTTGCAGACTTTTGTGGGACATGTTTAGAGTCTTGATGCTGGGGGAAGACTGCCGACGAACTTTGGGAGTTGCGATCTTGAGTTTTCCAACGGCAGAAAGCTTGGAATGAGAATGCTTGGCAGACTGAGACGGAGGATTTTCTGTGTGAAAGAAGTAATGACTATGGTCAGAACTTGGATTTCTCCTAGGGCTCCTATTGGCCCTTGGAAAGGTACAATCTCCTTCGTAGTTTTCTTTATGACTTCCTTTACAACTAGCTTGATTGCTTCCCTTGGAGCTTTCCTTGGAACTCATAGAAGTGTTACTCCTGCCTCTTTCCATGGTTGGGAAGTCTCTTGGGATTCTTCCAAGGGAATTAGTCCTTCTAGCCAGCTGCTCCAGTTTGGTATTAAAAAGCCTACTGCTGTTATCGGCAGGAGGCCTATGCCTGCTGCTTGAATTGTCATGTTTTCTTGTGGGGCTTGGTGTAAAAAGAGATTCATTTCCCTTACTGAGGGCACTCACTGAATCTTGTTTGACCTCTGGGATGTATTTTTGTGGAGAGGAGGTGTGGAGGCTGTGGTTTTCAGCAGACTGCTGTCTGCCATGCCTTCTCTCCAGAGTTTCCCCTGGGCTACATGGAGTAGATGATGTCACCCCCCTTGAGGGGTTCTCTCTGTGGCTGGGATTTTGCCAGGCTCTCGGAAGGCTACCTGTCACAAAGGAAACGGGTATGGTTTCATAGCAACCAGGTGCAAAACCAGTTCTCTTGTGGTTGTTTCCAACTTGTCTGCAAGCAGTGTCTACCCCCTCTGAGACCTTCTGACTGTGTGTGGAATAAACATGCTTGCAATCTCGAGGGTGGCCTTTATCTGTACTTTCAGGTCTCTTTTCACACATTTTGTTCTCCAAAGCTTTTTTGCAGATATCCTTATCTTCTGAGACCAGTTGGTTGAAGGAAGTTAGACTATTTGTCCTATCAGGCTTCTTAAGAAGATGAATGTCAGAAGCACAACTTTGAGTCTGTTTTTCTACATTATTGTCCTCTGGACTTCTGGTGTTTTTTCGTTTGAGTTCAGAAGCTGAGTTGACATCTTTAGAGATTTCAGGAACACTTTTCTCTTCCTTAGCATCATCTAAATCACAGTCCATATTCATCAACATAGGGTTAATAAACGAAGGCAAGAACCTAATTTCTCTTTTGAAATGATTTCGAGCCTTTTCGTTGTTTTGTTCTGTGTTTGCAGATTGATCAGCAGGGGGCGCTGAAGCTGAACAGTCGTCACTGACGTCGCCAATGATTCTGATAGGTTGGGAGCTAGCAGAGGTTTGACCATGTTCTTGTGACTGTGCAGACTCTCTGATACAAATAATGTTTCCACCTGCATTCCCACTGTTGTATGCTCCACTGATGGTCACCTCCTCTACCATAGAGAAGACCAGTTCGTCTTGACCCATTTTGTCCAATGGCTGTTGAACTGTCACCGTGATGGTGGCCTTCATTTCCTTACTGTCCTTTGCGCTGTGATCCCCGATCACAACACTTTTAGCCATAGAGTGTGAAGAGGAGCAAGAGGACGAAGGAGATATGGGAGAGCTTTTACCGATGGGTGAAGCACGTTTATCTGGTTTGAACCAGTCTGCAGCTTCATGGTTCTCCGATGGTGGGTGTTCAGATAAACTGGTGGCAGCCTTTCTATGGGAATTTGCTTCAAGACGTTTGGATAGGACATTGTTACCTGACTTAACTGCTCTTGTTTTAGGAAGCTCAGACGGGCATGTCATGCTAAGTCCCAGAGCTTGATTCATCAGTTCTTCACTGGAGCTGTTTGCACTGCACTCCTCACAGTCAAACAAACCTGAATCCTCTCTCTGAAAACTGTCTGTCGGGACAGCACCATCTGTCTGCTTTTCCCCAAAAGACGCCTGAGTACAGCCTTTACCCACATTCAACAATGTATGTGAGGCTTTGGATGCTTCTTTCTGGGGTTGTGTTTTGGCTAAAATATTCTTAAGAGTAGCACCTTTCAAGGAGGACTTGAGGATTTCCATTGTTACCTCACTTCCATCGATACAACCCAGACGTTCTTGAAGTTCAGCAAAGGTGTCGCACTTAAGACAATCTCTCTCCGGTGGTTTCCCTTCTGCTCTCAGTCCTTCGATGTTCCCCTGTACAGTTTCCTCTCTCTTCTTTTCTCCATGCAACTGAGGAATTAGCAGAAGTTCCTGGAGAAGCGCTGTGAATTCTGGGTCATCCAAGTCGGACTTGTTAGGATGCAAAGAAGGTATGATCGGCACAAACTCGGGTTGCGCCAGCAGTGGGGCCGTCTTGGAGTGGACCGAGCCGTCAGAATTTATCTGGATGACGGTGTCACAGGACTGGTCACTGCTAGAGCGATACAGCTCACCACGTAGTCGGAAAGATGGGAAGTCCACGTCTACCTCTTCTGTGGAGTGGAATGCTCGCAGGGCCAAAGAAGGAGGACCTTTTTTATCTTTGGTCAAACTCCGTCCACAAGGAGAACATGATGTCGATTGCTGTAAGACATAAATAAAATATGTTGTTGGTTCAAACAGACTGTGCAGTTCAATAGACGCAATAATAACACAATATGGCTAAGGGTGATCGAAAACTTAAAGTGATCCATAGTTTATACTGTTCTTTTTCTGAGAAACAGAAAATAGCTGCTGCTTATTTTTGGCTTTTCACCATTTTATGCATTTAGTAGCTTTGGTTGTTTCACCCAACATTTGGGTAACAAAATGGCATCATCTGCCACAGGAGATTTTATCCATAGGTCAAGACAAAATGGGGAGGTGTTTTATCTCCACTTTGACAATTAACAACTTAAAGGAGGTTGCTATAGTCTAATTTTGTTAATTTGCACAAAGAGTTTAAGTTCAGGGGTACAAAATGGTTTATTTATGAAATTGAAGTGAGACAAAATTGCGAATCATTGGTATGATTTGCTGAAGGGGCAATTTGACCAGGCGCAATCAACATTTTCCCCAAACAAAGGAAAATGTTTTTCTGACAAAACATATAAAAACTTTATGTAATAAAATACAACTGAGACACTGACTATTATGTCACTGCTCCAATTCTGCATTGAAAGCTCCCCATTCCTATTAACAGAACTGGCAGAATTTGTTGGTTTGTGTCTCAACCCCAACAATTAGGCACAGTTTGCCTAATTTTGATAAAGTCCAAATATTTTTAAGGCTATTCAAAAACACCATTCTGTACAATGTTTCTGATGTGCTTTTGAGGTCACTGAGGTCAAGTTTTAAACCTGTTCAGATTTAAACTACTAATTTCTACAAAGGTGTGATGTAAAACTTGATTGTATCCACACATACTGTTAATATAACCACCACAAAGACTGACAATTTGAGACTTTTACTGGATCAATTAGCTGGGAGTAATTAGGCATTGTGTTGTACCTTTGTCTTCTTCTGTGTCCTGCGAATGCGAGAAGCCAGCTGAATGGTAGCAAAGGACTCTTGAAGATGTGCCAATGAGTCAGCAACTTGACCAATCACAGCAACGTGGCAGTTTGAAGGCATGGATTCCCGAAGGAGCATCGCCAACTTACTGGACCTGAGCAAATGCAGTTCATAGAGGTACACAATAACTTCAGACATCCAGTTGTACTGCAGTTGTATGAATATACCTGAAATTATCCACATCACTGGTAGATTTGGATTTAAAGTTATTTTATTCAATTAAGAGCTTGTTTTTGTGATTGGGAGTGACGTAGGCTTTTCCCAAAAAAATAATAACATTGCCCTAAATATATGGTTCTATTTACCTTGCATCCCTTTTGTTCGACATCCTTGGAATCTACAACTATTCCGTATTCATTAAATTACCTGCTTTGAGATATTCCCACTAGCATAGCCAACAAGTCTGTAGCATTTCATTGTATTAGCGAAAAGAAACATGTTGGCGAAGTAAAAAAAAATACTTAACTCTAAATTTCCCAGTGGTGTGGATCATTTTGGGATATGAACATATCCCAGGCATACTTTTTGCAAAAGGTTAGTTAGACAGTAACACAGTTGACTTTAGAAATATATATTTTACAAATGTTTTCACCAATGTCAGTGTGCATATAAACTCTTACTTGCTGGGGATGGTTTTATTTCCGCTTAACAGAGCCAGGACAATAGAGCCCAAGTCAGAATGAGGAAGCTTGTTTTTGCTCACGCCCCTCATCCCACTGCAGACATCAATCATGGTCAACTTTGTGGTTCCCCGTGAACCTGGAAATGGAAATCAAACAGAGAAAAAGAGGCTTGGTATTATGCGTAAATGAAAGCATTATAAATTACATAACTGAATATTGGAAGTACTAAGTTTTAAACTAAACATGGAAAATAATATATTGGAAAATACATAAAGCAGTTCATGCTGCATTCCAATTTTAATTACAATGTTAGGAATTTTTGGATTCCGAGTTGGAAATATAAGCTGGAAGGAATCCTGATTTTGGAATTCCAATACCAATCTTAACCTCAAAATCTAATCTGACTGCTGTGCCTATGAAATAGAGACAGCAACAGTACTAAATTGTGAATTTTCTCTTCTGACATTTTGCATCTATAAATCAGTAGTACAATACAGTGCAAACGCATATAGTGGTCATTCAGTATTCACAGGTTTTTCAGTGGAACATGACTCAAAATTATCCATGGAAAATTTGTAGATTTGCACATTTTTCCAAACTGTTACTTTAACAACCCCACTGTATATTTTGGAATAATAAAATAAGCATGATGGCTCTACTGTAATTCACCAGAAAAAAAAGCTGGAAGAAAGAAATTTCAACGAAAACCTTTTCCAGTGGTGCTGCTCTCAGTACGAGGTGGCTGGACGTAAAGGGTGAAGAACATTATGGAGCTGTGACACAGGTATGTAATAAAGTCGGTGTGTCGCCGCGCTGCAATGGCTGCGTCCAGGAGAGAGGCCGCTCGCTCTGCCGTGGGGGCCTTCACACGGTTGTGGTTACGTAGCTAGAGAGACAGCAGAAAATAGCATTAGCATTTAGCTTGCACATGTGTTAGACGCATGCTAGCATTGTAGCTATCATATGTTACTATTGGCAGTGCTCAGACTTGGTAAAGCTTTGATCTGGAAGCTGGCAGAAATGTTCAGAACCAAATTAAATTAAATGTTCAGATGATGCTAGCTGCTTTTGCTAGCTGTTTCGTCATTATTTATTTTTGCGTCATTTATTTCTTTCCATGCCAAGCTTGTTCAGTTTGGAACGCAACCTGCTGCTGATAAGTGAATTAACAATTAAAGTTCTATTTACTGGAAACCAATGACCTAATTATCAAATAAAGCCAATAATTTAGTGATGCAAAACTCTAAACCGCAGTTACTAAAACAAAAAAAGTAAATCTAATCACAAAATCAGATATTGACAAAGCATCTATTTGGCATAAACTGAGGTTTTAATCCTGAGTCTTCTTGCTATTAGGCAGCCATATTGGATGATGATAATGTAGCAATTAAGATTTAATATCCCATCCAGACTTTTATTACCATGACAAAATGAATCTCAAATTGTATTACATATTTATTTCATTACGTAGAGAAAGTAAAAAATATAAAATCAAACTAACAAATGTTTCTGTCAAAATGAATTTGTTTCGCATAAATAAACTAAAATGACATTATTGGCTTGGTAATAAATCTTATTATGATGTAAACAGTCCTACATGATACAGCTACTCATTTCAATCAGTTAGAGGAACTGTAAAATAGCTCTCCATTGGATCCTAATTCTTTAAATGGAGTCTTTGATGCATTGCCAACAAAGCTGAGCCAAAAAGAAGCCATTGCATTAACAGTTAGCTACACCCTCACGACTCTCTGGTGGCTGGATTTAACCTTGTTTACTAAGATTGATTGGATTGTAAGAAGTCATTTGTATAAAAAACGTGTTTTTTAAACGACTGAATCTGATTTTGTTCAACCTGTAAGACTTATTTTCCCTCACAAATCACAAAACGTCCTCATACCTGTATTCCGTTGACTGGGTCCTCGGTGACTCTAACATGGGCCTTCGGGCTGCCCTGCACGCTGCTCGGCGAGGGGACCACCTCCCCCAGCAGGTCTCTGAGGGTGTCCTCTTCGCCGCAGCACAGCTCCACGGCGGACACCGAGACCGTCAGCTCGGTCCAAGTCTTCTCCCTGCGCCGCTCGATGGCGCTGTACAGCCAGGAGATGGCACAGGGAATCAGGCCGAGCTTCTGCAGGTTGTCGCCGCTTCCCACCATACTGGACCAAGACGCTGAGGAAAACAACACAGCAGGCAGGTGAGTATTTGCAAGGGTCGTGCCAAAACATGAAAATGTCACCTGATATGATGAATTGCCACATCTATTTTAATGTCAGTAATCATTTTCTACCCGTAGGTTCTTTATGTTCTAATCTTTAGAGCTTTGTATATTTTTTCCATCCATCCAATGTCTAAACGGTTGCAGGGGAGATGGTATCTCCAGCTGACATTGATCAACCCTGGACAGGTTGACACCAGTCCGTCACAGGACACAACTATATATGCACACACTCATGCCCTAGGGGAATTTAGAAAGACCAATTGACCATACAGTCATGTTTTTAGACTCAGAGGAAGCCTCAGCATCCAGAGAGAATAAAATGTCTCAAACTTTCATCTTGCTGCAACTTTAATTGCTCAATGTTTGGAAGTGTGGATGGCACGGACTGAATGGCTTCGTTCACTTACTCTGTCAAGCTCTATGAAGGTCTGCTAATGAGCTGATATTTGAGCTAGGCATGCACAGGGACAATAATTAAAAGCGCACGTGCAAGTCCATCTCTAAATGGCTTAAAAAATGATGGAGACTTGTAGCTCTAGAGCATCTCCTCAATTAAAGAAGGCTGTTTGGTCGCAACAACTCCTGACCTGGGTAAGTTAGCATATTTCCTGCATATCTTTCTTCTCTTTAAGCTCTTTTCCAGTCTGAAAACTGTGGTTAAAGGACAGTAGCGCCACAAACTGTTCAAAACTAAATGAAAAAAGAAGGTTTTTAGGTGGGCCCTGTCAAAGTCTGGACATAAATCCGGCTAATTAACACTTGTTTGCTGCCAAAGGTGACACAACCAGTTGTCAGGCCTAGGGAGCAATTGGTATGGATCAATAAATAAATTATTTTAAAAGCTACATTTCACATTCACTCAGGTTATCTTCGTCAGATATTACCATTTATTTGCTTATTAGAAACACTTGTGTGACAAAAAAAATGTAAGAAATAAAACCAAGCGTGGCTCAAATACGTTTTAACAGCAGTGTATTTGCCAAAGTCCAGAACCTCCTACAAAACCCCAAACAGATGACATGTTGCATCTCCTTTTGCACTTTTGCCCTACATTTGTTGTGAAATATGGGTCTGGCTTTACCTTCTATTGTCTTATCCAAAGTCTAATTGAATGAGGATAAGAGAATTGGTTTACTCCAATTAAAGGCCGAGCTGCCCGCCGTTATTCAGGGGGAATGGCATTCTGCTTAGGAGATTGATATCCCTCTGGCCGCGGGCCACATGCACTCCGTATCAGCCGACTAATTCAATCAGATTTACGGAGAGTGGCGTCATGTGAAAAAGCAGCTACAAGGAGACCCTGTCCTTACCGCACATGTGTGTGTATGTGTGCACATCTTGGTGTCTGTGGTAAAAAAAAAAAATAAATCTATTAAATCCCTGCAGCAGCGCTAAGTGCAGGGTCCCATCTTCCTAATAGAAACATATCACAGCCCACTTTGTTTTTAGTCAATCTTAGAAAAAGCATGTTTGTGTCCTTTGGAGAATGGAAGGAGTAGAATTTGAAAAATATCAATGTATGGTTTGAATGATAAAGAGTCAAATGGCTGAAATGGCACGACACAAATATGGCTCAGGAAAAAGAGAAATGCACAAAAAAGCAGAGGAAAGGGGTCAAGAATAACGCAAGGACACAGAGAGGCAATGGAGACTTGGAGTTGAAGTCAAGAGGAAAGATTGAATGATGGTAAGAGTGGCAGGAGGAAGGGTGCAAAGGGGCTTTTAACATTTATGACAGCGTCTCACTCCCAGCTTAAGATTTTAACCTGTGACCTCTCGCTGCGACCGATGACTTACCCACATCAGCGCATCCTAGGCCCAGAACGCATCCATCACTGCCGCTGAGGACACAACGGATGACGTCAGCCAAGACGCCTGTGCAAACTTCAGCCTGGGCAAACGGGACAAAGGACAGGGTGATTGATCTCAAGACCGAAAATGTGAGCGCAGTCCAGCCAAACATCTGAAGCAGGAGGGGAGTTTACAGGGGATTTCCCTCGAGCTTTGACACGTGTAAGCCGAGCCGGAGAGTCTTACCAAGGGGAGTGGTGTCGGTTTTCTGGTCATTAGATAGACAGGGGGGAACCACAGTGGTGTGTACGTTAATATACAGGGGGATGAATTATGCTCTGAATGCCTTTTGTATCTGACATAAATGTACAAAATGGCAGTTACATTAAAATCCAAACAGAATCATTCAACATGTCTCTAGCTGCATTTCCATTAAATATATAATTGCCCGGTTTGACATTTCAAAGATATTTGCTTTATGGAAAAGTCAATTTCGAAAAATCTCTCATTTTTCCCATGAAACGTTTTGATGTTAGGATGAGGTGGATGTTTTTAGCCATGTCAAGTTTGGTTGATTTCACAAAACTGCAACAGAAACACTTTCCACATCAGACTAGTCACATGATCAACAACCAGATGTCGCCATGAAGAAGAAAACTACAGGAAGTAGTTGGAGGATCATGGAGCAGAATGATTTGCAACGACATATTGCTTGAACAAACTTCTTCATGTGGGATTTTAATTGCGTTTCTTATTTAATGGAAACACTACAATTGCGAAATTGTGTTTTTTCGACAGTGGCGGTATATTGACAAAGTTTTGCGCACATTTGTAATGGAAATGCAGTTTATAATTGTTAGTATAAAGAACCAAACCTGTCCTGAATCCTGAGAATAAGCTGCATCAAAGTTGAAGGTCTTCAGTGGACTTCTCCTCTCCCTGCCGAGCGTCATTGTGCTGTAGGATAAGTGTTTGGTGACTGGATCCATGATGGTGACTCTCTTCCTGGACGGGTCGATCCGGAGAACAGGTGGCTGGCCGTGGCTCTCTGACAGCAATCGGCTCACCCTCAGCACGACTTTGACCTGAGAGTGGAAGGGAATGAGAAGGAGAGCCATGCTGATTATCTGCTGTACACAGATAATCATGTGGCTACAGGGCGATGATTACCCTGTTAAATCTCAGATTACACACGGAAAATCAGCTGAATTGAGAAAGCGAATCATTTTGTGCCAGAGACAGGACAATTTACCCAAACTACAAAATCTGTCCAAGAGTGAGATGTGAAATACACAGAGGCACTGATCTGCCCTGCAGATTGTTAGAGTCTAATAGTTTTGTCTCACCACAGTCAAATTTCAAAGGTCCTGATCCAAAGCCAGAAGAACCACAAGTACAGTAAGTATCAGTATCCCTGTACTATGGATTTTGGAAGGTCAAGTGGATCTTTCAAATACTAGACTGGTGGGTTTTTCCAAAAATATCTCAAATGTTTGAACTTTTGGTTTGTCTGTAAGGTCTTCCATGAGGACGTGTTTTGGTTGCAGGTATCCATCATGCATTGCACTTTAAGAAAAAAGCAGTTATTGGATGTTTTTTTTTTGTTGAAGTGAACATACAAACAAACCTGCATACAGGTAATAGAATGACACAGTGGACCCCCTGATTTGCAGTGGTTAGGGACAACTAATACTGGAGACTTCCTCTAAAGACAAGTATAACTACCTATTTTAATAGTTCAAACACCAACTATTCTTTAATAATGTTTGGTACTACTGTAGAAGCCATCGATCATCGTTTTCCACGCCAATCAACAGCCAGTCAACGGCAAGTAAAAGGAATGGTGGTCCTGGATTGGCTGTTTTGCAAACGTCAAGTGACATTGCACTTAAGTATCTCAGCTTTCCAAGCAGTGCTGTCTTCCAAAGAAATCCATAAATGGGCCAATTTTCCATGAATAGTTGGGGCCTGCCATGCAAAGCAATGGCAGGAACCTATTGCTATTCTCCCAATTCTTTATTTTTCATCCGTAACCGTTAATGCGACTCATACCGCTGGGTGCACACCTACAAATGAGGTATCAAAACGTGCAGAAAATTCACGCCATTGGAGCTATTACTTTTGGTGGGATTCGGGGTTAACATGGCGACATAATTCGCAAAAAACTATGAAAAAAACCCCATTATAAGTCAATGGGAAAAATCCTAGAAATACTCTATTTTTGAGGATTCTCTGTGTCGTCACGAATTCACGTAGAAATGCCATTCAAATTTCATTTTGTAGATACGTCTGTGATCTCTTCGAAAGTGAAGACGGCTCGTCGATACCAATTACGGTTTGTCCACAATTTGTCTCTAAGCAACCCAAAGTTTCTCATTTTTCCTAAAATTAGAGTGTGAATCTTCCTGAGTGCCCCTCTGCTAGAGTGAGAAATGAAGACAATTTTTCACCCCAAAATAATTTTGAAATCGCCATCACGCCCACAAATATCGCACGATTGGTATCAAAATCGGTCCTGACATTGATACGCATGTCTGCTCCGGTAAAATGTTTTCGAAATTTATCTAGATCGTACGGTTTTCTGTCACGGTGCTTCAGAGCAAAGTCATGCGACAGGATTTTCTAGGCTGTCTGAGGCTCTGTCACTAACAGTTCACACCTTGGTGAGAAACTTATTTAACATAGCAACGGAACTCAAGAGGCTATTGGCTGCTGATTAGGACTACAAATACGCATCATTGTAGTTCTATCTATAGTGGAATACTCAGTTGAAACAGATCAGGACTGAACTGGCCTTTAGAACTACCTGCTGCTATGGGCTGTATATAACTGATTTAACTCAGTAACTGTTACACATGGGATTAGTTTGGAACTTTAAAATTAAGCATACTGAAAATTTCAAAATAAAAGCCTTGAATATTTTTAAATCAGGTAATTGCTCTGTTGAGCATTATAATTGATTTAACCCAATGACTGTTATACATGGGATTAGTTTGGACCTTTGAAATGAAGCATAATAATAATTTCAAAATAAAAGCCTTGACAATTTTTACATGAGATTATTGCTCTTTTCAGCATTATATAACTGATTTTATCCAATGACTGTTATACATGGATTTAGTTTGGCCCTTTGAAATGAAGTTTTACAAAAATTTCAAAATAAAAGCCTTGACAAAAATTTTAAATCATACTGAATGGTGCACGGCCACCTTACTTAACGTTCTTGTGATTCTCCACATGCTACTGATTACATTGCAGCGTTCTTTAGCATTGATGCTAATTTCTAGCATGACAACGCCGGGCCCAAACCGACGGGCACGCTTTGGCAGGCCCCGGTTAAATTTCTTCAGAAATTTTCTAGTCTGTATTTGTTTTTTCTTGAGGCAGAACAAATGTTTCTCTCTGTCGTTATACAGTGTTAATAAAGTTTTTTTTTTAAAAAACATCCCCCCTTCCCCCCCACACCCAACAGACTTCTTGTGGCTATGATGTTGAACTGTGATGTCACACATCCTGTTTGTGACATCACTGGTGACTGTCTTTGTATTCCCAGATTCCACAGAGAAATTCATTTGCAGTTTAAGGTTCGAACGAGAAAGAAACAATGGCGGAGAAAGATTTCACGTTACAAAAGTTAGAGATTCTCCAGAAGAACCAGATGAAGCTGAACAGTGAAAATGAGCAGCTTCAGAAAACAGTGGAGAGTCTGAAGAGGAAACTAGAGAGACTGAACAGGACCGATGACTCAACAAATTGGCATGTAGAGAATAGCAAACTCATAAGTTCGAATGGGTATTATAAAAAACAAATGATTAAAGTTAATTTGGAATTGGAGGAAGCGAGAACAACAATTGAAAGAATGCAAAATGATTATTGCAACATGCAACAATTAACAATTAAACTAGAACGGAAGCGGGCCATGGCAAAAAATGACGCGGAAAAATCTTTAAAAGAAAAGTCAGAAAAACTGCTGTGCCTTACTAGGGAGAACGAGGAATTAAATAAGGAGATCGTGGCTTTAAAAATCAAGATAGACAGAATGGAATCCAGGGTGGAAAAAACCAAGATTGAGCCACAAATTGATCAAACACAGGAGGAAGAAACACCAAAACCGAATATATTCCGGAGAGTTGGGCGTGTTTTTGTTGACATGTATAATTCGGGAACGCTGAGGTACTGGGTGCCACCCTGGATTTTTTAATAACTGAAAAAAATTTCAGGTAACTGGACGTAAGTATTGGGGGGTCACTGTGTTGTGAAAACTGGTATGAGGAGGTGGGATCATTCCAGACTAATGCAGACAACAGATCATGAAGGCCTGAGCAAGTGAATCTTGCATTTTGATTTTTTGATGATTATGGGACAAGATATTTTGAATTTACTTATGATGATCATACACCATATATAAAACTGTAATTGAAGTAATAATCAAACAATGTGTTAGATACAGAGGCAAGGGAAAAAGGCAAGTCCGAACATGTCTGGACTTGCCCCAGAGCTGTGTCCCAATTAAGGATCTGAAACTAAGATGGTCACGAGGAAAGTAAGGGAGGGAAGCAGGGTATATGTGGGAATGGCTGGGACTTTCCGATGAGGTAGTTGCATGCTCGAGAGGTCACGTACGCCTTATAGAGGCATGGGTTGAAAGGGTATATAAGGCCAAGGGGACCAAGAAGAGAGGTCTGGCACCCTGGAGCCATGGGGAAGTTGAGACTTCGCACCACCAGAAGGGACAAGACCCCTTGACCCTCAGCTCTGGTTCCTGATTTGGCTGCCTTACTCTGCCTCAACCCTAGGATCTCAAAGTTGCAGCAACAGACTTGGAGAAAAGACAAAGGTGACTGAGTGATGAAGATCTGAAGTGTTCGAAGGACAACAGCCAGGTCTGCTTTGCTTTTATTTCAAAGAGGATTTTGACTAGTCTGTAACAAGCGCACGTTGTACTTAGAGGGGGCGCTACCGTTAATAGGAGTGGTTATTGAGGTTGTGCAGGTGTGAGGGCTACTCAGCTGATTGCTTCTTAACTGGAAAAGGCCATAACTCTTGGACTGTAGGTAGTTAAAGGCTAGTTGAGTCTCCTTCGACACCAGCTTAGATAGATCATCTCTACTAGACTTGCTTCAGGGTAATACTCGAAGGCTTAGAGATTTTTTGGACCCGTTGGACGGAGAGCTGGTCAGTAGTCACTCCTTGGATGTTGTGAGGTTGAGGGCGGGGCTGACTATTGCGTAACGACAGCTGGTACCATAACGCTGTGGGGTTAGCGACAGCAGAGAGGAGAACTTGGGGGGTAGCTGGTACCAGGATGTTTGAGGATAGCGCCAGCAGAGAGGGGAGTTTGGGGGGTTGCTGGTACCAGGATGTTTGGGGATAGCGCCAGCAGAGAGGGGAGCTTGGGGGGTTGCTGGTACCAGGATGTTTGGGGATAGCGACAGCAGAGAGGGGAGCTTGGGGGGTTGCTGGTACCAGGATGTTTGGGGATAGCGACAGCAGAGAGGGGAGCTTGGGGGGTTGCTGGTACCAGGATGTTTGGGGATAGCGACAGCAGAGAGGGGAGCTTGGGGGGTTGCTGGTACCAGGATGTTTGGGGATAGCGACAGCAGAGAGGGGAGCTTGGGGGGTTGCTGGTACCAGGATGTTTGGGGATAGCGACAGCAGAGAGGGGAGCTTGGGGGGTTGCTGGTACCAGGATGTTTGGGGATAGCGACAGCAGAGAGGGGAGCTTGGGGGGTTGCTGGTACCAGGATGTTTGGGGATAGCGACAGCAGAGAGGGGAACTATCATTGTTTCCTCAAGAAATGCTTTACAAATGTCACAGTTAAGACTTTTAAGACGTGCATATTAAATGTGCAGCTATTAACATGAAGTATTTAAAATAAGTTATGCTTTATGATATTTTCTTTGCAGAAAAGACAATAGAACAATAGTTAATTGAGAACTTTCTAAGCTCTTCTGGATGCAGATCAGAGCATGTTTACTTAGGGAATATTAGAGCAGTTTACCATATATTTATTTCTCTGTTTTCTTAATTAACTAAGTGGGAGGAGACATTAGAGAAGGAAAAGTGGAAAAGACAGAATTATTAAAGTAGAAGTTTAAAGTATACCGTTGTCTTTCTCATTCACCCAGATTCCTTAGATCAGGGGTCACCAACCTTTTAGAGACTGGGAGCTACTTCACGGGTCCAGAGTAACACGAAGGGCTACTTGTCTGATACAGACATAAATTGTCTTGGCTATATATATATATATATATATATATATATATATATATGATTACATGCTGCCTGATCATGTTAATGTTAGGGACTACTGACAGTAGTTATCAGTAATAATTTACCATGGCAGCTATGGTTAATTGCTATTATGTGATCAGAAGTTCTTAGTTCAGAGTTTTGAGTTTGATTCCCTTTTGGAGCTTTTCTGTGTGATTCTAAATTGCCCACAAGTGACTGAGAGTTTGGATTGTTGCAGCAGCAGCTGTACAGCTGGACGCACTGAGAGATTTTCCTTTAAATTAAAAAAAGAAAAGTTATTGTATTTCTATTATCCAACCCTGTTTACTAATAACAAAATTATGGAGAAGAAAAAGTTCTTTTGTGCCAAAACATCTTGTATGTAGCGCGCATCAGTGTGAGTCTGTGGGGGTCAAAGGGCACCCAAAGCCTAAATCTTATTGGTCAGTTTGCTTTTTCTGTGAGCTAAAAATGATGAGTGGAGTTTGAACCTCCCGTAGTTATAAGATTTCGCCAATCCTCCTCTTTCCGTGGATCTCACTGCTTCGCTTCAATGTCTTTATTATTTAGCATCGTTTGTGTAAAAAAACAGAAAAAAGAAATAAAAGGGTGCGCTGCTTTAGTGGTTTAGTTTTGTGCCGATGTTTGCGCGTTGGAGAGGTGGTTGTGCTCCTGCAGGTCGGGTGCAGTGATAGTTTTGTACCTTCCAATCTGTCAGACATTTTTTTTCGACATCTGCTTGTGTCAGCCCGCAGGTGACCCGTCAGCTGTTCAGTTCACAAAATCACAAAAAAGCTAATAAACCGACAACCCGCCAGAACCGCGCACTGTAAAAAGCTCAGGCAGAACCTGAGGTTCAAATGATGAGTGGTTCAAACTCCAGTCATCATTTTTAACTCACAGAAAAAGAAAACTGACCTATAAGATTTAGGCTTCGGCGTTCCCCACCTCACCAACTTAAAACTCTGAACTAAGAACGTCTGACCACAATATAGCAATTAACCATAGCTGTCCTTACTGATAACTATTGTGCATAGTCCCTAACATTAATATGATCAGGCAGCATGTAATCATATTTACTTAAATGAATTTTTGTTGTAAAGAAAATTTATGTCTGTATCAAACAAGTAGCCCTTCGTGTTGCTCTGAACCTGTGAAGTAGCTCCCAGTCTCAAAAAGGTTGGTGACCCCTGGTCTAAAAATAGCCAGACTTACCATGATTTTATGTAAAAAGAAATCAACTGTTAAGTACTATTTTTTTTTTTTTTAATGGTTTCCACTAGTATTTTAACCATTTTCTTTCTTTCCAACAAGAATCCAAACAAGTGTTTGTAGTTGGAAGTTCTCTTTTCCATGGCATCATCTTCATTCCAAATTTCTAAAATCTTCAACTTTTCAAGGTTAGAAAATTTGTATCCCTAACCTTCTTGAAAACAAGAAGGTTAAAACAAGAATGTCTTGCATGGCAGGCACCTATTGTTCCACACCTAATAAAACGTCTCTTTATTGGGGCCTAATATTAGCCTGCATTATCTTGTTATTTCAGGTTAAGGCACTGGCTTGCGCAGATAGTGCCTATCTATTAGCTTTAGCCTTTAACCTAATGCTAATAGATAGGACTACAAAAACGCCATATCTGTAGTTCTAACTAACACTCAGTTAAAACAGAGGACTGAGCTGCCATTTAGAACTACTGGCTGTTTTGCCAGTAAATAACTCATTTAACCTAAACAACAATTCTATATGAAGCTTACTGAAAATTTCAAGATAAAAGCCTCAATATCCCTCTGAGGATAGTCACAGATTGACTTCAATGCATTTCTGAAAAATTTCTGAGCTCAGCACACACCATCTTTCTCTCATCGCTGTTATTACTGTGAGTGAGGTAGAGAATATGAATCGTGGTACTATTGGAGACGACAAATAGCCCTCTCAGATGCTTCAAACGGTTTTCAAGTACGTATCACGGTTCCCGAACGGGAAGGAGTTGTTAGGACTGCTTTTTTCTGTCAAACTGGCTGACTCAAAGAAATAGAATTCTGTCAGCCCTGAGTGTCTGACAGACAAGCTTCATTACCATAGCAACAGAACAAAGAACAGGACAGGGCAGAGCAGCTGATTAGGACTACAAAAACGCATCACTGTAGTTCTAACTATGGCAGAACATGCAGGTTAGAACTACGACATTGCAGAACTGTCAGTTACTACAGAGGAGGACTGAGTCTGCCTTTAGAACTACTTGTGTTTTGGGCATTTTATAGCTGATTTTACCCAACCATTGTTACACATGGGATTAGTGTGGCCATTTTAAATTAATCTTAATAAAAATGTCAAAATAAAAGCCTTGACAGTTTTTACATCAGGTAATTGCTCTTTCGGGCATTATATAACTGATTTCACCCAATCGCTGTTACTCATGGGATTAGTTTGGACATTTAAAATGAAGCTTACTGAACATTTCAAAATAAAAGCCTGAATATTCCTCTCAGATCTTTCAGAAAAACAAACTACTTCAAACTACTGGAATTCTGTCTCTTCCTGTCTGCTTCATCACGCGACAGCTGAGCTGCTCTTTAGAACTACAATGACTCAAGGTTAGGACTACAACATGGCGGAACTGTCAGTTACTACAGAGGAGGACTGAGCTGGCCTTTAGAACTACTTGTGTTTTGGGCATTTTATAATTGATTTTACCCAACCATTGTTACACATGGGATTAGTGTGGCCATTTAAAATGAAGCTTATTAAACATTTCAAAATAAAAGCATTGACAATTTTTACATCAGGTAATTGCTCTTTTGGGCATTATAGAAACGATTTAACCCAATCACTGTTACTCATGGGATTAGTTTGGACATTTAAAATGAAGTATACTTAAAATTTCAAAATAAAAGCCTTAATACTCCCCTCTGGTTAGTGCACGGCCGTAGGTGGTGCAATAATTTTAGCCTGTATTATCTTTCTCTCTTAGGTTAGTGCGCTGCCTTTCATAGCAAGGCAGTACATTAACATTAGCA
The DNA here is from genome assembly GCF_003331165.1 of Xiphophorus hellerii. Classification (NCBI taxonomy): domain Eukaryota; kingdom Metazoa; phylum Chordata; class Actinopteri; order Cyprinodontiformes; family Poeciliidae; genus Xiphophorus; species Xiphophorus hellerii. The sequence goes on along the minus strand of NC_045686.1, from coordinate 21,766,710 downwards.
CAAACATTAGCACTTCACTGCCCTCCACTAGTGCACCGCCATAGGTGATGCAATAATATTACCTTGCATTATCTTTTTCTCTCAGGTCAGGTCACTGTCTTGCGCAGTAGCTAATCTTAGCATTGATGCTAATTTTTAGCATCCGAACACTGGGTCCAAACCGACAGGCACACTTTGGCAGGCCCAGGTTAAATTTCTTCAGGAATTTTCTAGTTTGGAATTACAAACCACAGAGACATCCACAAACAGGTAAATCTGTGAATACTGAACTGTGAATAAGTGGGCGTCCACAATACTTTGTTTTTCTGCCCACACTGCATTATTCTATTTGTGTATTTTTTGTGCTGAATCAGAGTCAGGGCACTTTTGTATCTGAATTTGAATGGAGTCAATGATTTATTCTGAGAAGCATTTGGGTTCAAATAGATATCCATTACATCTCGATGGCACGACCACCATGAATCAGCAATAAACAAACCTTCAATGTGCAAATTTCCTCTACTGCTTACAGTAATACCCTCCTATTCACCACCAAGACTGAGACAGAAATCACAGAGTTGCTGCATGCTACACATGTGTTTATTATTAGTATATTTATTTATATTTAGTATATTATTATGCTATACTCTGACTTAATTTGCAATTTGCTGCTTCAAACTTCACCTGGGAATCCACTTTATCTGCAAAGCTAAATTAGCCTAGCATATCAGTTAATTACTTTTGCAGCTAGCTAATGCTAATTGATGAGTGATGTTTGGGTACAGGCTGAACCAATTTGGCAGTACATTTTAGACTGGGAAAATAATGTATAAGTAAGAAAAAATATTACTTATTTGTCCACAAACTGTTCAGCTTTCAAATAGCAGCAACTGATTATGGAATCGTCTATGAGGAGGTTGTTGAAAGTGACTTGGGAAAGTATATTTATGCAGCAAAGGGATGAGTTTTACAGCAACAATCTACAAAGTATTATGTTAAATTGAGCAAACTGTTAGCCAACTACTAGCTTAATGTTTGGCGCTCTTAGAAAACAGCATGCTGTTATTTCTGCTTTACTATATCTTTTAAAAAGTGGTTTATGACTTTGTGTTTACTAAAGCATATTTTTTATTCTGAAATAGTTCTGCCGAAATAGTTGAACATCACCTCAAAGTTTTTGCTAACCAGCAGAGGGGAGGTCGAGATGCTATATTCATTTGCAAATGTTACCAGAAACCTCAGCTTGAAAAGACAGTAAAACTTGAGTGAACAAAGCGATGGCGTCTAAAAGGATTAGCGTTGAGTCCCGGGAATCGGAGGTAAGATAATGTACTTTATAGGTGCAAGTCGTTGTAACTGACATCACTTCACTGCGCTTTTCTTTCACAGCCAGATACACACATTTAAATTCGTCATGAATGACAAGTAGCAGTTAGAAAAATGTTTGAAATGAGAGAAAATGTATGTGCAGTTCCACTTTTTAATGTTTTGTTACATAGCAACTGCACATTCAAATGGGATTGCATTTGATAAACACAAAGCAGTCCACAACTGGGAAGCAGAAGGAAACTGACGTCGTAAAATATTTTGTACAAATATCTGAAAGGTGTGGCATGAAGATTTATCGGGGACACGGAGCCTGGTTGTATGATTGGTTAAAGGAGGGTTTAATTTAACACTTGGAGCCTTCATGAATATTAATTTCATGAAGGTAAGTTGATGGAGAAATATTGCAGGTTCCATGCAGTTGAAATTGCATTCACTCAGCTAAAAAACACTTAACTTAAGGCATGCAGGAATGTGAGCAGAGGTAGACAGAGTCAATTATCCAGGCCAGTATATGACTCTGACGTTTATCTTCTCCATTAGCATCTTTCCCTGCCCCACTTTCTCCTTCCTTTCCTCTTCCATTACTACTCTCTCATTCCAACGCAAAATGAACCCGATCGTTTTCTGTTCGTGATTTAGCTCTGCGAGATCGAAAGTAGACATACGCATCTCGACGCCCAGATGAATATAGTTATCTTGATGTTGCACAGAACCGCATTACACCGCCATGAGATCACCCCTTAGTGGCTGAATGTGAAAACCCGACAGCCGTGTTTCCTGCAGCATGATGAGTTCTCAGGATTTCGTCCAGCTTCTCTACATTTCAAACCTTAAGCAAGAGCGGGGTCCCTAACCGTTTTAAGCGTGCGTTAAACTCTATTCATGACAGATGAATAATTGAGGAGAACATTTTAAACACGGAGAAGGAGCGAGTGGCTTCGCAAAGCTGAGAGGCGGGGCTGAGGTGGGGTCTGTCCTCATCTGTAACTCTACACTAAACCCGAGAGTCCATCTCCGAGACAAAGGGAGGGCAGGCGGCCATATTGATCTCCTCGGTTTCTCTCCCAGAGGAGGTGAGGAGAAAGGCGGGCAGGAACAGGATGGAGACATTACCACCACATTACAGCGAATCAGGAAGGAGGAGTGATATAGGATCTCTGCTAAATTGACTTGAGATCTCTTTAAGCTGCAACACAGGTGGTGAGAAGACACTTCCAAGGTGTAGTTTGTGGGAAAGGAAGAGGGTTCAAGCAACAGCAGCAATGCAGAATGACTGTATTTATTAGCAAAATGTATAATAAGGTGCAAATTGACTCCGTGCTGGTTTTATTAAAGGGGCAGTTTTATGTGTTTTCCAGCCATAAAGTATCATTTATAGCACAAACAAGTGAATCTGTTAACTTCAGTCGTTACAAAAATGCAGTATATACAGTATATCAAATATGACTTAAAAGAAATTTGACTTCATAATTTAACACTTTGAAATTGGGCCTCTGTTTCTTTAAAAACTCTTGCTCTTTCTGAAGCTCTGCCTTCAGGAGGTCATCACAACATGGCTCCTCTATTAACCCTTTAACGTTTTTACTGCGTTTCACTGTGAAGTAGCTCCTACAACGAGCTCAACAAATGCGCAGTTCCACTCGGTGTTTGTAAAACAATGAAAATGTAAACTCTTGGTAAAAGAAAATCTTAAGTTTATAAAACTAAGAACTTTAAATGGTGATCAGGGAATGTTTTTGAGCTAAGCTAATGAGCAATTTCAGTGAAAATAGAACCAAAATACAGAAGTATTTTAATAGGAAAATGTAATAATAGGAAATAATAGGAAATGTAATTTCTGAAAAACTTGTAATTTTAAGTTTAACATAAAATTTTGGGGTAATTGATTGCCTCAAAATTTTTCAGTTCTGGTAACTTATCCAGGTATCCCAGTTTATTTTAGTTTTTTTCTTGAGTTGTGCCAGCGAGTAAAATCAGAAGAAGAAAAAAAAAAACACAACTTCTGGTATTTTAAACAGACTACACTGTAAAATCATAAAGCAGAACTCGTATGCATCAGAATTTGAACCTTGCCAACGTCGGGCGAGTCTTTGCTTCGAGCGGCAGCTTGGAGCAGGCAGGGGGGCGCCGGCGGTGGGTTTTTCTGGATGATCTCTCTGAAGCAGGTGGAGTGGTTGGAGGGAGCTGGATCCGAAGCCTGGCTCTTTTTCCTCAACGTCAAGTTGAGCTTCTCAGCCGCCCTGCCAGGACGGAAGGAGGCGTTGTCAGGGGAGACGGTGGAGGATGTACCGAGTGACTAACACAACACTGCATAAACACTCCCACTATATTTTGAAGTCCTGCAAACGAAATGTATCAAAAACAACTAACTATAAAAATGTCCTTCCCATAATAGAGGCAGATATGGTGAAGAAAAGCACAACCTCTGGTCTTTACTAGGTACTTAAACTGACCTTCACGTGTAGGAAAACAAACAAATCCTTATTCATTCATCATTTATTTTACTGCAACTGAAAAGTTGTGATAGAAAAAGTAAAGACACCCAATGGTTAATAGTTCTTAATGCCCCCTTTAGCAGCAGTGACTTTACATAGTTGGTTTCTGTCTGATTTTGCCAGACTCTCAGTTAATTGTAGACGGATTTTGCCTTCATTGCCCAGACTGGGTCAAGTTTTCACATTTGGAAAGTCACCGGAATATTCCAGAAGATTTGAGGTTCACTTAAACATAATCTTGCAAAACTATGTCATGTAAGTCACTAAAGCCATGTCCATTTTTTTAGGGAAGAGACTTTATTCGGCTGATCATTTTATGCAGCACGTACTTATTCGGTCTGTTTGTCCTTTCTTTAACTTTAACACTTCTATGATAACTGAAAACTGGGGCGTCTGAAATGGAGCTAATGGGTGTTTGTAATTTCTCTGAACACTGGGGGGGAAAAGCATGGAAATAGTCAATATTCCAGAGGAACGCTTCCATGGGAATTCAGCATTTACAGGATTAGGGACCACAGCGACCCAAGAATATCTAAAATCCACAAAAAACCTTCATATGAATCAATATGCACACTGTCTTGGCACTACTACAGAAACTAACATCCAACAGCCAATCAGCACCAAGGAAAATTAAAGCCACTCCTGGATTGGCTGCTTTACAATCGCCAGCCAGTAGCGGGTCAAGTTGCATTGCTGCTAGGTATTTTAGCTTCCCATGCCGTGTTTTCTGAAATTTGTATCTCAGTTTAGTTAATAATAAAGAAGAAATGTGTGGAGTGGAATTATCTATCAATTATTTTTTACACTTCCTTTGTTGTTTCTCGTGTTTTGGTATTTTCAAAAAAAATCTCTCGAAATGCTAACTTTAAAAAAAAAAAGATCAAATATGGACATGTGGATCCTCAGGTTATGGTTATTTCTACATATAGTAAACCTTTTCCTTAATATTAATAGAAAATATGAAGATTGTGCTTCATAAACTGAAAAAATGCTCTTACTTGTAAAACAGCAAGTTGTGGGTGAATTCATTTAAATGAAATTGACACATAAAAACTAAAAAGCCCAAGTAAAATGTTCTAATTTTTGGGGGGCTTTTAAATCCAAAAGAATCTCACAGATCTGATATGCAACTAGGCCTGCCACAATAATACATTTTGATGGATGATAAATTGTCGCAGAAGCCATTGAGATATTATAATGTTTTTGTTTTGAGGCCATTTTCAAATATTATTTTGGTAATGGCATAATAATGCAAGAGCACATTCACAAAGATCAATAAACTTTAAATTCTAACGAACGTTTCAAACTGGCAGACATTTTTAAACATCCAAAATAAATGAACAAAACAATAGAAACGTTAAATAAAATAAATGATGAAGTCTCTGTAAACAAAATTGCAGCTCAAAAAAGTTGAGACCAAAACACCAGACTGAAGAGATTCTCACCCAGTTTTTGGTAGAAAGGAAGAAAAGAGAAACCAGAAATCATGCAAATGGAAATTATTGAGCTTGTGTTAATTAGCTCAGCTGATTAATTGATTTACTGCTATTCCAACAGGTCTATATGCAACTTTCATTGTATTTACTATTATTTTAGAGTACCCTACCTGGCCAGAAGGGACATAGCGGCAGTGTTGGCGATGGTCACCACTCTGGAGATGTGAGGGATCTTGGAGGTCGTCTGAACAGTCCCAGAGGCGCCACAGGTCAGCGTGGCATCGTCTGCCTTCTGCTTTCAGGAGAGAGCTCATCACTCATTATACAGATATCCAAAGTTACTCTCCCAAATCTAATACAAAGGAGGATAGTCGTGTCAAGGGAATCACATAGGTGCTTCTGTGTAAGTAGGCCATCTAAGGCTGAGAGCACATGCTGTAAACAAACACCATATTTGACCCGTTATGGATAGAGGCAGCTGTATTTGGAATAGGAGGGATATGTTGTGCAGCATCTGTGTTGTGAAGTCAGAGTAAGAAACGTGACTCAGAGACGAAGAGGATTACGATTAATAACGCTGCCCGTGTCTCTGATGTGCAACGCTCCGCAAGAAACAAGACATTATGTAAAGGGATTCAGACAATTATTCAGCTGGAGCTCCAGTGCATGATCCAGGCACTTATTTTTAACTGCAGTGTGATATTCTAAGAAAACCCAGTCTGCTCAACTTCAGATGAACCTGAAGCCACCAACACTTAGTACATTATAAAGAAAACAATAACCATGATTATTTAGGTCAATATTAATGTCAGATTAATGTTCATTCAAATTCAAAGTTCTATTATAACTGTTTTTCCTTACAGTTATCCAAACAAGCATTTAACAATTGAACGTCAAATTCCCATATTTAAAAGTCATCCGAAAATTACACTGAAATTTCTCAGTTAAGCGATAAAAATACAGCAGAATGTGCTTTTGTGACAATACTTGAGATTTAAAGTTTATGTATAGTTATACCTAAAAATCTACCTGTTGTTTAGAAATGAATTTGTTTTATCAATAAAACTATCTCAAATGTGTTCTATAAAAAAAAACGATGGGACCTATACAGTGGACAGTATAGGTTATAGACCACAGCTACCATCTAACCACAGGTGTCCAACTCCAGTCCTCAAAGGCCGCTGTCCCTGTCCTGCAGTTTTTAGATGTGCCACAGGTACAAAACACTGGAATGAAATGGCTTAATTACCTCCTCTAAGATGGCCATATGCCACCATTTGTGTAGATCAGTTCTCCAGAGCATTAATGACCTAATTATTCTATTCAGGTGTGGTGCAGCAGAGGCACATCTAAAAGTTGCAGGACTGCGGCCCTCCAGGACTGGAGTTTGACACCCCAAATCTAAACTCAGTGAATACTTGAGTCTCCCTCTAAAAATGCTTAAGACTGCCTAGTCACACACCAAAATATACCTAATATACATTAATACACACAATGAAAACTGTCTGAGCACTACTGCAGAAGCTAACATTTTCTGCCAATCAACATTAAGGAAAATGAGGGAAAATGTCAGCCCTCAATTGGCTGCACTGCAAAGGCTAGCCAGTCAAGTAGCATTGCGTTTTCTTTCTCTTCATTTCCTTTCAATTTGGCTTCAGAAAGCTTTTAAATTGCTCCAGCAAAACTTCAAAATCAGGAGCAGTTTTATCATTCATTTTAATAGGAATACCTGGTTTGACACAGTCAGATACTTCAGTAAACTCGCATTTTGCTTCTATTGACAATCTTTGCATATGTTTGTGAAGAAACAGGCTAACCCTATCTGGCTCCCTTCCTGTTTTGATATGACTTGTTGATAATCCAGTTTCTAACATACTTTCCATGGAGTAAAAAAAAAAAAAGGAATCCAGACTACTTTTACAGTAAAGTGATTCTCTCGTTTTATTAATTTGGCATTTTGATTTGGCTGATGTTTTCGCTGTGCACTCAGCCACAGCGTCAAGAACAGTCTACATCCAGACAGCAAGACCCATGTGCTGTTGGACTAGTCTGGCCAACTAACTTCAATAAATTTCAGTTACATTGTTTTCGTAAAGGTTCGGAGCAGAAGCTGAAATTTAAATACAATTTTGATTCATTGCACAGCCCTCGTGGGGCTCTGCTTGTCTGGGTAGTTGCTCTCAAAGCTCACATTTTCTTCTGTCTCTCAAGCTGTTCTAGAGGCAGGGCAACCACATGAGCTCAGCTTTCTGTGAGTAACAGCCGACCATTACGTGCCAATTAGTGCCAGTAGAGATGTGCTGTAGTGGTTTTGAATAACGCGGGGCTGATGGAGACCCAAGTTAAAATGGATCATTTATAAATACCTCCCTGCCCCTCCCGTTCTGTACTTCATGACTCATTGTCTCTGTCATAAGCTTTTGCGTCTTTGCTTCCTCTCAGCTTGTGAGCTTCTCTGTATTTGCACTCATACGTCCTCGTATTATCTGTTTTTCCATCCTCTCCCTTGCTGTGCGTTGACCTCCACATTTGCTTGTTTTGCAGGATTTTATCCCAGAGGAATCAACCCCCTGCCGATCTGCTCTCAGCTCCTGCTAATGTGTTGGACCACTTTTCTCAGAAATCAAACCGTTTTGTGAAAAAAAAAAATTCTCCCCCCTTTTCAAACTTAGGCGTCAAGGTCCGCCTTGGTTGATCCAAACAGCAGGCGACAGCTAAGTGAATCGGTGCACAACCCTAGAAAGAAGCAAACGTTGATCAGATTGTACATCCTTTTTCTACTTGCATGTAAACATTGATTTGGACTGACAGGTTCCAGTGCACTCGCAGGCCAGCGTGCAGGAAATTAACTCCTTGTTCAGACTATGACATTTGGCAGTGTTTCGGTGTTCCCCTGGATACATTTGGGCACACACTGCCAAAGGAATGTGGCCATATGCCACCTCTGATGTGGTCTGCATTAACAAATCCCACTGTGTCCCTAATGTGTTCCTAATTTAACACTCATGGATAATTAGGGCATTTTTTCTGACTAGATACTTTTTCTAAGTAGACTAAGTTTGTCTCACTTGTGCATCAAGTTAGTCGTCATGTAAGAAGAGTCCCGAATTGGTAGCAGTTTGGTGCAAGAGCAAGACTAAAGATTGCTGTGCAAATGACTGAATTTGTGGGGTCTTTGCACTGGTAGAGGAGATAGCAAGTGGCATCAAACGTTGAGCCAATACTCTTACTGGTTTGTTGCTAGAGCATCCCACAATCAATCAAAGCAGTGAGTGAAGTTCACCAGACAAAGAGGACTCCTTGCAGATGCATTGGATGGCATTACCGGAACTAGATGGACTTTAGTTGGAATCCAGACTACTTTTACAGTAAAGTGATTCTCTCGTTTTATTAATTTGGCCTGGTGGTTGTATAGAGCAAATGACTGATGTATAGATACATGAGGACTCACACACACATCGGGAAGGTTTCAGTTGCCCAAGACATATCCCACCAAGAAGGATCATCTTATGTGTGGCGAGGATTACAACACGAACTGCAATTCAGATAAAGATACTGGACTTTTTAAAATGCCACATGCGTGTCAATAATGGGATTCACCCTAATTAAGAGTTCAAGGTCTAACACAAATACTCTTTAACTTGTGTTTGAACCTACACCATAAACTGGAGCCATAGACTAGTGGTAAGAGGTATTGAGTCATTTTTAGCAATAAATATGGATTGTGCATCCTTGTAGTTTACCAATATGTGCTCATATGTCAAGGGGAGAGGACCAATATTACCAAAGATCTTGAGAGTCACAAAGGTAATTCTTCTGGTAGCTAGGTGTAACTTGCGGTCACCCCTGGTAGTGACTCAGATGACACACAAACACAGCATCTACTACCCTGGTGCAGTGTTTTAACAGGTCAATGCCCAACCACACACAGAACATGGATCTACAAACTTTCTGGATAAATGCTACCCTGGTCAGGCACACATTTGGCTTTTTATTAAGCGTATTCCTATTAACATTATGCAACATACAGTTGTTCGCAAAGTTGTGCAGTTCTAAAGACTAAATGTTTGAAATGATTATCATGTTGTCCTTTCTTTAAATCACAAAAGCCTGTTATGCTAACAGGGGCATCCATATTTTGGAGAGCCACTGTAGTTTCATCATGTCATAAACTTATGAATGTAGCTACTACAGGAGAGAGATGCGCTTCAGTGATTTCTCAGTAAAATAATAATAACAAAGTAGAAATAATTATAGCATCAGTAGAATTAACGCGAGTAAAACTCTCCTGTCACTCACCTTGTCCCGTTAACTATAACAGCCAATCACTTGGCGTGGGGGTCGGGGAGCTTCCATCACATTAATGCATATTTCAAAAGCTGCAATTTTAAATATGGCTCTCCCTCTCTATTGATCACAAGTGCTTTTTGACTGGCCGGCTTTTATGACGGGTAAATCATGACCCTATTCCATTCCATTAGTAGAAGGACTTTTAAAGAACGCGCTCGGCCACGGGATCGAAATAGGCTCTGATTGGGCTCTATGAATCTCTTGGCTTGCCGACATGTGTGCTCGTAAAGGCATGCATTATCCATATAGCTCATTAAAGCAAGGGGTGGTAGAGAGGGGAGGACACTAGGAAATGTGTTATATAGGGTGTAGAGCTTAGAGAAGGCTTTTAAGGGTACCGGATGGTGAGAATTGATGGTGATACCATCTGGATTTGACGCCGATTTAGAGGCCACCAGCTGCTGCTGCTCTTCCACCCAGCGGTCCATGTCGGGGTTGGGGAACTTGGGTCCTCTCCGTCGGAGGGTTTGGGGAGTCCTCTGGGGCGTCCTGGGGCTTCGAGGGCTGCGCGGGCTGTATGGTGGATGCACCACCTCCCTGGAGGACTTGTCTCCATGCTTTGTCCCACTTTGTCCCAGTGCCGTGCCGGCGCTGAGGCCGGCCCCGAAGGGAGGCTTGGCTAACGACTGACCACGACTCAGAGCCAGGAGGATGGCCTCCTGTTTGAGTTGGTTCAGGTTGGCGCCGCAGGACCCACACTGGCCCAGCTCCCGATCTCTGAACTCCATGTTGGAATGACCGTGGACACGAAGGTTGTCGTGAAGAAAGGCTGACAGGTCGCTTGTTTCCTGCAAAATTTTTTAGAATTACAAGCTGAAGAAGAAGCTGTAAGATACTCAACTTTCCTGCAGCAAAATATGAAATGGCTACAGGCCTATCGCGATAACTAATACATCAATTAATGACATAATTAATTAAATTTAAGTCTTCAGTTTAGTGCCTTGGTCTCAAATAGTTTCTTTTTTGAAGGACAGTTTTGTTTACAGACACTTCATAATTCATTTATTTGTTGTTTTTGTTGTTTGTTTTATTTATTCTGGATATTTAAAATGTCTTCCAGTTTCAGTGTTAAACGTTCATTAGAATTTAAAGTTAGTGATCTTTGAGAATGTGCTCTTGCATTATTATGCCATTTCCTTCATATCACTTGAAAATGCCTTCCAAACAACAATTCTATTGTTTATCGCAATAACTTCTTGGACAATTTATTGTCCAGCAAAATTTATCATGATAGGCCTAAATGGCTACAAAAACTGAATACAACAGTCATGCAGAAAGATTTTTTTTGTCAATATATTATAGGAATGTCACGTACACTTTTATGAGCAAGCTACTTTTCACGTGGTAAAATGCAGAAGTCGTATTCATTCAAACTCTACGAGTTTATGTTTGTGATGGTAGGTCAGACGAGTTTTATTTCCTAACATCACTCCCAAACTGGTTAGCACGTAGATAGTGTCTATGGTGGCTATTGAAACTTTTGGATCCCCAGATGACATCATTTCCTGCTGTTCTCTAACTGCACGCTCTGGAGATTTTATACCAGAAATATGTTTTGTCATATCTAGAGTAACATATTTACTGATTTGAACTCTGATCAACTAAAAAAAAGGAATGCATAAATTAAAATTTGCTTTTTCAGTTGTTTTTCTTTTTTAATTTAGGTACAATAACCAATAATTGTACCACTTGGGATTTTGCTAAAAACAATTATTGCTTAATATGGATTTTTTTTTTGTCCCTGCACTGCATAAATTTCGTCAAGTTAAAGCTTAGATTTCCTATGATTATTTAGTCCATGGTTTTTTTTACACATATTCAGTCTTTAGATGCACATTTTGTCTTTTAATAGTTCTCTAACATAAAAAATGAGCAAAAATAAACAAAAAATTCCATGTTATGTTTTTGCCTTCTCACATAGAGCATAATGGTGGGTAATCATTTTTACAGAATGTATAATGAAAACAAAACAAGCACAACAGTCTAATAAATAAACCACTTTACCAGCTTTTTTTATATCTGGAAGGAAAACAACATAAATAAGATGCAGTGAGAAAAGTTTGACCACCTTTAGCAAAGGACGCATGAAACCAACGCATCAAAAAGGAGTAGTAGGTATTTGTCGCTACACCACACCCTAGACTACTTTATGGCATCATGAAAAAAGTGACCGAATCAGCATTGATTATAGTTAAGGTGATCTGAAATACTGCAGAGATAAACAGGCAAACAATGTGTCTATATCTGTGTCTCTGAGTGAGACGAGCAGTCACTCAGTATTACATTTTCTATGACCAGCTGTATGCCTGTCGGCGCTGAGACATGGAAACCAAACGTGTTTTGGAACCCCCTCTCCTCCCTGAGTACAGACAGCCATAAAACAGTGCGACTCATCAAGTCAGTGTCAAACAAAAAACTGCTGCTGACAACTGAGATGTGAGTTTATGCAACACCTGTCAAATCTAACAACCACAAACTCAACAATCATTTCACTTTTTATCCTGACAAAGGCTTCTTTTTTTTTTTTACTTCTTGTCACCTCACAACTGCAAACTTCTGTGAGTTTCTCTAGTGTTTTATATCATAATAGTGACGTGGAATGAAAATGATACATGATTGCTCTTTTAAACTGGTAAAAATATGAGAACTGTGGTGTGCATTTGTATTTAACCAACTTTGTGTTGATAGCCCTAAAGAAAATCCAGAGAAGCCATAGTGTTTTCAGAAGACACTTAGGTAGTAAACAGAGAGAAAGTTGTGGAGACGTTTAAAGCAAGGTTAGCTTCTAAAGAAATCTCCCAAGCTTTGAATATTTCACAGAGCACTGCTCTGAATGGTTCCCTTATACTTAAATCAACTGTGTGAAATTGAAGGTGTTGTTACACTTCAATTTCCGTGACATTATTGTTGAATTTCTTCTTTTTTTTTCATGGTCAAAAGTCCGTTTGAATGTCAAGGCTCTTTGAGTGACTCCAAGTTTTTAGATTTTTAGTTTAAATAATCAGACAGATCAAGATGCCATAAATTTCAGCTTCAGTTTCAAGCATCCAGTATCCTGATGTGAGTAACGCATTGGAGTAGCACAGTATGGAACTCTGATACACTCCAAGTTCTTAGATTTTTAGTTGAAATAATCAGACAGAACGAGATGCCATGAATTTCAGGTGAAAGTTAACTTCCATGTTAGCTTTTAAGTGTTCCTGAAACACTTGAAAGCTAAATATAAAACAGCACTTTACACCATTCTGATGGCTAAATAATCTGAATAACAGATTAAAAACAATAAACATTTTTCTTGTCTATTTATTCTATATGGGGTTTTTTTTAACTGAAAATGTGATTCATTTTGATAAATTAATAACAAACCCTGCAATTAACTTGATGAAAAACTTTAATTGAATCCCACCACTAACAAAAACACATTTGAACCATTAAATTTGGTCTATCCCAGAGCAACCTGTGCCTCTATTCAACATTAACTCTGTGATTTCAATGGAATCTACCAAGTGGCAAAACCTGATAGCTGTAAGAAAGAGAACCGATTACAGATATTTAGAACAATAATATGCCAAGATGAAAAGCTAAACCACTCCAGTGACTGTGCTTCCCATCTTTGCCAGCCTATTAAAAAAAAAAAAAAGATGATATCATAGAGCTGTGAGGCTTTTGAGAAGTCACAGACTAGATCAATAAGCCTGGAAGGAGCTAACGGGCTTATCGGGTTTCTACCCAACATGTCAATGGCCGCACGCTCCCTCCCTCTCTCCCCAAAACATCAGGACCACCATCCCACTTAGGAGGACAAAAATAAATAGCCTTTCCTCAGCGGGGGAGGGGGGGAGGCCGAAGATGACACAGAGATGTCGCCATGAAATATTCATGTCCATCTGAAAGCACTCACGCAGGAATGTCGAGGGTTTACTTGGTGAGTTAGGGTCTGAGTGATGGATGGTGACCGAGCCGAACGCACAGAGGTGCATTCCTCTAAGAGGCGACAAGACGGTGAGACTCATGTGGCCACATGAGCTTTAAAACGCAACTTAACAGCCTTCGAATGAGTGACAGAAAGCGTGTAAAGAGGGTCAGCACTTCTCACTTTATCTCACTTCTGCAACCAAAGAATTGCTTTCAGTTTTCTTAAAATGAATTGGTTATTCAGTTTTTGTTGAAAAATTAATCGTATCAGAAGTGAATATTGCTTTTCATTTTCAAGTTATGCATTTCATTTCAATGAACCACAGATGAAGACAAAGAAAGCCATCAAATATTTACATTATACTGGCGGCGTTATAGGTGCGACTGTTTGTCGTTTGATAACACAGTTTAAATTTAGCCAATAAAACTGGTGGAATCGTCTTTTTTGAGCAGATTTTAATCAATATTTCCCAAATAGAAACCTTTAAGGTGTACCATCAAGTAAATCAATTCCTGCCGCTTTTTAAAGCAATTTCCTTTAAGACAAATTCTGAAGATGATTTCACTCCTTTCTTTTCCGAAAAAACAAAGAAACCTGCATCGGCTTATGATTAAATCATGAAACATGACCAAAATACCACTAATCTTTTTCATTTCAACATTTTACCTGACAACCGCAACTAAGGCGTAAGCATTAAAACTGAATCACATATGAAGAGACCTTAATCCAAATTAAATGTTTTTAGAATCAACCATTACTGAACACTGTATATACAAAACAAAATTATTGGAAGAAAATTGATGATTTTAAACTCATTTTTAAAGTGCAGGTATAACTATATCACAAGCCTGTGAATCAATACATTTTTGCTTATTTAGACTGATTGGAAGTGGGACCGACTTTTAAAGCGCCAACTTTATATAGATGCATAAAAAACGATAAGCTATATCTGATATATATTTTTTGATATATAGATTTTATCATGTGATGGCAACATGCTGACTAAATGCATTCTGTTAGCGACCGGGATTCATTTCATTATTAAATGGCCATTATGTGAGTAAAAGAGGACCTATAGGTGACTGATGTCCTTTAAAACTATTACAATTACTCGTCATATTTATCTTTTTTTGTAGTCTGACGGCATAATCCACTGCAGCCTCAGTCACTGACCTTGGACGAGAAGTGATGGTGGACGGCCAGACTCAGAGCCTGCTTCTTCAGAGCAACAAGAGCCGCGGAGCACTTGTCGCAGGAGGCAACTTTCCTCTCGGACCTCCCAGAGCCGGAATGCAGCGCCAAGGCAGAGCCCCTCCACACCGTCCCGCTTCCGAACGACATCCTTATCCGCTCCCCGAGCGACCCTGGCAGGGACTTGTAGGACGGGACCTCGCCCGCTCTCTGGCACATATTCCCGTGCGGGTCGCCCCTGGTGGGCCCCCCGGAGCCCTCGGGAGTGGGGCGCTCCTCCGGTTGGCACCGTGTCCGGCTGCCGAACGAAGAAAAGCCGCCGGAGTCACAGTGATGCTGCACTGCTGGGTTCTGTGAGAAATAAATCGCCGTAAAGAGGATGAATGTGGGCTTTGGCAGAGAGGCAAATTAGATATCAATCGACGTGGGCTACTGTAACCACACCCTAATGATTTCTCCCTCCAAGTGCAACCTTATCTTTAAAAAAAAAAACAAAAAGGAAAAAAAGAAAAGAAAGAAAGAAATTCATCAACCTCGCAGCTTCAGGTTTTGTAATGTTTCCCAACCATAAATAAATCACATTTACCCAGTGCGCTCCTTGGATGGCGGCAGGAAATTTCTCCCCTCTTCCAGTCACAGAGGACATAACTTGTAAATATTTAAAAAGATTCTCCAACAAAGGCGGGCCGCATTTTTAATTAACCCGGACAAACCTCCGAACGTCAAAAACAAACGCTGCTGACTCATGTTAGTTTTTTTTGGGGGGGGGGGGTAAAAACTTTGCCTAAGTCGACCGGTTGGAGACGCCAAATGAAGAAGGTTAGCGCGTGATGACGGCAGCGCGGTGGAAACGGAGTGAGCGCGAGAGAGGAGAGGTGCGCTTTTTCCGTTCACCTTGCTGTTCGGGTGAAGGCCTCGGGGGGGCGGTAAAGAGCAAACACCATAGACAAACACTGGAGAATACATGCGGCGTTAAAAACAACAAGCAGCAGGAAACATGATGCAGACCTGGTAGCTATTTTTAGACTATTTTTGTTTTGTTTTGTTTTTTTACTAATAAAAATCTAAGCAGTGCGGCGTGCGCTTTTATTCACTCTCTCCAAGTCGATTAAAAGGAGCTTTTGCATGTAACTGTTCACTTTAGGTAGCTGTGCAGCCACCCACGTAAATATTTGAGCCTATTTTGTTAAAGATTCAACAGATTAGGGGCCATCTTAAATATTCCATCTGCCCTTTGTGTGCAGTGAGGTGCACATTAAAATTAATTCAGGAAACACTTTTGTCATGTTCTTTCTATAGTATAAACCGAATGATGCCTCTGTTAATATGTGACCAACTTTTTCCTGCCATATAGCAGTGGTCACACTACAGGTATATGTTTGTGATTGACTTTCAGCAAATGGTCCTAAAAGTAGTTTTAAAGTAAAGACACTATGCGAACTCAGTATCTACCTCGCCACAAGTAATGTTTCCACATACTACACTGTATGCAAGTAAATGTGATTGCAATTGACCGAAAGTTTGTGCAACTCCAGTTCAGGAAGGTTGCTGTCCTCCGACTTTTAAGCGTCTCTGCTTTAACACACCTGCTAATGACGTCATTAGCAGGACTCTGGAGAACTTGACTGTCCTAAGCAGCCATTTGATTCAGGTGTGTTGGACCAGGAGCACAGCTAAATGTTGCAGGACACCAGACATCGATGCCTGGATTTGAGGAGCCCTGTTGTAGAGGGTCAGTGTGTTCCCGCAGCAGCTCCATCGGATCAGAGGGGAGCTCAGATCTGAAAGGTCCTGATCCTCCAGTAAGTAAAATAACGCCATCCATCAGTCAGCCGCTCTGTCCTGTGTAGACATCAAAGTCAGATGTTACAAATTCAGTAAATTAGAATTGAAAGGGAATTTATTTCACTTAATTAAATTCACTAGGTGAATATAACAAAGTAAATGGCATATCAGAATATTTCACATATTGTACAAAAATAATAAATCAGCAACGTGACTGAGGAATTTGACTACAACCTGTTGGACAGAACAGGTATCGTAACAACCACACTGTGGCGATCATTTTAATGGGCTAAATTAATTATTTAGCCCATTATTTAATTTTAATGATAATTTTAATGGATTAAAGATACTGTGATAATTTTAATGGATTAAAGATACTGTGATAATTTTAATGGATTAAAGATACTGTGATAATTTTAATGGATTAAAGATACTGTGATAATTTTAATGGATTAAAGATACTGTGATAATTTTAATGGATTAAAGATACTGTGCTGAAGTGTGACATTAAGAATCCAAGGAGTCAGCTACAAATAGCTAAAGTAGCATAGATCACATAGACATTAGCTCCCGCTAACAGAAAAAATATGAGGATGGAGGCATTTACCAGACATATAAAACGTAATATGAAATTATTTAAAATTACTTATAATCGGAGAGTAAAGCGTGCAGGTTTAACTTCTACTTACTTCTGAGACAAGTCCACCTGGACGCTCTTTCTTGCCTCTTAGTTTGACTGCCTGTTTGCCCAGCCAACGAACCATTCCGCCACCTAGTGGTCGTTTTTAAAACCATGTAATCACATCTGTACGACTCCAAAACGCACTATATGTCCATAAAAAATTTCGGAGTGTTGAAAAAGGAGTGGTGAGGTATTCCGTTTTCCACAGAAACAACGTCTTTGCCACTTCGGCACAAGTACAGCGACAAACGCTCAGAGGATAAAACCAGTAGACTCCGAATAAAACTCAGGTGACCCAGCTTTCCACCAGCATTTAAACGCATCATTTACGTTTCCTGGAAGCGTGAAATAAGTCTCAAAAATCCTCGTGCACTTGTAAATTGATCTGTGCATAAGTTTAGTTTAGTCTACGTATTTAACGATTTGTAGGTGTAGGTTTGAATTCGTAATTGTCAGATTTGTGAGGCTGAAAGTTAAAAAAATGTGTGTGTAGAAATGTAATTTTGTAGAAATTGCAATTGTGGATATGTGTGTACTTTTATTTTGTATTCGCAATTTAATAGCTTGTGTGCATTTGACCACATATTTACAAGTACCTGGAGTTACGTACAGTCTTTTTTTTTAACGGCTTACAAATTATATTTCACAGATATAACTATCCAAAGTTACACACAAAGCGGCTTACACGGATTACAAATCCAGTATTAATCCCTCACAGGTATTTTGAGACTATTTTCTCTCCATAGAATATTGGGGCTTACCTCAAAACTTGACTGTAATGCTTATTAAATAAACAGGAACAAAATTATTTTTTTTTTCTAAGTTGCCTTTGGTGTGGCAACTGTCAACTTTTTTTGTTTATTCTCTAGAGACCTATAGATTGTCCGAAGTCTCCAAAAGGCAATGGCCTATAGAATGATAGTATGACGTAGTAGTTTAAGTAGTTTTTAAATGTATTAGTTTGTTGTTGTTCTTGTGGTAATACTATTTTTCTTGCAATTTTCCAAAAAAAAAAAACGCGTACTTGATTTGTCTAAACGCTCCTTTGTTTTCAGAAAATATCCCCATTTACACATACCGTAATACAGTGTTTGTGTTTTGTGCTTACGATGTGACAGAAGGCGCGATATCTCCCTTCTCGTAAAATAAAATCGCTGTTTAATAATTTGATGTTTTTAAAACAATCATTTATCTTTGTATGGACCATGCGTTGACCCGCTTTTTCCACATCAATCTATTTGCGAAAGGGTTGATCTCTTATAAAGAAAGCGACAGATAGTAGTATATCAAGCTGCGCTGCTCTCTGTGTAGTTACGGTAGTCTTCGCCTCCCTCCTCCTCATTCTGGCGCAGCCTCGGCACAGCTCTCTGCCGTTGAGATATTGGTTGTACAGCCGGTGACATTTGGCGTGGCTTCGAGCTACATTTCTTAACTAAGGACGACATATTATTTATTAATTACCGAATTTTAACCTTTTGTCATTTCCCAATAAAAATGAGCACCATTAACGTGAAGAAGCTCAAAGTTAACGAGCTGAAGGACGAGCTGAAAAAACGAAATCTCTCGGACAAGGGGCTGAAGGCCGAGCTGATGGATCGCCTGCAGGCCGCGCTGGACGAAGAGGCCCTCGCCGGGGACACCTCGGCGGCTCAGGAAGACTCGGTAGATGATGGGTTCGACCAGTCTGTTGACCAAGAGGGAATGGGAGAAGAAGAGGAAGGAGAAGGCGAAGGCGAAGGCCCAGTAGAGGAGAGCATGGAAGCCAACGAGGAAGAAGCAGAGAATGAGGACGACGGCAACGGCGTCGCCGAGGACGAAGAAATGGGTGAGGGAGAAGACGGAGGGGACGGGGATGAGGACGATGAAATGGATCCCATGCTCAAGGCGGATGTGGACGACATGGAAAAAATTGAAGATGGTGAGCCCGGAGACAACGCTGCAGAGGGTGAGTCACAGAGAGTTGCTCAGGAAAATGCCTGGTTGTATGGGCCGTGGCTGGATGCCGGTTTTTTTTTTTTTCTCGATGAAGGGATGGGGCCGGTTAGATTTGAAAGCGTTCAGCGCTCAGCGTCCATGTTGAGTCACAGCGTGAGCCCCGCTAGGCCGCGGTCGACGCTAACACTTAGCAAGCTAGCATCCTCGGTTAGCTTATTTTATGGCGCGTAGTATCTCGACGTGACTGACGTTCCCAAAGCATAAATTGCGTTTTTTTCTTTTTTGGTTGTGTTGTCTAAAATATTTTATCAACGTTTAGACATTCAATGACTACCGAGAAATTAGTAACTGTTTACTACTTTTTGTTTCATTTTCGGTAAGGGTTAGCATGCTAGTCATTCTCTTTGTGTCTGGCGGTAAGCTAATGTTAGCCATTTCAGAGATTCCCAGCCATGACGTTTAGCAATAAATGAGAGCTTTGGGTTAAAATTAATGTGAATTGGCTAAATGTAGACTTCTAACTTATTTTACGTTGTGAAATAGACTTTCCTATTTCTGCTGGGTTGCCAGCTTCTGCTCTTATGAAGCGAGAGTCAGACTTTACCTCCTTTTCTCATACTGCCCAGATTCATCTCGCATTACTGTTTTTTTTCCCCACACAATTTTTACTTTTATGTTGGATAATTACGAGTGTACAGCTTTTGAAGTGGCATACTTAAAAAGGTGTGCATGTGTAAAAATGCAGATGTATATGACTGGACAACCACTACTTGTTTTAAATGGATGAAAGCTTATCAGTCTTCATCTGATGTAAGGGGCGCCGTGATTTTTCAAGGTTTGGATATCAGGAATTAAACATCAGAGCTAAAACAAAATTATTTCCGAGTATCTGAATACTTTACAAAGTTATAACGTTAATGTAGAAGTTATGTAAAAGTGTGGTGCCACTCAGGCAGTATTGAAAATTTAAGTCAGTTTCCATACTTTTCTTCAGTTTTCTAAAAGGTAAACAATTTATCAAAGTATTGGAAAATACTTTTTATTCTGCTTAATAATTGGAGGACTCCCTTTATTAACCACACATCTTTTGGAAAACCTACTGATACCAATAAATTCATTTGAGTAAAAAAAAAAAACAAAGGAAAATTACGCTTTTTATCTTGGATTTTTAATTGAATCAAAACCGAATCGTTGAATGGTTTTACTGATCTATTTGTGGAATGAAGGTAGTGCTGTTCTTTTTGGATATTATAGAATTGAACTGATTAGTTTGTCCAGATGTCAAAAACTTTAGTGAATTAAAAGCCAATTTCAGTCTAATTTAAGTTTGTTAAAAAAAAAATTAAAAAAAAGACAGGGAAACTTTGGGTTTTATTGTCAGTCTTTTTTTTCTTTCTTTTTTTTTTAAAAAGAGTTGCCGGAATATTCTGGACCCAGCAGCCCTTACATGGGACGACACAAAAATAAAAAATCATTAGCTGGTTTTTCACTTTTGAGCAGCTTCCTAGTCTGTGCACGTGTTGATTTTCATTCATAACAAAAGCATTTTGTTTTATTTGCTTCCACTTTTGTGGCGTGTGTGTGTTCATCACATACTTTTCGTCACAGACTGACCCCACCTTTACTCCCAGAAGTTTGCAACCTTCTAACCAACCTCACACTCGGCTTTGAATCAAACCGGGCTGGGAATTTGTGAAGTGGCTAACCTGAAGCTGTGCTTCGAGAACGAAGCGACATCGAACCGTCTGGTTTCCGCGTTTGGTCTCGGGCGTGCAGAAAACCGGATCACGAGAGTCAGTTAGTTTTAAAACGCAAGGGAGGTAAAGTTAATCCAGATCTAGGTAGGTTTTCTTGCATGATGCATTGATCCCTGATAACTGTAGACCCTCTTAAAATGTAGAACAGATTTTGTATTTTTACCACCCCCCTGTATCTCAGGGTTATTCCTTAATTTAGATTATTTATTTTTTTTACTTTCCAGCCCCAGTAAACACCTCTCTTTATTGTCCATTTTGGACCAGTTTATGTTCTAAATACTACCTGGTCTTAAGAACTGTTACCAACTCATGACATATTGTGCTGTTTTTAAGTGTAACCCACGAGGCGTCGCCTCTTCTTAAAGCAATGCTGATTTACGATGGACACAAGTGTAACTAATGAACGGGCTTCGTGGGCTCAAAACCCCCACTGCCAGTCCGACCTCTCTCTCTCTGTCTCAAAAAAAAAGAGAAAAAAAAGGAGCACCTCATTCTATATCTTTGTTCTATTTTCAAAGGGGATGCGGACAAAGACACGAATGCTGATCAGAAGAATAAGAAGGGTGTTAAGAGACGCCGGGAGGAACATGGAAGGGGCTACTTTGAGTTTATTGAAGAGAACAAATACAGCTGGTAAGGACGGGACAGAGCGAATATGGCCTTCGGCATCCCTGAAGCGCCATGCATAGCTTTGTTGACTTGTATTGGCTTTAAGTGCCAATGCACTTCTCTAGCAAGAGGTCAGAATCCTCTATTTGTTGTTGTTGTTTTTCCTTTATTGAAAAGTATAACTACACAACTTTTTCCACACATGTATTTTGAGGGTCATCCCCCGACTTGAGCTGTAAAGAGCCTTACCGTTTACTGTCTTCCAGTGCCCACCTCACAAGTGTGTCTTGTCTTTTTTGGGGGGGAGGGGGGGAAGGTGCGGTGGCTGCAGTCCTGTAGCAGAAGTGCATCTATATGACTTCTATGAATTTCCACATCTGTTCCTCATGCCACTTATTGTTTTTATTTTTTTTAGAAAGCCCGTTGTGTCCTCAAGGTAATAGGACATTGCTGTCATAGATCCCAGTGAAAGTTTCAGATGTATACCTTTATTTAGTAAAATTTTTAAATAAGTCAGGGTTTAGCTGAGAGGCGAGGGGATGAGGGATCCACAGCTACAGGGCTAGCTCTCAAGGATGTAGGTCAATTCCCACGGAGGAGCTCGCTATTGGTCGTCCATCGTTTTTTCCTCGCAGTAGTCTAATTTTCTTTTGATTTCACTAACTGTATGATGTTCAAATGCTATTTCTGTATCATATCCTGTGGTCAGTCCTCATGGTGCGGCTGCCTGTGTGAATGGGCGTGGCTTCTTTACCCCTCCTCCCCCATAGGTGACATCACGCATGGCCTGAATGTAAGGGTGTGAGTGTGTGTACATGTACCTACTCTTCCTGGTCAGTGTATTTTATTTTATTATTGTTTTGTTTTCATTGCGCTGCTGCTGCTGCAGTACACGGAAGGATCAACGGGCAAAAGTGAATATACATTTGGAGACTTTTTTTTTTTTCTTTTTTGTTATTGGATGTGAGGTCTTAGGGGGCGGGACTAAATTTCTGCAACAACTTCTGCTGTAAAGTTTTACAGCTAGCTTGCTATTTTTTGTTGTTGTGGGGGTTTTTTGCAATATGGTCATAACTCTCAAACACAGTTGTCGAGATCTAAGTCATTGTGTTGAAAATGCAAATATAGACGCCTCCACTTTCTCCCCCAACACATGTTAGCAATTCAAATCTGTTTGTGGGTGAATCTGATTTTTCTTTTTAAAAACTCTTATGAAGAAATGTAGAAACAGCAACACAGCTTGAATTGCTCACACTATTCCTACTACTGACGTGAGCCATTTTGTTGGTACTCCTGGTAAAGGTGTTAATTTTTTTTTTAATGATTTCAACTTTTACTTGCAGTGGCATCATGTTTTTATTTTTGAAAAGTATATAATTTCTGGGTTTCCCTCTGAAAACTTGCTAGAGCAGTCCACCAAGTGGCTTACCGCGTCTTTGAGCTAAATTTTTAAAGTTGGCAGAAAATTTGAAAATATGTTACAAAGGCATTCTTAAATGGCAATTATAAAATCTTAAAGGCAAACGTAAACAAATTTTTAAAAATAATTTCTGCATTTGGTTTTTTGTTTTGCCCTAATTACAGTGTCCAAAATTGTTTGATGTTTATCTGACTAGTCACTTTATCAGCTTAAGTTGTTGGCATGTAGACAGTGAATAAACATAGTACTGACTATGTTCTCATTATGCTTCCATTTGTTTCACCAAGAGACTATTTAACCAGGCTTTGCTGTTACTGGTGTATTTAAAAAAACCCTATAAGAAATAAACAATGCTAAGCCTGGTGGGGGAGCAAGTAAAGCCTGGTGACCCGCCAGGCTTATGATGCACTGTATCTATAATTTGAACAAATTTAATCATGGCAATTGCATGCTGGGAATTTTTTTTTCTTAAAATATTCACATTTCTGTTAATTATTGATATCCTAGAAAGATAACTAGTTATTTTAGTTGAAGATTATTCTGAATATTAATTGGATTAAAATAATTAGCATACCACTTGAGCTTTTTTATACGATATGAGAGGAATTAAAATACGCAAATAAACCAATTACCTTTTGAATTGAGCAAAAAAAAACATTGCCTGAAATGCATTTTAGGCTTTTTATTCTCTAAATAAAATAAACATTAATCTCTTCAGTGAACGTTTGATTATTTGCTGCAAAAGATGCATGTGCAGCTAAAAAAAAATCTTAACATGAGAACCTCAGTCCTTTCTGCTTGACTGAACATTAATACACTGTAGGGCTGATCGGTTCTATGTATTAGATTAACAGATTAATAATTGTCCAAAAAAAAAAAAGGTGCTCCATAGATTTTTATATTTTACTCAATTTGAACCAGGTAAAACTAAAACCGCCACTTGAGTTCTGGGTAAAACAAATTTATGGACTTGAATTATTTTTGGCTTCTTTTCAGTCTGTATACTCAAGTTAATGACAAATTAATTACTAAATTAGGCGGCTATTATTTCAATAATCAATTCATCACAATAATAGAGGAGCCATGTTGCGATGATTTTCTGAGGGGGGAGTCTCAGAAAGGGCAGGAGTTTCTTAAAGAGACAGGGGCCCAATTTCAATGAGTTAAATTAGGCAACAAGTGGTATTTGATGTTTATAAAATTTTTAGACCAACTGAAGGTAACATAGTTACTTATTAGTGCATTAAAATGCACCATGTACCTGGAAAATGTATAATACTTCAACTTTAAAACAGGCTCACAGCTATAAAGCAGCGAGAACTAACAGCTTTGCCACATATCAATCCTTTTTTCTTTCTTTCTCTCGCTGTATAAATTTACTCAAGTTAAAGTTGGGACTTTTCTAAAATTAGTGTTTGATGTTACTTTAAACCCTTTTTACATCTTTACCAGTGGTACCAACACACGTGGTTGCATCTGTATGCAAGTTCCCTGGTTATCTTCTTCAGCTAAAACCATTCTCAATCTGTCTAAATGGGTCCAGGAGTTGCAATCAGTGTTTAAATACACTCCCTGCACTAAAACCAAGCATGCCTCTGTTAGACATCTGGAGTTGTGGCCGTCTCCACAGCAGTCCAAAGGACACAAACGCACTCAACTGAAAGCAAGATGGCTAACAATAGTTTTATCTATCAGCCTTGCTCAATAAGACCAGCTGCAGTGCTTTTTCTTTGTGTATTCTCCACATTTATTTTTTTTTAGAATTCGCTGGATGCTCCAAGGTAAGTTACCTGCCCAGGTCTACAACACGGGCCCACTGTCAGAAAAGGTTAAAGGCTCATTTTCCAGTTCATGTCCTTTTCTTGGCCCTCTCTCGTCTGGCTTCCCACTTTCTGTTCCCACTATCTCTCAGCAAGCGGCCCCGACTGCATCATGAAAATTCATTGCAGCTGCGCTCAAGTTCCAGTCTTCTAATTGACTTGCTGCCGTCTTATTTTTCCAGCGCCTCTTTTAAGTCTCCCGTACCACCGCTGGAGGAAGAAGACGAAGAGTGTGATGAGACCAAAGTCTGCTTGGACACCTGTAGGTTTTCTCTTCTTTATCTCACCAATTCTGATTCAGCATGTAGATGCTGTATCGACTAAAACATTTATAAATGGGGTTTGATTTCTTTTTGTCTGTTCCAGATAACTGTGACCTGCACTTTAAGGTGTCCCGAGACCGCTACAGCGCTTCATCGCTCATCATGGAGAGCTTTGCTTATCTGTGGTCTGGAGGAAAGGGAACCTATGGGGTGAACTCTGGCAAAGCTTGCTTTGAGATGAAGGTTCATAACTATCATCACTACCAATATTCTTTTTTTTTTTTTTTCTCCCTTTTTTAGGGTTCGCACACTTGAAATTCTTAAGCTTGATTACGATTTGGGACGTCCTTTATTTCTGTATAAAGTCCTTGAAAGTGATCAATATTCGAACTGCACGTTTGATTAAAAGCCTAGATTTTCAGTTAAAATCAGATATTTTCATACAGCTAATTGACTTTTTTTCTCTGTCTGAAGTTAAATCAGACCAAATGTTTTTAAGTTGGTTAGATTCAGCAAAATTATTTCTTTTATTAAATAATTTCTTTTCTTTCTTTTTTTTAGATTCCTTTTGTAACTTTATTTATATATTGTGTTTAAGCATTTAATTTGAGCAGAAAGATTCAATATTCATTACATTGAATGAACAATTGATGTTGGGAGATTTTTTATTTTTTTTAAATTAAATTACTGTTTGTTTAATTTTGTTTCTTAGACCAGTCAGGTGTATAAGGTGTGAAAGAGACATTTTAAAATATAACACCTTGTTATATTTTAGTTTATGTTGTCCCTTCTATGAAGAATATTATAACTCATTCACTGTGATGAACTTTGTTTTTATATTAGTGATTTGTAACTGTCTTCTTTGGTTCATTTGGGTTGTTTTTATCTCCAAAGTGGTTTGAGGAAAGTGTATGCACCCTCTTTCTTTTATTTATTTTTGCTCTTTTAAGACACTTGGCTGTGTGGTGTTACAAACTTGTAATTTTTGATTTTATGACTCCAGCTCACAGAGAAGATTTCAGTGAAGCACATTTCCAGCAAGAACTTGGAAATCCATGATGTGCAGGTTGGATGGTCCTTGTCAACTGGGACGCTGCTGCTGGGTCAGTCCTGATTGTCTTGATTGAAAAGTTCTGTTTAGATTTTAATGACAGTGATACAACTGGACAAAAGGCTAATAATCATTTAATTGCTTACTTTCTGTCCAGTGTTGCCAGTTGTTGCTAAATCAAGGAGAAACACCTTTAGTGGGTGTGAACACTGCCCTCTAGTGGTTTTCAAGCAACCATAATATACCTTTTTTTTTCTTCACTGTTCAGGTGAGGAAGAGTTTTCCTATGGTTACTCCTGCAAAGGGAAGAAGACCACCAACTGTGTGACTGAAGACTTTGGGGAAACGTATGAGGAGAACGATGTCATCTGCTGCCTCATTGTAAGACAACACTTCCAACAATGTTTGTTTGGAATAAGTTGGAAATGTAAAAATGATGTCGATACATCATTTCATAATTCTCTAGAGATGCACCAAGCAGAATTTTTGTGGCCCATTTCCACTCCCAGCGCTTTGACCAAATGATCATTTTAGCCAACTGTAAGATGAGGAAAAGATTTTAAAAAATATTACTCTACCCTTCCTGTATCCATTAGTTGAATCAAAAAGAACAGCAAGTGGTGTGTGACACGTTTCTGCACATACTTGTCCAAATTTTTTCATCTAAAATGAATACCTTAAAATGTCTTAAATTAATTGGAGAAAAAAATGTTGCTGGCCTTACATCTGTTTTATTTCTTTCTAGGACTTTGAGGGCGAGGAGGTGGTCCTGTCCTTCGCCAAGAACGGTGAAGAACCAGCCGTTGCTTTCAGGGTCCGCAAGGACTGTTTAAATGGCCAGGCCCTATTCCCACATGTCATCTGTCGCAACTGCGCTGTGGAGTTTAACTTTGGCCAGATGGAGACGCCGTACTTCCCGACGCCGGAGGGCTACACCTTCCTGCAGCAAATCCCCGTCAGCGAGCGAGTGAGGGGGCTGAAGGGACCCCAGACGAAGGCCGACTGCGAGGTCAGTACAGGACCCCGTCAGGGGAGGATTTACTCTGTTTTGCTGTTAGTTTGCATCTGACTGTGATCTTGTTTTGTAGATCATTGTGATGGTTGGTCTGCCTGGCTCTGGCAAAACTACATGGGTCAAGAACCAAGTCCAGCAGAACCCTGGGAAGTACTACATCCTGAGCAGTGACACCATTGTGGACAAGATGATGGTCAGTACTGTCAGAAAGCCAAATTCTGCCTCCAGATTTCACTTTGAGATTTTAATCACCGTTTGCCTCGTTCGACTGCAGATCAACAGTTTGAAACGCCAGTCCAAGGATATCACCAAGCTGAGCGCCATTTCCCAAAGAGCTCCACTGTTCCTGGGCAAATTCATCGAGATCGCTGCTCGCAAGAAGAGGAACTACATTCTGGATCATGTAAGTTGACTGGTCAGAGCTGGACTGCCTCCTTATCCTTAAAATATCTTAAATTTATGTACTCGAAATTAAGGCTTAAAATGTCTTAAATTCATATTTAAAAAGTAAGTTGGCCTTAAATACATTAATCACAGGTCATTCAATTTTGTCTTTGCAGGACTATTTATCCTCATATATTCTGTGTAGTTTTTTTTTTTTTTCTTGCAAGGCTTTTGAGGCTACCAGTTACTCACTGCTAGCATACAATTTCAAGTTAACCTTCTATTGAGTCTTGCAGCTAGCTTTATCCTTTCTAGCTAGCTAGAAAAAGGAAAAAAGCACTAGCAGTGAGTTACCAGTAGCCTGAAAAGCTTTGCCAAGAGGGGGGGAAAATACAAAAAATTTACTTTTACCCTTTCTAGCTAGCATTAGTTTAGCTCTCCATCTAGAGCAACTAGAAGGGGTATGCTTTTTAGCTAACTTATCTAACTAAAAATCTAAAAAACCAACTAGCAAAATAGTTTGTTAGCCAGCTATACCTAGCTATAGGATATGCTCTAGCTAGCTATAGTTTTCTTGGCTAGTTTCTAGATAGAAAGTGAATGCTTTCTAGCTAGCTTCCTTTTTGTATATAATGGATAAATGCAGATTTATCACCAGTTGGCTGGACAAAGTTCATAAATTTCTGTGGAGAAGTCTTAAATTTCATTCAGAATTGTATTAAAATCTTAAATTTGAGTTGGTGAAACATGCATAAATTAAAGGCGCAAATTAAATTTTTCTTCTCCTTTTTCCAGACTAACTTATCCGCGCCAGGCCAGAAGAGGAAGATGTGTCTGTTTGCTGGCTTCCAGCGTAAGGCTGTGGTCGTCTTCCCCACAGACGAGGAATACAAGATGAGGGTCCAGAAGAAGGTGGAGAGCGATGGCAAAGAAGTGCCTGAGCATGCGCTGCTCAAAATGAAAGGTAAAACTCCTCCACTCACTTTTCACCTTAACAGCAGCTCTTCCGTTCCTCACCGATCCCAATTGGTTGACCTTCCAGGGTTCTACGCCCTGCCGGAAGAAGGGGAGAGCTTCAGCGAGGTGACGTATGCTGAGCTGCCAAAGGACGACGCCGCCAAGCTGCTGGAGCAGTACAAAGAGGAGAGCAAGACGGCCCTGCCCGCTGAGAAGAAACCCAACCAGGGGAGCACGACTCCGAAAAGAGGCGGCAGCGGAGGAGGCGGCCCTCGCGGCAGCGGCCGGGGAGGCAAGAATCAGTTCGGCCGCAGCGGACAGGGGCAAAGGGGCGGTGGCGGACGTGGAGGCTTCCAGAACAGAGGCAACTTCAGAGGAGGTAGGATCAGCCGGAAAGGAGATGTTTGCTGGTTTTAGAAGTCAGCTTACGGCGGTTTGTTGCTCTCCTCAGGCCCCGGCCCACGCGGCGGCTTCAACCGTCCTCCTCGCGGCTTTCTACCTCCACCAGCCTTCAGGGGCGGCTTCCCCCGGCCCGGCAGCTTCGGCCGGGGCGGCGGCCCCATCCCCAGCCTGGCCGGATCCCCAAGAGGCGGGCCCATGAGGGGCGGCATGGGACTCCGAGGAGGACCCATGAACCGTGGCGGCCAAATGAACAGAGGAGGTCAAATGAGCCGAGGGGGTCAGATGAACAGAGGTGGAGGCAACATGAACCGCAATGCCAATAGGGGGCCCCCCCCCCACGTAGGTGTCATCCTTACAATGTTACCGTGGCGTTATGAGGCGGCCGTAGATGTGCTGACGTTTAGCTTTTTCTCTCTCCGTCCAGTTCCAGCAGAGAGGAGGCGGCCGTGGAAACTTTGGGCAGAAGAACAGCAACTATGGCAACAATAGGAACAGCGGGGGCTTTGGCAACAGGAACGGCATGGACAAGGCTCAAGCCTTCAACCAGAGCTGGCAGCAAGGGGTCAGTGTTTCCAGCTTTGACATCATGGTGGTGTCCACTAGAGGGTGCAATGATGAATCGGCCTTCATTTTGGGATATCTGTGATCGGATGATACTTTTAACAAAAAACCACTATAAAAAACCCACTATAAAGCACTTGTTTCCCTTAAGGGTTTTCTTATTCTGTCACATTTTATAAACAAACTTCAATATGACAGATCGGAGTTTAACTTTGACTTTACTTGGATCACAACTGTTCCCTTTTTGCTCTGACATTTGAAAGTTGAACCTCTGCTTTCTACAGAACCGTTGGGTCTATAAAGGGCTGGGCAATATGGACTCCCAACGTTTATTGCAATAATTTGTGGTACTATTGTGGTAATGACAAATTATTATTAACAAACAATCTATATTACTTTTGTAGGTAATTGTATGGCTATAACTCCATTCATAATGTCTCAAACACAAATCCTGCTCCTGAATAATATTCCCATTTGAAACGGGCATCTTCAGGGCACCACAAAACAAATCAAACTTTTCATGAGAAAATGTAGCTTAATTTAGTGAATTGCTCTGCATTTTACATGGAGATATCAAAGTAGTGGAATAAATAGTTTCCTTCCACTTCACAAGTACAATTACTGTGCTAATTTATCACATTAAATACATTGACGTTTGTGTTTTTAATGCAACATTTTTTTCAGAAATGAAAGGAGCATTCTTTAGACTTCATCCAGTTTTAACTCTAAAACTTTGTTTTGCAGTTCTGGAACCAGAAACCTTGGAGCCAGCAGTACCAGCCTGGATATTACTAAGACAGTTGTTCTTATGGACTGGTGGCCGACACTGAGAACCCACCACTAGCCACGGAACATCCCCTCCTCTCCCTCCCCCTTTTACTGTTTGACTTTGTTCCCCTAAAACCCACTTTTAAAGGTCGAAAACCCACCGACTTCCAAAACAGCGCGAGGCAATTTGATCTGGATCCAGAACATTCCACCAGAGGAGAGCAGGAAGCAGAAAACGTAATCAGAGCTTTATAAAGTCTATTTGATTGTGGGTTCTGTCTCATTCAGACACTTTTTGTTTTGTTTTTCCTTGTTGTACATTTAAAAAAAAAAAAAAAAATTCTCCCCTCAACCACTTTTTAAATGACATGCTTTTAAAAAAAGAATTGTTTGTAAAATCAGGAAACAGAAGTGGGGCGATTTCTGATTTTCTTTTTTCTTCTTTTTTCATTTGTTCTTCAGGGTTGTGCATTTTATCTGTGCTGTGATTGCTTTGATTTGCTTTTTTATTACAAATTGTAAATATTATTTTCTCTGTGTAGTTACAGACATATAAGAAATGTGACGATTGACATAAGCAGGACAGCTTCCATCAGTAGGCTGTTCATGTCAGCGCTTTAATGTTCAACAGTTTAACAGATGATGGTAGATTAATGACCTTTTTTTTTTTCTTCTTTATTTGTTCCCACCATCAAACTTGTAATATCATAGACCTACAATAAACTACTTGTTTGCTTTTTTTACATTCATCCCGGCTTATGGCTTTCATTTATGTCAAAGGTGAGTAAATGACCTTTGAAGAAACAAAAGATGGCGTCGCATCGTTGGCGTCGCATGTTTCCGTTCTCTCGCTGTAAATAAATTTTAGAAAGTATTTCAGCTAAGCTGTTTTCAGGACAAAGCAAAGCCATTTTATACTCCATTACATTATGCCTTTTTCTTTTTAAATTATATTTTTTTGTGTGTGTGTGCACTGAATCTGACGACGGCTTGTTGGGGCCTTTATAGATGGGAGAGAAAAATACATTTCTGCCAAAAACTTAAATTGTTTAGATAAATCTAAAAGAAATTATACATCTTAAGATTTTCCTTGAAGAAACAAGGAAATTTCTGATTTTGAGAATTTGCTATAAACTCAAATTAGGAGATTGATCTGAGAAATTCTCCAGAAAAAAATCTAAATTTGCTAGAAAAAAAACTCAAATTTCACCCCTTTTTGTTTCTAGGAAATTTGAGATTGAAAAGTTACATTTTCTAGAAAATGTAAAAAAAAAATGAAGAGTTTGAAAATGTACTTGAAACTCTGGAATGTTGATTGATCTCAGACTTTTTGTAGGAAAGAAAACTTGGAAATGTTTGTTCCAAAAGTTGAAAATGTTTTATTTTTAAAACCTGAACTTGCATTTTTTATTTTTATTTTTCTAGAAAACTTGAGATTCATCTCAAAATTTGAATGTTCTTCCTGAAATTTTTACTTTAAGCTCAGAAATGTTTTTTAGGGTTTTTTTTTTTTCCTAGCAAATTTCTGACTTTTCAAGCCCTGAAATTTCCGTGTGTGTTCTTGGAAAGTTCTTTTTTCCCCACATAGATTTACCATATTTATTTATTTATTTATTTTTTCTATCTACAACGGCCCTAACCCTCCGCCGTAGCCTCCACCTCATTCTCAGGATCTCTTCTCGGTTCCGTCAGCTGCTCCGTTACTGCAGTGGTCCTCTGAGACCCGGCGAGCACTGAAGCACAAATAATCGCGAGTTCACGCATTTTCCTTTTTCTTCTTTTGTTTTTCTGATTCCAGTTCAGGTTCACCAGCAAATCTAAAGGGCTCAACAGCATCACCAACAGTTCGCGAACGCTTAACCCCGTTCATGTTGGTGACCCTGTGGCCTGGCAATAAGGGCAGCTCCCCCTCTCCATAGCTAACCAGCTCATACCGTCTTCACACCCAACATCTCTTCTTTTTTTCATCCCCTCCCAGCTTGGACATGCGGTCAAGTTAGCCCAGACCAATCCAGTGGTTTCCAGCTGTTTGTTTTCTCTGATTGTTTCAGTCATGCATGAATGTTAACACTGTAATAAATAGTAATTAAAGGTCATCCCTCCAACTTGAGTGTAAATGCCTGGAGAGTTTGTACAGGTTACATACATAGGAGCAGAATGCAAAATTTGAATCAACGGCTTGACGTTGAACAAAACTGACTTTTTTTAAAAATTATTATTGCTGATGTTTCACTACTAAACCAACACTTTGAGACATTTTGAAATGTGTTCCTTTACATTTAATGGTTGTATTTTGCGTTATAGACTTAAAATTGTCGGGGTTTTTTGGGTTTTTTTGTCTTGTTATGGAAAAAAGACACAGGAATAAACTGATTTGGTTCAATATGATCCCTGATGAGAGCTTTCAATGCTCGATTGCTGTTGGGAAAAATTCCCACCACTCCGATCCAATTCTCCAATAAATCCTAACAAGTTCAATCCCAATGTTCATACAAAAGAGATCGGTTTTTATGAACATTTTTGTCTTGATTATTTAATTTTTTGAAAACTATTTTTTTTTTTCCATCAGTGCTATTGGTTTTCATAATTCATTGTGAGTTCAGCATGCCCAAGGCACAGCTTGTATTTATTTGGACTTTGAATTCAAGTCGACTCTATGACAAAATGTTAGTCAGGCTATGAGTTTTTTTTTTTTTTTTTTTTTGCTGGTTTGTTTGTTTCTTGATTATGAGAAGAAAGTTGTAATATTTAGAAAATGAAGTAGAAATTTTGTGAATACTCCAACACAAAAAAAAATATCAAAAAAATATTTAATGAGGAATGAGGACCATCATGATTGAAATAAAAACCACTTTTTGAAAATATTTTTGTGCCATTTGTAATTTATATTTATAGAAAATATGACTTAATTTCTACATTATATTACCCAATTGGCCTCTTTTCACTCTATTTGGATCTGATTGGGTCTTGGCAGGTATAAAGAAATTGATTGGAATTTTGTTTTGGCAACCAACAAAAAAAAAAAAAAAAAAGCTGAAAGGTGTGGTGTGTATTTGTTACTGTGACACCTCAAGTTAAAAATCTGAGCCACAAACTGCCTTTAAAAATGATCTAATTCTTCAGCTCAGTATAAAGGCACTTGTTCTATGAAGACCTTGAAGGTTTGTTAGAGAACAACCAGCATGACGACCACCAAGGAACACAGCAGACCAGTAAAATGTAAGAATTGTAGCTTACATTGGCATGTAAATAAAGCTACATTCTGAGTTGTACGTCTGTTCAATCCGTCATCTGAAAATGAAGAGTATGAAACAACAGTAGACACATTTTACTAGTGATGATTAAAGTCTCCTGTGGTCTTTGCTACGCTCCTCTTGAGCGCAGCAAATGTCACGGTCGGATAATGGGGGGGAAAAAAAGTAGTTGTTCTGTCAGACTGTCAGTTCCTGAAACCACACAAAATAAAAGCTCATGGCTAAAATATTTCTCCTGGAGTTTTGGCGGGAATATGAGTGACATCATACAATGCTGTGAAGGAAAACGAGCTAAATCCACCATCCCTATGATGAAGCATAGTACCAGCAGCATCAGGCTGATTTGAGTTGGAAGAAAACCTGTGAGAGGATGAAGCAGAGGCTCAATGACCAGCAGGGGAACATCGCAGCATAACGCATAGTTATGTATTGAGATGGCCTAGACAAAGTTCACACAAAAAAAAACATGTAATTCAGGATCTTTGTAAAGAATTAAAAGTTGATGTTCACAGACACCTCCATAAATATATCCAATATGACTAAATCAAATAGCTTGAATTATCTAAATTAGCTAGAACTCAGAAATTATTGACCCAAAGAAGAATTAACTAAATATACTAAATTATCGGCTAAATCTCACAAATTAGTGACCCGGGCTGTGGTTGTAAAGTAACAGAATGCTGCAAAAGTAAGACAGGAGGCCGCCGATAGTCTTTGCTGTGTTGACCCTCGTCAGCGGCAGATTAGTGAATGACGAGACCCCCCGCTCTGAGAGCAAACACTACAGGAGGGGTTGGCTGCGATGAGCGACGTTTGGCCCCGGTCTAAGGTCGATGAAAACCGCATAAAGAGCCCCAGCGTCATGCCAACTGACTTTCGGTTTCACTGTATGCGCCGGCGAAAGCCTTTCCTTCCTGCCTTCCCACTGCAAACAAAGCATTACAAGCCGAGACGGGATAACGTGCGTCACTACGGAGACCATTTGCTTCCTGAAGGTGAAAGACGCAGGCGGCTGCAGCCATGCATTCGAATTCAATCATGAATGTGAATTGAGGCAGACAGATAAACCAGGACAGCAGGAGAATGGTGAGGAACAAATATTTTATTTTACAAACATAAACTCATTCATATTACATATATATATATATATATATATATATATATATATATATATATATATATATATATATATATATATATATATATATGTTCAGCTGTTTTTAACAAAAGGGATTCATCACTCCGAGTCTGAATGATTGCACTAGAGTGAACACAACTCAGACAAATTCATATTTCAAAGAAACAATTCTTACAAAATCTACAGAAGTGCTTGTGGAGGGAGATGGAGTTTGCTGGCAGAGGTGAGTCATAACTTACATGTACACAGTTACATTTACTTGAGTGACTTTTTGTGGAAATAAATGTTTTAATTCTTACTTGAGTCATTTTTATTTCGAAGTATCGCTACTCTTACTTGGGCGAAAGTCCTGGATGGTCTGCCCACTGAATGAAGAACAAGTTTGTTTTAACCAAAAAATTCGCCAAACACAGACAAACACGTCTGCGGTTTTTGTTAAAAATGTATAAGGCCAGGTCAATAGTGATATGACAACAAACATTGTAATTTTGTACTATTTTTAATTTCACATTTTTGACTAAAACTTCAAGCTTGTCAACAAGTTCTATTTGATCTCATGTACTGCCGCTGAAACATAGAACAGGACAGGGTAGTAATGTGCACTTCAGTTTTATAATCTATTTTATTAAGGGTATTGTGTTTGTTATTGTGTTCATATAATTACATTTTTTTTAAAAATTTTTTAAAACTTTTATTCATGTTTTTTTGTTTGTTTGTTTATCCATCTGTTTAGAAAATACAGGTGAAAATTCAGCCTTCTTATTTACAGAAATGCTAATAATATGCATTGTCCCTGTGATAAATAAAAAAAAAAAAAAAAAAAAATGTATATTGAAAGAAACTGATTCAGAATTTAATTTTTTATTTATTTATCTGATTTTGTTATTTTGCAATGATGTTATTTCTATGAATAATTTTTCCTTTTGGTCCTTAAAACACCAAAATGTCCACAAAGCTTCACATTCTGGTCCTTCTGATGATGTAATGTTTAAACATTCGATTATGTTTCAAACAGTCAGAGCTGGAGTAGCATTTTTACCAAATACTCTTTTACTCTTGAGTCATTTCTTGGACACGGCTACGTTTGACTTTTACTTGAATAAAAATATGTTGAAGTAGTGTTACTCTTTCGTGGGAATAATTTTTGGCTACGCCACCCACCTCTGTTTGTTGGGGAATAAAGCTCTCCCTCCGAACGTCCATTTAAATAGAAAGTACTTGACAAGTTGGTTAAAAACATTAAATAAAGCAACACCTAGCAACAAAAAAACCCACTATAATTTCCCTGTAATTTTTCCCAAAAGTCCGTAACTACTACTGCCTTCATACGACAGCGACGTTGTCCAGCATGCACGCACACCTTTCTACAATCATGTTGGGGAACTCGGCCACCTCTATTTCAGTGTAGTCCCCCTTTTTCACCAGGTACATGATGGGCAGCGGGGAGCTTTCTGACACCGCGCACCGCCGCTCTCCGTAGCCGTAGTTGCGTTTGGGCTGTTTGCATCCTCCGGTGCACCTGAAGGCCTGGTAGCCCGCCGGCTCGATGATCCAGTACTGTGTCCAGGTGAGCGCGCGGAAGTTGATGAAGTGCTGTTCTCTGCAGCAGGCGTCCTTATTCTGGTTTGCGTCACAGTCGCCGCCGGAGCTGGAGGAGAAACAGTGAGGAAAGTTAGCTAACCGAGGCTAACAGATTTCAGACAGAGGTGGAGGTTGGGGGGAGGAGGGGGGGTTGTTAGGCTAAAGGGTTAAAGGCCTTAAATTTTTTATCTACTACTCTGCTACGAACGCAGATTCTAATTCTTAGTTGAAGCTGTGACTAATGTAGTCAAAGAATGGTAGAAACAATGCTAACATAGTCCAAAAAAAGCTAAGAATGCAGTCAAACAACATTAAAAAGAACGCTAACGTAGTCAAAGAACAGTACAGTGAACTCTAACATAGTTCAGGAACGCTAAAAAGAATGTCAAAGTAGTCAAAGAATACTAAGAAGAATGTTTAAAAAAAAACACCATTGCAAGCTTTCCTGCCTGGTACATCTGTTACTATTTGACAGTACAACTTAAATATGACTTGATAATAATTGAAGTCGTCGATATTTAAATAACAACCTTAAGTAGCGGATGCTGATTTTTTTAGGTAGAGTGGGCCACATTGCAATTCCAAAGGACTCAAGGCCGTGAATCACATCCAGGATAACATCTCTTGGTTTGGACACATTTCAGCAATTATTTGTTTCTTCCTCTTTTTACATATTTAGGTCAAAACTAAGAAATATAGTATTACAACTATTGACAACCTGGTGTTATCATTCCTAAATGAAGCGTTTAGTCTCTCTCCAAACCAGAGCCAAACGCTAAACAGGTAGGAAACAAGAAAGGATCACCTGGCCTCATGCTCACACTGACGCGTATAGCAAGAAAGCTCTCGCGCTCACCCGTACTCTTCCAGGTTGAGTGTGTAGAGCACGAGCTCGGGCCTCCCCAGGGCGTCATCAGTCTGCTCCTGGGTGGTGAAGCGCACACTCCTGGCCATCTCCGCGGCGTAGCTGCCGGGTCTCTCGCCCTCGATCCACACCTCGAGGTGCATGGGCGTCTTCTGCTGCTGCGTCTTGGACCAATAGTGCACGGCCTGGGTGACATCAAAGCTCTTCCAGCCGGTCTCGTGAATTGGAATCAACCTGTGAAACACGATAAGGGCGATAAGTTAAAAAAAAAAAAAAAGATGCTTTCGGAAGGAGAGTCTAAACTTTTCTTTGTTAGTGCCGCTTTAGGCGCGTCTCCCTACCGCGAATCCACAAGAGAGGTCCTGTTGGAGCCGCTGGGCAGCACCTCCACCCAGTAGATGCTGACCCGGGCGTTGTTGACGGGCCGGTGGTTCCTCTTCTCCGCGGTGTACCGTTTGTGGTGCGAGGCCCGCTGGTAGAGCTTCAGCTCCGCCATGGTCACCTCGCTGTTATCCGGGATCCGCGCCTCCATGTCGAACACCATGCGATGCCGGGTGGTGTCGGAGTACACGTACTCCCCGGAGATATCTAGAACAGCGAAAGCAAATGTGTGCGTTTTAGTCGGTTTAATCGCGTTTGGATGGGCGTACAGTGACGCAACAGGGGGGGGCGCCGGCGCCAGAAGGGGCGCCAAATGGATAGAGGAAATTTTTTGTTTGTTTGTTTTTTTGGCATTTTCTGCGGTAGGACCATGATAAGGAATAATAATTAAAAAAATATATTACCTAAGTAAGTTATAAAACGACAAAAAAAAAAAAAGTTAACATTATGAGAATAAAAGAGAAAAAAGTCATACTCTTAAGAGAATAAAGTCATAATAATAATAAATATTATTATAAATAATAAATAAATAATATAAAGAAATAATAATATTACGAGAATAAAGTCATAATATTTTGAGGATGAAGGAGTTCTACTACGACTATATTCTCGTATGATTTCGACTACTCTCGTACGACTTTATTCTGGTAACTTGTGTTTTTCTTGTCTCTATTTTCATAGTTCCGTCCCTGTTACCAAAAATTAGTAATTTGCGCACAATTACGCACAAGAACCACAGTTAATGTATTTAGCTAAATGACTAATATGTCATTTAACTCTATGTTAGAGTTCATTGGTCAATTTAGTTAATATGTCATTTTTATATATATATATCCACTGACGTCGTGCGTTACCTGCATTGCCGGGAACCCCCCTCAGGATGCCCACCAGGCTGGGCAGAGATCTGCGTCTCCTCCGGCTGTGGTGCGTCTTCAGCATGGAGAGGTACTTGTTCTTGATGTGCGCCGGAACGACCAGATTCTCCAGGTCCCTCTTTTGGATTTTGGGAACTTCATCCAGGCCGAGCTTTTGCAGCAGCGCGTCCTTCATATCCTCGTGCGTAAACGCGCCGCTGGGAACCAGAAACGCGGCGCACAGGACGCAAAGAGCGCGGAGGAAATCCATGACGAGACGTTTTAGACAGCGCGACACGAAAGCACAAAGTCACTGAACAGAAGCACGGCGTGTCCGTGACACTTCACCGGCCCCCCCTTTATATCGCGGCGGCCCTCCCAGTCGGTTCGCACTTTGTCGATGGGGGCGGGGGCCCCACCTTATCAGAACAAAGGTGCGACAATACAGCCCCATCTTAAACAGGATATCTAAGTGGCCATACTTCAAACAGAAACCATTAGCTAGACTTGAGTCCCATCCACAATGTGGAGGCGTGTATTCACCAGAGCTGCACTAAAAAAAATATGTTTAACCTCCATATATGACATTTATCCTGGAAACAAAAGAGCTACTTAAAAGATTTCATGCATTTTGTGGGATTGTCATAAAAACATGGCTTCTGGGATCGCTGTGCTGTCTTTTTAAGAGTCTCTAGAAACAAAAATAATAAAACAATTTTGTTTTATTATTATTTAAAAATGGCAGAGGCGCTCCCAGGCAGAATTAATTTGGGGACCGTGCACCTCATTTTAACCACCACAGCTCTTACAACTACAATATTTTTACTCAGAAAAAAAGGTTTTACCCTCCTACTACTACATAGACATATAATTATTTGAGTATTTAACTAGTCTGAGGGCAATTTGTTGCACCATATTTTATTTAGGGGTACCAGATTAAAAGATAACAGAACACAAATGCACAGTATGCTAATGAGTAGCTACATGCTAATTTATAGATGTTTCGTTTTCCTTTAAATCGTGCGAGATTACATTAGGTCTACAAGAAGTGTTGAAATACTTATAAACCTTTGTGAAATATATGGACAGATATTATTATTATTATTATTATTATTATTATTGGTCAGTGCCTTTTGCTCAGTTTGTAACAATTTTGTTTTTATGTAATATCATTTATTTGTCGGTTCTTTAGCAGGCATATGAACACCACAATATGTTTCTGATAATTAAGTGATGTATTCCTGAAATCAAGCGGCTCGGATTAAAGAAGAGTTCATTTCTCCCTAATCCCTCTCAAGCAGAAATGAAAGTGGTATTTAGCTAATTATTCTGTTCTTTTGTCGTTTTTTGGTTCACTTTCTCTGATATTTATTTTAAAACTATTTTATTTATTCATTTCTTAAAATTATTTTTACCCATTGTTAATGGCTTGTCTTGTTTTTTTAGGCCTCTGTAGATCTCAAAATATAAAGGAAGGACATTATAAATAAAATCTATTATTATTATTATAAAGTAGCTGCTTTGTGTGCTTATATCTTTGGATATGAGCATGCAATTAAAAAATATACACATATATATATATAGTTTTAAATTATCCAGCTAGAGTGGTTATTAAAATGTGGATGGTTTTGCCTATCGTTTCGACTATAAAGTGCCTGATGGGATTTATGAATAAAAAATCGTCTCCCAACAGCAAAGTGAAGCACCTTTTTTAGAGTTTGCAACTTGAATTTCTACAAAATGATCCCGCTCTCCTTCAAGTTGTGTGTTCCCTGCACATGTCCCCCCTCCCCAGACAGACAGACTCTTGACCCTGAAGTGCCCTCTCCTCGGCGGCCCACGCTCTCCACGCGTACATTCCACCGCACGACGTCAGTCCTGGTCGGTCTGGCAGGAGCCCGTCGCTCAGCGGGGCCTCGCTGTTGTCTGGGTTGCCAGTTTTGCCCAGCGGAGGCTTCGTGGTGGGGCGTTAGACGGCTGATGAACGTGCAACAGAGACAAGAAGTCGTCTCTGAAAGGAGAAAAGGAAAGAGAGCAGAAGGATTAGATGTTTATTCCACACTCTGAAACAGTCCAGCAGATTGAAATTATTAGCCAAACAGACTGCTAATCCAGCCCCCCCTCCCCCTTCAGAGCCCCTCTCTCCTTCTCCTTAGCTCCGAGCCTGGATGGATGTGGATTGGGGCAGGCTCTTCACAGGCGGGTGATTATCTGATTCCATTGCAAGGATTTGCCTTGCCTTTTTTGTCACACAAACATTAGAAGCAGTGAGCTCTCGCTGGCTAACCCCCAGAAAGGGGGCCTCCCATGGGCCCCTCCTGGTTGTGTATTGGGCCCCACGTTTGCTCAGAGATGTCAGACAGACTGAAGGGGGCAACAGGAAGAGCAAATGACAGATGACTGCCAGACCTGCGCTCATCAGCCAGCAGCTTTCCAACAAGACAAATTATTAATTAGCGGCAGGGGAAGCGATGGGACCCTCGGCCGCCGGTTTGGAGTGTGATGAGATAAGCCACACGAGGCGATTCTGAACGAAGGAGGTGGACAGATCAGACCTGCACCGGTCTGCACATTACATTTGCTTCTTTTGCACGAAGAAGCAAAGAAGGACTGTGATCTGTGTTTCAACTTCTTGCAACAAACAAATATTCAATTTGCTGCAATACATCGCAACTGTCCACATACAGAGGGCCAGGCATTGTGTATATATTGCTCCGCCTCTGTATGCTCAGAAAAGAATCATCAAGATGGATTTATTTTGGGTTGATTTGATCATTTTAATTAAGTTTTCTTCCCCAGAACAAGCCAGCACCGGCCTATGAGATCGTGCTGTTATTGTTCCTGAAATGACTGATTTGTCCAGCAGAAGTTACACACGTCTAATACGATCAGCAGTGTGGAGATCAGTATGTGATCTATCCAGAGTCACCGACTTGCAGCTTTCAGCACCAATAGCAAGAATGTCTTAGGTTGTGTCACGAACTTTGCAGCGACCCCCTTGCATGTGGTCCAATCCAGAATCATCTTTCATGATAATATATATCAAAACTCAACAAACACCTGGTCAAAAAGGATGCAATGTCATAGTTGGGTGCAGAATCAGGTGTTGTGGATTCAGAGGATCCACTCCATGGCAACCACAGTGATGTTCGTCTGCAACAACTGCCTCACGTTTCTGGTTTTAGCATTGTTGCTAAACTACCTAAAGCCAGACACATCGCTCCAATACATAAAAGTTCTTAACTTTCCTTAAATCTTATGACCCTTCTTAAGTTTTTTTAAAAGTTTACTTTGCAGCCCATGTGAACAATAGCAGCCTTACAATTTCATCAAACACTCCAATCAAAATGTTAAGTTATGATTTGTGACCAAAAAAGCTGTTAATGCTGTTAGAGCATACTGACTAAAAAAACTTGAAAAGTCAACAAACCAGCAGACTTACACAAACCAAGATTACATGTGGGGTTCCCCAAGTCTCCATCGTCGGGCCCCTTTTATTTAACATCTCTCCTTTAGTCTAGTTTTAGTTTTACGTCTCTTATCGTAGACCCAAAACTCAATGAGGCTTAAAACCCATGAGTGTGTAAGAAACCTAGATCCAGAGTTGACTTTTAAAGTCCTCATAACACCTTTAACCGAATTAGCAAACTGTTGAATTGCAAAAAATAAAATAAAAATTTAAAAATCCATGAATGGATTTATGTCTTTTGAATACTGTATGGAAAACAATCAGGCAGCTGCAGCTCATCCTAAATATCTTGACCAACACCAGAAAAATGTAGCAGACATGGATATTCAGAACAGTCAGGTTGTCCAGTCCAGCCTCTCCGCAGCCTAAAATACACACAGGCCTATTCAAAGCCCCCGGCGCTCACATTACAGCCTCTAATTCGGGAAATTAGGATGCCTTTTGTGTGATATTTCTCAGTCTTTCCTCTTTCCACCATCGCCAATCAAAGATAGGTTGCCGAGTTCAAAGATCCCATCTGATGTTCCGAGGTGGCATTTCTTTTCAATCAAACCCCCTCCAAAAGAAACCCCAAACTCCCGCAATCAACAACGCGGGTGTTAATTAGCATCCAGGCATTTGCATTGAAAAGCGGTCCAGTTTATAGCTCATTCCCTTCCATTTGCGAATCATTGGCCGCAGAAGCCACTGTTTGCAGAGAGGCGCTGTGCATGGGGCGGCTTGCGTTTGCGCTTTCTCTTGCAGAATCTTTTTTTTTTTTTTTCAAGCTAGGAAGAGAAGAGGAGGGGGGGGAGGGGGATGTTTCTGCATGCTCCAAAAAAAAAGTCAATATTGAACTTGTGTTGGTGGCCTCCCCGCAAACTCCCCATTATTCGCATTGTCGCCGACTTCCTGACTTGCTTGCCGCTCGCCTTATCTCCACGTCAAATATTTGAGGAAACGAACCGCTCACTTTGCACCTTAATAGTTGTTTTGTTTTGTTTTTTTTTTTGTCCATGTCCCCGCAGCTGCAGAGCACCGTCTGGGGTCGGACTCATCGAGCTGGCCTGCCAATAATCATCGATCGGAGTCGAAACCGCCAGACCCTGGACACAATAGCCCCATGCGCCTACTGCTACTGGACGGTCTAATTGCGTTTCACACGCATAATGAGGGCCAGAGACGCCGGGCCACGGACTTAATCTCTCTGTACTTAACCCAATAGGATCAGACGTGATTAATAAGGAAAACTTAACCCTTTTAAATCAGCGTCTAATTAATAGTCAACATTCTGGATACTTCCGCCCGTACAGAAAACACGGGTTCTTTCACTAGATTACAACTAGACACGGACATTTTATACCGATTTTCCGGCTTTCTCCATTGGATTTAGATCTGGACTTTGACTGGACCATTTTAACACACAAATATATACTTCGACCTAACC
Source organism: Xiphophorus hellerii (assembly GCF_003331165.1). Lineage (NCBI taxonomy): Eukaryota > Metazoa > Chordata > Actinopteri > Cyprinodontiformes > Poeciliidae > Xiphophorus > Xiphophorus hellerii. The sequence continues at coordinate 21,723,637 of NC_045686.1, read as the reverse complement.
TTTCCACTGTAGCTTTGACTGTAGAGTCTCCAGCCATCAATTCTGGTCCAAAAATGTTATATTCAGAACACTTTATTGATCCCAAAGGGAAATTAAATGTTGTTGTAATTCTTCACAGAGTTATTGTAGACGGTGATGGCTGTTGGCAGGAAAGATCTCCTGTAGCTGTCTGTATTACGTTGAATTTGAAGACGCCTCTGACTGAAGATACTCTCTTTTCCCAAGACAGTATCATGAAGCGAGTTCATTTTCTTGATTTTATGAAGGGCCCTTCTTTGCATCGTCACCTCCAGAGGTTCCACAGTCGGCCCCAGAACAGGACTAGAACAGAACCAGCCTTCTTTATCAAGTGGATGAGCCTTTTTAGGTCAACATTTAGAGACCACATTCTTAATAATAGACTTAAAGGAGATATGTAGCATCTCCCTTTCCCTGTGGAAGAATAGCAACCCCAGACCATAATACTTTTGCTTTTCTTCCTATGTAGTTTTTTTTTGTCCTGCCCATGCATTTGTGGGTTTTCTACCAGTCCTCTGACTTCCTCCCAGTTTCCAAAACGCTTAGATAATCTGGTCTTTTTCAATTTACTTTAAGTATTAGTGTGTGTGCGTGTGTGTGTGTGTGTGTGTGGATGAATGAATGGATGAAGAAAGTATTTCAGTCTCAGCCGACCAGTTCAAGACCAAATTGGACAGACTGTTTCCCCCGATCTGTGGATTTCTGCAGCTCTTCCGGAGTTGCCTTCTCTGATTAATGCTCTCCTTGCCCTGCCTGCCAGTTTATGGGCCGGCAATCTTTAGCCTAGCAACAGTAGCACATCCTAACATTGGCCTGAAGTGATGGAGTACTGAGAAGTGTTTAAAGGTAGCACAAAAGGTCAGTTTAAAAAATTTCCTCAGTTTTTTTTTATTTTTATGCTACATTTACATTGTATTTCTACTACAGTATGGCACTAAACATTATAGAGGGTCTTTCTTGTTATTTGGTACTTTTCAAATCCAGCTGACAATAAGACAAGGATGGGTCCCAATCTGTCAGAATTTGATATAGAAGCTAATATCTACTCTATAGGATGAGTTGCATCAATTATGAAAAAATATTACCGTATATACTTATTTCATTTGCTAATAAAGGTCTTTCAAATGTTTTGGAGTTATATTTCAGTATATTATTGACATATATTAGAAAAACTTAAAAGTGTTAAAGCCACAAAAACAACATTTAAGCCGCTGATGAAAATAAAAAATAAAAATCACAACATAAACTGACCGGGGTTGCAGTGAGACATAACTTACACCAGAGGTCGCTGTTGTTCTCTAAAAGAGAACTCCCGTCTGAAACGCTTTCATTCATTCACATTTTCATTCATGGGCAAGGTTGGATGCAAATATATTTATTCCTTAATGAAAGATATATATTTTTAATTCAAACAAAACTCTCTTGGAACAAATAAATACTTTTAAAAAATTGTGTAAAATTAAAACAGCTTCATAAATATAAAAATGTACAGAAAGACATGAATCCTCAGACAAGGAAGTGTACAAGGTGAGGAATGAGATCTGAAAATGTAAATAAAACAAGGCAAAAAAAATAAAACAAAATAAAAAAAAAACTTGTCATACTTGTGGAAAGGTGCCATAAAAAGTATTCAGCACCTCACAGGTTTCTTCTATTTGTGCTTTTTTTGTCACACATATGTCAGATCATTTAATATCAGACAAAGATAAAGTCAGAACACACGAAAACTAGTTTTGAATTGACAAACTTCAATTTGATCCTATGCGCAAAAAGTTATTCAAATAGTAAAAGTGTGTAGTTCTTATTTATATATTTGCTAAAATTGTTCACTGTTTTTCAATTTTGAATGAAATATTGACCCACTGAAGTTATTTATAATGACTTATTTTTTAATTGTTTTGAAAAAAATTTTTTAAAGCAATGGCATTTATGGTCTTCCATAACCATATAAACATAGTTTAGGAATTCTGTTGGTGAAACAAATGTTAAAACTTTTGTATGTGACATAGATATAGTTAGTATAGATATTGATATATCTAATGAATTAAACTGTGTTTTCAGAATTATTATTATTATTATTGTTGTTGTTGTTGTTGTTATGGCACTATATTTAAGCACAGTTAAATATAGCAGCAGTACAGAAGAACTCGATTTGCGAACATATTTCTTTAGTGCCTATACACACTGTGAAAACGGATTGAGACAACTGCTTTTGTAGTAACCAATTTTATTAACTTGTATAGTTAATAAATAATTGATGCATATTAACAAATATTATGTAAAACTTAATAAAACAATAATTTGCTAAAAACAAATTATTTAAGGTAAATTATTATTAAATTGTGTCACGTTGGGGCTTCCATAGAGGCCAGGTGTCAGACGCAGACCACGCCACTGCAACGGTATATCTCCATAACTTCAGTGTAATATAGTCTCTTAAAGGGACAGCACAGTCAGTCACGGAGAAAATCATGTTCTCGCTGCACCACCACCACCAGCAGCAGCAGCAGCAGCAGCAGCAGCAGCAGCAGCAGCAGCAGCAGACACACAACCCGCAGTTTCCATTCACAATATTGACAACCCGCACCACAACCAGTCCAACCCCCCTCTGTACAGCAGATGCTGTGACGGGGGCGCCATGATGATGATGATGATGAGCTGGGATTTTGCCTGCAGCAGCCGCCAGAGATCGTGCAACACGGGGAGATGAGCTGATAGAAGGAAAGACGTCTGTGGAGGCACACAGAAAATAATCATGGCGGATTTGTTGTCGTAGGTATGGCGAGAGAAGAACCGATTTTAGGGCCTAAGTAAAGTTTCATTTGGGAGCTTTCTCACCAAACACTATAGCTTAGCAAAAATCCAATTTGTAGCATCAGTGTTAAATGTTCTATGCATCATAACTAGACCATTATTAAATTGTACTAGAATAATATTGGGCACATTATGAACATACAGAAAATAGCTGTTAGCACTCAGTGTAATAGGTGGAAACTGTTTCTTAGCACTTGGTTTGTTTCTTGTTAAAGCAGCAGTACAGAAGAAACTCGAATTACGAACATGTTTCTTCAGTGCCTACACACACACCCCCACACCCACGCCAACACACACACACACACACACACACACACACACACACAACAGATAGAAATTGAACTGCTATTTGCTTAAATTACCAATATCAATGGTCAACCAGTATAGCATCACAATGTAAAGGAAGTCTCACCTGCTTTCCAATTCATTTTGATGTGATTCCCAGAATGGGCTAACTGACAACTGAAAGTGGCATAAAGCTGGGCTTTCCCTGTTGCTAACCAAGAGTTACAATTACATTTGTATGAACAAGCTTAAAAAATGCATTTGGGTACCAAAATTACTTTTTGACAGCATTTCACATGGACACGTGCAAGGTTCTCTGTTGTTACTCCACTGAGTGAGACAGAGAACAAGCACAAGGGGAAGAGTGCAGCAGAGTATGTCTAAAGACCCAGGAGGTTGAGGGCCATTCATAGTACTTCATTTATGCTATTTCTAGTGTGTTTTAGACTAGCCAAATACTGTGCATTCAAACTTTGGTACAATTTATATACAAATATATACACATGTACGTAATCCCAGAAAAAACTGGGATTAAAAATAAAAGTAAGCCAGTATAATTAGCATTGGTTTCAACCAAACTGAGATTTTGCTTCGTTGAAAGAACCTCAAATCCCATTCTTTCTGGTCTGTTTAAATTCTTGACGTCAACTTTATGGAGGGGAAAAAAAACTGTTTATAATATTGATAAATAAATGTTCATAAATCCTAACTGTTGAAAATTTATGCTCCTGGTAGAGCCAGACAGCTAAAAAGCAAATAATATTTAAGAAAACTAAACTAAATAAGTAAAAGACTTAAGTAATGTAAGTAACGTAATAAGAAAACCGGAGAAAGGCAGGAACAGTGATTTAAAAAAAAAAAAAGAAAATTATTTTGTAGTTCTGGAGATTTTAAAGGTGTTTTTTGACCTTCATTTTTGCATCTCTCAAAGCAATATCCCAGCCTCCTGTTGCTGCCTTGTAAACACGGATGTGAATGCAAAAATATTAAAATTAGACTGTGTCGTTTAGTGATTTCTGACGTGTTGAAGGCTAGCTAATAGCTACTAGTTGGTTTTCCCATAATCCACCGCGGCGTTGCAGAAGGAGCGGTCCGCTCGGCTGTCTCCTCCTGTCTACGGTCTCTGACAGCCTGACTGTGCAGAGACGGCAAGAAGCGACCGACACAGACCGGCGGGGGAGGCAGGCAGGCGGCGCAAAGGAAAGGAAAAAACGGGAGGGGGGTAACATTCAGGCAGTGTCCCGTATTTGGAATAACCAGGACCAGAATACAGTTAGTCTTTTTTTTTTTTTTAAGTTTATTTTTTTCTTTTTAACGTGAAACGAGTTTCTTTGTAACCTTCAACAGAAGAGCCGCATTTTTTTTTTTTTTTTTTTTTACCGACTGGACTGGAAACTCCTGAAGTAACTGCAGACAAACTAAGGAGACGTTTGGTTTCTGGACGAAGAAATGGGATTTAAAGAACATATCTGCCAGCAGTGAGTTTGAGGCAAACGAGGGGAACGCATCCCAGCAGGAAAGAAGGAAGAACTGCCGTAGAGATATTGGAAGTGTGTGCTTACTGCGTGTCCTCTGGTGAGGCGGGGGGGAAAGATGGCATTTAGAGGGGAAGAAAAGTAGCGTTAGCGTCAGTTCCCTGGCTAGCTCCGGAGCTAAGCTAGCAGCGGGCTGCTCACTAAGCCTGTGTCGCCCTTTCATTCCTGGAGCAGAGGAGGGGCGCTGGGGCTCTCCCTAGCACTGCGGCTCTGCCGTTGCGTTTTAGGGCTCGCTGGGAGAATGGAGAACCCCAAATAGCTGCCTCGGCACCAGCTCAGGGAAGACTGTTAATTTTTTCTTTTTAAAAAGGGGGGCAACAACTTGATTATATACTGTTCCCCCCCCCTTCCAGCCCTCAAGAGGAGAAGAGCGGAGAGAGCTGCAGGAATCCACCGGCCTGGGGCAGCCTGGGACTAGCCTGCTTGTTTTCTTATGCACCCGGAGGGGAGCAGGTACAGGGGGGGCTAAAAAAAAAAAATCGTTCACATCTCACCCACCTTATGGATACTGGATCTGTACGGGGAGATCATGAAAGGGTCGGTTTTGCGAACGGAACGAGCTCCATTGTGCCCGCAACACAAAGTTTGAATATTTTCAAGACATCCTCAAGGTGAGAGAACTTCTCTCCAGGCCCTTCTGCGCCAACCAACAGGGCCAGGAGGTTTTCCACCCCCCACAACCCTCCTCATTTTATTACTATTATCAGTATTATCGTTATTATCATTACTATTTTTTTTGATTGCCTTCAGCAGCTAACAGGCCTGACTAAACATGTCGGGAGAGGTGCGTTTGAAGAAGCTGGAGAAGCTGCTCCTGGACGGCCCAGCTCAGTCTAATGGCCAGTGTCTGAGTGTGGAAACCCTGCTGGATATACTGGTGTGTCTGTACGACGAGTGCAACAACTCCCCCATCAGAAGGGAGAAAAATATCCTGGAGTTTTTGGATTGGGGTGAGTTATCTTTTCTTATCTTCCATTAGTTATTTTTTTAATCGAATTTTTTTTTTGGGCCTGTTTCGTGCACACAGCCTCCCTGACTCTTTGGGAAAGATAATAACAATGTTGGTGGTGCAGTGGCCCTCCCTTCACCATCACATTCCTTTTATAGTAGTAGTATGGGATCGCTGGGCTTTCTCTTTCTTCTCCTTGCTGCAAGGCCTCGGTGTTCTTGTGTAATGCAAAGGCTTATATGGTTTTGGCAAGTTGCAACGCATGGCAAGCTGTCAGGAGTACAGGGAAACAAAAACCCTTTAAACTGAAATAAAGTAAAGCTTGTAAAGAGGGTTTTTTTGTGTGTGTGAAAGCAAATCCAGAAATGATTTTCTTTGGGAGGGTCTAACCTGCACAGATCCATAAGCTATATTTGATTTTTGATCAATTCAGATAAGGAAAATACTTTATTTATCCCAAAGGGAACTTAAAAGTTATTGTTTAAGTACCTTCAAAGTCATTTTTGGATGGAAATTCTGATGGCAAGAAGGATCTCCAGTAGCAGCCAGTCTCGCAACAAATCTGAAGAGGCCTCTGACTGAATACTGTTGCTATATGACGGTCTCATGGGTATTTTTTGAGCTTTTTAGATACTAACCAGCTGCTACGAGTTGCAAAAGCAAAACGAAACACCTTGTTGCCATGGTTCTAAAAATAAAAAAAGTAAGAGTAAAAGTCCTTACAGCTGCATATCACACTATTATTCAAAAACTGAGCTAGCATAACAGGAGCTACTCCCACATGCTGACCGGTGCAATACCAGCAAGGAAAGAAAAAGTGCATCAAAGTACCTGTAGTCGGTCGATTGTGTTTATGGATGTAAAATAATGGGAAATCTTAGTTTTTATGTCCAGAAATGGGGAAAAAAATCATCTGAATCTTCAGTATTTGAATTGTTGACCACTGATCAGAGCTGATCAAGGGGAAAAGTGTCCGGTTCTGATCTCTGGGCCAACACACACTCCATGTGTGTCCGGGTGAACATGTGGACAAAGTATACTTTTCTGCCATTGCACTAACTCTGTCCAGATCAGTTTGTTACCTGTGCTTTGTATTCTCTGTTGCAAACAAACTATATAACCAGAGGCAATTTATTTTTTTGTAGTTCTTTTTTTTTTAAATACTGAACATTAATGACAATAAAATCCTCAAATTTCACATAGAATGTTCCGTAGTTCTATTTTATTTTCTAAAGATCTTCTATTGTAAAATACAGTCCAGTTACTGCTGGTATAAAGGTACTCCGCTCCTTAAAATATTTGTAATTAGACACTAGAGAAAGATGCAGTGCTGCTTCCCTTCCAACCTGTTGCTGTGCGCTGCCAGTCAGCTGGCTGAAATAAGGTGGCTACTCTTTCCCCTCTCTCAGCTAAGTCTTATTATGTATTTTCCTTTAAAATCACTGTGGACACCCCGTGAAACAGTTGTACTTTTACTCGAGGTGTCAAACAACGGGAATCTCAAACTGCCCCGTTGATGATTCCTTGTGATTTTAACCAAACGATTTCAGTCGCACAACCACATTTTCTTACAGTCGACCAGGAGTAGATTACACAAAGTTACTTTCAACAATCAGTTTTCAAAGCAGATGCAAAAAATGTCTTTCCATGTTATGTTTTTTTTTCTGCATGGGTGAGGTGAACCCAGTCTATATCAGCGCACACTTAATCAGGTTTTGTAACCGTTTGGCTCTGTAGTCGAATCAAACTTGGGCAAGAGGTAAAACACAGGAGGCAGAAGGGACACACACACACACACACACACACACCCACACCCACACCCACACACACACACACACACACACACACACAACAATGCAATCCTTTTTGCCTTGCCAGAAGCACTTTGTATGTAGGCGTGGGTGTATGTGTGTGTGTGACATTGGAGTATGGTTTGTGCATGAAGCAGGAATGTGAACAACTCACCTTTTTTTTTTTTTTATCTAGCGCAGAGGCCCAGCTCACTGCCGGAGCATGCCTGGCTGCCTTGTTTGCCCCCCTCTCTCTCTCTCTCTCTCTTTTTTAAAGCTAAAAAAATGAAGTGCAGGAGCAGATTGTTCCCTTCACAGGCAGAAACATGAATCTAGACAGATTAATAATACAGGAGGCATTAAGAAATGCGTGGATAATGGAACGCAACGGGTTGCTTTGGCAGATGCTGTCTGAAGGACTGCATTGCAGGAATGGTTTTGGGCTAAGGGGTTAAACGGGTAGCAACAGGCTCCGACAAAGACGCACAGGGAGGCAGTAAAGTTCAGTCAAACGGTGGGAGAATTCGGTTGCGTCCGTACCACCTGGTCTATCCACTCCCTCCTGAAACGGTGTGGAAGTCAGGCGCAGGCAAGTGCATGTTCCGTCGCAAATCCTCGTCTTTGAGGACGCTCGGCTTTGGCCGCCAGTCGCCACTTCTCTGCTGATCGGCAGCATCAACAACGGCATAGGTGCCGCTGACCTTTTTAAGATGCGGTGCCAACTCGGTGACTTAATCCTGACGTTTTCCTGTGTTGACACCAGAGACTCTGCCCTGGTCTCAGCCAGACACAACACACGCCACTCGGATGCGTCCGAGCCTCCATACCCGCCCTCGGGTCCCACGTCGCTCTTCAGGGACAGCTAATCAGTCTCCAGGAACTGTACAATAATGAGATCACGTGTAATGAAGCTTCAAGGCTTATTTGTGTTTACATTTCAACAAACTTAAGTGATTGTTCATATCAGGTAACCTCAAGAGATTTTATATCACATTGGAGGAAGGGGACAAGGACTGGAGGCAGCAGCTTGCTCCGTGTAGGTTGGAGGGTAATCTTTAACTGGCTTTAGTCTTTACCAAACATAATTTAATAAGACAATTGATTTCTGCTTCCTTTTTTTGCATTTTGCGATCGTAAAGAAAAGATCATTGTGCAGGTTAGCTAAAGTCTATTGACTTTACCCACAATTTTTTACAAAATGGACTCGAATGTTTCAGCCTTTCTCTTAGGCTACATTCACACAGCAGGTCTTGATGCTTAATTCTGTTTTTTCTTTGACTCGAAAAAATTGTTTTTTTGTGTGTGTGGTCATTGATACTACTGAATGGTGCAACTACAATCAGACTTGTGTGTGAATGGCTTCTGTCCCTAACGCGACCAACATTCGCAGAAGAAGAACGTTGGTGTCACACAGTTGCACTCTGTTTACAGAAGTAATAGTTGACGCCGCTCTCTGCAGAACTACTGTAAAGTTCTTCAGTTCTGGGAGTCGACAGTATCGTCACACGATCATAATAAGACGAGGGAAGCTGATGAAGAGACACCACAGCTAACGGCAATGGTGATTTGTAGAGTATTGCCTGCAACGTCCGTAGGCAAGTCTGCAAACGGAACCAAGAGTGGTGGGATTGTAATGTGTTGCGGTTTACTGACAAACTTCTTTCATAAGGTCATAATTCTGATTTTCAGCCACTGCTTAAATCCAGATTCACCACATTTGAATTGGAATTGGGCTGTTCAGATAGCTGTTAAAAAAATCAAATATGGGTCAGATATTGGCAGTTTTTTTATTTTTTTTTTACTTCAGTTTTTTCCACTTCTCTAAAAACAGTAGTATATATTTTTTCAAGCACAAATCCATACCATCTGGGAATGATAACACACCCTCATGTTGGTTGGTGAAACTAATAAGGAAAGTTGGACGACCTTAGAATTAAAAACTAGAGACATACTGACTTTTCAAACCTGGACTTTTTTTCTGCCACGGACTGGGCCCAAATCTGATTCTTCTTTGTCTTTTGCTGATGTGGTTACTTCCTTTTGGACAAAATATGACGGGCTGGGTGTTGGGGAGGGGGTGTTCTTCCCCTTATGACCAAGTGTGATAGTGAGGGGAGTTTGAGGATGTAACATGAAAGTATGATGTGATAATGGAGGATATTTTCTCTATGACAAAGTATGAGGCGCTGGGTGGGGTGAGAGGTGCTTCCTCTATAGCAAAATGTGATGAGGCCCCAGTAGATTGCATATGCTACTGGGAAATATTATTGATGACAAAACTGAAATATAATAAGTTTATGTGTGGCTCGGTAATAAAAGTCTCAAGGACCAGTACCAGTGGCCCGATGGTCTCTGCAGGTTCAGAGTCCCAGTTTGCATGAAAACATCAATCAATCAATCAAATTTTATTTGTATAGCACATTTCAGCAGCAAGGCATTTCAAAGTGCTTTACATCATATCAAACACAGAAACACAATGCAACATAGAATCAACAATCAAAACACGACATTAAGTCAAGTTCCATCAATAAATTTGTAATTGATTACGTGACAAAAATCACACCTCATCTTTTCCCCCCTGAGATCCCAGCACCGTGTCCCGTCTAGTTAGCTAACCATTCCGTCCCACCCTTAGAGCACACATTATCTGCTTACTTTGGCTGAATCAGCAGTTAAGTACAAAGATTGGAAGAGGAAGCGCTCCATCATTCGCAAAAGGAAACCGTATCCCACTCTGACGGGATCCTAGCGCTGCGATAAGACTCCACAAAACAGCAGGCCGCACCTTGGTGTCACAGCCGACAACAAAATTGGGATAGAATTAGGGTCAAGTCCTGTCTTGTCCTTTAAAAAAAAAAAAAACGTTTCAAAGTGTCGCCACTCCCATATTTTCTTTTGTTCTTTGGAAGAACATCCAGCCACAGGGTCAAAGGGAAAAAATGCACACCTGTTACATGTGTAACACACTGAGGGGCTGCAGTCTGAGCAAGAAAGGGAAGGCAAAGAGCAAGACTGTCTGTCTGGTTGTACTTTACTAACACAAACCCACTTGTTGTGATTTGGAAGCAGATAGGAGCAGACATACAGTATGAAAGCACACCATCTTCTTCCTGGGAGGCAAACATTTGTCCTGGGTTTCTTGTTTTGCATCGACCTGATACGGAGACCCCTGCCTGACCCGTAACCATGCAGGGAAGTACGCCGTATCCCGACGACTCACTGCTACCCCCTGGTTCTCCTGCAGCTCCCAGTTTCAACCGCAGCTCTTGTATCTGATCCATCTCTTTAACCTTTCTCTCTGTTAGTTTGGCTGCTTTGGCAAATTCTGCGTAGAAATAAAAGAATCTGAAACGTTTCTTTGCCCGGTGCTTGAATTTCTGCCTTTCTAAAAAGAGACAAACAATCTGCTCATTTTTCCAGAGATCAAGCCGATAAATAACAACGCTTTCACTTCCACATCGATTCATTTCCTAACGCGAGTTACTTTTTGAAAAGTTGCACAATGTCAGCTCAGGGAATTGATACTATTGCATGCAAAGCTGAATATAGTGTTAAGTTATGCATCAGAAATGCTACTTCCTGTCAAATCCTACACTGCTTCCTGTGTTTCGGGGCAGCTGGATGAAAAGGGGCACCGGTGCCAAGCCACCAGCGACCCAACCCGGGGGAGTTCGCCTGACCTTTTCTCCCAGTCCGCATTCAGCGTTGGCCCACAGTGGCCAGCTGTTGAGCTGCAGCTGATGTGCGCTCCACCCTGCGCGGCTTTCATTGGCAGCACGCCTCACACACAACACACACTGACACACACATTATTGTGGTTTTGCCTTACTAGGCTATCTCATGGAGCACAGACCGGAGTACCTCCCTGTTATTCCCGTTACTAAACAGACCAGAAGAGCCGCCTCCGCGTACGCGGGAGGGGGGGAACGTTTTAATTGTGTCTGTTTCAAGAAAGAATTTTTTGCGTCACGTGGTTCTTAAATTCAGCCTGGAGGATAGTTTACTCCCATCAGCTGCAGGCAGCTCTGTGATACTGGGAGCTGGGGAATAACCACGTTACCCAGCATTAGGGCTGCAACTAACAGTTATTTTACTAATCCATTATTCTAGATGATTAGTTGATTAAAGAAATTGGCCAATTCTGCAGAATTTTCATTTAACAACTTAAGTCTCTTTTATACATTATTAGAATTACATTAAGATACCCAAAACGCCAAATTAATAGATTTTTTTTTAAAATAAGAAAATAAACATTTTATTGCCTAAAATGCAATAACAGTATTCCTTTAGTGACTTACTTCAGCCCTACTATATCCACACGTCTATACATTATCTGGACCTACTTATCGTGGCTTGGTGGAGATTGGCATTGGAGATTGGTATCGACCAAAAAGCAGTAACAATCTTATTTTTATTTTTAAAAACAAACAAAAAAAATACTGTTCAACCCTGAGGTAGTGGCATGTTGGGATCAATGACTACCTGTGTAGGGTCTCTTGAAGAAGCTACGTACATAACAGCTTGCGTGTGATATTTTGGACGTTGGAGCGGCCCCTGCCAGGACATCCTCGCTGTCCGCAGGAAGCGCCCCCCACCCCGGAGAGAGCAGGGAGGAACCACAAGGACTCTGCGAGCTAGTCGGGACCAAACCGGCCGCATGATGTCACACCAGGAAGTGGGGACAGCTGCGACGCATTGTGTCATTGTGTACTCTGCACGTCACTCACATTCACTGTTTTCGAACGTCGCTGGGAACGCGCAAGGTTGTCGAGCCGTTTGTTTCCTCGCCGGTGGATTCCCAGATCGCACCAGTGCCCGTCTGTCACTCTTTCTCACACACACACACACACACACACCCCAACACACACACACCCACCCACACACACACACACACACACAGAGACAGCTTTTTCCATTGTCCTCACACACAGACACAGTAGAGGGGCTGTAGCATCGTCTCTTCTGCTGCATAAAAGCGTTCAGTGATTTAAAGGAGGAAGTCCAACATCAGCAGCTGGATGTTCTGATCTCTCTATTTTTTATTACTGACTCTTCTAATGTGATTTTAAAAGCTTAGCTGTGTTTCCGTTACAAATGGGCGCAAATCTTTGTTGATATTCCACTGAAGTGGAAAAAAACACAATTTCACAATTGCAGTGTTTCCATTGAAAAAAGAAACCGTTAAAATCACATGTGAGTAAACTTGACACTTCCTGTCGTCGTCTTTGTCATTTCCACCAGCAGTAACATCTGGTTGTTAATCACATGATTTATGAGACGCAAAAGAAGTGTTCCAATTGGAGTTTTGCAAAATAAACAAATTTTGATACAGCTAAAAAAAAAAGCATGCTTTCCATCAAGCAAATTTATTTTTGTATTGTCAAGTTGCGCAATTTTAAGGTTAAGGGAGTCGCGGCTGCTGTCGGAGTCCATGGAGCGGACATCCAGCCTTCATTAGCGCATCGTGAAGTTGCTTATCATGTTGTATCATGAGCGTGTTCACAGCTGGCCTTTAAAACCTCCTCAGTCCATCTGTCTGGGAGCTTTGTAGGCACATAAATGTCTGCTGCTAATTGTGCTGCGTCATCAAAAAGTGGCAGGGGAAGGGTTGGCTTCCTTCCTCCGTCTCCCAGGGGACACACTGTAGCACAGGTCATTAGCCGGCCTCTGAGGACTCCTGGGATCTCGCCACCCCTCCTCCCCACAGCCTCTTCCTCTTCTTTTTACCTTTACCTTTTACCTCTCATCCTTCTCTCATCTCTTCTTTCTTCTTGTCTGGTCAGCTATTCCCCCTGCAGTGCTTGTTAGGCTCTTAGAGCTGACTGTGTTATACTGAAGTATCGACAGACGCACTCATTAGTGATTTTTGTGGCCGATTTCTGATCAGTTTCTTTTTTCTGTTTTTTTGTGCAAAACTCTGACTCAAAGATAAACAATTTTGCCAATGAGAACTACATTTAACCACATATATAAACTTCTTAGATCATTGAAAAAAGCAGCAATTCCTCAAAAAACACCCCAGTTTTTTTACCCTGCGTCCCTGGAAGTCTCCAAATTCAGTAAAATTATCTAGATTATGGGTTTGAAGTTTGGATTTCAGCATCTCTTCTTTACTTATTTACAAAATGGATTATATAATCTCACTGTTTTTGAATCTAAAAATGCAATTATGTGCCTCGTCATAATTTTTTCCCCTATTTTTCAAAACAAAGCAGTTGACAGATTTATTATTTGAATGAAATGTTAACGACCATCTCAGCCTGATTCCAGGTTGTTTACAGGGTGATGCCGATGCTAAGCGTTGGTATTGGGTCTGGATTTTCCTTGCTAACTATGATGTTGCCAGCTGGATAAACTCCAGGGCACACTCCATTTGCATGCTGGTTCACTGGTGGTTTTCTGTTCTGGTGTTTTTTAAACGCATAAATAAACCAAATGAGCACGAGGCTGCTTTGTTTGCTACTTCCGACTTACCGGATCATTTTCAGCTTCCACTTTAGAAACCGAAGAAAACGTCACACGATGGTCACAAACACGCAAACAATGTTTCTCTCAAACGACGCGAGGATTGGGTCATTTGTAGAAATGTCAGAAAACGAGTCTGCTGTCTCTGTTCGGATGCTTGGTCTCAGTGAAGCGATTAGAAACGCCTCGTTTTGGCAACCAGCGACACTCATCAACGCCATGGACAGAGTCACATTGTTTCCTCACTAAGTGTTTTTTTGTTTTTTTTCCTCCCTTAGCTGCTGTTTTGTTGTTGTCCACGGATGAATTTCGAGATACCGAACACTTTCAGCCATTTAGATGGAACGGTCCGGCGGCCAGCTGGCAAAGACTCGCTTAGTCTCGTCTCTGTCCGTAGTCCTGGAACCGGGGGGCCGTGCGTCAGAGACGAGAGCTTCGTGTTGCGAGGGCCATTATTTAGTGACACCAGAAAATGTATAACACAAACGTTTCTTGTTTTCTTCGCTCACAAAGGTTTCAGTAGCTCAAAAATACCCCTCTGAAACATTATCACGTTGACCAGTGTGTCTGTTGTGTTGCTAAGTTTCTAAACGGTTATGTGTTTGTTCTTTTGTAATGCTTTTTCCTTCATCGTAGCACAAACAGTCCAAGACTTTCCTTCCTTTGTGGGTGCCAAACGAAGCTTAGTGAAGTGAGAAGTTCTCAGAAAATGTTCTACTTTCTGCTGTAAAATCTGGAGACTAGGGACTCTGAAGTAACAATCACAAATACAGAAGGTTTATAAATGTTTTATGTTCCAAAGGAGTTCAAGTATGTGGGAGAGGGGTTTGTTGATTTGGTTCAAAGGAACTCTTAGCACATTTTAGCAGGTAAATTCCAGTTTTATTTATTGACATTATTTAGTTTCTACATTGTTCTGGTTGTATCTGAATCAAACTTCATGTCAGCTAAGCTTTAGCCAATACATTAATTGAGTTAGTCGTCTGAGGTCGGCTCCTCTGCTGTGTTTTATTTATGCGGATTTCGTTCTTCTCTGTCTGTGCCATCTGTGCCTCTGTGATGATCATCTTTCACTGGGATGTGTCGCTTACTGCCGTGTTTGACTTTTGCCTCTTCATTAAACTCGCTGTGACCTCTGTCTGTTCGGGGAAAACGGAACGAATGCAGCATATTTGAAGGCACTTAATGCTAAAGTGGAGTTTTATTATCTGATCGGTGTTTTGCTTCACATGTGCAGCTGCTGTTTGTCTTAGCCAACCTTCTTTTTTTTTGTTGAGGAAAAGCAAGGAGGAGCTCCAGACTTTGTCCTGTAGGACTTGCCGTAGCCTGCTTGCGCCCGCCGACCGCTTCAAGCAGAGCGGAGGGCTCGGGTGTGTGTGTGTGTGTGGGTGTGCGTGTGTGTGTGTGTGTGAGAGAGAAAAGCGCTGACTAAGGCCCCAGCCCCTTGCAGCCTGTGGAATCTGGAGCTGAGGTGCGATGCTGGGGAGAACCGCAGCTGTTTGTCCTTCAGTGTCTCCCTTCCTATTCTCTCTGTCTGCTCTTGCTTTCCTTCTGTCTTTTACACTCTCCATCCTCCCCAAACCTCTTCTGGGTCAAATCAATCTTTCTTTTCTCATCCTGTCCTTTTTATTTCCTGTGTTTGCTCTTCTCTTCCTGCCCTTCACAGCTCCTCTACCCCCTCCCTTTCTGCCTCTCAGACTGCTGCATCCCAGCTTTGCCCAGTGACAGACACAGCTTGGCTGCTGTGTTGCGGTTTTGCGTGTTCTGCATATGGAGTACATGCGTCCACTTGCAAGGAGGAGGGACGCTCCCGCTAAGCTGCCTCATGCATGGATTACATGACTGTCAATGTAGCAAGTCATGCGAAAAACAAAATCTGGTCTGAGACAAAGTCGTCGTTCAGCAGGACACATACCAGCTAATTTATCCTAAGCTAACGTCGGAACCTCATTGCTGAAATTCTCCTTAGTTTTGCCTCTGATCAGACGGTAGTTGTCCTCACACAAACCCTCACATCCTCATACACCTTCGACTTATTCACATTTTTGTTATTTAAACCACAAGCTCTTAGTTTCAGTTTATTTGGACTTTGAATTCAGGTCAATTCTGATGAAATATAAAGATCAGGCCGAGGTGGATTTAAATTATAATTTTTTTAGCCAAAAATAAAGTCATGATTTTACACAGACACAGTTGTAGTAATACGAGAATAAAGTCATATGACAATAAAGTCAAAATAATACCCAAATAAAATGTTAATATTACCTGAATAAAGTTGTAATATTTGGAGAATGAAGTACTCTTTTAACATTTTCATAATTAAACAGAAATTCTTGTGGGCTGGCCCTAATACTCTGTTGCACAAGTCACAGAATGGATGATAAAAGCCACTTTTTAAAAAATATTTTCTATTTTTTTCTTTCTTTTTTTTTTTTTTAGGAAAATAAAAGATTAAAATCAGAAATTGGACCTCCATGTGGACCTGAAAAGGTGTTCACTGTAGCTCAGCTTTATGTCCTGCCTCATTGGAGGTTTATTCAACCTCCAGTGAAGATTAGAGCGGTAATGGGACTAATTAGGAGAGAGAGCGTGAGAGGAAGAGTTGAGGACACGTTGGAATAGTTGGGACAGATTCAGGGAGGCCACAGGTTTAGATCTGCTGAGGTCATCGTGTCTGTCTGTGCCTCTGAGCCTCTCTCTAAAGCTGATGCAGCCCTGACCTTGGCTTCTTTACTGATTGGTATTCTGACAGTGACCCAGTCTATATTTAGTCACCTCTCCTTTTTGCTTTATGTTTACCCGCGTCTTGCACTCACTGTCCTGACCTTCCTGTTTTTCTGGCTGGGGGTAAAAGATGGGGGTAAAAGCGTGACTGGAATCACGTTAGCCGTTTATCCGAGCGCTCCGTCAGCCCCGTTCATCCGTTTTCCACCTGAATGGCGGCCGTTCATGCTGGCGGGTCGCTGATCTAATTGCGCCGTCAGCTGACGTCTGAACCGCCGTCCACCCGGCTGGATTCTCAGCAAAATCTCACAATCCAGTTACAGACGAGGTTTTGTGGCTTGTGGGATAGTGCATAAGAGTGAATTTGTTGTTGGGACAGAACAAGAAAAGACAACTCCACATATGCAGCCAGACTTCCTGCATCCTCGTCTCTGTCCAGAGGGATCTGTGGAGGAAATCCTGCGACTGTTTGGATCGCCGCCGTCGCCGTTGTTTGCAGATGTTTTTCACCTCTTGTTTGGCGAGTGCCGCATCACTGCTGTGGCTCTCAGCTGAAGGTCATGATGCAGACACAACAATTTGACATGCTGCCGATGAGTAAATCTGTCAACCCCCCTAAATTCAATTTTCTCCCCTTTAGGCGTTTCGGATTAGGCCGATAAGTGTGGCGGACGGTTGCTTCGTTTAGTTATTTGCTTCCTGTTTATTGATGACACGCATCGTTCTCGGCAAATAAGAGGTTATTTGAGGATAATTTAATCGTTCTGAAGAGGGAAATGTAATTTGTTTTGAAAAGTGATCGTAAATAGTTAGTACCAATATACTGGATTAATTACTGAACCAATTTCATTGTTGCTGCGAGTTACTTTGCTGCTCTTTTTTATTGGTTGGTGAAACCTCTCTTTGCTCTTAATGTCCTCTTGAGATCCGATGAACCACGTTTCATTTCTTTCATCTGAAATGAAGAGACCACAGAAAAAAAAATTCAACATTTAATAAAAATAATCCAATTGTGCCACAACTTATTTCTAAATGATTCTGATTGCCTGCAGACTGTTTGATCAGAAATAAAATATAACATTTTAGTGACGGGTTTGCGTCTCAGAAGAGAAAATACGAGATGTTGGGTTTATGACCGAAAAATCAAATGAGATTTATTTAAATATTTTTCAGACTGTAAGAATCTGTGTAGGATCAAACAGGTCTAAGATTTACTTTATTCTTATAACGAGAAGTATTATGTACAACAAATAGTATATTGCTTTAATTAACTGTGCATTTTGCTTTAACTTGAACCGTGTTGTAAATAGAAGCAAAAACATCCAACGACTTTTATCACAGGAGGATGTCGGGCATCGGACTCATTAAATTCTTTTTTTGTTATTATTAAAAAAATAAATTTGGATCATAAAAATAACAACAAACCAAAAAAAACAAGAATGAAATAATTTTATACTTTTCTTTTAATTAGGAAAATATTCAAGAACCTTTTTGCATTTCGTACTGAGATCCAGAGAAGCATTTCTACAAAGATAAACTACTAAAAAATGACACATTTAGTTTATTTTTGAGCTGGTAAAAACCAAAAATCCTCAATAAAACTAGTCTTATCTTTTTACATAACTTCTTTTTGGCACGCATGTACTAGTTATTTAACAATTTTTGCCTCGTGACAGCAGGTTTACATGTTCAAGAAGAGCTGCAATGTTTACAGTAGACCTTCGAAGGTTAGAAGCTACTTGATTGGCTAAAATACTCAAATCCTTGAGAGCCCCTCTAAAAACGCTTTGAGCTACCTATTTTAATAGTTCACAGCAAATATACCTTAATATGCATTAACATGTACAGAGGAAATTGTCTGACCACTACTGTGGAAGATAACATCTACAGTCTACTGCTTTTTGGGGTACAGCCAATCGGTACCAAGGAAAAATGAATGACTCTCATGGATTGGCTGCTTTAGAAATGCTAGCGAATAGCATGTCAGGTAGCATTGTGACTACTTCAGCTTTTCTCTGGAGTATTTTAGAAGAAACATCCATAAATGCTGAACTGAAGTGAGGGTGCCCCATACGTATCACTGGAATGATGTGTGTATAATTTTGAGCTTTTAGGCTGATTATTATTAGCCTAGTATTTTTGCTACAAACAAAATGGACAACACAATGAATAAAAGAGAGCCATAAGAACTAGCTGAAACCACAAGGTGGTTATAAACAATGTATTCAGGGCTGACGGAGCTGGCTAGAAATTAGATTACATTTCTGTTTATCTCATCTATTATGCATTTGATGGCTCCTTTTTAGCAAGAGAAACTGCCTCTGCTGGATGACTCATATCTTCTGTGTTGAACTTTACTAATATTTTTTTATACCCATTAATATTTTAATGAGCTATATTTTACCACCTCTTTGCTCTGTTTATTCAGGTTCTTAGTCAGTTTTGTGCTTCCCAGTCCCACATGAGCAGAATTTTTTCTTATTTTTATTATTTCTGTCTGTTGTAAAGCACGTCTTGCTTTCAGCAGAAAGTCTCTCTCTGTGTGTGTGTGTGTGCTGCTTCCTTCACGTCTCACACCCTCGTCTCAACAAGAAGCCGCCCACTGCCCCCGTATCCTCCCACGCTGACTCAATCTACTTATCAGTGAGGTGATTAGCCTCCTAACTGTTATCTAGGTGTTTGGCTGCTGTTGCTCGGCCGCTGTTTGTTCTCACAGCTTACGGTGTCGGCCCTCAGCTTCTGGACGAGGCCTAAATGGATAAGGCTTCCTTCCTGCATGGGTAACTCTGAAACAGAGCCTTAAGTGAATTAATCGGAAACAGGTGGATTTCTTAAAGGGGCGGCATTATGTAAAATGGGCTGTTTTGAACTTTACGTCAAGTTAGGATGTTGTTTCCTCACCAAAAACATACCTGGAGTGTTGCCTTGATTCTTTCATGCATGTCTGACAAATCCTTCAATCTCCCGTGGCAACCATTCAGCTGTGCAAAACATCTGATTGGACGAAGCCCGGCCTTAGAGGACGAAGCTCCTCCGCTTAGGTGCAGTTTGCAGGCTTCTTAAAGAGACAGTGATTCAAGTTCAAAGCATTAATTTTGGAAGTAAAATTTATTTTAAGTCGTATTTGATATATATGTACATACAGCATTTTTTATAACAACTGAAGGTGACATAGTTACTTAATTGTGCTACAACATGCCATCATGTTTCTGGAAAACACACAGTTCTGCCCCTTTAATGGATCTGCCTTTTACATGTCACTGACCACAGTTTTCTAAAAGTGAAAATGGAAATGTGTTGTAGATGCAACAATATTCCATCTACAACACCATATTCCATCTGTGACGTAAAATTGGAGCAGTTCCAGATCAAATTTGTTCCCACTGTTTTACTTTAAGTCCTCCTTGATACAGTTACATATCCATCCTCTTCCTGCTGCAAACACGCGGCGCGACCCGACACGCCCTGCTGTTCCCAGATGGATATTTTCAGGATGCTTTTGGTTGCAAGTCCCAGCACTGACACCTTTTTATTCTGGAGGTTATAATTAGTAGCCAAGTCAGTCTTTTTTCTTTTTTCCCTTCGCTGTGACGGGGACTAGTTGTGGCCTACAAAGTCTCCGTTATACTCAGCAACAGCAGAGGGGAGTATATATATATAACGTATCACTTCACTGCCCTCCAATTATTTTGGAAGCAGAAAGTTGTAATCTAGCGGTTTCCTCCAGGTTTTAGTGAGCGTTGACTTTGCAGGATAGATGGCTTTTTTTTCTTTTTTTTTGTAACATAAGAATCCACTATCTGCTCTAAAATGCTGTAAGGTTGTTGTGCCGTTAGCAGGAAGTGCTATTTTCTCCTTCCCAAGGTTGCGCAAGTTGCTGAAGATGTTTCTTCTTGGACAAACAAATAAAAACAAGTCCTTTTTTTATTTGTACAAATTGCCAAACCCAGAATCATCAGTGCGGGTTTTCGAAACGGGAAGCTGCTGTTGCAGAATTATTGGTTTACATTTTTCTGTTGGCTTTTCCCTCATGTTGTTGAGGCAGTGTGTTTTTTGCCCTTTTGAGCCAAACATGGAAGAGAGAGTTTCCTGTGTCAGAGCCCTAAGGTTGCATTTTACAGCCTTGAAAGCATATCTCACCTCTGCCAGTTCTATCCCTGCAGTTCTACTTTAACTGCATCCTTGGGGATGGAGCCGACATAACGGCACAGCTGGCAGGATTTTCTCCCTGTAAATGTTTCCTCTGTTTGTAATTGTTTTACTGCCAAACTGTTGTGGAAATGGTGAAACTGGGATAGACGGAGTATTTCATGCATCTTTTCTAAAACCTGGAGCCAGCTAAATCTTACAAGTTACTGAGTTGACTATTTAAGATATCTATTTTAATGTACCATCATAATAATTTCCATTGTCCATTTTTAGCCATCTGTTGATTCTAAATTTACATGATTCTGATTTCTCTTAAAAAGATATGCCTAAATGGGACTCGAAATATTTTTTCCACCTTTCCTGATTCATATTCAGGAAAGGTATTCAAAGAGAGAATGTTCTCTCTTTGAATGTGAGAGAGCATTCTCTCTAAAGCTTTTGTTTTAGTCTTTAGCATCTTATGTTAGCAATTTGCACAGTTGGCATTAAAAGCCACAAACCCTTACAGATTTTGCTCATAGAAAAAAATGGGTCACCTGTCAATTGGAAGGTTTTTGGTTCCGTTCCAGCTTCCTCTACTTCAAGTGTCCTCAAGCAAGATGCTGAAACCCAAGTTTCCTAGCAGTAGCGGCGGTCCGACAACATGAGCAGAACCCAACGTCTCACAACTCTAGCCCGATGATTTAAATTATTGTTTGAGTTATTTGCTCAGCTTTCTGACCGTCATGCTCATCTGAGTGAGTGTCGGCAGTTGTGCTCTGCTTTACCTGCTGTCTGAGCGCTACGTATGTCTTTTCCTGCAGTGAGCCTCAATATAGCTGTACTCTGTCAAGTGCTTGCTTTTTAAATGTCATATTGTTTATGTAGTTTTACATATTTTTCTGTCGTAAGTTGACATTGGTTTGTTGCACAGTGATAGATACATGTGATCGGTTTTTGTGATCGGCAACAAGAGACAGTGATCGGCGAACACCGTTAATATACTTTTTCACGAAAGTCGCACGGTTATGATCGCTGGACCCTCGATCGGCGCACCTCTAGTCACAATGGTTAAGTAATGACAAGGGCAGCACCAACCCAAGTCTTGTTCTTTTGAGGCAACGTGCAGGAACAGCTGATACAATAGTATCTGTCTGGGTTTGTCCTTGTTATATTCGGATTAAGTTTTTAAAATAACAGACCATGAGTGTCTAGACACGGTTCAATAACCCTTTGATTGTTTCAGTTCAGTTGGAAGTAGTTAATTATTATTTCACCATTTCTTACATTTCTTAAGATGTCATTATTTTTATGCAGTTATGACACAAGTACTGTAGATTGTAGTACACCAAAGCTTGCAAAGAACCAGCCAGCCTCTGTTTAATATGTAGATATCCTGTTGGTTACTTGTTCTTGGCTGGTTTTGTGTTGTTGTCTGTGCTTGTCGTCCCCTCGGGTCTTTCCTGTCGCCTCCAAAGTCAAGCACATCTAGCTGGGCAGGTTTCTTGTGAATGAAGGAGATCTTGGGTTACTGCTGTCACGACACATATAGCCACAGGGAGCCTGAACTATGAACATATCTTCACGCTGAATAGAAAATATCTTGGGTTAATGTGTCCGGTGATATTCCTCTGTTTTTCCCCAAACCTTTTTAACTAGGGAAGCACTGATCCACTGATATCTGATGTTTGGTGTCGGCCGACATGAACCGATACAGATAAACAATGCTGAATTACAAATTCATTCGATAACTCAACAGCAGTACAGCACACTTAAACACACCAAGAGCTTCACAAGTTTGGTCAAACATATAAAAACTGTGAGCGCAATTAGGAGTATAATAGCCAATTGTAAAATAAATAATAAGGACACCGACAAAATCAATATATTGACTATCTTCATCAAATATGTAAAAAATAAACTGCAACCTTCTTTCAATTGATTCAGAAAGTGCAATTAGGGAACTAACTAACTAACTGTAAAAAATAAATAATAAAGCATGACGTTACTCAGAGCACAAACATAGAATTAGACTGAGTAGAAATGCCCTTATGGATTGTCACCGATACCCAATCTAGAATTTTCTTTCAACATCAGGACCGATACAAATATTGGTATCGGATTGACGCCTATCCACTTTTAATTTCCCCATCTTTGTCACCCTGAACATTAAACACGTCCAAACCAATCTGACAGCCTCCATCCGGCTCGCCGCTTCGAAGGCCTCCCAAACGGACAGCAAGCGCTCTCTTTCATCCATTTGTCTGGATCCATTTATAGTATGGGTGGCCCAATGGGAATCAAATCCTTAAAAGGTGCAGCGTCAGTGCTGAGCTGTACCAGTTGAGCCGCAGAGAGCTGTAAGCAACCCCCCCTCATTTTCCACAGGCTGCTGAGGGGAGGGCAAACAGCGAGAATGAGCCCAGAAAAGGGAATAGGGAACCCGCTGTGCTTTGGCGTGACAGTACAAGAGACCAACTGGCAGTGAAAGCTTTGATACTTAGGTTTACGAAGGTGTTGGTGGAAGTTAAGAAGGTCTCTGTGTTCTGAGTTTTTCTGCCCTTACTGTTGGAAAACATCCAACGTATTCCGGAACATTCCCACAGCCCGTACCCGGAATTCCAAAGCTACGGCTCTCGTAACCACAAAGTAGATTTTCCTCCTCCCAACTTTCCTCATCCCCCTGCCGCATCTTTCAGGCTGATATAGAGACTCTGGCTCACGGAGGCTCTAAGAAGACTCCTATAAAAACGATTGTTCCCTGGACTGAGCAGCAAGTGTTCCTGCTGCTGGCAGTAAAAGATGAAGATTCATACAGCTGTCAGTGTCTGTTCCTCTGGCAGTCTCCTCCGCAGCAAGCATCTCTGTGTAATGTGGTGTTGGATACTGGGTGAACACAACTTATTGTCTCTCTCAAGAGAAGATATTCCAGGGAAAGCAGCCCGACTTTTTACACATGATAGAATTATGCTCTGACTAATGTTGTCGGATACGGATATTTATATTTTTCTGCTGAGGCCAACTTAATTATTCAGAGGTGCTTTGCAGAAAACCTACAGTGACGTGGACGAGTATTCATACCCCTCGACTTTAAAGAGTATTAGTGTTACAGCCACCTTAATGTATTTTATTGGGGTTTTAAGGGATGGATGAATGGGAAGAGGTAGGGAAAGGTTTTCAAAATCTAGTACAAATGGAAATGTATTTATATCTATCCAGTCAGCACTTTGTGGAACCACCTGCTGCTGCTCGTAAAGCTACAAGTCTTCTGGAGTATATCTACTGCCTTTACACATCCAGAGAGAAGGTTTTGCCATCTCTTTGTTCTGATTGGATCGGGAACCAATCCTTTAATGTTTGTGTCAAAGGGATAAGGGACAATATTATTGAAAATCTACTTTTTGAGCTTTACATCGTATTATATTTTTATTCCCTCATCAGAAACATACCTGCAGAGTTGGCTTGATTCTTTCATGCATGTTTGAGAAATACTTAAATCTCCATGGCAACCAACTGTGTAAAATGTCTGGTTGGACCTAGCTTTGCCTTCAAGGTGGAAGCTCCTTCTCGGAGCTGCAGTTCTCAAGCCCCCGCGTCAAAGCAGCTCTCCTCTTGACTCCCCCACTTAACTCCTTCAGACTAGCCAGCAGCAATTAGCAAACACTTGGTAGAATTGCACATCAGCTGAGCTCTTTTGAGGAGCTGCTTCTCTGAGCAAAGCTGGTATAAATGTTGTTAATGTTAATAGAGGGGTGATTTTGTGATGACTTCCTGAAGGTGGAGTTTCAGGAAGAGACATAGGCCCAATTTCAAGGCGCAAATTATGAAGTCAAATTTCTATTAAGCCATATTTGACAAACGTTGTATTTTTTTCTCCGACTTTCTTTATTGAATTTTACAGCGTGACATACATCAATCATTAGTACAATGAAAACACAGTAGGTATACATAGAGAAAAAAGTTCGAGCTGATTTCTCCCCAAACCCCCCCCCCCCAAAAGCACCCCGTCCAGGTCTAAGCACAAGACAAACAGCCAGCAGAGATCCAATCCCTGCAGCAGCTTCTAGCAACACGACATACACACACACCCACCCACACACATTCCAAAGGAGGCAGAGAAAGAAATAAAGAAAGAAAAAATAATAATATTGATAATAAGTAAATAAATGAATATATATTTATACGTACATAATAGTAAATTAAACAAATATACAAATAAATTACAAATAAAGAATAGAAAAAATTATAAGACGAAGAATACATATTGGTTAAGAACAAAAGAACTGGATATCGATGAGAGGGCCTACAGATAATTTAATTTTCTTCTGAATCAGGTAGCAAAGTCATGGTACCCACTACAGATAGGAAAGGTCTCCATAAATTTACTGGTGGAACCCTTAAGTGAAAATCTGAGTTTTTCCAGCTTCAGGTTGTAAAGAACTTTTCTAATCCAGTGGTCATGAGACAGGGGGACATTTAGTTTCCATCTAAGTAGAATAAGTCTTCGAGCCAAAAGCGTAGTGAAGGCTAGGGCCTGTTTCAAAGAATGCGAAAGGTCCAGGTCTGGAGGGATGCCAAATATAGCCGATAATGGATTGGGGAGAATTGTCTGATTATATGCTTGACTTAGTGTTTTAAAAATGTTACCCCAATACCCTATCAGCTTTGGGCATGCCCAAAGCATGTGGGTATGGTTAGCTGGCGATTGTCCGCACCTATTGCAAATGTCGCTGACTGATGGGTAAATCTTTGCTAATTTTGTGTTTGTGGGATGTATACGTTGTATTTTTTGTAACCAAAGTTAACAATTGCTTGATTGTGGTATAAAATGGCACTATGTGCCTGCATGTAATATACAGTACAGACCAAAAGTTTGGACACACTTTCTCATTGAATTCAATGAGAAGGTGTGTCCAAACTTTTGGTCTAAACTGAGTACAGACCAAAAGTTTGGACACACAGTTGTGTCCAAACTTTTGGTCTGTACTGTATATAATACTGTATCTTTAAGAGGGGTTTTATTAATAAGTTAGTGTGTTAGTTTTCTGCCACACAAAGCTATTTACATAAAGTCCATAAGGTTCGATTTTGGACTTCATGTTCTTCTTCCACATGTATGCTGTAACCCAGATATGCATCATAGTGAAGAGTTTTGTCATCCGGTTTTTAGTAGAACGAGAGAAAAGACAAAGGCAATAAATCATGCAAATTGAAGTAATTGAGTTTGTTTTAATTTACCATGCGATTTATAGATTTATTGCTTAAAGTGACAGACCTAACTTGATTGTGCTGGTCTTACACCCGATGAAGTCCATTAAAGCTTGTGTTTCCGTTGGTATGAACACTTTTGCAATTGAATGCAACTATAGTGTTATATATTTGGCAAGTGTCACAAAGATCTCCTTCATTATCCAAACGCCAGATGTCCCAGAAGCCATGGTTGATCTAGCTGCTGAACACTGAGCAGTTCAGCGTTTTCTGAGCAGGGCACACGGCTTCCAGCAGCAAAAATGTTTGTGCTAGATTATTATCAAAACTTTCAGAATCATAAAGTGCAGATTTGTTCTCCAGAAAGATCTGATTTGGTTGTTGAAATATCTGGATTCATCAGGAGTGGATCTGAAAGGTTTGTTGTGCAACATGAGACGTATCGACGTCCGTAGCGGAGGAAGCAACGCAGCATCTCCAACAGAGTGGCGAATCGTCCGTCAAGCTAAGCGAAGGTGAAAGGATCCCGACACCCTTTATCTGCAGATGGCATCAGACGGCTGCGTTGACAGAGCTGTCCAAATCGGCTGGTTTGCGGCGTGGGTCGGACTCATCTACGCGCCGCCTTGGAGAACCCTTTGAAGTCGAGGGGGAAAAAACTTTCCTCACACAAACCAGAAGCGGCCTGCTTTCCACACGCTCCGCAGCAGGCTTCAAACTGTTTCACACCGGATCTCCTCCATTGTTTTGGCCCCAGTCAGGCCCCTCTCCTCCTCCTCCTCCTTCGTTTTCTTTTGCCGTTTGTGGTTCCTTAATATTTCAGGAACATCCTGTTTGTGTGTTTTAACGCTGTGGGGGCACAGATTGTTCAGTTTTGAAACCTCCGACCAGCCCTGCCCTCTCATTATTGTGACAGAGCGTGATATGATGCAGAAAGAGAGACAAACTGAGATGTGAAGAACATCGCATTGAGTGGAATATGTGGTTTGCTGCGGTGGGGCAGAGGGGGCCCAAGGGGTTACTGCAGGCCGATACCACTGGGAATTCTGGTGTCGCTGGCGTTCAGTCTTGCATTTAATGCAATTTAATGCTCTAACGCATGTTTACATAGTATAGAAGTCATCCTCCGTTTGTCTCTGATGGATTTATGGCGCCTTAATGAGTGTAATGCTTCATATTCGAGATTCCTGATGGATGAGCAAATATTTGTCGCCGTCCCTCGACATGTCACTTGAAGCGTTAAATAGTGCTTGATGTGTATGGCATAGACCAACACAAAGTGGCAACAGTTAGGAAAATATTAGATGGTTTTTGGAAAATCTGAAATATGACATGCTTTTTTACATTTTTAGTTTAGTTTACTTTTCACAATTAAAATTCAGATCAAAGTGTCATGAAGTGCGGTGTAGGTGGTGGTGAGGCAAACGCTGTAGACCCAGGAATGCGATAAATGAATGATTTTAATGAATAATGTCCAGAAACCACACAGTCCAACAAAGTCCAAAAAACCTGGCAGCACAGTCGAGCAGAAGGCTAAGGCTCAGCACTGGTAGCAACAGGCTACACGCATGGACAAGACGCATTGACAAGGACCCGACGAGGAACAAGGAACACAGGTGGAGTTAAATACACAGAGGGTAATCAAGAAAACGAGAGACACCAGGGAACAATCAAGGGGAAGACAGGACAACACGGAGACTCAGAGACACAGGAAACTCAAAATAAACACACAGAAAAACACGGAACATGACACAAAGATATTAAAAGACAAAAAATAAAAGTGCAGGAAAGGGCAACAATCCAATGGGCTTATATAAAGCCTCCACACCAAATAGTATAGAAAAATGTATAATTTCCAAGAACATAATCCTTCATCAGGTGATCGTAAATTAATCAAATACAATCATGTAATTACTCTGATACCCATAAATAAAATACAGTTCTACCAACCAACGTCTTCCGACTGTGGTGAAGGGATGTGGCCCCCTAACTGGGGCCAGTTTTGGTGCCTTGTCCACTGAGGAAATATTCTTTTACTAATGCAAATTTCAGTAGATTAATAGTTAGTCCTGTGCATCAGCAGATATGAACTGATGCGGTGTATGTTTAATGCATCCTGTAGCTAATAACTCCACGTTGCTATCAAAGAAATAGACTATAAAGACATAATTTTCAAATACTTAATTGGTTTATTTTTATAAAAAATCTAAAATGACACATTGATTTGATCCTATGAGTTGTAAATAAAATACAATATTTGCAAAACACGCATTCATTAAAAATAAATAAATAGAAAATACATGTTTGGTCCCTCCCCCCCCCAAAAAAAATTGTTGCCTTGGGTTACCACCCCTCTACACTCTTTTTAAAGTCTGGTCCAGCGGATCAGACTTTAAAAAGTCTATAAAGAGATGGTTTACAGCAAAGATGGTCTAGTCAAAGCTCGCACAGAAATAAAATTGAGACTGTTACAAAATTGATGTTCAAAGTGTTTGTTGTCATCCAGTCAGGAAGAAATGGTTGAATATTGATGTTACACTGTGTTGGTGGGATTAAAATAAAAATACTTTGAAGTTTAAAAGGTGTGAATACTTGTGTAGGGATGTGGATCTGGATTGTAAAAATCTTTTCATTGGGGCTGATGAGGCCTTCCGGCTCACATCTGCAGGGGGAACCTCTGCTCGAGACATAAAAGCGCCTGGTTGCGTTTTAATCTGTAATTTGGCTCATTTACTGAGTGTTTTCTGGGCTACTTTACAGTCGAGTTGCTAAAAGCGCCGACTTCAAGTGCCTCCAACGCCGAGTTACTTTCCCTTTTTAGGAGAAGGCTGTTGAAAACACACCGCCTCAGTTTTTCCTTTAATGACGTTCTCAGACTATTTATTCAGCCCTCTGTTAATTGTAGTTACTTGTCCTTTATTTAACTTAGACATACCTTTGGAATAAAACAGCTGTTATTCATAGTAGATGAAAACCTTGTCCATTATACATAACAGTACAGATGGGAGTGGATAAAGCCGTAAACGAATGAAACCAGTTTCAGCTTAATGTTGTTCTCAGGTGGGATTTTTGGTGTAAACAGATGATGAAAGAGGGAGATGTAAGTTTTTTTTTTGATGAATAAATGTCAGACTTTAGAGGAATTATCTCCATAAAAAAGGAGATGATGAAATCTGGGCTAAAATGTTTTTGTCTTCTTATGTTACAGGGCACAGTTATTTGTTTTTTATGGCTTTTGGCTCCTACCGGCAGCAGGCTTGCCTCGGTCATAATGAGGGAAAGGCCATCCCTGGGTCGTTCTCCTCTCCTTTCTCTGCTGTTTTCTCTCTTCGTGTCAGATCCTGGAAAGCCTATCTATTCTGTCTCCATCTTCCTGTCTCCCTTGTCTTTCTTGTGAGCAGCATTTTTGTGTCATTACCTCACCCATTATGGCTTCCAGATGTCCCTCAGTCACACTCAGGATTTTGGGATGGGGTTAGAGAGCGGTGCGGGTGAAATCCTCGGACATGCACTGTAATTTGGACCTCTTCCATTCGAGCCTTTTTCTGTTTGCACCTTTTTACTTATCTCTTTAGGAAAATTAGGGCTGCAACGATGACCCTTTTTATCACCAGATCTATTTTTACCCAATTACGTTAATTATTTTTCCTCCAAAAAGGTATTTTGTTTCATTTTCTTACGTTATTCTTTCACATTTATTGCAAACTGCAAAATAAAATGCCAACAAACATGTCCAACTTAAACTATTCAATATGCATAAAGCAAGCACAAACAGATTCTATCTGCACATTTAAATGTGACTGGAACATGATGAACTCAGACCAATTTGCTCAGCTGCAAAAGGTCTACACATTAACACACATGAGGGGGAGTGTTGGACATTACTGTTTTTATTTTTTAGAATAAAGCATTATTTGACAAAGAAATGTAAATATGTTTATGCTTCCAAATTGTTAGATAATTATTGGGGATAACGTATTTTTGAATTGAACTTCCACACAAATTCAAGAAATATTTTCTCAAACCAATTTGAGATTTAAAAAACTTGAAATAACATTTACAACCTGGCTGCTTTGTCAGTGAATCATATACTTTTTTCCCACAATGACTGTAGCTGAACAAGACTGATGTAGTCAGCATGAACACACACTCAAACTGATGTCACACACTAATTCAGAGTTAAAAAATACACTTAACATTGGTCAAATGGTTTAAGGAAAAAAAAAAAACAAATGTAAGAAAATGTGCTGACTAAAATATTGATCAATGTTATGTTTTTGTCAATCATTGTCCTATTGGGAACATTAACTTAACATTAATTTAATCCATTCAATAAGCTATTTTTTGAGTTAGTTTAAACTTACTTGTAAGTAAGTCAACTTGGTTAGTATAGTTGACTTACTAACCAATTTAGTAAGTCAACTATTGCTTTTGAGTCCAAATTAGCTACAAAGTTAATGTTAGCTGAAATGCTATCATCATGGTGAATTACACAAATATCTTGGGAAACATTATCTTAACCCATTTAGGAAGTCAACTTTTCCCTTTAAGTCCAAATTATCTAGACAGTTTAACATTAGCTTAAAGGCTATCATTACCATGCAATATATGTCAGAATTGCTAAATAAAATGATTTATTCCCTCCTTTTCTACCTAAATGAGTTAAAAAACCTAACCACCCCCACACTGAAAAGCTTTCTGAGCTAGAGTTGGTACACATTGTGACATTTTTAGAAACTCCATCAAATAAAGAAGCATTGGGTCGTTCTGTTCCCTCTTCATGTAGTCTACATCGCTGTCCATTACACAGTCTGTACTTAATCACACACAAACAGTCCCTTTTACACAAGCATGCACTCTTAATTTATTTTTACACACATTCAAACCATGTCATGTGGCAACGCTTACTCCAGAACAAGAGATTTATTTAAGGTTATGACTTTTTTTTTATTTACACAGAATCTTGTTCCACCCAGCACTGAGTCACATACACCCGCTATGGCTGTGTATTAGATGTAATAGCTGTTTGACTAATGCACAGACACGAGTTCACATACTTCACATGAACACACCCAAGCCCGGGCCTGTTCCGGTGAGTGAACACGCTCGCCTGTTGTTGCTCAATTTCCCACTAAATGTCTCTTGACTCCACTGCCGGTAATGGAGTGAGATGGGTTCGATAAGCTGCGCTCCAATACTTCTGGGCCAAACCAGTCTGGCCGTGTGGAGCAGGTGGCGTTGCTCACGTTTTTCCAGTTTCACTGCATCCGAACACCGACTTCTGAGAACACCTGCCCTCGTGTCGCACCCGACATGCGGTAAATCTTCCAATTTGTGCGCAGATCAATGCCTTATCCCCCACCCCACCACACACAATGCCTTCAGAATGACATGCCAGATTTTTTTCCAGTCTTGGCTCTCTTGGGCCGTGCGTTGCAAAACCTGGAAAACAAAGAATACCAGTCATGCTAAAGTTGGGATAGTCGGGCTTCCCGAGTGTTGCCATTGGTTCCTGCTGCACCGTGTCATAGCAACGGTTGCTGTGTTTAGGTGAGGTATATATTTTGTTAATGAACTAAGATGTTTGACCAAACTGGTGTACTTTTCATTTCGTCTGCTGTTGAAAGTGATGCGGCATGTCCTTTCAAAGCTCACACACCGATCCTAAAGTAAATCTGGACTGTTGTTGCTTCAGACTGTATTATATGTGTTGAATGCATTAATTGATATATTGGCTCAATATTTCCACATATGCCAGCGATTAAAAACAAACTTTGAGGAGTATATAGTCAGCAGTTAGTCGTCAGGTGTAAGCACCACGACCCTTCACTTTGCATGCACATATTTGTGTGCTTCTATGTTTGCACATGAAGTTTGTTGTGGAAAGGGGCCTGTGGGCTCCTGGCTCTGAGATGAAAGGCATTTCTCATGTGGCTGCTTTAAGTGTAGCTCCTGAGTCAGCGTGCAGCCACTAATTTCCCCCCTCTCAGAGCCCCTCTCTCCTTCCCCCTCTCTATGGCCTACATCTCAGTTCAACTTGTGTAATTGACAATTACACCGCCTTGAAAAAACATTTATGCGCCATGAACTTTTCCACATTTTGTCATGTTACGACCACAAACTTTAATGGGGGTTTTTATTGGAATTTTATGTGTCGGATCAACACAAAGTAGTACATAGCTGTAAAGGGGAAATAACAGGACACAAAGTTTTCTCTGATTTCCCCCTTAACAAAATAAAACCCAATTTCCTTCGGAAGTCATCTAAAGAGTATGTTTGGAGAACATTTAGAGAAGCGGCTCAGAGACTCATATTAACTCTGGAGGAGTTGGAGAGGCACAAATTTTGCTCAATGATAAATTGTCCCAGAAATTATTGCAATAAATGAGGATGTTACACAAGTTATAGAACAGTGGCTTAATAATGCAAGAACCAAAACACATTTTGGTTTTATCGTGACAAAATGTGTAAACTTTCAAAGGATGTGAATAGTTTATCCTGGCATTCATAATAATTTACTGATTTTGCACTTTGGATTAAATTTAGATAAGATGAATATGTTTCTGCCATGATGGCTATAGAATTCAATATACCAACAGTGTCTGGTATTGTGTGATCTTGATGTTAGGGTGAATGGTACCAGTGGGTCTTTGTGCGACTACAGAGGGGACTTACCCAGTTTGTTTGAGAGAGGCAGCCCTCTAAATAGAAATAACAAGTTAGTGATCGCCAAGAAAAAGATAGATGGAAATTGTTCCGTATCCCAGAGAGCATTCAAGACTCTCTTGCCAAAAGCTGGGGAGGATCGTAGAGTCTCACTTGAAAATGTCCAACTATTTATTGTCGCAATTTATGGTGACGAGATCTGGTAAAAGCATGCTTGGTAACATAGCTTATACATCCTTGAAGTCAACAGTTTAATCAGTGCCAGTGTGTATTGCAGATCAAGCTGCTGTTACTCTAGTAATTCACAGAAGAATCAGTTTCTGTGAAAAGTATCAGATTGCAAACTTGTCCAATCAGAGTATTTCAATGGACTGTTAAACTACTGGTGGTATTCTGAGATTTTATGTTCTGTACAACTGTAGTAACTATTGATTTCTGCAGTGCCTTCAACACCATCCAGCCTCTGCTACTGGGTGAGAAGCTGCGGAAGATGGGTGTCAACGACTCAGTGATCTCCTGGGTTACTGACTACTTGACAGGCAGGCCACAGTGTGTCCGTCTGGGCAGTGTCCTGTCTGGTGTGGTGGTCAGTGACGTAGGAGCTCCACAGGGAACTGTGCTTTCTCCCTTTCTCTTCACCTTGTACACCACTGATTTCCAGTACAACTCTGAGTCATGTCACCTACAGAAGTTTTCTGATGACTCAGCGGTTGTCGGGTGTATAGGGGATGGAGGGGAGGGGGAGTACAGGACACTGGTGGACGGCTTTGTGGAGTGGTCTGAGCAGAATCACCTGAGGCTCAACATTAGTAAGACCAGAGAGATGGTGATTGACTTCAGAAGGAAGAAGATACCTTCACGGCCACTGAAGATCAAAGGGGAAGTGGTGGAGGAAGGAGGTGGAGGATTACAAATACCTGGGAGTTGTAATCGGAAACAGACTGGACTGGGCATCTAACACTGACACTGTGTGCAAGAAGGGGATGAGCAGACTCTATTTTTTAAGGAAGCTGAGATCCTTCAATGTGTGCAGCAAGATGTTGGAGACCTTTTATCACACTGTTGTTGCCGGTGCCATCTTCTTTGCTGCTGTGTGTTGGGGAAGCAGCATCAGAACCAGCGACTCTAATAGACTGGACAAAATCATCAGGAAAGCTGGCTCTGTACTGGGACTAAGGCTGGAGTCCCTGGAAACTGTGGTGGAGAGGAGGACACTGAAGAAGGTTCTGTCTATTATGGACAATAAACAGCACCCTCTCCACCACATAGTGGACAGACAGCAGAGCACCTTCTCACATAGGCTGCTCCAGCTCCGCTGTCGTAGGGACAGATACAGGAAATCCTTCCTGCCACAGGCCATCTCACTGTACAATAAAAGCTAAATCATTGTTCTGCACTAATCAGTCCAATTTTGCACAACTGCACTGTGGCACACTGGCTGTACATATATTTACATATACATATCTGCATTTTTTAAATCTTTGCAAGGACTGCTCTAAGTTGCTTTTTATATTAACAGCATTTTATATTTTACAATTTATAGCATTTTATTTTTCATTTTTTATTTTATCTACAACTACTACTCAGTGGTAGTTGTTATTGTGTCTTGTCTCTATGCTGTAACTGCAAAGTAATTTTCCTGCTGGGATGAATAAAGTACTTCTATTCTATTCTATTATAGACCGCAATATCAGTCCGTCTGTCCGTGAATCAATCCATCCATCAGTGCATCTATACTCCCTCTGTCCTTTCCTTCCTTCTTTTCATCCTTAGCATGGCAGTCCCGTCAGACTGTCAGTCACACACAACAAAAAACCCTTGTAAAAGTACACATGGGGACAGTTTGACCATGCTGGACTGTGCACAGAATAAAAATCTTCTGGGCCCCAAATGACCCAATTTCTGTACACCGCTGGAGGGTTAATGCTTTCATCCATCCACCCATTTATGTTTTTGTCTATCTGTCTGTCCATCCGTCCTTCCTTCCTTCTTCCAACATTTTTGTCCATCTGTCTCTTATTAGTTTCATCTGTCCCTCGTTCGACCCATCCAGTCTTCTTTCCTTCCTTCGTGTTTTGTGTAGGTTCAGGTTGGAATCGTGTAAAATTAGGTTAAAAGGGTCAGGAAAGTTTAGAAATACTGGAAAAGTACAGATATTTGACAAGAAAGATGCGTATTCACCCTGCAAGTACCTTTTTGTGCTCCCATGGTTGTTCTTCAGAACCTGGCCACACAGTGTTCCCACGTTGGACAGGTGTTTCTTACCTGCTAAGGCAGAGTTGTTGTTGGCATTTCTTTGATCCACTAGAAGCAACTCTCCCTCTGCCTTGTGGCCCCCGTCTGTCAGCGGACTCGGCTGTGGCTTTGAGGAAAAAACTGGGAGAGCGAGATTGTTGAGCAACGAGTGACCTGTTTGTTTTATTTCAGCAGGCATTTCCCTGTTTCACAGTGGGAGAACATCCTCATGTTCAGCCCTGGAGGTTGTGTGAAGTTGAGGCAGCCAGACAATGTTTTGCCACAGTGGGATCACAGACGGTGCCAGAGCGTTAGCTTGACTGGTGAAACGCCTCTTACTGCGACACAGTAGCTGTAAACGCCAAGAGGATGTTTCCATGGAGTTGCCGTCTTTTACTAACCACGGGAAGTTTGGAAAACCTAACGAGCGCTACATCTTGTAGTTGGGTTATTATTAAATTTTTAAAAAGTGATATAAGTTCACCAAGGATGCCGACCCTGTGAACTTGCAGCCAATCCAGGTTGTCCTTGGCATGCTGGGAGCATGTAAACCAGGAAGTGGTCTGAATAGTTCTCCACAAATGAGGGAAATGCTGACTCTGTCAACATAGATCAAATCTGTCGAACATTTGCGAGAGAACGTTGGCAGCCCTCGTAGATCCCGCCCTAATCCCTTTTTTTCCACCAGGAACCATAACTGAGGGCACAACAATAGCAAACGTTATCATCCAGCCTCTCTGCGTCCGGTGTCATTTACTGTAGAGAGGACCAGGTGGTCACCAACTCTGTGATAAAATCCATTTAGAAGGACGTGGAGCCCGAGATATGGGAGTGTTGTCCTTTATATTGTTCCATGAGCCGGTTATTTTGGGCCTTGTGTGGAAATGATTAAATGTTACAAGCTGCCCGTGTTTTATTCACACACAATGCAGGGGACTGCAGATTTTACTGATAGCGGAATAATGTCAAAAATATAATTTACACCAACAGATCGCTTGTTAACACACCATCACCTCTGTTAATGAATAGTAAATAAAAGTGTTTTGAGCTGATTTTTCTAAAGGTTTACTCATTGATTATTTAATAGAACATTCCTGTGCTGTAATAAATAATTTCGTGTTTAAGTGAGAAACTGCTAAGTTTGTTGTGATATTCTGGGGCTTATCTCAGAGATGTAAGGTTTTTACAGGTCTACCTTTTATAGACTAGGCCTTCAACTAAACTATTACTTACGTAATCAATTATTCTCTCACCTATTACTAAAATATTGGGAGATTCTGCTGACTCCATGCAACGGGAGCAAATATAAACTACACATTAAATATTTTTCTGATTTTATTAGTCTGTTCTTGCAGCTTTTTTCTAATTCCTGTACGTCTCAGCAGATTTAGACGGTCATCTGCTTTACATTCTAATGAAAACAATCAATTAATTTGATTTTCTTCTTCCTTTGTGTCTCCAGCCAAACCTTTCACTTCCAAAGTGAAGCAGATGCGTCTGCACAAGGAAGACTTTGAGATCCTGAAGGTTATCGGAAGAGGAGCGTTCGGCGAGGTAACGGACCATTTTGTTATTTTTTTTCCCCCCGGTTTTGAAAACAGACCACCGCTTATTACTAAAGCGGAAATGTTATGTGCTTGATGAATCTATTTTAAAGACATTGAGGGGAATCGAAACTATCTTCATGCTTCATCTCAGACCTGATGATCACCACCGTGACTGGACATGAATGAGATAAACTTGTTTGTTTTTCATTTGAAAAGTCTACAAATGTTTTGAATATCCTCGGTTTTAACTTAAGGTGTTGACGATTTCCCAGGTCAGCAGGTGTCTAGAAGAGATTATCCTAAGCCTTTATTGCTACTTGCTCAAATGGGAGAAGACTGGGGTGTTTTTGCATTTGACAGTGATTTCCTTGCATTCCATCAGCGGTGTGTGGCGTTAGTCTGCCAGCTGAGCATGACTCTACATGCTTCCCCAACGGAGCTCCCAGAATCCTTTTTCTGCTCCTAATCTTTGAATTTACTCTAAATTAGACGACTTTAGGGAGCAGGAAGTGTGATTTAAGGGATTTTAAAATCCATTTTATATGTCCATGCCTCTGGGGAGGTGAAGGAGTTTGAAAGAAAATGTACGTGTCATTGAGTTTCAGATAATGATGTCAAAGAAGAGGAATGCTGAAAGGACAAGTATTGGAGTCCTTAGCTGCTAAAACAGGACATTTTCAAGGTGTCAGGTCTTTTACTAGAGTAGTTTGGAACCAGTATTGCTCTAATTAGATGTGCTGTGTGGCCAGTATTTAAAATAGTTAATCCATTCCTTTACAAATTGGAGCAAATTCCTTGTCACCACCGCCGTCGTGTACAAAATATAACCCAAGTTTTTGGAGCTTGCACATAGACTTCTGGTTTGTGTATGTGGGAGTGAGGTGACTGTGTTTTGCAGGTGTTTTCAGTAGAGATGCACTGATGTAACTGATGATGTTACTAATTTTCAAGTTTTTTTTATTTCTTCTAACTCCGACATGTCTTTTGGATTCAGACAGAAAGCACACAAGACATTAGTAGATTTGAAACTGTTCACTGATGTATTCTAGATCATTTTGCATCACAGGTGGAGAACATGAGGAAAGGAAAGGAAATTGCTGTGTAAAAAGTTTTCATCAAAGATAAAAGCATGACTATTAGTGTCTAAGTACTTGAAGAAAAGGTTATATGTAATACTTTAACACAGATGTTGAACTTTATTGAACTGAAAGCTAGCTAAGTTGGTGCCTTATGATTTATCCGAAAAAATTAATTTATGTGAAGCTTAGGGCACTAACTGTTTTCAAAGTTAGCAAAATGCTAAAGTGCTCATAGAAATATTGGCTCCGCTATTAGCAGATTAGCAGACGTCTGCCCACACCTGCCAATTATTTCTACTTTGTGGATGAATTGTAACTGTAACTTCTTTGAAAATAAATCTGTTTCAATAAAATTAGCTTAGTTTGGATTGTCTTTCTGATTAAATTGGGAATTTGTTTCCTGACACTCGGGGGAGACTGCTGGAGCATTGAGATACGAGTTTCACATCGTCAGTCGTTCCTTAGATATGGAGGGAAAAACTAAAGTAATTCACCATGTCTGTTCACAGCAGAACACCACTCCACTTCCACTCCCTTGATTCCAGAACAGACACACTATTCAGCACAGGAGCACATCAGAGAGCAACGCGTGTACTTTTGCGATGCTACAACTCTTTCTCTGCGATATCCTAATAATTACACCCACTAAACCCTCTGCTTTTAATACGCCAGCATACATGGCAGTATAGGAAACAATGTAAGAGTGGCTCGAGTTTCTCCATTTGACTTAAGCAAATACAAACCTATATTTCCATATGTTATGTAAAACTCTGTTGTTGCTGTCCAGCAGCAGTTTGACATGTGAAAGATGTTTTGCAGGAGTCACATTAGGCAACACAAACCAAACTCAGTTTGGAACCTCGTTTTTATTCATCAGTGAAAAATGTCTTTGGATGTCTTCTATTATTACTGGTTTTTTTGTATTTATTTAAGAAGAATGAGTGGTGGGAGGGAAAGATAAGGGCAAACTGTGAGGAAAAAACAAATTTTAAAGTCAGAGGAGGGGAGTGTGCGCTCAGGACGGTTTGATGTCATCCTCCGATTGTCAGCAGCAGGAAGAGAGACGGTGCCAGGTGTGTGACGTAGTGGATCTGCACCGATGAATGGAGCGGTTTGTCCCGGCCCACCGACTGTGAGATCGCTTTATCAATATTGAGAGGTTCGAGAAAAGAAAAAAAAAGAAATGTTTGTGCAATGTACTTCTTTCAACTGCATAGAGTTCTTTCGAGTCAACCACTTTGAAATTTTTATTGGCAGCCTAGAATCCGATCTGATTTTTGTTTTGAACAGAGATGAAGATCAGAGTCGAGGTGAAGGGGGAAAAAAAAAGAGAGGGGTCGAGGAAAGAACAAAAACAGAGAGGCACTGCCAAGATCACTGCTCTCCCTCCTTTCCTTCTGTCCTCCCTCATTCCTCCTCTCTAGTGAGAGATCACTGGGGGGAAATCCAAACACTGCAGGAATGTTATCATTGTATTGCATTAGCAGCATTCCCCTGGTTAATTTAATAGGATGCAGACCCTCCGTTTCATAGCGCCGCTCTGTTTGCTTCCCGTCTTCCTACTTCTGTCTGTTTCATATTTTCAAAAAAATTCTTCAAGACCTTCTTTATATCAGCGATTCGGACTCTACTAAATCTTGTTTTTGTAAAGAATGGAAGAAAAACAAAACATAAACAGTGTCCGTTGAAAGCAAAGGGAATAACTTGAGTTTGTGTGAACTCGTGCTTTGGCTGTCTGCTCACAGCGGTTTGCTGCTTGTGCAGCTCCTTTTTTGGCAAAACTGTAAAGCTGGAGCCGAGGAAGTTTTTTTTTTTTTTTTTTTCAGGGCTATGTTTAGCAATTAGCAGTCAGGGAAAGCTGGCAGTTGTTAATGTGGGATGGTGAGGTGGGGCGTCACGGCAGCGTGATCTTTAGGCATCGGTGACAAATAGCAGCTATAAAAGGAAACGTTGGGGAGCTTCAAGATGTTCCCTGTTCTTTTCAAGTCCATCAAAACCGGTTTAGTGGACAAGATGGGAATGAAATTATGTGTATGTACAGAGTCTGGGTCAGGAAGTCAGTCTCCAAGTTCAATATACTTTTTTTCTTCCATTTAGTATCAATTTATGCCCCTGTATTACACAATTCCCATGGTATGTGTACATACTGTGACCAAATTCAAGGTTCAGTAGGATTTGATGGCAGTAATGTTTTAAAATCCATTTAAACTTTCTTCAGATTATTTCAAGATGCATGGTTTTATTGCCTCCTCCTGTCATATTTTACAGAAAGCCACTGTTTATAAAGGTTTATAAAATTACTAATATTGGTGGGACTTGATTGAAATAAAAATTTTAATAGGGTTAATTGCACGGTCTGTACTTTATCAATAGCATTTCAATTTAAACCTATATGTATTAACAAAATCAACATTTTAAATTCAAAAACCCTTTTTACTCCTAATTTACAGAATAAATAGACATTTGAGTTCAGCAACAAAGATTTGTATTGCTTTTAATCTGTCATTTGGGCAGATAGGGGCTATAAGTAATGAGGTTTATAAGATAAAAACTGTATGGTCCATAAAAGTTAAAGTTTAAAAACAGCACATATCGAACATCATCATAAACATTCATCGTAACCTGATGAATGAAAAAAGTAGCACATTTGGACACTGTTCCTTTAAGCCTCGTGGTGTTTTGGTTTACAGAAGCTGTGGATAAGAATAAAACTGTTTTTTTTTTTTTTTTTTTTTTTGTTCCTGCTACATTCCTGGTATTATAAGAATCAATTAGCGTTCATTGCAATGTGATTGGTCCGACTAGACGCACAACAAGTTGCTCATTCACCTATTACCTCTTCCAAAGTGTTTTCTTCTGTGAGCAGCTTGTGTAGAGAATGAAGGTGATTTGCTGCAGACTCAGTCATTCCTCAGTTTGCAGCAAACTGCCTGACAGAGGACTGTTTCCATTCTTTTAAAGGAAGGCTTTAAACTGTGGAAGTTGTACAGAAATGTGCTTTAGACATGCAAATGTTTCTTTTTCATCGATCACTGTGCGGCTCAGAGCCAAACAGACGGTGAACCGTGCAGTAACCTATACATCAGTGTCTGGAGATAAACCGTCCCTCTGTGCGAACCTTGTCCTTCTGCTTATCTGAGGCTAAGAAACAGTTCAAGAAATTTTTATTTTTTTTTTTGTCGTTATTTAAGCAGGAAATAACTTTTATTAAAGAGTGCTCTGGCATTAGGGAGCCAGCGCACACTTACATAATCAGAGAGGTAACCTGGGCGACCTTCGCTGCAGCGATTCTCTGCTGCTCATTCTGGGTCTTCCCAGGTGTAAATGATTATTTTAATAATCGAGTAATTGATTGTGACAAGTAATTGTGTAATTGAATACAGAATTGTCTAATTCTGTAGTAGCTACTTAAGCTAATAAAAGAAATATGAGAAAATGCGAGTAAATAAACAATTTTGTTCCTTTTTGTTAAACAAAAAGAAGAAAAAAAGTTAAAATTCAATGATTCAGACATTAGTTTGTCTTAAATTTGAAGTATTAAAAAATTAATGGCTCAATTTCAGCTTGAGGCAATAGTAAACATTAACCTTTGTATTATATTTACTTTGGTTTCAAGTTTGAGGTATTTAAGTAGTAATAATTTAAAGTGCAGAAACAGATTTTTAAAAAAGTTTCACGTTAAATTTTAGAAAATTATTAAACAAACTGCCTTTTATAATATACTTCACTTTCAGTCTCAAGTTTGATGTAAATGGATACATATATATATATATTTTTTTTTTGAGTTATTCTTTCTCATCGTAGACTTTTTTGGTCAGACAAAAGAGCAAATCACAGTCATACAAATCATCTCGGATTTTAGCAAGTCCCTAAAGTTCTTCAAAACAATCAGATTGAAAGATCTTGAGCTGAAGCTAAAACTGGGGAAAATCCCAGTATTAAGCCTGCAGAGAGGAAAGTCACAGATCTGGAAGGATTTTCAACTGGTAGCAGATTAAAATAAAACAACTCATCATAATCTGTAGTTGAGCTTAATGTTTCACTCTGTAATTTTTATGAACTGATCTAGAACATACACACTAGTGGCATTTTGTTAATTTCCTCCTAACTCCATCATTTACTTTTAAAGAAAGTTAAAACTTCTCACTTGTCTGCAGTTTTCCCCGTGGTTTCCTGTTCACATTTCTGGCTTTGAACCCAAAGTTAAACACTTTTTTTTTTTAAATCCTTATCTCAAATTTCTCTACTTTCTTTCCCCACGTGATTAACTCAGAATTTATCTCTTATTAAAATAATTCTCTGCAGGACTTTTTTTTTTGTGCTAAGTTCACACACTAATGGCCTTTATGAGGAGAGTGTTTATTTCTTTAAACTGTTGCAGTTCTTGTTCAGTTTCAACTCCTGTTTCCTCCCAGGATAAGATACAATACATAAAGGTAATGCTTATGTAGTTTTCTTACAAAGTCAACTAAAAATACATTTCTTCTTCTCCTTCTTTTTGCAGGTCGCGGTGGTAAAAGTGAGAAACACGGATAAGGTCTTCGCTATGAAGATTCTCAACAAGTGGGAAATGCTCAAGCGAGCAGAGGTTAGCACCAACTTTCTTAGTTCTGGTTGTCTAAAGCAGCCTGCTGCAGTAATCATGGAAATGCTTCAAGGAAAATAACGGTGAAGGTTTTAAAAAAAGAAAACGAAAGAAAGGGCCTCCTGTCAGGAAAAAACCACATCCTCCGTGGAGTTTCTTTTGAATCAAACATTTGTTGATGGATTGCAGAACGTGTCGCAGCCTGATCTGCCCATGCGTGTTTTTCTCATCATCTGCTTCCTGACACCCTCCTCACATTTCTGTCGGCCTGCTGGATCTCTGATCGTAGCGGCTCACTCGTCGCAAAGCAAAAAAACCCCAAAGTAACAGAAACGCTCCACGGTGTTTAGACGTACGTGCAAATACACTTAAACACCCAGAGATAGGAAACGCAGCGACAGACCCACAGACGAGATCTGCATAAATCTGCAACTTCTACAACCTAAAGAGACGGGGTGTTTTTATTCTCAGGCAAATAAAACTCATATATAGCCGCAACTGTGACATGACTTTTAAAAGACAGCTTACACGTTTCTATGAACCACCTTTTTCTTTTGCAATTTTTTAAAATTCAGAATAAATGTAAAATTGAGCAAAAAGAGGATGAATCTTGTTTCTTTCAGTGGAAAATGATGCACAAAAATAAAAATAAAAAACCCACATTTATTCTGAAAAAAAAAACAGAACGAAGCATGTTTGTGATACTTTTAGTTTCATTCTCTGTGGAAGTTCAACATGAACATTGCAGGAGGAAAAAGCTAAAACTCTTCATTTATTATCATATCTATAGTTAAAATATTAGTAGGTTCCTTTTCACTTTAACCAAAATTAAGAGAGCCAAAAGCTTCAGTCCCTCTTTATAGATACTAGATTTACACATCACTACCTTCCTAATTTAATAGCCTAAGTGATTTATTTATTTTTTTGTTGCCAAAATGATTTTGTATTTTTCTACCTAAATCATCTTTTGACAAAAAATAACGCAAGCCATTATTTTAGGAAGGTGATATAGATTTAGGTTGTGTTTTTCTATTTATTTTTGATGGTAATTTCTTTATTCTGCATGTTTGTGTCGACCAGAATACAAATATGAAGACATTTTTTGGAGAAAAAAAAATCCTTTAATTGGTCCTCTTCTGTTTCTCTGAGACACAGAGAAATAAGTTGCACAACAAAAATAACGAAAGGTACAGACCGTGAGATAATTCGAGATAAATTTGCGATATCGGCAGGTCAGCTATCAAAACTTCATCACCGTTTTACTGTTGCATGGAAAACATTTGCCATGATTTATTCCTCCAGTTTGCAGAAAGTCACGAACACAGGATTCACATACAGACACACACACACACACACGCACACCCCGTCTGCAGGAATGTAGGAGATTTTAAATCTTAAATCTTTGTGCAGACGGCGTGCTTTCGAGAAGAGCGGGACGT
This sequence comes from Xiphophorus hellerii, assembly GCF_003331165.1. Classification (NCBI taxonomy): domain Eukaryota; kingdom Metazoa; phylum Chordata; class Actinopteri; order Cyprinodontiformes; family Poeciliidae; genus Xiphophorus; species Xiphophorus hellerii. Next base: position 21,680,170 of record NC_045686.1, on the reverse strand, counting down.
TTTGGTGAATGGAGACAGCCAGTGGATCACCACCCTGCACTACGCCTTCCAGGACGACAACAACCTGGTAACATAGAAATCTCCTTCCTCTTTAGCCTGGGGAGTAGCATAGTAACATGTTTTCAGCAACTACCGTGCATGGAATCAATAACAGAAAGAAATGAATAATTCAACTCTGATGTCACCATTATAGAGATATTACTAATGCAATAAACACGAAAAAGAATCCGGTTTTATTAAGAGAACATCCTGACGGCTCACTTCCTCTGGAGTGGGCTTAATGTGGGTGATGCTTGTATAAATAAACGGCTTACGCTTTTTGACGTTGCACATCCTGCTTTGTGACTATTGTTCATAAGAACATTGCATCGTCATTCTGCAACAGCTCTGTTTGTGTGTGTCTGTGTCCATAGTAACGACATCAGTGTCGGGGTTGCATCACAGTATTTTTCTTAGTACTATTCTGATAACAATAAAAGTGACAATAAGAACTATTGTTACGTCTTTTTTAGGGGCACAACAGTCAAAGCCCTACGAACACAAAAACTGCTCTTGAAAAACATTCGCATTTGTAATCCGCTTCTTTAGGACACCAGTCACAAAAGAATGTGATTTGTGTCACTGAGCTGCACACGGTAACTGCATTTAAAGCTGCAGTATGTAACTTTAATTTAAAAAAAATTATTATTATTTTTATATATTTGATAAAAATCAAATATGTCACCATGTTGTGTCAGTATGATACGAGACAGATAATCTGTGAAAAATCAAGCTTCTCTGTCTTCTCCTAGTGCGAACTAGAAACAACCAATCAGAGCTGGGAGGGCTTTAAACATCATTAATTGGAATTTATCACATCAAAGATAAATCTAAATTCTTATCACAATAAGAAAAGCATCACAACAAATGACAATACAATAAATGCCCACCCCATGTCAGTCACTTTTGCTATGTCACCCTTCAGGTTGATCTTGGAGCTCAGTAGTGCCTCCCAGGATGGGATCAGTGCTTAGATTCCTCACTGTGGTGAAGATCAGGATTAAAAGTAGTCTGGAAAACGGGAAGCCTGGTTATAAACAGGTCATATAAGTTCATGTAGAACACAAAAAGAAATGTGTGGCTGGTCAGACGAACTTTGTCTCACTTTAATTGGTAGCTGCAGGCATTCCTTCTCCCTTTAGCCGGACTGTTAGTCCTCCCTGCATGACCCTGAGCTGAAATGCCAGAACTGCTTGTCATTCCATTTCCCACATTCTCACAACAAATGCTCGACAACTCCCTAAGGCTTTAAAGATATTCACCGCGGTCCATCCTTCCATTTATTTTTAGGCGAACCCAAACACATGAAACTATTTAGGTGCGAGTTTAGCATCCGTTTAAATAAAGATGTGTATTTACTGTTCTCTTTCTTTTATGTGTGTGTTTTTCCTGCATCGTTAATGTGTTTATTTCCTCTCCAGTACCTGGTCATGGACTACTATGTGGGTGGCGACCTGCTGACCTTGCTGAGCAAGTTTGAGGACCGACTGCCTGAAGAAATGGCCAAGTTCTACCTTGCTGAGATGGTGCTGGCCATCGACTCCGTTCACCAGCTCCACTATGTCCACAGGTGAGGCGGCGGGACATCGTGCGAAGGTTCCTTTTGGAACGTATGCAGCCGTTTCTAAGCAAGAAGCTAGCAGAGCAATAACTCCCGATGATGGATGCTTGGTGTATTTACACTAGTCCTGCAGCTGGGGGAAATATTCCAGCTGGGGGGAGGCACATCAGCCTCTGGAGAGGCAGAATGTCAGGATTCTGGAAAATGATTGCAATCAGTTGGCGACAGAAGTTAAAGGAGAAAAGCTCGATTGGTAAAATAATGTGTTATAGGAAAACAAATGGTCCAACATACCTGATCTGTGAATCAGAGTGAATACTTTGCAAAAGAATTCACAATCGGCGAAGTTCTTCAGATTTTGTCATGTCGCGAAAAGATATTCAAGATATTTTATTAGAATTAGATTTTGTAAACCAAAATAAAATAGTGCATAGTTGTAAGAAAAACAGAACTTTAAAAAAAATTTATTTCCAGAAAAGGTTTAAAAAGTGTTCAATCCTCTGCTGCTGTTACCCTTAAATAAACAAGCTGTCAACTAGCAAGTAGAGTCTAGAACTGTAGTTCGCCTAAAAACCTCCATATCTGTTCAGTTGAAGTGAACTCTGGCGCGGTTCGAATGCATATATGAAGGCCATGTGGACTGGAGAGTGCTCCAAAAGCAGGAAGTGGATTATAGTGCATTCTGGGTAAATACAGCCAAAACACATGTGAGTCAAGTGGTAGCTGGAGAAATGGCTTGCGGTTTTTGTAACAATGACCAAGAAGAAATCCTTCAACAGCTAAAATCTGACACCAATCCGTTTTTATTTATATTCTGTGAAGAAGGAAGTTGTGATCAGTGTCTTCTTCAGATAATTCCATGTCACTTCCTTCAGTGATTCTTGATATAGCTCCACCACAGACAAGAAGGTGAACCGTTTTTTCAAAGGGTTTAGTTTGTTTGACACAGAGTAGTTAAAGAGAACCGCACCAGCTGAAAATGTAACAAGTGTTGCATTGTTAGTTATTAGGTGTGAAAGCACCTTAAAAACGACAATAGCTGCGTTTCCATTTACCATAACTGCACTTGTTCAGACTTCCGAAAATTAATTCCCTTAATTGAAACACGGCAAATTTCAAAATTTTGATAAAATGATTGTGTGGTAGGATGAAGTAGTTTTTTCCCCCGTATCGAAATGGATGTATTTCAAAAAACTGCAATGGAAATACTGTTGAAGAAGACAACAGGAAGTAGTAGTAGCGGGATGATGGTGCAACATGTTTTTAATGACTTATTGCGATCGCAGACTTATTCACATGAGCATATTTAATGGAAACACATCGATCGTGAAATTGTGTTTTTCGACATTGACGAAATATCGACAAATCTTTGCTTACATTTGTCATGGGACCGAAACTACTATGAGCCTAAGAACTGTTCTCCTTCCTCTCTCCGTGAAGTAAGGTCACCCAGTTCCTGCCTCGTCTCTTTTGCTTAGCTGTTGATCTTATCGCGTCTCAAGGTAGAGCTACTTCTCACTTGACAAACAAAATGCCTCAAAGCTCACTGTTGACACGGCACAGCAAGGGAAACTACTGTTTTCCTGTCTGACGTGGGCGCCAAAAGAATTTTCTTTCCAGCCGACTAAAGATTCCCCTTGGGAGCAGGATATGAGGCTCTTCCAGACAGGAAGTAGTCACATGGGCACGTTAACATAATTACAGCTTTACTTTCGCCGGGGGCCCGTCACAGCACAAACGAGCGAGAGAATGATGGATAGACGGAGGGAATAATGTGAGATGATTAGAAAAGAAGGGAGGGTCAGAAAGAGGCAGAGATAAAGCTCGGCGGCTCGGTATGATGGGTGTGTCCAGGTTTTTTTGTTTGTTTGTTTGTTTTCTTGTCTGTAATACACCACCACTCACTCAGACACACTGGGTGACAATGACAGAGTCAAAGACGCATGTAAATATAAATGTATGGAAAGAAAGGGAGCCAATAGCGGCAAGCGGGAGCCACTAATTGCATGGTGTCGCTTGGGGCCGCGGGTTGGGGTTGGTGGATGGAAAGAAGAAGGGACGGGGAGGAGGGGGCCTTGCCGTTTCTCTTTTGGTCTGCCTGTGGACACTTTGGGACACTAATGACCGGCTTTAGAGGTGTGTGGGTGGATGTGTGGTTGCTGTCACCAGCAACCCCCCCCCAACCCTTCCTTTGCTCTCATTTACACACACACACACACACACACACCCGCACACACAACTCTCGTGGGAGTTTTTGGTGCTGACTTTTGGAGAGGGTGGAGACGGCCGGGCAGGTCCCCCGAGGAGGGAGGGGAGGAGGGTGTGTCCTGCTGGCTACCACCGTTTGATGACTCTGTGGGTGTGGGGGTGTGCGTGGGCGTGTGTGTGTGTGTGTGTTAGCATGCGAATCCGGATGTGTGTTTATCTCATTGCTATATTCTGTGTCGTGCTGCTCTGACCCCTGGACGGTTATGTGTTTTTATGGTTTTTAATTGAAAATATGGAATAGTTGATTTAGCTGTGGTTGCTAGCATACATGATGCATTTCTCTTATACACACACCTGGTATGATAAGTCAAGTGTATTTATGTTGCACATTTCAGCAACAAGGTAGCTCAAATTGTTTTACATCATAAACACGTCATACAGTCACCAATTGTGAAACAAGCAACAAACACTAGAGGTGGTTAAATTTTATCACAATATTTTGTGGTACGGTTGCGATAATGATAAAAGTCACAATGAGAACCATTTATTTCTTCTCTTTTAGGTAATTGTACAGTATCACTGCCCCACAAACACAAATACTGCTGTTGAGAAACATTCCCATTTATAATGCGGTTCTTTAGGACTCCAGGCACATAAAGTAGTGATTTGTTTTGTTAAACTCCACACAGTAACTGTACTTAATCATATTTTCAAATTTGATATTCATTGAACAAACAGTGGGAAAAAAAAAAGTTAATTTAAAAATCCAGACAATATTGACAGTTTGTTGGTTTTTTAAAAATATCTTTAATTGGAATTTACCACAACAATAAATCAGAATTCTTATCATGACAAGAAATTTATCATGATAAACGATACGATAAATACCCATCCCAAACATTTAGTCAAATTCCATCATCAAAATCATCAAACATGTTCATCGATGCTCCACTAACTACTAATCAAAATCAACTGTAAACCGCCGGGGGTTTAGTCTTGTTTTAATGTAACTCAGTGCTTCAGCGGTTTTACAGTTTTCTGGAAGTTTGTTCCAGATGTATGGAGCATAGAAACTGCATGCTGCTTCTGCATGTTTGCTCCTGGGCCTGGAGATTAGAGCCAGAAGACCTGATGTAGTTTATCATCATGAACCTTACAGGCTGTAGGTCAGACCACTGAGGGTGACACATTACCACTCCAATGCTTGAGCCACAGATGCCCACTTTAAAGACCCCTAGAGGCTCATGCTGCTTTCTATTAATTGAACAGCCTCTGACGACATCAATACCTTCTCTTAATGACATTGTTGGCCTCATCTGGCAGTTTTTTCTTTTTTAAATGACCACTACTACAAATAGACAGGGGCCAGATTGATGATATTCCAGTGTATGAATTTCAGTTTATGGTAACAGCATCACAGTTGTCATTCCAGTGTCATTTGTGCAATATCATGTGCAAAGGATGGCCAATAGCCAATCAGCCTTTTCAGCATCAGTTTCAGGTTTCGCCACCGTGCCTTATAGCTGATTAAATATAATAAACAGTGGAGGGAAAGGACAAAATGAGAACAGCTCGAGGGGAAACTGCAGATGAAACAGGAAAGGTCACCAGTTTGGCTACATTTCAGATACTTAAAACCCAAAAGCAATTGATAATTGCCGACTCATACGAAGCCCTTATCAGATAGTGATAGATCCAGTCTTAGGCATGTCGTAATAAATCCATTAATCGCATGATAAATTAAAACAAACTTGGTAATTTCCATTTTCATAATTTATAATTTTTCTCTTTTCTGTCTCTTCCTAACAAAAAAAAATATTTTTAATATTTCTGACCAAGAAAGTCCACGTGTTTAAAAATTTTTTAAAAATTAGTTTCAGTTTTCTAATTTAATTTTAACTGGCTGTTGAACTCCAGATTGCACCGACTTAACAAATTAAAGTTGAGTTGTAATTACATGTTTGGCCAAGCTTGTAAAGCTATTGGTGTATTTAAGTGTGATGTACTGGTGCAGAGTTATCAAATACATTTGTAATTGAGAACATTTATGTCTGTTATTTTAAAAAAAATAAATTTTTCTGTATCGGATTGGTATTGTCTGATATTAAACCTCAGATATCTGCATCGGTATCGGAAGTGAAAAAAGTGGATGAGTGCATTCCTTGTCCTGACATGTTATTAAAAGCATTTTAGTAAGTAAGATTAGCATCGCTAGTTGCCTCATATGTATCAGTCGGCATTATTACCAGAGTTGTTGCTATGATTGTGACTGAGGGAATCTTGAGGACTTCTGTTACAGCAAACAATGTAGGTTGTTCAGTTGGTTTAATTTAAAAATGGGCCAATCATGAACAACTGAATGAATCTGGATTATTTGTCAACTTCTCTTATACAAACAAAACTATCTAAACCTTTTGTGTTCGTTTTTTTCTTAGCTTCCCAAAATGTCAGCCTAATGAAAACAAATTCTTTCCTTCCTGTTGACACTGATGAAGTTGAGAGGAGACCAAATTAAAGAAACGAGGAGCAAAAACAGCCTCGAGGTCCATCTTCTGTCTCCTTCGGTTGAATCCCATGAGAGTCGGATGCAGAGGGGTGTGTGTGTGTGAGTGCCTGCCTTCATTTGTTCAGTGGTCAGTGGTCTGCATGGCCTCCCAGAGGACCCTGACAAATGTTTCAATGGGCCATGTCAGCATGGCTTTGTGCTGCCTAGCACCACATCTGTCTGCTCCAACGCTGATGCTCAGAGTCTGATTGGAGAGGCGGGTGGGGGAGGGTGCTGGGATGGGGATGGGGGACAAGCATCAGGCTGTAAAGAGAAAGCTGTGGAGCTCTGTTGTAATGACCAAAGAACCAAACACACATGATAAACTCTGTTGTGTGTTTAAAGAAAAGCTACGTTAACTTTAATGTAACGTCTGGTCCAGATCTGTGCGATGGCCGATGCGTTTGCTTATGTGCGCCCTATTGATCACGGTCTTTGTCTGCTTTCCTATTGATCAGAGCCATGTGCTTCCTTAGAACCTGCTGGTCATACTCAATCATTGCTGGTGAAAGGGTCTCTGTCATGTTAGCTTGCATTTGAATAGAGTCCAACGTTCCACTAGTTCTGAATGTGCTAGCCACATAGCCTCCTCTGGGGAAATGTTACTCTACATCAACATGCATCAATTCATGAACTCCTCTTGCATCATTCAGAAACTGATGTATTAATCAGTGGTGGGACTTGATTAAAATGTTTAATTGATTTAATTGCAGGGTCTGTAGTTGAAAGACACATACATTGGCAAAATAAGCAACATTTTCAATTCAAAGACCCTTTTTTGTTGCTAAATTATTGAATAACTAGACACACAAGCTCATCAGCAAGGATGTTTATTGTTTTAGTGTTTTATTAAGGTTATTCAATCATCAGATTAGTGCAAAGTTATATTCTAGAAGTTCTGTTTTCCAGTATTCCAGGGACCTGATCACTCATTGAACTTCTTTAGAAAGGTGAACTGTAGTCGTTGACATTAGCGTTGTGCTGCTGCAACATGTTTAGCATAGAGATGCTATTTCAGGTTCGAATGGCATTGCTAATAGGCTAACGCTATTTAGCACAATTTGAACACAACAGTAGTCTTTTCCAGCATCTAATCAGTTTGTTTTTTTTAAGCAAAAATGAACCCACAGTGGGCCAGGAGAAGGGACTTTGTCATTCGTTGCTGTTTGCAGTTGTAACTTGTGCGTCAGATTTGTGGGTTTACCGGAAACATGCAGATACAAAGGTTCCAGCTCAGGACTTTTGTATCCAGTTAAGGACGGCCATCACCGTCTAACAAAACTCTTTGCATCATTTTAAATCAGACGTTACACCTCAGGAATCACTTGACGGAAAATTTGAGCATAAACAATTGGTGTAATTAGTTTGTGTCATGTCTTTGAAGAGATTACCTTTTCTTGTGATTTAAAAAACAAATCTTATTCTTTCATAGTTTTCTTTTACTTTTCCAGTAGTTTATTTCATATCTTTTATGTCCTAGAGAATGAATGGCTTGTCAGCCATCCGTGTTTTCACCTGGGGATTCTATCTGGTGTGACACCAGCTCCTCACGTCATGAATTAGCTGGAATCCCGTTAGCGCGTAGCCGCCTTTGCAGGTCCTCCAGTGGCTGGCGTGCACAAAGCGTGAGGCGCCATCCAGATGGCCCTCCCAGATGGATGTTGCGGTCTTAGCAGAGATTACCTTCCTCTATTCCAGTCCCTGCGACACTCCTTAAGACTGCTGGAGCCCCGTGACACACTAGCCCAATTACTGTGCTACTTCACCTAGCATTGGAATCACAGCTATTCTGCTTTGCTCACTACTGGAAAGCAGCTAATCTGCTGTCAGCCTACATCTGTTCATATATTTGTGTGGCCAGTTGATTGATTAATAATTAGGCAAATCTGAGGCAAGGAAACTGATGAGTTGAGTAGCAGTGGGACGACGTGGGCTAGCGCTAAGTGGTTTATCAGTAACAGACTCCATCCTCTGTATCATTGATACGGCAAGCTAGGGTCAACTCATGCTGTCTGCATGAGCCACTCGCTAGTTGTTTGGTCCAAGTTTTACGGTTATGATTTGTGAGGTTCTGGAGTAAAGAAAATGTTGGTTTCTAACATTTAGATGAATGTCATGAAATTTGGCAACAGTGAAGCTTAGATGTTAAAAGGTCCCTTAGAGATCTCCAGATTCATATTTTCTGTATCATGAAGATATTTTGTGATTCAACAGTGTACTTTTAGTGATAAGAAAGAAAAATAAAAATAGAAGTTGTGTGTAATGTTTTTCCATCAAACGAGGTTTGGTTGCTCCAGACTTGAATGCTTTCCAGTGTAGTTTGTGGTTTTCATTTAAAATTAGATGTCTACTGTGGTGGATGACACATTTGTGACGGTCAGGCTCATCTCTAAAAGCTTTCTACTGTAATGTAGATTCAGGTTTAATGGAAACAAGCGTGGGGTTTACATAATTGTCATCTCTCGTGTCACTTTAACCTGTTGTTTTCTGCACCGAGGTTTTAGTGTCGGGAATGGCGAGTCCATCCAGCTGCTCCCGACCCACAAAATGCGAGCATTAACACTGGCAGAAAATGACGGGGGCTTCACATGTGGCTTTGTAGAGACCTCGGTTGACATCAGAGCAGTTTTTGAAAGTCTGTCGCTGCTGTAAGATGGAAAATCTCCCTGGTGTGGGCAGGACTTGCATCACTGGGGAACTTAAACTAATATAAGAGCGGCTCGTTGGCTTTAACTGTTTACTTCGTGGTGTTTGGTAACAGAGCTATATTCAGCCTGATTTAGTCACTTATTGTGAAATTTATTAGACCAAATCATCCAAATCTGTTTTTGTTTTGTTTTGTTTTTTTCAAAATAGTTTTTGTGTTTTTAACTGACTCATCATGCCTCATTTTCTTAGAGGTAAAAAAAACATTTTGCGTAAGGACTGTGAATCAGTTTCTTAGTCGAGGATTAATCCATTTCATTGACAATTACAAAGCAAAATAATCATACCATTTATGGTTGCGAATATGTTGTCATCTCTGTCAGTGGGTGTAGTAAAAATATCGCAGGAGGCTTTTTGGAAAACACTGTTGACTGATTTAGTCCACTTTAGATGCAGAACATTACTGTAACAGTCAACGTTTTGAATGAATAAATAATAGGCTCTGGCTTTTTCATTCAGTTTACACTCTCAGTGTAAAGTGTTTGTTTTGCTTCAGTTTCCACATGAGATTCAGTTTCATTTAGTAAATGGGGAACAAAGTGTGAAGAAAATCCAATATTTCTCAATAGAATCCTCATTGCTTGATATTCTAATATCATGCAGCTGTAAAAAAATATTCTCAAATGTCAAATTTAATTAGTTTTACTGTGTGTTAATTTGTACTTTTTGTATTATGGCCTGCTGACAGAAACCACGTCCTGTAGTGGACATCTCCACCTTTCCTTTCAGTAGATTACAGAGAGGCGTTATAAATCAGGGTTCGTCAAAGCAGGAGTGAATGTCTCTAGGCTTTAGTTGGCGGGTGTTAGTTGGCGTGTGGCCGGAGCCAATCACAACAGCAAAAGTTGACATGAGTTGGGAGCCGCGCTGGTTGACTGTGTTCTTGTTTCAAGCTTTAGGTTTGCTATTTTAAGCGGGAACACGCTTGAGTCACCGGACAGAAACACTCACGCCCATGATGAAACAAAATGAGTGGGCGATTAGCATAACTGGGGATGTTTGAGTTTTGCTTTGTGCTGTGTGTTAGAAAATATTGTTCTAACACACACTCCTTTGTAGAAAGCTTTCATGACAAGGACAGACTATATTTAGTCTGGTTAGTGGGACACTGTGGTGTTTTATAGCAGTCTAGGGCTCAATTAAAGTCACCCCTACCCACCTCTCAGAGATCATATTTGATGTCCTGTCCCTTGTTCTCTACACACCTGACTCCTTAAGCCTCTTGGCACCTAGAAATGGCATCATTAAAGTGGCTGTTTCTACAAAAATGTGTTTTTTTCCATATGTGTTAAAACTGTCACCATGTCCTGACTGTGTAACACAACACATAATCTGTGTAAAGATCAATCTCCTCTGCCTCCTCCCAGTGCTAGTATTATAGTATAGTATTATTATAATGCACCGCTCTCACTCAAAAGCAACCAATCAGAGCCAGGAGGAGGGTGTTAGTGCGGTCAATCATTCTAGTGTACGCAACGTAACTAGCTGTTACAGAAAAACTATTTATTTACTGTTATGCTAACTATCCTTAACATTCATGGCAGGATCGGTTGTGGGGAACGCAGTAGCGTAACAGAGAGCAAGGGGAGGATGTCAGCAGCGAGTACACAAGCATGATTGACAGTGATAAGGTCTGCCAATGGGCTCTGACTGGTTGTTTCCTGTTAGCACTGGGAGAAGCCAGACAAGCTGAATTTTTCCATAAAAGTTACGTACCAGTTTGATGCCCTTCTGCTTTGTTGGGACAATTTTGAAAAAACAAACTTTTAATTTAGTGGGATCAAACTTCAGTGTAAAGAAATATTATTTTTTCCCCATCAAATCTACTGTAGCAACATTTCTGAAACCCCTAAGAGTTTAATGTTAAAGTAGCTGAAGCTTTTTCAATGTGTACATTGAAGTTGATCAGAGTGCTGGAAAATCTTTAGTCAGTAACTCAATACTTTTTGTTTTCCTTGGATATAAATATAACGTGACACAGAGGTGTTTCTTCAAAAGGAGAAGAAATTTTGAATAAACTAAAGATAGAAGTGTTTTTGTCTTGTTCAGACTAAAATCCCGTCTGGAACTTGATGTCTTTTCAGAAATCAGCGACTTGGAGGATTTAACTAAATGACTCTGGGATCAAAGGGAAATAAATGTCGGTCTCATGATTTGGTTTAAGTGTGAAAATGTGAAACGGTGAGGTCAGGGTGAAAGCTGCTGATTGATATAAAAAAATGTTCAGCCAGTTTAGGTGGTGGAGAAAGGGAAAAAAAAAAAAACTTGTATCCTAAGGTAGAATTATTTTCTGCTGACTGGAATCAAACCACAGGCTGTATGTGAAAATGTAAACTCACCATCAGCAGTAATAATGCAGAACAGATGCAGGGAACACGAAAGCGTACAGAAACTACCAACCTCCTTTTTTCCACAAAAACACAGCAGGAAAAGGAATAACGCAGTAGGTTGGTTCTTTTATCTTTCTTTTATCTGTGTGTAAAGCTAATTCCCAAATCGTACACTCAATTCATTTTTCCTCTGTTTTCTTCTTTCTTGTGGTCAATTTCAACTTATCCTACTGCTGATAAATGGAGCCAAAGGAAAATTACACTTAATTCAATCACAGAACTGAGCTGAATTATTATCTGCCGTATTTACAGGCAAATCAAGACCGCTCGAATTCCTGATGAGAACCAATCGCAGCTCCCAAGGAATACGAAATGATGAAGTGTGTGTTTTTTGGATGTCCTAAAAGGTGTTTTGATTGGAAGGCGCCTGCTTTCCTTCGTCATTTTCAGGAACCGCTCACTCAGTTTGACTTTTTTCCCCTCTCTTTCTTTTCCTCCCTTTCTCCCCTCTTTCTCTTTTCAGGGACATCAAGCCTGACAACATTCTGCTGGATATGAACGGCCACATCCGCCTGGCTGACTTCGGCTCCTGCCTCAAGCTCATGGAGGATGGGACGGTAGGTTTTGACTGCGCCGCCGCCGCTGCTGCTGTTGTTCCTCCCGGTCCAAAGCAAATAATACCAGAGTTTTACTAACCTCACTGCCTTAACCCCGGGGGTCTCCCATGAGGAGCGTGCGGTTCGGCTGCTTGGCCTGGCTCTGCGATTCAGACGATTCTCCTGATGTTACAGGAAGGAAAACTGAAGGGATGAAATGAAAGATTACAGAGCGGAAAATGCTAATAATAAGGGCGACTGCTCCAAGTCTGAAAGTAGGATGAAAGTGATGCAGACTCCAGTTACCCCCCCAAAAAATTAAATTCCTTGTTTTAATCAGTTACATTCATTCATTTAAATGGTGTTCTTTACTAAATGACACAGAGAGATGCGTTTATGTTTAAGAAAATACGAGAACATGAGAGGAAGCAGGACTGCTACGTCTTCACCCACTTCAAAATAAGAGCATGAATATAAGCATCCAACTATTTGAAGAGTTCTTGACAGTCGATGACCAAAACTTCCACACTGACGTCGAACTTAATTCAACTGAAAGTTTGCAGAACAGCAAAGCAAAGTAGCGCTTTAGAATTTATCTGGAGGAATTGGTGTAGAGGACGTTAAATGCATGAAATGTTTTCAAAATTAGCAAAAAACGATAAAGCTTCAAATGAAAGATTAGCTCCATGATTAGCGGTTTTGTGCCCACTTCTATCTAAATGCATAGGCCATTCAGTGCCTTGTAACCTAATATGATTTTCAAATGGATTCCTTTACAGTCAACAAATAAAAGCAGTGATTTAAAGACTGGTGAAAAATCAGTCATTTTCCAGCTGCCTGATGCTTTTAACTTTTTTACTGAGACTGGCTTGAATAAAGACGACCAGAATAATATCAGAATTAAAGGTTCCTAGTCAAAACATGGCACAGATCGCTAGTGTGTGGTTGTAAGAAGGTTGTAGACTGATTTAATCCATCTAAGTTGGTTTGGTTTGTGGCCTTTAGCCTTACCATGTATAATTATCCCAATCTTTAACCTTGTATTTCACGTAGAAAAAATTAATGACGCATGTTTTTTCTGCATTGAGCTGAGAAACATTGTGATCCATTTTATGAATTGTGAGGTTGTCGTCAGCATATGATTAATATTGAGATGTTTTAGTGCCCTCAGGAACCCCATGTGATATTTGTTTGCCAAATGACAAAAAGTAGCTTTAGTTTGACGTGTGAACACAAACAGATGAGACTTAAAGTAAAGGTACAACAATGTAAAGCGTAACGTAAAAAGAAGGCAGTGTTTGTAAGGCAGAAACATATTTCAAGTATTAAACATAGCTGCTTTTTTGACTTTATATCTGTGCAAAGATTGGTTTTTCCATCTTACAACATTCAGAAGGCATGGAGGTGAGAACCTCCTCCTCCACTAACCACTAGCCTTTCCAGTGAGTACTGCTTAGTAACATGACGCATGTTTTTTTTTGTAGCCTAAAGCAGTTTGATAAGCGTCAGTACAGCAGACAAACTTAGAAATAACCTTTGTAATTAAGCCTCGAAGCGTTCATGCATCACTCTGTACTTGTATAATACAAAACACCTAAGAGGATCCTCTCTCAACAGGACTCTGAATGTTGGGTGAATGCAATAATGCTATGAGCAAATATACTACATATTTTAAACAAAACCAGGATAATATTGATTAAAAATGAGAAATTTGAGCACAACAGCGGTCCTAAAGTTTTACATCCATTTTTACAGCGTTCTGACAGCTTGAAGGGAGGAATCTGTGTAGGAGTTGTGTGGTTTTGCTTTAAATGTTGCCGAGCAGCTTGGCTAACGGTTTCAGAAAGTTCATTTAGTTGGTCTGAAGAGCCTCTGACGATGATCACAGCTCTGCTCCTGCACTGAATCCTGAACCAAGAGTTAGGACACTGCAGTGAGCCTCTCCTGTCTGCCATGCTACTGATGAGCCACCACTGATGAAATTAAACCCAACTCATAACAGCGACTGTAACACTGCCATGAATCTGCATTATAAAATGAATTGAGAAAAGAAACCTCGCTGTTCACATTCATTTATTTTGAGAAGTCTTTAAATGTAACTTCAACATCCGTCGTCTTGATGTTTGCTTTTCTCTAAGGCTACATAGAGCAGGTTTTCATGCTCTATTCTGATTTTTTGCTGAATTTTTTTTAGTCATAGTCAATACTAGTGAATCAATCAATAAACCAAGCTTATTTGTATAGCACATTTCAGCAACAATGCAGTTCAAAGTGCTTCACATTATAAAAACGCAGAAGGGCAAACTCATAACAGACACCACTCAGTCAAAAATGTAGAAAAACGGTTACATCATCAAAATCATCAATGCACATCAAATATGTCGGTCAGTGTTTCCTTTATTATGACTCAAAAGCAGCTCTATAAACTCTAGTGAATGATGTGACTGCAATCAGACTCCTATGTGAACGGTTTACTGTGTGCAGAATAAGAACGCAGACATCACACAGCAACACGCTGTTTACTGAAGTAACAACGGATCCTGACGTTTACGGATTCATGTTAAAGTTTAGTCAGCAACAGGAGCCGACAGAATTGTCACAAAATCATAAGAAGGCAAACGAAGATAATAAAAAAAATAGCCCAACTAATAGCAATGGTCTTTTGTGGAGAATTGACTGCAACTTCTGTAGAGAAGTGTGTTTCTGCTGCAGAATTACGACATTAATGACATAAAGTCTAATGAAACTGAAAATGACCGTTCTGACTGCAGACTCTGAAAACTACAAACTATGCATCTGTTTTAGTACCACATACAGAAATAGAGGAAATCAGATGTTTTTGTAAAAGATTGGAATTGTGCCATTCGGACTGTGGTGAAAAAGTCAGATATGTGTCACATCTGAGCAGAAAAATCAGATTTGTAGGGTGTGTTTATGTTTACGCTCTCTCTGCCGCGTTCCGTTCAGTGGATTCATTGGATCCTAAGTGGTGTTTTGCTTTCCACTGCCAGGTCCAGTCCTCTGTGGCAGTAGGAACTCCAGATTACATTTCCCCCGAGATCCTCCAGGCGATGGAAGACGGGAAGGGCAAGTATGGACCCGAGTGCGACTGGTGGTCCCTGGGCGTCTGCATGTACGAGATGCTGTACGGGGAGACTCCTTTCTATGCAGAATCCCTGGTGGAAACCTACGGGAAAATCATGAACCACAAGGTGAGCCGACTGGAGTTCAGCGCCGCCGGCCGGCGGGTTTCGTTTGTTGTTTTCTCACACTCTCAGCTGTCTGATGTCATTTCCTTTTAACAGGAGCGATTCCAGTTCCCACAGCAGATAACAGACGTGTCGGAGGAAGCGAAAGATCTGATTCGCCGCCTCATTTGCAGTCGGGAACACAGGCTGGGTCAAAACGGCATCGAGGACTTCAAACAGCACCCGTTTTTCACTGGTACACACAGAGTTCTTCCTCATCCTGATACTCAGTGTGAATATAAATACATACCTGACATCACTTATACCTCAATAGAATGAATTATAATAATAAGTTATTATTATTATTATAGCATTTTAATCAGAATTCATTGTGTCATTGTGTGGTGTTCTTAATTGTACCAACTCGTGTTGTTGCTGCTTTCAGGCATAGACTGGGACAACATTCGTACTTGTGAGGCCCCTTACATCCCAGAAGTCAGCAGTCCTACAGATACCTCTAACTTTGACGTAGACGACGACTGTCTAAAGAATTCGGTAAGGTCTTATTTAGTAAAACATGTGACCTTATATGCAGTATTTGTTATATTTTGTAAAGAATCACTTATTTCTCTTGTTGTTTCCTGGCTTTCAGGAGACTATGCCTCCTCCCTCTCACACTGCCTTCTCTGGCCATCACCTGCCGTTTGTGGGTTTCACCTATACAAGTAAATGGTAAGTGTAATCCTCTGAATCACTCCCAGAATCAGGCTGTGGTGATGTGTGTGTTTTTGAGGAGTTGGTCCTGAACTGAAGTGGAAAGTGTGTTCCTGTTCAAATAAAAGGTGTATTTTTTTCTTAAATAAAAGGCTTGTTCCTTGCTTTCTTTTTTCTGTTTGTTTGTCTGTTTTTATCTCCATCTTTATTTATTTCTTCACGTCTGTCTTTGTCCTTAGCACTTTGTATTGCCTTGTTGCTGAAAATGTGTTATATAAATAAAATTACCTTACGTCTTTCTTTCCTTCTTATTTTTCTGTCCGTATTTCTTTCTTTGTCAGTCTTTTTCTTTTATTACGTCTTTCTTTCTTACTGCCCTTTTTTAGTGTTTTTTCTCTATCCCTCTGTTCTTCTTTCCTTTCTTTGTTTTTCTTTCTTTCTCTCTTCCTTTCTTTCTGTTTTTTCTCTCATGAGTCTTTCTGACGAGTATAACACACATTTGTTTTGGACCCTATTAATTCTGATACGCCTAAATGAATGAATTAATCTTCCTAAACTGATAGTCCAGGAAAGGAGAGCGTTAGTCAGAGAATCAGGGTTAGCGCCATGGTAACTCTGGAGGAGCTTTAAAGACCCACAGCTCAGGTGGGAGAATTTGGTGAAACCCTTCAAGTCTAATTTTCACCGTTTACTTACCTCGTAGTTCCCTATCGGACCGGGGCTGCCTCCGACAGCTGGCCGTGGATCCGGGCAAAGCAGGGCAGGGCCAGTTGGACCTGGAAGTCCAGCGCAGGCTGGAGGACAGCCTCGCCACCGAGGCATACGAGAGAAGGATACGTCGCCTGGAGCAGGAGAAACTAGAGCTGAGTCGCAAACTGCAAGGTGAGCTTCTGCCGATGCCTCATCTGTTCTTAGTATATGGTGGTGAATCCAACCTCCACTGGTCCAACAAACCCGGTCGTTCTCCCCATTACAGAGTCGACTCAGGCTGTGCAGGCCCTGCAGCACCCAACAGGCGAGGGACCAGTCAGCTCCAACAAGGAAGTGGAGATCAGGAGCCTCAAGAGCGAGATCGACATTCTCAAGAAGCAGATCGCAGGTCAGGGTGTAAAAACTGACCCACACTGAAAGTCAAACTTCATGTTCTCACTCAAACGCATCCCTGTATCAGACTCAGGCCAACTGGAGAAGCAGCTGGAGGACGTGACATCAGCGCGCAGGGACCTGGAGGACTCGTCCAAACACATCAAGAGTCTGGAGAAGCAAATGAAAAGCCTCACACAGGAGAAGGACGACTTACAGAAGGTAAAAACACTCATTTCTGCTGCTTGTCTGATTTTTGTTTCAGCTTTTTTGACCTATTTGCTGATGGAAGGTTTTTCCTTTAAGAATATTTTACACTTTCGCTGCATCCGTAATCCAACTATACCAAATCTGTATAAACAGGGATCCTTAAAAAGGCTTAAAAATTTTTACACTAGTGTATCCAAAATGAAAGCCTGTAAATTTCATAAAATTTTTATTTAGCCTTAAATATGCTAATCACAAGTCTTAAAATCTTGTTGTGGTCGAACAATTTAGTCTGTAGTTTATTTTTCTCCTGGACGTTTCTGTTTGGCATCAGTTTGAGCCGCAAGCAGTCTTTATTGCTAACTAGCTGCTAGCATACCTTTGCTAGCTAGTTAGGCTTTTTGCATCCACACTTACCGATGTAAGTGTAGATTTATGGGCAGTTGGCTAACCAATACGAGGCTAGCTGTGTTCTGTCCCAAAAAATCTGCAGGGAGTTCAGACTGTAGAGAACATTCCAAAATATGTAATTTTCTTCTCTAAATTTTTTTTGTAGTTCAGGTCTTAAATTTCATTCATAATGGTCTTTAAAAGTCTTAAATATGATTTGGTGAAACCTACAGAAACCCTGATGAAGATGGCTTTTTTTGGTAAATGTTGAACTTCAAAGTTTTGTTGAGGATGTGAAACGATTCCCGTTTCTCTCTCCGCTCTGAGCAGGGCCTTGTGGAGGCGGCTGAGAAAATGAAGTCCCAGTCTAAAGAGCTGAAGGAGGCCCACAGCCAGAGGAACCTGGCCATGCAGGAGTTTTCTGAGCTCAATGAGAAGCTGACAGAGTTCAGGTAGAACCCTGCACGCTTGTGTTTTCCTGGACTGATTGTTCTGCCCGGAAACGGGTTATTTTGCCTGTGCACAAAACCAGCAACCTTTAGATTTAAACTGTCTTGGCAGGTCTGCAAAGCAGCGCCTGGTTCGCCAGCTGCGCGACAAGGAGGAGGAGATGGAGAGCCAGAATCAGAGGGTGGAGGCTCTCCGCCTTGAGGTGCGAAAGGCTGAGAGGGCCAAGAAGGAGGTAGAGTAGACTCCCTGTGATTGGTAGCAACACCTTTCTCTGTCTGCACCTGCTGGTCAGTAAACACTTCAACCTCCGGTTAGCCTTCCACTTTTATTGCCTTTCCTCAGGTACGAGGCGTGGCTTTCTTTTACTCTCTAGTTTCACAGTCCCGACACCATCCGTAGTCAGAAAAACAGTAGAATATAGTCACCAACTAAAAAAAATATTTCATTTTATGTGTAGCATTGTTGTTTAGTTGTGCATGTTTTCTCATATGTCTCTAGGTTGTTGTTGTTTTCTCTCAAGGTTTCTAAGTGGTCTGGAAAGAATGTGGAGTTAAAGTATTTTCTAGGATTGGGGAAGTATGGAAAAAGAAAATGAAGCATAAAAAATTTATTTCCAGATGTGCATTTCCACCTATCCATCCATCTGTCCATCCGTTTATCCAAACTGCGCTTAAAGGGGCAGTATTATGTAAAATCGACTGTTTTGAGCTTTACATCATGTTATTTTCTCATCAAAAACGTACCTGGAGTGTTGCCTTGATTCTGTCATGTATGTTTGAGAAATCCTCAAACATGCATCCTTTAATCTCCCATGGCAACCATTCAGCTGTGCAAACCGTCTAGGTGGACCTAGCCCTGGATTCGAGGAAAAAGCTATTCCTTGAAAGCTGCAGTTTCCAACCTTTTTCCAATCAGTTCCTTCAGACTAGCCAGCAGCAATTAGCAAACACCTGGTGGAACTGAGTATCTGCTGTGTTTCACTTCTCAGTGAAACACTGGAAAAAATGTTGAGCGGTTAATACTTTAGCCATATTGTGATGACTTCCTACAGGTGGAGTTTCAGAAAGAGGCCCAATTTAAGGCGTTAAATTACAAAATCAAAGTTCTTTAGTTATATTTTATATATAAAATTTTTATAATAACTGAATGTGACACAGTTACTAGATAGTGCTATGAAATGGCACCATGCTCCTAGAAAACACATACTACTGCCCCTTTAAGAAATGAGTTTTAATGGTAAATGTGTAGGAATCATGTTCAGGAAGTCATATCAGCTGAATGTTGGTCTCCAATCAGTCCGCGTTTGTCCGTCACCAGATGGAGGTTCAGGCTGAGGAGCAAGCCGCCGAGGCTCAGAAAGAGAAAAAGCTGAGAGAGCGCAACGAGCAGTACAGCCGCCAGCTGGAGGAGGAACTGGAAGGACTTAAGGTGAGGATGCAGCGCAGCACATCTCATCCCAGGAACCCTGTTGCCGCTCTGTTTTTAAATCTCTGATCATTCCGGCTCTGCAGGTGAAGCAGGTCGGCTCTCCGGCCGCTCCGGCTTCAGCTGACCAGACGCAGGAGGTGGGGCGTCTGCGAGCAGAGATGGAGAAGAAGGCGCTGCTGTACGAGGAGGAGCTGGCGCGCAGAGAGGCTCAGCACAGCACCGAGCTCAAGGCGCTGCGCAAAGAGCTGAGGGACGCCGAGAGCCAGCAGCTCAACCTGCAGAAAGAGATCCTGATGCTGAAAGACAAACTGGACAAGATCCGCCGGGAGAGGTGAGACTGTCCCTCTGTCTCTGCTCTGGCTTGTTAATCAGCTGTCTGATCTGATCAAGACTTTTTATTTTTGTTTTTTTACAGTGCTGATACTGTGAGGTAATTACAGAAAGATGTCTAACATATCCAGATAAATAGCTGTGATGTATTTGCTGTAGTTTCCCCAGAGGTTCCTGTCCTGATCACTGTCTTTTCTCAGAGTTCTTGTATAGCTATATTTTAAGCATGTTGGATACGGAGGACCAAAAGGGACAAAATTAAATAAATATATCATTGAATCACTAATTAAGTATGAAAAGGAAATATATAAATTCTTAATTAAATGTTTAGTATGTCAATAAATCATTAAAATGCAAATTTATCTTGGTAGATCTGTCAAACTCAACAAGTTCAGCCAAATTTTTTGAAAATCATCTACAGATGGTAGATATTCATAATCTTTTCCTTGGAGATGTTTTACAATTAACAGACTAGATGGAAAGTGGAATCATTTTAACAGACTCAGGCTGAACTAGTTGATCAGTTTTAGCCCCGCCCATAACCACGCCCCACGACTTTGATGGCGAGTTTGACAGATCGAATTATTTCATGGTGATGCTGCAGGAACCATGAAATAATTAAATACACAATTAGTTATGTTGAGCCACTATTATAAGCTTGAGTCTTATTGATTTTAACTACATATTTTATAAAATGTGTAATAAATACATAATTTAAACCTTTAATTCACCATTTAATTATTTTACGGTATATTTAATAAATGATTTAACAATGTTATTTATTTAATTTAGTCCCTTTTGACGTTCCATAGTTAGATACGTGTATGAGCATTAATACCCTCACAGAGATGGCTGCCCTGATCTGATTTGTTGGCACAAATAATATCATTTTTATCTTCTCAAGGCTTCAGCAAACTGTTCAGCTGCTTCGGGCCCCAGAACTGATCTGGGGCCTCTGTGAGTCACATCACTGCTTTTTTCTCTGCGCTCTGCGTGGGCCAGCAGGAGGTTTTCGCACTACGATAGCCTCCAGTAAAACTGCGGCACTATTGTGATATTTAGCCCAAGAAAAAGAATGATGATGGCTGTCCTTTTAGTTTCCACACTATGGCGTGTCTGTACATTTTGAAACTGGAAACTTTTTCTGTAAATTCCTGTAAAACATAACCAGCTGGCCGACTTTGATTATGGAGCCATGAAAGTATAATTATATCGACTCCGATTTCCTCATTTTGGATGATCAGCTGATACTTACCGACACTCTGCGCAGCTAACAGTAGTCACCACCGCTGTTTTTTCAGACAAAGAAAATCTGAATCGGCTTTTTAAAAATCGGTGATCGGCCAGAAAACTGCAATCGGTGCACTCTTAGTGAAAATATCTTCCCAGGATGGATGATATTTTCCTGTTGTATTTTTAGAAGTAGTTGTTTTTACACCCCACATTTCTACAGTTACTAATATGTTAGCTTATTTTAGCTGTACAGTCCATTAACATTTGAGAACTTGGTTGACACTGCAGGGTAATTGATGTTAACTGTAAGTTCTCCAAAACGACTTCTGTTGAACAAGCAAAGAAAAACCCCATCGCAATAGGAGATGTAATCGTTAGTGCATTTTATCCGTCAGCAAGCGTTTTCCAGAACGGCGTTCAGCCTGTCAGAAAAAATAACCTGACACCACATGATTCATATTTATATTCAGGAAGCTTTAGAGGTTGTTTTTTAGCCTCAGATTTACCTTCCTGCCTGCTGCTGCTGATGTATTATTTTCACGGCTGCTTAATTCCTTTTTAAACACACCGCTGGATCAGCTTCTAACTGCATTAATGTGTCGGCCTTAAAAAACAAGCGTCAGCTTTTGGTTCAGTCTTTGATTCAGCTGCGACTCTCAGGAACAAAGAGAGTCACAGTTTAAAGAAAAGTCGAGCCGAAACACTCGGCTGTATATTTACAAAGTTTATTTGAGGAATATTTTCCAATGAAGCCACAGCCAGAGGTCAGGATCTCACTAACAGATGGGGGTTACGTTCCTACAGTAACAAAGTGGGCGTGTGTGTGTGTGTTTTGTTTTTTTTTTGCAGCCAAAATGAGCGTGAAGAGTTTGAGACGGAGTACAAGCAGAAATATGAGCGTGAAAGAATCCTCCTCACTGAGGAGAATAAGAAGCTGTCCAGTGAATTAGACAAGGTACAGTATGTGTTCCTGTGTCTAACAGAAGTCATTATGAATGCATATGAAACAGCTTTTATTTTTACTTTGCTGTAGTGCATTGTCAGCTTTTCTGTGATTTGTTTGTCCCCATCACACACAGTAACTCTGAGACCCCCGTCCCACCCCCAGTGCTGTAACCCCAGGTAACCCTTCTTGGAAAGCCTGTCGCATTCCTCCCTCCACCCCCTCTCTCCCAGCTATGCCAAAGAAATCACTGTACAATATTCCGCTCACAAACAGCCTGTAGCCGGCCACACAGTTGGATAGACGCTGGATCTAGCTGTGTTGACTTTGGAACCGGCTCCTGGAAGTTCAAACCCCCCGCCCCCCTTCAGCCTCCCACTTTAAATGGTCTCTAATAACTGGGAGGCATTCTGACCTGTGGAGTACAATCTGAGTATATTTTTAAAGTCTGTAAGTGATAAAACACAGAGGGAAATCAGGAGAATCACATGGCTGCCACTGCAGTCGTATCACTAAAATGTGTTGTAGGTTTTTGAATCGCGTTGGCTTGGTTAGATCTGTTTAGGAGGCCAATAGAAACAAATGGAGACCTTGTTCTCTTCTCTATGATGAACGTCCTCATTGCTTTCAGGGTGTCTGAGCATCATTTAAAAGTCTTAAACTCTTAAACTAAAATTAAGGCCAGCTTAAAAATCAAATTCATTTAAAAAATGTAAGTTAATCACAGGTCTTAAATTTTGTCGTAGCAGGACTTTTTAATCTTTTATAATCTATGTAGTTTGAGTTCATTCTTCATTCCGTTCTGAATCGAGACAGTAGAGGCTATTGCTAGCCACCTGCTAATATGCCGTTGCTAGTTAGCTAGCTTTCATTTGAAAGTGTAAATTCATCAGCAGTTGGCTGGACGAAGTTCATCTTCACCACTGGCTCACTTCTGTTGCCAAACCACACGATGTCACGTATATTTGGTTCAATGAACCTCGACACTACTACAATATGAAACATGCTATTGTCTTTTGCTCATGTCCGTCGTGATTCAGGTCTTAAATTTCATTCATAAGTCTTAAAAAGCATTAAGTTACAGTTGGTGAAACCTGTAGAGGCCCTGGTTTTGTACCTGTGAACAAATCATTTTATACCCAAATTGTTGCCATTTTTATTTATAGGGGTACACTGATAAATTGGCCCCAATTTCCTTACTTTTTGGATAACTTAAACTTGAGACTATCATGAGAGAGAGCTGACTGACGGACCTGGCCACCAGGTCACGTCTGCATGTTTGTGGTTAACAATAGTCACGCCAGTGTTTCCAATATATTGGCGTCTTTTGGTGCAACTTTTCAGAGACAAAAAATATCGGTATTGACTAAAATTGGAATCTACAGGTCAGGCTTTTGAAAGATCAGTGATCAGCCAGAAAACTGCAGTCAGTTCACCCCTATTTATTTGTTTATTTATTTATTTGAGAAGATAAATTATTTTGCAAATTATGCTAAAACCTTTTACTACATTTTGGTAGTGGCCCATGTTTAAACCAACTGACAATAAAATACGACAATTCAAATTGGAAGACATTTAAACAACTTCCTGCTGATCTATATCATTTATTTCAAGTCACACCAAGTCAGTTTCAGTACAATAAGTCATAAAGAGAAAGTTTAAGATTAAAATCATCACTTTTCAATAGTGGTTTGATTTCAGACACATCCAGCAGTTCATGGCTTCGTTTCAAACAGGAAAATTAAATATGAAGCAGCTGAAATAGCAAATACATGAAGTGGCAACGGGATGGAATGACCGCCACCCACCTTTGGGATTGTAAAACATTTATAAGCAAGCAAGTGTTTTCCAACTCCCTAAATCTTTTCTATCCAGTAAAGCTACCAAGAAGCTTCACACCTCTATAATTACTCACTAAGAGTTTCTGGTGATCATTTCATCACCTGGCAGAACCTTTAAAATGCCTCTAAAAGCCTTAATTACAATGACCTCATTGCGTCTGGATGTGAGGTCATGATTCTTTGCGACACCACGCTAAGAGGTGTTTTTTTTTTTCTACAGCGTCTGAGAAGCTTTTCTGTTCTGAAATGAGACGGGAACGGTTCTTTGGAAAGGAAACCCAAAACAAGAGGAAGTTGGTCTCTGCTTGCTCGTCGCGTCACAATAAATGTGTCCGCAAATTAAAGAGGATAGAGAAAAACAGTCAGGCAGTTTGAGACCTGCATTGATGTCGCCATGGTGACATCTACACAAACATACACACACACAAACCCCTATCGCTGAAAGGACTCAAAACGGAGTTCTCTTAACGTTGGTGTGTAAATGGACGGACTCGGAGTTCTAATGCGGTCCAGTTGAAGTCTGCTACACTCATCAGCCCACTTTTATTTTAATGTGTTTCATCAGTCGGATGTCAGGCGTCCGACGACAGCTTTATGATTGGACACGTTTTCTGCTGCTCTCCCCCCAGTTGAGCGGGATGTTTGAGAAGGTGAGCAGCTCCAACGAGCAGCTGGAGGAACAGATGAGGGAGCTGGCTGACAAAAAGGAGAGCGTGGCCCACTGGGAGGCCCAGATCACCGAGATCATCCAGTGGTAAGACGCACACAAACCAGCCGCCTTCTCAAGTGACTCAAAGCGCAGTCCTGACAGGCCTCTTACTTTTCCACTCAAGCCATGGCACAGAAACACACACACTCACACAGATTGGGTTCCTCTTCACTGTAAAGCTGCTGCGTGTCTCGCATACCTTTGAAGATGGTCGAGCCGCTTGACCCTCCCTGCCTCTCAGATCCTCTCCCATCACAGCTGACACTTCACCAACTGCTCTACTCCCCCCACTGACTTCCCCTCTTTTCTGTTGGACGGGCCTGAAGTCTTGGCATAGCGCGCATACCCCACACAGACACGCTGAACCACAGGAGCACGCTTTCAGCTCCATAGCCACAACGCATTCCTGACATGCACATACAAATGTTGAGCTTGGGGATGTTTCCTCTGGAGGAATCTGGTAGCCAGTGTCGCCCTCTGCTGGTGGAGCTTTGCCACGGCACAAGAGGAACTGCATGTCTGTAGGAGTTTAGTTATTTCTCAGTAGACATTTAGAGCAAGAATTTTTATGAAAATGTGTTTTTTTTTCTTAGCCTTTACTGGTGAGAAAAAAGTACTAATATTGCAAGACAAAGTTGTATAACAATAAGCCAAAATGAAACAAGAAAAATGTCATAATTAGACAAGTTATTTTATAAGAACAGTCATAATAATACGAGCATAAATTCAGTTGTAATTTTATAACTTTCTTCCAGTATTTTTGTGTTTTTATTCTGCCAGTATTCTGACTTTAGTCTCATAATTTCACAAAATAAACTCTTCGTCTGACCCCAACACTCCATCATATTACACAAATAAATCTCCATTGCTTTTTTTCTGGGTGTCTCTAAACAACATTTACTGAACCAAACTGAATTTAAACGATCAACTTTCAAAGTTTTGAGCAACAGTCAATGTTCTGTAGACGTTCGCTTTTAAGGAATGGAGCAGTTTTTAAATGAGTGTGTGTGCGTGTGTGTGTGCACGTGTGTTGCAGGGTGAGTGATGAGAAGGACGCTCGGGGTTACCTTCAGGCTTTGGCCACTAAGATGACTGAGGAGCTGGAGGGGTTGAGAAACACCAGCCTTGGAGCGAGAGCGACGGTAAACAAACACACAAACTGTTTTTATCAAAAGAACTGCCATGTCATTGTTGTACTCTAACACTACCTGATGATGGTTTATGAAACTATTATGATGCTTTATTTCTGACGTGGGTCATTTAAGGGCGGATATTAATAAAACCCATCCAAGCCTCTAATTTTCTTGGCGGCAGCATTTATTTAAAACGTTCATCTGGACCCGTTTCCGTTAGACATCCGTAAAATGCTGCTCCCAAATTAATCAGTTCAGCAGAAAAAGCTACATAATGTTTTGTCGACACGTCAAGCATAACTTTGTACAGCTTCAGTCCTCAAAAATCTCTGGTTTGGTTCCCCATATGCAGCATTTTTGGTGCAGCGCTATGCTAATAAAGCATGTTTTACTCTCTGTTGTGATATGACTTGTTGATCAACTTGATCTTAACATATTTCACACAAAAAAAGAGGCTGTGGTCTTTGAAGTTTGGCTTAAAAGCACATCATTTCCTCTGTGTTTCAGGACATGCCGTGGAAGATGCGTCGCTTCGCCAAGCTGGACATGTCGGCTCGTCTGGAGCTGCAGTCGGCGCTGGACACGGAGATCAAAGCCAAGCAGAGCATTCAGGACGAGCTGAATAAAGTCAAGACGGACGGCATTTCCACCGAATGGTACGCCTTACTTTAGCGTTAACAGCCTAGCTTACTGTAAGCGGCTCCCTGAACCAAATGTGATTCATTACAGTAAACTGAAGGAGGTGGAGAGTAAAAACCAGGAGCTGCTGGCTGAGATCGAGCGGCTGAAGAAGGAGACGGAGGAGCTCCGGCTGCGAAGAGGTACGGCCTCATCCCTGCACTCTAGCATTTATTCTAGATGTTTCTGTTATTTATTGGGGCAGTTTCATGTAAAATCGACTTTTTTGAGCTTTGCATTATGTTATAATGTTATTCCTTTATCAAAAACATACCTGGAGTGTCGCTTTGATTCCTTTACACGTTTGAGAAATCCTTTATACTGGGACCTAACCCCACCTCCGAGGCGCAGCTCCTCCTTGGAGCTGCAGTTTCCAAGCTTCAGACCCACAGACCCACTCAGCTCCTTCAGACTAGCCAGCAGCAATTAGCAAACACCTGGTGGAACTGAGTATCTGCTGAGCTCATTAGAGGAGCTGCTTCTCAGTGAAACGCTGATAAAAATGTTGTTAAAAGGTTAATAAAGGAGACATGTTGTGATGAATCCCTGAAGGTGGAGTTTCTGAAAGAGCAGGAGTTTTTAAAGAGTCAGAGGCCCAATTTCTTTTAAATCATATTTGATATATGCAACATTTTTATAACAACTGAAGGTAACATAGTTACTTGATTGGGCTATAGTATGGCACTAAAATACTGGCTCTTTAAAAATGCATCTTTTGATCATGACAATGGCCTTGTTTTGAGTAAGAGCTGTGTATTCATGGATACCACATTTCTTCAGAGATTAACTCAGTGAAAGAGGATTTGGCTTTGCTCCAGCACACATATGTGAGACATGGTTTTGAGCTCGCGACACACACATGCATTGTTGCTCCGGTCATACGAAACCTGCTCTGCGTTCTTAGAAACAGTCCTGTGACCCGTTCTGTTCCAGTCGGCCTTTGATGCT
Source organism: Xiphophorus hellerii (assembly GCF_003331165.1). Taxonomy (NCBI): domain Eukaryota; kingdom Metazoa; phylum Chordata; class Actinopteri; order Cyprinodontiformes; family Poeciliidae; genus Xiphophorus; species Xiphophorus hellerii. Next base: position 21,652,910 of record NC_045686.1, on the reverse strand, counting down.
CTAATTCCTGACCACAGTGGTGTTATTCGCTTCGGGTCTATAGGTGTCAAGCACCAGGATTCCCAGAATTCCTTCCTGGCTTTCCTCAACGCCCCCACCTCGGCCCTCGACCAGTTTGATGTGAGTATGAATAAAGCCGCCGTTATCTGAAACGCTAACAATCATCTTATGTCGTCCACCTGATTTATATTGATGTGAATTCTTCTGATTTTATTTTTTATTTGTTTTTGGTTGCTTTCTTTGCGTCACTCTGGTACATCAGGACTCTTATTCCTCATCCTCATCTTCTTTAATTGAGTTTTGGGAAGATGTAAGTTTAATCGTGGGTGTGTTATAAACTCGTGTAGATGTAGCTGTACCCTGTAGGACACTGAAAGGGCATCCATGTTGGTTTAGGAAGAGGTATGTTTATTATCTGTTAATAACAGAGATGAAAATCTACCAGCTACTTGTTTATATCCTCCTTTTGCTGTTTATTAGTTTGTTAGAACCTTAGATATAACAATACCTTATGTTTACTTTCCCATACTTCCATTTCCCTGTAATTGTGTTTTTTACATCAGTACCCATTTTAGTTCCCATCATCAGCCCCGCTCTATTGTACAAACAATAATCTAATGCAGTGCTTCCCAACTGAGACCTGTGTAACTCACATATTGAATACATCTATTGTAAAAACCTCACATTGTTGCTGAAAACATTTGCGTGTTTCAGACTAACAGGTTTTGGTAAGCACTGCCTGACGTCACCGAATCCTCCCCGCTCTCCCATCATCACGTTTCCTCCCTCAGTCATTTGAAATGTGTTTTCAGCTGCGCAATGTTCACCGCTGTGTGTCTCTGTCACTCTCTGCCTCTCTTCCTGCCACTGAAGCGCTCGCCGTCCGTCGGCCCGACTAAAGGCAGACGTGTAAGCACCGCCGCTGCAGCTCTGCAGCTCCTCTCTCTCAATGTGCCGTCTCGTTTCCTGTCGGTTGATCTGCGTGTGTCCGGCCGTCTGCATGGCAGCGGAGAAAAACTCCTTGTCTGTGTGCCCTGTAAAGTATTCACACCTGTTGAACTTAACATTTTGGTACTTAGGTGTTGGAACAATAGAGTAGCTTGTAACTATAAAGTGAAAGAATGACATTCAGACCCTTTTAACTCTGACACCCATAACAGCTTTCCTGCAGGTTTCACCAACTCAAATATAAAACTTTTTAAAGACCATTATGAAGACTTGAATCTAGGCCTTTCACAGTAACTAAATTGTCCCAGAAGTTACTGCAATATATGACAATGTTGTTGTTTTGAGACCATTTTCAAGTGTTATAGCGGTAATGGCATAATAATGCAAGAACACATTCTCAAGGATCAATAAACTTTACATTTTAATGAACACTTAATACATGAACCGGAAGAGATTTTAAATATCCAAAATAAATAACAAAAAAAACAACTCATAATAACAAAAAATGAAATGAATTACGAAGTCTCTTAAAACAAAATTATCCTGTGTCCCAACAGAAATGTGAAACAGAAAATCATGTATTTCATGTAGTAGTGTTTTTTTTGTCCACAGCTTCTTACGGGTTGGCAACAGAAGTGAGCCAGTGGCAAAAACAAACGTCGCCCAGGCAACTGGAGATAATTGACACTTTTTTTGATAGAAGTTGAAAAGCTAGCTAGCTGGCTTGATCATGTTAGCAGCTAGTTAGCGGTAGCTCTTTCAAGTCACAGAACTCAATAACGGTGTCTGCCCGCAACTCAAACCTTTGTCCGACAGAAAAATCTCACAAGAAAAATAAAGTTAAAGGGATGTGAATACCTCAGTGACACAGTGTCTACCTGTTTGTGTGTGATGGCCTTGCATGTTTGTGGTGTATTTGGTGCAGTTAACAGGGTCGTGGTCCTGTGACGTTAGAGAACATGAGGTGATTAAAGTTGGGCTCAGTTTTCAGTTTAAGTGGACCGCCTCCTCTCCCGTCCACCATCTTTGTCAGCATGACTGCTGCATGTTTCTACTGATCCATTTTACTTCCTGCTTGCTAATTTTCCTCTCTCCATCCTTTTCCTAACCGCCCCCTCTGTATTCTGCTCTCCTCAGGTGGACTCCATGGATAACTTCACCCCCTCCAACACTCCATCTCGGGAAGACGACCCCAAGTCCCACCTCAAGGCGCATTCCCGTTCCCCTTCCATGGCTAGCGACATGGAGCCGATAGAGGTCAGATAATCTGACTCGTTTTAGCCGAGCCGCCCACGGGAATTAGACAGGAATGTTTGGCATGCACAAAATACTTCCAAATATCCTGACGAACAATTGTTAGAGGCATAAATAGTGTCTGCAGCTCACAGTGCTACCACTGTTGGCTCAGTCATCCACTATGAATTACAGGTAATTTAGTTAACCAGAAGAATCCTGCAGCACAATAACAGCAAAAAAACAATGTCTGATGGAACAAATCATAATTTTCCTGTTTAGACTTTTTTTTTGTTGGTTTATAATAGTTTAGACGTTATTGAGCTGGAGTTCAGAGCCCAGTCCAACCCGGCTAATTAACTGAAATTATACCTGCAAAGTAAACCCGACGTTTCGATTTTTATTTCTCCAAGCTTTCCTTAACATAACTACAAACCATAAACAAACTTACATACAAATTTGCAAAAGATAAATAAACAAAAAAACAATAAAGTAGAATAAGAAATGAGTGGTGTTCACTTAACATGTAAATAACTCCAATTGACTCATTATTTTAATTAAAGTTTTACTGCTTTTGTTTAGGCCAACATTTAAGTCAGTAAGATGTTTAAATTCTTCCATTTTTAGCTTTAGCTGAACGTCTTCCAGCTCCATCTTGTTGCTTGTTGTGAGTCGAGTGCACATCCTCTGGGATGTGTGATTGATGGGAGCGAAGCCGCTTGTTACAGTCCGATTGACTTTTGCACCTTACTTTCTTTATCTCCTCAACATAATTCTGGCCAGAATTTTGCCCATAAATCCAAACTCTGTATTGAAGAGATCATTCATTTGCATTTAAAGATATTTCTGCTTTGTTCTGCAGCTGATAGACCACCCAGGCCGAACTGTTCAGACCCCCACCATGCGTTCAGGAGGTTACGGCAGCATCGGACGCTCCTCACCAAAGGTTAGGCTGTTTTTTTGTTTTTTTTTAAAGAAACAATCTAGGATCAGCCGAAACTTTGATAAAAACAGTTTCTCATGTCTGCCTCCCACAGCCCAAAGCACATCAGTTTGTTGTCAAGTCCTTCAACGCGCCCACAAAGTGCAACCAGTGCACCTCCCTCATGGTGGGGCTCATCCGTCAGGGCTGCACCTGTGAGGGTAAGGAAAACCGGAAAACACAACCTGACAATAAACAGGGTTCATATGGATCCTCAAATCCTTGGAAACTCTTGAAATTCAGTTAGATGTTTTCAAGGTTTGGAAAGTGCTTGATTTCTGTTTTGTAATAAAATGCAATCTAATGCTTGATTGAAATCCTAAATTTGGAAAATGTTATTTACGGTTGAAACCAGATATTTTCATACACAATAAAAAATATAGACATGTTTTTCTCACAGTCTGAAGTTAAATCAGACTAAACTTTTAGTTATAATTATTATGATAATTTCTGTTTGGCAGATGCCAGAAAACGCAGCAAGAACATTTTAGGATTTAGTGTTTTTATCTTTTTTTACCTTGGCATGAACTTTGTCATTTGGATTGTTTCAATGTAATGAATACTTAGTATTCATAATGTCTCAATGACCTATTATTCTGTGTGAAAGAAATTAAGTTTGTTTTCCATATTATTGCTATATAATATGGAAAACTTTATAGAACATGTGATTTTTTTTTTTTGTTAAATTATTGTTTTGTTTTCAGACCTCTCAGATGTATAGGTTGTGTGTTAGACATTTAAAAACATAAAATGTTATTATATTTTAGTTTCTGTAGAATGTATAACACTATCATAAGACATTATTAATAACAGTAATAAATCATATAATAGTGATTTTTTTTTTAGTTCATCTCTATTGTTTTTGTCTCCAACATGTGGTGCTGGAAAAGTTTGAAAATTCACCTTGAAAAGTGCTTGAATTTTACTGATTGTATATCATTTTGCCGGTTGAGTATTTGATGCATCTTCATGTTTTTGCGTTGTGTTTTTTGTGTGTGTTCAGTGTGTAATTTTTCCTGCCACGTAACTTGTGCGGACAAAGCTCCAGCTGTGTGTCCCGTGCCCCAGGACCAGACCAAGGGCCCGCTGGGCATCGACCCCCAGAGGGGCATCGGTACTGCGTACGAGGGCTATGTGAAGGTGAGTGATCTGAGAAACCGGAATCCCACAGAGCCGACCTTTTTCCTGAAGCTGATCTCTGCTCCTTCTGCAGGTTCCCAAACCCACCGGAGTGAAGAAGGGCTGGCAGAGAGCCATGGCTGTGGTGTGCGACTTCAAACTGTTCCTCTATGAACTGGGCGAAGGGAAGGCCACCCAACCGAGCGTCGTCGTCAGCCAGGTGTTGGATATGAGGTAAACCAACGGAGACGAGGACAACAGCATCAACAACAAAATGAGTTCCAGTAACATGACCAAAAGTCACCGTTCAGAACAGAATCAAACTTAATTACTAAATATAATATGAGTACATGTCAGTCGGTGGCTCTGCCAAAACAAACTTAGTTCAGACTAATTATCACTGAATCACGATACACCCAGAACTGGACCTCCTTCGTGCAGGGATGGGATTGTTGCTGACCAATTTTCAAGAGCTTTAGCTACAAGTTAAAGTTTAAATAGAAGAAGCTTTGACCTGAGTGTTTAACCTTTGACCTCTGTCTGTTGCACAGGGATGAGGAGTTTTCAGTCAGCTCCGTTTTGGAGTCGGATGTCATCCACGCCAGCCGCAAGGACATACCGTGCATATTCAGAGTGAGGGTCTCTTATGCTGCTTCCTTCTTAAATCGCTGTTCGAGTTGTGCTTCTTCTGACCTCTGACCTCCACTCTCTCTGTCTCTCCAGGTGACAGCGTCCCAGCTCTCCCCCTCCAGCAGCCAAAAGGCGTCCATCCTGATCCTGGCCGACAGCGACCAGGAGAGGAACAAGTGGGTGTGTCTGCTCAACGAGCTGCACCGCATCCTGAAGAAGAACAAGCTGAAGGAGCGCTTCGTCTACGTCCCCAAGGAGGCGTACGACTGCACGCTGCCCCTCATCAAGACCACCCAGTCTGCTGCTATCATAGGTGGGCCAACAGAGATTCCTACTGTCAGACAGTTAAAGAATGGAGTCCTCTATGTTTTTATTTTTTACCCTCTGGGCCCTAAAATGGCGGTCTTTCTCCGTTTAATCTGCCTTCAGATCATGAGCGCGTCGCCCTCGGCAACGAAGAAGGCCTCTTTGTCATCCATGTCACCAAAGATGGTAAGATCACGCTAACATGATTATCATTCTGGTTCATTCACCTCTGAACTGATAGGATGAAGAGGAAGAGGATGCTTGTCCAACCTTAAAAAGTCTTAAATTGCCTTAAATACATTATAAAAATTCAGCTTTAATCTTATATATTTTATGTAGGTTTTTTTTGTTGTTGTTTTTTTTAACCTCACGGGACTTTCCGTCAGCCAATAGTTTGAGTCGCATGCAGACACCTTGTGTATCTAACTGGAGGTGGTTGATTAATGATCGCCAGTCGGCAGGATGATGTTAATCTTCGCCTTCAGCTGCCAACACACTTGATGCTACATGCATTCTGTACAAAACGCTTTGCACAGAAAACGGTGGAGGCGGCTACTACTAACGCTAGCATTTGCTGCGACTCAAACATGGTGGTCAGTCACCACTCTTACAAATTGAAGAATTTTATTTCAACACAACTGTTACTGTAGAGGGAAATGCAGAGAAGGAGGAGATTAAGGAAAAGGAGCAGAGCATAGAACCAAAACAAAATAGAGCCTCAGATGGCGATCATTCTGTTTTCTGAAGTTCTGAAGTAAGAATGTGACATTTGCTGCAGTTAATCTAACAACTAGAAACATTTCTTCCTTCATATATATATATATATATTTATTTAAGACCTGTGTCACAGGTCTTAAATGGACTTCAAACTCATCTGAGTTTGAGTGCAGAAGCCCTGTTGAAGCCTTTCTCTTTTTGTAGAAATAATCCGTGTGGGTGACAACAAGAAGGTCTACCAGATCGACCTGATCCCCCAGGAGCAGCTGCTAGCCGTCATCTCGGGCCGGAACCGCCACGTCCGCCTCATCCCCACTCAGGCGCTGGACGGCCGCGAGACCGAATCCAACAAGCTGACAGAAACGAAAAACTGCCAGAGTCTGGTGTCGGGGCCGATCCGGAACGGCTGCCTCACCTGCCTCTGTGTGGCCATGAAGAGTAAAGTCATCTGCTACGAGGTGAGGAGGAGTCGGACTGACTCTGGACGATCCGCACTGAAGAAACACTTCCACATTATTCTTAAAACGTACATCAACAAAGAGTAACATATTTATTCATATTAATTTAAAGACTACTGGTTATAAGCAGATCTATTTTCCTGGACAATGTTATAATTCTCTTAATGGATAAGAAAAATGCAGTAGAAAATTGTGTATTGAATTCATTGGAGTGTAAGCCACGGATACGCCCTCTGGTGGACTCAACATTGACATAACAAGACCTTTACTTTTATAATAATTATCAGGGAATGATCATCCTTAGAAAGTCTTAAATTCATATCTAAAATTAAGGCCTTAAATTGGCTTTGATGCATTGAAAAATGCAAGTTGGCCTTAAATACATTAATGTAGGTCTTATATTTTGTCGTAGCAGGTCTATTTAATGTAGTTTTTTTTTTTCCAGTGGACAATTCAGTCAGGCAAAAGTTTGAGACACGTGACCATCTTCATTACATTCTGACTGAGGTGGTCGAGGCTACTGCTAATTAGCTGCTAATGTACCCTTCTTAGCAAGCAAGCATTTTTCTGCCTTTATCATGGGTATAATGCCAGGTTTACAGTTTTTGCTATTCTTCATTGTAATGAGGCAACTTGTGTTTTCAGTCTTAAATTTTATTCAAGGTAGCATTAAGGTTTTAAAAACTCTTACATTGACCTGCTGAAGGCTGCAGATGCCCTGATCACATCTTTTATGAGATTAACTAAAGATGTTATCAAACTATACAACAGTGAACCCATGTAATCATGGGAAGCACTAATTTATTACTTTCTTTCCTCACGTTTGATTATTGTACACGGGCACCTATATTTACTTGATTTGTTTTATTTTTTTGGAAGAGCCACACTAGCAAAATGAGGTTAAACCTCTTTTACCTTCAATTCTTGTTTATTCTCTCTAAGTCATATAGTATTTTTACAATTACAATGAAATACAAAAATAAATAAAAGTGGAAGTATTCTCTGGAAGTATTTCTGCTAGCACCTGTGCTAATTAGCTGATGCTATGGATCATGCAGTGACATCATCAGGTTTATTTTGACCCTGAGCTCCTGTGAAACTAAAGACTTTTTCCCGTCCTGCAGGTGAATAAGGGGAAATTGCGCCACCGAGTGCTGCGGGAGCTGCAGGCCCCGGGGCCAGTCCAGTGGATGGGCCTGCTCAACGATCGTCTTTATGTGGGCTACCAGTCCGGCTTCACGCGCTACAGGTTTCCTCCTTTTGGATTACAGTGCATCACACACACACACGTCTTGAATCCATCAAAGTAACCTGATGCCGTCCGCAGTGTCCATGGCGACGTGTCCCCGGTCAGCCTGCTGCACCATGAGGACCACACCCTGGCCTTCATCCCGCAGCAGGGCCTGAGCGCGCTGTGTGCCGTGGAGATCTCCAGCAAGGAGCTGCTGCTGTGCTTCAGCTCCATTGGGGTCTACGTGGACTCTCAGGGCCGGAGGTCACGGCAGCAGGAGCTCATGTGGCCGGCTCATCCCAACGCTGCCTGTGAGTTGGACCTGGTTCAAACGCACACAAAAAGAAAAACCTGCTTCCTGTAGCTCACTGTCTTCTTGTGTCCAGGCTACAACGCCCCCTACCTGTCGGTGTACAGTGAGAACGCCGTGGATGTGTTTGATGTGAATACCATGGAGTGGATCCAGACCATTCCTCTGAAGAAGGTCTGTGTTTCTGGGGCGCCATCTGGTGGACAGAGAATAGTGTTCCCAGCTTCATCACGGTCTCAGTGTAAATGAAGACACGTTTTTCTTCTGCTGCTGCTGTAGGTGCGACCTCTGAATGTTGATGGATCTCTGAACCTGCTGGGCCTGGAAACGGTGCGCCTCATCTACTTTAGAAACAAGATGGCTGGTAAGAGCGCTTTCTGCGTCAACCTAAACTCTTCCTACCAACAACAAAACATCCTGGAGCAAAATTCCTTGGAAAAGATTGATATCCCACAATATTCCATATTTAGACACCTTTGAATCACAAACAACAGTATTTTACTAGGATTTATCACTGAAATAGAATTACATGTTGGTTCCTATTGTTTGGCAAATAAAAATTAGCTCCCTTTACTCTGATACCCCTAAATAAATGACAGGACAACTGATTGCTGTTGATGGTCAAATAATTAGTTTAGCTTTGTGTAATTTAAGCTTAATAAATTCAGCTTTTCAGAAGTTTTGCTATTTGGCCAACAAAATACAAATCAATCAGTGGCAGGAAAAAATCTGGAAATTGACATTTTCTTTTTTTAACAAGACAACGGTCGAAGCGCTTTTTATGTTTTGGATCTTTAATATTCTTAGACATAGAGATTTCATAAAAATGCTGTTTATTATTGAGCGGATAAAACTAACACAGGAAAGTTTTCACTCTATTCATGTTTGATTGTGTAAAGTGTTGACTCTGGAGGGTTTGATGCGTATGAGCAACATGATTTTCAGTTTTCATGACGATAAAGTTAAAAACCAGGAAGTGTTTCTAGTGAAGTCACATGAAACCCAATAGGAGTTTAAAGTTTTAGGTTAGTGACCACTTAAACTGAAGTGAATGAAAGGTGCTGAAGGAGTTGGTGTCTCAGTGGTTGGCTAGAAGTGAGGAAGACTCCTGCTTTGGTGTTTCAGAGGGGGACGAGCTGGTCGTCCCGGAGACGTCAGACAACAGCAGGAAGCAGATGGTGCGCAGCATGAACAACAAGCGGCGCTTCTCCTTCAGGATACCAGAGGAGGAGCGGCTGCAGCAGAGGAGGTAGCGCCCGCTGCCGGCTCTGGTTCTCATCTGTGCGTCTGCTGTTTCCGGGTCCTGTTCGCTCACCTTTGTTCCTGTGTCGTCACGGTTACAGAGAGATGCTGCGAGATCCAGAAATGAGGAACAAGCTGATATCCAACCCCACCAACTTCAACCATGTGGCCCACATGGGACCAGGAGACGGGATCCAGATCCTGAAAGATCTCCCCATGGTACGAGCACACACACCCACCACAGGGAAACACACTGCAGAGCAAGGGTGTTCAAAGTGAGGCTCGTGGGCGGTTTGTGACACCCAGACTGATTTTTAAAATCTATTTTTTTATTTATTTGTGCAGCCTTCTCCTCACAATTTAAGAATAAATTGGGACAAAAGTAAAATGTTTAAATCAAAATCGTACAAAAATGTTAGATGGAACACAAATAAAAACAAAGCTTCCTGCGTTGTTTTTATTGTCATGGTAACTGGGACCACATCTAGTGCGACCAAATCTGCTTTTAATTACCGTATTAAAGGAACAGTGTAATGTAAATTCGACCTTTTTGAGCATTACATCATGTGAAATCATTATACCTTCATCCAAAGCATACATGTAGGGTTGCTTTGATTCTTTCGTGCATGTTTGAGAAATCCTTTAAGTATGTAAAAGTTTATTAGAGTAGCACTTTTCACAGATAAAATCACAAAGTGCTTCACAAAACACACAGGAAAAGCACATCAAACATGACATTAAATTAAAAGCCTGCCAGAGGCTATTTTACTTACTCCTTCAGACTAGCCAGCAGCAATTAGCAAACACCTGGTGGAACTGCTCACCTGCTGAGCTCATTATAGGAGCTACAGTATTTCTCAATGCAACACTGTTAAAAGCGTTTTAAAGGCGTTTCTTAAAGAGACAGAGACCCAATTTCCAGGTGTTAAATTTGGAAGTCAAATTTCTTTCAAGTCATATTTCATATATACAGTATATACATATAATTTATTTGTATAACAATTAAAGGTAACATAGTTACTTGATTGTGCTACAAAATGACTCTAATGTCGCCCTTTAAAGCTTGGCTAAATGTGTGTTTTCAAATGAACTCTGACCTACATTCTGTTTTTATTGCTGAGAAAAGACTAAATATGTTTCCGGTTTTCTTCAGTCGAGTGCAAAATAATAAGTAACCTGCATGCCTTTCATTTATCAAAGAAAACATGCAAAAAACATTTGAAGTTTGGATCTACAATCCTGTTCCTAAAACAATATTTTTGGAGATTTTAGTTTTTTAAAAATATTTATTTTTGGACACCCTTGCTATAGAAGCTTCTTCTTCACAGTCTAGTTCTCACTTGCACCAAAAAAAACAAAGCTACTTGTGCTGCACTGTTGGAGCTGCTCCATCTTTCACCATGTTATGTAGCTACAGACAGAATGAAGGTCAACTTGTTATGTTTAGATCCACCACAGTGTGTGTGTGGGGTGTGGGGTGTGTGTGGGGTGTGTGTGTTAGTCTGAGCATGCTGTGCACTCACTGCTGCCCCCCTCCCTCACACTGCACCCCCTCCCCCCTCCTGTCCACTTGCTGCGTTTAAAGCAGAACGTCCGTCTTCAGGAGACCCGGGCGGGGTTCAGCGGCTCTGTCAGCATCCCCTCCATCACCAAGAACCGGGCGGAGCCAGGCCGCTCGATGAGCGCCAGCAGCGGACTGGGCATACGTGAGTATCGTGTTTCCAGATGTGGTTTCGGTGTGGTGCCTTTAGCTGACGTGTTTTCCTCCGGGTCCAGGCTCGTCGTCTCAGAACGGCAGCGCTCTGCGCAGGGAGCTGTCCGGGGGAAGCTACGGCTCCAAACGCCAGACCATGACCTCGCCCTCCGAGAGCTCCCTGTCCTCCGGCGGGGGGATGGACTGCGGCGACGCTCCGCTCTCCCAGTTCGACAGAGAGGTCAGTAGGCAGGCTGAACCCCGACACGCAGCCGCACGCGGGGTCGGTTCTGTAACATCTGACTCATTCCAGTTTGGACCCATTGAGACTGAGACTAACCATCCAAAACAATCATTCCTCAGACCATCAGAGTCTTTATGGAGACTAAACCAGCCGACTGTGTTGAGCTTTTTCACATGTTACAACCACAAACTCCAGCCTGTTAGATTTACATGATGGATCAGCAGAGGAGTGAAGAATGCTGGAGGAATTTGTGAAATATTTGATTTTCAAATCCTTTTGTGAAAGTATCAGTACCTCCAGGGTGTCATGATAGTTTTTGTGATTTTTTATCAAAATGATTTTGTGGTGCAAAACCTACATTAATAGGTACATTTAGGTAAGTTTTTACTCGTTAGTGCCAAGCTAGTTAGATCACTAACTAGCTTGGCACTAACTAGCTATAGTAGCAGTAAGAAACACTGCCACCTGCAGGTGGGAGTTAGCAGTCACTTCCAGTGTTTTTGAGCATTTTTACAGAAAATGCAATAAATTAAATTTATTTAACATGCTTAATGTTATTAAGCGTTAACATACAAAAAGAACCTGAATCTATTGGTTTTGTGTGAATTTCCACAATGACAGACTTTCTAATAGTGGAGGGACTGAAGTGTGGTGTGTACTAGTCTAGACTAGAGACCTACAAACTGTGGCTCTGGATCTTCCACAGTGACTTTTAATAGTTTGGCAAAAAAATAATTTGCAGAATCTAACTTATTTAAAAAAAAGTTAAATGTATATGCAACAAATGAAGATTCAGCCTTTTTTATTCTTTTGCATGGAATATATCCCTGCATTACATTTCCACTGCAGAATGACAAAATAATATTTATTATTTTTCTCCTCCTCATTACATTGTTTAAATCATTTTTCACAAACTTCAACATCCTATAGAAGAAAATGTATCAGTCGTGTTTTTTTTTTTTTTTTTAAATATTTCCACCATGTTTTCCGGTGGAGCAGATTTATGTCTTCTCATTTCTTTTTTTAAAAACTCATCCTCTGCTCTCCACTTCCTGATGCTGCTGCTCCTCTGCCCTCTAAGCGAAGCGGCATGAGGATCCGGTGAAGTTTGTGGCTGTGGCGTGACGGGTGTGAAGGAGCTCTGGGTTTTCTGAATCCTTGTGCGAGGCGCTGTAGTTCTAGACTGAGACCATGAACGTTCCCCTAGCTGAACCAGGAACTCCCTCAGACTGGTTCCCATCAGTCCCAGTCATCCCAGCAGCTGTTTCAGCCGTCCCACCTCATCCCAGCTCTCCGGCGTTTTAGTCTCTCTGCGATCATATCGAGGTTGTTGCTATGGTAGCCGGCCAGCGTCTCCCCTCCTGCCTGTCCCATCCTCATGAGCCTGGATGTTTCTGCCTCCCATTTCGCCACATTTGTTGCCCCCCCCTCGACCCTCCCCAGCTGAGCCCCGCCCCTCATGCCTGTCCCCCCTCCCCAGCATGTTGTCTGGGTGCTGAGTGTGAACTCTCCTCTGCAGTGGCAGGCGGTCTCGCCGTCGGAGAAGACCCCCGATCTGAAAAGGGCTTTAAGGACCCTGCTTAGTAAGATGAAGGTAATGTGTTCAACCTGCAACGACAAACACACAGAAGCGAGAGAGCACCGTGTTGCTGATCACACACACACACACACACACACACACACACACACACACATGCGTGTTATCACTGGAACGCCGCCGCCTCCCCCTCCCTCTCTCTCTCTGCACCATCAGGCTTCTGTTGTGACAACGCTGCTTCTCATTGCTGAATCACAGCATGTCTGCCTCCATACCGCCCCCTGGTGGCCTGCTCATGTTCCCAACCAGGATAAAACAAAGCTTAAGTTGGGGTCTTCTCAGTGTTTACTGGCCAAATGAACAAATCCAGATGAAGGAAGTGTGAAGTAGACTGGTTGGAAGTGAGGTTGCATGCTTTGGGTAAATCCTGTCGCACGTTTTGTTGGTACATTATGGCACAAAGGCTGACACTTTCACTGCAAAAACACAGAGTCATACCAAGTATTCTGTCTAGTTTTTACTACAAATATCTTAACACACTTCAATTAAAACAAAACGAAACAAAAAGCAACTTTTCAGCAAAAACTAGAAGTTTATTTTAGGTAAATAGTTCATTAATGTTACTGAAAAATGACTAGTTCCATTGGCAGATTATTCCACTTATAACATGTGAAAAATGTCTTGATAGAAGTAAAAACTAGGAATTTTTAATGAATAACTATTTAAAACAAGCTTCTATTTCTTATTGAAAAGTTATTTTTAAATGAGTTTTGTCTTAGCTGAAGCGTATTAAAATATTTGACTACTTGGTAAGATTTAGTTTCTGCAGTGTTTTCAAGCTGCTCCACGGTGTGTTGTGTTGCAGTCACAGTAGGATCTGTGGGGTTTTTAGTGAGACTTTAAACCAGAACGAATCAGAAGGACGGCATCACTGACCTGAGGACAGGAAGTAGAATCACACACACACTTCAACCCAGCACCCAGTCTGAAGCCACCACACTTCCTGTTTGGCCCAAATCGTCCCATTTTCAGAGTCAGTCGCAGTAATGTATTGGTTTCCTGCGAGACGGACTGTGTGTGATGAGTTCAGGGTGAATCGGAAACCTTCCACTCCTCCATCATCAGCTCCAGCCTGCATGTTTGGTTTCTGCTGATCCCTCCTGGTCAGTTGAGGTGTTGATTTGCTGGTGAATGCTGGACTGCATCCCTCACAGCAGATCAATGAATCATGCTGAGTTGTAATCGCCACGGTAACTTGGGACTTTTGTGATAGACCAACACTGCAAGGCATCACTGTGAACAGACAATGATGTGTAGTTTGTACAAATAGACAACTGGGAAGTAATATGATCTCTAAATGAAGTCTGGACTTTTACTAGACCATTGTAACACATGAATATGCTTTTCAATGGTCTGGAACGATTAGTCATGATAAATCAACTATTGAAGTAATCGTCAACTAATTTAGTAATGGATTAATCGTTAACTGTATAGGCACAAAAAATGCCATTTGCTGAAAAAAACATATTCAGATATATACACAAATCTTATATACAATTTGCATATAAGATTTGTAAATACGTTTTCCCCAAGCAGCATAGTTTTAATTTCATCCAGTTCAAATTCACTAAAGGAATGCTGTTACTGCAATAAAATGTTTTATTTTCTTATTTCAAAAAGTGACTTAGTTATGTTATTTGCATCTTTTAATATATTTTTAATGTTGTATAAAAAATGCTTATGTGGCTAAATGAAAAATCTGTAGAATGTGTCCTTTTTTTTATTTTAACCGATTAATCGATAAATTGATAGAATAATCGATTACTAAAGTAATCCTACAGAAGCTCTAGCTGCATGTTTCCTGCTTGAAGGTGAAGCCTAGGCTTGTCCTCCATCCTCCATTCCATGGCACCCCTGAAAGAGGTTCCTTAGAGCAAAAAAAACCAAAAAACTATCCCCACAGCATGATGGTGCCATCGCCGTGTTTCATGGTGTTTTCAGGCTGATGTGTCACGTTAGATCAGAGCATCTTCTTCCATATTTCCATATGTCATCAATATTCTTCCATGCTCACTCTAGACTGCGATCAGTTTCCCTGGATTTTATTTTGGGGTGTTAAACTAAATGGGGTTGAGTAGCTGAACTCACCACATCAGGTGTGATGGATCCTTTGAAACGCATGTTGTTCACAGTTGTGCACTGCTTTGTGTTGGTCTGTCGCACTAAACCTCAGTTAAAGTTTGCGGGTGTCAAACCGAGGAAATGTTGAAGGGGGTGTGAATACTCTGCAGGGCACCAGCTCCACTTTCAGAAGTTGTGAGAAAAACCCAAAGTTTTCACACCACAAAATCACAAAATATCACTAAGTTGTCTAGTTCTTAGAGCAAATATCTTATCACGGTTGAAATAAGACAAAACAAACTTTTTTCTTAATATTGATGAAAAAATACTGGTTCCCCTTGCAGATTATTTTACTTACGGTAGTTTTTTCATCAATACTAAGGAATATTGGGGAATATTAAGGAACTTAAAACAAGCTATTTTGCTGAAAAGTAACTTGCAAGTTAATTTTGTCCTATTTCAAGTTTACCAAGATATTTGCAGTAGAAACTAGAGCAAACACTGGTAAGGTTTTGTGTTTTGCAGTGTATTTTGATGACAGAATCTGAATCTTAGCCCTCCTTCCTGTCGTTTTTTTAAAAATACATTTTTAACTCCTCCTCCTCTCTCTCTTTCCGTCTCCTCCCCTTCAGGACTCGGACTCCCCCCGTCACTCCACGGCCTCCAACAGCTCCACCTTCAGCAGCCCCCCCAGCCCGGCGTCCCCACACAAGACCAAGTCCCTGTCCCTGGAGAGCACAGACCGGATGGGCTGGGACACATGAGCCCTCCCCACCGACCCCCTCTCCCCATTCAGCACAGGACTCCCTAACCTCGCCCCTACACCACCCCCTCCTCCCGCCTCCACTGCCCAGAGAACTGCACCTCCCATCCGCCGCTCCCTCCTCCTGATAAACTGCCTCTGGACGTTGCTTCCTGATTGGACGGAAACACTACAACTCTGGGCCTTTTCGAGGGGAAACCCTCAAATGAGTGAACGAGAGCTGCGCTATGATTATTCAGAATGGACACTGACACTCTTCCCTACCAGCCCCTCCTTCCCTCTTTAGAGATTTGCATAAAGACGCCAAACTTTACGACGCAACAGAAAAAAACGAGAAGCGGATTATCGATGAGAGAAAAATGATTTGTATTTGTACATAGGACCAGCCGGGTTTCAGGGGGACAATTTTAATTTATTTATCAATCTTAGATGGGGAAGGTTAGGTTTGCTTCCACGCGACATGAAGCAAATATTTTCCCACAGTCGCTTTTTCTTTGGGTGTTGCGCAAAATGTCGCATATTTAAAAAAAAAAGGAAGTGAGAAAGAAAAGGAATGAGTTTTAGTTTTCTCCTGATACTCAGTGCAGTGACTTTATATTTTCTAATTGTTATTGTTATTTTGAGCGTTAGCAAAAAACCTTCCTACTTCCTACTGTGCTACTCTCTTCCTCATTGGTTCATCCAGGGAGGCGTCCTCCGTCGTCGTAGCATTAGACGTTCGTTCCACTTTGCTGTGCAACCAAACTGACCAACTCACTGACTCCCATCGCGATGATGTACATAGGTTCAAAGTAGAGTAATATATGATAAGGAAAATACTATAGAGAACTACACGGGGAATGAGCAAAGAAATCCTGATTTGGTTTTCTGGTTTTTGTTTTGAGTGATTTTGAGTTTTTATTCACACAAAAAGCCATTTTTAAACCACTTTGTTGTTTTTTTTTTAATCAGTTTTATGAGTTAGTTTTATATTCTATGTCTGACACGTGTTGTGTTTTTGGTTTTTGTGTTTTTCTCCTCCACCCCCCATTTACGGACTGACACTACTGCTCAAACTATCTAGTGGAAAATGTGCATTTCTCACCAACCTGCTATCACACATGTATCTACGCTCTCGTACACTGAGGCGGTGGTTTTACGCAGCAAACGCCTCGTCCCTACGGCTCCTCTGGTCGTCCGATGGGCGGTGGTACTGGGATGGAAAAAAGGTTGACCCCTCTACCAATGGATAAGCTCTAATTAACCAAAAACGGACAAAAGAGGGACATTTTGGTAACATGCTTTCTTTTGTCACAGCCTTTGCTTGTTAACAATGTGCTAAAATGTCCATTAAAAGCTCTTGATGGAAGTAGAACACTAAAACAAGGAATGTAAACACAAACCAGCGCGTGACGCCGATGTATTTCTGATTGTTTCGCTAATACTAGCAAAGAGCTGGAGCTCTAAACTCGCTTGGTTTTGGGGGGATTTTTTTGGTTGTATTTTACTGTAGCTGTTTAGCAGTTTCTGCCATTTATTTTGCCAGTTTTGAACCCCATTTACAAAAAGAACAACTCATGGAGCAGAATCTGACAATTTATGGAGCAGAATCTGACAGTAACCTGTGTGGATTAGACACAAATCAAACACAATTTTCTGTTATTTAAAACACAGAAACATTCTTAATACTAATACAGTTTTCTTTTGGATAAACCTAGAACAAACATTCCTATTGTACACAGTATTTTCTCTTTTCCCCCCATTGCAGAGTCCAAGTTGAAGCCTGTCGCGATCAGCTCCATATAAGGGAATCAAACATTACATACTTCAGTGGTCATTCCTGCTGCTTCCCCCTTTTGAAATCCAACAAATTAGCTCTCCGTACCTCATTCCAAGTGTTTTGTTTATGGATTTTATTTTCTATTGTGATTTGAAGCTCAAAGCTTGTTTTCCAACACCCTGAACCTTTTTAAGCGTGCAGCTCTCCATTTCTCGCCTGCAAGTGGCATCCAGTAGGAGGGACAGGAAGCAGACTTTGTTTGGGCGGGGGGTGTTTTAACATCGGTCGATATGTTTAAAAAATAATAATTTAAAACTGACTGATCCCAGACGTTCTGGAGTGAGGAAGGAAATCTCAGGAAATGTGTCGAGGTCGGCCTATGGGACGGACGGCGTGGGTCGAAGGGTGGCAGGTGATCTGATGGCCGAAGTGCCGCAGTTTTCTGTGGAGGAAGGCCTAAACGAAATCAAACGCCTTTACATTTCAGTGAGGTCTTATCTACAGTACCTTCTATAATATTTTTGCTCTTTCATATCATATTACACTTTTTTTTTCTAGGATTGGTTTGTAATAATTTGTACAGTTTTGCATGTTCTAGATGTAATCATTTTATTTTTGGTTTGTTTTACTTGCTCCTTTTTGGATGGTTTGGGCGTTTTACTGAGGATAACCCACTACAGGTGATGTAGATTCCTTTTTGCACAAAGATATTTAAGGTGTAAGGTCAAAAATAATGTATGGAACTGGCTGCCACACTGATGTGGAGAACTCATATTAACCTGACTCCGATGTATTTCAATAAAGCGGAGGGCTGTTACAAATACACACCCGTAGTGTTGCTGTGTGGTCATTTCTCCAAATGGATTCTTTAAAAAGCTTTTATTACAAATGAAAAGTTTTTACATCTATAAACAAAATGTCAGTAACATTTACAGTAGCTACAAGTAAGGACACATTTAAACAGACTACTTAGGATTTCACTGGACAGGAGCCATGCCTGGAGGACACGCCTCCAAATTGCACCGGGGCTCAATAGTGCTGGTTGCTAAGATACCAAAAGAAATCATATTTTTTCTAAGCTACTTTCTGAGGTTGGCAAGCAGTTGGAATTGTGCTTGGAGCAAGGAAAGGGGATGCACACACACCTCCAAATTGCACCTAAGCTCTGTGCTTAGGTGCAAAAAAAACACCACAGAGTGCTTGGACTTTTTAGCGAAAAAGAGTTTTTTGAAATCAGCATGTTTTCGTAAGCAAATTTATCTTTAAAATGTCAATTTGTACAATTACATGGCCAATGGAAACACAGCTACTGTTTGGGAACGGTGTAAAACAGGCTGAAGCACATGAAGCTTCAACATGTGACACCCAAAACTGCAGCAGATGCCTGAGCTAAAGGGGAAAATCAGGTTTTAAATATTTTGATTGCCAAGATGCCCGGGCGTGAGGACAAAGCTCCTGTCTCATCCATTAAAACCATTTCAAAGTCACAAATTAAAGAAGTAAAAAATAAAATAAAATTCACATTTTGTTTTTGTCAGGCTCAGGAGTTTAGGTCCAACAGTAAAGTTTCGTCTCTGTTTGAAAAACCCAACGACAGTCAGCTTGGAGAGTCTTTTTTTTTGGATCAGCTGGGCTGGCAGATAAAGCTGAGAGACATTAAGGCAAAGTTCCAAAAGTACTTTCCTTCCTCTGACTGGATGAACAGTCTGGTTCTGGGTCCCACTCCGACCTGGGGTGGGTCTCCCTCCTTCATTGGTCCCTTCAGGCTGCAGCTCCATCCTCGTCCAGGATCCGGTGAATCCCGTTTCCGGGGACGCCGAGGACGGCCTGCGCACTCAGGTCTCTGGTGCTGCTGTGCCGCGATTGGCTGTCCAGGCGCAAGGCGGAGTCGTGTCTGGACAGGCCGTCCAGTCGGTTGGTGCTGCAGTGTCTGGACTGGTCGCTGAGGCGGGGCATGCTGGACCCTGTGTACCTGCCGGGGAGAGCCGGGACGAGTTCAGGAACCAACATCCAAACATCTGGACAGGTGACGGGGGGGAACCCACCTGCCGTCTCTGGAGCGGTGCAGGCTGCCATGGTAACTGCTCATCTTGGAGCGAGCGCTGTGCACTGATCCGGCCCGGCTGGTGCTGGCGCTGGGCGGCTCGTCCAGCATGGCCAGATGGGTGGAGGAGGCGTGGGTGGAGGTTCCCTGGGTGGACGTGCCCCTCGACTTCCTCACGATGGGCGTGTTGGGGTCCCGGTATAGCAGCTGGGCGAAGTCGGGCTCCTGGAGAACCTGGCGGCTGTCGTTGACCATCCCACTGCGACGGGGCAGGGAGGAGGCGGAGGTAGGCAGGGAGAGACGCAGAAGGGTGGGGAGGGACAGGGGGAAGGTGGTGGGGCGGTGGGTGTGGTAGGAAAGGATGGAGGAGTGGGTGGAGCAGGCAGTGGGACAGGGAGTTAATGCTCTGAGTTTGGAGGAGGGGGGTGCAGAGAGGGGCTTGTGTTCACCAACAACCTGACAACTCTGGAGCAAACAGCAGAACCAACATGGACCAGAACCAACATGACCAGAACCAACATGGACCAGAACCAACATGGACCAGAAAACTGGACACAAGTCTGAGCCTAGATGGACGACCTGCCTGAAGATTGATTCAAATAATAGTGCAATTTTCTGAAAAAAATAAATGTCTGAGCTGCTAAAATCAAAAATTTGCAAGAAAAAACTTCTAGAAAATTAATCTCAGAATTTCTGAGATTTTTCTCTCAAATTTTAAATTTTTCAGATGCTGAAATTTCTGAGACGTGCGCAAGCTGGAAAAATGTTCAGCTTTTGTCGCCGTCCCGTTCCGTGTGTCTCGTCCATCACCCATGATAAATGCAAAAAGCTAACTAGCCAGTTAACGAACTAGCAAATTAGCAGCTAGTTAGCGGTAGCATCATCGTCCTCAAGTTACAACAAAACGACTCAAATCTTTCCCTAACAGAAAGGTCCGGTGATTAAAAAAAAAAAAATTCTAGATTAAATAGTCCTGTCATGACAAAATTTATGAAATGTTCCCCATCATGGTGTGGTGGTGTACTGGGTACGTACTCTTTGCGTCTCTTGCCGTGGAAGAAGCTGGCCCACTCGAAGCAGGTCTTCTTACTGCCCACCCAGAAGACAGAGGGGATTCCCACAATCAGCATCATCAGGTATTTGATGAGGAAGAGCGTCAGGTCGGGCCGGCTGGTGCTCTCCACCTGAAAGACAGGAGGAGCTGGTGATGGAGGAGAACTGTACGCATGAGGGGCTTCATAGGGAGAAAAAAGCCTACGTTTCTGCCAAAAAACAAGAAAAATGTCATAAATTTTCTAGGAAGAATAAGGACATTTCCGAGCTCCAAAAGTGGAAAAAATTTGCTAGAAAGAACTCAAACTTCCACGTTTTATTTTAAGAATTTTTAAAAATTAATCTCAAACATTTTGACAGAAATTTACTCAGATTTTTCCCCTATCTACACCACTGTAAAGCTGTAAGTCAAAAGAAAAAAATATATAGTGAAACAGTTACAGAAAAAAGGGAAACGGATCTACTTTATGAGGGTTTGTGTGGTAGAGCAACACAATGTAGCACACGATTCATCAGTGGAAGGTAAATTATGAACGCTTTTTTATTGTTTTTTTACAGACAAAGTGTCTGAAAAGTGTAGCCTACATTTGTTTTCAACCCCCTTTATACACCTAAATACAGGTCAGTGGACCAGCCTTTGTGACTTGACTTGAATCATTTTTTAATGGATTTTTAAGGAGTCAAAAACTTTGACAGAATAAACAACTTTGAAGCAAAAATTAACCCCTCATTTGCCAAAAGAAGCAGCTTTGTTATTGTTGTCTGCCTACGTCATTTGTGAGCCAGATTTATGGGCGTATCAGAAAAATGTGAATACGCGTGAAAAAAAATATAATTTTTTTCATGTGGTCAAATCATTGTAATCAATCAAAATGGATGCTTTAAAGAACCAGCTCTGGTCTGAACACAAGTCTTAATTGTTTTTTAAATGCCATGTTTCACCTTCCTTCCACTTTGTGTCAAGAGCTATCAAGGCTCTGTATGTAACATTTTACACCGATAAAATCAAACGAAAGGATTTTTATTCAATCTTCCATGTTAGTCAAGTCTCTACTTGAGTGCAAAAGCTGTTTTGTTTTCGATCTCTTTCAAAAATGCCAAAACCCAAAAGAAAGTGCTCAAACGGAATCGACACACTTGGACTCCGAATCATAGATCTGCGTTTTAATGGGACAATAGCAGCGATATTCAGTGGGAAAGCGGCTGGGCTACAGGTTTGTATAAAGGGCCACGATGATGAGCCGGTGAAGCTGCTCATGCAGCAGATACAGGCCGCTGTGGGTAAACATCTATGTGCTCTACTTCTCCACTAACAGCTGAACGTCTCATGCAGGAGGCAGAAACAATCAGCAGACATCTGCTCTGATTTGACGGCTGACTCTTTACCCTCCTGCCTGAGAGCGGCGGTTTCTCTGCGTAGCGCCATGACTGACGCATCTGGTTATCGAGTCAGACAGAAGGAGAAGAGCGTCCTGCCTCTGGTCGGTCTGCCATCTTTGCTCCGGTTTCTGCCACACACCGTTAGAAGGGGGATGCGGCTCAGACTCACAGACACGCTCATTACAGCAGGGACAAGACGGTCGGCTCCAGCCTCGGGGTTCACAGAGGGAACCTGGTTCAGTCGGCTTCTGTTCAGCCTGGAAACGCAGCTTGGCTCCCTGCTGTGTGTGAGATCCAGAGGAGCTCCGCATGGCGGACGTCTTAGCTCTGTCAGGAGGTCTTTATGGAGACATGTTGGATTTCTTCCTTCCTACTGACGCACAGAGAGGCCTGAGTGTGAATGCGTCCACAGATGCTCTGTGGGTCAAACTCAAGGCCCGAGGGCTAAATCTGGCCCGCTGTACGATTTTACGTGGCCCTCGAGAATCTAGAATAGGAATCTGGAACCTTTACAATCCAAACAATCCTTTGTCTGGAGAAATAAAACTTAGATGCATATAAAAATGTACTATTGGAATTTTGTTGTCATTTTTAAAGAAACACTGTTTTACTTTTATTCTTAGGTTTTAAAATAAAGAAAAATGTGAGACTTTGTAGAAATAGGATGTTCTTCTGTGGAATGTTGACATTTTAGGACCTATAAATCTTTTCTTGTGGAAATTTAATGTAATTATACCATGACAAAAAATGAAAACCTGCTCATGTCGGCATGTATTTACTATATTAGTATTAGGTTTTTAAATATTATTTTATCCATCGAATCAAAGCAGTTTTCTTCTGCCAGACTACAGAAATGTGAAAAGACGTTCAATATTATTAGACATTATGACATACTCATAGAATGTAGTGCAGGTTATTTATCATTTTAACAGTTTATTAACGGGTTTTATTAAGATATTCTGCCACAACCCAGCAGCATTTCCACTGTACAACGTTGCTTATGTTCAGATGTGCTGTTGCCGTGGAGAGGTTTGACCCCAGCGACCCCAGCAGAAACGCACGCGGTGGATTACCGCGGCGTTTTAGGCACAGATTAAAAGCGGGACTCATCTGAGCATTAATCCAGTGTTCATAATATCAAGAAAACAACAACAGGCGCTCAGGGAGGACCGGCTGGGTGACACCGTCTGGAAGGAGACGGCGCTCTTTCAATTATTAACAGCTTTGCTATCTGTGCCGCCGCGCTGAGACAAACATCAGATCCCACACAGAGGTCCGCGCTGCTCACACACGTTTCCACCCAGCTGCTCCGCCGCCTTGCCTTCAACACGAGCTTCCCTTCAAACAGCCCAGCTGCACATCAGGGCAAACTGACACAAACAGCCCTGGGCGGGTCAGTGTCAATAAAACAAGGAAGGAGTCAAATGCTCAATGCTAATAAATGGAGTTACAACAGCTTACTACTAACTTTGATTCATTGTAATCCTGTCCTGTAAAATCTGAATTGTGCCAAATCTGTTGTACGTTGTTCTAAAGATCCCTTTTCTAAAACCATCTGATTATTTTTCTTTGCTTCAAAAAAATGCTACATGTTTAATTTATTATTCAGATAAGAATTGAAAAGGAACAAGAAAACTTCTATATAAAAACAATTTTAAAAAAAAAACTGTTTTTAACTTGATTTTGGCCTTTGTGGCAAAAGGTTTAGACATCACTGGCATAAAGTCCCTCCAGATCATTTTACCTGTTTGAAAATATTAGTAAATCCCCTCATTGTGATGCTGCTGTCGCTCTGCACATAAATAACTAAAGACTAAACAAAACAGAAAGCTGGTTTAGTTCCTAATGGAAATCATATCAGCAGCTCAACACTGTAGAAACGAAACAAAACCCGATGCTGATCTACAGAATACAGTGGTTTCTTTTTTAGTTTTATTTTTTACCGCAAAAACAAAGTGTCCACAGCCTTCTCCAACACTTTTCCTCAATCTTTGTAGAAAAGGACATAAAAACTACAAAAGATGGTGGGAAGTAGTAAGAAGAATCTTCTGCTCGATAGTCACAGATTTGTGCCAAGACTTTCCAAATTAAACTCATTTCTGCTGTTTAAACCGTTAGTTGAAACTTTTCAACAACAATCTTCAGCTTCAAGTGACTCTGGTTCTCGTCTGTCGGAAAGGAAACGGTTTTATTTGTTTTTCAGTTCTGCACTGTGTAAATAAGAAGACGCACCATCACTTCAGTTGCAGTGATTAGCTTCTAAAAGCTTAATTAGAGGCTTTTCCACTCCATTCAATTGTGAAATATAATCAAACATTTCTTTATGGATAAATAATGAGCTTCAGGCACAGAACAGCCTAATGCTGACAGTTTTTATCAGCACCAGAATCGTTGCTCTGAGGTTTTCTATGACAGTGAAGCGTTTTAAACACACAGTCATGGGGTTACCTTATATGGGCAGGGGATGTGGTAGTCTCTGCACTTCTCCTGCACCCAGGTGGTCTCCCAGATGGTCCGGTAGCTGCTCTCATAAAGGTAGCAGGCCACGACGGTCAACAGGGGAACCAGGTAGAGAACGGAGAACACGCCGATGCGAATCATGAATTTCACCAGCTTCTCCTGGTTCTCCTTCTCCAGCGGGATCTCCATGCGGACCCGGTTAAGAGCAGCGATGCCCGCCAGCAGGAGCACAACTCCCACCTAGGAGGAGAGAAGCAGGAAGGTTTAAATGTGCCTTACATGAGCTAACACTGTAGCTGTACATGCAGCAGAAAGGAAGCGCTGCATTTAAAGGGTTTCTGCAGGTTTCAGAAAGTCAAATTTAAGACTTTTAAGACCCTTTTAATGCCACCATGAATGAAACTGAAGAGGGAACAAACTATAACTACAAAGGATAGTAAGGGATCCTGCAGTATTACAATCAAACCGTAGCAAAAGCTGACATTTCTGGGGTCTGTTTGCAGCAGCTCTCTATGGCCTTAACCTCCACAAGATTGAAAGTTTTTTATTTTTTTTGCACAGAATGCACTTAGCCTGGGTTGGCAGCAGAAGTGAGCCAGTGGCAAAAACTAACTTCATCCAACCAATTGGTGATGCATTGCTATCATTAGTATTAGCAGCTAGCTGCTGGTAGCCCTAATCGCCTCGACACACAGAATGCAGTGAGTGGTAACGTCTTTGTGCGACTCAAACGTTTGCTTGATACAAAAGTTCTGTAAGAGAAACGATTTCCATAGCCACAACAACATTTAAGACCTGTGATTGCCATATTTAATGCCACCTACATTTTCTTTAACAGATTTAAGACATTTTAAGGTGTTAATTTTAGATCCATGATTATAAGACTTTTTAAAAATCCGGACACCAAGCTAGCAAGTGTGTATTAGCAGCTAGTTAGCAGTAGCCTTAACTGCCTCAATGAAGATGTCTGCACCCAACTCAAACCTTTAGCTGACAGAAATGCTGAGCGAGAAAAAAACCCCATGAGAATAAAGATTAAACAGTCCTTTCATGATAAAATGTATGACCTGTGATTCATTTATTTAAGACTACATTTTGTTTTATGAATTTAATTTATTTTAAGGCCTTAATTTAGATGCACGAATTTAATTCTTTGTAAGGATGTGCAGGAACCCTTATTTATTGCCTCAGAGGAAGAGCAATAAAATCCGTCATAGTTTGTTAAAAGGGTCTTCCTCACCACGACGTCCAGTCCCAGTGGGGCCAGCAGGAACCAACGCAGTGCCGTCAGGTTGTAAAGCCCCACAAAGCACACGCCGCTCACGCTGTCTCCCTCTATCTTGTTCATGGCGAGCAGAGTGACGGTGAGGACACCCGGGACGCCCCAGGCGCAGGCGTGGAAGAGGAGCGCCTTCTTCTCTATGGCCTCACTGCCCCACTTAGGAACAGCTGCTAGGAACCAGGTGATGGTCAGTATGACCCACCACACACTGCCAGCCATGGTGAAGAAGTACAGCACCATGAAGAGAAGCGTGCAGGCCTAGGAGAGAGAAAGACAGATTTTTAATCAGCATGCAGGAGGAAATAAAGACAGCGGAGAACACAAGGTGAAGATCTGACCTTATTATGGGAGCCTTGAGTCACTGTGGATGCCCTAAATTTCCCAGGACTCGCTGCATTACAGGAAACTCTGTCCTCCAGCAGGAAGCCGAGGAAGAACACCAAGGACACCATCATGTAGCAGACGGCATAGAAGATAATGGGCCGCTCCGGGTAGCGGAACCGTGACACGTCGATGAGGAAAGTCAGGAAGGTGAAGAGTGTCGCTGACAGGCAGACGATGGACACCACTCCGATAAAATAGCGGGCAAACGTCAGTTCCTCGCGAGTAAAGTACATGTTGGGACACGGGGCGGAGCAGTCTCGAACCCCCAGGAAGGAGTAGCCGAGTTCTGGCTCGATTTTGAGTTCCCGGGGACACCAGAAGCCGTAGTCCCGCTGGACGGAGACGGGGGACTCGGTTGAGTCTGAAGTGGACAGGAGGTCCGCAGGTCGAGGGTAGGGCTCATCGCAGTCTGGGAACCTGAGGGAGGAAGAAAGCAGTGACTTGGTGATTCTAGCTGGTGAGCTTTTTATACTTTTTTTAAACACAATTGTTGCTTATCGAGGTCTGATTGGACCAAAAGTCCAATAAGTTTCTTTCATTCTATCTGACTTCAAATCAAAATGTGTTCAACATGAAAATCCAGGAAAGCCAACTAGCTGACCCTGCCAACACAAATCCAGAGAAGTAGTAGTAGAAGAACTACTGTTGTTCCGACCTGTTGCAGTCCATCTCCTCTGGCCAGCTGACACCAAACATGTCCATCAGTTTGTAGCAGTCGCTCCTGGCCTGCAGGCAGAGGCGGCGACAGGGCAGAGTCATCCGGCCGTACTCGGTGCACACCGGAGCATAGATGGCACACAGGAACATCCTGAGGTCTGGAGAGCACTGCAGGTTCACCATGGGATGGAACGGCTGCAGAATCAGGCAGAGAAAAAGAGAAGAGTGTTTTGGGGTGTTTTCACACCTGACAGTATGATAGACTTGGTTTGATAGGGGACCAAAGTTGCAACATTTGTTATGTTTTCAGCTGATGTGGTTTGCTTTGACTTTTCTATGTCAAACAAACCAAACCCTTTGCAAGGTTTCCCCCAGAAAAGTTGCTAAGCCCGGTGGTAGGAGCGCTCAGCAGTCATTCATCTAGCAGCCAGCCGTGTTTTTGAGTTAAAAATTGTTTAAAGTTGACAAGAAATTTAAAAATATCACTTGATAATTATGTGTTATTGGAAGATTAATATCTGAACACTGACTATAAAGTCTTAAAAAATGCAAGACTTTATAGCCATAAAAAAAACAACAACAAATAAATAAGCAATGCGAAGCCTGGTGGGGACACAAGTAAAGCCTGGTGGCCGGCCAGACTTATTATACACTGCTTTGAAACCACTGAAGGAAATGAAAAAGACACTGAGCCTTTTTCCAAAAATGTCAACAAAAATGGAGTGGTGTCAAATTTTAGAAGTTACAGGATTTCTTTTTTGTCTTTGTCTAAATACCAGGAGTAATTTCTCCCGCTAGCGCAAGACTCTTTGATTGTATTTACCCAGAATGCCCTGCGCTATAGTACGCTTCCTGTTTTTCGAACAGTCTCCAGTCCACTTGGCATTCATTCGAGCTGCATCAGCGTTCACTTCAATCGAACCGAGACTGAGATTTGTAGGCAGACCCAGAGTTCACATTTTCGATCCACCTTCACACCGCCCCAAAAGAACCAGACCTTCTAGGAAAACGAACCAGAGTTAGACTATAGTGGACTAAACAGGGCTGGTGTGAATGCACCCTAAAACAAATGTGCTTATTTTACAAGGTAACAAAAAATACCAGTTCGGTCTTCAGATCTCATTGAGTCTCCATCTTCAGGACTCGGACCAAACAAAGGGATCAGTGGAGCAGGACAAGTGACATTTTCTGGAGATGAGTTCATAAAAACAAGTCTGGCCTCTTTCTTGATAATCCCCCCTTTGCACCCCAATAATGTCACCTCCCCCCCTTCCCCGTTCTTCCCCCACTCTAACCTCCACAGGGCTCCCTGTGCTGCTGCAGACAGGCCCCTTTGTGTTCCAGGGAGGACCATGCTGTGGCTGACTGACACACACTGACAACATGCGCACACTTGCTCACAAGAAGAACTACCAACGGAAGTATATTATTTACAGGCTAACACACCCACCGAGCAGTGCAGTGATGCTCTCACACACTGAGAAAATGTGCCAAGAAGCAGTGTGAGCGCAGAAAGCCTCACTGGGTTTCAATGGATTCATTTGCATACACCTACATGTGTTTGTGTTGCATCAAGACTTCTAACCACACCCCAGTCAAATCATGTCCCCTCCCCCATAATGTAAAGACAGAAGGCCTGAATGACAGACAAGCCCAGAGAAAGAGGGGGATGCGGAGGGATGGGAGGGAGAGCAAATGGCTTGTTAGGACGGATGGGTATTAATCTAGTTAAATATTCGCTCTGATTTCTCTAAGTGCCCAGATCTAACTTCCCTCCACTCATCCTCAGCATGTTGATAGTGGATGTTCTCTATTCCACGCCGGGTCAAAATGGTTCTTAATGGTTCCGCTATATACCAACACTGTTGGCAAATGTCCCTTAGCAAGTTGTGGAGAAATCTTAGACTCTCTGTTGCGGCATAATTCTAGTTGGATATTTTCCAAATATTAAGAAAACATGTCTTTGTGATAGTATTGGGGAAAACAGGTCAATTACAGGATCGATATGCAGAGGAGGGATGCATGAGGCTAGCTCATCCCAGTTGTGATGTGTGTAAGAGATCATTGTCCTGATTTGGGTTAAACTCTTGACCCAAGCCAGCTCCCCTCAGATGAAAGGAAACTGAACAACCAAGACTGCGTCACTAGGTGCGTTTCCATTGACCACATAATTGTGCAAACTGGAATTACAAAATAAATTTGCTTAAAGAAAATGCCAATTCTGAAAAACTCACGCTTGACAAAAACGTTTTGTGCTAGGATGAGGTCGTTTTTTGGCTGTACCAAATTTAGTGTATTTTGAAAAATTGCAACGGAAAGACTTTTTTTGCATCACACGAGTCATGTGATCAGCAACCAGATGTTGCTACTCACGGAAAAGACGAAGACGATGACAGGAAGTAATTGGAGGCTGACGGCGTGACATGTTAAGTTTTTCCTCAACTATTTAAGGCTACTTGTTGGTTTTTTTGGGAGGATACCCTTCTACAAAGATGGTGAAAAAACCTAAATAAATAAAACCCAATTGATACTGTTTCTATTCTCTTGAATCCTTCATTAAAACTGTACATCAGCCAATAGTAAAACAACATCTGCAGTTCAGAATCCAAGAACAAATGAAGTGATGACAAGCAACATTGCTTTGTTCCTGGATTTGTTCTTTTATCCCCCGACATCAGATCGGAACAGACTGTTGCTACATTCATCCTTGAAATTTGTCTGCATCATTTGGCGTAATGTTTTTCAGCCACTCACATCTGATGGCTTATTGTGAAAAAAGATTCACACACTTGTGCCGCTGAAAGAGGGCAGAGACTGACAGACGTTAAAGTTTCTCACTCTACAGTCAAAACGATCTGCTCTCTCAAGCTTACGTTAACCCCAAGCTAAATATTAGTACAACCATTTTCTTACGTCATTGCCAAGATTAATCGAGCAGTCAATTGTGTAATCTCTGAGAAACTGAAGTCGTCACGCTTCACCGACTAACACAGGACAGAAACGCACACAGTCAGAGCAGGTCATGACCCAGAATCCTCCATGAAGCAAAAACAACTGTGTAACGTTCAGATGCACGCATCACACCACGTCATCACAAATCGCTCTGTTTATGCTACAAATAGTACAGCACCATCAGTCAGGCCTAAACTAGACTTTAACCTTACTTTGTGATGATTTTTATTGGCAATTTTGAGTTAAAACAGAAACTAAAGTAGCATAACGTGACGAGTTGAATTTTAGTCTACTGTAAAACAGAAATGTTTCCCAATCAGTTAAATCGGGAAAACCACTTTTATAAGGTAAAGTTCAGAAATAAAAAAAACCCAGCACTTCTTGCACCAATTATTGTCTTAAAGTCAGAAAAAAAGTCAAGGACAAAGGTTACACACCA
This sequence comes from Xiphophorus hellerii, assembly GCF_003331165.1. Taxonomy (NCBI): domain Eukaryota; kingdom Metazoa; phylum Chordata; class Actinopteri; order Cyprinodontiformes; family Poeciliidae; genus Xiphophorus; species Xiphophorus hellerii. Next base: position 21,622,966 of record NC_045686.1, on the reverse strand, counting down.
TTTCTACTGGCTGTTTTAAAGATGTACCACTATCTTCATCCGCCTTTCACTTTGCTGTTGGTACGTTTATGTCAAACTTTGCATTTCTACATGCTTTCGGTGTATTCAATGCTTCAATTCTGAAGGCTTTAAGTGCTTCTAAACCAAAGTATACTGTCAATACAATAATTTACAATAACTTTATAGCTGGCTGGGTGGATATTTTAAATAATGGGACAGGGAATTGTGGCAGAAAATCAAAATTGTCCAGACCTTTCTAAACTGTAGGAACCATGTAGAAGAGAACTAGCATGTCATGGTGTGTAGATGCAAATTACCTTACGCTAGAATCTGGTAAAGTGCATGAAACGTTGACATTTATGTTTGAGCTATACGTTGTCCCTTTCTAAATTAAGTTTATATCTTATAACACATGAAGAAAATGACAATCTGCTGCTCTTTGTAGGAATAAGTGCTGAGAAATCCTGCATCTCATTTCAAACCAAAAGCGTGTAGATTAGTCTCTGGACATCTAGCACTCGTCAGTGATGCCAACACAGACCACTCAATTTGATCTAGAGCTCACATCTTCATCCCTATCCTTCGTTTGGCTTCCTGCAGGCTACAGAACAACGTACTGTTCTCCGCTGTGCCACACAGAGAAGCGCTAGGAGAGACGGTTGAGTAAATATGTAGGCTACTGGGATGATTCACCACAGATCAGGACTCGCATTCAACTCTCGTCCTATTCAGACTATTTTTATACCTCAACCCTTTTATCTTCCAGCTCTTCTTCAGTATCTACAACAGGCTTTTATCCGGTACGAAGCAGTGAGAGCAGAGCCAATCGTAGTGAAACCTTAGGCGTATGGTTGGTCACACAACCAATATCTCCATTTACAGATAATTAACACTCCCTCTTATTGATTCACTGGTCAAACTGGAGACCCGTGCTTCGGTAAATGGCTAAAAGTTTATTATGGAGAGTTTTACTTCAGCATCAGCCTCAAAACAGGGAGTTGAGGATGTAAAACACATTTATGTTAAAAGGCTACATGCTAATTTATCTACTTCTACGTTCACTAACGAAGATGATTAATTCAGTTGTTTTGAAATAGTTTTAAAAGCAAAAATGTTGACACCCATCACTCTTAAAGGTTGCACTGCTTTAAGACCATAGTTGAGAGAAAGGTGATAGATTATTATTAATAACTCTAAACATTTCTGCCATCACCATCTATAATAAATTTTTATTTAAATGAGTTACAACATTTAATTTTCCTTTTGATCAAAAGTATTTCTGAATTGAACTTCTGGAGTGCATTTCACACAGAGAGGCAACAAAAGATCAGATACTATGAGGAAACCAACAAAAACTAACAAACTAATCAGACCTAAACATAAAGAACGATATAAAGGTGTTAACTATTATGTTAACGTTACAGAGGAAACTACAAGTAGACTAAAGAAAAACTAAACTTAGAGATTATAAAGTCCTGAAATAATAAAAACAAAACGAGCAAAAAATCTCAGCTATAACAAGCGATAAAAAAAAAAACATTCAGCTCTTAAATTGAAATAAATTACTAAAAGAAGTTATTTCATAACAATTTAAAGTCAAATTAAATGTACAATAGCAGCACAAAGACTCAGTACTTGAAGTCAAAATAAAAACCTTAGCTTACAGTTTCACTATTCGTTTCTCTCTGACGGTCACTGCCAATTAATAAATATTTAATTCAGTCCTAATTGAGCTGAAAAAAAAATACTTTCCCAGATTGATTTAACATCTAAAATACAATTAATCAGTCGCTGGAGAGACATAGCGATATAAAGCTGTGTCATCAGCATAGCTGTGAAAATTAGTGCTGCGGTTAAATTGCCACACGGTGCAGAGAAAATCTGCATAATTTCTCCCTCCTTTACTGCAGAGCTCTTCATAACGCCGGGTGGTGAAACCCTCTGATCTTCAAGACGTGAAGAAAAACATCCCTGACCTCCGTTTCACCCCACGCTGTGCTGATATATGCAGTCTGTCCTGAATCCCATTACTGTGATTTTCATTATTAATAGTTTAATGAAATGGAGGGCAGCCATTGGATATACTTTCAAAACAAAACAGTGATTGGTTTTTAATGGAAACTCAAGTCGGCTGCTGAGGTTCTGTGAACCGCCGACAAAAGATCCCAACATGGCCGACCGGTCTGTGATGATTTGTTCTTTTTATAAATACCTCCCAGTCACCTCTTTTACCCCCTCCCTTCATACTGCCCCCCCTGGCATTCCAGTTCTCCTCTACCGCCATTCCAGAGCTCCAAATTTCAGAGCTCGGTGCCATGGCGACGAGTGATGCATCGATGGAGAAGAGGAGGGTTTGAGGAGGTCAGGGTGCAGGGCGGAGGGGACCACCTCCCGGGAGGCCCAAAAAAACCCCCAAAAAGCCCCTGCTTCCTTTGTTAACGGCACAATTGGGACGGTTTCCCGGGCAACGGTAAAGTCCTGCCAACAGGGGCAGTGGGGGAAAACAAAAGAGGTGCAGAGGAAGGGAGAGAGGAGTGATGGGTCGACCAAGCAGCCATGTCATTCGCCGCTAAGAAAGTGTTTGTGTTTGACAGTGGGTAATATCCATTTACACACACACACACACACACACACACACACACACACACATAGAGAGAGAAGGGTTGTTGTGGAGCAGCGCCTCGCTTTCTCAATGTGCTCCGCATTCACGGCACTGCCAATAAACACGGTGTCGGACATTAAATAAAACAAGAGGCTCTTTTAAAGCGCGGGTCACGCTGGCTAGGATTTATCAGGCCGCGTTGTGTGTATCGGATACATCTTCACTACGGCACAATGAGCGCGATACGTCAAGTACTCTCTGGTGAAGCACGCAGAGAGTTGTTCTGGATTGAACTGGAGGTATTGAACACAGACACACACAATCCTCGGCACTCCTTTACAAACTCATTCACACCGACAGGGTGGAGTATCTGGGTTAGTCCACACAGCAGCTGAAACCTGACACGGTTTATCTGGACGGGCTGCTAAGCTGAGAGGACAGGCTGAAAGGCGAAGGGATGGACTGGGACCGGGGAGATTAAACCCAGACGGGCCATTATGCTTTGTGTCGGTGGCTTCTGTTTACGGCCAACACGGAATAAACGTCAAAATGGGTTTGACTTGAGGTGAGAATGAAGTGGCGCTTTGCATCCAGGCCATCATCTCACCATGGTAACTATCTTTACGTATCTGTCATTGCGGTGATTTGTTGGCTTACACCTAGTTAGCAATCTAACATGATTAGCATTTTCAGTTGGTCCTGACCATCGCTTTGTCCATCTGGCCTTAATCAGACCTCTGACCAATTCCTGTTATTACTTTTGCTGTGACCCCTGACCTTCAGGGGGAAAGCTCAGCTTCTCTTCTACATGTCAGACCGAAGAAATGAACTTCAAAGATGAGATGAGAAAATGTTCTCTTTACGTTACCATCAATTGTTGTAGAAATATATCAAACATGATGCAAGAGAAATTTCTTCTGTGATTTAATTCCTTGAAACTGTGCTTATGTCTCTTTAAGAAGCTCCTGCTTTTTAAGAAACTCCGACTTCAGGAAATCATCACAACATAGCTCCTCTATTAACATAATGTTTTTACCAGCGTTTCCCTGAGAAGCAGCTCCTGTAATGAGCTCAGCAGATGCTCAGCTCCACCACGTGTTTGCTAATTGCTGCTGGCTAGTCTGAAGGAGCTGAGTGGGGGAGTCACAGAGGAAGGATGCCCTGTCAGGCGGAAGCTCAGAAACTGCAGCTCTGATGAGGAGTTTTGTCCTCGAAGGCAGAGCTAGGTCTAGCCAGGCGTTTCGCACAGCTCAATGGTTGCCATGGGAGATTAAAAGATTTCACAGACATTAATGAAGGAATCAAGGCAACACTCCAGGTCTGATTTTGATGAGAGAATAACATAACATAATGTAAAGATCAAAAAAAGTTGATTCCGCATAATCAACTTTTCTGATTATGCAAAAAAGTTGTAATTTTTTGCATAATTTTGTTTGTAATTCACAAATACAAACAGAAGTTTGTATTTGTGAATTTTCAAAAACACAGGCCAGGAATAACGCTCAGCCACAACAGCATCCGTCTCCGCTGAAGCACAAATTGTCAGATTCATAAAGCCAGAAATGATGGATTAATAAGTTACCTCAGACAAAAACTGTAAATCACTACAAAAGGCATCAGAGTCTCAATCAGCTTAACTGAGTTCCTGCCACGAGTCCATTTGGGAGCCACTGAGAGCATCCGTGTCTAAATGAGGGGATTTTAACCCATTTAGTAATGCCACTAAAATCTGCCCTGCTCTTACTTATGCAAGTGCGGCACAATATCACTGTGGTAAAAAAAAAAGAAAAAAAAGATTCCCAAACCCTCGAGGCCCATGTCCCATTGGAGCTGCGAGGTCATTCAACGGTCATTGATGAAAGACTGGAAGAGGATAAAAAGCAGAATATAAAGTACAGTAACTTAGCATTTTCATGGTTTGAGTCATTCAGGAGCTTTCACTGACCCAGCTTCTAACAAAAAGACTAATATAGATATGGCGATTTATAACTAATGCCATAATGATAAACTGTCCTACTTTCCCATAAAACTAACACCAGGCAAAATCTTTGTAAAGAAGGCATGAGGAGACACCACTTCAGGGGCTTAGAAGAAAGAGCGCAGGAACGGCAGGCGCTGGTTCCAGTCCAACTCCCAGCTTCTCCACGGTGCGAGGCATTCATCATTATTATCATGGCTGTTAAGCAGGCCTAATTCCCCTTTAAGAATCAACCATCAACACTCTGTTTGGCTGCTCTCAACGTCTTAGAGGCTTTGAATTCTCCCAAGGACTGGATCCCGGGCCGAGTTATCGGGAAGACAAGAGCCGAACAGAAGAGCAGTCTCCGCCATCTGGAAACTACCGGCTTCCTGTGTGAAATCCTAAACTGACAAGCACTTCTGGGCACTAAGAGAGACCTAATTGTGAATCCGTGACCAATCAAAGTGAACACTGTTGGAACCAAAACGATCTCTTTCTGTTGAAGAACAACATCTCAACCCTCAGCAGCTCCAGTGAGGCTTTCATCGCAATAAATTTACACAGTATTTTTTAGGTTAGTCAGTAGGGATGAACCAATAAATCGGCCCAGATTGTCTCAATTTTGATCGATACTTACATGAGGAACCAATCTTATGCGCCGATCATTTCCACCTTCGCAAAGGTCTGAAAAAATCAGCCGCTTTCTCTCTTCCATCAAAGAGGGCTGACCAGCAGGTCATGTCTTCACAAGCGTCTTATTCAGGTGTTGGAGCAACAAACACCTAATACCTGAAGCGGCTACATAGGCTGGATTTTGGAAAAATTGTGGTCGGAGATTTTACAGAAGAACTATGGATTCAACAAGATGGATTGACAACTTTTTATGAATTGTGCGATACTGTGGGAGCTCTGGTGGAGCCGGCTGCACATTGTTCAAAAACAAAAGCAAACCATCATCCTCCTACCACTTCCTGTCATCTTCTTTGACATTTCCGCCAGTAGTAACATCTGGACGTCGATCGCACGACTCCTGAGACGTGATCAGGAAAAAATGGAAAATGGAGAATGGAAAAAGTGTTTCCATTGCAGTTTCATGAAATCTGTCCATTTGACAAGGCAGATAAAAACAACTTCATCTGAGCACAAAAGCTTTTTATCAGTTTTTGTGCTAGTATTTTCTTCATTTTTGTAATTTGCGCAATTTTATGGGTAATAGCGGTACAGCTAGTCACTGCAAATGGTTTTGTTTGCATGCCGTTTGATTGTATATCTTATGATGTTTTAATTACTATATTTATAGAATAGCATTCGGCTGTTTTAATGCATTTCTTCTTTTATTTTTTAAAGTTACTAGCTAAGATCAGGGTTGGAAATTAGCACCAGAGCTGTAACCAGGTACAGTTTCCTCTTACGTATGTTGTACATTATTTGTGTTTTAAATAAATGAATCGTAGCTCATAAGATGACTGGGGTGGTGTATCATGAGCAGTAAGACACAGGATGGTGTGTGAGCTCCGGAGAGCAGCTGTGACCCATCACATGTAGCTGCACATTCATACAGCTGGGCAGGCCGTGTTCAGAGGTTACGTAACCCCAGCTTCTTAGCGGCAAGCTGCTTCTGCTGGCAGCCGCATCTCCATCTCTAAAACAGTCGCTGCTGAGCACGGCGACACCGACAGATGGATGGCAGAGTGTCGCCACATCATCGCCATGGCAGCAGGGTGGGGTCGGTGGCCAGAGACGATGGAGGGAATCAGCAAACTGGAGCAATGTTTGTGAAATATAGACAGCCACTATATCCACAAACCGGAGGAGTGCGTTTGGTCAAGAGGGCATCTATGCACCATAGATCGATCCATTTGTTTTAAATGAATGTTTTTAAAAGAAGACTTCTAAACACAAAAATGTGAACTTTAATCCGTTACTGAACTGGAAACAAAATAGGTTTTGGGTTTTTTTTCCCCTCGGTGTGTGTGCGTGTGTGTGTGGTTGAGTCATTTTTCTAAAGCCTGTTATATAAAATAGATTTGGTGACCAGGTGCTGGTCTGAGAAATCCCTCCACACATCTGTAAACATCCCAAATGTGCAGCACAGTGACACACCACTACGTCTGTGGCGCTTGGGTCACAAAGCACAGGAGAAGAAATTTTTAAATAAAAAAAGGCAACTTTGAAAGAGTGTTTGTCTGAACATCCTCAGTACCAAATTAGTGTCGTCCTCAGATCTACCCAGCAGACAGAGCGGACACAATGAAGGCCTTACATAACCAGCAGTAGTCTGATTATACACTCCTAATCTAACCTGAGTGATGCAGCGTAAATATGGATATGAGTGGGAAGAGGTTCAGAACGTTTCTACGAAGGTCTGAGATCGGTTTCACAAAAACAAAAACATGCTTTGCAGAAGGTCTGACAGAGAGACAGACAGGCCCAGGAAAGAAAAATTTGATGTGTTATGTACTCATAGTAATTATATAATGTTAAAAGAGTTAAATAGCCATTAGTTATACACAGCAAATATTTGTGTTTATCTTTAAGAACTGCATCAATTCCTGGTTTTCTTTGAGGTTCGACCTACAAAAGTTTAGAATCAAATTTTAAGAAGAATTTGCTGATGGTTTCCATGATTAAAAAGAAATGGTGAATAAAAGAGAAAATCTAAAGAGATGTGTGATTTGATCCACTAGTCAAACTCAGAAAAGATTAACCAACTTCCAGCCAACTCATTTAAGAATCTGCTAATGCATACTAATACCTAATTAAAGCCATATACTGAGCATTTCTGTTCAAAAATTACACAAAAACATTTTCAGTTTACTGCTGTATTTTTGGTAGCCATTAACTATTGAATTAATTGGTTTAATTAGGTTTATTTTTGACAAGATAAAAAAGAACTATAGCTAAATGCACATTAGTCACAGAATTTCTGTTAATGTGTCTTAAAAGAGTAAAGAAGCTCAATTAAAACGCACCATTAAGACAAATATTAACTCTTATATTTTCTTCAAACAGCTTTAAAATAATTTAATAATACTCTACAATAATAATGCTATTTTTGAGGTGTTTCTCTATTGTGTATCGCCTACAACGTAGGTCACTGACCTCGCTGAAACAGTCTGAAAGTCCTGTACTTCAAGCAGATATTCCTAGAAAAGTAATAAAAATTATGACCTAGAACATCTGATTAGTATTTTTAGGGCAATTTTTAAAATTGCTTTGCCCTCACAAAATTCCAAAAGAAATACCAAGAATTTCATGGTTTTTTTTATGAGTATAAAGTACATGTTAAACATTTTTACAATATCTTTTAACAGGGTTTAGTCTGAGCAGGGCTTGTGAAAAGGCAATGTTTTATATTTCCCTAATAAATGAAATGCTTTCTTTGAAATTGAGGCTTTTTAAAACTTTTTATTCTAACCTTTTTCTCCCATCTCGGCTTTTTGAACACATACATACAGTATATTACATACTGTATGTGTTTAGAGCTCAAACGTCAAAGCTAAACTGAAAACAGAGACATATTTCCCACTAAATTATGAAACAGTGTTGATTGAAAGCTTTTTCACATGTCGCATCATGTACCGTACCTCCATGGCGAGAGCAGCCGTCTGCTGGTCGTAGTGGTTCATGATGTTGGGCATGAAGGTGGAGTTATATGGCAGCCCCTGACACATGCGCAGGGTGATGGGCTCGCAGGTGAACAGACTGTGGCTGCCTGCTGCAGCGTCCATGGGGATGGCCACGCAGGCGGCGAGCATCGACACGGAGAGCACCCACAGGAGATCCATCACTGGGTCCCCACACGAGAAAGCAGAGGAGACACCCAGGAGACGGCTGCTTAGGATGAGAAGTTACCCTCTGTTACTGTAAGGGTCATCCACCAGGTCAGGAGTAAAAAAGAAAAAGAAAAATGTTTGGAAACTGCCCGCGAGTCTCTGCTGAGATCACAGAGAAACGGTCCGAGCTGGCAGAGACCATCCAACGTGTTTCTGGTCAAAGCTGGCTGTGCCCATCGTCATCATCTAAAGGTCCATCACCGGACAGAGGCTGAGCTTCCAGTCCAACAACGCTCCTTGAAAAGGAAGTACCAGCAACAGCCAGAGATGGAAACCAGTCAATGATCTGCATGCAGAAAAATCACAACAAAAATAGAATAAGTCATTGTAGCAAAGCTCATGATACAAAGCAGTGCGTTTTTAAAAAACAGGGGACATTTTTAAAAAATGAAATATAATTGGTTTTGTTAATGATGTTCAAGTGGTTCCATTGTTGATTAAAAAAAATGGTTCAATAAGCTGAACAACTTATCAGCATTAAAAATAACAACTACCGAGTCATTAAAAACATCAATATAAACAAATAATGGTCATTTAAACCTTTAATGTTGCATAAAAATACTATGTGGTATTTTAATCATAATAATATTTAGTACATTTATATCCAACTTTATGCTTGATAACTTTAAATTTATGTGGTATTTAAGTCCTTTCAATTCTGTCATTTGTCTTTTATTTCGCCATATTTTTCTTCATATTAGAACTAGCCTTATTAACATGTCAGTACACACCCATATGCAGCCTGAACAGATTCTGCTGACATGTATAAAAACATAAATAATAAACTTCACATTGAGAGTTCCTTTTCAAATTCTCGGAAAATTTGTTTTATTTAAACCTGAATATAAAAGAGTAATAATTTTAATAATTTAATAATAATTTAATAATTTAGTTAATTCCGCGGTTAGCCTACCTGTTTATCAGTGAGAGCTGCTCCTTGTCTACAGATTCATTTATCCTCTCCACATATTAAATTAGCTAAAATAACCTGACCAGGAGGCTCGACGCGGCTACTTTCCTCTAACCGCCAGAGTGTCACCGAAACCCGGATTCAAGCGGAGAGAAGTAACGCAGAGACAACAATAGATGACGGCTGGTCCGTCCTCAGGGCTCACAGTAACCGGAGCAGAGGCAGCGAGCTCCGCTCACCGGTGTTATCATTTACCGCAACGAGCCGCCGGGGCGGCAACTCGGAGGTGGTCGCTCCGGAGAAGCACTCCGCCCAGACATTTACAAAGAAAGAAAAATGGAGGAATTAAATGGACAAAACTTTACCGAAATGTTCTCCAGGGAAATTCACGTGCAGTAGCGGTGGTCTCAGCAGCTCGCCCTCTCCGTAACAATGAGCTAGCCTCCTCCTCCTCCTCCTCCTCCTCCTCCAGCCTCCCTCACCTCTTCTTCTCCTTCTCCTCTCCTCCTTCACCCCCACGATCCTCCCACCGTTAAGCCCGCGACACTTTCAAGATGGCTTCCGGTCCGAAACCTATCGATTTAATAGAAGACTCTTAATGTCAACAAAATATTATATTATATTATATTATATTATATTATATTATATTAATTATATTATATTATATTATATTATATTATATTATATTATATTATATTATATTATACGCTTCCCTTTAGGATTTTGTGCCACCGCTAATTACCACCGTCACATTGTTTAACTTTCAATAAAGTTCCACTTTTGTCTCGTGAGTCCATAGAATAATTTCCTCAAAGATCTTGGCGACCATGATGGGGTTTTTTTTGTTTGCCTTTTTTAAATTCTTTTTTTTGTTTGTTTTACAAATACGTATTGTACACGTATTGTTTTGTGAGCATTTTTTGCATTTGTTCTCCCCACACTAATTTCTTGTATCCAAACTCATTAGTAACTAGAAGTTGTAACACGCTGTGCCCAGCAGGTGTCACTATTGGTATTTTTCTTTTAGATGTTTGGCTCTGAAGAAATAAGCTTTTCCACCCGTTTCGGTCAGTGCTTCCAAAAACGTTAATGGCATTTGTTCACTTCTTTAGACAGAATTCACGTTTAATACTAAAACAACGAAAATACACTTCATTTGTCCTGGCAGACATCCCGGTAGTTTTTACGATGAAGCTCTTTAAAGCGATAAAGCTTTAAAGAGGATGTTTAGTCCTTTATTTATGTCAAACTCTTCTTTTTCCTTTTTTTTTTTTTTTTTTACCGCACTTTATAATCAAACACTCCGAGTTCAAACGTTCTTGTTTTATTCTTCCGAACGCTTCTATGTGCTACTTCCGGTCTCGTGCTGCGTGAAGATGCGCAGCTTGATATGATTCTCCCTCCTCAGCAGCTGTGTGTTACCGCCCTCCGGAGAACACCCAACGCTCTCTGCCTCTGAATATTAACTATTCATTTCGGTCCCTTTGTTGCAGCGCATGATCTAATACAGAAGTAAAGTTTTATATTCTAAAGTTTTATAAGTTACGTGTTATATTGTAGTTTCAAATTGCTCGTGCGCACCACGGCGTCAAGTAGATAGAGCGTGAAGGTCTCTAGGATTGTATTTTCTGAGTTTTTGTACTACTATCCTTGCCATTATTAGAAACGCACTCCACAGCGGTTTCCCGTTTTGCATTGCAGCACTCCCCCTGGTGTATAGCAGCCAATTCATGCAATAAGAGTTCACACGCCGTTACTATGGAAACAAGTCAACTGTGCAGAGGGACATAGGAAGAAGAAAAGAAGACGAGGTGCGCGGGTGCAAAAAGTGCGTTCCGGAGCTGGATTATATTTTTTTATTTTTTTTTATTTGCTAATGGTAAGGTTTAAAAAGTTTTTAAATACAAAAATAAGCATGACGTCAGAAAACTTGCTTTATCATTGTGAAGCAGAATTCACCAAGGGTTGGTTGGTTTACCCACTAATAGGGAACGTGTGCTGGGGTAGACAGGTTAGTTTCACCCTTCTGATAATGTGTTGTTGCAATAGTAATCCTGTAGTATGTGTAAATAGGATATCGTCGTGGACTGTCAAATGAATAGGACACCAGTTCTTTCAAAATAAATGTTCACGTATTAGTGACTACTCTTTGTTTGCCTCGGGGGAGAAGGGGATTTGGCTACAGGTGAACTCTGGTGTTTAATTTGAAACACATTAGAGTTTATTGTGGATTCTATGAATAAACATGAACCTCTTCCCTACTATCGTTCACGGGGAAGGATCTGTGATGCTTTGGGCCCATTTCTCTTTCAAAGGCTTCGGGAACCTTGTTTAGAGTGCATGGCGTCATAAAGTCTTTAAAATACAGGGACTTTTTTAAGACCCTTGTGGATTCATGAACTACCGGGTCGTCATTGGGTCTTTTAACGACATAAATAAATAAAAAAGGATAAATAAGGAAGAAAAATCGGTTTTGCAGTAGTGTTAAGGCTCATCGTTTTGTCTTTGTGCCTCCAGATGCCACTTGAATTACAGCCTTCGTCTAGCCGTGCCACAATGCAAACCAAGCGGAGTGCATGGACCCCACTGAACCATCCGCAGATCAACAGCAAGGTCAACATCAGCTCATTTTCAGAAACACTGCTATTTGTTATTCTACTAAAGGGGCAGAATTATGTGTGTTCAAGGCACTCGGGGCCATTTTATATAACAATCAAAAATATGTTACCTTCAGGTATTATAAAAAATGTTATAACAAATATGACTCAAAACCAATTTGAATTGGTAATTCAACGTCTTGAAATTGGGCCTCTGTCTCTTTAAAAACTCCCTGCCCTTTCTGAAACTCCGCCTTCAGGAAGCCATCACAACATGGCTCCTATATTAACCCTTTAACAACATTTTTACCAGCGTTTTCACTGAGAAGTAGTTCCTATAATGAGCCCCGCAGATACTCAGTTCCACCAGGTGTTTGCTAAATGCTGCTGGCTAGTCTGAAGGAGCCGAGTGGGGGAGTTGCAGGGTAGGGCTGCTCTGTGAGGCGGAGGCTGGGAAACTGAAGCTCTGAGGAGGAGCAGAGCCTGGAGGCAACGGGAGTGGCAACCATTCCCGTGATTGCCACGGGAGATAAAAGAAAACAGAATGTCTTTGAGGAGGGGATAACAATATGACATGATGTAAAGCTAAAAAAAAGTTGATTTTATATAATACTACCCCTTTAAAGTAAAAAGTATTTAGTTTTAGAAAGCTTATCAAACTGCCAAAAGCTTCAAATGTTTCACGTTACTTAACTAAATATGACCTCTTATTCCCAGCTGTTTGATGAGAGGAGACAGCTTCTGGCAAAATGGGTCAGTTTAAGAGGACAACTTATTCTGATGCTGTAAAACTGATGCTTCTGGTGAACTGAGTTGTGTCCTTTGGTAGTTTCGTAGCTGGTCCGACAGCCAGAGGAAGGCTGTGCTGGGGGACTTTGTGCTCCGCTGTTCAGTGGAGCAGCTCAGGTCCCTGAGCCTCACCGTGAGCAGACGGCTCCCCCTGCAGGCTGCAGACTTCACCTGCCTGCTGCCCAGAGCCCTCTGCCTCTACTTGTTCTCCTTCCTGGACCCTCGCAGCCTCTGCCGATGTGCTCAGGTACACATCACTGGAGCAGATCCAGGAGGCCCATGATTAGGGTGTGTAACATGTTTACCCTCCGTGTGTGACAGGTGAGCTGGCACTGGAGGAGCATCGTGGAGCTGGACCAACTGTGGATGGCCAAGTGTCTACGGCTTGGCTGGTGCATCACCTTCTCCCCCTCGGCCTTTGAGCGGGGCGTCTGGAAGAGACACTACATAGAGACTGTTCAGGATCTGCGACGCAGACTGCTGCAGGTCAGGGGACTTTCTTACATGTGAAAAAGGTCCAATGGAGCCACAGGATTAAAAGTCTGCGGTGTGTTTCCAGACACCATCAATGCCACCGGAGCTTGAAATTCCTTCAGCCATCAGCGGTGGACGAAAGGAACCACCAGAACTGGTTAAGAACGACAAGGAGCATCCAGTTCCCACCATCCAGCCTCCTGAGTCCAGCTCCAGATCAGGGTTAAAAACAGAAAAGAAGGCTAAAGCCCTGCCACCATGGAGAGACTCAGACAGACACCCAAAGGATACAATGCGCTTCAACTACCTGGACAACCTGGATCCCGTGGAGCAGACCTTTAGAGAGTGAGGATGTTGGAAACACAACTTTTTGTTTTTTTGAACTCTTAAACTAAAATACTTAAATCTATGCCCAGGCAAATGAGAAGTAAAACCTCCACATGCTGCAGCGGTGCGTCCCAGAACGGTGACGGAAAGAGAAAAACGCCATCTGAGGCCACGTACAAACTACGCAAAGCTAAGTCTCTGGTGAATCTCCACCATTAGCTCTCAGTGATGCTTTACCTTCTTGTCTGAATTTTACAGAGCGATGAGCAATGCAACTGTGTTACCAGGAGGCATCATACATTATGAAGTAGCTCTTTAAAACTTAATCATGCTAATGTTGAGAGAGAAGGCGTTTTGCTGATTATGGTGGATGAAACGGGTAGCTCATATTAAAGTACCTAGCAAATGTATTCAGGCATTTCATCATGTTACCACCCAAAACATAATGGATTTTTTAGGAGATTTGTTGTGTTTCGTCAACCAAGAAAAACATCCCCATAGCATGATGCAGCCACCACCAGGTGTCACCATGGAGATGGCTGTAAATGGAACTTCTTGTGAACGTGTATCAACAACAGCCTTCTGTTTTTGTACCTCTGTTCTGTCAGATGTTCCTCAGAGCCCAGGACTCCTCCCCACCTGTTCCTGCTAATCGTCTCCCCACAGACCCTCGGACCCAAACCCGCCCCTCATGGGCATCTCCTGCTCAGGACCACCCAATTACCATTGAGACAGCCATGAACCTGCTCAGCATGACCCGGTGGAACGCCGGGGTCCGACCCGGGCCAGTGAGGCCGTCGGTCCCCCAGTTAAGTTTGGAGGCCCTCAAGGCAGCCCGGCGCTCTCAGCGGAGCACTCCCAGTAAGCAGTCTAATTTGTTCGGATCCTTTAGGCAGAATCTGATGTAACTGTATAGTAAGAGAAACGTCCACAGGAAATTAGAGACGGAATATGAGTAATTGTGCAAGAAAACACCTGGAAGCTGCATGTGACCCAATTAGAAATGTTAGAACCTTGCTGAGTTTTCACTGGTTTCAAATTGTTATCTCCTATAGTTTATAGAATATTACATTTTTAGCTAACCACAATGGTAAATCACTCACGGTGTATATCATTTAGTGGTGCACTGGCATGTCAATGCATACACACCTGACGTGTTTCTCTACAAGTTAAACCTCCACCTCTTGATACTCTGGGAGAGAGAAAAAATACATACGGTAAGTTGAATGATTTGGAGAAAAAGCTAACTAATTTTCTCAAGCTAATTCTGCTCTCACTCAAGGGACATAAAATGGTGACTTTAAAAATGTACAAAAATGTACCTACTGTGAATAGAAGTTCAAGCCTATAACTCTTGATAAAGTGCTTTGTTTTTAAACTCATTGACCGTTGAGCCCGGCGTTCCCCACAGTCCAGTATTCAGTCCATTATTATTTCTTTTGAACGTAATTTTTTTAAATTTTTTTTTACAAATTTTCTAAATTGTCCAACTTTATAAGCTTTTAGATGACAGAAATGTATTTTGTTTGATTAAACACTGAAATTAAATTTGCATCATTTTGAAAGAAAAAAAACAAACCAGAACCTCAAACAATCGAAACCAATCAATGATCTAACCAATCTGTTTTTGTTATCAATGTTTTGATAGCTGATGTTTTTAGATCCTGGACAAAAACACCTGATAGAATAGATGAGTTTACTATTTGACTCAGATCAGACGCAACCACAGGCAAAACTTTCTTCAAGAACAAAAGAAAAACTACGTTTTTTCTTAAAGAAAGTTTTGCCTTATGTCAAGACAGCAGGAGAATGAGCTTAATTGATGCGCCAAGTTTTGATTTAAAAAAAAATCTTCATGGAAAAACTTGATTGTCTTTGCTTGCAGGTATACGGCTGTTCAATATTTGAAGCGCAGCTCAACACTGCCCCCAGCAGGACAATGATATCAGCACTGAGCAGAGCTTCAGGAGAACTTCTTTTGAATGAATCTAATATTCTTGATTATCTCCTTCAAACCTTTCGCATCATTTCTTTTTTGCAAGGAATCAATGTAGTTTTGGGATCAAGTTGAGAGTTTCTGCAAAAATGTATTTGAGAAGAATCTGTAAGTCAAGTTAGAAAACGTAACAGGCTGTTGTCTTACCTGAACCTGGCAAGACTTTGGCTTGAATTTATTATTCGAGGACATTTGAGACATCCATCCATCCATCCATATAATTTCTAACACCCTTGTCCCTAGTGGGGTCAGGAGGGCTGCTGGTGTCTATCTCCAGCTAATGTTCTGGGTGAGAGGCGGGGTCACCCTGGACAGGTCGCCAGTCTGTCGCACATTTGGGCACATTTGAGACATTTCAACTTCTTTTTTCAAATGTCTCTATGATATTGAACGTGTTTTATGGGCCAAATGGAATTATAATTAAAACGTCTGCAAAACCAAGACATGTCTCTTTACATGCTGTATTTTGTCCATCCAAATTGTTCACGTAGGGATTAATTGTAATACTTGTTCTGGCCACAAGAGGGTGTAGTAAACATATATCAGTGGAAACTTTAAATAATGCATTTATTGCTGCTAATAATTTGCTCCTTTCATCATGTCTTATTTCAGCAGTTGTAATCATTTCATAACAACCTTTTCATTTATGAAAAGGATTTATATGATTTGTTTATGGGGGCTAACTGATACCTACAACTAGTTTATGGGTACAAGCTAGTTGCACAGAGGGGAAACTGACCCAGGAGTTTAGAACGCAAAAAAAAAAAAAAAAAAAGAACTTTCAATGAAAAAAAAAAAATTACATTCAACTCAATTAAGTTCATTTATACCGTTCACCAAAGTCATCACAAATTGGATAAACATCCAGTTAATATCAGGTTAAGTAAAAAGTTTTTAAAAAATCAAATTCAATCAGTGTATAGTAACATATACTAATCAGGTTATATATATATATATATATATATATATATGAATCTCTCTCTGATAAAAAAAATTGCAATGTTGTGAATAAGAACAAAAAGTCTTTAAGAAATGTACCACCTTTATTATCCAATTCAAACCTCCCACCCAGTACGCAAGAACACAGCTGAAGCAACTTCCATAAACAGTGAGCAGAAATCTGAACAATATTGAACAATAACTGTCAGTTGAAGACAAAAACAAAAAGATCAATAATTAAAACAAAGTCTTTCATCCAGCAAGCAGTTGGGGCCGAAGAAGGTCCCTGACAGAAGACGGGGGCGGGTCTCTTCAGTCAGAAATGAGACTTGTATGATACCGCAATCTCATTGCATCAAAAATATGGCTCGCACTCATGATTGGATGCATGTCAAAATACAACAGGATGTTAAGGTGATGTTAGTCTGAAAGCGTTAATGGAGGGACAGGAGTGGCTGCGGCTCATTTTAACCCTCCCGCGGGTCTGGTCCACATTGAACCCGCGTGCGCTTTTACAGGGGTTTTTTGTGTGGTTTTGGAAACTGACGCTCTGACGGGATAACCCATTCAGCGTCCTGACCGTGATATTTGCGCAGCGTCGTTCTAAGACACCCAGGAGGGTTAAATGTATGGCTTTATGGATTTGGCACAACTGAAACAGGTTTTTCCATGCTTCGCCAGCTTATTTAAGGCAATGCAGGGCATCAAGACGCCCCTCTGGCATTTCCATCGTGAGATCCAGATTGTGGTAAAAAAGGAAACAAACAAAAGTTTTAAACGACTACCCTACACATCGATGTCCATTAATACACATTCTCTCTCTCTCCCCATCTGTCATTGGTCTTAAGAGTTTATAGTAAAAAAGAACCACAGTTTAACAGTCACAGATTGTCCAACCTAGTTTGAGAGCAGTGTAAGGTAAGCACCCAAACACACGCAAACACGCGCGCACACACACAACCAGGTGAGGCAGCTGGAGGATCTGTTCAGTGCTGGTGGCCTGTTTCACTTCACCTCCATAGTTTGATTTATCAGGAAGGACTAGCACAATGACAACAGTCACATTTAAAATTAAATGTAAAAAAAACAAAACAACCAAAAAAAACCGGACACTTCGGAGAACAAGTGAGTTTTTTTTCTTTTGTCATTTAAAATTTCCAACAGGGTCAAAATATCTCTCTTTTTTTTTTTTTTTACGAATTATAATTTATTTAGAATTAAATATTTTTGGTCTTTCTGTTAAAAGAATGATTACCATCAAAATATTGGCCCACATGGTAAAGACGTGTGGAAATGCATCTTTTATTCCAGTAGCATCATCTTGAATTGAAAAACTGTGTTACACAATAATTGGCTGCAAGAAATGTTTCTTTGTAGGTCTTGATCAGTTACACAAGTGTATGAACTTTCAGAAGCAGCGGTCAAAGCATGGGCTGTGGCTGACTATTTTAATGCTCCTAGGGGGCGCTGTAGAGGTATTTTACCACCCCCACCCAATTTTTTCATAAATATATTTTAGCAGCTGAATTAGTATCCATTTTGTTGAATTTGGTGCAGATCAGATGGTGGATATACGTAGTTTATTATTTTCAAAATAAGCTACACTAAAACTGAAATTTTAATTCAAATAAATTAATTTATGCTTAATTGGTAGTTTCGCCAGAGGATAAATTAAAAATGATTGAACTTTCAAGCATTTCCAATGTGAGATCGTGCTGCTGCGATAAAAGACGAATTTATTTTAAGCCTTTAAAGATTTGAACCAGTGGTGCCACTAAAAACGGGCAGCACAGTTAGGATGAAATTTACCCAAAAACATGGCACAGCATGTAGCTTTTAAAAACAGCTCAAGAAAACATTTGACTGGATCATTTATAGTCACTTTCAACAACCCACCCTTCAGCGATTCTTCATTCCAACAGAGATGAAGTCGGTTTGACGTCCGAGACTTTAACGCATTTCTCGGAAAGGTCACAAAGGTGAACCGAAGACGGATTTTCTAAAGTCGGTATCCCAAAAACAAATATTTATTCTGCATCGGAAGAATCTCATATGAAGCTCAACCTTAAATTTCATCGTCAGCTGGGATTTTATGCTGCCTTGCTCATGTGCAGCAGCTTTCAGAAATCATTTCCCGCCATCCGGGAAGGCGAACGTCATCAACAAGGCAGCTTTTAAAAGCCTTTCACGGGATGCTTTTGAGTTTTATTTTGTTTACTTTTATGGTGGGAAAGTAGAAAGCAATCAAATCTGCAGGGCTAAAATAAACTGGAGTGTAGGATTTTTGCATAATACACACAAGTATGAACAACAAACCATTTTTAAAAAATAATGTAAACATTTACATCTTGTCTGAGGTCAGCAGAATGATCCTCTTCATATCAATATTTATAAAAAGAAAAAGAAAATGTTACTGGAGCATTGACTGGATGTTTTTTGGAGTGGACTCGTCGTGCAGGTGTTTGGTGGTGAACCTGAGGAGAAAAAAGTGGACTTTAGATTAGAGACAATAACAATATTACTAAAATTAGGAATGCACCGATTCACTTTTTTTCACTTCCGAAACAGATATCGATATCTGCAGCTTAGTTATCGTCCGATACCGATCCATGAATAGTTACAGAAAAATAGAGCTGCATTGACTTAAAACGCTTGTTTTTCTTAAACGCAAACAGAAATGTACTGAATTATAAATTTATTTGATAACTCTGAACCAGTACAGCACAATTAAACACACCAACAGCTTCCCAAGCTTGGACATATATGTAAATATAACTTTCATTTGTTCAGTCAGTGCAATCAGAAGCACAACAGCCAGGGTA
Organism: Xiphophorus hellerii; assembly: GCF_003331165.1. Taxonomy (NCBI): domain Eukaryota; kingdom Metazoa; phylum Chordata; class Actinopteri; order Cyprinodontiformes; family Poeciliidae; genus Xiphophorus; species Xiphophorus hellerii. Next base: position 21,603,714 of record NC_045686.1, on the reverse strand, counting down.
AAATGAATAATAAAGAAACTGAAACTGACAAAAACAAACAGCAACAAACGTTCTTTCAAATAATTCAGAAAGTAAATAATAGAACATGATGTTGCTCAAAGCACAAAGCGTAGAATTAGACTGAATAGATCTGCCCCAATCTAGATTTTCTTTCCAATATCAGGGCTGATACAGATATTAATATGGGATCTCTAATTAAAACAGGCTTAATAAAAAGCACGTACTTGAGAGCATTCAAGAGTCCTTCGACGTTGTCGACCGGCTGGTCCTTCAGCACCTTTATGCAGCCTTTCATCTGGAGGAAATAAGTCCGAGTCAAATCACATGGAATCAAAAGGCGACTTCGTCTTTACTGAACCGAAGCACAACAAATGTCTTCTTACATCTATCTTGGAGGACTTGGTGAAGGCGCCGTTTGGATGGACGTGGTCGTAAAGGATGATCACTCCCACCATCACCCTCATGCAAAACAAGAGTGTATCCTTGCTGCTGAAGCGACTCGAATATTCCCTAAAAAAAAAAAAAATCATTCAAAAAGTTTATTTAAAATTAATTTTCTTAGAAAATTACGCAGTAAGACACCAAACTATGCCTTGACAGACGTCCAGAAGACACTCAATTAAACCACAAAAGCTGAAGAAGTTGGCTGTAATTCATGCAAAAGGAGCCCTGACCAACCACCGAGTCCACATACTGAACAGAACATGGACATACCATTCACCAAGTTGACAATTTTTGTCTTTAACATTTTTTTTTACCCATCATAAGTCATATTGTGAATTTCTGAGAAGCTGAATTTTGGTTTTCATTAGCAGTAAGCCAGAATTGGCACAATTATTAGACATAGATCCTAATAAACACCAGTCTGTTTGTAACGAATCAATAAAACTCATGAGCTAAATTTCTGGAGCCGAAATAAATGAACTTAACAGTGTTGTGATTTCCAGTGATGTAACACGCTGTTTTGTTTCACTTGTAAGAAAATTGTAAAGCAGCAATAAGAGTGAAGTCTAAACATATTTCAACTTAAAGCTGTCCAGTAAAACGTAAACACAATTTTACACCTTTCTTCATATGCTAACTGGCCATGAATGCAGACATAAGGATTATTGCCAACTTAACTTTTAATCCTGCTGCTTTAACAGACCGATTGAGTGTGTGTGATAAGATTTGAACTGGTGAGTGCAGAAACTCACGGCGTCTCCAGCATGACCTTACACACGCTGGCCATGGTGCTGAGGCAATCTGTCGTGTTCTCCAGTGGAAGAGTTTTGTTCTAGAAAAGTCAAAGAAAACACACTTTGTTACTGATCATAATCACAGTTTTTCACCCCCTAGTTTAATCTTGAATTGATAAAATGAATAAAAATTAAGGTTCTGCACTGTGTAGAAAATCATGTAGCTTCAAGATAAAAGTCCACAGATAAATGCTTAAATGTCAGACAAGAATCAAAACAGTATCAGTGGTGTTCACTGCAAATATCTTGAAGGGTTGTTTCTGCTCAATCCAAGTCATTCCAGCTAGAGGTTGTAACTTTATGTGACTGTTAGCATCGTTGCATCACGGAGATTATTTCCTGCGACTGCTTCTTTAAATTCACTGCTTACGTCTTTCCCTTTGAGGTGTCGCTAAGACACACACTTTATTCTCTAGAACTACAAACTTTCTTCTGTTTAGAGCAGTGGTCACTCTTGTTGAAAATCAATTAGTCACATTAGTAGACTTTAGTTATGTTTGTATTTAGGCTTGGACTTAAACGTGTTATTTTCAATTAATTCATTATATATATTTTAACACATGAACATTTTTAAGAGGAATTAATCGCATTTTTAAAAAAATTCTTAATTGACAAAAGCTCCAAGCAGGAACTTTGTATTTGTGTGTATTTCTGATACACTGATAAATTTGACGTCCAAGCGACTTCCGCTAACAGCAGCCCTGGACCACATGCTGCTTTTCCTGGCCCACACAGGGCTCATTTCTGTTTTAAAAAAATATCTGATTGGACGCTGGTAACAACTATGGTTAGCCTATCAGCTATTCAAGCCTAAAGTAGCATCTCAATGCTAACCATGTTGTACCAGGACAAATGTCCCCAATGCTAAAGTTAGCATCCACAGCCCATATTTCTAAAGAAGGTCCATGAATGATCAGTGGTTCCTGATTGGGTATAATAACACTTTGCACCAATCTAATGGTTATGTAAAAGATTGAAAACAATAAATATCTTTGTTTTTGGGCTCATGCATCTATTCATTCAATAATTTAGAAGCAAAAAGTGTATTTGAGCTGAAAACGTTGCTTATTTTGTCAATACATGGCTTGGCATGAATTAATTACAGGCTCTGAAATGAACTCTATTACCGCTACGCCACTAGTTTTGTTATTTCCTCTCCAGTCTCCCTGTACGTTTGACTGAAGGATAATTAGACGGTTATGTTGCAGCAGCGCTCTCACCTCCGACACAAAGTTTGTCGTCGCGGTGCTCAGTGTTTTCAGCATGGGCGTGGCCTCAGCGTAGAACAGAGACATTCGGTTGGCCATCTCATTGTTGACTTCATTTTCAATGTCCAACTATGAATGAAAACACACAATTAACGGGGTGAAATGCTTTGTGTGTGTGTGTGTGTTTAATGATCAAGAAAAAAGTCGTCTTACATTCATGTTGTTTATCCGGTTCCGACTGATGGTCCTCCTGTAGTAGCTGAAGTCGTTCTGAATGGCAGGAATCCTCATCTGTGTCAAGACATCCAAACAATCCTCGGTCAACACACACGGCGCTTTTATGTGAGGGTAGGAGTGTGTTGGCCTGTGTGTGTAGTAGACCTTGAGCTCGTCAAAGCGCAGAGTGAAGTGGAGTATCTCGGCGAACTGTTTGGCCAGCGCCTGCTCCCTCTCCAGATGCTGAGTAGGAGTGAGGGGCGGGCAAGTAAGCGACTTCAGCAAACTCTTCAAAGCCTCCTCTGCATAGCATAAGGCATTTCATAAGACTAAAATAGTTCTGTTTGGCTGTGAAAAGACACATTCACAGCATTGTGTGACTAAGTGTATGGCAGTGTGGGATCAGTGTGGGGTCACCTAGTCTGAGGGAGAAACTGTAGAACGTCTTGAGTTTGATGACCAGCGGGCAGACGGAGTTCCAGGCTCGCTCCTGCAGCGACATGTCATTGGGATTCTGGATCGCCTGGAGAGGCAGAAAGCAAAAAGTTAAATTATTAGTTGGATGATTTGAAACTGCAGTATATAACTACAGATTTTTTTTTTTGACATATTTGTTAAAACTCCGTCGCGTATGAAACAGACAATCTGTGTAATAAAAAAGCTCCTCTGCCTTCTCCCAGTGCTAACTAGAAACAACCAGGTCTTAGCGCTGTCAATCACCATCCTCGTGGCGCAACTCCAACCCTCCCTTCCGCCTCCCCTCTCTCGCCATCTCTTGCTCTCTGCTATGCTGCTGTCGTGAATCCTAAGGTTAGTTCGCATAACCACTGATGACGGTGGATAAACGGTTTTCCTGTAAAGGTAAGTTATTTCTCCTCCATTAACACATGGAGAAGCGTGAACATGAGCATGATTGACAGCGCTAAGACACTCCTCCTGGTTCTGACTGGTTGGTTTTGGTTGCGAGTAGCTCAGGGAGGAAGTAGAGGAAATACATTTTTTCACAGATTATCCATCTCATAAGGTATTTTCTTTGTAACTTTGTAATTTTGTGCTTTTATTTTGTAAAGCAAACTGAACCGCCTTGCTATACAAATAAACTTGATTGATAAACCGTCACGACATGGTGACAGTTTTAACAAATATGTAAAAAACACATATTTTCTATAAAAGTTAAATACCGCAGCTTTATTCCCAGTTATTCCTTGAAGCAAATCCTAAAGCGTGTGTGTGATGTGTGTTTTCTTACATCTCTGATCTCCAGCCCCGCCCCTTTGTACCCCTGCAGCCCCGTCAGGATGCTCTCAGAGTCCTGCAGGACCGAGTTCACCTGGTTCCACACCTTACACTCGCCTTCTGTCGGCTGTGCATCTATGAACAAATCAAAACTCCAATCATTTATACTCCTCAACAATTAATTACTTCAGGCTGTACAGGGATTTTATTCTTGGCTGAAGTAAAAAATCTCAGTTTTTATCCACTTGACATCATATTAGCTTTTGGGGATTTTAATCATTAATTTCAACCATTTCTTTTAGATGGGAGTTTAAAAAAAAAAAAAAAAACAGCATTAAAAACAAGAACTGGGTGCACAAGTCACACGAGTTAATAGTCAATTAATGGCATCATAAATTAAAATGAGTTTGACAATTTCCATTCAGATGATTAATATTTTTTGAAGGGCAATTTTGTTTACAAAGACATCATAATCCATTTTATTTATGGTTTTGGTTGTAAATGTTCCTTTTCCCCCCCCCCCACATTTAATTTTGTGTTTTTAATCGTCATGTTTTATTTTCGATATTTAAAATATCTTTCAGTTCCAGTGTGAAGTGTTCTTTACAAAAATTAAAGTTCCCACATCCACCCAGAATTATGCAATAATCTAGATTGATCGCATCAAAAAGCGTGATGTTTCTCAGCAAATTTTGACAGGATATTAATCTAAATACTAGTAGAGGTGTCCTGATAAAATATTTTCTTTTCCGATACTGCAGCTTTGAGTACTGGCAGATACTGACATTGACCCTTGCGCTACGAGCACGTATCATATATGCTTTTACTACTCATTTTGTCATGTGGAATGTTGGAAAATTCTTGTTGAAGTCATATTACTTAGAGGGAGAACAGTACTCAACAACAACAACAGGTATGAAAACAACTGACCTACTTATTATCAACCAATGGGGCAGACTAAATGCAGGAGCGAAGTGCTTATAGTTTAGATGTACGCCGATATAATCCGATACTCGTTTTTTGGCTGATATCAATATCAATATCGGATTGGGACAACCCTAAATATCACGATTACATCACCAGGTGTATGTATATATTTGAGTCTATATATAAAGCTTTGAGCTCCATGTGGAAATAAATGAAAACTTGTGCGCCCGTTTCTTGTTTTTAAAACTCATTACCATGAAGACAATAAATAATAATGATGATGAATGTGAATCTTTGACTGGAATCTGAATGCATGACGGCAGTAACTGGAAAACAGCTTTAGATGGTTTGGGATTAGTGAGATAAGCTAGAAAATTAGAGGTCTACAAAACTAGCATGTAGGCTAATATCAGCTCCTTACATATACAACAGTATAATGTGTGCATGAATCTCCTGGAGCAGCTCTATATATAGAAAATCCCTGACATTTACACTGTGTCTCGGGTCTGTTTTGCATTTCAAAACCGTTCTACTCCCATCATTTCCTCTCTGCTGAATAAACAAAGCCTGAGGTTGACTGCAGTGGGAGAACAGCTGAAATGCCACTGTGGAGATGTAGTGTGAGTTGTTTCTTCTTCTTCTGTGGAAGGTCTCAGCAGAAGGCTGAAGCCAAAATCCACCAGTCTATATTAGATTTACCCTAGTTACTGCCTCGGATCATAGAGGAACTGACACTTTATGCAAATGTGTACACTAATTTCAGAAACGAACACTGATGCATACAGAGAACTTAGTGAAAGCAGACGGCACAGGTCAAAAGGTCAGGCTCCTTCTTTCACAAAAAGATGAATGAAACATAACAGAGGAGACATTAGAAATTCAAAGAGAGACAATTGAGACATTGAATGGGCTGACCCCTGACCAGCCACACTAAAGGAAAGATGTTCAGGGGGGAAAAAATTAAAAGAAAGATGGTAGGCGTGTTGGGAGTTTAGAAAAGGGACAGGAATAAAGTCGTGCTCACTTTCAAAGTCAAGGAAAAAGTTTGGTCCCTGTTCAAGCTCTGTACAAGTGAGCACTTTTAACAGATTCCCCATTTGGTTTCTGCAAGACATGAAGAAAGGAAAAACACAGGGAAAGGAAGACAAGGAGTTTATGTTAAAAAAAAGAGTCTTAAACAGAGCAGGAGGTCATAGCTGTGCTGAGAAAGATGGAAGAAGCGCAGAAGCAGAGAGCGAAACAAGTTTTTTTTTTGTTGTTTGTTTTGTTTCGTCTTGCGCAGAAATCGGCTGACAGAAAGGAGACAGGAGCAGGTTAGGCTTCACCCCCCTCCACACATGACGCTCCACTCAGATCACAGACTTACTTTCAAAGTCCAGGAAAAAGTGTGGATAGTTCTCTATTTCTCTTGTAAGGACTTTTAGCAGGTTACCCATTCCAGCAAACCTGATGGTCAAAATAAATGGGTTAAAAAAAAAAAAAAAAAAAAATATATATATATATATATATATATATATATATATATATATATATATATATATATATATACACACAAGTCAACAATAAGACAGTCTATGTTCACATAATACACATTCACTGGCATAAAATGGTAATCACCCGGAGTGAACAAGTAGGTTTGTTGTTTTCCATGTTGCTTCAGTGATGAGATTTATTTAACCGACTGACTAGTCTGGCTGCCAGTGTCTATTAGTTAAGGAGTTCCTCAGGGAGTCATGTTTGGACCGCTTTTATTCAGGCAATCCGTTGAGTCACATCATTGATCAATACTTCTCATTTCATTGTTGTGCAGATGATATGCAGAGTTTTATGTCCTGTTGACCATTCATCTGTACTGCCAAGAAATATATTTTGAAAGATGGCTGTCTTATTTTCTATCCAACGGCAAAGTTCTTGGTTGAATGATATATACATCTCTATATTGTATCATCTTTCAGTGTCACCTTTTTGTTACTTGTTATACATTTCATGTTGTAGAAATTATTTCTCTGTTTTTCCTAGTTAAATTGAATGTTTTGTGGCCATTTGTTATTATTTTACAGTTTATTGTTTAACCCCTGGTTGCCTCAAATGTGCTTTATAAATAAAGTTAATTTGATTAAAAAAGCTCCATACAATAGTTTGAACTTCACTTTTTCTGAGAGACCATTTCATGTTCGGCATTTTGTCAGACCCATTTATTGCCAAATGATTACTTTGCTAATTTTTTTCACCAACTGCTTGAGCTTTGATTTTAAACTCATCTCATTTAATTTCATACAAACACAACTAGCTTCCTGTTTTGTGTTACATGTGAGTTTGAATCGGTTTCCAGATCGATCAAGAGGCTTGGAGAGCTAAATGTACCCCAAAAAACCCTCTGAGAATCTGAACCAGCTTCTCAACTGTTTTGAATTTGTGTCTGTGGCTTAACACCGGGGTGGAGCCCTAAATTACAGCTGTGCACTCTGGAGCTTTTACTGGAGGCAAAAAGCAGCAGGTAGGTAGTAATTTCCAGGCAAAAGTCCCCAACGGTGGAGGGTGGTCATAAACTCTGTAATCAGAGCAGGTTTTTATACGTAGAAGAGGGTGAGCATTACGGTTAGGACTCCGACGTCACACTGGTGCTGGAATTGTGACTAAAAACAAACAAAAAATTATTTTTAACAAGGAATTTTAAGGTCGGACGTCCAAAGATGGCGCTCTATGTAAAGGAGCCGAAAGACACCAACATCTTTCTCACACACAAAGTTCGAACTTTCATGGTTTGTGGTGGAGTGGCAACAAAAGACACACTGTGCTGCGGTGTGCACATGATAATCACACAGCACAGCCTCCAGCAAGCTGTCGACTATTTTTTCGCCGAGGATTCATCCCTCCTAACTCCCCCCTCCAAGGTCGTCCTCATCAGAAACTCTTCAGCCTTCATTGTAACAGGCTGTACAGTTTTCCCTACAGGACCTGCTTTGATGCTTTTGAATATAAATATGTCCAGATTTGAACCGATTAACAACTTTTACGCATATGCATTCCAGTCTCAGCCAGACACGACGAGGCACCACAAGGGGGCAGTGTCGGTTCGTTTATATATTCAAGCAGCGAAGATAAAAGCTGGGCTATAAGGGTGCCATGTCTATACATGTTGCTTTAGGAGCCTGATTTTTCTCCGGGCAGAGTTTAACCTGCAGCTACAAGTTCTTCCACACACTCACTCACTACACCTCCTCCAGTACTCATAAATTACGAAAAGTGAAAGTAACATCAGAGATAAAGATCACGTGGCCTCTCCACAGATAAATATGAGTTCTGGTGGATAATGTGATGTAAGAAGCATTTGTTTTCAGCTATTTTTAGATACTTACAGAACAAACTCTAAGAGCTTTTACACTGATGGGTCTATTAGAAAGGAAAAATTACTATTATTGTGGATATTTTTCTGTATAATCATAACTGTTTATCATGAGCTGAAGGAGTTGACTTTTTTTCTGTTTCATTCACGCATCAAGAGTCTGTTGCCATAACAACCTCGCAACAGAAATATCTCCCTGCATAATTTAAAGCAGTTAGCTGGTTCGGCTGTAGAACTACATACATATTTGTACATTTCAGTGAAATCTGCTCATAAATGTACACATGTGATATATAGCGAGTTCCACTCAGAGGTTTACTGTACATACAGTCATCACTGACAGGAAAGTCATTAACTCTGCCTTTCAACTGCTCTTCCTGGGTCAAATGATTAATCTGTTGTTCAAGTTGTACATTGACCCCAAAAGCTTCTGACTACTCCTCTAGACAGAACGCGCTACAGATTTTTATTTAGATAATGGAAGCCCATCTCAGAGGCTGAGTAAGAAACAACATCTACAGCTATAAAGATGTAAATCTCGGGGTGGCAGCATGATGCTGTGGGGCTGTTTCACTGCCCCACAGCATCATAGGGCAGTGAACAATGATGAAATAATTAAGATGAAAAATTTTCAACTGACATATGGAGATTACTGGGTGTTTTAAACGGGATGATAATGTCAAAAACACACCAAATGAGGTTTTGGTTTGGCTACAGCAGGTTTTGGGTACTACAGTAGGACTAGTTCAGCTACAAATGTTTTTATTAAAGTTAAAAGACAAATCTGTTTCAGAAAACAAAAAGCAGGTGTTTTTTGGGGTTGTTTTTTTTTTTGCAACCTGCTGATCAATAGTGGGATGTATGCACATAGTTAAACCAAGAAAGACAGAGACAGAAAGAGACAAAATGAGACAGAAAGAGATGGAAACAGACAGACAGACCGAGAGACAGAAAATAAGACAGACAGAAAAAGACAGACAGAATGAGAAAAGCTGCCGGAGTTTCAACATATCTGAATGGCTACATGCCATGTTGCCCGTTTAATTGTTTGAAAGAAAAAATGTTCATGAAAAAAATGCTCAACAGCAGAAGTGCGCAGAAACCTGAAAATGAACCTGAAGTATTTGTGTAAATCCAAGGTTTCAGCACGAATGCACATTAAACCCGGCTGTCTTCAGTCTCCCAGAAAAAGTAGCACTCAGGAACAAACTGTGGCAAAAAAGAAGGCAGCTTGAATATCCGCTGAGCTTCACAGAAACACAAAACACTTTGTTACGTGAAACGTTCTCCTCTCCAGGCAGCGGCCCTAATACCACAGGGCAGGAAAAACACTCAGGGAATTTTTCTAGTGAAGCCAGTTCCTCTTTCACAGCCATTCATCTGCATCGCCTGGATTGAAAGTGGAAACTTTGACTTTCCTCTTTTCCAGAGTGTCTACCATTAAGTCGGCTTAATTAAAGGGGCATTTCACGGAAATACGGAGAAAGCGTTTGTGAAACAACTGAAAACTAAAAAAGTATTTCCATGTACAAGATGTCATGGCTTAAGAACATATCTTAAAAAAAATCCCAGTACTAGATAGATATGATAAAGTCAAACATATTCTCGTCACTGCAAATTTAGTTTAAATTTACTTTTGTTCAACCGAGAAGTTTGTTCCTTGTTAGGAGATCATGTAGGACAAAGGAGTATCAGTTATGGATCAAATGAAAAACAATAAAAGTCATGTTCAATAATCAATGGGAAAAAATAGAAAGCGTGGAGGCCCCTTTGCCATCACCCTTATCTTTAGCTTCCTTCACAAATGGAACAAAGTCTCTTCCATTCTGAAAAGGCATGATAGTTTAACACAAAAAACTATTTAAACCTAAATTTGCAGGGGGTATGTATAATATTGGCTAACCTGGATAAACTGTAGTGATGAAAACTTAAAGAACATCATCAGCATTCCTGCTGCAGCGTGTGAAGCTATCTCAAGGCTTTTTCCATTCATTTTAGAGGCAGTTTTATGCCCTGTAGCCTGGGAGTAATAATCCTCCAAATTTACATGTTCTTAGAAGATCATTAGGCTTATTTTGAAAAAAACAAACAAAAACGTTTTACAAGTTACATTTTTACAGCAATGCCTTCACATCCCACATGCTCATTTCAGTGCGCTTGTCATTTTTAAAATTCATTTTGGACCCAGACACATTTGGATACCTGACATAAAAAGTCTAATTTTTAGCAGTAAATTTCAGGAGAAAACTGGAATTTCTCTTTAAAAATGGACTCTCTTCAGTGTCTTCTTGGACAGAAAAAAAAAGGATTCGGAGCTTAATGATAGAAGAGCAACCTAATCCCGGCTATAATCACGTAAACCGCCGTGTTGTTAGCAAGCTGATGGGCCTTAGAGGGGGGATTAGATCGTGATCCAAGTCAAACAAGCTGGTTAAACATTCCTCTCCTTTTTGGATGTGGAGGTGCCCGTGCCTTAGCTGTACCTTCTCCAGTGGAGGACCTCAGGTTGTTGTCTAGATCATTCGTTTCCTGTTCCCTAAAAAAAAAGAAAGAAAAAAAGAAGAAATAAGTTCAAACAACATTTGCTGCATGAACATGTTCAAACTGGAAAGAAAAAAAAAGAAAAAAAGAAAGAAAACGGTAACATAAGCTGTTCATCGTTATGAACTATTCAATTACCTTTCTCTTCTTCCCTAGCAAGCACTCGACAAACAATACAGAGATAAAAACCCAGAACTGAATTATTCAGCGGTGAAACCTACCCTCCTGTGTGTCATATGGAAGAAGAGTTAAGACTGCTGCGTGTTTATCTGAGTATTAAATAGCCTGAGACAAACTGTGGCGGCTGCTGGTCACCGTGATTGGCCGTAACTCCATCCAGACTCAGAGGAGGGGATAAACAAACAGATGACAGGCTCATCATTCAACACATCGGTCGAAATATGACTGCAGGCGAGTCTATACGTACAGACTCCCCGAAATGCGAGCAGATCTAAATTAAGGAGGCAGAACAAACACAAATATCAACAATAAAGCTGTTAAGGATAGTTGATAACATTATATTAAAGGGTTGTGCCTTAGAATGCTGTTTTATAGACCCATGTGCTGTAATTTATTGTTGAGTACAACTCTCTGAAGAAGAATTACAGCTTGCTAGTGTTAAGTGTTATCTAGCTGTTTTAGATATACTACGCTGTATGGTCATTAGAATATATTTATTAGGAGAAGTAACGTGGTCAAACTGTAACAAGCCAATAGATTAAAACTGAAAAAATGCCAGTGAGAGTAGACCATACAACACATTAGCATTTTCTCATTAGCTCTCCACAATAAACATGATAACCATGCCTGCTTGAGATTAATTAAACTCAAGGTTTTTACCAACATATAGCTCTGGCAAAACAAAGAGCACAGCTGGTGAATACATGACAAAAGCAGCCATTAATTTATCGCCATGTGCAAGCTTCAGGCTATTTACACTGCTGATATCAGGAAAAGCTAATGACGACTGGTGGGCGCTGCTAGCTACAAAGTTAGCTGCGATAACTCTAGTGTGCTAATCACAAACATCAGTTTCGCTAACAGTAACGCAGGATACCATCACGGTTATTTAGCAGGAGCTAATGCTAAAGCGCTAGCTTCAATCCAAATGATATCTGCCCATTAAAGACTACAACCCTCGAGCATCGATTTAGTTTTGGCATAATTTATATGTTGTGTATGTTTTTTGTTTGAAATACAATCATGGGGGTGGGGCCACACGAGAAGAGCCAAGAAGAGGAAACGGAACTGCTGTGTAAATGATCTCCACCCACTTCAAAATCAGAGCATTGGTATAAACATTTAACTACTTGAAGAAATCTTAACAGCTGATGGTCAAAACGTTAACACCGATGTTGAACTTTATTTAACTAAAAGTTTATAAAACAGTCAAGTAAATTAACACTTTATAATTTATGGGGGAAATTAATTTAGAGGAAGCTAAGTATGCTAAATGTTTTCAAAGTTAGCAAAAGCGCTGAAGGAAAAATTAGCTGTGCTATTCGTGTTTTAGGCAATGTGCTCACCATTGGTCCAAATTCCTGAAAGCTGGAAAGTACAATGACTTCATGAGAATGAGAGGAAACTGAACCAGAACAGGCCATTTCAAGTTAAAATACCAGTAATAAATGTATTAATTTGATCAGTTCATACAAAAGAAACAGACACGTTGCATCACAATGATGAGAAACAACCATAAAGTCATAAATGGTTTGCTCAAAGATCGCTGTAGTCGAGAGTGAATTTAATCTTCTGTGGAATGAATCAATGGATGGCAAAGACTTTTTATGGCTAACATGTTAGCTTCCTGTGGTCTGTCACAGAGTAACTTTCACCACAATATTACTTCATATCCAGGCACATGCACATGATGTCACATTTTTGTGTTCCCTCTGGAGCTTTCCAACATTTTGCCAAAACACCATGTGGACGGCACAGACTGACGAGAGCAGCACCAACAGCTCCAAACATACAGCCAGCTTCCTTCCAGTTCTCTGCTTTCCTCCAGCCCAACCCTCTTTATCTTTTATTCTGCTCTCCACTCAAACTAAAAATCTTTCTTGTTTTTCCAGCCAGACAGGTGTCACCATTGCAGAGTTCAGAGCACCCAGAATGGTCGTTCATCATAACCAAGCAGCGCACATTATGTCCGATGAAAATATAGAAATTCCCGTCCTGCCATGAGGTGGTGAGCCAGTTGCTCATCTATCCAACTTTTCACTGCAGCCAGGTAGTTATCGCAGCAAGTGAGCCGTTCAGTGAAACAATGGCACACTGAGGCGTGCAGCCGGCGTGAGAGCCAGTTGGTTGGGCATATTAAGTCAGTAAATCTGACAATCATCCCAGCGTGTGGTGGAGCCAGTTAGCGCAGAGGGAGATGTGTGCAGACGTCGAAAAAATAAACATGTTTTTCAGGAAATGTCATTCGACAGCTTCGGTGGAATTTTCCTCTGGACCCCCCCTCCCAAAAAAGACAACAACAACAAAAAACACGTAGTGGTAACGATCACAAAACAGTGCAATCATTTCTATTTTTGAATATTTAGTGTGTAACATCCTTGTGATGCTGGCTGATCGGTGTGTGCAGAACCAAAGGAAGTCTGTTCTTAGTATAAAAAGTAGCAGGTACAAGCACTCTTTTGTTCCTACAGCAATATCTCTTTTAATGCAGGACATGGTAGGGGGACTTGCACCTGATTTAGTGTTTGTTGCAACTGTCAGTCCATAATGAAATACACTGCTGTACTCTTCCCATTATGTATTGATTTGTATTTCATGTCCTTTTGGTATGTTTTTTTAAAATTACTTTTTAATCTTGGATACTTTGTCCTTTACTTTTTATACTTGCTTGTAACATCAATTGCCCATTTGGGATATGAATAAATCTGAATCTATCTTGAAGGATTCCTGAACGTTGGATTTTTATCAAATCTCAATCACATTGTTTGAACTCGTCATGCTGAGAAGAAACTGCGTCTCAGCACCTAAAAGCTTAAAACAACAGATTTCTGTTCATTCACGTTGTCACGATCACCTTGAAATAACAAAGAAATGCAGCACTCAGAGTATCTGCTCTGACTCATTTACCAGTTTACAGACAAAACCGATGGTTTGATGGATGCAGGCCTTTAAATCCAAATCAATTGTACTTGAATCTCTGTCTGAACCACATGCGTCACATTTCCCTCTACGATTTCCCTCTACAAATGTTGACATCAGCTACATCCCTGTTGACCACAGGGAACAGAAGACACACCTACAGTGAAATGTGTCATAATGTAGGTGTGTCATAATGAAAGCTGCCATCTAGTTGCTGGTAAGACAAAAAGGCCAATATAGAAACTGGGTGGAGACTTTATGGGTGTGATGAGGATAATTACGAAAATTAAAGCAAAAGTTTATTGAACAAAATAAAATACAAAAAAAATTAAATTTAGGAACAGCCAACAAAGTTAGGTGTATCCAAGAAACCAGATGTAAATGCATTTAGTTAATGTTGTGCTTAAATAATCAACAACTACAGTTTACAGTAGAAAACAAAAGACTCTCCCAGCTCATGGAGCTTTAAAACAAACATTCATGAGCCTTTTACCTCAACTGAGCTTCTTAACACATTTTTCTAAAGCTCCAGCAACCAGTAAAGTCTTTGTTTTGCTGCTCCTTCACTGGTGATATCGGCATAAATGGTGAAAAACATTATTTAGATTGTCAGAGAAAACCCAGGTGGGAAAGATCGCTTCCAAAAAATGACAAAATAAATTCATAACAGTAAAATTATGGGACCCTATGAGCAAATCTCTTTGTTTTGGCAGATTCTGAACAATCCTTCACAGTCTACTATTGTCATACTTCCCAGCCATAAATGTCCTATGGAAATAGCTAATGTTTCATCTGTTATCTCCTATGGCTTTAGGAAAGATGGATCCACTTAAAAAAAAAAGGAAAATTAACACTCTGTCTTGAAAAGAAAAAAAACTCTTATGGGCTTCAACAATAAGGATCTTTTGCATTTAATCAAGTCATTCAGCTGTCCTAAGGGAGGACCAGACTGTGACCCACTTTCACTAAAACAAACCTATTGTTTTCTTTCGTTAATGCTTCATTTAAATTCCTACAATAGGAAAGCGCCTAAATTCCACTAGCTACCTTACAACGCTTTACAAGAGTAAAATGATCAACTCTTATACATCTCCGAGTTAATAATGTGGAGAATTAAATATTGTTTTCAACTTACATTGTTAATTTAATTTATACAGCCACGAAAATTTAAATTATAATTATTGAGAAAGGGGCAGGTTTTTCTTCTTCCGGCTCCCTTTTCACTTGTGCATTAACAGGTGTTGTAAGAGCATGTACTTTTGAATTAATGACGAAATCTGTTAAATCGAGTGAATAAACTGATCAATTGATTGATTGAATAAAGTTCAGGGAGTTTCAAAGAAGTGCTAATCTTGTGGTAAACATATTTCCTTGAATAGAGCCAGTCGCTCAATCACAATCAAAAGAATAAAGGAGGATTAAGAAAAAGTTGCTTGCAGTCTTAGAGATCGTGCTCAGATCCAAATACGTTGTTGTCCCCTCTTTGTAACTTGCAACAGGAACCCTGGATGGTGACACAGCTGCTGATGTTCGCAAGATTGAGCCACAAATCAATTATTTTCCATGGATGAGCATCATGTCAACCACTTGGAAACGCACATTTCCAGCAGGACTCCCGGTCACGCAACAACAGCTGGTGTGCTACTGTGGGAAGCAGCAAACAGCAAACTAGCATCCCAGGTTAGCTGAAGTGCGTACAAAAACAAGAACGCAAACGTATTTAGAAAAGATGGAGAGAATAGGTGGTTGAGGGTGGGTGGAGGAGACACATTTGGCTGCCGACACCCTTGAAGAGTTCAAAGATGGGTTAACCTTTAAAGAGCACTGAACGGGTCAGGAGACAGCAACCCCACTGTAGTAAATAAATGTGTCTGACGCGTCGCTATTCCTTTCTGCCTGGCAACGGTGAATGAATGGATGGATGATGGATTCATAACAGCTCAGTGAGCTGTGAGTGGAAGGGTAAACAAGGACAAATCTGATCATATTTGACTTCATTCTTTTGGTCTATAAAAACCTAGCACTATGTTTATTTTAAAAATGATAATAAGAGTGAAACAGGAAACCTGTAAGCCTACTCCCTTGAATAAAAAAACCTCATGAACTGTAATGTGTGATAGCCACATTTAAGTTCCTTTGTTCTCATACCAGCTCAGCACAGCTTCCTGTGTGTAAAGTGCACATTTACAGCACTATTACCAGGATATTTCTAATGATTTACTTCCTCTTTATAAAAACACCTTTCTCTGTTTGCTGGGGTTTTGTTAATTACAATTCTAATATTACAAACTAAAAGATTAAAACTCTCAATATAAAAATAACTTACCAGGAAGCTATGGATGCACAGCTCAGAACCAGCTGAACTTGATCTGCAGTTTGAGGAATCTGGTTCAGCCGATGACCAATTGAAAGTGTTTGTTCAACGACTCTTTGACGTGTAATGAGGTGAAACGAAACTGTCTTGTAAACAATGGTGTACATAACTCAAGTCTTTAACTGTCCAAAGACATCTGTTTGCTTTGGATTTTACTTTAATTTGGTCATGTATTTTCTGACATACCTATTTTTTTCCAACCTACATCCATATTTAGACAATTTCTTTAAATACAGCATTCAAAACACACAAAACGGTACAAAGTTTCCACCAGGCGGACCAACCTCTGACCTTGAAAGCAAAAGAGAGGGCAGGTCCGGCGTGCATGCTGTTATTGTGTCACCCAACCTAACTGAAAAAACCAATCAGAAGCAACAAGGTGCAAGCGGCCATGACACGAGTGACCATCTGCTTCTTTTTCTAGTTCAGGACAAAGAAGTATTTTCACGCTAGTTATTCTAACTCTGTGGTTTCCAACTTATTGTCACATTAAACCAATGACAACAATGTCCAATTAAAACTTCTATCACCTTATATGGCACGTCCACAAGAATTAAATAACCACTGACTATTTTACAACAAATATAAATTCTTACTGAAATCTAAATTATAAAAAAGGAGAAAAAGAATTTAACGAATAGCCAAAATTCTAAATTAAAATGCTTTGAAGAAGAAAAAAAAAGAAACAGTGAAAGGAGGAAAAGTGACGATGTATTGATCTTTTTTTATTTTGCCTGTAGCCTGGTATGTCATCTGCGACAGACATCTCATTTTTAAGATATAACCACTGGGACATCAAGACTCTAAATCTTATTGTTATAGTTCTGATAAATCCCCGAGACAGAAGAAGCTAGACAGAAGGAAAATTTCAGGAATGCTAAAGCTAAAAAGAAAAATAACCCCCATAAGAGAAGCAGGTGAGGACATTTTCAAACAGCTTAAAAACAAGATGATATGGCCCATTTGTGAATTCAAAGTCAAGGCATCAGCTGGTTCTTTTTGCCTCAAAGCACTGACAGCAATTTGAAGATTTATGTATTTTTAAAGAGCAGTCTGGTAAAAGGGCTAGCATTAGTGTCACCATGAAATTACTAGACCTGTCTAGTTCTGTTCAGTTGAATGCAATTCAATTTTGTTGGTTATGCCAAGTTTGTTTAAAAGTTTAACTTTACATCAAAATGTTTCTACACCTTAAAGGCCCTATAATTAGATGAGAATGTCTTCTCCCTCTCTTTGAAGCATAGAGTGAGACCACACTCCCCCCTTACCAATCTACTGCTGCACTCAGACGGCCTCTGACTGACTTTTCCCCTGCTTACAAGTGAGGCAAGGTTACTCTGACAATCTTATTAAGGTAGCAGTGTTTTAAAATTACACGAGCTACGAGCTGTGTGTTTACAGAGCAGCTGACTGCACACACGGGTTAATTCAACAGCTAATTAATAATGCTCACTTGATTCAAGCTAGCAAAGATCAGTATCGGTATTGTCCAAATGATTTGTGCCATCTTTAGATTATAACTGTGCAATGCTACAGCAATTTAATGAGTAATGCACATGGAGACAGAAAATATATATACATAATTGTGTGTGTGATTTGAGAGTGTTGTAATGTTTTTGGGTGCTCACCTAGTGATTTTTGACTATCAATTCAAACCACTGTATACCTGCAGGAAACCAAAATCAACACCATTGACCAAAATAACTTCTGTTTGGAAGTAGCTTGGAAAATGTCTGGGAAGGACAAACCAGCTGTTTAAAAAGAGTCTGTGTGACTGAAATAAGATCAGCCACAGATATTAGCATCTAGAGCTCCATATACAACCTTGGTCATTTATGGCAAACACCCCAAAATAATAGCATAACCATCCCTAGATTCAGAGCAATTACAGACACAAACAACCCTGAACAGGTTGACGTAATGTTTAGGGTGTTTTCACACCTGATAGTCCAGTAGACTCGTTTCCATTGGGAACCAAAACTGCAATATTTGCTTCATCTTCAGCTGCTGTTGTTCGCTTTCACACTGCACTGTGTCAAATCAACCAAACCCTTTAAAACACCTGTTCACCCCCATAGTGGTGCTGCACCAAGAATGACCAGAGGAAATGACACAAAAACCTCTGAAGAAGATACTGAGTGCAACTTCTTTCTTCACAAAATGTAAACAAAATGGAGTGGTGTCAGATTTTAGCGGTTGTAGGATTTCTCTTCTGTCGTTGATAAAAGACTATGAGCCATTTCTCACTAGCGCTAAACTCGCACATTTGTTTTGGTTGTACTTCCCCAGAGTGCCCTGCGCTATAGATCGCTTGCTGCTTTTGGTGGGGTCTCTGGTCCACTTAGCATTCACATATGCATTTGACATGAGTTCACTTCAACCATACAGAGACCTACAGGGTTTCTCTAAGAAAACCTGCAAAGCAGTGCTAGGACAGTTCACCAGTGACAGTCCATCAAATTTTTGTAAATGTTAAAATTTACAAAAATTTGGATTTGCATGAGCAGGCATCAGATTTTGGAAATAACTGTATGCGATGCCGATCGTCAGATGCAGGGCTGGCGCAATTCAATGCGTCAAGTATAAACCTAGTTTAATCCATCTTTATTGTCACTGAAACGAGCGTACAAAAAAAAAACTATTTAAAATAAATAAACAACACTTAGCCTGGTGGGGGACCAGGCTTATAATACACTGGGGAAAACCTTGGAGAGCTAGGTTTGTAGGCAGACCAGTGTTTGCTTTTTTTGGTCTGCCTCAGAGTTCGATTCCACATTCACACTTCCCCAAACAAACCGGACTTTCTAGACAAACGGACTGAAGTTTGATTAAAGTGGACTAAATAGAGCTGGTGTGATTGCACACTAAATTTGAGCATGTGCAGTATGTACCTAAAAGCTACTTGGCAACCGGGCACACGCAACAGCCCAGACATTACACAGAAACAGGCAAACTGACGTTAGTACTCCTGCATCCATTAAATCCCTTTGCTGTTTTGACTGGCTGGCCAAGTGGCCCTTTGAATTGGGTTACGCGAGCTGCGTATCCTTCAGGCTCTCTTGCTGGAGCAAATGTGACAGCAGGACGTGCTGGGAGAGGAGGGGGCCACCGTCTGAGCTCAGCTTGTGGGGAGGTTGGCTGAGTTTTGCCCTAATATGGACACAGGCCAGGGGGGTGGGAGGGTGGGTGGATTTAGGGCAGACTGGGTGGAGAAGGGGAAACCTGCCCAGTGCCACCACAATGGCAGTCTTGCTTCCCGCTGTTGTTTCTCTGATACTTTTAATCCCACCACCGGCCGCAGTACAAACACTCAATCCACCCTGGAGAACTCTTCGGGAGTCAGTGCCGAGTCGTGTGTCACTTCATTTCTGTTGTTGCTCTCAGACAAGCCCCAGCTCAGAAACAATGCAGCACACAGCTCTCTCTCTCACTCACACACACACACACACAGCTACACAGTTGCTTGTAACACCAAAATGAAGGACAGAGCCTTCTCTTCCTCCTCTTCCTTACAGAAGCACTCCACTCAGTTAAACTGCTGGCTCGGCATGCCCTTCGCTTCATCCAGCTGGGCCTGATGCTTCGGTTTTACACTTGCTCAATACAAACTCCCATCGTCACATCTGGCCTCTGGCGCGACGGGACAAAACCCTCCCAGTGTTCAGTTTGATGAGAAAGGGGCTGTCAATGACCCTAGTGATGAACTCATTGGACCTCAGTCAACACAGAGACAGAGAACAGGGATAGAGAGATACTGGGAAGGCATTTAAAAGTGTGATGAGAGAACAATAGCTCAAATGAAGGCAAAAAGTAAGTAGAAAAGCAAAAAAACTGCTTTTCTACTTACTGGTATGGTATTTGGAGAAGAGAAGGAGGAGGCTGGATACCACTGGCAGTAGAGAGAAGGACTTCGGGCGTAGAAATTCCTTCTACGTCTCTGTTCAATGCCACTTCTGTTCTGCCAAGTCCGGCATGTCAACAGCAGCGCAGATACAAAGGGAGCCATGTCTGCGTGAGACGGGTTCTTGTGTGAAACTTCTGTCAGCATGTGTGTATGGGATGGCATTAAGCAATCGTCACCAAAGAGGACTTTCTCTGAAAGAGATAGGTGGCCAAGTCAGAATCACAGCAGTTCTGAAGTGACCTGTTCATTTTGTGCTCAAAACATTTACTGGCTACCTAGCAAAGATGCAGGAGCAAAAAATCTGATCTTTAATTGGTAAATGTAATAATTCTGAACAACTCACTTCTACAAAATAAATAAAGCTGAAGTATTGTTTCAATACTTGTTTTAAGGGTGTGTTCACACAGTCCTGTTTAATCCACTTTAATCAAACTCTAGTTCATTTACCTAGAAAGTCTGGTTTAACTAGGGAGGTGTGACCAAAAAACCTTAGGTCTCGGCTTGGCTGAAGTGAATTACGCCACTGTTCGAATGCAAATATAATAAGTATACTTACTTAAATAATAGTAAGCGGGCCAGAGACTTCTGCAAAAGCAGGAAGGTGATTACACCGCAGGGCATTCTGGGTAAATACATTACAACCAAAACAAAAGCTTGTGATCAACCGCTAAAATCTGACATTTTTATTTACATATTTTGAAGAAACAAGTTATCTTCTGTGGTTTTTGTGTTATTTCCTTCAGTGGTTCTTGGTGCAGTGCCACTACAGGGAAGAGGGGGAACAGGTTTTTCAAAGGGTTTGGTTCGTTTTAATGTGAAAGCGAAACGCAACACCTGAAAATGTAACAAATGTTGCAATTTTTGTCCCGAATCGAACAGAGTCTACCAACTATTAGATGCCATTTACAGGCCAACAGATGAAGAAGGATTCCAGGGAAATGTCTTTTCTGTCCTACAATCATGATCGCGTACGTCTGTAAAGTGAAACCATTTCAGCAACATTTCAGCGGTGGGCCTGTTTATCTTCTAAAGGAATCTCATTAGATTAGTGAATATGTTTTAATTTTCACTTGGAATTTTAATACATTGAATAAGTATGGCATATTATTCTAATAATTTCAGGGTGGGGAGTTGTACATTGCTACATATAGTTTGATGTGTAGTGAATTTCCAAAAGCATGTTAGTTTAAATGAATGAAAGACTTGCTTCCTTTCTTTCAGCCCTTGCCTCAGGTATTTGTTTTGCACTGACATCCCCTCCTCCACTCAGTGTGAGGGGGCAATTCTCTGTCTGAAACTGCTGAATAGTGCTTCCAGTAGCCTTCAGGTGCCTGTCTTATACAATAATATAGATAGTCTACAAACCTAATAAGCCTATTGCAGAAAAAAAGAGGAAATTTTTTACCTTCTGTAAAAGGTGCTGACGTGCTGCAATGTATTTGAATTTGAGTCCAGATTTCTGTGTACCTGTTAAATAAGTTCAACCGTTTAAAACTCAAGAAAATTGTCGCCGAGGTATTATAGAAAATGAATCAAACTGTACATTTAGTGGAGGGCAAACGGAGGTGGTTCTTTTCAAAACAAACCAAGTCACAACTTTCCACAAACACTGGCTCTACTGTTGGGTCACTATTATCACTACTTTTTTTTTTTTTAAACACACACACACATAAATGCAGCTTCTGGGGTGGCCACTGTAAATTTAGCATCCCTGCCTGGGTGGTTACCAACACTTAGTTACAAAATGAGGTGCTTGCACAAGGCGCTAACAGCACACAATGAGACAGTAAAGGAACCTGGACGGCAGAGAACTAATAGTACTTTAAGGGATGTTCAGTGTTAAACTAGTATCAAATTAAATTAAAAATCAGTCCAGGAACCACTCCCTATAAATCCTAATTACCAAACAGATTAATTTTAATTAGGTTCTGCATTGAAGCCATAACTTTGCAGAATTGCCTCACAAACAATTAGTTTCACAACTGTGTGCCCAACCCAATCTGTTGTCATATTGTTCTGCCTTAAGTCTTGCTAAAGTGTGACGGGTGTCCCGAATGTCATAATAGTACTGAGTAATTAGGCTGCAATAAACGATAAAAGAAAACATTTCTAGGTTGATGTAACTGTAGACATGCAGAATAAATGCAAAAATCCCCATAAAAACTCAGACCTTTTCTTTTTTTTTTGTAAACTAACCAAAAATAGTAACACAGAACAAGCTTGGATTATTTCTGTCAACTACTCGAGCTAAAATTTGATGCAAATTATTGCATATTTGAGTCTCTCATCATTGTGTAGCGGTGATAAACACAGAAGTGGAAATCACAGAGCAGAAGTGACACACCTTCCGCTGTTCAAGTAGCACACAGCAGGTCAGCAAAGCAAGACTTGAGAGCAAAAACTGTGGTGTGCAGCACTGACTTTTTGGGCAAGACAGAAATGCAGAGAATGAACAGATAAGCATAGCCCAAATCCAGATTACGGTCTAATCAAGTTTTTCCTCCTGTGGCTTTCCAAGTTTCCAATGTCCCAGAAAGCATGATGCTCTGGGCATTTTTATGCAAACTCCCAAAGAACGAGGTTTACACAAATCAACTGGGCATATGGAGAACTTTCCTGCCCCCAGTATCAGCTCTCTCTGGCATGATGTAGAGATGGCGAGTCGGGTTTATAAACATTGACTTAGACTGGCATTTTAGTGGAAATGTGATTTTTAAATCTTCCACATTTAGTGGATTTTTCTCAATACCTCGTCCCCCAGACTGAACCAAAATGCAACAAAGTAAAAAATAAAAAAAAACAGGTAAACTTTCTGGATTGAAAGCATGTTGTCGTGGCAACGCCAACACATTTTCAGCTGTTTTATTTCCCCTTTCGCCTGGTTGGGACGCCTCGTTTCCCCACAGCTATTTTTTGGCTTTAGATTTTAAATGTTGGCCGTCTATAGAACAGCCATGAGTGACGCGTACGCTCAAAGCAGTTTATTTCCACTCCCTGTGTTGCATTCATGATATCAGCTATTTAGACAGCTTATGGGTTTACATCTCGCAGTGCAATTAAATGAGTTCAGTTTTTAACGTGTTATTTTTCCTGTAATAACAAATCAAAATGGATGTGTTAATGTCACAGCCCTAGTTTAGAACAACACATTCATATTAGCTGTAGCTTCATAGCCTTCGACCAGATTACGGTCTAATCTGGTCGAAGGCTATGACCAGATAGCTCTGGTCATAGAAAATACTTTTTCTTTTTTTTTTTTATCATTTCACAACTAAACAAATATGTGCCTCATTTTTCTAAATAAAAGCACTTCCTGTACTGATTGTTCTAAAATCATAGGTGCGCCTTCATTCACTCAATACACTGCAGTAAAAAAAAAAACAATGTACAGCAATCTCAGCAGTTTGGTTAATTAGATTAATATTTAATTATTTAAACTGGCCCCAGCCTACTTAAATTTGAAGGATCAGGCATTGGGTGTGAAGTGTTATATTTCTCAACTTCTTAGACAAAAAGAAAAACAAAAGTGGTATCGGCAGATCAGGCTTTTTAGAGATCGGCGATCGGCCAGAAAACTGCAATCGGTGCACCCCTGTTAATCAGTGTTGAGTTCTCCACAATAAAAGCCCTTGACATTTGATTCAATTTAAAAAAAATTATATTGCCAAAGATTTGACACATTGCTATTTTTCTTCTTGATGTAATTGAGTATTAAGCTTTCTAATCGAGCCAATATAGCCTCACTTCAAATTTGAAAATAAGTTATATGTTGGATAAAATGTTGATGTGTAAACTACAGCAATGCAGTGTTATGTTGTAGACTAGACGAGAGGGTTGTAGAATGTTTTCTAAAGTGGCAAGTCGAAAAAAACAACGCAAAAACTCCCAACATTCTTTCAAAATTATTATTATAAAAAGGAGAAATGCATTAACAACGGAGAGGCAACCTACACCTAACAAACAGAACCTAGAACAGCCAGGCAGAGTTTATCGAAGCCGTACAGCAGACTCACAGAGAGCGGCCGCCGACCTGACAGGATGTGAGCATAAAAAGTGAAACGTGAGTGGGAAGTGTGCAGGGTCACAAGGCAGCACAGTTGTACACACACTTGTTCTCAGTGACAATTAAAGCGGCAGGCAGACGGCTAGTTTGGGGTAAAACAGGAAGCTTGGGGCTGGTATTTCACAGCGACCCAGCCTTGGTCCACCACAGACAAATAACTCATTATTTTGAGGGTAATAAAAAAAAAAAAAAACAGGAGGCTGTGAAACATTAATGCTGGTGAACATTGAACCTTCAGGGGTTTAAGTGGTAAAAACATTTTTAAGCTTTTAAGACAATAAGCTTGTTCTTTCAACTAGGATTTTTGTTAAAAATAAATAAATAAATAAAAAAATGAAAGGGCTCCTGAAGGCGTCAAGCTTTTCTATTGGAGGGTTTGACCTTGAATGAATGGTTATGCTGACTTCCAGTCAAAGCAGAGGAGAAGTGAGAAACAGATACAAAGCTGTCTCTACTCTTTGTATTAGCAAAGCTGGATTGCTCTAAGCCATTTCTAAAATAGCTTTGATTTTAGAAAAATTAAATGAAATAATTCATGGTGATCACTAGCGTTGAAGCCTTTTAGGCCACTCCTAGGGAGTGTAAAATTGTTTTTCACACTTTTTCTGGATTGTGTCTGTTACACACCCACAAAATCTGTTAGCGGCTCTCCAGTGAGGGTGTCAAATTTTTTTTCCCCCCTTGTCCAGCCCAGATGGCAGCGTTGGCTGAGTCAGCAGCGATCGTTGGGCAATATACAACTGGCCGATTAGATAAGATTAGATAAGGGCACGAAAGACAGTGCATCAGAGGAATTCAGGGACGTGCCGAAGTTCGCAAAAACATTGCAAATCCAGTAGATTTTCCCCACACTGTGTGGCGTTTCAGCCGCAAAGTGTGTTTTATTGGGGTTTGATGTGACGGGACAACAGTAGTGTATATTTGTGAAGTGGAAAGCAAAAGGACACATTTTGTTGTTTTTTTTTTTTTAAAGTGATGATTTAAATTTGTCTTCAGCCTCCCTGAGCCAAAACTCTGTACAATCATGTCTGGTTTTAAGAGGAAAAAAAAGATGACAAGCATTTGCAAATATTAATTTTTCAAGTCTTTTCACAGATTCTCAGGTGGATTCAGGTCTTGACTTTGACTGGGCCATTCTAACACATTAATGTGAATTTATCCCTGCAGGAGAAAAGCCTGCCAACAGCATGAAACAGCCACCACCGTGTCTCACCATGGAGGTGGTGTGTTTCATATATAGATTTTTACTAAACAGAGATTTCTATGCATGTTCTTGAGCTGCCTGGTCGTCACGGTGATGTTAGTTTAATGTTCAGCGGCAGACAACTGTAGGGTCTTCAGTTGTACTGTGAGGTTACCCCACAGTTTTGGTTCCTGCTATTAGAAACCACTAGATTTTACTTTACGGTGTCAAACAGTTAATTGAACTTTGAGAATGTGTTCTTGTATTATTATGCCATTACAATTATATTAAACACATTAAATTTAATAATTGTAATATGATGCAACGTGGACACGTTAAAGGGGTATGAATACTAAAACTAACAGTTTGTTTAGTTTAAATTTGGTCTTGACTTTAAAGGTTGCATACCATTTTTTCTAGGGGTGCACCGATTGCAGTTTTCTGGCCGATCGATCATTGATTTTTAAAAAAGCCTGACCGGCCGAGTCCGCTTTTGGCCGATATTGATTTGCTTTTACCTGAAAAGTTGCCAAATATGAGGAGAAAAATCGCTATTGTTAAGCAAACATTGCTGATTTTCAGATAATAGCTGAAGTAGATAAGATCGGTTTCACATAAATATCGGCTGACTACTTAATATTACGGCCAATTTATCTGTCAGTTGATTATCGGTGTATCATTTTTTTCTTCTTCATAATACTCACAAAAGCAAGTTATGGAGGAGATACTATTTCATCCTTATCGACATTTGACAATGTGTTCTCAAAGGTCTACTCACTAGACAGGCCTACAAGTCAGTAGACCAGTCAAAAAAACACATTTTGCTGGCCGATATATTATATATATTCCTTTATTTATTGTCCCAGAAGTTATTGCAATAAATGATAATATTGTTGTTTTGAGACCTTTTTCAAGTAATATAGTGGTAATGGCTTAATAATGCAGGAACACATTCTCAAAAGCCAATAAACTTTAAATTCTAATGAAGATTTATCACTGGAACTGGAAGACATTTTAAATATCCAAAATAGCAACAAAAAAAAAGTAACAAACAAAATGAATGATGAAATCTCTGTGTACAAAACTGTCCTTCAAAAAAAGAGCAAGTTGAGACCAAATCACAATGGACTGAAGACTAAAGAAAAATAAGAAACATTGCAAATGGAAATTTTCGCGCTCATTTCAATCTATTACCCAATTAATTGGATTATTGTTTATTAAACAGGCCTACAACGTAAGAACATAAAAACAAAACAGAATTTTCTTTTTTACCTTGGTATAGGCAACAAAAGAGTACACTGGTTTATTGAGGCTTTGAGCTGCTTATTCTACATAAATCTTATGATTTCACTTGCATCATCTGGTCCTCCCACCGTGAGACCTCAAATGCAGCATCATATTGTTGACATACAGCTAGACTTCTGCAAATGAAAACTGCTGCTTCCAGCGGTTTCACTTAAAAGTTTAGGAACAGCTTTATTGCAAATATCACATTTCTCCTTCCAGCTCCATTGGCAATCTAAAGTAGCAGACTTCAGTAGTTAGATGCCTTCTTTGTAATCTGAACCAAATGGCTGCAACCAAAGCATTTCCCCTCATCAAAGGGAAGTATAACACTAGCTTGCTGGCCTTGTATCAGGTGCATGCTGGTTTTCTTCTAATGGGAGTGATGGCTATTTGTTTTTGCAGAAATTAGAGTGAAATCATTCCTTTGTTTGTCAGATCTATAATTTGCTTCTTGTCTTCTTTTTTTTTATAAGCGTCAGTCAGTGGTAAAATACTACAAGATACATTGCGCTGCAACACAAAGGCTTTCCTGTGCACCAGACTCAAGCAGGTTAAAGCCACAAGGCGAAAAACGCCACCGATAAACGGCGCGCTCGAGACCATATCCTGTTTTTCTGCAACAAGAAGAAAAGTTTGCACAGTCACATACAAAATGCAATCTTCGGGCACACACACAAACACCCCCACACACGCACGTTGCGTTCAGGTCCTGCCAAAGCAAACTTGTAAATGACATGTTCTTGCTTGTTTGAATGGTCCCCCACCGGCTGCTCCACGCTGCATCAGTAGAACGCCGTAAGCGCTGCCTGCGGGTCCCCAGTGTCCACGTAAATGCCAAGAGACACAACTAGGCTAATCTGTCCAACGAACATGCAAAACAAGACAACGCGTTCCAGCGGAGATCAGGATTCATCCACACCAGCCATTGTTCTGCATGTTTAACAGCACCTTGAGTTCAGTTGGCATGCCAGGCATGCTGCGAATGCACCCTCCAAGCCCTATTCTGACTGAAACACGACAGACATACACACACACACACACACACACCCATGTGGGAAAACACACTCATACGTTTGTTGTTACTGGGGAGTGCAGCTGTTGCTGTATGTCGTCTTGAACAAAAGAGCGCCAGTTCAGTTCACTGAAACCAATCAGAAGGCACCAGTTTTTTGGTTAAGCACCCATCCAGTCTGCAGTTCAAAGTTTCCATGTGACCTAGTTCTCGTACAAGCAACAAGGCTAACTTGAAGGAGTTTATTTTCATCACTTCGGAGACAAAACAAAGAGTTTCAAGACTGACTAAACTAGTCCCAGAGTTAATAATAGCAGCTAAGGTAAAGAGTTGGTAGCTCTTGACACACTAAAGTGAAGCTATACATAGGTTTTGTTCTGATTTATGACATTGACATAGTCCAGCAGTGCAAAGTACTTCACTATAAGCCACCTGCCTGTGAAGGTATGAGGCTATGCTGTCAGGTTGAGGTTGTAAAACAGCTAGTACACCCTTATAAATTATTGCCCACTCGAGTCCCAAAGTTTTTCCCACGGCGACTAATTCAGCCAGTCGTAACAAAGCTGTATGTAGCTGGCTAAATGATTCCATAAAAAGGAAAATAGAGGAGAAAAGTGGAATTTAGCCGAAGAGTAACAAGCTAAGTTTGAGGGCTAGCTGCTAGCAGTGCTGCTGTTTAATAGAGAGAGAAAAAGGTTCAAAATGGACACGTAACAGGATGAATACCGAGTCATTTCATATTTTAACCGCGACATAATTATACAGCATAAAAAAACCTCCTCCATATAGTTAGCACTGAAAGTTGCCTAGCATTGTTAGCGCTTCCTCTCTGCGGTAACCCATCCCGTTTGACAGTCACTGATTTCACAGGGAAAGAGAACTTGGTTCTAACTCCAGTCAAGCGAAAGTCCTGGGAACATGAAAATAATGAAAATATAGGGTGAACTCACCTGTTGGTGTTGGTCCCACTGGGTAGTATTTTCACTGAAGTGGGCGGAGAAGCGTGGAGTGGTCTGGTTTAGTTTACGAAGTTCACACTTTTCACACACACGCATTAACACACACCGACCTTTCCAACTCAGCGTCCCCAGCAGCAACAGACAACAACTGACTGAGAATCCTCCCCTCCCTCTGCTGGGCCACCGCGAGACAACTGAATCCCACCTCCTCATCTCTGATTGGTCAAATTTGGGGACAGGGCAAAATGGGCCAATTAAAATGAGTTTTTCACTTTCTTTGGTCAATGGATATGCATTAAATCATGTCCTTTCTAAAGTGCTGTGAAGCGCTTTATGGGCTTCTTAGATAAATCAGATTTAGAATAAAATCTAATCAATATTAATGATAATAATTACATGTCCTCTAACACTGGCGACAAATTACGCTGTTATTTACATTCACCTAAATTAAAAAATGTAATGAACCTTACTTTATATTTTGTTTTGAGATGTCTGCATACAAAAACTCCAACATTCCCTGAGGGTTTTTTTTCATAGATGTTTGATGAAGTTAATGTTTTTACACTGAAACATTGTCAAAACAGAAAAGTTTTAGTTATTTATTTCGTTTACTCCTCGTACTTATTCCTGTTTTTCAAGTCTGTAAGTATTTCTATGCTGTTTTGTTTCTTTTATAAAACATACATGGATACATTTCCAAATTTTCTAAAATACATATGATTAATGTACTCTTCTCATTAGATAAAGAATAGATTGCTATCTTCAAAGCAAGACTCGAACAAATAAAGATTCGATTTATGGTTTGTATAAAAACAGTAAAGTTTTTGCACATTTCCCATTTAAATCCACTTTAATTGGTGTATGCATTCAAATTGGATGATGAAAAATGTGCAAAATTAAATCAGATACCTTTTTGTTGAAGGACTAAACAAAACAAAAAAAAAATCTTCAGTCTTTGGAGTTGAAAAGGAAGGATTTCGTTTATGAAGCAACATTTGAACAGCTTTATCTGAGACTGTCCAAACCTGACACCTGGCGGCGAGTCACTGTTATTGCCATGCCTGCCACTGCAGTAGTGGGTTCACTGCGACACTCAATCAAGTCAGATCAAAGACTTTCCACACAAGCTCACACTGCAGCGAGATTAGAAGGGAAAAAATGTTTTAATCACGCCTTTCATTCACTTTGCAAGCAGATGGCTGCAGGCGATTCGAGCAAACACACTGCGAGAATAAATACTTTATCACAGCAAGTGGAAGATTTAAATCTCCTAATCCCACCAGACAGATGGGTGGAAAACAGTGACAAAATATTGTTTCAGTCAGAAAATATGGACATTCTACTATATATATATATATTTAAGTTTAAGTTGCAGGTATAAGTCTTTCCTTTGTTGTTGTGAGTGAACTATTTTTGTCTCCACTGATTTATGCTAACACAACAGAGAATCACCGACAAAATGAAAATTATCCTGTTGACGCATGTCAAACCTATTTTGGATGTCCATCTGAGTGATTAGCATTAACGTCTATCTTAAGTCATACATTAATTACACGCTAATATTATATTATACTATTTTAAAATCAACAAGATCCCATTGTTCATTTTTAATTTTTTCTATCTACACAAAATATATTTTTAAGTCTATCTGTGGTTACTCAACATGCATTAAGAAGCTCAACCTCTAGGTGGCAGCAGCTCACCACTTGACTCTCGTGAGCCTGACTCAAACTTTGCCAAGAGAATCCGGCATAATGTAAACAATCTCACCTTGATTTCCCTCTGGAGGTGTTGATGACATTACTGCATTCCAGCTGTTTGGTTTGTATTTTATTTTGAAATGTTTCTCGATGAGATGTTGGGGTTGGAGTTGACAGCAAATACTGAAGGATTGTCCCTGTTACACCAGGTTATGGCAGAATCATCTTTTAGTAGTTTTAGTAGATACAGGAAATGTTGACTTACCTGCCTACCTACCTACCAACTCGTTCCGCGTACATTCAGGCACTTCTGTTTTCTTTTTTTTTTTCTTTTAGCTTGAAACAAAAAATTAAAAAACAAAAACACTTTAACTTTGTAGTTTTGAGCTTATTAAACCAAAATGAAAAATTGCATAGCAAACCGGTACTCGGACCCTACTCAGAATTAGGATTTTGTTGCGAGGAACTGCAACTTCGTAGAGTTAAAAGTAATAATAACTAAAAAATGTATCTAAATGGAGCAATAACAGTAAAAAATTTGGGATTATATTGCTTTTTGGGCACAAAAACGTTAAGACATTGGCGCGGTGGCATTGCAGGGGTGGCACACATTACTCTACCTGGCTGTCGTGTTCAAGTCCTCTCCCGAATGGTTCCTCACTCACCTTCCTGTCACATAAAGGCCATTGGAGCCTAAAACATGTGAAGGAGAGCAACTGTTTTGGGTTTCCGACATTTTCAATTCAAGTTATGCGAGCAATTAGAACAAATGAGCGGACGAAGTCCCGCGTTACGAATGTTGGGCAATAACATAATGAAGATGCTAATTCGTAAATGACGCCATGACATGCATGTCAAGTTCTGAACTTCATTTCAGACCTGACATGAATAAACACAAACTAGTTCACATACAGCTATAAACTTGATTCAGAATACTTAGGTGGGGAGTTATGAAAATTTATGAATTTGTATTATGTTGGGTGAACCGGATTTACAGCTGGTTTTTGTGACGAGGCAAGTGGCGCAATTCTAATCCCAAAGTAAATGTCCTAATTCATATCATTCAAGCATCTTCAAAGAGTTGCTGGTGATGCTGTGGGCAGAAAAGGATCTCCAGCAGCAGTCAAACGTTAGAGCTGAGCAAGGCCAGTGGTGGCCCCAAGCAAGGACACCCAAGCCTTGGTTACCATCTGTGCTAATCTACTCCCCGGACGGGGATTGAAATAAGCTTAATGTGGACGACTTTGTTGTTGTTAGCCAAAGGTGACTTCAGGTCCCCCCCGCCCCCACTCCACACCTATAATAATATTAACATTGAAACCCTGGGTGTGAGAGGAAATACAAAGACAAAATCCGATGTTGGCGCTCCCTTGTGAGTTCGCCTTTGTTACCGGGCGGATCGGAAAACCACTCTTTCATCTGCTGTTGTCCACGCTTGGCTAAAGGCCAGGGTGCTGTGCTAATCGCAACATAAACTTGTTTTGATCTCTGTTACAAAATTTACATGTGGATAAATTTGCAAAAGTATTCACACCCACTGAACTTTTTCAATTCCCTCAGGGCTCCAGTTTATTTTATGTGACAGAATCAACACAGCGCAGCATTGTGAAGGGGAAAGAGACTAATATGTTGTTTTCAAAATGTTTTTACAAAGGAAAAGCTAAGAGATATAAAATATATAAAAAATTTGAATTTTCAACAGATAACTTGAATAGCATTACGCTAACAATAAACCTGCACTGATCTGAACTCCCTTTTGTAATGTTACAAGTGGGTTTTTTGTGTGTAAATGAAAGTTATTCTTATTGTTAGGGCTGCACAATACTAGAAAATCTAGTGATGGCGATAACATCAGTAAATATTACGATAACATTATCAGTTCTCATAGTTCTTCTTCCCTCCCTTCCTCATCTGGGTTTCCAACAATCTGTGACCTTTGGCATCGGTATCCAGTGTGAGCTAACCATGACGTTAGCATGAAACATGCAAGTTCATAACGCTTTGAATACATTAGCCAACAATTGTTGTGCTCCAAACAGTTCTTCTCGATATGAAAATTGCATAAACTGATATTACACTGAGGATATATTTGCAATATATTGTGCAGCTCTACCCCTAAAATAATTGTAGTACTTACTGAATGCGACTTAAGATTTTAATTTGTAAAACATGTTAGAAAAAAACCCTCAAAATGACATGACATGCCGTTTTACTGTGAAAAAAAAAATCTGATAGAGAATGAATACTTCTGTCAAGCCCGGGGTACAGCGACCACACTGTGTCACCAAGAAGTACAGGCCACAGTAAATTCCTTGTAGTTCCTCCTGTCACTGTTTCTTGGAGATTTTAAAAAGCTCCTGCGGTGAGCGTGGAAAACGGTGAGTAATATGTCAACATTTACATTTGGGCGAGTCAGAATCTAAAAGGTGCCCAGGCAGATGTGAGGATGCGCAGTTTTCTAAATGTCATCAGTGTAGTTTGATGAAAAGGCTTTTTGTCTCCCCGAGGAACAGGATCTGTTTTCTCCCAACTCGCCTGCAGAGACGACAGAATTTACTGAACACATTCAGCTCTGAGGTTTTTGGTCTTTTCGTACTTTCTTTTTGTGTTTGTTCTCACAGTGGAGCCATAAGCTTAATCTAAGCTGAACTGGTATTGTCTAAATGCTTAGAGTGACATAATGCATTGACCAAGCTTTCAGTTTGTGATGGTCATAAAGGGGCAGTATTATGTAAAATCGATTTTCTGAAGACTGGGTTGCATAAAGAGCAGGAGCTTTTAAAGGGACAGAGGCACAATTTTAAGGTATTAAATAACAAGGTAAAATGAATTTTAAGTCACATTTGATAGATTTTTTTTTAAATCTATCAAACTCTATTAACTGAGGTTAACATAGTTGCATGATTGAGCTATAAAATGTGCCTGGAAAACACATAATACTGCCCCTTTGACGGGTTATATGGCTCTCCACCCAGGGCTTCCATCTGTTGGGGCATAGCAAGAGAAAAAAAAGCCTTGTGTTGCACTCAGTGTAAACACTGGAAGAGCACATGGAAACAGCACAAACGTCAGAATCTGATTCTAATCTAAACTCAAGAGTCCCCAAGCTGGATTGATGAATATTCAATACATATTTTTAAAAAATCATATTGCAAACACTTTTGTTTGGATTTTATCCCCGCCACTAGACCAGACCAAGTTTCTCCCAAGTGCCCTGCTGTTGTGCCTTGCTAATAGGCTTCTGTTTTCTGAGCATGCCGGCCAGATGCACATTCACGTCCATGTTGACGTTAAGCAGCAAACAGCCGTCCTCTGATCTGCCAGACTGCGCAGACTTTTGGAGCTCTCGTTGGATCTTTCTTGGTATTTAATGTAATTTTCTAGGCCACAACCTTTCTTCTTGAACTCCACGCCCGAGTCTCTGTCGCCTCCTGGTTATTATTTTTTACTTCCTAAATCCATGGTGAGCCCTCGAAGACTAATTTGATTAAAAAATTTTAAAAAACAGCTTCATACCAGGAAATCTTTTTTTTTTTAAAGAATACGCTGATAATGACAATAGCATAATTTTTAAAGATGTGCTAACTCAAATAAAGAGGTTCAATTCTAACTGATTTAGATCCCTAACTTTAACCTCTTGCATTAAAAAGACACACAAATAAAAATTATCTCAGGACTAAAATCCTACCGAATCTTTAGCAACCACAACTAATGTGCCATACGAATAATTTGTATTTACAATGTGGCTTTGAAATCACTGTTGAACCACAACTTACCTAACCCAAAGTACGACCAGACGGCTAAGTTCTGAAAATAACCCACAATTTTTACTATATGCAAAAATTAGATAATAAAAAACACTTTCAAAAAATTGTGGCTAATAGTGGCTAAAGGTTTAGCCACAGTTCCACCCAGAGGCTGTAGCACAATCTCAAGAAGACTTTAATTGATGTTTGAAAGAACCATAAGCTGCCTCCTGCTTAGCTTAGCAGAGCCACGGGATTTAATCATAAAACATCCTAATAATAAACACCAAGCACAACTAATGAGAGAAACATTTAAGAAGTAACACCTTCAGTGAAATTGGAAATAAAAACTTTAGGTAGGATTGTTTTATCTTAGCAAATGAAAGCAACTGGTGATTTTTTAAATTCGACCTACACTAAATAGACAAATTTCAGTGACTCATATATGTAACACCCTCCATAACTCACACATAGAAATGTAAGAAGACAGAAACAGTGAGAATATATGCGATGAGAGGTTTGTGTAGGCAAACTCGTGAGGACTGAAGGTAAATAATAGAGTCAAGAAGAAAACAGTAGCATGGGGGAAAAAAAATCAACCCACTGAGTTATTGTGTACCCACATTTCAGGCTCTATCATCAGATTAGCGTCAGACGTTGGGCGCCAGGAGTGTGGGGAGATAAGCATTTGTTATTTGCCTTGAAAATGAAAGTGTGTACTCATCATCCAGGAGTCTACTTTGTATATATATATATATATATATATATATATATATATATATATAAAACTCAGCCAAATTCAATCCAGTTTTGCTATGAAGGTCCATTTCAAATTTCTACAAAACGCTGACAGTGGTTCTATCCTGAGGGATGTTGTGGCCTATTTCTTCCCTATTGCCTCTCTAGTTTTCCTTTTTATTTTAGATTGGAAACATCAAGTCAGCTCCACTGCACTTGGAAAGACAATAGAAAAGAAAACTCTAATCTTAACTGAACAATAGTAGTTTCAGGTTCCATGCTTTTCTTTCATAATTCTCTTTTATACAGTGTGTGATCGCAAAGGACATTTCCTCTCTGGAAAGCAAAGGCCTAAACCTCTTTTATATTAATAATAATAATAACAAGAAGAAGGAATAAGGGAGTCAGGGGAATTTTGCATATTTACGTAGAAATAATTTGTGATGTCTTATTTCTTTAAAAAGAAAAGTGCAACCAAAAGCATCTGTGGCCGATTTAAGCATAAAATCTAGTTCAAACAGTGCTTTGAAAAGCAAATGTTATTTGAGAGAATCAATAAAATGAGGAATAAATAGGGAAGCCAATAATAAAGGATCTAAAAAATGACAAATAACAGATTTTTTCAAAACAAGCTAAATGTAGATATATACTTACCATACTAACTCTCAAATAAGTCTTGTTTTTCTTGTACTTTTATAAATATGAAATATTTTAAGAATTAATATTTAATGAAGATTAAAGTGGGGTTTTTTTGGACCACCTTTTTACAGGATAGAAATGTTATAAAATTGACTTTGGTTATCAAGCTCCTTTTTTCGAAAGAAAAAAAAAAAGATCTGATTGTTTTTTTTTATGGTATTCGTGATTTAAAACTATAATCTTGAGCTGATGTTAAAATTATTGCTGTTTCTGAAAAATGTTTCATGTGTGTAAAATATGTATTTCATTCATGACTCTGGCAAAAATAAGCGAAAAACAAGACTGGTCCCAAAACGTGGCCTTGCGGAACCCCTAAAAGACATCCTAGTTAACAAAATGTGATCGTATCTACGCAAACACATCAGCTAAATGATGAACTATGTTAATTTTTGACTTGGAAATAAAAAATACGCTACTACAATGCTATTCTTTATTCAATTTAACTTAAAAGTCTGTTGCTTGTTCATACATAATAGAACAGTCGATTCTTCTTTGTATTTTCCACTACAAAACGGAACTTTTCTGTTCTTGGCTTCATCTTTATCTCAGTCAGGACATTTCAATCTCTTCCGCTGATGAACTCTCCGTGACCTTGAGTGTTTTTCTCACTCTGCCGGATCACTTCAGGACCTCTGCTCCGACTGACCCTTCTGTTTGCAGGTTCAGAGGCAAAAGGGAGAAGTCAAAGTGAATTCCCCTCTGAGATGGCAGCGGAGGCACTTAGAGAGATCGAAATCGATGCGAGGGAGAGAGCCGGCAGAAACGCCGCGGCTCATTTTCAACGCACGCTCTGATGAAATCAGATTGATTTGCTCGGTGTGAACAACGGGGAGGCGGGAGGGAGGTGGCAGCAGAAAGCGAAGCAAGGACATCATCAGTAGCTTTGACGTCGTGGGATCGCTGTGTGGAAAAGCATCATGGGCTGGTGTCTGGAGGATCGTGTGCGGTGAGCTGTACGCGACTGTAATGAACTTTTAAAAGATGTTCAAAGAAGTCACCGAAGCACGATAGTGTCTATTTTAACATTGGGCTCAAGTCTATTCAAAAGAGGAAGTTGATTTTAAATCCAACATTAATATTTGGATCAAAAGTGAACAAGAACAACACTAGTTGAACTAAAGTATTGTACCGTATTTTTGAAAAGGCTTAATTGGGTGTGAATGAGGTGAGAGTGAAGTTCGCAGTGAGATTCAAAGAGCTGTCTGAGGTCTTCACAACAAATATTAGAAGTTTATGAGTCTGGTGAGGTCTCTATATAATTTGCTCTTTGTATCTACGAAAGTTCTCCCTGAACGCAGACCATAAGATGCTAAATGAAGTCTCCGAAAACTCCTAAAAGGAGTTCGGACAACAGCCTCTTGCGACAGATGATATTTTCGCCGAGAGAGAAAAAGCTATCAATCTGTCAATCCTTTCCGTGTCCGGGCCGGGTGAGGTTTCCCGTGTTGAGTCAAATTAAGCCGCAGGCTCCACTCCTGGTGGTGCCCTTCCGTCAATTCCTTTAAGTTTCAGCTTTGCAACCATACTCCCCCCGGAACCCAAAGATTTTGGTTTCCCGGACGCTGCCCGGCGGGTCATGGGAATAACGCCGCCGGATCGCTAGTCGGCATCGTTTATGGTCGGAACTACGACGGTATCTGATCGTCTTCGAACGTCTTCGAACGATCAGATGATATAAACTCTAAAGAGTTTATACCTCTTTAGAGGTATAAACCTCTAAAGAGGTTTATACCTCTTTAGAAAAGGTATAAACTCTTTTCTAAAGAGTTTATACCTCTTTAGAAAAGTTTATACGTTTCTAAAGTCTAAACTTTAGAAAGATTTAGCACCGATTTGTGCTCTGATGGCCGATTCGCTGCTGGTTGCCAACTTGCAACTGGCATCGGATTCATTCACATGTGAATTCAGGATATAAACAAGAAAAAAACATGAATTTATTACATAAAACAACT
This sequence comes from Xiphophorus hellerii, assembly GCF_003331165.1. Taxonomy (NCBI): domain Eukaryota; kingdom Metazoa; phylum Chordata; class Actinopteri; order Cyprinodontiformes; family Poeciliidae; genus Xiphophorus; species Xiphophorus hellerii. The sequence goes on along the minus strand of NC_045686.1, from coordinate 21,566,286 downwards.
CAGAGCTATGTGCATCAGCTCAGAGAAGTAGGCAATGAATGAGCGGTAGAGGCAGAAGGAAGAGGAGGTGAAGGTGGATAAGGAGGAGTGACCTTAATGAGGTGACAGAAAGAAAATCTTGAACTAGGAAGAAAGGTTCCAGCAAAAATGGAGGAAAATAGACAGAAAAACCAAAGACAAGATGGTAAATAGCCAGAGGGAGAGAAGAGCGCAGTTAAAGATCTCGCAAAGTGCAAAAGTCCTGTTGGGCTACAAGGTCACACCAAGCACTGCCGCAGTCACCCTTACCGTTGATTTATGTCTTAATTAGGGCACTGTAATGATAGCGAAAACACAGGCCATCCATCTCTTTTAACACACACATATTGTACGGCTGCACAGCAAGGAATTTCAGGACAGGCATGACTAAGGGATAATAATGGTGCTTTAAGATCTCATACCAACTCTTTCTCATATAATTTCAAGATAATCAAATAACGCCCGCCGAGACAAAACCACATGAAACATTTCTTACCTCAAGGCTCCAAACCCAATCCGCTCGCCCAATGTTAATCCTATCCGTCCCCTTCCACTTAACTTTCTTTGAATATGCTATAACGTTTTCACAATTTTCAAAAGTCAGAATCACTGAATTTTTGAGTTTTAGCCATTTGTAAGCCGTTGTCGTCAAAGTTGCAAAAAAACAACAACAACAAACGAACAAACTCTAGACCAACTCAGAGCTATGTGCATAAGCTCAGAGAAGAAGGTAATGAATGAGCGGTAGAGGCATTGAAATGTTTCACTCCATAGCTAATGAGTCTATGTAATATTTGAGTTTCGCGGAAAGAGCGACAAAACATACCGACGTTTTTTACGGGCTGAGGTGCATTTGGGGGAGCAAATTAATAACTTCCAGGTGACGGAGTTAAGAAGGAGATTTTGAACAAGATCAAGAAGGATGAAAAAAGCAGAAACAAAACCACACAAACAGTGGTGGAGAGGGGAAAATCTAGGAAAACTGAAATAATGGCTGCAGTAATAATTGGTGGGCTTGTCTTGTGGAGAAACAGCTAAACAAACAGTGAGGCTGTGGTACTATTTATAGCTTATAATAAATAGGTTAACATTGTTTAAAGAAACACTAAAAGACTTCCTGTTGTTAAGATGTCCAGAACGATTTCAGTTACTGACCAAGATTAAGTTTTAAAATTAGAAAGAGAAAGTATATCTTTGACCTAATATCAAGAACCAACAAGAGATGATAATTAGTCTGTCAGGTCAAGGAATAATTTCTCTTATTGTAACAGACATCTTGCTCTTTAAGCAAATCACAGTAGCTTTCTCAACAAAGGAGATTTTTTTTTTATTATTGTAGAGAAAACAGATGATTTGCTTTGTAACATCTTACGGTTTTTGAGTTTTTTTTTTGTTTTCCCTCACAGGGAGCCTTGAGTTAAGAACAGAACCCGTGTGGTTTTCTGAAAACGGCCGCTTTTGTCTTCAAACGCACGACAACGGCTAGAGCCGAGGGGAAATTCCTGCACAGCGTCTCCGAGAATAAAAGATGTTCTCCTCATTAACTCCACAAAAGCAGCGCGAGAGAAAGAAGTGAAGGAACGTCCCCGTGGTAGTCGGAGAGGGAGGTAAAAAAAAAAAACAACAAAAAAAAAACTGTCTGAAATATGCATGAAAGTGTCCATATTTCGCAGTTGAATTGCATAATGCGGCGCTCAGAGAGCTAATCCTGAGCGGCGTTGCGTAATGCTGGAGATGGATGCGGAAGGCCCCGGGGCCTCGTCATTATTTCGACTTAAGACAAACTGCTTTGTCCGGCGCCAAACATGAGCAGCTGTTAAGAGTATTACATTAAAAGTGATAATTGCTACTCGCCGGATCTGTTCTTCTACACTCCTTGAACTCGTGCGACGACTGCTCAGCAAACTGCGCTGGCCAGCTGTAAAGAGTCCACGAGATTTGAACTTTTGCTTCTCCGAGGGAATCTGGAGTCTTAACTGAAGGAATGTGAAGAAGTCCGACTACGCGGCAGTGAGCAGGTATTTACCTTTTACAGATTTGTTATGTTTTTACTTCTTTGTCTCAATTAAACATTTCTGGCCGGGGCAGACCGGGGTGTGAAAGCCACAGACCACAGCACCTTGGACAGCCGTTGTGAATACACTACTGTCCTTGATCACTGCACACCATTGCCACCAGGCAACAGAAAGTTTCCCAGAACATTTAAACTTGCCAACAAATCAGAGAGGTTTACAAAGTTTCCAATTCCAGTCCAATAAAATGTAGGAGCCATATTCAAGCACGATTTGAAGGCGGAACATGATTGGAGGATTGCAAAGTGTGAAAAACAGGCAAGAATGTTTACCTTCTTAATGAGGTTATAACAGGAAATAGTTACCATAACTACGTAGATGATACACCGCTCTACATTATGATGTCACCAGATGACTCTGAACCCATCCATGTACCAATCAGATGCTTAGAATACATCAATGCGTGGATGTGCAATAATTTCTCAGCTAAACAGAAACAAAAATGAAGTTATTATTTTTGGACCTAAAAATAATAACTTATTTTAGATCCAAAAATAGTGCACTCTATAGCGCTGGAAACCGGCGCTCAGGTCCGAAACCTGGGAGTAGTGATGGACCTGGGAATAGTGATGGATTCTGACCTGAACCTTCAGAGTCACATAAAGACAGGCACAAAGTCGGCCTTCTATCACCTGTAGAACATCTCAAGGATTAGAGGACTAATGTCTCAGCCAGATCTAGAGGAACTCATCAATGCATTTATCTTTAATCGCATTGATTAATGCAAATAGTTTATAAATCACTGAACGGCTTAGCACCACAATACACTAAAGATCTGCTGTTGTTGTATCAACCTTCCAGACCTCTCAGGTCTTCTGGTTCTGGTCTGCACGCCATCAGAACCAGAACCAAACATGGAGAAGCAGCATTCAACTTCTATGCACCACTAATCTGGAATAAACTTCCAGAAAACTGCAAAACAGCCGAAACAGTGACTTCCTGTAAATCAAGGCTAAAAACCCAGCTATTAAGAGTTGCTTTTTAACCATAATAAATGGAATATTCACCACCATATTTGATGTATATTTATGATTTTAATGATGGAACTTGACAAAATATAATCTCTGTAAATGTTTTTCACAATTTCTGAACAGCCTTGTTGCTGAAATGTGCTACACAAATAAATTTGATGTCTAAAATGACATAAAGCCATTTTAAACATCTGTAATGAAATGGTTTGGATCAAAGCATTTTGTCAAAGTTCTATCCTGCCTCCATGTGGCAAAAAGTGCTGTTCAAACATGCAACTACTTTGTTAATATATCACATAAAATCCTAATAAATACATTGAGGTATGTCGCCGTAACATGAAAAAATGTGAAAAATTTCAGTGTATATGGGATTTGCACAGGAAGTGTTATGATTTGGAGGCAGTAGCAAGCAGAGGAAACTCCTCTTTCAGAAGGTGCGATATAATGCACCCTGCATTACAATTAGTCAGCTTTAATGATGAAGCAGCGCTGCAGAGAGCATCAGAAATGACACGGGTCCATATGTTCAGATTCAGAGAGAACGAGTGGCTGCATTATCTCAGCTCTACAGTCGGAGAAAATCTAAAAGCCGAGACTAACACAGTTAGTGAGGAAAAACTGCCTGCCTCAGATACGTTACCTAAAAAAAACGCAAGATATTTTACTGTTACAATTTCAAAACTCCATATATATATTTTTTTCTAACGGGAACATTTGGCTGTAAAAAAAAAAAAAAAAGGACAAAATTGTTCCCGGCCAGCAGCATCCAGATTTGCGTCGGAGAAGAATCAAACTCTGTTTCCTGCTCTCCACCAGCTCCGGAGCCTACCTGCTCCCAGGGGGAAAATTTCTGTCAGATGGCAACACGATGCCTTTGTCCCCAGGAGCAATATCCAACGCGAAGTGGTGTCACTGTCAATAGAAAATAAATGAACAGTCATCAGTGGGATCTGGAGGTGAGGAAGGTTTTCCTGCACAGAAAGCTACTGATGTGTTGTGGTGAATTTGTATATTTCCCTGAATGGCAGTTAATGACATACAGAGAATAGGAGCTAATTAGCCAATAGCAGCTGGAGTCTAAGCCTACAATTCAACAACAGAATAGGCTACTAGTTGAGTGCATGAACAAAAACACATTGTTTATCCCACTTTTGAGTTATATGTAGCTGCGTATGCTAAAACCTAATTACGGATAGGAAGGAGTCAGACGTGGTGATTGTTCAGAGAGCTCAAATTAACAATATAACGTTGAGCTCTGTTGAAGCCGTGAGTTTCAAAAGTGAGCTCAAATTCCTGTTACTAGCCTTTGTTAGCAAACAATGCTAATTCATTGGGAACGCTACACATTGTCCTCTAAATCAAATCATGAAGTTGACGGTTCTTATAGTATACAGAAAGTGACAAAAAGGGAATTTTTATTTAAAAACTCAAACTTTTACTATATATATAAATATATATATAGAGAGAGAGCGAGAGAGAGAGAGAGAGAGAAGGGCTTAAAAAGTTAGCTTCTCTGTCATTCACTGTATTCATATCTAGCTGTATAAACACTGTTTATAATAAAGAGGGTGGGGGAGGGTTGTACAGATGATAAAAAACTGTTATTGCAGGAAAAGGTTTTGATTTGATGTGAGATGTTTCTCAATTTATCTAAGCTGGTAGCTTCAAGTACCTGATATCTTTTTAAAAAATCATATTTCCATATGTATAAATGCTCTACTACATGGACAGAGAGTGTAAATAGATTTTTCAGAATTTTGTCTTCTATTAAACTGTTCTTACTTTAGGTATTCATCTTACCTATTCCCAGTCTGATTCTTCAGGTTCTCAAACAGTATCAATAGTATTTTCAAAGATTTTCTGCCACAAAAACAAGGAAAGAGAAGGGCTTAAGACCCAAATACAAATGATAAACCATAGGAGTTAAGAAGACAAAGAGGGAAAAGCACTAATTGATAAAATGTTGAAAAAAACCAAACTCAGACAAGAGGAAACACAGGGAAACCGCAATAGAATGAGCCCAGAATTAAGACAATATTCTATTTTAAAAAGACACTTTCATTGAGATGTTAAAGTTGGCAAAAAATATTAGGGATGTAATAATACTTTAACCCAAGCAATTGGGTGTATTCGGGAGAGCCTTTCTACTCTAACATACTCTAGGCTGACTCAACACAGGCCCAAAGCAAATGTCCACTGGAGACATCTGTGCAAAGGTCAACTTTTACAATGACGTAAGCGTACTTGGTGTTGCACAATGAACTGTTCTGTATGCAACACCAATCTGATAAGGTTGAGAGTCAGGGTAACCAGTCGCAAGGACACGCAGGAGCTACACTGCCACTCTCTGTGCCGTACTGATGGGTGTCCGTTGGCAATTGATGGAGATGAAACAAAGTTAGGCATCCAACTAGCTCATGAAACTTGTTAGTATACAATTCAGATTATGGGAAACGAAGGAATTTGTCACAAGAAATGTAGACAATTGGTACACTTAACTATAAAATCCCAACCATGTATGGAGGGTGCGCGTAGAGTCCGTGCCGCTCACACAGAATGCACAGAATGCCTGCCTATGTTAGAGGCTTTAGAGCGTTACTGAACAGGCAGTGTTTTATAATTACAACAACAAATCTGAAGCACCAGTATGTCTCACGAATGTGGCAGTGTCGTTTTTCTGTCCCTCAATCAATGTACTGCGTTCTGTGAAGGTACTTGAAGCTACTAGCTTAGATAAACTGAGAAACATCTCACAGCAAATCAAAACCTTTTACTGCAATAACAGTAAATCTGCCCTTACTGTACCGTACCATTGCCCTATTGATCTATTGACCTACAACCAAAGGGAGTCCAGGAATGGTGTGGTACAGGTCTGTTGTAAGGTCCATGTTTACAATGGAAACAGACAAAACAACATATTGAACAACACCAACCTGTGCCGTACCGCTCAGAGGAAACAAGGAATCCCTGCTTCCTGCAAGGAATTGGGAGAATAGGTAAGATGCTTTCTTCAGATCCTCACTGCATTTTACGCCACCCCAAGATTTCAGATAGTTTCTAGCATTAACTTCTGGGTTGCAGAAGAAGAGGCTCGTCCAGAGAATCGCTTATACCTGAACCACTTAAATATTGATTCCAAGAAACCTTCTTCCACATATGTGGTGTGTACCCTGCAAGGCTTGTAGAAAAATTTAAGTAGGAGTTCTTCAGACGCCTTTCAATACTGGCTTTCCTCTTGCAACTCTTCCATACAGGCTGGATTTGTGGACTATCCCCACCTGGGTATGCCTGCAGCTCCTCTAGGTACTATTGGCAAACTTGTTGCTTAATTAAAAATCTCCTTGACAGATTCGGTCAACTGGTCAGCAGTTGTCTTACTCCTTTCATTTTTAGATGATTTATTGAACAGTGGACATGTCCAGTCACTTTAATTTCATTACTGCTGTATTACACTAAAGATATTTCTCTATTTTCACTGCAAGTGCTTGCTAAAGCCCAACTTTAGGAGAGTTTGTTCATTAAATTCCCAAAAGAAGCAAATGGCACTGAATGTTCCAACAAACTATTAAAGTTCTAATTTGAGCTCTGAATCCCAGTCCCTGGTCCACTATGACAGATGAACTCTGGGATCCAATCAATGGCGATTCCATTTTTAGAGCCAGTTGATATCAAGACAAAGCAGAGAGACTCTACTGCGGCGTCTGATTGCCAGGCATCCACAGTAACATACTCCTCTCCTCTTTGCTCCCCACTTCTCCTCCTCTCCCCTCCCCTCAGCAGGGAAAACCTGGGAAGGAGAATCCCTTTGAATTAACTGCAGAGCTGCCACTCGCTCTGCCGGGCGGGATGAAAAACTGTCTGCAGAGGTGAAAACAAGGAGAGTCGGGGAGAGGAGGGAGGCGAGGGGATGTTTCTCTTTCATATTGTGCTCTTTGTCCCCCAGCATTACGGGCTTTCTCCTACTCTCTCTCTTGCTCTCAGTCCTATCCTGTGATTGGTATGCAGGACCAGGCCTTCTCTGTTCTGCAGTGTGGGTTTGTGAGCGCTGTTGCATGTCAGAAAAAGAGGGAATTGCACTGCAGAGGTGGGTGCGGTGAACACACACACCTACACACGCACACCATAGATCCATAAAAACCCTGGTGTGCATCCCCAGGGAAGCCTTTCTGTCTGACTGAGTCATGTTCCTGCTGTCATTCAAACTGAAGATCTGATCTTGTTTTATTGCCCATTCAGAAACACAATGCTTGGCAAGTATCGATTATTCTATTTCAATTCTCTTAACTCCAGTTACGGGATATTAATTCGGACTGATTTGCTACTTTACAAGGCTTGAATCTCTCAGAAGGTCAGGAAAAATGTCACATTTAAAGTAGCAACAATGAAGACGGAGAGTATATAAAGAAAATCACTAGATTAAAGAAATAATACTCTATTGTAGTTTAAATGAATCAAGGAGTTCTCTACACTATTGTGCAACAGACACCAAAACCCTTTACTTGGCAATGCTTCTTCCCAGATCCTTGATGTTTTTGACATCTTTCTGCTCCTGCCCACCTAATTCAAATGTTTCCATTAACTCGTCATCACACCAACAGAAGCCTGTTAATCACCCATTCATGTAAGTCAGGTGTCCCTGGAAACACCCAAACATCCAGGACAGTGGATCCCTAGAACCAAGATTCAGAACCGCTGTCTTAGATCTTCAATAACCCTTATCCCAATTTACAAGTGAACATGAACATACATGTAAAGCACACTTGGGTATTTGGACATTATAGACGTGAATGTCCCCTTTTGGTTATCTAAAAACTCAAAATTGACACTCATTGACGAAGTCACGTGACCAAAATTGTGTCCTCATGCTTGCAGGGAGGCACTCTCCTCCCCTTCTTGACGCCAGGCAATGGTCAAGCTATTTTGCACACAGCTTTGTGCGGCCTGTTGTAATTGGTGGGAATTTTTTTATGTGGAAATGCACTCAGACAGCAATGTTGATATCCAACTAGTCCGCCGCATCCGCTGTTTGGTTTTTGTATCCGTAGGCAACATGAATAATTCTGACATGTGTTTATCAGATGGGGTGAGAATTTAGGTGCATTTGTAAGATTCTTCACAAAATGCATACAAAAAATTGTCAAATGGTTAAAAATGTATTAACCACATTATCCACAGAGGAGGCTGTCTGCAGAAAGGTGTGCCGCTCTTTCCTTGACCGTTTGATTTACCTATGTGCTTAGAGACGCGACGTACACTGAGAAAGGAAAGATGTCTAAAGGTTGCTCTGTGCCGTGTATGAAAGGCGAGCGGAAATATCAATGTCCTGTAACTACATGAACTCACGTCAACCTTTTGACTTTGGATGAAGCAGAGGGGAACCTTGAGTCAGTATTTGACGCAAAGGTTTTCAATCGAATACTCAAAAGGAACAGAAAATAGAAATAGGCAGATGATTTTGGCATTCAGGATCTGTTGTTATGCTATATTATGACCCTCAGATACCTACAGTCATAGATCATGAATGAATATACTAACCCCTCGCTACAAGACTTTGACTGAGTTGTAGTGATAAAGGTTATCTACATTAGAGATGGATAGATGGGTGGAACAGTACTGAACTTTTCAAAGTTGTGATTATGTTAAGTTCTGAATTGAATATTCCTGAAACAAATCTTGACCAAAAATGATTCTTATGCATCAAGGAGCCAAAGAAAAACTAAGGAACAAACAAACCTAACCAGGTAGGCTGTACATACTGCGAGAAGTCAGAATGCAAAACCCCTAAATCTCAATAGAGTAAACATAAAACCATCAAGATCACAACTTTGACCCTAAGGTAGAATTGATTTAGATACTGCAGGTAACTGGGCAGGAATTCAGAACATTGTAGACAATATTAACAACAGCAGCCTATCTCCTATTTCTAGAGACATCAATGTAAAACTCTTGGTCTTTCTTATTAGCACTGCTCCTTCGCTGCTGGTCAGGTGTGTCTATTTCAGGCGGATGATAGCTGATTCATCTGTGCAGTAGCGTCTCTGGAAAGCAGCAGCAGATCAACAACTCGCTCCCCACTGCAGAGAGGAGACTTCAATGGATTTTCTCTCCTGGTGCTAGTTGAACCCAATTACACACAAAGCAATAAATCCTTAGCAATGCAATTTCCCCTCTAGACAAGATCTGCTGGGCTTCCCCCTTCTCTTGCTCTCTCCGCACTGCCTCTTTCCTTCAGCCACACACACCAACAGCCTCGCTCTCCATCTGCTTCTGCCTCGATCACGGCACTTATTTCTTGCTCTTTCTCCCATTAAAGCCTCTCTGAGTTTTTCCTTCTCCCCTTTGGTCTCCCAACGTTTTCACCTTATTACAGTCCCGTCTCTCACTCTTTCATCTGCCATCTTTTATTTTATGTCTCGTCTCCTCCTCCTCCTCTCTCATCCTTTATCCATCCCTCGCTCTCTCTAATGCTCTTATTACACCAGGCTCTGTGTGACCTTCATCTGCTTCTTCCTTGCAACTCTTCCCCTGTCGTGTGTCACCTTAGAAAAAAAATCTCCACAATCTTCCGAGACTGTCCTGTTCTCGTTGGTGTTTGTCTTTCTTCATTACCCAAATCTCTCTTCATTAATGGTTACATGTGTCACACCCGCTCTTACTTCAGTCTTTTCCCTGCAGGGATAATAATACAGGAAGCATGTAGGAAGATTTTACCTGCAGGGATAATGAAATATGTAAAGGGCAAGCAAGCTTAGACAAGGACATGAAAGAAATCGTTTTTATTCAAACAAAATCACTAGTGAAATAATTTTGTCATTTATAATTTTCTCTGTATTTGAATTTCTTCTCAAATAGTTGACTTTCTGATTTTGTACACAGTATTGCCCTTTTCACTACGTTGCATTAATTTTCCAGTAGTTTAGCTTTCATACTCCATTTTTATATTCCCTGATTATAAAAAGGAGCCTGTCTGTTGTCAAATATTTCAAAACTAGGATTTTGACAGAAAAATAAAATAAAGCTCTACGTTATTCCACATGTAATGAGAATATTTACAACAGACGATTGTATTTTTTTTAAGAAAAAAAGAGACTTTTCTTTTTCCTGTCGGATTCATGACAGGTTGTTTAGGCTGATTCATGTGCAGATGTCATCTGCACATATTCACATATCAACATCTTAAAACTGATTAGTAAAAAAATTAATTGATATAAAATTTTAATTAATTCTGACATAAAAAGGACTAAACACGGCTCCTTGAGGAACGCCAACAACACCAACTTGTTACAAGACAGCACACAATGTACTTTTCCAGCCAAACACAAAACTCACTTGTGCCAAAAGAGTGTATAATATAAACTGTCAATAAAAGCTTAGATATTAAAACTTTACTTGAATCAAATTAGGAAAATACCTGTCAGGGAAAGTCATAAAAATTACTTAAAATTAGCAGTAATGATTAATCCATGTGTAGTAATAGTAATAATAATAATAAAACAGAATGGGAAATGGGTGTTGACTTAGCACCAGAGTGTTGTTCCAGAGAAGTGCAAACATAAAAAAAAAATCTTGGAGATTAACAGATTGCCATTCTTGATAGTTTTCCACTTTTTAAACTCTTCATACTAGCTTGTAACTAAGGGGAGAATAATAGTCTTTCATGTCCACATTCATATGTTTATGAATGTCTTCAACATCAATGACATGTCCAACAAATTTCAAAGTTTCAACACTGTAATTACAAAAAAGTAATGCACACAGACCGTTTCCGTCTCTTACAACATGGTGACCAAGAGTAAAGTCCCTACCCTAGTTGACCCCTGTGACCTTATCCTGTTGTTTCATGGAAAATGTAGGTGGTTTTTGATTGTGTTTATTAGCATCTTTACCAAGACACCAAATGCACAATTTCTCACTGCCATCTCACTTGCCATCCAAATCTGTGATGGCAAGCCTCCCAGTGTCCACTCTGCTCCCATGACTAATGCTTTCCCAAGTAATATTTGGCACAATGAACAGGTTCTCTAATTAACTGAATGAGCAACAGATGTGGAAGAGCAGACTCCAGCCTGTGTTACAGAGGTATAGTTAGCTAAACCAAACACATTCTGTATTGAATGCTTACTGCATATTGAAGAGAAAAGAGGAGATTTAGGAAATTTAATTTCCCAAGTGTTCTCTAAAAACTTCTTAGAGTTAATCGGCTCAGTTTTCTTGATAAAGAAATGATAACATGTTCATAACTTTACAGTTTGCTGTGTGATGTCTTTGAGGACTGCCTAATGAACTAAATTTCAATACGAGCTCAACTCTGGCTTGTTAAAAAAACCATTATGACTGACCATATCATCAATTGTGGAAAAGTCACCAACAGAATGAAAAGTCAAGGAAAATCAAGTCAAGAGCTTCTTTAAATCTGTATTAAAGGTATCTAACTACTTGTTGTGTCCCCTGCTTTACACGGACTAGTGGACATCATAACAACAGACTTATGTGATGTATAACCCAGCTACAAACCAAACAATTAGAGGTAAAAAAAAAGATCCAGTTTTAATTTCTGGGTAACAGAATGATTAAGCTGCAAAACCTGGATGGTCTGAAGGACAGGAAAACCTCATGGGCTGCATTTCATTGATATTGACAAAACTGTATCATTCTTCAAGTGTTTCTTGTTTATTAAGCAAATGATTCTTTGGATGTGTTTAGAGGAAGAATGTTGGATGACAATGGTTTGAATCTTTCTATAAATGATAACTGGTCTCTAATGAATTTGGAGACAGTTTGCCTTCAGGTGAGTGAAATGAACATGGAGGACCAGTGGGGGGCTCTTTGCAGGTTGGCGAGATTTTGAGAGAAAGCTCCAGATGAGTGTTGCTAGAGAGTGGGGAGTGGGAACTTAGCAAAACAGGAAGGCTAGATTACTGTAGACATGTAGAGAAATCCGGCAAAACCTGAAACCTGCAGACTATGACTGGTCTTCTCTTTGACTCCGTCTGCAAAGGGAGAATCACACTACACACAGGAAGTGTGGAGGAAAAGGAAAGAGCAACACAGAATCACAACACAGCACTACTGTTGATTTTTTAAAATAACTTTTCTGACATTGCCCTCGTATTTTGCGAAGGTAAGTTCAGACTTTTCTGTCATCGAGTTTTAACAAGGTCACTGAAATTGACATAGTTCTGATGTGTCAGTGGGGTTTTTTCTGAGTCTCACTTCAACAGCGGATCTTTGCCGAGGCTGCGACTGACTCGGTGCAGCCTGCACACCAGCTGGTTATGTGTTCATCAAGTCACCGAAGATTTAAGGAGCTGTCAAGCTTTCTCCGCTGGGCGATCAGCCCTATTGGAAGTCTCTAGCCTTCTAGTGTCTTCAAGTCAACTTTCTTGCGTTTCTTGTGAAAGATTTATGCTCACTTACCTCAACTGAAGCTTGCCTTCTTTCCTTCTGCACCCAGGTCTACATCCTTCACCTCTCAAAACTTTAAACTACTGTGATGTTGACTGGATGCCATGCGTCACATTACCAAGACATACTGCAACAACGTGGACATTTTTAAGAGTTTGACTTTAACACAAGGTGAGTCAATAAACTAAAGTGCAACAAAGCAACATTTTGTCATTTGTCTGAATCCTGTTAAGCCATAGCTACACATTAGTTTAGTTCATCAATAGTTGAGTTTCTATTAACCACAAAAATTGTGCAAATGGAAATTACGAAAATATATTTGCTTAACTGAAACATACTAATTTAAATAAAAATCAAGTTTTTCGATAAAGGGTTCTTGCTGGTTTTTTGGCCGTATTTTAATAGACACCTGTATGACAATGGTATTTTGTGAAATATTATTGTGGTATTTCACAAAACCACAATGGTGTTTTTTTTTCGCTTCACACAAGTCACGTGATCCACAGCCGGATGTTACTACTGGTGAAAACGCAGAAAGGGACGACAGGAAGTGCTAGGAGGATGATGTTTTTTTTGTTTGCTTGTTTGTTTTTAAGACGATGTTCAGCCGGCTCCACCAGAGCTCTCACAGAATCACACAGCTCTTAAAAAGTTGTGGTCATTCCAAGGTGTTGAATCCATAACTCTGCTGTAAAATTGTGACTATAATTTCCCCCAAATGCTGCATATGTAGCCGCTTCCAAGTAGGCGGGGTTTGTCGCTCCAACACCAGAGTAAGACGGCGATGTCTCCTCTGATTGGCTGATAGATAATGAGCAACATGGCTGAATTTTGAATATATCTAATCTAAACTGTTTACATCCATCGCTACCAATATTTTTAATGACTTATCATGTGAACAATAACAAATATTCACATGTGATTTTAGTTTCATTTGTTAAATGGCATTAGCAGACTATACACCAAGACTCACGCATATTTGTAATGGAAACGCAGCTCATTTTTTAAAAGTCAGCACCAATGACACGAGATGATAAAAGTATGAGATTATATAAAAAAAAAATCTCTCTTATGTAACAAAAATGAGCGCGAGTGCAAATGGATCGGTTCACTTTAATGTCGTTTTGCATACAACATTACCATAAAACACAATGTACCATCTCCTTCCCTGTGTGCGGTCTGCAGCGTTCCCATGTGAGTCCAGGCTCCCCCGTCTGCTGGCGCTCCCCTCCCTGATGCCATCAGGGACCGCAGCACCCATCCCGGTCTCTGCAGAGAGTCGCGCAGCGCCACCGCGCACACAGACGCAAAGAAGAACACACGCCAAGCAGAACGCGCACGCGGCGAGCGACGCAATACCCCGGCAGGAGCCGTGCTCAAACATGGGCGTGTAGGGAACCTGAGCCATCTGTTACTATTAGAACCGGGTGAAAATACGACAGTTTTCACAGCCAACTGAACACATTTCCATCTCTGCGCTACTGCAGAAGTTCATTTGTATGCACAGTTTCTTTTCCTGCACAGGTAATTACAAATTCCTTGGGGAGCTTTACATACACTTATCAGAGGGATAAATATAAAGACTTTTGGGCTTCGATTTGTTTGAGCTGATTCATTTTCATGGTGGAATGATCATGCAACAAATAGCTTCAGTCATTTAAAGAAAAAAAAAAGCAGCTGCACAACTTTGGATTGATTGTAGATTTTCTCTAAACAACAAATAGAATTCAAAACGTACTTGCTCAAATTTATACATACACCTCCCCATTATGAGCTTCACAGCTTAGGCAAGGCAAGTTTATCTGTGTAACACGTTTAAGCAGCAAAGCAGTTAAGAAGTGCCTTACAAGATGAAGACAGAACAACCAACCAACAAAAAACATCACAGTGGCACATTAAAGGAAATGATTCATAGTCATCTACAAAAATAGTGTAATTGATCTTACTTTTTATAATCTATTTGAACTGGCAGGAGCATGTTGATATTAAATAGGAGGGGCCCCAAGATGGATCCCTGGGGTGCCCCGGATGTAATTTTTCTTGCGTTCAATGAAAAGTCACCTATTGACACATAAACGTAAAGGGACAGTATTATGGAAAATGGACTTCATGTCAGGTTATAATGTTATTTCCTCATCAAAAACATAACTGGAGTGTTGCTTTGATTCTTCCATTCATGTTTGAGAAATCCTTTAATCTCCATGGCAACCATTCAGTGTGCAAAACGCCTGGATGGACCTAGCGTCACCTTCAAGGCGAAGCTCCTCCTCTGAGTCTCTAAGGTTCCAAGCCTGCCGCTACAGATCAGCCAGCAGCAGCTGGCTAACACCTGGAGGAACTGCACATCTGCTGAGCTCCTTATAGGAGCCACTTCTCAGAGCAACGCTGGTAAAACGTTGATAAGGAGTTAACAGAGGAGCCATACTGTGATGACTTCCTGAAGGCGGGGTTTCAAAAAGAGCTGGAGCTTCTTAAAGAAACAGAGGACCAAATTTCTTTTCAGTCATATTTGATATATACAGCATTTTTATAACAACTGAAGATAACATAGTTACCTGATTGTGCTATAAAATGGCACCATGTGCCTGGAAAACACATAATACTGCCCCTTTGACAGAGTTTATTGAACCGTTGGCCACAAATTTTGAACATAGTTGGAGTTTATTTGATTAAATACAACCTGAAATGCTAAGCTACAGTTTTGACAAATGCACGGCAGGGTTGATATCGAATCTTAAACGTGATCTGTTTCAGCGTTCGAATACTGTTTGACAGTCTTGATTGGACTGGAGGTGAAAGAAAGAGAGCACAAGCTCTTTGATTACTACTTTGTCCGACTGATTGTAGGTCAAGTGCTGGGCTTGTGGCTGTCGGCGCTTGATTAGACTTTTATTATTCTAAAACGGACCAGTATCAGCGCAACATGCTGGACTCAGGGGGACACCAGCTTTGTGTGGGGGCTGCCATTCAAAGCTACAATTAAATAAATGTTTCAGTCTTCCATTATGATGTTCTCTCGTCCCTGTTGAAATATCCCAAAGATCACAGATTTTCAAAAAGGAGAAATGAAGAAAGCCCCGAAGAGCTGGACGGATCAGAACCAGGCAGATCTTTAGATTATTTCCCTTGGCTGGGTGTCTTTGATTGGACAGTGGGGAGTCCAGAGGGCTAGGGGGGGGAAGTCAGTGACTGAAGCACACAAAAAGTGTTTCCTTTCAGCCGCTGGCTCATCTCCATGACGATGTCTCTTTGTCTGAAAAGCAATGGCCGCGTACACGCATGGAATAGCATAACTGCTTCATAAAACAAAACTATGTACTTGCTTTACCGCAACACCTTTTCCAAAAAAAAAAAACAAGGTCTCCACACATTCATGAAGACAAACACAACAATACAAGCCCAACGAGACAAAGCCCACACTCTGTTCCACACGAGAACAGGAGACGTACGCTTTGAATAATTGAGTCGAGCCGATAAAAATAGGCATTCAAAAGAAAGAACCGCCATTAAATATTCAGTGCCGCATCTTAAGCAACTCGTGGTGGATGGAGAAAGAGCTGTTCTTATGCACCGCTCGCTCCAGCTGAATGGAGGAGAAAGTGGAATTAACATCGCAGATGAGGTTCAATCAAATGAGCGTCAATCAATCAATACTCTGATTAAAATATTTCAAGCTGGCTACATTAAAACAAAACAAAAAAACAATTAATTGGCTTTGGGCGTGTGTTTTTTTGTTTTGTTTGTTGTTTTGCTGACTATGCGCCGCACACAGTACAAGTAGGAAAGTTTTGTTCTTGTCACAGTTGGTACGTCACGTTACGTTTTTCACCGGTCTGAAGGTTCTTCTAAAATATCTGCTGCACTGATGTAGTTTATGAAAATGCCACAGTCTTATGGTAAAGGAAAAAAAAAACAACAACAAAAAAGAACAATCGTGCTAGCGGTTAGTTAGAAATAAAATAGGAGCTAAAGTGTGGGATGTTGTGATCCAAGACGAGATAATGGGAGCATAAGAAGTCAAGGTTTTGGTATTTTTACAGGATGTTTTTTTGTTGGGCTTTCACAAATAAAGGTTATGTTTAAAAACGTACAAACCTTGTTTTAAAGACTCCAAACTAGGGGTGTGTGAACTTGTTGTCACTTTGTCCAAAATTGTTGAGTCAAGAGTACTTATTAAAACTCAAATCAAGTAAATAAAGTAGTCGATTGTAGGGAAGAAGGGAAGGGGTGTTATTCATTGTAGATCTTAAACTTAAAATGGATTTTATTAAAAGGAAGACATCTTGTTTTCAATTTTTTGGGGGCTGAGCTGAGCATATTCATTCTCAATGATAAGAACAGGATTTCTTTCGAACTGCTTGCTATATTTAACCAAGTGTAATAAATTTTAGAAAAGCTGATTTGGGTCCAGCAAAGTCAGATTTTCAGTACACGTCTCTGGATAGACGTGGCTCTACTTATTATAAAAGCTTGGTCACAAAAAGACAAACACTTTGTGTCATATTTAGCATTTCCCATTGTTGTGCTCTAAACAGTGTGGCTCTGGTATGGTCATCCAAATCTGATGAGAGCATATATTCCTCGGGATTGTAACTCCAAATTACTCACATAAAATTAGCTTATTTGCAGATTGTTTTGAGCATATTTAAAATATCGGAGAAAAAAATGCAACTTAGCAAACAGAAATACCGAAGCATAATTACTGACTACAGTGTTTATTTTCTTTCCCGCTGATTGGTTGTAACTTTAAGAATGGAGATAAGAAAAACTCTAGATATTACCTTCTGCTGTGGTGCCAAGATGGTTTCCGGTGTGTGTATTAATGCACATTAAGGTGAATTTGATATTTCTGTTAAGTTAAATGAATGTCGAAATGTCTGTTAAATCTCTGTGGGTGTTTCCGTAATTACCTCACCAGAACCCATTCATGAAATGCAAAATATTCAAATGACTACATGATTGTTGTTTCATATTTTTAAAAGTATATTAATTGTATACATTTTGAGATATATTCTTGTTAAAAAAATGGATGAGTTGAAATGTACTTTTGCTGTGGAAGTAACGTGACAAAATGTAGAAATGGTGAGTTATGCGAAGTTGAGGTTTATGTCGTATTAACCAGCTTAGATCTGCTCCAGTCTGATTAGCCTTCCTCTGGTACTGCAGCTCTCTGTCTCACCACTGACATCACCTTCACAGAAACCCACTTCAATAAATTCAAACTACCCGGTTCATTACCTGTTCCTTCCTGCTTAAATTGTGTTTTGCTATTTTATCCTGCTGGTTTCTTATCTGCGGATCCTCTGATGTAGGATAGGGCAGTTAGAGGAAGTAACATGAAAACAAATGGTTATTTCTTTGTAAATGATCTAACGCTGGATCACACTGTCAACGGTACAAAGCGACGAAGGCGAAGCTTCCTGAAAGAGAAACAGGTGCTTGTTGTGTGGCAACCTTCTGTCTGACGCACCTCTGTTTAATTAATAATTACTTCAGTTTTTCAAGAAGAAGATGCTGTTTAGATCAGTGCCTGTGCAGACACACACGCACACATACTCAAAAACTTGGTTACGTAACAACAGATAGGAGGCTGGTGGAGGCAAGCACTTAGGTCGTCATATCAACGTCAGTTTTCCTGTTAGCCCTTCACCCAGTTAATAAAGTTGAGCTACATCTTTTGGTCAAAAACAAAAAGCTGCAGCTGTGTTTCCTTTAAAACGGGCCCAAAACGTTGTCTATACTCTGCTAATATTGAAAAAACAACAACACAATTTTGCAATTGCAGCATTTCCATTAAATAAGAAATGCAACTAAAATCACGTGAATAAGCTTGTTTACGTGATAAGTCGTTAAAAATAATGGAGGTGACAGACGTACACAGTTACATGGGATATACTCATAATTCAGCCATGGAGCAAGAGCTCATCAACTATCAGTCAGTCAGAGGAGACGTCGGCGTTTTGTTCAGCGTTGGAGCGACAAGCCCCGCCTACTTGAGCGGCATTTGTACAGAAGAGATTCAACACGTTCAACCACCTTGTCCTAGCAAAAGCCTTTTTTCAAAAAAACGTGTTGTCTTTAAATTGGCGTGTTTCCATTAAGCAAATTTATTTTCATAATTTCAAGTTGCGCAATCTTATGATGAATGGAAACAGCTACGGAAGAGAGAGAAGTTTGGATTTCGAGACTGCTGCTTACGATCCTCGGGAGTTAAGGTTTTGTTTTTCTGTGTTGATCATTCCCTTGTTGCCGTATTTATGTCCTACATGGCTTTCCATGTTTAGTTCATTTTTTTCTGTGTTCATTATTGTTTGTGAGGTCTTGTCATAGTAGTTTACTCTTGTGTTTTGTGTTCTGTTCTTTGTGCATTTGAACTTCCTATTATTTTTGTGAGATTATTGTCTAGCCTTTTCTCTTTTGTTTTGTAGATCCCTTGAGTTTTAGTTTAGCTCCCTCTGTGTTCATTAGTCTTTCTCCCTCATTTTCCCTGCTTGTATTTTATCACAGCTGTTTCTCATTCCCTATGATTAGTTCATCTGGTTCTTATTGTTCTTTTCCACCCTTGCTTCAATATTCAATCACCTGTTTTTTTCCCCATTATTCATTACTGGATTCTTCTGTTCCTCTTCTCATTACTCTGCCCATGTTTCTTGTCTTTCATTAAACCTTTCACAAACCTTTTTTCTACTTTATTTACACACATTATGACAAAAAGCATAAGATTTTGCATCTTTCTAAGAAAAAAACTGTTTGACTTTCTAAGTACCTGGCTTCTGGAGACCAGTTTGAGAATGTTTTTGGTTGCATTAACGGAGGAGCCATCATTAATTAGTTTCACCCTGTTGACAAGTTGAGTGTCATTAAAAATGCCTGTTGTCCTAATGAAGGCTCAATGCCAAAAGGTTGTCAATTTAAATTTATCAAAGTTTATGTGTCTCTAATAAGCAAGAACATGTTTAGGAAATTAGCTCATACAGGCCCAAAAGAGGCATCTTTTCAATGAAGCTGTGCTCTGAATGAATGACCATCATTCCCATCTGGAGGTCAAAGTGCTTTACAGGATGTGAACCACAAAAGATTACGAGAAGTTTGTCCAAAACATTCCAAAATACTCCAAAGACGCCGTTGTGATTCTGAGTCATGCTTGTATTTTTAGCTTTATTTAATCCTACTGCTCAGTGTGCAGCTGCTCCAGCAAAACAATGTTTTTTACATAATACTGAGAGCATTTTTTGGGGAGGAAAGATGAAAATGTTCACAGGCTAATTTTGGTTTAAAAGTGTTGTAGATGTAGTTTTAGTAGTAGCTTGGTTTAAATTGGCAGAAGTAACTAAGTGTTAAATGTATGGGAGTCAAATAATACCATAATGTAATTCTTCATATCTTGTCTCAGGAGCTGCTTAAATTCTATCCTCATCAGCCACTTTATTAGGTACGCTTTCCATGTGTTTTTAGCAGGATATCGACAAAGTTTTGCGCACATTTGTAATGGAAATGTAGCTAATGTCACAAAAACGTTTTTTTTTTTTGGCTTTTCTGAAAAACACTTACTGAGCAAAAGTAGAGATGGAAACACATCTACAGAATAAGCTCTGATGTAGCAAACTACTGTTGGATCTGTCTGTATCTTACCAGAGACATGAAATGCTGAAAGTTTCAAAGTCCAAACCTCCAGCATGGAGGGACGAACTATAGCTTAGGGTGTCTGGCAAGAGGGATGGGAGTGGTGGAACGTTCCCATCCAATGTTAGGTCTGTGCCTTACCAGACACACAAACTCTAAGAAATTTCTAAGTTCAAGCCTAAGGAATTTCGCAAATTGTACATTGCAAAGTTGCTTGATTCACTCCAAACCAGTAAATGGAAACACGGCAAATTCACATTTTCTTTTGGGACACTTAAAAAGTTTGCTTAGAATTCTCATGACGTTAGCTGGAGATAGGCACCAGCACCCCTCATGACCCCACTAGGGACAAGGGTGTTAGAAAATGGATGGATGGATGGATATAATTCTCATGACAACTGGATTGAAAATGATCTAATGATGCCGATCTCCCATTCTGACACATCCCAAAGGTTGCTGAAGAAACCAGTTGGAGAAGGTGGTAAACTGCGATCATGCAGAAATGGACAGGATCAGCAGCAATACTGTGGCATTTAAACAATGCTTGGTTATCACTAAAAAGCCCAATATTTACCAATATTTGCCAAAGCACACCGTTACATCACAATCACCAGCCTGAACTGTCGATTCAAGGCAGAATGGATCTATGCTTTCACCAAACTCTGGCTCTATAAAACAAACGCTGCAGCGGAAATAAGCAGTGATTGGACTAGGCAGCAATTTTCCAATATGTTTTTGCTCAATGTTGGTACGCCTGTGTGAATTGCAGCTTCAATTTCCTGTTATTAGCTGACAGAAACAGAACAGCTGGGACCCAGTGTGGACAGTACTGTGGCATCTTTTCTTCTTATAGGTATACGGACATTGCCTAGAAATGGATTTTATATCCAGAAGAAGGATATGAAATGCAATTATATCCTTCTTATGTCGATTCAGTTAGGTATGAAGAAAAACAACTCTACACAGTTATAAATACGGCCTCTGTTAAACTGACATCTGAACAGAACGGTTGTGCTTTTCAATGTTTTAACTCTAAGACTGGGATCTGACGCGTGGGAGAGAAGTTATTTGATATTCAGAAGCCAGCTCAACCTTTGAGTCAGTGCTAAAATATTATTTTCTGCTCCCTGGTATTATAGCACGGTTCACAGAGCAAATTAGGGAATATTTTATACAGTATTTTAGGTTGCTTAGTGTATAATGGATATGAGTAGATAAAGAAGTCAGCGTGACAGCACTGGGGTTCTGTCGGCTTAGCCAAAGTAATTCAGAATTTATTCAGGTCTTGTACTCATCTCAATTTAGAT
This sequence comes from Xiphophorus hellerii, assembly GCF_003331165.1. NCBI lineage: Eukaryota > Metazoa > Chordata > Actinopteri > Cyprinodontiformes > Poeciliidae > Xiphophorus > Xiphophorus hellerii. Next base: position 21,544,890 of record NC_045686.1, on the reverse strand, counting down.
ACATCGCTGAGGAAAGAGTATTGACTAAAATAATCATTGACTAAAACCGATTAGTCAATTATTTTGGCTAAAACGATTGACTGTTGTCCTCTCAACAAATTTTCCCCACCTGAGCTCTACATTCCTGCAGCTCATCCAGAGTTACTATGAGTCTCTTGGCTTCAATGAATGATGTTCTCCTTTCCCAAAGAACCCAAGATATGTCAAAGTGGGTAAGCATTTATGCTAATGTTCTATCTGTAGGAATACCATTTCAAGGCACTGCCCCTTTAAACTTTTAAAGGAGCGGTATTATGTGTTTTCCAGGCACATGGGGCTATTTTATAGCAAAATCAAGTAACTATGTTACCTTCAGTTGTTATAAAAATCCTACATGTATCAAATATGACTTAAAAGAAACCTTTGTAATGCAACACCTTGAAATTGGGCCTCTGTTTCTTTAAAAACTTCTGAACTTTCTGAAACTCCGCCTTCAGGAAGTCATCATAACATGGCTCCTCTATTAACCCTTTAACGTTTCACTGAGAAGTAGTTCCTATAATGAGCTCAGCAGATATTCCACTAAATGTTTGCTAATTGCTGCTGGCTAGTCTGAAGGAGCTGGGGGGGGGGGGGGGGGGGGGGATGCTCTGCTGTGTGAGGAGGAAGCTCTGAAGCTTAGAAACTGCATCTCAGAAGAGCTTCGTCATCAAAGGCGGGGCTAGGTCCACCCAGGCGTTTTGAACAGCTGAGTGGTTGCCATGGAGATTGAAGGTTTTCTCAAACATGCATGAAAGAATCAAGGCAACACTACAGGTGTGTTTTTGATGAGGGAATAACATTATGATATGATGTAAAGCTCAAAAAGGTGGGTTTTGCATAACACTGCCCCTTTAAATCATTTTTCTGTATGGGAATAAACATACCCACAGGTGAATGTACTTCTTCCACTCTAATTAAATTTTTACAATCAACCTTCATGTTCTTGTTTGAAGCTGTTCTGCTGCAATAATAAACAAAACTTCTACAAAATACAACAGCCGTACTGTCCTTAATCTGAACATATCCGCCAAAGTAAGAAAAACAACAACAACAAAAAAAACCCCCGGGAGTAGCTGGAAATGATTTCCACGGTAACACAGTGGAGCCCGATGTGTGAAAGCTTCCTCCTCGGCGTGGATTTCACCAAGCTGGGCACAGATTGTCTCCAGGCTGGCCAAAACCCTCCAAATATAGAGCCTGGGAAATTCAACATTTGAATAAGTTGAGCGGATCTGGAGGGTAAAAGGCACTGCAGTAATCAGACGTATCTACAGTAAATGCTAATGGGGAAGTAGCTGCAGCGCCGTAAAAATGGATAACATGTGTAACATCTGACGATAAAATAGTCCTGCTTGAATAACCCAGAGGGGCCTTGTTCACACAAGCGCGTGAATATATAACTGTAGGAGGATTTGTCTTTATTAAAACAAAACAAACATCACAGATAGATGCTGCTTATTACTCTGAGGCATTTCTGTGAGGAGAGTGCAAATGAAAGAAAAGAGGCAGATATGCTTCACTGAACATTTTCTTCCTCCATCTCCATCCTCTCTTCTCTGCAGACCGAACCCATTCATCACCCTGCGTATCCCTCCCTCTCTCTTCATAGCAGCCTTTGCGTAAGAGTTACTGTGGAGTCTGAACACTGCAAGCCAAATGGAGCGAAGAGGATCCACATTATGACTTCGGTTTATGAGCGGACATTAAATGGCAGCGCTGCTCTTTTGGACTTAATGTTTAAGGGAAACTCGGCTGCTTGCTCTCAGCCAGTCGTTTTTATCTCCATGTCTCCAACAGCATTAGGATTTTTATTTATAAGTGACACTTTTATTCCCTGAGAGCACAATTTAGATTTAAAGTAACAGCACTGTACATAATAACTGGTAGCTTAACTGCAAGAGGTCCAATTTGAGCTGAAAGTAATGAAATTGAGAGACTTTGTGACTGCTTTTCTTCCCTCCCGGATGCAGAATCAAATGAAAGGCACAGCTACTCTGATTATCTGCATGTTAAGAGTGTACAGTTTCTGCTTTGGTGTCAGGAAATGTGACACGACCTCTTTTTTTTTGTTTCCCCCCATCATCACACTTGGAATTTCCACTCTGCAACCTAGAAACCTGATATTTCTAGGTTTTTCTTAGACAAATTGCCTACACTTTCTCAGGGACAACAGAACACAAAATAAACATCTGTTTATTTTATCACCTGCCTTTATGCGAACACTTACTGTAATCTTAACCCAAATTTAATTCACAACATATCTCTTCTAGCAAACGCTTGGTTTTCTAGCGTTTGCTAGAAAAGGTCAGAAAAGGTCTTTCTGAATAAAGTGCTAACATTGTTCAGTTTTAAGTATGCGGGGTGTCCCATGTTGTGAGAAAAAGAAAATCTGAATTTCTTCACCTAACTTTGTCTATAAATGTTCAGCATTTGACAGTTTTAAGCAACACTTCCTTATTTTTGGTAGAGGTGTGTGTTGAATATGGTACTATTACACCCCTAGTGGCCTGGAGGGATATCAACTGAATATCTGGAAAAAAAAAAACCCTCAAATCTTCCAACCTGGTCAGGGTGCGGTAGGGTTAAAATCAATTGCCGAGTTTGTTGCTAAAAGTTTAAAATCTTACATTTTGTTATAAGTGTCTGGTATATATCAGATAGTTTTCTAGCTATCTGATACATCTATAGTTTATTCAGGTTAGTATTTCATGCTCTTTTAATGGAGCTCTGCGAGACCCTAAAACCAACAAGCTGAACCAGTTGACCAATTGACAGACACCATTACAGTTCATTATAGATCTGTGTCAACAGAACATTAAATTTAAATAAAAATATTGAACACAGACTCTGGCTTCCTCCCACAGTCCAAAAACATGACTGTCAGGTTAAATGGTCTCTCTAAAATTCTCCCTAGGTGTGAGTGTGTGTGCATGGTTGTGTGTCCTGTCTGTCTCTGTGTTGCCCTGCGACAGACTGGCAACATGTCCAGGGTGAACCCCCGCCTCTCGCCCGGAACGTAGCTGGAGATAGGCACCAGCACCAGCACCCCTCCTAACCCCACCAGGGAGAAGGGTGTTAGAAAATAGATGGATGGATGGATATTAAACACAGAATGAATCCAGTTGTCAAAAATGTGCATTAATTCAGACAGGAAATAGAAGGAAACCAATTAAAACTATAGTTTAGGAATTAATATGAGTGCTACATATGTTCATTAATATGTTCTCTGTTCATTTGAGCACTAGTTGTACTCGCCTGAATATCCCCACACACCCTCTGATATATGGGAGGTGAGTAAAGGGGACTTCCAGCTCATATCCTTTATGCTTAATATCACCAAATCTGCTCGCTCATCCCAGACACATGGTCAGCCTTAATAATTCATCACAGTGTATTTGGTGTCAAAGTTTTTACAGACAGAAGGTAATAATCTACAAAATGACAAAAAGTGTACCTCAGAGTGACGGGCTTTAACTTCCAGACACGATCATATGGATTTACATAAAGCTTCATTTTGTTTTCCCAACTTTGAGTTATGAAGTCGGTTATAATTCTACAAACAATGCCACGTAATGACAAAATGACAGACATCCATATTTAAAAAAAATAATAAAGAAGCTTGTGGTAAAATCAGTTGATTGAAGATGAACTAGAATGATTTATCTCTATAAGATTTTACAGTCATCAGTGGATATCAGAACAGGGAGTCAAAGAAACCGTCTTGAGCAGGGGTGGGCAACTCCAGGCCTCGAGGGCCGGTCTCCTGCAACTTTTAGATGTATCTCTACTTCAACACACCTGAGTCAAATAATGAGGTCATTAGCAGGACTCTGGAGAACTTGACTGCACTTAGGAGGTGATTCAGCTGTTGGATTCAAGCGTGTTGGATCAGGGAGACATCTAAGAGTTGCAGGACACCGGCCCTCGAGGACCAGGATTGCCCACCCCTGGTCTTGAGTCTAGATTGATATGAAAAATATCGCATCACATACGATATTTTTATTTGGTCGTATTGGTGGTGGCCAACAGGATTCTCCCTGGAAACGGCTTCCTGATTCCGACCAGATTATTCAGGGAATAGTAAATGAACTGTAGTTATGGCAACCATTTCAAGCATCTTTACTCCATAGTAAAAACAATGCTTCACCCTTCTGCTCTCACAACTCCCACACACTCATACACTGATTCACAGATCAGTAGGCAACTTGGGTTTTGGTTCCCCCAACTTCCTGATTGCAAGTCAAATACTATTTGTCCTAAACCTCGGCTGCAACAGGAAAGAAAGGTCTCGGCCAGCGAGCTGACCCAAACACCAATGGACACCAGTAGAGTTTAAAATGGGGGAGCCAGGGGGCGCTGGAGAGAAGATGAGAAAAAAAGTAAAAAACAAATACCAAAAAATACATCTACATTTTTTTTTAAAATAAATGTTTAACTTATGTAATCACATTTTTAATCATTATTGTAAAACATTTAAATAATTTATTGAAATGTTGTTCGCCATGCGATGAGCGGTGCCTGGTTGCCTAGAGACAATTAAGCTTGGAGATTCAGGTAAACGATGTGAATTCCGCTGCTCTTTCTTGTCTTTTTAATAACTTAGCAAACTTTTTAAGCTAACGTTTTCGCCTGGCTGTGTGTCCTGAAGGTTTATCCTGCAGGTTGTTCAGGATAAATTTAACCTGTTTTGATACAGGGCTGCCACATACACAAAAATGTAAGAAGTGGCACACTGCAAATGCTTTCCAGATGCACTACAAGGTTAAGACATTGCATGTAAGCTATAAACTGCAGTAAAAACCTTGGGCTGTTAATTTTCTGTACCGTTTTCTTGGTGCTGAGCTAATTAACTACTTGGGGATTTTTCCTGTTGGACAACTACAGCAGACTTTGAGGCTAATTTGCAATTATCTACCAAGCTTTATATTCCCTCCTCAATAAATCAGATTTTCATTACAAAAATTTTGCAAAACTAATTCATTCTTTAGCTTGACTGACTACATCTTTCATTCCAGCCAGAATGCAATAAAATGGATTTTGTTTTTCATCGAGTAGCAGT